>NC_080845.1:23997278-25238841 GCF_030435755.1 Ochotona princeps
TTGTTCAGCTTTCACTTACATAAAGATTTTAAAATAGTCACAAAATCAACTGTAGTATTGCGTAAGTCCTGTCTATTTCTTTTCTGACAAAGGTTTGACAAACACTTTTGTTTTAACACATTTTAAAATTTTAGGGCAAGAGAATTTAACTTTGAGGTCATAGATGATGGAATGTGAATATTTTCTGATCTAATCACTAATCATATCCTGGAAATCATTGGAGTTGGTTTCTAGGAATCTCCAGGAAATGAGGAGCCCCGGCTATTATTATGTACAGCTTTCCCAAGAGCCTGGAATCCACTCTCCAACCCCCATCCAAGGATGTCACCAAGAAATACCTCTCCGCTCATGTCTGCAATTTTCCATTTGCATTTAATTCACTATGCTTTACACTCTTTCGTTTTTCTCAGGAAGTTCATATTATTTTATAATTATTAATATTTTTTTCCTTTTCTTTCTATTTGAATGGTTGGAATGTATCTCTAGGTCTTTTCATGCTACTTTTATTTTTGGCCACAAAACTACCATCTGAGATAAAACTTGTAATGGCTAATTTTTTTTTTGAGCACTTCGTTATAAGCACATCACACTGTTGTAAGATCATTGAATGTATAAGTCATTTAATCCTCACCTCCATGATGTAGATACTGTTTTTTACTCTAATTTAATAGGGAAGGAATAGGTACAAAGAAAAGTTAAGATAATATTCAGCATTCAAATAAATGCTCTAACATTCAGATAAATGCTAGAGCAGTAGTAATTCAGTACCCTCTTTCCTGACTCAACAATCAGCCCTCTTGGCCATTATACCAAAGTACCTCTCAGTTTCTTACAATGATTCTGAGACTATTAGACAATTGTTTCTTGTGTGTTGAACTTATAGAGCAAGTATCACTTGCTTGTTTTATTTCTGATCATAAATGGCATAAGAGAAAACTCTGAAGGCTGAATCATAACATCCCTTTCGCTGTAATGTGACATTCTTAGTTTTTTACAGAATAGGGAATTTCACAGTGTGAGCATTAGCATAATCATGAATAGCAACCTGCGAATCTCATATTTGCCTCCATTGAACATGTCCGTGGATTTCTCCTGTGTGTATCTTTACTTTTAAAATCCTTACTTGTTTCAGTCTTTAATTATACAAATTTTTGTCTTTTAAAAATAATTCCATCTCAGCTTATTTTCTCTTAAGCTATACTTCTCTATAACTTTATCCCCACAGCATTAAAAATTCAACTGTGCTAAAGTTGTTTCATATGTATTCATTTAAAATGTCAAAACATGATTATAGAACTTATTTTGTAAAGGACTGTGTCTCATACTTTATTATATCACAGCTTTTATCTCTTTGGTGTGACTGAAAAATGAAAACGTTTGTATTAATCTTATTCTTGCACCATAGCTATATCTTTTGTTTGGTCTTTTTATAGCCAAAGAGCCTGCAGACGCAAGTTGAGGGCTTACTCCTTGACTGGCTGCAGATGACAACATTCCTGTTTCCCTACATAGGGATGACAGAGAGAAAGTCTTCCCCCAACCCCCATTCCCTGGCTTTACACTTTTTCTCTCAGAAAATACCATCGTGAGAGTGGTTTTCAAGGTTAATGAACATAGATGATGCTAACAGTATCTCAGTATGTTGAAAAACACCATTTTCCTACACTGGCCAGTTATATTTATCTTATTTCCAGAAAAGAATCCACTAAAGCAGGACCTGGTGCAGTAGCCTAGCTGCTAAAGTTCTTGCCTTGCACGCACTGAAATCTCATGCGGGTGCTGGTTCACGTCCCGGCTGCTTCACTTCCCATCGAGGTCCCTGTTTGTGGCCTAGGAAAGCAGTTGGAGATGGCCAAAACCTTGGGACCCTGCACCCACATGGGAGACCTGGAGGAAGCTCCTGGCTCCTGGCTTTGGATTAGTTCTGACTGTTGAAGCCATCTGGGGAGTGAGCCAGCAGAGGGAAGATCTTTCTCTCTCTCCTTTTCTCTGTAAATCTGACTTTCCAATAAAACTAAATAAGAATCCATTAAGGCAGTAATTTTGATTTGTTGGAAGAGATTATGAAAAGAGAGAAGAGACAAGGTGAAGAGGAGAAACAATGAAAGGAGGAGAAGGAAAATGTTTCAATATTTACTGTTAAAAATATATTAGATTTAACATTTGTATTGCAGGAGTGAGATTGTTGAGAGAGAGGGGAAGCGTGATTGTTTCTTGCTGTTCCAAACGGTCGCAGATAAGGAAAGACATTGTTTTAAAACATAAGTGAATAAGAGAGATATAAAAAACTGCACAAACATTTAGTTAGCTCATCACACAAAAAGTATCTTACATCCCATCATTTCTTTTTTCTTTTCACTTATCCTGTTACTTCTGCTTTCATGATAGTGTCAAGAATAGAAACCTGAGAATAAATGACATTGTGGGGACTACCATATTTGAAGTCTAAACATATTTTAATATTGCTATAATTTTTTCCTTTGGGAAGCTGAAATTTTGATGCACATTGGTCATGATATAATATTTAAGAAGGTATAATACCACATGCAACATTGTGGATGCAAATTGTTTTCTTAAAGAAGAGTTAAGGACAAAGGAAGGATAATGCACTTGATAAAATATTGTATGAAAAAAAGAAACTTCCTAATATTATCAGGAGGCACATATATGCCTGAGGAAACTATATCAAAATGTTAGTTATATTTTTCTCTGAAGTGTGAGGCTTGGAGCAGTAATCATTTATTTTCTACGAAGTTTACAAATAATTTTTAATTAGCCTGTGCTTTATTACTACAAATACCAGAAAAATATTTAAAACATTTTTTTTAAAGAATAGCGTCAAGGACTTCCAGAATTTTGACACTAATTTTCCTCTGAAACTCAAATAGGAAGTTAATCACTGGAAAGGAAGCTTTATTTTGATTTATATTGCAAAGACTAATAATGCCACAGTGTTGTGATTTCAAACAGACGTTCTATTCATTACTTGCAGCTAAGTGCTGACACGACTTCACTCACTGCCGAAACAGTCTTGAATAATCAACTATTGGAATGTGACGACGCATAGAAGTATAGATAAAACGCAATGTAAGACATCCAACAATGTCTCACAAGAATTAAAAAAAGGAGAATCTGGGAGGAAGTATTTGAAGCATTGAGCACTTCTGTTGCCTCTGCTCTTTAGTCTGTATCAAAAAGAAGGGTAGCTTTAGTTTCTTGGTTTTTCTTCATTTCTCCACAAGGCTTAACCATCACCTTTTGGTTATTACCTATGGGAGGGAAGCACATTCTGCCTTATGATCACAGATACTGGAGGACTCACCCTTCTCCCCATGATGTGCCAACAGGAAGGAGTAGTGGTTTGTAAAGGATATGCACTCAACTAGCCTTTCTGATTTTAAGTGTGCTGTATACTCACACTGAGGGGTTTTTCAGGAGGAAATCTTCAGCACATAATATTGCATCCTGTGTTCTGCCTCATCCAGTTTTTCATGCTGTTTATAAACATCTTTGTTCTTTACAATTTGTCAGGAAATCCTCAGTGCTTGCCTAATAAGTGACCCCCTAAGCACCCTAAGAGGAATTCATTTCAAACAGTACTATGAGTTAGAGTTAAGTCCACCTTTCCCTTGCCACCTGCTTTTTCATATAGTCCTGGTAATTATTCTGCTTATTTTCCCCCACTAACATTGTTGGGTGAATACAAAGTACAATTCTTTGTTGCTGGGAATTCAGCTGAAGCTTGTGCGAGCCTCTATTTTAACAAAGGCTGCATTCTGGGATATTTTGGAACATGATGTCCTGTACGTTCTAGTAATTTCTGGGTCTGAGGTATGGGCATCTACTTCCCAGTTCACTTCCCACTTATCTTTCTGAAGAACTACTGTGGTTCAATCGAAAAAGCTGTTATCTTCAATTCAGGGAACATGGAGTGTCTTATTAGTTGTACTAACCTTGGGAATGACACTTAATATGAGCATTATATAAAATATGGTAACAATACCTTCACAGTAGGTATTGTTTTGAAGATTAATGTAATAGACCTGAAAGATCTAGGCACAGAAGGAATACTCAACACATGGTTGAGTTTCATCTGAACTCTCAGGCTTCTGTTCTTTTTTGTCCATGGTTAAGAGAAGTAACTAATGTAAAATGATGGTTCATATATACTTTGATATTGTCTTTACTCAATAATTCATTATTTTCCATGTTTTTGTACTGTTTTATTAAATAGTTTTCAAACAAAACTATTATCACTAACATTCATAGTTCCTAAATCTTTGTGTTTTGGAAACAATTCTTCCAAATTCTGTCCCAGTCTACCTCACTTGAGCATCAGTTCAGGATCTTAACATTCTCGACATTGAATAGATGGCATGTTTTATTGAGACTATGTCTTTAAATAAGGAATAGATTTTAGGTACAGACATGGATTTCTTTACTGAGCATTCTCCTTCCCTAGTGTGTCATTAAATGTTTCTGAAGTGCAAAGACATGTGGTTGCATACTGAAGTATAAAGTCAACTATAAAGTCATTGTGGCTTTACCTGTTTAGATTAGTTTGAACTTCTCTTTGAGTTATAGTCAAGCTGTGGAACCCACTGGCAAGTATCCCATAGTTCCAGATGTCTGCTAGTAGAGGTAAGAGGTACAAACCAAAAGTGAAGCTTTTATCCTTAGCAGAAAATCGTGTTATAAGTTTCAGTCAATTGTAAATCAGTCTTCCACCTAGGTTATTCTAGCCTCTGGGCTCTGAACATGTTTCTGGGAACCCCCCACCAGTGGCTCTGATAACTAATTTAAAGCCTCCTTTGTTTTTTCTTCTATGAGACTGTAATCCCACAGGTGATTTAAACTTGAATCATAAGGTTTTCTAAAAGTAGAAAATTTCTAGATAAAGATAATGTCTCAAAGACCTAATCATACTTTGCAATACTTTTTCTCCCTTGAGTTTATTTTTCTCCTAGTTATAGAAATACATATCTATTGCAGAAAATCTGAGACATTCAGAAAACAAAGGAGGAACTAAGAATCACTGAGAATTCCACACATAAATACTGATATTTTGACATGTACTTGTGCATTTACTGCATGTAAGGCAAACTTGTGGGCATACTACATCCTGTTTTATAAGCAGCTCTGAAACTAAAAATATATAGTATGTGTTTTTGTTGTTTAAGATTGCTTTAGCAATTCAGGGTCTCTTGAGTTTTCATATAAATATTAACATCATTTTTCCCTAGATCTGAGAAGAATGTTGTTGGTATTTTAATTGGGATCACATTGATTTTATAAATTGCTTTGCATAGTATAAACAGCTTAATGATATTAATTGCAAATACTCCCATTTTTGTTTTTTATTGTTTCTTTTATATTTTATAATTTTCATTGTAAAAAAACTTTCGCATCCTTAGTTAAATTTATTCCAGATTATTTACATTTTTTGTATCTATTGTAAATGGTACTGCTCTTAGAGTTCTTTTTCATCCTTATCATTGTATGTGTATACAAAGGCTATTGATTTTTGTGTGTTGATTTTATATCCTGCAATTTTGCCATCTTACAAGTTCAAATGGTCTCTTAGTGGAGTCTTTTGGTTTGCTCTATGCTCCTTCTCAATTTATATCCTTTTGATTTATTTTTCTTGCCTAATGGCTCTGGCTGAAACTTCAAGGACTGTATTGAACAGGAACAGTGACATTGAACATTCTTGTCTGGTTCTGGATCTCTGTGTAAATGCTTATAACTTTCCTCAATTCGATATGCTGCTGGCTGTTGGTTGGTCACATATTATTTTCTTTGTGTTAAGGAATGTTTCTTCCATACCCAATTTTCTTTTTTTTTTTTTTTGTATCATGATAGCATGCTGTATTTTATCAAATGGCTTCTCTGCATCTATTGAGATAATCAAGCTTTTTGTTTTTTCAGCTTATTAATGTGATATATCACATTTATTGATTTGTCTCTGTTGAGCCATCTTTAAAATGCAAGGATAAGTCACACTTGATCCAAGTGAATTATCCTTGTACTGTGTTGTTACAGTTTATAAGCTAGTACATTGGTGAGGACTTTTGCATCTTTGTTCAACAGGGATATTGTTCTATACTTCTATTTCTTTCTTGGTTCTTTTTCTGAATTTGGAATTAAAGTGATACTGCTCTCACTGAATGAGTTTGAGAGAATTTCCACCCTTTCAATTGTTCTGAATAATTGGACAAGAATTGGTGTTTGATGTTTTTGAAAAGTCTGGTGGGATTCACCAGTGAAGTTACCCAGTCCTTTGCTTTTCTTTGTTTGGAGGATCTTTATTACTGATTAAGTCTCTGTTTTGATGACTGATCTATTTAATTTTTCTGTGTCATTGTGATCTAGTTTTGGTAGATTGTACATTTTGGGAGTCTAACTATTCTTTCTAGACTTTTTAATTTGTTGGCATATAGGTGTTTTTAGTAATTAATAATGATCCTTTGTATTTCTGTGCCGTCTGTTGTAAGATCTCCTGTTTCATGTTTGAATGCATTTACTTGGATTTCTGTCTCTATTTTTGGTTGGTTGGACCAAGGTTATATCATTTAAAAAATTTTTTTCAAAAACAGATATTAATTAGACTGATATTTTGTATCTTTTAAGTCTTGATTTTGTTTATTTTATTTTCAATTTTAATTATTTGTATTTTTGTGTTTTAAAAATTTATTTTATAATACCGCTTCAAGGGCTCTGGGAATTGCCCTTCCTCATGCTCCCACAGATTTCCCCCCTTTTACTACAATAAGATAATCCTTCAAAAACAGCCATAAGTCCACCATTCTGCTATTTAAGTGTATCATGACATTGTAGGTTTAGATAATAGTAGAAAATCCAGGATCCTATTGTCACGATATATTTAATAGTTTCACTGGGAGTCCATCTTTGATGTGGAAATAGAGATTTGTATTTTTACATCTTGATATGATAGTCTCCATTACACAGTTCCTCTGGATGACTATAGGTATGTGCATGTTTACCTATATATTTTTTATCTTGTATTTTGCATGAAGGTTGTCTTATATCAGAGAGAACATATGACATTTCTCCTTTTGGGATTGATTTATTTCATTGAGCATAATGGTCTCTAGTTGGGACCATATGGTTGCAAAGGTAGGATTTTATTCTTTTTAGTAGCTGGACAGAATTCCATGGAGTAGATTTACCACAGTTTCTTTATCTACTTCTCTTTTGATGGGCATCTGGGTTGTTTGCATGTTGTTGCTATTGTTGATTGTGCTGCTGTAAATATAGGACTATAGATCACTTCTCATTCATAGATTTCATTTCCTTTGGTTATATTACCAGAAGTGGGATAGCTGGGTTATACGGCAGATCAATTTTCAGTTTGTTTAGCACTTTCCATACTGACTTCCACAGTGGTTGTACTAGCCTGAATTATACCTAATTGGAGTTGTGGTTAAAAGACCTAAACAGAAATTTTAGTTGATATCCATCCCAGACAAGACAAATTTGAAATTCTGACTTTGATTTTTACCAAATTATTTTCTACTAAAATAAAACATCAACACTTAAATATTCTCATTTTGGGAAGGATCTTTGGCAAAGTGGATAACACACAACTTGTGATGTCCACAAACCTACGTTGAAGTACATGGGTTCAAATTCTCATTCTCTCTCTTTCTGTGTGTCTCCTATTTGAATAGCAATGAAAATAAATAATTAAAAAAAAGATACTGAGAAATTCAGAAAAATCCAAAGGAGGAAAAGAAAGTAACTCTTAATAGGCATTATTATTGGTATTTTGACAATTTTATGCATATTCTATGCTTTTATGCCTGAGGACATGCTGCCTTTCTTGATTTATTACCTGCTTATAATTAATAATATTTTGTCTGCATTTTCTTACACTGCATTTGATGCATTTTATTGGAAAATAGGAAACAAATACAGGATACTAGACAGTTTTCTATCAAATTCACAAAGTTTCTCACTTTTCTTGAATTTTTGGGGGGGTAATTATGTTGGATAACTAGGATCAGATTGTCTTTACTCTCTATTCCCTAGGAGAAAGCCAGTTTCTCTTTTCAGCATTCTTGTATCATGCCTTAATAAAATGGGAAATGAATGTGATGTGTGTATTTTTTTTTTCAGTATGAAGCAGGCATTAAGATGTGATAATGAACACTGCAAATGCACAGCCTCAAGGAATTCCCAAGTGGCTCCTCCACTTGATCTTAGCCAAAAGAAACCATCGCTAGTGGCTCCTGCCACAACCCTTACATTCTGTCAGCTTTTCTGGCCCCTTAGCCTGCTGTCTTTGATTTTGACTCTGCCTCTCTTGCATTCTTTCAGCATCTAGGAATTTAGGTCTGAGTTAGAACATTCGTGACTTTTTTTTTCCTTCCCAAACGCAAATAACATAACCAGGCCTTTTGCTGACATTTGATGCCAAGAAAATTTGATGTTTATTCTGCATGGTAAGAACATATAAAGATGAAAAAACAAACTCAAACTTTTGATGGCATAATATTTTAAGCATGTTGAGTAAAAATATTTTTGTGGCTATTTTTGGAAGGGGAATTTGTTTCAAGTATTGATGTTTTATTTTAGTAGAAAATAATTTGGTATAAGTCAGAATTTCAAATTTGTCTTTTCTGGGATGGGTATCAACTAAAATCTCTGTGTAGGTCTTTTAACCACAGCTCCAATTAAGTATAATTTAGAGTTGTTTACTCTGTGAGGATTCATATTTTCTTTTATTATATAAGGCCACTAGATGGGGGAATAGACTAACTTTTTCTTCAGCTATTTGAGTAAATATCTGTATGTGGAATTGTGGGATCAATTTTTCCAGATTTTGCTTATTTACTTTTAAAAATATTTTTTCAGAATCCCCTTGACAATGACTTATATTTTATTTCTCCATATTTTGAGCTTAATAATTAAGTTATTTTTTGTTATAAAATGTTTACTTTGCATTATAGTAAAAATGTTAATCACTTTACTAAAGAGCTCAATAATTAAAGAATAAAAGACCACAGTCCAGCAGGAAAATAGGAAGGGCCATAAACAATAATCAAATGACAAGAAGTTCAATTTAACTCATGTAAGATTCTTGTCAATGTTTGTTGTCCTTATTTAGTATTTTGACTATTTTTAGAGTATGATTTATCTTATTAAAATCTTTTTGTTCCTGTGATTTCTGTGATGGTGTCATACATTTATTGGAGAATAATGGAGGGAAGGAGGGAGATAGAAGGAGCAGGTGGGAGGGGAGGGGATGGTAAGGATGGGGAGGAGCAGAGAGAGGGCAGAGGAGAGAGACAGAGCAAGCATTTCCCATCCTTCAAAAATCTGCAACAGCTGGAGCTGGGCTCAGGCTGAATACAAGAGCACAAAATGTAATCTGAGTCTCTCATATGGGTGAAAATCAATGTGTCACTGTATCCTTCCAACTTAATTACATTGTTTTTTTAACATTTTAAAAAAGATTTTATTTATTTTTTTTTGGAAATGCGGATTTTATAGATAGACAGAGAAAGATCTTCCATGTGCTGGTTCACTCCCCAGGTAGCAACAATGGCCAGAGCTGAGCTGATCTGAAGTCAGGAGCCAAGAGCTTCTTCCTGGTCACCCACATGAGTGTAGGGTCCCAACTCCTTGAACCATTCCTGTATTACTTACCCAGACCACAGGGAAGGAGCTAGATGGAAAGTAGGGCAGCCAGAACACAAACTGGCACCCATATGGGATCCTGATGCTTGCGAGGGGAGAATTAACTAATTGAGCTATTGTGTGGGACCCTACCCCATATTTTTTATTTCCATTAACAACATTCACTTCATAAGTATAATTGATAATCAGCTTGATAACTTACAATGTAATTACCATCTGTTTGTTTTCAGTTTTGTGGTATTTTTTTTTTGCCATCTCCTGGTCTTTTAAGTATTGAGGATAATTAATGTATTTGCTTATTAATTTCCTAACTCTGTACAAAACATAACTTCCTGTTTACTGGCATTTACACATTGCTTTCAAATAAGTGTTGATCATGTCACTTATAATGTACTTGTGCTTTTTCTTTTATTATTTCATTGAATGCATCTTTAAACACAGCTTCTCTTTCTGTGCTTTCTGGAATTCCCATAACTCTTATATTTGGCCTTTTCATAGTGTTTCTTAATTCTTGAATACTCTATATAGCTTGACTCAGTTTCTCTTCCAATTTTTTAAATTGTTTTCCTATTATGATAAAAATATCTTCAAATTTTGAGATTCTTTCTTCCGCCTCACTCTATTATTAAGGCCTTTCACTGAATTATTAATTTTCACCATTGTGTTTTTAATTTATAATGTATCAGCTTTTATTTGACTCATTGCTGCTATTTCCTATATAACATAGCCCTTAAATTTCTTGAATTCCCTATGTGCTTCTCCTTGTAGATGAGAAGTTTTACAACAAGATTTTAAAATTCATTATCCCCCATTATCTCGATGTCTTCTTCAGTAACAGACTAACAAAGGCTTTTGCTCCTTTGTAGGGGAAGTATTAGTATTATTCATATGTCTCTTCTTTTGATGTTGGTCATTGCTGTTCTGTTCTATTGCTAGCAGATTCCTCTATTTATGGCCTGTTTTTAAGCTGTGTTACCCACTGATGTACAGGTCAATTTATTGTGTTTGGTACCTGGTTCTTCGCTTGCAGTCATTTGTATCACTCCCTCCAGCAAATTTCACTCCTGGACTCTTGTGCTAGGTTTCTAATTGTCCATTACCCCAGCTCCTGGATCACCACTCTCCACTCCTGGGTCACCACTCTCCCATGCTGTGACCCCACCATTGCCTACACAGGCTTTCTACCACTCCTAGGTTGAGCAATACCTGGATTTAGGGAGATGACAGCTGTCCTAAATCACTGGGCACTTGTCGTGTTCAAACCTGATGGCCATTAGGTCTAGGGGCCTCCTGGACCTGTAGGATGCCAAGTTGGTACCATTTCCCTGTGGGACCAGTGCAATGAGCTGAAAGTGAGTTCACTCCCAACTTAGCACATGCACAGCTCACTGTTGTCCCTCTGGCCCTGCAGCCTTTGCAATAGTGCACAAAATGGTGCCAAAATGGTGCCTGATGTGATACTGTTGGGGGTCTGAACTGTGACATCCATCCGGTTCCTGCACTGCCACCTAAGTTCTGCCACTCTCTCTCTGCTTTTGGTCAGAACACACAAATCAGCAGGCAGGCAGTTCTTTGCCTGGGTTCACCTCCTGATCTCCTGGTAAAATCTCCTTCCTACCTGTTCATCAGTAGAACTCTGATCACTGGTTGCTGACAGCTGACCACCACTGGGTATCTGGTCAATGTAACACCATGACATTGTCTCTGCGGCTTCCCCATGTCTGTGGGTCTGCAGGTGCCCCTCTCCCATCAGCTTGTCTTCTCTTATTTCCTGGAATTTGTCCTCTCTGCTTCACCCAGGCTAATTATTATCCATCAGTTTAAACTTGTACTCATCCTATGCCACCATCTTGCTCTCTGATTAGTTGCATCTTTTATGCAATAATTTAATAAGAATATTACTTTCTGGCAAAAAAAGTTTGTATTTTTATCATTCATGCAGATGGATTGAATTGTTCAAGGGTGTTTGTTTTGAAATGTAGTCATGGAGAGTGTTTCAATGCTTACATAAAGGCGGAGTGAGCAAAATTAAAATTACTGTGCATATGTTTATGATTATATTGAGGGGCCAATGGAATATGAATAAAGCTATGGGTTCTGAGTCTCCAGGGTTAAATGTTAAAATAAATGGCCAGCGTTAGGTTTATTAAGAACAACGTATCATGTTTGTGTTTAGTATCACATATTAGCTGTTGAGAAAATAATTAGATGGCATATGTAATAAATACATATATATGATATACACATATTTTGCATATATGTATATATAAAACCTAGTTTTAAGGTATAAGGCTTAAAATTTCAAACATCCAATAATATTTTAATAGATTTTAAATTTGCTCTGGTTTCTCTGTCCAAATATTGAGGTGACATTGCATTAACACAATCACAAATTTATCTTGAAAATGAGATGCATGATTCTAAATCATGTGTATTCTTTAACAAGGATAAATTTCCAGAGCTAATGCCTTCTTCATGGCTTAAATGTAGAGGATTGTAACATATTCTTGTGCTATTTGTGTATCCAATTATAGCTTCTTATAACCCATGAAGGAAGCCACTGAAGAATGCAAATGACTCTTACAGACATAACAGATCCACATGAATTTCAGACATTACAGAAATGCCGATGATAAAAGAAAATATTAACATGGGAATGTCCAGTCAGTCTTTCATGACAGAATTAGTCCTGCTTGTGCTTTTTTGGGCTACCTATAGTGTGAGGTCAGTTATTTGTGCTGGTCATGTGCAGTTGACTCTGCTGAGATTTGGAGTATTCATCCTAGTAAACGTTACCCCCACTTGCACTCCCATGTACTTTTTCCTCAGAAACATCATTCTTGGACAGTTTTTATGCTCACCCACACCTCAGAAGACCTTTAACTTCAAAAAATAACAATTTCATTCTTTGGGTGTTGAATATAGGTGATTTTTTTTTCCTTTGCTGTGGGAGCCACAGTCCCTCTAAGTATGATGGCATTTGATTGCTGTGTAGGGAGCTGAAACACTCTGATACACCCCACCATCATGAACAAGACTGCCTAGGGACCAGACTGCTGGGGGTAAGACTGCAGGAGGTATCAATTCTGTCTTGCAAACCTTTATTTGCAATGTGGCTTCCTTTCTCTGTGATAATATTTGTCATTCATAATTTTACTTGTAAAATCTTTGCTGTCTTAAAATTGGTGTGTGCTGAATATCTCCATAAATATTATTAGCACAATTGTTCCTTATGTGATTTTTTTGTGGCCCAAATTCTTTTTTTTCTTTTTCTTTTTCTTTTCTTTTCTTTCTTTTTTCTTTTCTTTTCTTTTCTTTCTTTCTTTTCTTCCTTCCTTCCTTCCTTCCTTTCTTTCTTTCTTTCTTTCTTTCTTTCTTTCTTTCTTTCTTTCTTCCTTCCTTCCTTCCTTCCTTCCTTCCTTCCTTCCTTCCTTCCTTCCTTCCTTCCTTCCTTCCTTCCTTTCTCTTTATGTGAAAAGAAAGTCTAAATAAGCTCCCATATTAATTGTTAGTTTTCTGTTGCTCTAGCACTTGAGGGTGATCTTATAAGTAAAAGAGGTTTATTTAGTTCACAGTTTGAAGGTTGAAAGCGTAGTACCAGCACGCAGGGCCTGCTAGCTCTGTCACAATATACTAAAGGACATAGCTGTTGTGGGTGCAGGTACAAGAAGGAGAAATCATGTGGTGATGTGGGAAGTCAGAGGGATTCAGGGATCAAGATGATGATTTTTTTTTCTTCTTCTTCCTCTCTTCTTCCGTTTCCTCTTGCTTCTGCCCCCTTCTCCTTTTATAATATCTCATCTTTGAGAAAATAATTTACTCCAAGAGAAGAGCAATAAATAATCTCTGCTTCTGAGAACGATGCCCCATGAGCTAATTCTCTTCTCCTACTCCCCAAATCTTAAAGGTTCTACCACCTCTTAACACTACTTCATCATCAAATCTCCAGCAGAGGGACTCTTGGGTGACATATTCAGGCCATTTGCATACCACAGCAGATCTTTTATTGCTTTTCAGACAGAATTGTGAGTACTCTCCCAGTGGATTTTAATCATCTATTATATTTTTTCTTCAACTGGAGATACAGAAGAATGCATACCTATGAGCTTATTTGCTTTAATTTTAATGATGTCTCTAATGTATTTTTTTAAATTAAATTCTTTCACTTTCCTTCATTTTTGTCAAGTGTTAAGATTAGCTGCTTTCCCCTGCCCTCCTCCTCCTAGAACATTTGATACTTTTTATTTGGGGAATCATAAAATTGAACAAATGCCTGTTCTTTTCTGTCCTTTTGTGTGTGTATGGACTTAATTATTATTATCTGTTTATTCTTTGATTTACTACTTTTGTTATAATTATTTATGTATGCATATCAACGTTTTTGTAACTGACTTTCCTCTGATACAGATGTACTTATTATAAAGTCTAATATAATAATAATCTTTAAAAGTCATTGTATAACATTTGGATTTACTTTATAGTTTGCTCTTCAAAATTGAATATGAAATGGTTTAGTGGTTGAAGATATTGGTTAGGAGGCCAAATCCCATACTGTATAACTTGAGTTTGATTCCTGGCTCTAGTCCTTGATTCCAGGCTCCTGTACTGTGACAGTTCAGAGGCTGTGGTGATGGCTCAATTAATTGGTTCCATGCTATGCAACATGGGAGGCTTGGATTGAGTTTCTGGCTTTGTCTTGAAATCCTGGCCCAGGTCCAGTGAATGTGACTATTTGGGTAAGAAAAGAGAAAGAGAACTCTGTTTCTAGCATTCTGCTTCTCCAATAAATGCATCTAAACATTGAATAAGTGTGTGAGATAGAATTGGGGAGTTGGGGCAAAAATAGAAAACAAGAGAGTGATTTTACCTTAGGCACCACTACTACATATCACAACTCACCATCCAAAGTGAAACTTTCATGCAGGGAAAATATTTACAATAAAAGACTTATTGTTTTTGAGCCAAAAAAAATCAGTGCTCTTAATAATCTTAAAAATTCACTATCTATTCACTATCTATTTTTATTCAATATCTTCTTTCGCTAAATGATTAATAGTAGGTAATATATATTAAAATGATTTTGTCTTTCTCATATCAAAAGACCTTTTCAATATATTCATTTTTTTTGTCTTTCTTGGTCTTCCTTATAGTTGATATTTTACCAAAAGCATTTGGAATTGTAGTTTTCAAGATGGAATGATGTATAAAGTCAGTTTCTCTTATTTAAAATACTTGCATTTTGAGTATTTTCAAATATTTACTATCTGATTTATTTATAATTACTGTCTGTTATTTTTCATTAATTTCACATTGGATTTTACATAGAGAACAGTGAGATATTGTTCTGCCACTGAGATTTCAGAAATTAATAAATGGCTGTAGCATGGAGGAGGAAACAGGTAACTCAAGACTTAGCAGGTGGTATGACTCTCTAACTGATCTTTCCTGAGATTTCTAAGGTTTCCTCAGAGAAGATGGAAGAATGTGATTGCACATAGGTGGGAAAGAACATTAAATAAGTGGGTAACTATATAGTGACTGTAATGCAGTATGTGAAAAGGAGATGAGAACAGCATGAGTCTAGAAAGAAAGTCAAGTATGTAGCTGAAGTAGATTGGGGCTAGGTAAGAAACCTGGGTTAAATTACATTAAATATAAGCATAAATAAACAAATAGGTTTCAAAGGTTTTCTAAATGAATTTAAACACAAGTATTTTATTTTCTAAGTAGGTAAATTATGTTTCTTAGAAAGATAGTTTCGTATTTATCGTCATGTTCTTATAATGTACTTTTAGTTCTTACAGCATTTTGCTGTTTATTTTTATAATATCAGTCCTTTTTTAAGTGGATATTATTATATTATTAATATCAAGTTGTCTGAAATAAACTTATTTCTTTTCTCCTGTTGTATTTAAAAGTGTTAGCTCAAAATATCTGAGCTTATTTTATGTGTAAATTCAGAGTTGTCGGTTTCTCATGATTTTTTCCAGTAGCAGTATCTACTCATCCATATTTTCATTTCCCGAAGTGCCTCTACCTTCCCCAGGCTACAGGAGATGGGATCAGCAGGGGGTAGCTGCACCAGAGATCAAATCCATCAGTTTGACTTAAGTAGGGTCTTTGGATTTTGGCTTCATGTTTATGAAGAGGATTTTCCTTTAAAATAATTGTTGCAATATGGGCTTCCTTTAGCTGAATTTACTAAGGTATGAAAATATAGAAAACAAGAAATTAGCAGTCTGTTAAATGAAAACATCATATCGCTCAACAAGAATTTTCTCCCATTAAGAGAAATATTATACAGGCCAGCGACGTTAAAGATTTTTTCCATAAAAGGACACTGACATATGAGTACATTTTGTGCTATTGTGTTTAGAAAGCTTTATTCATGAGGGGCCGCTTATGCATGCTAATGAGGAATCTCAGGGATTTGTTGATGGCCACATAGCAGCCATCAGACTCTAAGGAATAAGAAATATTTGTGTAATACAACCTGTGATGGTTTGTTTTTCTCCAACAGAAAACTTACTAGCAGTGAGAAGATGAGAGAATACAAGATGTCTCTTGATAGAAGGGGTTATCACCAAGAACTAAGAACATGGGCAGTTGGACACAGTAAGAGTTAAGATGACCTAAATGTTCCCCAAGAGGATGACCAAGTACATTATTAAACATGGCAAAACTGAGTTTTGTCAACTTCTGTGTATTTATAATGATCTCTCAGAATGAAGCCAAACTCAATTGTTCATATGGTCCTTCAATTTTACTTTGTCATACTTAGAGTATTTAGTCCTGAAAAGGAAAGAACATGGGAGTTAAATGAATGGTTCTGTGTTTTGTGAAATGAGAGACAAATAAATGAGGAGATTTACCTACTCTGCTACCATTAGCTGAAACAGTGGTGAACATGGCGATATTACTTTATGGAATTCCTCTTCTAGTTCAAAAAGTAAATGGTAGTACTTCAATATTTAATTTTTTTGAGATTGTGCTACATGATGAAGTCTGAAGCAGGAAGGTAAGAAGAATTTACATTTTTAACAAGCATCTGTTATTACTGATGAAGTTGGTTCACAATTCCACTTTGAAAATAAATATTTGGCCATCAACTCCTCGAAATTCGTCCGAACAAAATGGGGTTAGTGTACAAGAGAGTTAGCTATATTGCCTTGTTTATAGCAGAACAATTCATGATAGCTAAGCTATAGAATCAATTTAGATGACCATCAACCAATAATAAAGAAAGCGTTCTATATATTACACAATATCATTACAGACTACTTTATAGCCACAAAAAGAATGAAGCCTTGTCTTTTGCAACTAAGTGGTAATCTATCTAAGTGAGATTGACATCTTGAAGTTTGAGTTTTCCTAATGCACTGTTAAGCCTGTGATTGCAAAGCAAAATGAGAATATGCCATTGTAAAAATTAGGAAGAAAAAAAGAAACGAAAAGGAGGGTGGGCAGGGGATGCAAGTGGAGCGAAGCTGGGAGTTTGATCTAGTGGAAATTTGACCTAGTGCTTTGGATTGCTAATATCCCATGTTGGAGTGCCTCTGTTGATAGCAGGAGCTAGCTCATGACTCCAGTTTCCTCTTTTTTTTTTTTTTTTTTAAGATTTTATTATTATTGGAAAGCCGGATATACAGAGAGGAGGAGAGACAGAGAGGAAGATCTTCCATCCGATGTTTCACTCCCCAAGTGAGCCACAACGGGCCGGTGCTGTGCCGATCCGAAGCCGGGAACCAGGAACCTCTTCCAGGTCTCCCACGCGGGTGCAGTGTCCCAATGCATTGGGCCGTCCTCAACTGCTTTCCCAGGCCACAAGCAGGGAGCTGGGTGGGAAGTGGAGCAGCCGGGATTAGAACCGGCGCCCATATGGGATCCCGGGGCGTTCAAGGCGAGGACTTTTAGCCGCTAGGCCACGCCGCCGGGCCCTCCAGTTTCCTCTTAATGCACATAGTTGGAGGCTGTGGTGATGCTGAAGCTGTTGGGTCCCTGTTACCAAATTAAGGAACCTGAATTGAGTTCTCTGGCCTCCTCCTGCCTCATCCATCATCATTGTAGGCTTTGGGGGAAGAAAACAGTGGATGGTAGAGCTTTCTTTCTCTCATACATACATATATGTGTACATTTTTGACATCTGAAAACAATGCTGTCCAGATGATTCTAACATGTAGCTGAGTAAAAGAGGCAGTGATCCATTTGAATATGTTTTCAGACTTCAGTGTTCTCAGGAATGAACTGGGCAACTTTTCTAAAGCATTCAGTGGGTCAGAGGTAAATTCTGAGATTTATACTTAGCAACTTTTTCCCAGGTGATGCTGATGTTGCTTTTCTACAGAAACACATGAATAGCATGGTATCTCAGAACCTCTGTCTCAGAAGCTTAGAGAACACTACCGCTGTGCCAGTTGGAGTAGGATAGTACTTAGGTGGTAGCTGACATGCCACATTCTGGCAATGCTTGGAAATGAGGCTTCTTTGGGTTTTATTCCAAAAGGGTGTGTGTGTGTGTGTGTGTGTGTGTGTGTGATTCTTTTATGTATGTAAACAAAAAATTACATACAGCAGAGACTACCAATTATTCTTGTATCTATGAAATTCTTCCACTTGAATTTAAAGATAGGGCCAATATTTTCCTAAAAATCAAATTTTGGATTGGCTGAAGGAGATCAAAAAGAAGTGGTTGGATCTCACAGGAACATATTCTAGCAAAATCTTCTGGTAGCAAACATCTCAGGGATATTACAGTACCAGCTGTATAGCATTATTATCATCATAAAATAGCTGTTTCCTGGAAATAGTTCCAAATAAAAGTAAATATATTGGAAATGTTACAAAAGAATTTGTGCTCACTAAGATAAGGTTGATTTTTTTTTTCTCTTTTTGATCCCAAATAAAAATGATGCTAAGTTGCATAAGGGTCACTTTTTTTTTTTAATTTGGCTAGATGAAAGCCCATGATACAAAAAGCCAGGCATTTTTCAATATTAACTTGATATCTCTTTGATTTCTTAGCTCAAGAAATATACCACTTATTTTTTAAAGATTTATTTATCTTTATCGCAAAGTCAGATATACAAAAAGGAGAGCCAGAGAGGAAGATCTTCCATCCGATGACTCACTCCCCAAGTGACCACAATGGTCGGAGCTGTGCCGATCCAAAGCCAAGAGCCAGGAACTTCTTCTGGGTCTCCCACGTGGGTACAGGATCCCAACACCTTGGGCCGTCCTTGACTGCACTCCCAGAGCACAAGCAGGGAACTAGATGGAAAGCAGGGCTACCGGGATTAGAACCGGTGTCCATATGGAATCCTGGCACTTTCAAGGTGAGGACTTTAGCCACTAGGCTACCGTGCCGGACCCCATAGTGGTCACTGTCTTGCAGTGGTAGAGTAACTCCTTTAAGAAGCAATTGATTGGCTCTAAATATTTGATCCTTGAAAGAGCACTGTTGCAAATACCATTGTGTTGAGAACCTCTTGCATTTGTTTTTTTCTTCCATAAAGTGGAGTCTTTGTATAAAATGCACACTTTATTCTAAGGATTAACCCAATAAAGTATTTCCCATGGAATTTGAGGTATTGAATAATGTTAATATCACTTTATGTTAACTTTTAAAGCAGTTTTTTAATGTTTAACTTGGATGGTGATAAATTGTGAAATCATCATGCTATATATATGTAATCAAACGCTTGTAACCATTAAGTAATGTTTTGAAGAATATACACTATCATAAAATTTTTAAGTTAGTACAATTAAGTAAAAGAAAAGCAAAAACAGTATTCACCATTGGTTATATACCAAACCTAGTTCTTCAACATTATTTTTTGGAAATCTAAACCTAAACCTATAGAATATAGGCTAGAATAAAAACTAGAACACAATGTCCAGAAAGTTGACTGTGGTATATTATCTGAAATTTCCAAGTTTCTAAACTAAATATGGATTCAAATAGGTTAAAAAAAAACATTAAAAAAGAGAAAAACATTGAAGCAGGTGTCTGGTTATGTTAGAAAAAGTTAACTGATTCAAATGATCAAATATCCATTAAGTAATTTAGACAATTTCTTTAACTATCTGGAGAATACACATTCAGGTTGAGTTACAATGATTGGGTCCTGGAATGTTTTTCACATTCTAAATTATCACAGAAAAGATATCTGTAACCTTTTGGGTGAAGGATATTTTGAAGAATCATTTAGTCTTACAATATTAGCTTAAATGAGACGGGGGAAAATAATGAGATTTTTTTGTCAAAAAAAAGTTCTGTTTTGTTAGGAGCCACAGATTTATGGGCCTTAGACTTGGCCTACCTGACAGCCTGTTGCATTGCAAAGCCTGCCTTGGGCAAGCAGGGCTACAGCAAGCAGGATATTAGGCCAAAACATCCTGTGTAGAGCAAGCAGAATAGAACCTCCACCCTTGTTTCTGTTCAAATAATTAATTCCTCCCCCGTTTCAATATAGATGATTAGTTCCTTCCCTGTTTCCATGAAGATAATTACTTCCAGGAAACCCCTCCCCTTCCCCTCCTCCCCTAGAGAAGAAGGTATATATAGGAGGAGTGAAATAAAGAGAGGCACTCTTTTCCACCAAGTACATGAATCCGTGTGTTTCTTGGGCCAGCAGCCCGGGGCTGCCCCCGGCATTCCCAGTCCACTCTCGGGGTTTGAGAGTCCTGCAGGTCGGGACACTGTTTCAACAACAATGTTTCAAATTGATGAAATTTCTCTACTCTAACTGATCTAGAGGCCGTATTTAAGGTGGGTTACAGGATTTAGAAGTTCACTTGAGAAATCTTTGTCACAGAGTGGTAACACTTGAGAAGGCAACCAACACTCAATTCTTTGTGATCTGGGATGATGAGGGGACTTTACAGAGAATGATGTTAAATACTCATTTCCCCTTTATTGCTGTAATTCTGTCCCCAACCTCCAATTATTTCTTCAGAGTTTTAGTTGTGTTTGTTTTAACTGGGTTATTGGTTCTGTGGTTAACCAGCTACCCTCTTTATTGTGGTGAAACAGTTTTAGGAATGGAGAGCATTTGGTACAAAATTAGTGATAAGCTTTAGGGTTTTGGCAAGCCCCTGGGATACCTATTTGTTAGCACTTCCTAGTCATGTAAATTCGATAATTTCTGTGCCAATTGATCTGAATGATAGCTATGTTGATTTAGGTGAATTCTTTGGAATTGCCTATACTACAAAGTAGAATGTAGTTATAAATGAACTTACAAAATGATAACAGTAAAATTGCTTGACAGCTGCTAGGCTTTCGTTGTATCGTTAAAAATTGTTGCATTTAAACTGTTGCTTGTATTTGTGGTGCATATAAATTCCAAATTTTAGAACTAATATGAATGTTTTTATATTATTTGTACACTAAAATTCATTTAATAAATGCGGATTAAGTGATTTAGTATGTATGATGTATAAGAATTAAAAAAAAATCCCTGAAGATTTGGGTGCTATTATTTTTGTTAATAGTCAATGATTAATATAATTCTTTCTACTATATGCCCAACAGTACTGGGTGGGGTATTAACAAAGGTCTGGACAAATTTATTAGAATAAATTTTGAGTAGGGTTCTAAGTAGTAGGTAATAACAGGTTGAGGCTATACTGGAATGCTACACAGCCATTAAAAAGAATGAAATCCTACCATTTGCAACAAAATAGTTCCAAGTAGAACAATTATGCTCATTGAAATAAACTAATCCCAAAAGGACATATATCATATGCTCTCTCTGATATAACACAGCCTTCATGAAAAATACAAAATAAAGAGATAATGGGTAATTAAATATACAGATATTTTCACAGATGATCTGTATAACAGAGACTAATATACCAGAAAATGAAAATGTTTTGCAGTATGTATTTTTTATTCCCCAATAAAGGGAAGACTTTAAATGAAACTCTTAAATATACCTTGGCAGAATGATAGAATGATACTAGATTTTCTATCTTTGCCTATACTTGCAATAGTATTATGCCAAACTTGTAACTGTTACTAAAGCAGCCTTTTCCAGTCTACCCAAGCTTTGGCAGGTGCAAGTTGCCATTCTTGTAAGCCTCAGATTTAGGCCTGGAATTGCTACAATCCCATGCACCAGATAGAGGTCTCCACAGGCTACTGAGGCTGGGAGGGTCCCTCTATATCCTTGCTGGCATTGTCATCGTTGACAGTGGAAGAAGATAAAGGAGATTATACTTCAAAAGCAGAACCTGCAGATTTGACAGTTGAAGACACATCTTTAGGAAAATGCCTTCCTTAAAAGGTAATAAAAAAATTGGTATTGCAAGCAAAATAAAGATGCAAGAAGTCTGATAAAGCAAGGTAATATCATGCCACAAAGAGGTCATTAATGACTACATAAATGAAAACTGATGAAATGTTGATTAAGATTTCAAAGAACTACAAAAGAATATAGACAGACAAGTTAAGTGAAGATGGGAAATCTATGATGTGAATTATAAATTCAACAAAGAGTTCAAGTTCTTGAAAAAGAACCAAACAGAAGCCTTAGAAATGAGGAACTCATTAAGATTTATTTTAAAATACACCCTGAAGCAGAACAAAAAGACTTCAAGTGAGAGTGTAAGAACTTGAAAATAGGCCCTTTGAAGAACAGCAGTCAGACAAAACCTAAAGGAACAGACGACATTCCACTAAAGCATTGTTGAAAGATAACAGCCACCAGAAGAGGAAATCAACAAATGTTTCCACAAAATCTAGAAACAGATATTGGAATATGAGAAACAAAAAGGAAGACAATATAGTTCCCAAAGGAATACAACACTTCAGTATTAGAATGAGAAGATGAAGATTCCATTGAAATGCCTGAAAATGGATTCAAAATAATGATTATAAAGTTACTGAGAAATAGAAAACAAATTCATGAGATAAAGAAATCCATGCATAATATGCATGAAAACTTTTGCCAAGAGATTGATACAGTAAGCAAATAAGACTGAAATATGAGAAATAAAGAATTAAATGTGGAAAATAAAAAACAGCAGAAAATCTATTGGTGAGTTTGTGAATCAGAAAAAAGAATATCTGGGCTAGAAGATACATATCTGGAAATACTTCAGTCAGACAAAAAAATGTAGAAAAAAGTAGAAAAACTGAAAATAGTGTTCAAGATACATGGGATAATATCAAACAATGAAACATACGAGTCTTAGGGTTTTCTGAAGACATGGAAAGAGAGAATGGATTAGAAGGCTTATTCAGTGAAATAATAGCAGAGAATTTCCCGAATGTGGAGAAAGGGACATCCAAGTACAGAAAGCATGTAGAACTCCCGATAGACATGACCAGAAAAGACCTTCACCACACTGCATTACAGTCAAGCATGAGGACAAAGATTCTAAAATGTTCATGAGAGGAATGACAAATTACCTTTAAAAGATCTTCAATTAGAATGACAGCTGATTTCTCAGCAGCAGCCTTATAACCTATGAGAACATGGAGAGTTATATCCAAGACCTAAACGAAGAAATGCAAAACCAAACTGTTCACCCAGACTTTTGTACCCAACAAAGCTTTCATTTACAAATGAAGATGAAATAAAGACTTTCCAAAACAAACAGGTATTTAAAGTATGTGTTATCATATGCCAAATTATCTGTGTTTGCAGATGGCATATTTCAATATATAGGGGAACAAAACAACTCCACTAAGAGACTATTGAACTTGTATGAATGCTTGGTAAAATTGTAGGATATATTGCAGACAGTGCCATGGCTGAGAAAACAAACGAACAAAAAAAAAAAAAATCAAAAAACCTTGTAGATCAGTCCCATTCTCAGAACCACAAAAAATTTAGACACCGAGAATAAATTTGATCAAGCAGGTGACAATCTCTACATTGAGAATTATAAAGCATCGGAAACTAAAGAAGACACATACACACACACACAATGGAAACATCTTCTAGGTTTTTAGATTGGAGGAACCAATAGTATCAAAATATCCATACCACCAAACGCAGTTACAGATTCAATGAGATCCCATTCAAAATATTTACAACATTCTTCTCAGATGTAGAAAAACAATTCTAAGATTCATATGGAAATAAAGAAAACACAGATTGCCAAAGGGATCTTAAACAACAAAAACAAAGCTGAAAGCATCACAAACCAGACTTCTAGACATGTTACAGGGCAGTTATAATCATAGCATCATCCTGGTACTGACACAAAAACAGACCTCTAGACCAATGGAACAGAACACAAAACCCAAAAATTAATCCACACATGTGCAGATATATGAAACAAGGACCCTACATACACCTCATATAAAATTCAACTCAAATTGGTTCAAGTATCTAAATCTATGACCTGATACCATCAAAGTACTAGAAGAAAACTTTGAGATTTAAGAAACATTTTCAAAGATTTTGTTTTTATATTGGAAAGTCAAATATACAGAGAGGAGGGAGAGACAGAGAGGAAGATTTTCTGTCTGATTCACTCCCCACGTAGGCACAACGACTAGAGCTGTGCCAACCTGTAGCCAGCAGCCTCTTCCAGGTCTCCCACGCAGGTGCAACTTCCCAAGGCTTTGGGCCGTCCTCCACTGCTTTCACAGACCACAAGCAGGGAGCTGGATGGGAAGCAGGGGCGCCTGAATTAGAACCGTCGCCCATAATGAATCTCGGCGCATTCAAGGTGAGGACTTTAGCTGCTAGGCATTGCGCCGGGCGCAAAAACTTTGTGATTTTATGCCTTTCTTTTCCTTCTTGGGCTCTGAAAACTCTGAATGAGGGCTTACTCTGCTGACAATGAATGGCACATGCGCAGCACCCATACTGTTCAGGAGCTAAAGGCTTTACCTGGGACGCCCCTGCTGATGAAAACGCTCCTCATCCTGCCCAGGCACTGTGCCAGGTTCATTTAATAAAAGATATAATATATTTTACAAAAATATTTGTAAAAATAATTGTTATTCAGCCATCATTTTAAGGTTTTTTTGTTTTGTTTTAACTATTTATTCATTTATTTTGAAAGTCAGAGTTATGGGCTGGTGGGGGATATCTTTGACCCACTGGTGCACACCCCAGATGACTGCAATGGCCAGTGCTGAGCCAGGCTGAAGTTAGGAACTCATTTGGTCTCACAAATGGGTAGCAGGGACCTAGACACTGAGCCCATTCTATGCTGCTTTTCCCAGGCTGTTAGCAGGTCTGGAGAAATGTGAAAATGTACATGAAATAACCTGTGATATAGTCAATACGTGTGAAAGAAACAGTATCTAATACTAAATGGGGTCCAGCATGCACAAAAGGGTTGTGAGGGCATGGGCAGGATAAAAACAAAGTTAAATTTATAACTACAAATAGAGATCTAAATCTAGCAATAGAGGTTCGGGCCAGGCCACATTCTTGAATAAAAGAAGCAGCAAGAACAAATTTCCCATTCCCCCCCCCCCCGCTTTTTTTTCCCAGAAAAGAATGATGAAAAAAATGTTTTAGTTGTTAAGTAGACAAATCGATTTGGTATTTTGGGGAAAGAAAAATTATTTGTTTCCAAATGCTTAGTCTCAGTTGTTAGATCTCTTCCTTACATTTTAGTGAGATCATGTCCATTAGGTGATATAATTAGGTTATTAATTGCCAAATTTACTTCAAACTGAAATTCTGTGAGAAAGCATGTGACACTTTCTTTTTTCAGTATTTAAAACACTTGACTCAAATTTGTGAGCTTGTTTTTTGCATAAGCTCAAAGGTGTCAATGTGTCATCATTTCCTACAGAAGCAGTATCTCTCATCAATTTTCCTAACTGCATGCACATCCAAATTCCTTAGAGTACAATGATAGGGTTGAGCAAAGGATGGTTGTACCACAGAACAGGGCAATCAGCTTGTCAACTGTGGAGACTATGGACGATTATGAAGAGGACTGCCCCATGAAACAAACACCACTGTCACATGGCCTGAGCAAACAGAAAGGCTTTTTTTCTTCCTTCACCTAGATTACTTTTTAGGCACAGTTGGAAACATGAAAGCTCAATATTATAGTGATCTTATTCTATGAAATCTTTGTGCAAACCAGCCTGGCAAAGGTCAATATTTTATATACAAAATGATTAGTGACATTTTTACATAATGGGGCTATGCCTATGCATACATATGACTATATTGCAAGAACAGTTTCTCTCAGTAAGAGAAAATCCTCAATTCTCAGAAGAAATGTGCCAAATGAACACAAAATGCACTTGACCACAACAATGGAGAATTTCAGATGGTTGCAGATTGCCAGGTAATGGTCATATGCCATCACTGCTGAGATCTTGAAGTTCAATAAACAGACATGTGAACACCACAGCTAGTGAACAAGAACGTTTTCTCTTGCATGAAATGTATCAGCATGGATGAAGAAAGGAGGATATGCACTAAACGTCTAAGAAGGAACGGTTACTAAGAGGTACAATGGGCATGTGGAGACTGGAATTCAGAAGAGTTAGAATGATCAAGGTGCTGTTTCCCAGAGGGTTACTCTGTACATAATCATATTACAAAAAGCTGTCTTTCAGTTCTTGGGCAATTAGGAAATTGTATTCAGAATAAACTCAGTCTTTGTTATATTGGTAGTTTCCATTTTGCTGTTCTATCACAGTTTAATGAGTTGAGTGCAACCACATGAAGTGAAAGAAAGTGCAGTGGGCGTGGTAAAAAGTACATCAGCACCAGCTGTAACGATAGTAACAGATAGCTAAGCTTAGTTTTGGGGATTCCTCTGTCAGGTTATAAGGCAGTGGATTGAAGACATGTGATAACTATTGATAGCTTATTAAAATGCAAGCTCCTGTATTTCTTTTCTTGTGATTGTGAGCCCTTTGAAGTTTTAGCGAGAATCTGTCATTTCTGATGCAGTAGATTCACAGATGCCACATTGAAAATTAATATTTTTAAAAAACAAAAAAATTTAAATCTGATCAATAAAGGTTTATATATTTGAATGAATGCCAGGTAATTATTAATGACATTAAAGGTTTAGGGTGTTATGTGCAAATATGTTTATATATGCAACTGATTTTATCATCACTAAAACTCCATGAAGTCTAGAGATAAATTCACATATGTCACAATAAGTTGCTACAGAAATCTTTACTTTCTGACATGAAATTCCACTGGTTTGAAACTAAGCTTTGTTGCTTTCCAAAAATCATAAAAGCAAATCTAAGGGTGAGGATCAGACACTTTAAAAATAAAATTCTCTTGGTGATTTTAATGGGAAACCAAGGAAGATATTCTCCTGTCCTGTGGAATTCTTCCAAACATTAACATTCATGCAAATCACTTGAGGAATTTTAAGGAAATTCTGATTCAGTGGGCCTGTGATATGGGTTGATTTACATCTTCTCAGGTGATGCTCATGCTGCTTGTCCATTTGACACACCTGAGTGGCAAGGGCTTTCAGCTTCCTGCCCTTAAATACCGTGTGTTGGCGCATGCTCCTGGGTATTTCCAAGCAGTGCTGCATTGAACACAGTGGAAACTTGGAGGTAAGATTTCTGTGAAGTTTATTACGGCCAGTTCTGTGTTCTTTAGACAGTTTCTCATGAAAAAATTTGCCTTTTATTTCCATCATATGCGATAAGGTTTTAAAGGAGTTTTGGTTTTAAGCTTGAGCTCCTAAATTGTGCAGCAAATGACTTTAACTCAAAAGATTTTTAAAGGCTGGATGCTAACAGGTAACTTTATTCTTGATAATAAATATATCACAGAATATTATTGGAGAACATGTCTTCATCCTCATGATATTCTACACAGTTTAAGAAAATGTGACAGCTCATATAAACATACAAAAAGTGTAGGAATGAAATGGTCATTTTTAGTCTGTTTATAGTGCAGTGGAAATGTGGTCTTGTAGTCTTGCTGAATGTTACCATTAGTGACAACTTACGCCTATGAATATAGGGGGGTTATAACTATGACTAAATGTTGTGGAGGAAAGAGAAGAGACAGAGCAGTATTGGTGGGGGAGTCGGGAGTGAGGAAGGTGATTGTCATTTTGAACTGTTCTTTTGGAATGCGTAAAACCTGTTTTCTTTCTACTAATAGAAATAAAAAAGTAAAATAAAATAGTGCCAGTGTAGCAAAAATTCCATTGAAGAAAAAAGGTTTCAGTGGTTGAGTTTCTACTTCGTGTTTTCAAAAAAATGGTTGTATTTCTGTAAAATGTTTGCCATTTCTGTATGTAAAAAAGTTGCTTGTCAACACGTGATGCCACTTTCTGTGAATTCTCCAATTTACAGTGGTGATGAAATTCAATCAACATGAAAGTCTATATAACTTTTGACTATGGAAGGGAGGATTCTCATCCAGTTTGAGCAGTACCTTATTTTGTATGTATGTATGTGTTTAAAGATTTATTTCTTTACTTTTAAAGTCAGAGTTGGAAGAACTGTCTCTCCCTTTCTCTATCATCTGGTTCACTAACCAAATGGCTGCAGTGGCCAGAGCTGGGCCCTTTCAAAGTTGGAAGCCAAAAGCTTCTTCCAGGTCTCCCTGCATGTGGGTGCAGGGGCTACGGCCTCTGGCATTTCTGTGTTCCTAGGCCATTAGCGCAGAGCAGACTCGGAAGTGCTGGGCCTAGGTCCGGTGCCCATATGCAGTGCCCTTGTCACAGGCAGAAGATTAAGCCATCATGCCAGAACCCCTGTAGGCATATATTTAAAAATCAGTGCAAAGTGTTGACCTGGCTAACATTCACTTATTTGCCTAATGATACTGGAATTTCATTGACTAGGTTGCAGATGCAACCTACTTTGCATCTGTCAAGAAATGTCTGACCTTGCCTTTAAAAGAACATCAGCTGTCAAAGATCTATATTGTACTCTTCAAAGGGAAGATCCAGATCATGTAGAATGGCCCCTCTTTTCTAGGAACAACTCAAAAAAATTAATCCCTAATTGAAATTAACTGTGGAAAATTGTTACATACATCAGGTATCTGAAAAGCACTAAGATAGTTTTGGCAATGAAGATTTCACTTGTTGGCATTTATGAGAGAAAATCAATGGTTTTGATGCTTTCAAATGGGAAGAAAGAATGATTACAGTATAAAGTAAATAGCTCACATTACTTTCATAATGCTAGTCTAAATTTTAGGAAGAGATCAACAAAGCTGTTGAATAGTTTTGTGCCTTTTTTTTCTCTTGCATTAATGTTTTCTTGTCTGAAATGGATTCCTAGACTCTGGTAAATGAAGACTCTTCTAATTGTTTTCCACAGGAGTTGTAGTGCTAGATAATTCAATTTTTGTAAGATTTTTGCCATTGCTGGAAAATATCTCTTCAAATAAAATTTTCAAGTCTTCTAATACTAGGGGAATTATTACATAGTTATAGTAAATTCATCTAGTAGGTTAATATGTACTAATTGACTTGTGGGAAATTTACATTAATGGGAAAGTATCATGTAAATTATTTTAAAATGACTAGGAAAATGGAAACAGCAGCATATAGAATTATTTGCAAAATCAATACTAAACCAAGATAATTTTGACACAACAGAAGTGCTAATAAAAACCAAAATGCCATTGATTATTTTAGAATCTTCCTATTTTTCTGAAATACTTTTTATTTATGTATGTCTGTTTTAGAAATTTATGTATCAATTCTTTGTAGAAATGGAAGTTCATGGAAATTGATATTGTGAAAATTAGGAATTTATAATTATGACAAATCATGATATAAAATTTATTTGCTGCAGTATATGATTTTTGTTTTCACAGGAGAGGATATTTTGAGATTTCAGAGATGAAGTAAAATTTTTAATGTTACATCTGCTGATGTTAGAACTATGATATAAACCCACATCATGATTTCCAAGTCCCTGTTTTCATCATTAGATTATATTGTTCACTTATCTAAATAATTTTATAAAATTTTAGTATAAATAAGTGAACAAAGATTCCTATAATGAAAGAGCTCATAAAGAATCAAAATGTAGTATGTACAATGTGAAATATTATTCACCCATAAAAATGCAATTATGCCATTTGCCACAAAATGGATGCAAGTGGAGGACATCACGAGGACTAATAAGTCACACACAGAAAAACAAATACGGCATCTTCTCCCTTGTATGTAGGAGCTAAAGTATACTTTAAAAATGAATTGAAAAGCAAACAATGCAAGGAAGCAGTTGAGAGAAGCAGGGCTGATTCTTTCAATGATTATAGTTCTTACTCTTGAGCTTGTCAGCTCACCATTTCAACACTCTTGTCAGCTCAAACCGTTTCAACACTCAATGTAGGGTATTTCATTTCAGGCAAGCCTGAGCTAGAGCACAGTGCTTCTCCTGGGGTTCTTACACAATTCCCTTCTCACTGGAGATGCCTGTTTCTAATAGCGCCAAGCATGAATGGGACAACTACTGATACATCTTCAGTTGTGATTAATTTTAAATAATGTTCAAGCAGTAGATCTAAAAGTATACCACAAATTTCAGCAATCATGAAAAATTTTCACCAAAAAGTGAAACGGATGAACTTAAGTGCTCATGCTTGTTTGTTGCTTTCAATGCAACCTTACTTTAATAGATAATCTCATCGATGGTTGATCACATAGCCATTGTTAGAAACCTTAATCAGCCATGCCCTAACATGTCTGTAATAGATGCTCACATTTCTAAGTTCAGATGAACACGTGGCATGTTCTTTGGGGGAGGTCATAATTATCCCACAGTGACTCTGATTCTATGTGAGAATGCCATCACAAAGGAGAACTGATTAATATGATTGTGTGTTTATCGTTATTTGCCTTTTTATCATCAAATTAGCCCTGAGCACTTCTTGCTATCTTGTAGATTATGTCATAATACTTATTAAATCTTCCCTAGGTGTAACAGGGTTCTGCTTTGCAATATTCTGCTGTGTATTTGTCTTACAAATAAATTGATTACAGGACACAGACCCACCACACCAAAAATTGAATCAATTTTATCTCCAAATCACTTCAATTTTGTAAAAAAAAAAGTTATTTAATTGGTTCCTTAATTAATTTCCTGAGACAAAAATGAGCTACTTATTTAATGTATTTTGACGATTGCAAATTCAAAAATCTTTACTGAGAAGCAATGAATGTAGTTGCGTTCTTGAACAGGTTCTTGAACAGTGGTATCTGTTTCTCTACTTGCACATTTGCTGGAATTCTTTACCTGGATTGTTAAGCCTGTGATTATGAAGTGAAAATTGAAAAAGTCGAGGAAAGTGAGTGGGAAGTGTAGGCAGGAGGGAGGGTAAAGTGGAAAGTATCAGTATGCTACTAAATTTGTATTGTGAAATACATGAGAATTGTAAAATATATCAAGTTATGTAAATTAAATAATATATATGTATATATAAGCAGGTTGACATAAAGCAATATTTCAAGGATGAGAACTGCATTAATGTTTTTTTGTGGCTAAAGAAAAACTTGATTTCATCTTCCCTTCTCAGTTTGTCGCTGTATCTGTTTTGATTACCTTATCTTTCTCCTAATTATGCTTTAGAATGCCTTTTTTGATGGTACGATATAGAGAACTAGTTTCTTTTTCCAGAACAATGACATGTTTTCGAAATTTTTCCACATGATCTCACATACTTTTCTCCATTTCTTTAGTTGAAACTAAGGAGGAGAAATAAACCTCTTATCAACAATCCCATATTCTCTGTAGAAAACTTATGGATAGAGGGCGGTTAGAAAGTTACAAGTTGACTTTAACAAGCTTGCCTTTAGACTGTTAACAAGCACATGGGATCCCATCCCTGTGTAACCTATTTGTACATTGATATCTTCGAGAAGTAGGTCAGTCAACTTTTAATGATGCCCTCTGAGATGTAGTTCTCTGCTAAGGTGTAAATATTAGGTTATGTTTTATATTCCTGTGGGAGGAGACTAAGGCTATGAGATAACAAGTAGCAAAAAATATATTTTCCTGTATTAGTTAGCCTCTTTGAAAGTACTGTTTTATGTGGTTCAGGGTTATACATGCATAGAGCTGAACTATCGCTGAATATGCACATACTGTGTGTAGGTATAGATACACATGTATGTCACAATGCCTGGAATATTGGTTCTGAGTTCAAATTCTCTACACAGTTTTTTGCATTATTTTCCTTTTTTCTCCATCCGTCTTCCTTATTGAATTATTTCACAAGCAATTTAAGTATAAACATTCCCTTTTTTCTGAGCCTTGTACATTTTGATATTATTCAACTATACTGCATTTATTAGCAAGACTGGTATTGGAAATTTTTTCATAAGACTATGGCATAACTACCAACCAGTCAGAATGGATGCCAGCAATGAATAATACAGCTCCGCTAGTGGCTACAGTCTCAGGCCTTGTCTTATGATATTTCAATATTTTGCCTATAAACAAGGGTCTGTGCTTGGATGCCCACACTGTATTTTTATGGCAGACATTCTGATTTATTGGAAATTTGCCACAGGAATTGTTAAATATTTGGAATATATCACTATCACTGGTCAGTTAGATGTGTGTTTTAGTTGTGTTAGATTAAGATGGGTAATAAATTATATGTGAAAGAGAATAGGGAATGGTTAACTATATTTTAAAAAAATGTTCTAATTCTTACATTCAGCCCAACATTACCTTTTGCATATGCACTAATGAGATCCTGAAGAACGTATATTCGGTGATAGTTGGGTTATTCATCATGCTTTTGAGGGACACTTGGAAAGTGGATTAAGGCTTGGGCTCCACCCTGCCACTATCATCTTGCAGCAAGAAGAGTTTGGGCAGTGTTCGGCCATGGGGTTGGGGTAAAAGGAGCTGCCTGCAGTGTGGTGGTTGTGGCGGGTGTCCCAGCCAAGCCGGACCCAATGCTGGGGACTCAGGCCAAAGTTGCTGCTGCCAGGTTGTGACTGAGTCCTAGGTTTGGGCACCAACTGGTGCAAGTCACTGCCTGCTGGCCTCTCGGCAGCAAGCTCTGGGGTTTTTAGGATATGTAATTGCTGCCTTGGGACATCCAGGGATAAGGCCAGTGTGAGTGTAGGTGAGGGATGAATTCTGGGTGATTCCCAGCAACGGGGTCCCAGAACTTTCTGGCAAGTATGGGGACTGAGACCTGGTGGTTTAGAGGGAAGAGTCCATAAGATCTATTTGGGCCAGACTGATTCACCAGCCCACATGGGAATCCTGAAATGGGCTGTTAGCATAGAGCATCACTGACTGCCATACACCAGTCCACACAAAAGCTATGGTAGAGGGCCTGTGTGGCAGGGCTAGGTACTGACTGAGTGGTGCAACAGGGGATGGGTTATACTTGGCAGGCTCAAGACACTAACCAGGTCCAGGGGCAGATTCTGTGGGGGAAGTGTGGGCTGAGCCCTGTGGAAATAAGAGTTTTGCTGGTTAGCTCGCCCAAGCTGGATTGGTGATGGGCTGAGCTAGGTGTGACCATGGAACCTGCCATCACTTACGGGTAAAGGAACTGACAACAATTTGGGTAGGTCAAGGCAGCAGCACCTGGAAAGGACATCCTAAAACAGGATGTCTCACAAGCAAGAAGAGAAATCGGGATGGAGCACAGGTCATGCCAAACTAGGCTCTTACACCAACTGGTCTGCATGAGCAGGGATACTAGGCCACAGCATTGAAGGCAAAGGCTGAGACAGATGAGGGGACCCACTGGCATGTGTGTAATCTATGGCTGGGAATAGGCTCAGAAGGGGAACTGTGAGTATGCACACCCTGGCTGGGTTGGGATTCCCATGGAGAGTGCCCTGGAGAATCTGGGTAGATGTAGAACAGACTAGGCTAGGCCTCTGCCCCTCCTGAACCATGTGTGAGCAGTGTCTGGGTATGGACAAGCCTTGTCCGGGCTAAAACATCCAACAGTAAGAACCAGAATGGATTGAAGGCCAGCAAGGAGGGCTGGCTCGTGGACCCACCAGTAGGTGCAAGATCTGGTATTGGGAGAGGTTCTGATGGAGGAGCTTGGGAAACTCTGTCGGGACACAGTCCCTGCAGGTGAGTGCAAGAACCATGATAGGGAGCAACCCAAACCAGACCAGAGAAAGGTACCCACTGGCAACATTTGGCATAGGTGGGGGGCAGACCAGGTTGAACCAGTTCACATTATCCACTGGCGAAACAAGCACCAGAACAGAGTGGGTCAGGCTGCAACACAAACCAATGCACATTCTGGAATGCCAAGGTGAGGTGAGCCATACCAGACTGGGCCACAGCACCCAAATGGTGCACATGAAAACCAGGGAGGGAGAGTGCAAAGCCGGCAGGGGGGATGTGGGCTCCTCTGCTGGACAACCACTCCCACTGGAGAGGATGAGACCAGACCAGGCAGGGCTACAACACCTGTGGGTCTCAGGTGAGCTAGATCAGGGAAAAGTCAGGTTGGGCTGATTGTCCCAATCGGTGCAAGCAAAAATTAGAGTGGGTGAGGGTTGGTTGGGCTTTGCTGCAGCATCAGCTGGCAGAGGCTGGCACTGGGGGCTAAATCTGTCAAGTCCAGAACCACCTGGAAAGTGCATAATCCGGGAGTGGGAGTGGCCTAGTAGGGAAATAGTGGGCACCTTCCTCTTGGGCTATCATTCCCACTGGAGAGCATGAAAACCAGGGCAGGGACAGTGATGGCTATACAGAAAAGCACCCTCCAGTATGTGTGTGGGCTGGATAGTAGGGTTGGTTGGGTTGAACTAAGCTTCAATGTCCATTGACATGTACAAGAGCTATACAGGATGTGGGCCAGACTGAACAAGTCTATGGTACTTAGTGGCATGCATGGGAACCGGGGTAGGGAGCAGGCTTCTTGGGGGTTATGAGGAGTCACTCCAGCTAGGCTGCAGCTCCCACTGGTTTGCGTGAGGACCAAGTATGAAGCGGGTAGGATCGAACTGGACTACAACACCCATTGGTTCAAGTGGATAACAGGGCTGGAAACAGAACTGACCCAGCATTTGAAATGATCAGCATGTTCATAAGCTGATTGGGGTGACTGGCTGTGCCAGACCCTGTACTGGCAAGCACACCCAAGAATCAGGTTTGGGATCACCTGAGATGAAGTTTCTCTTGGGATCCCTCCAACTGAACCTCTGATTTCAGAACCCTATTATGAAGAGATTATATCAGCCAGTAGATTCTGAATTGGTTTCATCATGCTTGAAATTATGAAATTGGCAGCAATTCAGAACTGTTGAACTGTCAAAACTGCTAGAGCAGGACCCTCGGAGCATGCGCCAGAACAGGGACCTGGGTTGGGTGGGAGGCTGTGTGGGGCTTCTCCCTTTTTCTCCCCTTTCCTCAGATACAGGGGAAAAATGATGACATTAGTTTGGAAATAATGGTGTTACCCACTTTCTTGTAGCTCTTGACCCTTTTTACCCTAATCAACTATGTAAGATTATAAAAAAATAAAGGAAAAAAATTTCTAATTCTTACATTCAGTCCAATGTTAGCTTTTGCATATGCACCAATGTGATTCTGAAGAATGTATATTCCATAATAGTTGGGTTATTCATTGTGCCTTTGTCTCTTCTTTTGCTCTTTGTCATTTTATTTCTGGTTAAGATCTGCTAGAAAGATATGAAATCAATCTGTTCACAACCTAGTTTGTCATCCACCTCTAGTTGTTATAACATGGGTAAAAGCGCAGTAGGATTTTAAGGTCAGTTGTGTGAATTTTGTTAGGGGAAAGATGATTATGATGTGCAATCCAGCATCACCATAATCTCTTCATCCTTACCCTACTGTCACCAACATGGCGGTATAATAGCTCAAGAGGGTTATTTGTGAAGCACCTTAACATTGAAGGGACTGATATTTTCTGCCAGTGAACAGTAACCATGACTGCTGTGATTGAAACTCTGAAGTTTCGTATGCTAGGAAATGGGGGGGGGGGGGAGAGAAAAATGATAAGGAAGGGAAGTGTATTTTTGGTTTTTATTGTAGCAAGAATATCTGTATATTCTTCAAAAGCTAGAAGTTGACATAACTAAGAAAGTGACTCGAACAATTCTGTAAAGAAAGTATCTAAAAAGCAATGAAAGAATGCCCCTTTTTCCATTGAAAAATGAATCAACTTGTATACCAGTATTTGCATGATTTGTCAGGTTTGTCTCTCCCTCTTTTTGGTTTTTGAGGTAGCATACTTTAATTTTATGTTACATTAAAAAGGCTTAGTTATTCATGAGTAAGAAGTTGAGCAAGTAAAAAGCATAAGACCCTAGTTTAGTGGCCATAAAGACACTGGCCATAATTAATAATTATATGGAAAAGATAACCATTTCACCCATACACAGTGAACTGTAAGGTAATCAGATCATTAAAACTGTAGTAGTATAACATTCTTAATCATTGATGAAGGTTTGGAACAAAGGTTTGGAAGGTTTGACGAAGGTTTGGAACAAAGCTTTGTTAGGCTATATTTGCAGCAATACTGATGCAAACAGACTTTTTTTCTTTTTTTAAAATTGAAAACCTATACTGGGTAGCTAATTGTGATGGTATAGAATCATTTGGCAGGAATCAATTCGGGAGGGGGGCAAGTACCATTTTCATCCAATCATCTCTTTGGCAGAGTCTAGCAGAAGCTAGCTAACAAGGAATAAATGTGGTTTTCAGTGTTCCCAACTCATGAAGCAGAACATAGAAAAATAGATTTGAAGGTAAGAGAAGATAGTTTAATATCATCAGGGTTGTACCTCCAAAATAATGAAAATCCAGTGCCAACTCAGTTTTATGATTACTGGCATACACCAAATGCTACAAATTAATTTGCCAGTGTTTATTATGCATTTAGGACATTCCAGGCATGGCACTATTAAGTACTATGTATGATTTAACTTATTTAATAATAGCCTGTTAAGACAGGATGCTAGTATAAATTATCCATAAGTTATAAGTGGTTATACTTTTTAACTTTCTTCAAGCCCTCACGGGAAGAGAGGCTTCCATTCCTCATGTGGGTTCTGCCTCTTATGGATTTTGGTGTAGAGTGTCTCAATTCAGGTCTGTCTGTTTTATCTCATAAAGCCCTGAGGCCTGTAGCTCTTCAGTTCCTTGGACATTTTGACTTGATCTGTTCTGATATTTATAATCCAAATTACAATTTTTCACAATCACCAATTATATTTCATTGATTAGAAGTTGTGTGACCGATGCAGAGATCCTCGTCTCAGCAAGGTCTTTTATAAAGGTCCAAGAGAATCTTCCTCTGGTTCACCCATATTATGTTGTTAAAAGTTAAAATGTATTATCAGAGAACACTTTTCATCTAATTTACTCTCATCATGTACTAAATCCCAAAAAAGTGATTGGAATTGCTAACAATACTTATTTCTCCTGATTTTAATATACATTACATAAAAAATAAAAGATACTTTGAAGAATGCACACATGCTGAAAAACCAATATAGTTTATTTAAAATCTTTTATTCAGTTTTCTTTTTGAATAACTAAAACATGTCAGACATACATTTCTGGTCTTACTGATAACTTTTTTTAAACAAAAATATGCATTGATAACCTATTATGTCTAGGAAGCTACTCAATGAGCTGTACATGTGAACACAGATAGCAAATGCATACATTAAAATAACTTACATGCTGATTAACATTCATTTTACATACCAATCAATGTATTCATTAGAGGTAACAAAGTGCTTTTTAGACTAAATTTTGCCTTTTTTTCTATAACTTTAAGAGTGATTTATTGTTTTGGTTGGAGCTTGCTAAGAATTTTAACATTTTGCATTTCTTTAATGGCATACTTTAATACCAAGCACATGTTTATTTTCACAGGAGAAAAACAAAAGAATAGTAGCAGCAACCAAAACTTGTATCCCATGGTTTTGAGTGCCACATGGTGAATCTGTTTTCACATGGTGATTTTTTTCTGATTTTTGTGTCTTTGAATACTGAATCACATAGTATAAATACATATTAGTATTACATCAGGAAGTATAAAATGTTCTTATGACAAAATGCCAATGTGCTTTACTTTCTACCCCACATGTTCTTGATAGCAGCCTTTATATCCTGGTTCCTCAGAGTGTAAATGAGAGGATTTGAGCATTGGAGTTACCACAGCCTGGAAGAGGGAAATGAGGGCCTGTACCAATGGGGGTTTTAGACCTGGGCTTTACGTACATGAAGAAGATAGTTCTATAGAATATAATCACCACTGTCAGGTGAGCTGAGCCAGTGCAGAAGCCCTTACGTTTTCCTTTAATAGAACGGATCCGTGAGATGGTAGCAACAATGAAAGTGTATGAGATGGAAATCACTAGCATTGGGATAATCAGGACAATTAGGTTTGACCCTGCCAAACTGATCACATTGATTGAAATATCAGCACAGGCCAGTTTCAGGATAGCTAGAATTTCACAGATAAAATGGTTAATGACATTATTTGTACAGAATAATAATTGTATGGTGAGCAGTGTCTGAACAAAAATAAAAAATCCCACAGACCCAGGATACAGCTGCCACAGACACATAGGCACCCTTACTCATGATAACTGGGTATCTCAGTGGGGAGCAAATGGCCACATAGCGATCAAGTGCCATCATGCCAAAAAGCACAGTTCTGTGGCCCCCATTGCAAAGGCGAGAAACATTTACACCATACATCCAGAGAAGGAAACTCGTTTCCTTATTGTCAGAAAGCTGTCAAGAATAAGTGGGACGGAAGAGCTTGTGTAGCAAATGTCCAAGAAGGAAAGATTACAGAGAAAGAAATACATGGGGGTGTTTAGGTGAGAATCGTAGAACATTGCTGTGATAAGGACTCCATTTGCAAGCAGGATTATCAGATACATACATAAAACTACCACAAATAAAACAAACTTCAGCTTTGGGTGGGCAGAAAGTCCTACCAAGACAGATTCTGTGAATGAGGAATCATTGGTGCTTTCCTTGTTACCTTTTTTCCAACAGAACTCTGTGGGTGATAGAACAGAAGTCTACTAACACAATGTGCATAAAAGCTACTACTTCTAAGAATCATATTCTGTGTTAATTACAGTTTTGTAATTGGATATATGTCTCTGAAAAATTGTTACTGTGAGTCCAGACTAAGGGAACGAGAATTTTCACCTGATTTTCTCAGGATTAATAAAATATGTGATTTAAGGAGATATGGACTTCAAATGATCTTATGGTAATTCTTTAAGTTCCACCTCTTGATCCTGTGGCTGCAAATCAATTACCTATACCATGAATTCAGTAGACAGATGAGATTCTTCGAAAGTGATTGCACTGTTTTACATTTGAATTAGAGGTTGAGATTTTAAAATTATGAGGCAGAATTTAAATTTATTTTCAGTTTGTCTTCAAATGCATTAGAATATTAAAAATATTGCATCTATTTTCATCATGGAATTTAAGTGCAGCTAATTCAATGATTTTGAAGCAGAGTTCTCTGTTCTACCAAATAACACAATATCCTCAATTAGTTTCTATTGCATATTTATATTATTGGACAAGATCTTATCCAACTTATTTTAGGTACAATCGGCCTGCCATATTGTGAAAAATCCAAGAAAATATTTTGATTTAAGATCTGAATAAAAAGTTGGACTTCAAACTTTAATGCATAATAATTTTTCTTTGTGCCAATGCAGAATTAAATATAACTTGGAAAGTTATTTTCAATGGATGAACGGCCCTTACAGTTAAAAAAAAATGGCGGGGATACCTAGGACCCAGTAGAAATCATAATTGGGTTCTGTATGTGAGTATCCCTTTCAGGTCAGACTGTCCTGCCAGTGGTGGTGTCATGGTTATTTATCTGCATATAACTTTGACAGAATTCAAAGAAGGAGTTGTCTTCTGAGGGCTGGCATAAGATTATATTTTGCATTAGAAGAATTTTATCCTGATGAGCTAAGGAGGAAGAGTCGTAGGTAATGGATCATAGCCAAAACATGTCAGTAGAGATTCCATACAAGAAAAACAATACGTAGAATTCCAGGTTTCTAAAAAGAGATGGGTGTGCAGATTTGTGAGCTGTACTGATGTAACGCTAAAAAATTATAACTTGTTCTCCAGGCAATTGGAAAACATTTGAATTTTGGCCAGAGTATAACCAGGATGACAACACAGGGGAGAAAAAGATTAATGTAGGGGCTTTTTTTCAGAGTCTTGCACATTTCTAACCAATATTCAGCCGTGATCTATTCTTTGTAGGCCTGTAATTATTAGTTGTAGGGCAATCATCAGCTTCTCTTTGCTTGTAGAGAATTCTGGCTCAAAATTAATTTTCTTTTGAAAATGGTAGTCCTTTTCAGGGCAAAATGATAGTGAAACATTTTATCTCACTTGGCAATGAAAAAATTCCTCCCATTTCTTCTGAATTCTCACTTCTGTCTCGTAATAGTCAGTGGAAACTAAGATATATCTAGTTTTTGTGTGAACAAAATTTTCTTGGATCCTTTATGGCTGACTTTTAACTGCCTCTAGGTATTAAACTAAAATCGTTATAACCACCCAATAAGCATGTGTTTTCAAGTTTATTTCGTTTGTGAATATAAAATTTGCTTTAGTAGAAACTTGGGGAAAAGTGGAAGGGAAAATAGTTAATAAGATAAATGACTGATGGCCTGGGAGAGGAGCAAAGGCACCTAAATTTTCTGTTAGTCATGCCTGTAATCTGTAGGAAGGTTTCTAGTCTCACTTCAGCCTGGACATTTTTCTTCTAAAAACAGTAAATACCTCAAGGTATGGCTTACTGGGTCAAAGAGTTACACATTTATTTTGTCCTCACATGTCATATTGAATGCCTGTGGCATGTTGGAAAGCACAAGCCATGTAGCCAAATGTATTCTGATTGCTAAGACCTGTGTGCCTCCATCCTAAATTTCTAGTTTATTTTATCTTGTATGTGTTCATTTATATACAGCATCTGACAGAGGCTCATTCTTCTGGTCTGAGTTTAGTTATTATCACACATACTAAGTTTATGGCCAAGATCAGGAACTTGGCTTATTCTTTGGGTTATAATCAGTTGTAATTAATACAGTATCTGATGTGTAGTTACATTCTTAGGCAGATGAATAAAAGATGCACAAGTCACTGATCATTTTCACCCTGCTCCAGGATGCTCCACCCTGCTCCAATGTCTGGGGTAATTTATCATCACTCATGTTTATAGAACTATGTGATGATTTGAATCATTGATATTTAGATCTCGGAATATTTTTGAAGATCTATTTTTATTTGGAACACATAATTACAGAGAAAGTGAGGGAAGGAGAGAGATCCTTTCCTGGTGGTTCGCTCTCAAATAACTGTGATGCTCTGGGCTTGACCAGGCAGAGAATGGGAGGCAGGAGTTTCAACTGGGTGCAGGAGTCCAAGGACTCGGGCTGCTTTCTCAGGTGCAGGGGGAGGGAGATGAGTTACAATTGGAGCAGCTGGGACTTGAACCAGTGCCCATTTAGGATTCTGACATTAAAGACAGTGGCTTAACTTGCTATACCACAGCACCAACCCTGTAATGATGGTAGTTTTTTTTTTTTAATCATATATGACTTAAAACCAACAATTACATTTATGACATACAGGCGATTCCTAATACATTAAGCATTCTGTTCAAACATTGCAGTTATTACAACGGTTGAGGGGGCTAAGGCCACTATATTGCTGTTTCATAATTTCGAGTGGAGAATTTTTTCAGCAGTTTATAGATACCATGACAAGGTTAAAGTTGCTTGGCTACCAAAGAAAATATAAGAGAACACAACTGTTTTGCCATGATGTTGTTAGGTTAGAGCACCAGGTGAAAGAATATAATATTCTTCAATTTTGAAAGGTGAAGGAAAGAAAAGATGTAGACAAAACAAGGAGGCAGAGATGGCAAAGAGGAGGCAGAGATTAAAAAACACTGAATTGATTAGAGAACACTTACATTTGAAACTGAAAATGTTGGGACATCCTTTCACTTTTATAAATGAGGCTGAGTCCTACCTTTGTTGTGAACATTGCTCAAACAATGGTATAGGTTATAATGCAAGCCTCTGTCACATTAAATGATAAAAAATTATATTAAGGGGCCAACACTGTGGTACAGCAAGTTTAGTTGCTGTCTGCTGTGCCAGAATCCCATCAGAGCACTGGTTCAAGTTCTGCCTGTTCCACTTTGGATCCAACTCCTGCTTATGTGACTGGGGAAGCTGCAGAAGATTGCCGAAGTGCTTGCCCCAGAGCCATGCTGTGGGAGAACTGGCTGAAGTTATGTTTCAGACTCCTGCCTTATGCCTGGCCCAGCACTGGCTGTCGTGGCTATTTGTGGAGTAAACCAGTGGAGGGAAGATTTCTCTCTCTCTCTCTCTGTAGCTCTTCCTTTCATATAAATACTATTTTAAAAAATGAGATCATTTGATGAAATAGATCTCCACAATCTAAAACCAGTATTTTTAAAACCAGAAGAATATGCCATTTATGTACTTTTAAACTTAATAAATGATTTTATTTCCTTAATTTGGAGACCAGTCTTGAGCCTTAAAAAGCTGTTTTACTTACAACCTCATAAAATCATTTACGTGCTATTTAATAAGGTTCAAAGTAAAGTGAGGGGTTGTGAGAATTAGATATCAAGTTGCATGCTGCAATCATTATATTCAAGTTTTCATTACCTGTAGTTTATTTTTTAGGTAAAGCTGAGGTGAAATCTGCATAAACTGTTTTCTCAGGCACATAGCTGCTAGTTCAGTATCAGCAACAATATGTAAAATGGCTTACATGTTTACAAGTTCTTTGTGCTGACTTCAGTGTTTCTGTACATGTTGAGATAGAGAAAAATTACACAGAGGCACCACCATTTGCAGAGTTAGGCAATTTAAACTCTTCCTATGGTGAGTGAGGGACGGGTCCAATATTGGCAACAAATCAAAGTCAGCAATGTACACATTGTGTTGAAACTTTTGCAAAACTCTTGAGAGAATGTTTCCAGGACCAATTATATTACATAGTTGGCGAACACTTATTTGTAATATCTTCCTTATTTGGCAAATAAGGATTATATTTCCATCTGCATATTACGATATTTGACAAATTTGATACTCAAATAAGCGGAAAAGTTGGTAGTGTTTTTTTGTGAAATTACCTGAAAAATCTATGATTAACATAATAAATCATCTTTATTGCATAATGCCTTCAAATATCAAATGGGATCCTCAGAATATCAACATCAGTCTGGTACTAGATTCTATGTCCTTAACCACTTCATATTTTCAAATAAAAAACAGTGGGTTTAGAAGAGCTGGAGGTATGAAGGTGTTATTGCTTTCTGTGTGAGTACAGGTGCACTGGATTTGACTGAAGGGTGTGTTTCAACAATGCTGTAAAATGTCACTTGCATTCAGCATTATATCAATATTTTTTAATGTCTCTATTTCCAAATCTGTAGGTGTATAGCTAAAACTCAATAGTGATGACTTAAAAGCTTTACTTAGCTTGGGTAAAATGAGGTGCTATCAATTCTTAAGGCAAGATCGCTCCTCTGCTAAAAATCATTCTATTATTGATCATACTTCACCCCCTTCCACATAGTTTAGAAAGATATCAGGACAAAGAGTCAAAGGAGTGTTTTCCCTCAAGACTAATGCACAAGGAGTGGTGGAAAGCGTTTTACCTAGAATCCCTTGAAATGGAGGCTATGCTTTTGCTCCAGTATAAGCCAGCAAAAACGTGCTACAAAGAGACCCTTGAGACTTCGGTATCTCTGAACAAGGCATTTGACCCAATGAATGAAGGATTGCTGAGCTGTTAAGAGTACACAGGAGCAATGAGATAGTTGGTGAGAAGGAGCAAATAAAAGCCACATTTTGGATCTGTTTGAGATGTTCTCACAGGTAAGCAAAGAAAGCTAAAAAGTGGTGAGTTGGAAAAGGAAACCAGTTCTTATATTGTCTAATGAGTTGAAACTCCTCAGTCAATGTATTATAGTTCTTTTTTATGTATTCAAATTCATTTGGACTTAAGGAGTCTTCAATGTAGTATAAAACCTTATTGCAATATGAATTCTAGAGCTCAATTTACCCCAAACTTTGTGTCAGATCAGTCAAGTTAAATCCTGTTTCCTTTGGGCATAGTTCTTTCAAATTTCTTTACTTTCTCTGACTAGTGTGTTTGCAGTTTGTCTCATACTGTCATATTCCAAACCTTAGAATGGATCTCTTTTCTCCAAGAAGACTTGTTTTCTTTTTCTTTAAGAATATATTTATACACTTAGACTTGTGCAGTAGGGATGTCCTTTGCTATTAGAGGGCCATTCATTCAGGTGCTCTCAGCAACCATTGCCATAATGTATGTGTGTGTATAAACATACATGTATACTTGTTTCAACACCTACATAATGTCTATTTTCATATGTTTTCACTACAAGTTTATACTGATACACTTAGTTTTCACTCAACACAAAATGTCATTGTATCTTCCTTTTATAGTCTTATTCCTTATGAAGACAAGGAATAAAGAAGCTGGTTCCAAATAGTGGAAACTTGTTTTTTGCTTAATCCCAGAAAATGCAGAAAGTTTTAATTGCTAATGTTTATGCGTGTTCTTGAGAAACCTATAAGGTTTTTCCTCCCTTATTTCCATAACCCCAAATCTCCTATTATACTCTTTTTTGTTTATTTTGGTTTGAGCCAAGGCTGTTGTGTTCCCATACTCTAATTTCCAAAGTGTATGACACAAATGTGGCTGTGCCAGGGCTGAAGCCAGGAGCCAGAAACTTAATAGAGGTTTTCCAGATGGGGTGCCAGGAATCCAATTACTTGAATTACCTCGGCCATCTTCTCCATTGTATCTTCTCCATTCTGCATGGAAGCTGGCAAGAGTTGGAACTGTGAATTCCATCCAGGCACTCGGATATGGTTTGCAGGTATCTTTTTTTTTTAAGATTTTATTTTTTATTGGAGAGTCAGATACATAGCGAGGAGGAGAGGCAGGGAGGAAGATCTTCCATCTGCTGCAATGACAGGAGCTGAGCTGATCTGAAGCCAGGAGCTTTTTTCAGGTCTCCCACAGGAGTGCAGGGTCCCAAGGCCTTGGGCCATCCTCGAATGCTTTCCCAGGCCACAAGCAGGGAGCTGGAGGGAAGCGGTCGCTGGGATTAGAAATTGTGACTTCATGGATTCTCAGAATGTGCAAGATGAAGACTTCAGCCGTTAGTCTGCGGTGCCAGGCACGGAATGCATGTATCTTAACCAATCGGCAAATTGCTTACTCCTGATATAGTCTTTCTTTAAATAGGAAATTGCTGAACGCAGCATTAGCATGTGACAGGAGATGCCTGTGAAACCAGTATACTTTATGGGCACTGGTTCATGTCCTTGCTACTCTACTTCTGTTATGACTCCTTGCAAATGGCCTGGAAAAAGCTGTAGCAGAAAGCCCAAATGTTTGGCTGGGTCCTTGCCACGCACATGGAGACGGGATTAATCGCCTGGCTTTGGCTGTGCCCAGCTTTGGTCGCTGTGGCTATCTGGGAAGTGAGGCAGTGAATAGCGAAGCCATCTCTCTCTCCATTCCTGACTTTCAAAACAAACCTTGGAAAAGAAAAATATTCAAGCCTTGCAAATTTGACATAAATGAAATCCACGCATACTGGCTTTGTGGCTTGAATATCTTCTTTATTAACTCTTAAAATTGTATATAAAAACATGTCAGAGCTGCTTATTACCCTTATATTTCCATTCTGCAATTCACTTTCAAGTTTTGATTTGGCTCTTTTATTGGCCATGATCATGTGACATGTGTGGGACAAATTATCCCTAAAAGATTGAAGATTATTCAATATAGAAAACTGCCTTTTTACATTAAGGAAAAAATGCATGAATTTAGACCCATTTGTGAGGTGTCACATGCCGATTCAATAAATGCATATATAGCAAATCTTGTTTTGCTCTTTTGTATCCTAGCACTATCTGAATATGGGCTTTGGGAACAGCGAACATTCAGCACACACACCTGTGGGCAGGAGAGCAGTTAAGCCACAAGCAATTCTTGAAATGTGGGTCCACACATTTGTATTTTTTTTTAAACTAAAGATTTATATTTTTATCGGAGAGGCAGATTTATAGAGAAGGAAAGAAAAAGTTCTTCCATCTGCTATTTTCACTGTCCAAAGGGCCACAACAGCCAGGGCTGAGCCATTTTGAAGCCAGAAATCAGAAGCTTCTTCCGGGTCTCCAATGAGGGTTCAGGGTCCCAAGATTTTAGGCTGTCTTCTGTTACTTTCTCAGGCCATAATCAGGGAGCTGGACTGGAGTGGAACAGTTGGGCTATGAACTAGTGCCTATATAGAATGTCAGTCCTTGCAAGCAGAAGATTAACCTGTTGAGCCATTGTGCTGGCCCCTTGGTCCAAATTTTGTTATGTTATGGAACTATGTGCTGCTTTAACATTATTGCTTATTGACTGTATTCATATTTTTGCTGAAGGATCCTAGAAGTACTTAGATATTTCCTTGCTCAGTCTCTTTCCTATTCCTTAAAATCATAAAAAGCATAGAACATACTTTTTTTTTGCACACCAGTCCAAATTAGTTTTCATGTATAAGTCTGCCTGAAAAGCCTAACAATTTTTGACAATCCAAGGTAAAACTTTTTGGGTGAAAACATTTAATTCTGATCAATGAGAAATTTAGATTATATCACACATATGAACGTCTTTGTTTTCCACATACGTTTAATTCAAACATGTATTTGACATATGTTTTGTACAAGACCCTGTGACTGATCTGTAAACAACCAAACCTTAGTAACCTATATTGATTCCTTCAAATGAGTTCTTGAAGTGATGCATATATAAGGTATCCTTGGAAAATTGCAATAAATATGATTCAGTCTTATAGGCAAGGGTTAATCAAATTTAAAATTTAATTGCTTTTTAAAATTACATTTGATTTTATAACACAGTTTCATAGGCTCTGGGATTCCCCCAACCGACCCTGTACCCTCCCCCATGGTGGATTTCTCCACCTAGTTGCAGTATTACAGTTCAAATCCAATCATAATTCTTTCATTGCAAGCATGTACTTTGCATAGCATCCAGCATCATATTGTCCAGATAAATTCAACAGTTTCTTGGGGAGACCATCTCTGGTCTGAAGGCAGAGCTGGCAGAATATCATTCCGATCAATTAAAAGCCACAACATAACATCAACAACGGTTTACAGCCTTATGGAGTTAATTGACATGGTATTGAGTGACCAATATGATTAGAAAATACAAGTTCTTAACCACATTCTATGATTACTTCATTGACATTTCAGTTTTAGTTTATACACAACTGGCTGCAATACACCTTAAAATGGCTATAGGGTACTATTCAGCTGTCTCGTGTCTATTTTCATTTTTGTATTTAGTAGTTTATAGTGTTGAAGCATAATTTTTACTGAACTTGGTGGATTTTGGGATAGACCATGTTGGCTTATACCTCTAACAAGGCATTTGTCAACAATTGAGGTGCAGAACAGTTTTAGGAGGGGTGTGCAGAGAAATCTTCAATACCTTAGCGAGGAGTAACTTATGTTTGTGTTCTACCTAGTAAGGTATATGTGAGTCCAGGCTAACCGTTTCCTGTTGGGTACTAAGCTTTCCTTGTATCTAATTTCTGTTTCCGGGGTGGGAGGCTTCGGAGCGACCGTGATGGTCATTGCAAGACAGAGTGGAGATCCAAAGTTGGAACTAAGTAAGGAGCAGAGAAAGCTCCCCTCCCTAGTCCCGAAGGAAGTGTACTGTTCTGTTTCTGTGGACCGCTCAGGGCTCCTGGCTGTTGTTCCAATGACACTGGCACCTGAGGGGAAGGATTTGGGCTTCTTCCATCCCATGTGGGAGATCCAAACGGGAGTGGATGACCTCAGAGTTCTCGGCCTCCGAAGGCACTCAGTTCAAGGGTTAATCATTGAAATGATGAAAAATCATGACAAGTAGCAAGACACAATGAAAAGTATTTGGGATGAATGTGCAGTTATGCTCACCTGTAGTCAGAAGATAAGGCTTGATTTGGATTCAGGGCACTTATTAATAGTTCAAAGCCAAGGGCCACCATTTGTAATTTAGTTTATGATTGCAAAAATGTTGGAGTGCAGAAGCTATGGTTTAAAAAAAAAAGGCCCCTGTAAGTGAACAACAGGGCAAAATCTTTAGGACTGTTAGCAATGGGAAATGACACATGAGAAACAGCTCCCTTGGATTTTTGCCATGAGATAAAAAGGACTATTATCCCTAATATTGTAGGTTTTTAAAGCAGCCCAGAAGTTTTGAGCAAAATGTTGCAATAATTGCATAACTCGATAATTTACAGAACTTTGTTGATTCATGAAAATATAGTAACATTGGGTTTTAACAAAGGTTAGGGAATCAGTCTGTCAAGAGAAAGAAAATTCAATCAGTGGGAGTCCCACAAGCTAGTCAATGTGCTTCATCAATTAAATAACACACATCTGTTCACACCAGCCTCTCATATAAAAATCGTAATCAAGTATAGTGTGCCTATCCCTTAAAAATATTATTGTGAAAAATCTTTTTTTCTGCAATATGCATGAGGCATTGGCTGTGTGTTTTCCGTTTATGATTTCCTGTAAAAGTGTGACACGAAGTCCCTCAAGTATATTTCTTGGGTTCTCTTTCTAGGCCGATGTCCATCAATTCTCATCCTAAGTGAATTCATTGTTTAAGCAGTTAGAACTTATTACTGATATCAGTTGGTAAAAGTCAGAGTTGCAATTATTCCAAAGCTTACAAATTCCCTTCACAGTCAATAGAACCCACTAGTGCAGATGTCCCTACCTTTATCTTTCCTAATTTGAGAATGATGTTCTGTCTATTTGCTACAGTGCTTATCAAATGTGTAACATTTTCTGAGATGAAGAGAAAATGCCACATGAAAAGGCTAAGTATATAATGAGATTGAATCTTAAAAAGTCCTAATGTCCCCAAGTGTGAAAATAAATAGCAGTAATAATAATTTCATTATTATGTGCACTATACACATCAGATGACACAACTCTATTTTACTTGTGGTTTTCAATATAATGTCTTTGGAACCTAAATCACATTGTTTCGTTTGTAGCAGAGACTTTTCACTGAAAGTAATGTACATGTTGTAAAAGCGATCAGTCTTATTTGAGTTATTCTATTGACTATAAGATATATGATGACTAAATGGGAATGAGGTTTTTCAAAGGGAACAGGATGCTTGTTTTAGGAAACAAATATGTAAGTTTTAAATTCTTTTGTTCAAAAATATTTTTGGAGTCCTATTATGGATGCCATTACAGATATATTGATATCAAACAAGATTTGCATTTATATGCAAATCCTCAGTCTGGCTGAGATTAATTCCTGGGTCTTTAATAGAAGAAAAAAATATGTAGTTTTAGATTTCTTTAAAGATGAAATAAGGCAACATGTAAAGATATCATGTTTATGATCCATGTCATCTTACGTAAGACTGTATCAGGCCGGGCCCGGCAGCGTGGCCTAGCCGCTAAAGTCCTCGCCTTGAATGCCCCGGAATCCCATATGGGTGCCGGTTCTAATCCCAGCAGCTCCACTTCCCATCCAGCTCCCTGCTTGTGGCCTGGGAAGGCAGGAGAAGACGGCCCAATGCATTGGGACACTGCACCCGCGTGGGAGACCTGGAAGAGGTTCCTGGTTCCCAGCTTCGGATCGGCGCGCATCGGCCCATTGCAGCTCACTTGGGGTGTGAATCATTGGACGAAGATCTTCCTCTCTGTCTCTCTTCCTCTGTATATCTGACTTTGTAATATAAACAAATAAATCTTAAAAAAAAAAGACTGTATCAGGCCTTCTCAGAAAACACAGCCAAATGATGAATTCTAAATGACTTACTATTAACGATGGTACAACTTTAGATGGAGAAATAATAAAAGCAACAACTTACATCTTTTACTAGTCGAGCACTGTCATTTTTGAAATTGTATCTTAAAGGTAGTTATCTTTTGCCATTCATTTTTGTTTTGTTTTGTTTTTAAAGATTTATTCATTTTTTATTTAATTCTCTAAACTCTGTTCTTGGATTAGGATGTTATTAAAGGGAAAAATTGTCCTTGCTACCTTACCTCAAGTCAATGTAAAAATGTTTTTTTTTTTTTAAGATTTATTTTAGTTTTCTTGGAAAGTCAGGTATACAGAAAGGAAGATCTTTTATCCAATGGTTCACTCGAAGAAGCCACAACAGCTGGAACTGAGCCAATCTGAAGCCAAGAGCCAGGAACTTCTTCCAGGTCTCCCACCTGTGTACAGGGTCCCAAGGCTTTGGACTGTCCTTAACTGCTTTCCCAGACCACAGGCAGGGAGCTGGATGGGAAGCGGGGCTGCCCTGGCTAGAACTGGTGCCCATGTGGGATTCCGGTGCATTCAAGGCCAGGGCTTTAGCTGCTACGCCATCGCACCAGGCCCTAGCCGTTCCTGATATATAAGGAAATTGTATATGAAATTTATAAGTTAAGGCACTATATGAAATCCTAGGTGGATTTTAACATTCACTCATACTATCATACATAAACGCATTTGAAAATATTGTTGAATCAAGAGTCCAGGAGGAGTGAAGACAAAACTCATGTAGAAGGGCAATATGGCTTAGGACATCAGAGCCTGAGCATTTTGAGAGTGTTCCCACGAAGGATGATTCTGGAAGCATGACTGAGTCCAAGAAGAGGTCAAAGGCAGCTTTGACCTGTGGAGTCAGCCTTCCATGAGCTAGCTGAATCTGTCCAATGTGAGAGGCATCTAAGTGGCAGACAAGCCTGGTGTGTGGCATGTGCTCATCGGTAGAGTAAGAGATGATAGATAAGTGTAGATTTGAGCACAAGTAAACAGGGGAAAGTGTCCAAATAGAGGAGCAAGCCAGAATACGTAATGAAAACCTGAGTAGGGAGAGAGGGTGCAGATGACAGTGGAGATGGAAGACTGGCTACACATAGGAAGATTATTAGGAAGTGTGGAATATGAAATAATGGAAACTTGTTTGAGGTAAGAGAAAGCAAGGTTTTTACTATCAGAGAAGACACTTAAATATAGAAATGGAGGAATGTAGAATGAAACCTGTGCTAAAATATTAAAACTGTATTTGAACAGAAGGTTTTTGATGTTATTAATAGATATAAGTAGATTTGTGTGTATGTTGTATTTATATATCCTGTTTCTACTGGGATAAACCTTGTCTGATTATAAGGATTTTTCATATCTGCTGGGTAGGAAAAGCACACTCATTGCACCCCCAAATCCTCTAAAAGTAGACCTCGCAAATTGTTCCACCAGGAAGTTCAAGATTTTTTGATGAGCTCTCTCCCATCTTCTGCTGCCCATTCCCACCTCATATTTCTTTAAAATTGTGTTAGTTCAGAACCCTTTCCTGAGAAACGAATGTGCTTTTATGGTTTCTTGAGATGATCATTTGCCTTACTTAAGCAACTCTTCTTGCCACGTGAGTAGTTGTCAGCATCTTTAGTGGCTGTGATTTTCTCTTCTGTCTCAAGAGTTTGCTGGGCGTGAGGTCTCAGTAGAGAACCCAGTGTTTTGATTGACTGCTGTACAATGCACATACCTGTATTCTCATCACCCCTGCCGACATCTTTAAGGTTCCCATTCTCTGTAAATTGAATGCACCAGATGTTAATCTACGTGACTTATTCTCTACTAAACCCAAATCTGATAGCTGCTTTCTGTCCACTATCCCATGATGGTATAATTTTTGTTTTTCTTTCAAATCCAACGCAAGTTAAATCATGATCACAAAATCTTCCAGGTTCATTTCTTTCACACATGCTTTCTCCTGTAAAGTTCCCTGATTTGAGAATGTAGGATTCCAATCAAGGCATTTATGTATTTTTCTTCTCCTAATTTATTGGATTTCTTCATTAGTTAAAGGACAGTTGAACTTTGATAGGACTACTCTTTCACTTGGAACATCTATTAGGGAGAAAGTACTTTTGAGTCACATAGATATTTGACTTAGCTTCCAGATACTTGTTACAAGTATATGAATTGGCTGTTGGTCTCATTTGACATTTGCTTGATCCTTTATTAATATGAATAATCACTATTAATTAACAAGCACAACACCTGGCAAAACAAAATTAAAATGTTGCACAAGTAGGTTTTTCTCCCTTTTTTATATTCATGATTGCCTTGTACCTTTGTTCTTCTCCAGTTAGTTCATAATCTAGAAGTCATAACTCAACTAAAAAATGTAGTCTGGTTATTTAACTTGGGAGATTTTCTTTTAAGAACAAATTGAAGGGACCAGGCCCAGGGGCCACATGTTTCTGCTTTTTATTTTTGTCCTTTTTAAAGCAATAAACATAAACTAAAGGGAATATGGGTTTTGTAACCAGAAAAAAGGGAATTAAATTCCAGCTCTATGATTTTCTGGCTGTATAGCCTTAAGCGAATTTAATTCCATCATGCATAAAATTGCCGTAAGTATACCTAGCCTTTACGGTAGTTGTAAAGATTCATATAAATTTTAAGCAATTTTTCTCCAGTGCTTGCCTTTCTTTCCCCACTTCTTTGTATCATGAACCAAATACAGATGTTGGCCTATTCTATGGTAATTGTTGTTTGGTACACAGGAATCCATTGCACACAAATACTCCTTAATGATCAAGACACATGCCAGCTGTTAACTTTAGTGTCTATTGGTTTAAAACTAGGGTCCTGTTTGGGGATTATCCTCAGCTAGAGAGAGATGCCTTCCTCAGGATTTATCCTTTACTTTAGACTGGGTCTACTGAGTTTTCCTGCATAATTACAAAGTCCCCAAACTTTCAGTAAGGTTATGTCAAAAGAATTTTCTTAGCTTCAAAGAGCCCTGAACCCAATAATTGGAACTTAGACTATTTCATACTTGCATTTTTAATAGATGAGTAGTAGCCTGTCTTATTAAATAAATTAACTGGGTTGTAAACTATAAAACTGAGTCCTAGTGTCCCAGGAAACAGACAGAAAGATCCACTCTTGGAAATGTTTCAGAGACTGACCTTACTAACACGTGTCAGGGTAAAAGAAGGGACTACACAGAGGGAGAAGTAAATTCTATCCCAGTACCATCAGGAGTCTCTGCTAGGTATACTTACGGAAATTTTATGCCAATATAAATATACATGGCATAATAAGATAAAACATCTGCTTAAGGTAAGACAAAATTAAATTAGTGATTATTAAAGTTTGCAAATGAACATATTATGACAGTTCCTTTTATTCCAGAAAGTATTTCACAATCTTTACTTGAGCATCATACATGTAAGTGAAGAGAGAGAAGCAAGATCAGTGGGTGGAAGATTCTATCTCTCCACCTTTCAAATAAGTCATTTTTTTAATAAATAGAAGGGAAAATATGTTTGAGCATTAGTGACAAAAAGTTCTCAATAGAAATAGTCTTGAATAGAGAAATGAGCAAAATATCTATTTTAAATTCATACGATTAAATAAGTAGCTGCCAAAATGATGACAAGACAGAAAATGGCAACTGTGTGAGAAGTCTGAATTTTGGCCATAGAGAATGTGACAATCTCACTATTACATCACCTCTGCATGGTGACAAATCAATCTGCAATATTTAGGAGAGGATTGAAGTTCTTTGTTTTCCACATTCATTCCTTGGAGATCTTATCTAGTGTCCTTATTTTAAATAGTCTTTATATACTGATGATTCTCTTATATGTCTAATCCAGACTCTCTAAATAGAATACTGTGGCTGGATTTGTTCCCAGTTTTTATGTTCAAACACAATTTGAACTTAACACACGATATCCTTAGAAAAAACATATTGTGTGGCAGATCTATATCATTCACAACTTTTCCTATCTTTCAGGCCAAAGATCTAAAACCATATTTGAGGTCTCTTTACTCATAGTGAGTTCTCCAGGGAACCCTGTTGGCTTTGGCTTCTGTAAAAATCCAAAATTAGACTACTACTTAACATCTCCTCAAATATCACTCCTGATCAATCTAATGTGTTAGAATTTGTAAACTATGTTTCCAAAGTATTCTCAATTCTAAAGATATCTTATAAACTGATCTTAATGTACAATGCATATGTTTATTTAATTTTTTAAAATTTCTTTATTTTTCTTGGAAAGTCGGATTTACAGAGAGGTGAAACAAAGAGAAAGATCTTATGTCCCCTGGTTCACATCCCAAGTGGCTGCAATGACCAGAGCTGAGTGATCTGAAGTCAGGAGCCAAGAACTTCTGGGTATCTCACGTGGGTGCAGAGTCCCAAGGCTTTGGGTCATCCTTGACTGCTTTCCCAGGCCACAAGAAGGGTGCTGGTTGGAAGTGAGGCAGCTGGGACATGAATCAGCACTCATATGAGATCCTGGTATGTAAAAGGCAAGGATTTTAGCTACTAGGCTACTGCACCAGGCTTGCATTTTTAAAAATTTTAAAACATGAAGCAGAGCATGATATATCAGCATTATTCACATTTAAAGGCGAGAGCACTGAATGCCAGATTAATCTTTCAAACTCAGCTTTTTGAAAATAGGATTGTTCTGCTGTGTATGTATGTATCTTAATGATAGAGGCTAATTTTGCAAAAGTGATAATGTTTTTACACAACCGAGTATATTTCAGTAGCCTGCAAAATCTTCCTTCTTTCCAGGTATGTATAGAATTAATTTTTTAAAAGATACTGAGTTTGGTTTTTACTTTTTTTTCCATGCAAAAGAGAATTACTTTGAATAAATTGGAGTGCAGTCTTGCATTAGAATGGTTCTTCGAACAGAGTACCACTGAGAGAAATCTCCTTTTCCTGGATACTTTATAACAAACTACTGGAGGACAACATATTTTATGATCTGGAATATTTTCATCTCCTTGGCATTTTTTCTCCTGCATGATTTTTGATTTAGTTCTCTTGTCAAAGTTTTATATAATTTGCATATTAGAAAAATATATATATATTCAACTATAGCTCTTCCATAGACATTTTGATTTGATAGATCTATATGGATATTGGGCATATCTTCTTTTTTTTTTTAATTTTACTTTAAATTCACTAATTACATTGTATTATGTGACACAGTTTCATAGGTACTGGGATTCTCCCCACCCCTCCCCAAACCCTCCCACCATGGTGGATTCCTCCACCTTGTTGCATAACCACAGTTCAAGTTCAGTTGAGATTCCCCCATTGCAAGCATATACCAAACATAGAGTCCAGCATCTTATTGTCCAGTCAAGTTCAACGGCTTCTTAGGTATACACTCTCTGGTCTGAAGACAGAGCCAGCAGATTATCATCCCGATCAATTAAAAGCTCCAACATACCATCAGCAAAAATTTACATCACCATGGAATTAATTGACATAGTAATGAGTAACCAATATGGTAAAAGTAAATGCGATTTCTTATCCACCTTCTGTGACCACCTCATTGACATTTCAATTTTGGTTTATACACAACATATAACATTCATAACATAACATGTTATACATAACATCCTGTCATCTTAAATTAAGGCAAACATGTGGTATTTAACCTTTTGGGATTGGCTCATTTCCCTTAGCATTATGGTTTCCAGTTTGGCCCATTTGGCCACAAAGAACTGCATTTTGCTTTTTTTAATAGCTGAGTAGTATTCCATGGAGTAGATGAACCATAGCTTTCTTATCCAATCCTCTGTTGATGGGCATTTTGGCTACTTCCATGTTTTTGCAATTACTGATTGTGCTGCTATGAACATAGGAGTGCATGTTGGTTTCTCATAAAACAAGTGTTCTGGATATATTCCTAGGAGTGCTATTGCCGGGTCATACGGTATGTTGAATTTGAGTTGTTTGAATGTTCTCCATACTGATTTCCATAGAGGCTGTACCAGCCTGCAGCCCCACCAGCAGTGGAGTAGGGTTCCCTTTTCCCCGCAACCTCGCCAACAAGTGTTGTTGGTGCTTTTATTCATGTGGGCCAATCTTACTGGCGTTAGGTGGTACCTCATTGATGTTTTAATTTGGATTTCCCTTATTGCCAGGGAACTTGAGCATTTTTTCATATGTTTATTTGCCATTTGGGTTTGTTCCTTTGTGAAGTGTTTGCCCATTTCCCGTGCCCATTTCTTGAGTGGCTTGTTTGTTTTGACATTTTGGTTGTTTTGTAGCTCTTTGTATATTCTGGAGATCAGCCCTCTATCACCTATGTCGTGTGCGAAGATCTTCTCCCATTCTGTGGGTTGCCTTTTTGCTTTGTTGATTGTTTCTCTAGCTGTACAGAAGCTTCTTAGTTTGATGAGGTCCCAATTGTTTATTTTGGTCTTGATTTCTACTGCATTTGGAGTCTTTTTTAGGAAGTCAGGGCCTACCCCTAAGTGTTCCAGTGTGTTTCCAACATTTTCTTCCAAAAGTTTGAAGGTTTCTGGATGTAGGTTTAAATCTTTTATCCATTTGGATTTGATCTTAGTATATGGTGAGAGATGTGGGTCTATCTTTTTGTTTCTGCAGGCTATCAACCAGTTGTCCCAACAGCATTTATTGAACAGACCTTCCCATTTGCCTGGGTTGTCGTTTGTCTTTTTGTCAAAGATTGTTTGGCTGTATTTCTGTGGGTTCCCATCTGGTGTTTCTATTCTGCTCCATTGATCTTCTTCTCTATTTTTTTGCCAGTACCAGGCTGTTTTGATAACCACTGCCCTATAGTATGTCCAGAGGTCCGGAACTGTGATTCCCCCTGCTAACTTCCTGTTCTTGAGAATGGTTCCAGCTATTCGTGGTTTTTTGTGTTTCCAGATGAACCTTTGAATCATTGTTTCCAGATCTGTGAAGAATGTTTTGGGCAATTTGATTGGGATTGCGTTGAATGTATATATTGCTTTCGGCAGTATAGACATTTTAATGATACTGATTTTACCTATCCAGGAGCATGGGATGTTACTCCATCTTTCTAGATCTTGTTCAATTTTGGGCATATCTTCTTAAGCATTAAAAAAAAAGACTTGTTTATTTAAAAGGCATGCTGCAATACTCATTTCTCAGTATGCCAGTTTTTATTACACAGTTCCTCTAGGTGAATAAACGTGTATACATTTTTCGCAGAGCCTGTGGAAATGTATCATGAAAAATAAAAGCTAAAAAATAATTTGAAAAGGAATTAAAAGTTGTGTTGCCCTTCCCATTATGCATATTTATAGTCCATTAGAAAGTGCCCATTAATAAAATTAGGAATCTAATATTGGGGAAATAAAAAAATTACTCAGGCATCTGAAGGGTACTTAAATTATTATCACCAGTAGAGTACCTATTCCTTGAATTCTTGCCTTCTATATCATTTTTTCCTAAATCCATTCAACTACAACAGAGTTTCTCCTTGCAAATTCTTGCTTTATTGAAGATGGGAGCCCACGTTACAATTATCTGTAGTTCTCTAAAGCCAGAGGATGAAGAAATTATATCCATACATGCCAGCAGCACTTTCTTTGTAGGAGTAAGCCAACATACACACAAATCAAAAGAATCTTTTTTGATAAAGAATGATAATGTATCTATATTTGCCTCGTTCCCCAACTTCAGAGAGTGTATGACAAAAAAGTGTGCCAATACATATCTTGATTAAATTATAGTTTAATTATTTATGTGATGTTACTGACATATGCTAAAGACATCCATGAATCTTTCTGTACAGTGTGTGACAACTTCAATACGTCATCTCTTCTACGATGTAGTCGCTACAGGATAAGGGTTCTTATTCAATACAGTTGGTCAATTAAAATAACATAAGTGAGCTCATGAATTCATTGAAATACTTTACAGCATGAAAACATTCTGACCTCATACACATAGATCCCCAAGATTTCCCTTGTTGGGCCTCTAACATAGCATTACAGTTGTGAATATCTTTACTATGGTATTTTTGTGCACAGATATTTATTCACTAACTCTTTGACAGAACACAAAGAAAATTATTTATATATTTTATCAAATCTAAAATGTTTTTCACATTCTAACAACTTGAAAACGAGAAAGAATTTAAAAATTAATGTATTAGATCTATCAAATTTGCTAAATATACAGCTTGAATTATGTGCACGCTGTTAAAATATTGATTTCTTCTTAAATTCTGGAACAATTGCAAGTCATTGAGAATGAATTTTAAATGTCCTGGTTTCAGAATTTCAGTACTCTTTTATGTTACTGTCATGTTATGCTGCAGCTGGACCCTGAGATAACACCACAAATCAAATGTAAATTAATAGGCAATTGTCTGGTTTTAATGTTACATTAATATTCAATAAGCTAATTGCCTTCCTAGGCTAGAAGCATAACTAATTCTGTGTAAATATTCATTAATATATGAAGTTTTGTTTATAAGGCAAACCACAATAGCAACACATAAAGTGCATTCATTTTGAAAATGAGTACTTTCTATGTTGGATTTGTATTTGATATTGAGTATTCCAATCTCAAATTCAGGATGGAAATAAAGTCAGTACTAAAAGGATTTCTAATCAATATTTTTTTCACAGCTGTTTTTATCTCTTACATAAGTTATTGATGATCAGATTCAACATGGGCATCAATTCTGCATTGACCAGAGACATGCATTTATCAGTTTCCTGTGAATATGTGGCTGAGGGCTTCAGGTACAAGGAGAGTGAGCTGTCCCACAAAACAGAGCCACCACAGTCAAATGGGCAGCACATATTGAAATGGCTTTGCTTTGCCCATCCACTGAGCTGAGGCTCTGGGTGTTATGAGGATACATGCATTAGAGATACAGAGGATAGCATTGGCTGGGAGGGGGCAGTCAGTACACTGGTCATGAGCATAATTAACTGCACCACAGAGGTATCTACACAAGCCAGTTTCAAGACAGCCAGAATCTCAAAAGCAAAGTGATTGATAATGCTGTTTCCACAGGGAGACAACTGCAACACAGAGGCTGTTTCCGCCAGGGCAGTGAGGTGTCATGTCTCCCAGAATCCAGCTGGAGTCTGTACACAAACCCTCCTGTTCCTGATGATGGGGTATTTCAAGGGATTGCAGATGGTCACATACCAATCATATGCCATTGTGGAGAGGAGTACACATTCAGTGAAGTCCATGACAAGAGACAAGTACTTCTGAGAGGCACATCCTGAGAATGAGATTGTGTTTTTCCCTGAAACAAATTTCTCCAGCATTGAAGAGAGAGCAGAAGAGGGGTACCAGCTGTCCAGAAATGAGAGGTTACTGAGGATTGTGCAAATGGAAATCTGGGACAGTGATGCAGATCAGAACAATATCACCCAGCAAGATTTAGGCACATCAGCAAACAGAGCCTAAATGCAATGATCTCAACTTTGGGGTACTGGGAAAATGCTAGGAAACACAGTAAGTTGTTCTAGATTTCCAATTTGCTTTGAACACTTCATTGTGGTATTCTATGTATGTGCATATATGGATCAACGTTACACACTAAACATAAAACCATGGGCTACTCCTCTTCACGTTTTCCTCTTACATTAGTTTGCACTTTGTGCTTCAAGCTTTTCCTGATTCAGTTATACTAACAGTAGCATGTATTTGAAGTAATTGGTCATTAATAATGTTTGAGCATGACATTAACAGATGCATAAATGTTATTTTGCTGCAAGAGTCTCTTTTTACAATGTTAGGATGGGAGAGGGGTTTATTCAAGAACTATCAGTGAGAGAATGAGACGAAAAGCATGTTTTTCTTTTTCTCAAATCACATTTGTAATTGACCAATGGCTACATCATCTATTTACCTCTAATCCATTGAAATGACTTTCTTCCCCTAGCTTGGTAATTGTCTTCATGCTTCTGAAATATTCTTCCCAAGATTTCAGTTTCTTCTGCCACTTCTAAAAAAGGATCCCAAATGATTCAGGAGATTCGGTGAATGAAAAGATTTAGACATCTTTAACTACTAACCAAATAACTGAATAAAGACCTTGAACATTTAGGCATAAGTCCATAGTCTCATTTTCAAACCAAGGAAAACAGGAGATATTTTAACTGTTAGAGACACATGATAGATACATCTATCATATTGCTAGAGTTGCCGTGTTGTCTGAGGTGCAGAAATATCCAATAAAGTGGACTCTATCTGTGTAAGATGACTTACATGTTGTTTTTTGAAAACTCTCCAACCAATGTAGCAAAGTTATAGATCTATTTTAAAAGTACTGCAAGTTCTGAAACTCCAGGGATAGTGTCCCATAGACCCAGTTTATAGTCAGTAGCCTATTGAGTCTAATTTTAGCATTGTTCTTTTTTAAAGATTGATTTATTGGAAAGTCATATATACAGAGAGAAGGAGAGACAGAGGGGAAGATCTTCTGTCCACTGATTCACTCCCCAAGAGCTGCAATGGCCAGAGCTGAGCCAATTTGAAGCCTGGAACCAGGAGCTTCTTCTGTGTCTCCTATGCGGGTATAAGGTCCTAAGGCTTTTGGCTATCCTGGGCTGCTTGCCCAGGTCACAAGCAGGGAGTTGAATTGGAAGTTGGGCTGCCAGGATTAGAACCAGTGCCCATATGGGATCCTGGTGCAAATAAGGCAAGTACTTTAGCCACTAGACTACCACATTTTGTTCTTAACAGATATGTTTTGAGGAAGGAAAAAATTTTCCCCTTGAATTTGCTGAAATCAGATTTGTTTGACTCCTCCACCCAAGAGATATGGTGGCTAGATGTATAAATATACATATGTACATACATACATACAAATACACAATGCATTTTTAAACTTTATTCTGCTGACTTTATTCTGAGGTCAGTCAAGATGATTAATTTAAATAAAGTTAAGGATACTGGATAATGTCAATTTTTCCTTCAAGCTAAAGGACAATTTCATATGTATGAGATTTAATTTACCCCCCATAAATGGGAAATGAGAGCTTAAGAAAGTTCTGATATTCACCATGACTGGCAGATCAGACTTCAGAGGGCAGATGCTCATGGGAGATACAGGCCCAGCAGCTTTAAGGAACATTCAAAAGTTTGTTTCACTATGTAAAGTTTTCTGTGTTTTTCTTTTATTAAAAATATGTAATGCTTTGTGGAGGTCAGTGTAATACTGTAATACATATCTATGTACACACATATAAAGCATTTTCAAAAATTCATGGAAATGTATATTATGAAATATTTCTTTATCTGTTTGTATTATCCTGTATCACTTTGAGTTTCCTCACAAAACTTATTTTGAGTTCTGTTTCTGACATTTCGTACTTTTCCTTTTTAGCAGAATAGCACTCTAGAAAACTATTGTGTTCTTTTGGATGTGTCTATACTACCTTGCTTTTTCATGTTTTCTGTGTTCCTATGAGAATGTGAATCTGCTAAAACAGTCCTTTCCTGTTTCTGGGTAGGCTTTACTGGAAGAGAGTTTAGGTTTAAATGGAATGTAGTTTATCACTTGGGTTATTGTTTTGGCCTTGGTTCTGAGTGAGCCCAGAAGTATAACTTTTCTGGGAGATTTTCTTTAATCAGTGTCAGCTATGTATATAAGTGACACAGTGCCTAGTCTACTACAGTTTGTAGGGATGTAAGTATGAATATCAGCTTCCTAGGCTATATTCCCCAGAGAATTCAAAGTCAGTAACACTAGGAACTGCAGTAGCCAAGGCCTTGTTCTTATTGCTGAAGCATAGAATACGAAGAGGACAAACCCCCAAGAGATGCCGGTGTCGATGGTACCAATTGCTCTGGCTCTAAGATTTTGTTACGTGGATAAGGCTCTTCGTTCCTACTGGGAAAATATAACTGCTAGTGGGGCTTATAACACGAACAGTCCTAGTCCCAGGGCTGGGGAAGATAAACTCAGCACTTATCAGATGCTACAGGGTAACTAAAAGATAGACAAGAGATTTTGTATGGCTGGCATGTGTATTGGAATGTAGGCAGATTCTTCTCTAAGTCCCATCAGTTACATTCCAATGATTTTGAGGAAATTAGTACTGACATTGCAGTCCTGATATTTCAGGGTGCGGTGGAGTTGTTACTCAGGCTTCCCAGATTGGGAGTCAGTTGTCAGGGATAACAGTCACTATCGATTTGAAGCTGAGCAATGCAAACACAGCACTCCTAGGATTGCAAGTGAGTGCAGATGACTCTAAATATTTCACCATCATCCTTAACTGTCCTGGCTGTGTAAGGTACAATGCAACAGGTGCTGCTGGGCTTTGTGCCTGATGCTCTGCAATACCATGAGCTAGAAAGTGCTTGGGGAACTTTCTCAGTTTGGGTTCCAATTTTTTTATGGCTGCTGCTGCTACTTGCTCCACATATGGAAGGGGATGCCCTGGAACACATAGAATAAGTAAGTGCAGCTCCATGGCTTCTGTTCTCAAATTCCTACAGTTGCAGGATATAGGGGGTCTCTTTTCCACCGTGTAAATTGCCCTGCCCCTTGTTATGTGATTCTACATAGATAACAGTCCAATTTTCTGCAGCAGTATGGGAAGGGAGTAAAGCAATGTGACTTCTCTTCTGGGACTTGGGGGTTACCTGACCAACAGGCTCCCCAAACCACCAAGCGGGTGAGTCAATGGTGTTTTTCAGCAGCAAGAACCAGCGAAGACACTCTGAGTATACTTGTTTATTGTAAAAACAAGCACAAACTTACGTAGACTAAGACAGGGGAAGGCAGAAGGGCATTTCCCGACAGTCTTTCCACCCAACAATGGCCATGTAATTGTCTAGAAGGCATGTCTAGTCACAGGTCACATACAACATGCACAGCTGGCAGGTATGCCTCAGGTCGTGTTCAACACATAGACTGGCAGGTAGGCCATGGGTCACACTTAGCTTCTGTTTTTTTGTTTGTTTTTATCAAGGAAGTCCTAGCATAGCTTGTCCAAGGACAGAAAAGACAAACTAGAGGGCAGCCCACCACTCTCACCTGTAAGGCCAGTGATCAGGCCAGGCTCAGGTCTCAATGAGCCAAGACCATTGTCAGGGTCTTCACTCAGGGACATGGTGTGCCATGTCCTCATGACATCCCACATAGTCCAAGCAGGCAGGGATCTCTCATACCTGGGAACCAAGCAGTTACTCACACCAAACAGCTCAGACTGAAGTTAACTCAGTGGGTTGGCTAGAGTGATGGCTTAACTGGCTAATCCTCTGCTTACAAGCACTGGTATCCCATATGGCTGTTGACCCTGCTGCTTCACTTCCCATCCAGATCCCTGCTTGTGGCCTGGGAAAACAGCAAGGATGGTCCAAAGCTTTGGCACCCTGCATCCACGTGGGAGACCTGGAGGAGGCTCCTGGATCCTAGCTTCGAATCAGCTCAGCTCCAGCCATTGCATGTACTTGACAGTGAATTAGCAGAAGGAAGATATTTTTCTCTGTCTCTCCTCCTCTCTGTAAACTCTGTTTTTCAATAGAAAGAAATAAATAATTATTTTTTAAAAAGAAGAAGAAATAGTCAGTGGGTGACTGAAGTTTTCCTTCAGCGAAAGCTGCTGGTGGTGGGGCATTCAACACCTACTTCCTTTCTCAATTTGGGAAGATGGTGACTTCCAGCTGGTAGCTGGCTATGTCACATGGCCAGCTGCATCTGCGTGTCTGTGCCCTGTCCTTGCTGTTTCAAGGAGTCTTTTCTGTTCTGTCACTCACTTCTCTACTGAAAATTTCTGTTATTGAGTCCTCTGCAAAAATGATGCTTACTGTGTTTTTATTGTGTTCTGCAGCTGAAGTCAGTGAGTTTTCTCCTTATTCAACCACCTTGTATCTCTTTTTACCAGTAGCCTGATTCTTCAGAATTTTATTGAAGATTATCGAACATCAGAGCCCCTATTTCAGGGTTTCTATTTATCTGATTAAGCAGCTCGTGATGAATACTTGTGATTGAATAACTTGCTCTTTAGTAACAGGTTATAATCATGGATGTTGCTGAGTTTATATATTGGTCATCAAATATGTTCTCATTCTTAGAGAATGGTAAAAGTCTAAACCATTGTCAAGATTTTTAAAAGTACAGCCAAATGTTATGAATGCAGCTAGCTAGTATTAATGATCACAGTGAATCTTCTGGGTCTTTTATTCACTCACTTCAAGAGATATAATCTCCGAAGGCCTTGGGTCACTCATGATTCATTCATTAACTATAGAGCATCTCAGTGTACAGGAAAGCCTGTGGCTTTCGAGCAACAAATATTTTCCATTTAACACTTCATTTTTGCCAGCGAGGGAAATTGATGACCCTCATTGAGAATCAGCTTATTTGTAAGTGTGACAGATTGCTTTATCAGAGTTGTTGTGAGGAATAGAGACATTTTGGGCAAAGCACTTAACATAATGCCCTAAAGATAGGAAGTATTTAGGTTTGGTGTTAGGTTTTTCTTTGTACTGTGGGATTTTAAAATTTTCTTCTTAACTCTCATTTTACCATTTCCTCTTTATTTGACTATTTGACTTACTGACCCTGACATTTTCTTTCTCCATTTAAACAAGATCCATTGCAATCATAATGCAAACAGTTGAAGCAAAAGAGATTGACTGTTATTTGGAACTATGGTCCCCTTATCCCTGAATTTATTTATCTAACACCACTCCTAACTCACCTGTTCAGTTCCAATGGATCAAGGCTTATAAAGTATATGATGTGCAGTGACCTGATCGTGGCTAGGGAGAAAGGGCAGAAAACATTTTAGTGCCATCGGTTTGGATTCTGACAGAAGCAGACGGAGATTGTAAATGGTTACTAACTTGACTACCTATTATATATAAAAAACCAGACCAAAATTTTGATTTGATTTGTTAGTCTCCCTCTTCTCCCAGATCTAGACCTAATAAGCTATTCCTGAAAGGTATCTCAAACTTTCAATTTCTAGTGTTGGTGCAGTGTTCGGTGGCAGAATACTTTGAATCAGACAAGCTCTTATGAGTTATCAATGACAAAGTTTGAACAATTATGAAAAAATCCCAACTATTTGAAGGCACTGTAGAGTGGTCAGAAGCATGCAGAAATGGATAAGGAACCAATCTCTGAAAGAGGTGAACTACACTAGGTGGTGTACATATCTGGCTTTCTTTTAAGGTTACTATGTGATATGTGAAGTCAATGGCATTCCATTAGAAACTTGCAATTTGTTGCACTGAGACACCAGAGGCTAGAATGTGGGACTACCAAAGCAACTGTAAATTTAGGAGGAGCTTTTTCAAGGAGAGGAAAAAAGGGAAAACCTAAACTATTTCTATAATTTGCCACTGGATCCTTGACTATCTATTGATAAGACACGGATTGAACTGTCTTAGAACCCAAAGATAAATGAAAATCAGAAGGCAAAAGAGCTGAGCAGCTCTTTCAGAAGTTGGCATCCAATTCCACCAAAGACAGCCCTTGGTAAATGCTTGTGTATTTCTGCTGAGACTGAATCTCATTACTCTTGTGTCAGGTAGGGATTCTGGATCAGAATAGTGGTCATGATCGTAAATGAAATATTTATCTCACACAAGAGTAAAAAAATTTAAATGAACAAGCCTGATGTTTTATTATTTTGGTACATTCTGTAGCTTAAGTAACATTATTACATATCCATCCATTACAGTTTCTGGGTTTATTGTAAATATTTCTTCTTGCAGGGATACTCTGTAAAAGGTGTTTAATAATTAAGGTGACTTTATGTTGCTGTTAGTCTCTAGACAATGATCTAGTTGATGAGGGGTCTATCATGGACCACATGACTTTTCTGCTCTTTCCAGGGAGATTCCTCCTGAGAAGGGAATACACAGATTTTTGGCCAGTTGTTTCAATTCTGCATCTGTTGACAAATGGACATTTGCTGCCATTGTGTTTTTTTGCAATTTACATGATGCGATTTAATATTAGTTTAAGGTGGAATGAAACTGAGGAGCCATAGTATAATCAAATTACTATAAATATTTGCAATAAGTTTAGCTGAAGAGATAATAGAAACAATGAAGTAAACGAAATTTGATTACTCAGAAAAGAATACTGATACCACAAATAATAAAAATAGGAGGGACAGTTAGAAAAATTTAATAAGATGATAAACTTAATTGAAAACATATTAGTCATTCCATTACACAAAAGATGGACTAACATCCATGTATTGATCTTTTTTACAGAACACTGAAACTTTTTTCCAAATTTTCTATAAATAACAGTAGTGAGCTTGAAAGTAAAAAGGCCAAAATATGATAGACTAAATGGAACAAAACTGTACTGATTATATAATAGCTAAATTAACTTAAAAAGGCTGATTATTTCTGAATTAATGGAAAAAGGTGAAAACAACAGATTAAAATAAAAGGTGAGTGTATTAAGAGCAATAGAATATCGCTTCTCGGCCTTTTGGCTAAGATCAAGTGAAGAGCAATAGAATAGCTTTATAACCAATGGGAAAATAAGTTTAAAGTCAGATCTAGATGTTTTAATTCTGTTGCATTAATTGGAGAAAAATTGATTTTTAGAAATAAAAAAGATCAAACTGATAAAATACCATTAGCATTCACAAAACGTGCATTTCTTTTAGGAGAGTATGGAATTGTCACTGGGATACAGCACATTCTGGTTGCAAAACAAATCTCAGTGTGTTTTAGAATGATGAAAATACGTTGAATGTATCCTCTGAATAAAACTGAATTAAAGTAGAAGCCAATAATTATAATAATCAGAAAATTACAAAATGTGTAACTTAAGTGATACCCTCCTAGATAACTGATGTGTCTAAAGAGAAATCACACATGAAACTAAGATATACTTCAAATTGAATGACTCTGGAAACACTGAAGATCAAAATGTTGGGGCTGCCACCCAAGCACTCTTTAGAAAGAAAAAGGATAGATACAAATTATTTCATAAAGAAAGATCGGTTATGTCAGATTTCAAAAGCAAAACATTGGGAGGGGGAGAGGAAGAGTAAAGTAACTCAAGATATGTAGAAGAAATTAGTAAGTAGCAGAAGCAAATAAAAAGAAAAACAAAAATAAACCAGAGAAATGAAGCAAAAAGTTGGAATATTTTAAAAGACGAACAGAATTGATAATTAACTATGAAAAAAAGTAAAAATACAAATTAAACATTTTAGGAATGAAATGGTAGTATTCCTACACTTCATAGAGATTTTAAAAAGTAAAGGATATCAAGAATTTATTAGAAAAAAATCAAAAGTTAAGAGTATATATTTGTTGAAAATTGCTGTTTACCAAGACTGATACATTAAAGATCTATTTGTCTTTTTTATTTCTATTTTATTTCTTAACACCTTTTTTAAAGGTGTTGATGTGGTAACTAAAAACTTCTCTACAGAGAAAACTTCATATTTTAATACCTTTATTAGTGAATTATTTAATATGTGATCAGCAATATCACTTTTTATGAATTGTATTCATTAATCTCTGTATAAGAGCCGTTTCTATAACTTCTATTTGCACAGAAGTGTCATTAAAATCCAATAGGCATCATAAAATGTACACTGTTGAAATATTTATTTCCTATTTTGTTAATTCTTATTTTAAAAATAATATTACTTGTCGCTACAAAATGTTTCATTTACCTCACTGTGAGGAAGTATATTTGTAGCTTTGTATTTTATTTTTAATTGTTCTTATTAATAAAATCAGGGCAGATTTCATGCATTCCATAGACATAGTTGCAAGAAGACTGCTACACTTCCCTCCCTCCCAGGCCCCGCCCCCTTCTATTCCTCCCTCCCAGGCCCCGCCCCCTTCTATTCCCTCCCTCCCAGGCCCCGCCCCTTCTATTCCCTCCCTCCCAGGCCCCGCCCCCTTCTATTCCTCCCTCCCAGGCCCCGTCCTGTCTATTCCCTCCCTCCCAGGCCCCGCCCCCTTCTATTCCCTCCCTCCCAGGCCCCGCCCCCTTCTATTCCTCCCTCCCAGGCCCCGTCCCGTCTATTCCCTCCCTCCCAGGCCCCGCCCCCTTCTATTCCCTCCCTCCCAGGCCCCGCCACATCTATTCCCTCCCTCCCAGGCCTCACCCCCTTCTATTCCCTGCTTCCCTTTCTCTTCCGTTCTGTTTCCATACGGGATCCCAGTAAGAACAAGGTTAGGATTTAGCCACTGGGCTATCCTCAGGGTCCTGATCATCATTTAAATGAACATTTATCATGATAAAAGAGAAAAAGTTGCTTGACACATCAATAAATGCTTAAATACAAAAACAAGGAGGGATTTACAGAAATTAAAGCAATATTTATGATAAAATCCTCCCGGCAAAATAGCAATAATAGGAAACTCCTACAATATGATAAATGATGGCTATGTATAACCTGAGCTAGGTGTATGGGCCTAGAGGTTTAGATACCAGTTAGGACCCTCATATCCCAAATAAGAGTGTGTTGATCTGATGGCCCCCTCTGCTGCTGATTCTAGCATCCTGATGATGCAGACCTGGTGTGGGGAGACCTGGGGATGGCTCATGTGATTGAGCTCTTACGACCCATGTGGGAATTTGTATTCTCAACTGCCAGGTTGCATTGTAGGTATTTAGGAAGTCCAACAGGATGGGAGCTCTCCTTGTGTCTGCCTGGGTGGAGGGGCAGGGTGAGGATACAAGCAAAAACCTGAGCTAATATCAGATAGAGTAGGAGAAAAGATAGAATGTTTTAACTTTGTAAGAGAATAAGTTATTAATTTTTTAATTGTGATATTTTGAAACCTGATTAGATAATTTCCCACATTCCCAAGGTTGAAAAGATATTCTTAGTGCTGTATAAGTTTTATAAATTGATACTTGCTTTTATCTTGTTTTTAACTGGAGGAAATTTATCTAACGACTTTTTAAAAAATTAATTACCAGAGTGACAGGGAGAAAGAAGTGGAGATGACCAGAGATTTTCCATCTAATGGACTGCTCCCCAAATGCCCCAGGTAAACCAAAGCCAGGATCTAGGAATTCCATGTGATTTCACCTGTGCGGGGCAGGTACTCAATATCTGGGCTGTCATCTGTCTCCTAGGTGTATTAGCTGGATCGGAATGAGTAGCCAGAAGTAGCCTAGCACTCAGTATCTGGGCTGTCATCTGTCTCCTAGGTGTATTAGCTGGATCGGAATGAGTAGCCAGAAGTAGCCTAGCACTCAGTATCTGGGCTGTCATCTGTCTCCTAGGTGTATTAGCTGGATCGGAATGAGTAGCCAGAAGTAGCCTAGCACTCAATATCTGGGCTGTCATCTGTCTCCTAGGTGTATTAGCTGGATCGGAATGAGTAGCCAGAAGTAGCCTAGCACTCAATATCTGGGCTGTCATCTGTCTCCTAGGTGTATTAGCTGGATCGGAATGAGTAGCCAGAAGTAGCCTAGCACTCAATATCTGGGCTGTCATCTGTCTCCTAGGTGTATTAGCTGGATCGGAATGAGTAGCCAGAAGTAGCCTAGCACGCCTCTGTGGAATGTGAACATCCCAAGCTGCTGGTAACTCTTGGTACCATGGTAATGGACACTAGTTGTATGGCATTTAACCAGATTATCTTCTGTTTTAGATTGATTCTGGTTGTTTTTTTGTTTTTAATTTCTAGAGACAGAGGGAGAGACAAAGATAAATCTGTTTGACTCACTCTCCAGGTGGCCACAGTGACCAGAGCTGGCCAGTCAGAAGCAAGGAGCCAGGTTCTTCTTGGTCTTCAATGTAGGTACAGGGGCACAAGCATTTGGGCTTTTTCTGTTTTCCCAGGCTCGATAATAGGAAAATGGTTTAGAAGTGGAGCAGGTGGAGCAGTGGGGACTCAAACTGGTATCCATATTGGTTGTTGCTCCTGCTGCTATAGGCAGTGTTTTGACCAGTTACATCATAGGGTCAGACCCCTAGATCATCTTTAATGATCCCTTTCAATTCTAACATCTCTGAACTCTGATTCTTGATACTTTGACACCAAACTATAACAGTTCTTTCTTAGAGGGCTATAGTGAGTGCATTGGAATTGCTAATTTGTGTATTTATGTTCTTGTATAAAATTTAAAGCATATATAATATCAAATATGTTTAGTGTATACATATATGTATAAAATATTATAATCTTTTTTCATTTGATTGTTAACCACAAGTGTGAGCATGTTAATAAGAGGGTACTTAAAAAAGCTCACCAAAAATGCAATAAAAGATATGTTAATTTGGTACAAAAATTTTTGAAGTGACTTCTGACTGTAGTGTAGGCACTGAGGGTAAAACTCAAAGAGTAGGTAGGTAGGTGATTACATGGCGATCTAATAGGGACCCCAACCAACTTGAGGAACTGCAGGTGACCAAGACTGGAAGCCATGAGGATTCTACACTGAGTTTGAAGAGCAGAGGAAGAGCAGAAATGAATATGTTTCCTTTATGGGATGATATTCAAAATACCCAGAAGACTAAAGCCATTTGGTGAAATAAGTAGCAATTCAGACATGAACCTGAGAGGTGGACCTGATTCTCTACCCATATGTGTTTTCTACTTCTGGCGTTGTTAGCTCATGGGAAACCTCACATAACTAACAAAGCGATATGAGTATGGTGTGGTGATGCAGAGAGAAATTGGGAGGAAACCTATCAGTTTTCTGTAAAATGAGTTGAGATCATCTAGCAATGCCACTTTGTATGTGCCCCATCTCTGATTGTGGCACAAGTCAAAAACTTAGTGGATACAGTTGATCAATCAAATGACTCCTTGAGAACAGTGGTATTAAGGAATAGTTGAAACAGAACTGGAAATATGTATTCTGGAATGTGGGAAACTCCAAAATGGGGCCAGAGGATCCATCTGCTTAAAAACCAGCCTTTCTAACACTCCTGCCCCAGACCCTTCCTCTAAAAACAGTAATAACAATAGCAACAGCAATAACAGAAAAGTAAGCAAGTGAAGACCATTTCTAGGTGCTCTTTTGCTGCTCTTGAATGGCCCCAATTTAACATTGCTCTTAGTTGCTGTAGATAAGATACTCAGATGCTCTAAGCAGGGCAGTCTAGAATAATGACAAAACTATTTCTAAGGCACTTATGTAAAATAATAGTCTTCACTGTGACCTAGGAATGAGTTACACAGGGCATCACAGAAAATCCTTATCAGTATTGAATTTCGGAAGTTATGAAATTCACTTCAGTGAGGGGCCAGCATAGTGATGTGGCATGTTAATCCTCAGCCTAGGTGTTGGCATCCCATATGGATGCTTGTCCTAGGCCTGGCTGCTCCATTTCCAATCCAGTTCCCTGCTTATGACCTGAGAAACCAGAAGAGTATAGCTGAAGTTCTTGGGTCCCTGCACTCATGAGGAAGGCATAGAAGAGGCTCCTGATTCCTGACTTTGGATCAGCTGAGTGTTGGCTGCTGTGGCCTTTTGGGGAGGAGACCAGTGAATAAGAGGGGGAGCTCCCCTTCTGTTTCTCCTTCTCTCTGTAAATACATCCTTTAAATAAAAGTAAATAAATCTACAAAGCAATGGGGGCAAAAAGCACAGCGCAATGAATGCATAAAAGGAAAATTTTCCAACATTGAGTTGTAAAATATTGCATTAAAGAAATATAGGTAGATTAAAATGATCAGTTTACTAAATATGAAACAAAGAGTAGGAAGTGGTAGAACTGGAATGGTATCATGGGTAGTCTGTCATTTCAGGAGCTCATATTTTGCATTTTAGATAAGGGAGAGGGAAGGTTTTTTTGTTTGCTTGCTTTTGCCAGACAAAACAACAGGATCAATGTGATCTGAATTTTTATTAAATCACTTTTGCAGGATTGTGAGAAGGGTTGGTAATACGTTAAGACTGAAGTTCAAATTCTTTATATTAAAGTGGATTGGGAAGAGTTTGAGTGCTGACATCCTAAAATTCACCTGTGTTATTTGCGTTATAGGTTATAATGGTCATATATTTAGTATATAGTTAATTCCACTCAGGGCCTTAAAATGGCATAGTGAAATACAATTTGGGAAGATTTGGGGGGAAAAATGAAATGAACTCTGAGCTAAGATCCTAAAAGGCCCGGGCAGGTGTTTACTTAAATGATTATTATTGAACACATTTAGCAATTCCTTAGAAAAATACAAAAATTTATTGACAATGAGCACTGGGTGCCTGGCTGCCCAGTCCAGTGACCCCAGGAGGATTATGTTCAAGGCAAGCCCTGAGAGCAATGTCTCCTGAATAGGGAGTTGGCTAGATTCCTTTGACACTTTGCTGATATGTACTAAAGAAGGTTGTTGGGATAGGCGTTTTGCCAAGCAGTCAACAGACTGCTTGGAATTTCTGCACCCCATCCAGAACTTGGTCTGGTCCAGCCCCTGCTTTTGGGAGCATTTGAAAAGTGTACCGGATTGTCAGTCTTTCTTTTTCTACCTTTCAAATAAATACAAAGCTAAGTGTGAATCAGGAATAAAACTCCAGACAATCTAAGAAGTCTGAAAGTTATGGGAAGTAAGAACCAAGTGATCCTGTATCCTGGGGTCATGGATTGGGACTATGCTAGTAAAATGGTCATCATTCTAAAAGCACAGCAAGAAAAGGATAACCTCATTTAAACAGACGCTCGTTTGTGTTACCTGGTTGCCTGTTTTAGCCAGCTTTTGGTTACTACAATTGCTGGAATATGATAATGACTAAGTATAGATTTGTTAAATGAATAAATACTTCATCACAAAGGTCATGGTCCTGCAGACAAGCACAAGATGACAGTCCAGGGAAGCCTATACTGACTTACCCTGACACAGCTCATGTATCAGCTCTATATTACTTCATTTCTCTCAATATAGTTGTAAATATTCCTTTGGAAGGATTAGATACAACTATTTTTATAATTCATATTCTTGTATTTATTTACATTTAAAATTTAATTTACAGGCAGAAAGTCATACAGAAGAAATGGAGAGGGAAATCTCCCCTTCACTGGGTTACTCCCCAAACAACCAAAGCTGCAGGGACTGGGCTGTGCCAAAACTGGAGCTAGGAACTCAACCAGGTCTTCCATGTGAGTGGAAGGGATTACCTGAATCCTTGCCACTGGCCCAAGAACTCCTTCAGCAGGAAGCTGGAGTCCGGTTGCTTGATAGGCAACTTTGGTGGCTTCTTAAGTGTTTTAACTGCTAGGTTACCACCAGCCCTTCCCCTCTAACACATAATACTGCTGTGGGGAATTTTGATATGAAAAACAAAAGGCAACCTAGTTTCTTGTCTTACACCAAAGAATTTTCATCCAGTAAATTTCAATAAGCAAAACGCAATTTGTTAGATAGAAACCTCCTGCCCCAGTGTCAGGAGGGAGGTTTTCGAGAGAATGGTCCAGAAAATTGTGAAAGTGATGTCTTTTAAGCACAATTTGAGGAAAGAAAAAAAATGGATCAATTAGAGGGCAGGGAGGAAACTCAGCAAAAGGCTGTACTCTTAACTGCTCCATGTTCAAAATAAACAAGAAAGCTATCAGACCAGTGTGATTGGCATCCTCCTCCTCCCATTGTCGTGATAAGCTGAAATCCCAGCCACTGTCTTGTTTGTCTCTCATGATAAGGTCAAAGACAGCTTTTGGGGAGGCCCTTTACATTACTCTGAAACACATTCCTGATTTCATTGCTATTTTGTGATACAACTGAAATTAAGGGAAATAGAATTCACATTCCAACAGGGACTCTACCTAGCTGCCTAGCTGCTATTCCGATAAAGCCAGGGGCCAAAAGGAACTTGCTTTTCCAAAGAGCGAAATAGAGGAGAAGCATGATTTTATATTTTCAAAAGAAAATTTCACTGGGGACTATAATCCTAACTGCCTATTAGACCATCTGACTCCTTGAAATATTTGCACATTTTATGGAGTTTTTTTTCCACAGTTAGCACATAGACAGCCTAAGTTGACCAAGCCAGGCAAGATACAATTTTTATGTTTCACCTGCACCTCAATATAGTGAAAGGTGGTTTATATTAAGCTCTATTAGGTTAATTTCTCCTATTGCCACTAGATGGCAAAAAAGACTTGCATATCTTTTAGGGTACTTACTGAAAAGCTTTCTCTGAAGACAAATGCACTGGTTTGGTTTTCTTCGTAATGATAACCCATACTTACAAACAAAAAAGTATTATTTTTACTGAAATTATTTTGAAACTAAACTGTAGATGAGAGTTGCTGTTATCTTATGTCAAAGATGAAATAGTAAGCATTGAGGTACCAACTATGAAGAACAGAAATACGAAGAAGGCCACACTATTATCCCTGGACTTATCCGTACCTCATATATTAACTTACCAGTCAATATATGTCTTACCTGGCCATTGCTGATGATAAATAAGGAAAGGTCTCTAAGGAGTACCTGTTTAATGTCAATTCTGCTTCTGTTTTGTGTTAACATGAGAGAGCAAGACTGGATGTAGTGTTGGCTTCCCTGATTAGTGATTTTAAAGATTCATCTATAAAAGAACTCTGGCTTGTATCCTATCATGGTTTTAGTGGGGCTGTGGTGGGGGAGAACTTACTTTATCAAGATAGAAAATATTCTATCAGTGACTAAGACAAGGTATACGTTTTGGCCCAGGCTGTTGATTCATAAACCAAGTGCCTTGAACAACAGAATTTTCCTGTCTTATATTTTGACAAGGTGGAAGTCCGGATCAAGGGTTGGCTCTTTCTGAAGGATGCCAAGGAACCTTTCCTGTGCTTCCACCCTAACTTCCAGTGCCTTTTTGATAGTTTCTGGCTTGTCTTGTTTGCACTACCATCTTCCCGGCCTTTATCTTTGCCTGTAACCATTTCTGTTTACAAATTCTCCATTTTAAGGCTACCAGTCATATTGGATTATTGGCCAACACTATTCCAGTAGGATTCCATCCTGATTAATTATAATTGCTATGACTGTTTCCAAATCCAGGCCTATCTTAGGTTCAGGGGATTAGAGCTTCACTATACAGACATAATTCAATCCACAAAAGAAGGCTTCAAGGCAATATTACCCAAAAGAAGGTATGAATATTGCTTGGCTTATTTCACTTTCTTAAGAGGTAGAGGCATTTTTTGAAAATTTCATCAGGTAGTATCATTAAATCTTTGTTACAACACAAGGCAAATTGTTTCTTTTCTCTCCTCCATGCCTGCTCTCCGTTTCTTCTTTTATTTCTTTCATATGGTAATGCCACATTTACATCTGGTACATATCTGGAAAATACTGAAACAGACAATAGAAGGGGTATAAATGTAGGATAAGGCAGGGGAGAAAGTTCATATTTTATCAAGCTATTAGCATCCATACTTTATATTTTTAAAAAGTGGAATTGTTTACAGCAGTTAAGGTGTCATTTAGGTAATAGCTCTGCTAGCTGGGTTGTGGGAACCAAGATTAAATTTCTGTTTCCCAGCTCTTGGAAATATTTGGGGAGTGAACCTGTGGCTGGAAGAGATCTGTGTTTGCTATCTGTTTAAGTAAAATTGAAAATAATCATAATACAGAGCATTGTGAAGTTACGAATGGCCAAGTTTCCTACAACAGATATTTTAAGGCTTGTTGGTGAATTGACATCCCCTCCTTTTTACCTCTTAGAGGCGTTAGCTGCCTATCTTACAGGCAAGGCAATGCAATGCACCCCTTATAATATCATTCTGTGTTCTATTTGCTATCAGAGATGAAGTCCATTAGGGAATTACATGACCCTCTGGGTCACCAACTGACCACTAGAAAGCATATGCACAAAGAGGATGTTAGTGATTCTACTTTAGAAAAAACAAAAGTCAATCTCAGATGTGTTACAGCTGGCTTTTAGTCTTGTGTTAAATCTGCATTCATATATGTGATTCACATCTTACACATTTAGAAAAATGTTTTGTTCATGAGAGCGTGACACGAATTGTTGAATACTTTCTACGTGAGGACCTGGTTTTCTGCATGGAGACTGCTGAGCTGAGGTACACTCTAGATCTGTAGGAAGAGCATCACTCCATGGAGTTCATTGGTAAAACATGGACAACTTCCATGTCCACCGAGACAAGTGCTGAGCCCAGGGCAAGTGCCGCTTACTCTACCAGTCGCTGGTGGATACGATGTCAGTTTGTAGGCAATTGCAGTATTCTTCTTGCCTTTGACTCTTAGCTTAAATATCATTGACCATTCTGTTAGTCACATTTACAGGTCTGTTAAAGGAAAGGTGGACAAAATACTTGAATTCATCTTTGAGCAGATTTGCTGACTATCATAGTATGATTAGTGTCCTCTTCCCTAATGGAGGCCACTGCTGAATGTCCCTGTTAACCTTAATGTGTTCATTGATTCATCAAATCTTTAGCATTCTCAAAAAAGCATTAGCTCTATTTTCACTGCCTTACGTTTATTTTCAAAACTCAGTTTTCTGTCATTCAACAGCTTTTAATATATGGAACAATGTATTCCTGGTTAGAAATGTATAATTCTCTAATGTGAAAGTGTCATGTTTCTGAAGAAAAATTCATTGTAATTTATATGCCAGATTAGAATTAACTCTGCCAATGCAGTAAATATGACAAATACTCATGTAAGAACACAATTAAAGAGTTGGATGAAAAGTTGCCAGACTAAGCAAAAACAGGATTATTTAAAATAGCAATGTGAGCCCTTGCAGTAGGACACATAGCCAGAAATGAGACTAATATACTAAGTGTGGGCTGTCAAGGTGTTCACAGGCTGAGGGTGGCATCTGATTCATTTTCACTCACACCATGTTTGTAGCATTCAACACAGATGCATGTTCACTGACTTCAAGGCTTAATAGTTTGGGAATTAGAGGTACTATTCAGAACTGTTTAAAGAACCAAGAATTTTTGTGACAAATCATTGGCCAGCTATCACAAGAGAATGTTGGTGGAGATGTTTTTGTTAGTAATCTTTAAGGATAAAAAACTGAGAAACTGAGTAATGTAATTGAATTATGGCCTTAAAAATTGTATGAAATAAAATCAAATTTATAAATTTGTAAATCTTTATGCCAAAATTTTTGGGTATCATGGAATAAGTTTAAATTCACTATACCCCTAATTTTCTAGTAATCCAACATAGTGCCTAGCAGAGTAAGCCTAATTAGCATATATTATTTTGTTACACGTAACCAGTGCTAAGTAATCAGTTATTAATCTGAAATTGAAGGATAACTTTCCAAAAAGTAATGTCAAATAAAACCCAGTGAAAGTACTTTTAAAAACCAAAGCCATAATAACAAGAGCACAGCTCTCATTCAGCATTAGTTGAGTTCTTGCATGTAGCAATATCCCCAGGCTTAATGATTGATTTCCTTTTTTGAACTTTACTCATTATTCAGAATAACAGATTTGCTAACCGCATTGGTGCAAATTATATTGTTTATTCTTCCCTATTAATAGAAATAAGGATTTACTTTTATTGAGCCCTTATTAAGACATTATTCCCACTGTGAACACTATCAAATTATTTTTAGTCTTTAAAATTCTTTAATTCCACAAAGATTAATTCCATGAATACTTTAGACAGGGATATATGCAGTAGTTAACTTTTTTGGGTTTGGCTAAAAAGTCATTTAAAAGAGACTGAATTCATGGAAGGCATCAATTATGGCAAGAGGTCTTTTGATATTGACATCATGTTTGTGCTAAGGTCATAGACTCTCATTATAACGTAAATGTTTTGACATGCGCTGACATGCTTAACTTGCTGAAACACATTTAAATATTTCCATAAATCATCTACTAGATGTGAAGGCAGGGCTACCCATAACAACAAGTATCCTTGAGAAATGACTGCAGCATTTACCATGAAGTCACATTATAGTCTAAGTTGCTAGTCTCTTTGCCATGTAAAATGAGAATTCGGTGCCCTGATGCAACTAGTGAATATCAATGCCAGTTCTATGGGAGCCATGATTAAGTCTCTTCAATGTTTGTAGGTAAATCAAATCATCAGGTGTGAGGTTATTCCATAGGATTCAGGGCATGATAACTGGTAAGTTAATCTTCTGTGGACATGAACATATAGTTGCTAAACTAATATAAAGAGAAATGATTGAGTTGTGTACAAGGTCCTAGCTCTACTGGAGTAGGTTACACCAAGGGAAAGTTGTCACTGGGTTATCTGCAGGGTGTATATTCCTGTTAATAAGTGAGTAATTTATTCTGCTTGAGTCTAGAAAAGAAGCATTTGTGCCATGAGCACACTTTATCTAAAAGACACCAAATCTGACCACTAGACAGTTAACAGAATTGAGGACTAAGAAGGTAACATTAGGTTTTGGACATGTCAGAAGCATCCTATTCCTTTGCCAAGATTTTTTTTTCTCATGAACATCCTTTTAACAACACTTCTACTTAAAAAATATCAAAATATTTGGTATCCAGTGTCAGGGAAAGAGTGATATGGATTTGTTGGAAGTGTTTATTCTTCCCTGGTTAATTAATCTCTTATGTCCTTTTTGTTATGTATCTCTGGAGAATTTGGTTGTTACAAATTAGCTCAGAAACTTGAACTGTGGTTATGCAACAAGGTGGAGGAATCCACCATTGTGGGAGGGTTTGGGGAGGGGTGGGGAGAACCCAAGTACCTATGAAACTGTGTCACACAATACAATGCAATTAATGAATTAAAAATAATAAATAATAATAAAAAAAACAAATTAGCTCAGAAAAGATCACTTAACTCCTTACACACCGAAACTTTTAAATTTCTGGGTCTAAAAAGTCAAGGTCTAGATTCTGGGCTATTAAGCCTAACAGGCTGAGTAAAGCTCAGAGTGGGTTCCCACTTCAATTATTTCTTATGTTGATGCTTTTTCTAAAGCCAGCAATTCTTTTCTTTTTTAAGATTTATTTATTTTTATTGAAATGACAGAATTACGGAGGGAGGCAGATACAGAGAAAAGACACATTTATAGAGGGAAGGAAGAAAGAACTTCCATCTGCTGATTCACTTTCCAAATTGCTGTGACAACTATAGCTGAGCTGAATGAAGCCAGGAACCAGGAACTTCTTCCAGATCTCCCACGTTGGTGCAGGGTCCCAAGGCGTTGAGCCCTCATCTACTGCTTTCCCAGGTCACAGATAGGGAGCTGGATTGAAAACAGAGCAGCCAGGACATGAACTGTCCTCTATATGGAATCCTTGTGCAAGGCAATGCAAGGATTTAGCCACTGAGCAATCACGCTGGGTCCTAAAGTCCACAGGTTCTAATCATGGACATTCATTGATTAAAATGTGTTTTAGGGACGGATGCAATGGCTCAATTGGCTAATCCTCCACCTGCAGCACCAACATCCCATATGGACACTGGTTGAAGTAGCTGCTCCACTTCCATTCCAGCTCCCTGCTTATGGCCTAGGAAAGCAGAGGACCCAAAGTCTTGGGGCCCTGTACCTGCCTGAGAGACCTGAAGAAGCTCTTGGATGCTGGTTTCAGATAAGCTCACCTCTAACCATTGTGGCTATTTGGGGAGTAAACCAATGGATGGAAATGTTTCTTTCTCTGTCTCTCCTCCTTTCTGTAAATCTGCCTTAAAAAAAGAAAAAGTGTGACTTTATAAACATCCAAATTTTCTCAGAAACAAAAATTTTATTCTTAGAACAGATCTACTAACTTGAAAGAGGTGAAACTCCTGTGCAAATCTTTTAGTTTTCAAGATATATTTGATATTAAACATCCTACTGAGCCAGTTCAGCTTTTTCAATAAAGTCCTCCTTGTAACACTGAGTTTAACAACCCAATACAACCTGTCTTCATTCCTCATTTCTTCCAGTCTTTAAAATGGACAGGGATCATCTCCCATGCAAAGGTTAAGTATAATCAATAGCAAAAATAATAAACCCATGAGAGATTGTTATGAGTTAGCCAATATGACAGAGGAACATAACATATATATTTAAGTATTCACACAATTCTTTATCCTGTGAAATAATTTCTATTTTACAGATTAAATAATAGAGGTTTTTTAATAAGATAATATCTTGTTCAAATTTGCATGGTAGAATAATTAGAATTTGTATCTAAGCTTTTCTGAATCAAAAATCTATGCTCTTTATGGCATATCTGCCTTTTCTCTCAGATTTATTGGATAAGTTTTAACCTAGATTTTTTTTCTGCTGCAATCACTTTTTGGTAACAAAATCTCTATATTGCAAATGACCTATGTGCCACAATTATGTAGATATATACCTAAAAGAAAATGGGATACAGTCTGTAGCATCTAACTGAGCTGATGAAAAAATCTTGATAAAATTCCATTTAACTAAAATATCTTTTAATATTAATTAACTCAACTGTAATGGGGTTGGGTTGATTCCATGTTGTTTGATTGCTATTGGATCATCTTCTCTGGCAAGCTTTTCATAAATATATGAAGAGTTGAATTAAATATCTGATATCTGAGGAATTATTTGATTTACAATGTAGGCTAAGTATTCTCAATAGTTCAAGGACTAATAAGATAATAATAAGATGAATATACTTGCAATAAAATGTGTTATTAAACATTAGCAATTTTCTTTGAGTAGTTAAGAGGGCAATGGTCTGTTTGATTTTATGGGAGAACTTTACCAGTGAGAAGTATTTTTTGAATCGTATCTGTAAAAGATTCAGAGTTTTCTAGGTGAAGAATTGAATGGTAGGTAGGGAATCTAGATAATGCAGAAACATCAAAATGTGAAAAGATTCTATAGGAACAGAGACAGGTAGTCTGTAAGCCAGAGCCAGATCACAATGTTTGACATAATAAAGTCCTTTACTCTTTTGTGTAGGTTTACTGTCAGTGTATGAACACCGTGACAAAGGAGGAAGGTCAATGAAACAGGTTTATATGCTTTCCCCTTTACCCTGTCACTCTACCCCCATCAAGAATGCCATATACTTTAAAAAAATATTTATTTTTATTGCGAAGGCAGATTTACAGAGAGAAGGAAAAACAGAGAGAAAATCTTTCATCTGTTGGTTCACTATCCATGTGACCCCAATGGACAGAGTTGAGCCAACCAGAGCCAGGCACCAAGAACTTCTTCTGGGTCTCCCATGTGGGTGCAAGATCCTAAGCCTTTGAGCCATCCTCTGCTGCTTTCCCAGGCCACAAGGAAGGGGCTGGATGGAAAGTGGAGCAGCCAGGACAGGAACTGGTACCCATATGGATTCCTGGTGGATGCAAGGCGAGGATTTAGACACTGAGCCATTGTGCCTGGTCCAAGAACACCATAATTTTCAAGTCTGATTATCCATCTGCCTGGACTTAGATTAGCTCCTGCTTTGGGTCATGTTCAATGCATGCAGTGGAAAAACAAGAAATCTTTTTATTAACTCTAAACACCCTTTACGTAAGAGATAATTGATACATGGTTATCAGATTAACATACGTGAAAAATCCGGAAGGCTGGCTGAAAAGATAGATTCCTGGATTCTGAGAGATTTTGGTATTCAATACTATTGGTATCCCTCATACCAAATATGAGGCTACTGACCAAGGATTTGTTCTGGGAGATTGTTAGCATATATATGTTCATGTCCATATAACCTTTTCCTATAGGATTAGATTTAAAAGATAGTTACATGAACTAGATCTCTAACTCAAAATGTTAAGTTAAAAGCCACAAAAGAGTACATCGACAGTATTCATGCAGAATTATATTGTTAGCTTCTCTATCTATAGGGTTAAATAAGTGATTCATGATTAATTCAACTTGTACATTATTCATATGCAAATTATAGCTAAAATTACAAAATGGTAGCCTATTAAATTGGAATTTGACCACAGAAATACTTGGTTTGAACACAGTGTAATTTCAAGATGCCTCAGCTAGTTCTCATATTTATCAATAGAAGATTGTTATAGAAAACGTTGTGCAGACACAGTATGATATAGAACTGTATAACTTGTTAGAGGATACTTCCTGTGAGAATTCATCTAAGATCTGCTGTTTCCCTTGGATTCTATTCAGCTTGTTCCACCCTGGGCCTTCCTTTGCCTGGTCTGCAGAAATTGTTCTTATTCCCTGCAGTTAGACTGAGGCACATCTATCTACTCCATATCTTTTGTTTTTCTTCTCTTTTCTCATTTCTCTTGCTGAAGTGTTGCCGGTTATTTGGAGGCAGTTAAAGGCATTCATCCCTCTGTGTCTTTGTACGTATTATTACTTTGGTCTGAAAAGTGCTTGTCAATCTAATCTCATTATAGGTCTTTTAACATCCAAAGAAAGTACATATCAATGGCGCAATCTTTTCTAACTTCCCCAGACCAGTCTAAAAATTTCTCCTGTGTATTCAACAGGAAGTTGGCAAAAAATTCTCTTGTACTCTTTGTTATCACACTATACTGTAAATATCTGTTTAATTGAGCATCACTACTAGATCACATGGGTTTTTTTTCAATACTTCATATTTAAAGGAGATTTTACTTAGGATTGATATAGAAAGGGTAATATTTAACCTACAGTTAACAAGATCTCTGGATATAATATAGATCCATTTATTAGTCCTATAAAATTATGAAATAACTTTAGAAAATAGTACATTTTGACTTTATCTTGAAAGTTTTAGACAGAACTCAACTATGTCCATTGTAATCTTTTTAATTTCGTTATTGTGATAACATTTATAAAATAAAAGGGAACATATTATAGGAAACCTAAAAGTCTATTTCATTAAAATTCATTCTATTCTAAGTACTATACAGTTGCATCTTAGCTGAATGGATCTTTTAAAGAAAATCCTGTTCTATATTTAACCATAGACGTATTGAACATTCAACTTATATTTAACAGTTACATTTTTAGTCACATGTAACTCTGGGTTCTGTTTATCTGTTTTTAGCAAAACACCTCATTACCCTTTTCGTGTTAATGCAAACTTCAGTTATTTGCTGTCATTTTCAACATTTTGTTTTCCGCTAATATCATCTAAAGCTTTTCCCTTGTTTTTTTAAAATATACTTATTACTTTCACCCTGTCTTTTGCAGGCCAAATGCCAAGTAAATTTTAATTAATTCCTTCTACAATATTTGCATGCTATGATTTTCTTTAATTTATTCTGTCTACATTCCTGCTTTATTTAATTCAAGGGAACATTTGGGGAATGGATATGGTTTGCATGAAGGATGTTCCGCAAATAAATTATACAGCTTCCAACTGCCAGAATGGGTAAGCAAAACCTTGCAAGGCCATTTTTGTGATGTCCATCTGCAAACAATGAGAGCACTTCTGATTAATGTCGATTAAAACTACACTGAAAGTCATTAGTGCACTTCGATTGCACTTGCATACTTCAAGTTTCAAAAAGTAATGCCATGTTTAAGTGTTTGGAATTATTCTTTGAATGCCTGTTCTGTAAAGGATGCATAAAGATGGCCCTGTTTGAATGGCAGGTCTCTGTCCAGATGGAACTGTGCATGTGAATTTTTAGAGCATTGTGAGCACGGAAGTCCAGCAATTATAACATGCTTCTTAGATCAAATTCTTCTTCTTTGTGAATTGGTGCCAAAATTACAGCATTTCATTTTTAAAAATAATTTCAACTCTATTAAAACTCAGTGGATTAGTTGGAACATAGTTTTTGAAGTGGTTAGGAAACAGACATGTCTAAAGAGAAAGGGTGAGAGAGTATGGCACTGGTATAAACTGACAGAGATGGGGAATGTCTGATTAGAGACGCCCCAGGAAGAAAGGAAGCTACACAGGATTAAGCAGGTGGAGTCATTTTTCGTTTTTGGTATCGTCTCCTTTTCCCCCCTTTAACATTTAAAATAAAAACTTACAGAATCATTTGTTTGGCTGCTATTATGTTTCCTGCATACTTTCTTTGGTAGTGCAGGAATTATGATAGTTTCATTTTTAAATATACACCTGAAAACCATCATAGTACATAAAATTGTAGATGCCCAGTACATTTTTGTCTTATTAAAATAACTAAAGGATTGAGTTGTCACATCTTAAAGTTGTAAAACTGTTTAAACCATGAAGATCTGAACAATGCAAGGAGGAAAAAAGCTTGTGAGGATAAATTAAAGAACGGTACAAGGAGTAATGAAATAGCAGGTGTGAGAGAAGAGGCATGAGATGCTGATGAGGCAATATAATCATCTCCTTTAAGACTCCTTTAAAGACAGATTCTTTTTTTCAGTAGATTAACATAGACAGTATTTAGGGCTCTTTGAGATTTATTTATTTTTATTAGAAAACCAGATTAACAGAGAGAAGGAGAGACAGACCTCTCATCCTCTGAATTACTCTCCAAGAGCCGGAGCTGAGCGGAGTCGGGAGGCAAGAGTCAGGAGTCAGAAGCTTCTTTTGGGTCTCCCACCTGTGTACAGGGTCCCAAGGCTTTGGGCCATCCTCTACTGCTTTTCCAGGCCACACACTGGAAGGGATGTTGAGCAGCCTGGACACAAACTTGCATCTAAATGGGATCCTGATGAATGCACGGTGAGGACTTCAACCAACAGGCTATTGTGCTGGGCTCCATAGACAGTTTTTGTTTGTGTATGATTTTGCAGTGAAAGACTAAAGGAAATACGAGAAGTGTAATAATATTTTTTAAAAAAATATTTTATTTTTATTGGGAAGTCAGATATACAGAGAGGAGAGACTGAGAGAAAGTTCTTCCATCAGCTGATTCACTCCCCAAGAGGCCACAATGGCCGGAGCTGAGCCAATCTGAGGCCAGGAGCCTGGAGACTCTTCTTGGCCTTCCATGCAGGTGCAGGGTCCCAAGACTTTGGGCCATCCTCAACTGCTTTCCCAAGCCACAGGCAGGGAGCTGGATGGGAAGTGGGACCTCTGGGATTAGAACCGGTGTCCATATGGGATCCCGGTGCATGCAAGATGAGGACTTTAGCCGCTGTGCTACTGTGTCAGGTCTCCAGTGTAGTCATCTTAATACTGTTACACCAGACATTATTGCAATGACCTAATTTCTGAATAACTGCAGGAGTCATCTTTTTTTCCAGGATATAATTATGATTTTTTTTCCTTTTTTCAAAAAATTTTCAAAATCAGCTTCTCCTTATAACCTCTCCACCAAAAATAACAAGGCAGTGTGGTACTTAAGATATTTCTGTGTCTTAAAAAGGATGGGATGAACTTAATATCCCTTTATGGTAGGAGATAAAGGCTAGACTTCATTCAAGGAAGCAAACTATAATCAAGTGAAGTGAATCACACAAAGGATAGGACTGAATAGGACAGTACAACTAGACAAAGAATTCTGTTGCTGAAGCTCTGGTTCTTCCTTACTAAAGTATACATTTGAAAAAGTAAGGAAGAACAACAAGTCATTAATAGTACTAATTTTGTGCCAGTTTTGTAACTGCAATGCAATAATTTCTGTTTCTGTCTCTCAGTGGTTCACTTACATGGAAAATTGGCTAGCTATCAGAGAAGAAAAAAATACCCACTTCTTACTGGGGAATGGATTATTTTTAAAATGTTCCATTGATTAAGGATATGAGAAGTTGCAGAATTAGACTGCAGGGATGTTCTTAAATACAAAAAAATGAACATACAATAAAGTAAGTTTTTAATGGAAGAGTGTATTTATCCTGATTTGACACTAATACATGGTAAACAGTTGCCAAAAATTGCAAGGTACCTCATAAATATGTAATTTTTTATATGTCACTTAAAATATAAAAAAGTTGAAACTGTATAAACAATAAGAAAAATACTAAGTGTGTTTACTACATTGTCTCAACCTAGGAAGAAGACAAGGTCACTTTTTACAGTGAGCACCTGAAATGCGCTATTCCAAGTTAATGTTGCTTCATAGAGGTTAGACATTCAGGGGCTCAAGATGAATACATCAAGATTCAATCTTGGGGCCTGGAACAGTAGCCTAGCAGTTAAAGTCCTCACCTTGCATGAGCCAGAATCCCATAATCTAACAATACTCCTAAAAAACCTAGAAAAACAATCCTAACCCAAAATCCATAGGGGGAAAGAAATTATTAAAGCATTGGAAGAAATAAGCAAACTGAAACCAAAAAAATACAAAAGATCAGTGAAAAGAAGAGCTATGGTTTCGAAAAAAAAAGTGGGGGCGGAGAGGGTCCAAATTTTTAAAAAAATCTGAAAACTAACATTGAACATCACAGAGATAAAAAAGAATCATCAAGAATTACTACAAAGAGTTATATGCCAATCAACAGGAAAGCAAAATAAATATATAGACTTCTGTGCACATAAAATCCAACAAAGCATAGAAAAATTTAATAAGCCAACAATCAAGTCAGGGACGATAGCCTCCCAACAAAGAAGTGTCCAGGGCCAGATGGCTTCATTGCTGAATTCAACCAACTCATTAAAAGCTAATTCAAATTCTTCTCACACTTTGCAAAAGAATTGAAAGGGAGGGAATTTTTCCTAACACCTTCTATGAGACCAGCAACACCTTAATTCTGAAACCTAACAAAGATACAAGAAAGAGAACTATAGACAAATAGCCCTGATGAACACAGACACAGAAGTTAAAATTCTAGCTAGCCAAATTCACCCATACATGAGAAAGACCATTCACTGAAAATAAGTGAGATTTACTCCTGGTATGAGGATGTCTCAACGGCTGCAAATCAATAACTATAATACATCAAATTTGACAACTGAAGAAAAAAGTGTGATTATCTCAACAAATGCAGAGAAAACATTTCATAAAATACAGCATCCTTTCATGATTAAAAAAAATAAAAATCACACTACTACCATAGCTCAAGAGGCTAAACCTCCACTCTGTGGTGCCAGCATCTCATTTGGGCACCAGTTCAAACTCTGGCTGCTCCACTTCATTTCACTGATCGTTCGTATCTTTTTTGGTTTCAGTTTGCTTATTTCTTCCAATGCTATAATAATTTCTTTCCCCCTATGGATTTTGGGTTAGGATTGTTTTTTCTAGGTTTTTTTAGGAGTATTGTTAGATTATTTATTTGATATATTTCCAGTCTCTTGATGGAGGTACTAGTTGCTATAACTTTTTATTAACACTGCTCCTGTTGTTTCCCATATTTTATGTGCTAAATTGTCTAGATGTATTTCCAAATATTTATCTTCTACCTCAGATATTCATTTCTTCTGCCACATTAAGTCTGTTGTTCAGGCATTATGTTATATTTTCTAACATACTTAATTTCTCATTTCTCATTTGAGTTTGAATTTGAATGTTTGGTTTGATTTCTCTTCATATCTGCTCTCTCCCAGCAAAACCTTTTATTTGTGTTGGGTATGGATTTCCTTAACTCATGTATTTGCTCCTCTGTTTTTGAGCCTTCTTAAGATTACTCCTTTGAGTTCATTTTTGAACATTTCATCAAGCTCTTCACATAATATTGAAGTGTTGTGTTTCTTTTAGGGAGTCATTTTCTTCCTTATTCATGCTTTGCATTTATTTTTAAGCATTTGGGAGTACATAGGTTGATTTTCTCCTCTGAGTATTTTTATCCTTGAAACATGACTCTGTGTCTTAGCAATATGTATGTCTCCTCCTTCAGTGAATATCCAGAGATGTATACTGCTTGGGGTTGGGGACATATGACCTGTGCTTATGGTGGGGCAAGATATCAGATTGTCACCAGTGTCTTGGTATGATAAATCTGTCTTCAGCAGAAGGGAAGGTATGATCACATTGGCTGACATCATCCCAGCTTCAGTCCCTCTCTAACTTCCCAGGATGAGCCCACAGTGCCTAAGCACCTTAATCCAAGTATGTGCATGAAAAACTGTGCAGTGTTATCTTTAAGCTCCTCAGCTTGAGCATGGAACATTGAGCCTCTGATGACACACACCTCGATTGCCCATCAAAGACCCAGCCACATCCCACAGTATGCCATTACCTAGAGTCACTTAATTTCCATAGTCACAGTGTGAAAATCTCCCATAGGCACAAGATACAGGGAGGTTTCCCTTAGTCAAAGGGAGTAGGGAATGCACTCTCAGCCTCACAAGCCTTCTCTGTGCATCAAAAAAGCCATTGCATTCCCAGCAACAGCTTCCTGACACAGTTTGATCAGTGTTCTACGTTGGCAAGTGAAGTCTGGGTGAGTTAATAGAGAATGTGTGGGTGGTAGTGTTTCATGAGTCTAAGTGAGTACCCTGTCCCCCAACTAGTCCTCCAGGCTAGACTCAAAGTCAGTGGGGACTGTGGATTTATCCCTGCAATTATATCCGTTCATTATAGGCAAGCCACAACAGCTTTTACTTATCTTGTTAAGATCGCATTTTTTTGGCCTTCTGGTTGCCAGATACCTTGCTCCAAGAAGAGGGGTAATTATGTTGCTTAATCTTTTATTGTGTGAGTAATTTTTCAAGGGCAAACCTCCTAGTGGTGAGGATTTCAGTGAATATTTGTTGCCTAGGATTCATATATCCTCAACTTAGAAATCAGTGACCAGGGCAATGTGTCTGGCATTAAGAGCCATATCTCGAGAAGTCAACATAAATCTTTTTCCATTTATAATACAGGGCATTTGGAAAATAGACTCTATTTTTAATCCTGCCCAAATCAAGTTACAAGTTTCTCCTTTTCTTATAAAGTAGAACATGGATTTCAAGCCAAAGGCCTTGTTAATGCAAATACTATGACATGAACTATTGGCTTGTTTTGAATTTATTTTTAAAAAAATGTTTGCTAGACAAAGAGAAAGGGAGTTGCAGAGATATCACTGTTCTGGTAGTTTGATTCCTAAGTGCCTGCAATAGTCAGGGATGGTCTAGTCCAAGACCAGAATCACAGAACTTAGCCTTGGTCTCCCTGTGTATTGCAAGAACCAAATTACTTGAGCCACCATCTTCTGTCTCCCAGAGTACACATTTGCAAGAAATGAAATCAGTGAGGCCAGGAGGGAATTCCGGCACTCCAGTATGGGGTATGCATATCTTAACCACTGTTCAGAATGCCTGTCCCTGAACTATTGCTTTCAATAGATCTTCAATATTACTTTAGAAGGTTATTATTGACGCTTGGTACTTTGTATATTAACAAACATGTAGTACACAAATTCATCTCAAAACATCCCACAGAGCTCTTTTGAAAATATCTTTAATAAGAACAGTTAACTGTTCATTAATTACCATTTTTGTGCTGTAATAAATGAAACACAGCAAAACTTTAGAGTAATGAAGAGAGCTACTCTTGTAGATTTGTAAGTATTCTGAAGCACTGTAATAAGAGTCCTAGTAAAATTCAAAATTGTTCACTGCGACAAAAACTAAAGTATGAAACCTACTTCATACTTTGGTTAACTTTTAGATCTATTATTTTAGGTCATCTTTCAGTTAATATGGAATACCATTGATTTTTATTTCTGAAAGTATATTCCCATGTGGCATTATGTTACTATATTGGACCCAGCATCCCTGTGTGTGTCTCATAAGTTTTAATGAAGCTGTTGGTTGAGGGGAAAAATTCTATACAAGATATTGTTACAGAGAAAGCACCAAAATCCACAGATTCTCTTCCTTTCCATAAAGGGGGCAATTTCAGAAAGCCCGTGAGAAATGCCAAAAGCAATTGCATTGGCATGTAAGTGGCTGAAATTTAAAGGGTTGTCTGAGATGACTTGATCTGTAGCTATTATCATAGAGATAGTTCTGTCCAGCATTAAGACCAGAAAGTTTCTAAGATCTAGTATCTCTGATATAATTGAAATGCATAGATGGAGGTGTTAAGGGAAGGGAATTTCCCTAGACCATCAGAACAAAAATTATTAACTTCAGATTATATAAGGAGATACTCCCAGAGGGTAGAATAAAATGAGCTAGAACATTAGTCTAAGGCCTTATAAGCAAATAACTGAATATTTCTATATATGTTTGAATATAATCAAATAAATATGGTAATTAAGTGTAATGATCAAAGTTATAGAAGGGGAATGCAAAAGACAAAATGATTAAATTATAAAACTCTTGTTTAGCTAGATAAGAAATCTGAATTTTCTCCTATAAACAAGAGAACTGAAGGATTTTGAGGAACAGTGTAAAGTTCATATTTGCATACTGAAGGCCTCCTCTGCTGTTCTGATCACATTATTTTTTTTAAAGATTTATTTATTTATTTTTTAAACATATATTTTTATTGCATTTCCTTTTTTTAAAAAAAAACTAATTACATTGCATTATGTGATACATTTTTTTATGCACTGGGATTCCCCCCGCCCCTCCCCACACCCTCCCCCCACGGTGGATTGCTCCACCTTGTTGCATTTCCATAGTTCAAATTCAGTTGACATTCTTTCATTGGAGGTATTTACCAAGCATAAAGTCCAGCATCCTATTGTCCTGGTAAGTTCAATGGTTTCTTGGTGAGACCATCTCTGGTCTGAAGGTAGAGCCAGCAGAGTATCATCCCAATCAATTAAAAGCCCCAACATAATATTTCCAACCATTTACAACATTATGGCATTAATTGACATGGTATTGATTAACCAATATGTTAATAGGAAAATGCAGGTTCTCAATCACAACCTGTGACTTCTTCATAGACATTTCAATTTTGGTTTATATTCAACCATATTCTATACACCTTTAAAATGGCTTAGATTGCTATTCAGCTGTCTCATGCCTATTTTAATTTTAGTCTTCAGCAGTTTATAGCATTGAAGCATGATTTCGCTGAACCTGGCTGTTTTTCGGGTGGTCTAACTCTATAATTCTAACAGGATATATGTCAACAGTTTTTAGGTGAGCATGTTTAGGAGGGGTGTGCAGAGAAATCTTCCATACCCCAGTGAGGAGTAACTAATCTTTGTGTCCCACCCAGTGAGGTATAAGTGCATCCGCTCTGACCGTTTCCTGTCTGGTTCTAAGCTTTCCTTGTTGTTCTCTGTCTATCTATTCTCGTTTTGTTTGTTTGTTTTGAGGGGTTTCTGGAGCGCTCCTGATGGTTATTACGAGAGGGGGTGGGGACCCAAAGTTGGAAGCAGGCAAGGACCAGAGAAAGCTCCTCTCCCTAGTCCCGAAGGAAGTTTACTGTTCTGTTTCTGTGGACCGCTCAGGGATCCTGGTTGTTGTTCCGATGACCTTGGAACCTGCAAGACAGGATTTGGGCTTCTTCCATCCCATGTGGTAGATCCAAATGGGGGTGGTTGACCTCAGAGTTCTTGGTCTCCGAAGGCACTCCATTTCCCCGTGGTCTCCTTGGCAGTAGGGATGTAGTCCTCAGTGCTCCTTGGTGAGGCTGATCACATTATTAAGGGTGATTAAAGGTAGAGTAATGCAATTGAAGAGTAGGAAAATGTTATGGTAATTTTGGCAGATGGCAGCAGGAGAGATGAGAGTAGATATGAAAAATATTGAAAGTCGATAAATGAGACTAGAATCAATAGTAGTTTTACTGTACATGAATAAATACATGCAAAATCAACATTTGATTGGCAGAAACATTTAACAAATATTCAAAATGAAAATATCTTCTCCATAGCACACAGAATTTTAAGAAAGAACTGAAGTGGGCTTAATTCCCTTGGAGCCCAGGAGCTCTTCCCCTTTCCCTGGGGTATTGGGGAGGCAGGAACTGTTCAGTGAATATCCTTGGATTCTGAAAAGCATCAAAATCATCTGCTGTGCGTTTTTAAAATACTAAATTTGGATCAATATAAGAAGAATGCATGTATCTTGTTAATTACTTAAAGTATTTGGTGCTAAAATGGTTAGCCTAGACTATATCAATGGAGTATTAAACAATCTTAGTTGCCCAGTTCATCTGAAGTAATTAATTGAGCAGAAGGCTAATATCAAGTGTTGGGACTCAGAACATTTTGTCCCACACATACAACCTTTACAAAGATGTGTGTGAGGTAGGAAGAATAGTTACCTAGGACACTTCATGGACTTGATGAAGTTCAGATTTGCCCTTCAAAATAGGTAAACTTCTGTTTTCTACCATGTCATAAAAGTACCAAACTGTTCCCTGCCACTGGAAAAAATCACTCAATAAGATAGAAAGGTAGCTATTTCAAGAAACTTCTTTTGCTGATTAATTCAAATGTGAAAAAAGGGAGAAACATAATTAGAACAAAAAGTAGGGGAAAGCTTAGGAACGAAATTAACATTAAAAATAATATTTAAAAAAAACAAAATTTGGGGTTGGTGTTGTGCGCGGTGGATTCAGTGGATTAAGCTGCTCCCTGTGGCCCTGGCATCCTACGCTGGATTCCTATCAGAGTACCATTTGTTGTACTTCTAATCCAAGTCCCTGCCAATGTGACTGGGAAAGCAGTGAAACTAGGCCCAAGTGTTTGGGACCATGCCAACATGTATTAGACCAGGATGGAGTTCCTGGCTCTTCATTTCAGCCTAGCACAATCTTGATTTTTGTAGTCATTTGGGGTGTCATTCAGTTGTTAGAAGATTTGCATCTCTCCCTCTTATTATCATTTTGCCTTTCAAATAAATAAATCTTTTTTTATTGTTAATTATATTGCGTTATGTGATACAGTTTCATAGGCTCTGGGATTCCCCCAACCCCTCGCTGTGCCCTCCCCCCCATAGTGGATTCCTCCACCTTATTGTAGTATTACAGTTCAAATTAAGTCAAGATTCTTTCTTTGCAAACATATACCAAGCATAGAGTCCAGCATCTTATTGTCCAGATAAATTCAACAGTTTCTTGGGGAGACCATCTCTGGTCTAAAGGTAGAGCTTGCAGAATATCATCCTGATCAATTGAAAGCCCCAGCACAACATCAAAAACAATTTACAACATTATGGAATTAACTGACATGGTATTGAGTAATCAATATGTTAAAACAGTGCAAGTTCTTAACCACATCATGTGACTACTTCATTGACATTTCATTTTTTTATTTATACACAGAACCGGCTGCTATACACCTTGAAGTGGCTATGGGTACTATTCAGCTGTCTCGTGACTATTTTCATTTTAGTATTTAGCAGTTTATAATGTTGAAGCATAATTTTGCTGAACTTGGTGGATTTTAGGATAGTCTAAACTGGCTTATAAATCTAACAAGGCATTTGTCAACAATTAGGTGCAGAACAGTCTTTGGAGGGGTGTGTAGAGAAATCTTCCATCCCCTAGTGAGGAGTAACTAATCTTTGTGTCCTACCTAGTAAGGTATATGTGGATCCATGCTGACTGTTTCCTGTCTGGTTCTAAGCTTTCCTTGTATTTCTCTGTCTATCCTGATTTCAAATAAATAAATCTTTAAAAAATAAAAATTAACCTGAATATGTTACCCAAACTTAAGCCTCATGAACAGTTTTCTGGAATGCATTCAAATATGTTTTTAACAAGATATTAAAGCTTTTTTATAACCTTTTGCTCTAATGTCATGTCAGTTTACCTAAAGTGATAAGGCCAATAATCAAATTACATATGAGAACATCAAACATAGCTCAGTGTGTACCTGTCTTCTCTATCCATCCAGCTTTCACCATTGAGCCTCTCAGTGTTTTTATCATATAAAAAGTATAGTCAACACACCAATAATGTAGTAATTCTGTGACAAAATAGTAGCATTTGATATATTTTCTCTTTCTACTTATATATCTCTTTAACAAGTGTTAGTACAACACATTGGATTTATTAGTCTTCTCATCCTTGCAGCATAACTTTTCCACAAGTTTAAAAAAAATTTAGGTGTTATATCATAAAACACTCATTGCCCAGTTTAGTAATAAATAAATACAAATACACACATGCATTTCTTCTGTATGTATTTCACTGGAATATGGTATAATAAATGATAGTTTTAATTTTACTGGCTTTTGCTCCACCTTTTAGTATAGAGTCTCAACTTTCCTTGGTGCTGGAGGCCCAGCTCCAGCTAAGTTCAGAGCTTGAGAAGAGTGTGGAGTCAGCAAAAAAAAAAAAAAAAAAAAAAAGACATGAATACTGTCACTTGGTGCCCTCTTGTAACAGCATAAGAAGCTGCCCTTTTTTATTTACCCCTAAAGCTAATTCTGCAAAATACTGTATTCATATTCTTCACAGCAAGCCATTGTTTATTCTTCAGTAGCAGCAGTGGAGCGACAGCCAGAACTCCAAGGCCAAGGCACATACGATTTCCTGCTAATCAGTAATACATTTCTACCACATTTCTATTTGTATAATTTACCCATCACTTACTGGGAAAAAACAAAGATCCAAGAGAAAAGTTTCAAATATTAAATCCCTCTACAACTACAGGCTCTACAGCCCCATCAATAATCAAACCATAATTAAAAGCATATTTCTATAATATTAATAAAAGCATCCTTAATTCCTCTAGCCAAAAATTACATGAGCGGCTAAAACAGATACATTTCCTATGCTCCGAAGAAATTGCAAAGGCAGGCTAACCTTTAAGATCACAGTAACTGTATTTATCACCATAGCAGTTTCAGTTCATACTCCCATCACTTTCGTTAATTTTTAGACAACTTATCAAGCCATGTCCCAGAAGGCATGCCACATGTCTGAGCAAGATTCTGGGGCAATGGGTAGACACACAATAAGGTGTCCAGAAACAGCATAGGCTTAATTGTGCTCCTGTGTGCAAATTATTAAAGGCTCACTCACCAAGACATTGTCAGCAACATTAACTCCCAAGCTCACATCGATTGTAAAGACCACCTCACGTGGGCAAACAACAATGCCTCAATAGATTACAGAATTATTAGTGGGGTGGTTGAGTGTCCATGCATGAGAGGGGTGAGATTGCATCAAGGTGGTCGGAGAGACATCCACTGGGCCTTGCCAAACAGCTGGAAGCTCCTCTGAGCCTTGCCAAACAGGGGAGCCGTTCTCTTCACACATTCATGTCATCCACACCCACTGCACAGACCCCAGCATCTTGGTTCCTAGTAACTTATCCAGCCTCCCAGACACAAATCAGGTTTGCTCATCCCTGTCTGCCCTGCTGCTCTGTGGCATCTCCCATCTGTTCTTGCCCCTCATTTCCTTGATAACAGTGATTCTACTTTTACCTGCTAAAGCATGTGAGGTTGCCTTGTCTTATCCTCATGTGTGCATAGATCAGCTACCTTCCCTAGGCACCACATTGATGGTGAATGCTTCATTGCCTGTCAACATACCCTTGACGGGAAGCTCACTTGCACACTATGACCCTAGGATATGAGACTTGTACTGAAGGGACACTGTTCAAAATCGTTGCCTCACACCTCTGTGCTGTAGGTCTCCCCTGATACCCCTTACAGTAGTGAAATAAAGGTGCAAAACAAGAGTACCTGAATGAATGAAATTTTACATAAATATTGAGGAAGTTATTCAAGAAGAAAAATGGCTTTCTTTCATTTTTAGATGCATAAAATATATAATATGTGCTCTAATCTGTTGTAGAGATTTCTGTAAATCAGCATTTTTGGGCTGTATTCATCTTTCATGGGATTTGGGTCTCCATACAATAGGTAGTGGGCTAGAAAAGCATTAACAGACAGCAGTATGTCATTTTTAGAATTACTCTCTTGTTCAATGACTATGTTTTTAGGCAACCTACTAGTGCTTTTATTTTCTGTTAATAAGTAAATCAATTTCTGGAATAGTATGTCATTTTTTATTTGAGAGGGGGAGAAGAGGCGGAGAGAGAAAGAACGCATACCATCACAAACACTCTAGTAAGCGTTCTCTAGTATGAACTGGAGTACTGTTGATTCTGTCCCATGAATGCTTGTTTCAGTGGTACTGTGCAGGTTGAAGTCAGGAACTGGAAACTCAATGCGTATCTCCTGTGTTGATGATAGAACAAACATGTCTCTCTGTCACTCGACCCATGACTCGCTGCTTTGTTTGGTCTGTATCATCAGGAAGCTGGAATTAGGAGCTGTAGGTGAGAGACAACCTTACCTCCATCCATATGAGATTCAAGCATCCCAACTGGAGTACTCATTGCTAGGTCCAATGCCCTCTGCCCCTGCCTGATAAACTTATATGAAGGGATAGTGTTTAAGTTTAAACTGGGACTTCTGCACTTTTTGTACTAAGCCTATATAACTCTTTGAAAAGTCAGACTTTTTAAAAATTCTGCTTCAGACTCTGCTCACCATCCATCAATTTGAGAGAGCTGACAAAACTAGCCCTGCTTACCAAAGCATGCAGTACATTCTTTTTTTTTTATGTTGGGTTGATACCTGTTAATAATTTCCTAATCTGCCCTGATTCTTTTCCAGCATATTGCCACAATAGGAAAAGCATTTGATTTCTAGTTTGCATTTTTTTCCTGAGTTTGACAAAATAATGAATTGATATAGCTTAAGCACATGGACTTTTTAAATCTCTTTTTAGAAAGTATTTATTTGAGAGACAGAGTTACACACACACACACACACACACACTCATCTTCCATCAACTGTTTCACTCCCCAAATTGCTGCAGTTGGTCAGGCCTGAGCTAGGTTGAAGCCAGGAGCTTGGCACTCCATGAATGTCAGGAGGCCAAGTAATTGGGTTTTCTTCTGCTTTTTCAGGAACATTAGCAAGGAGTGGATTTGAAGCAGAGGAGCCAAGGCTTGAACTAACGCTTATATGAGATGGGAGCATTGCAAGCAATGGCTTAACCAGCTTCACCACAAAGCTGATCCCTAGTCTGTTTGCAAAGAAATATAGTACCATCCAGCTGTAGGCAACTGTACCAGGGCAGGTGTTCTACTGCTGGGACAAAAGGAGCCTAGTGGACATTCTGGGCCTAGTTAATGCCAAATTTGTCTTAATACCAGTATGCAAGCATAGTTGCTAGTTTTTTTTTATTTTAACAATTACACAAACTTACATAGACATTGTGTATTTTTTAAACTTATTTTATGATATCATAGGTTCTGGGATTTCCCCCTTACCCTCACTGATTTCCTCTATATTATTACAAAAGTATAGTCCTTTATAAACAGACTATCATTTGCTATTTAAGGATATTATTCTGCTATTTAAATGTATCAGAATGTTCCCTGGTCTGTGGCTGCAATAAGGTGGACTCAGTCAACCAATAAACCTTGGAAAGATTTTCTCAACCTTAGAGCAAGTTTACCAACAACTTCTCAAACTATTAAAACCACTCAGGTAACACCTTAGAATCACTTCACTACATCTGGGGTTCTCTTAGGCATCATCAACTGGCTGTCCCCCATTCCTGGGTGCTAACGTAATTTGAGAGCAAGGAGCAGCTTCCTCTCTCTCCTCTCCTGCGGACACAGGAGAAAAAAAATTGAACCATTTGTCCTACCCACCCTCCTCCATATGTGACCTTCTCCACCTTAATCAGATGCCCACATGGGCTTGCATCCCTCTGAATTATGTAAGCGATATTACAAACAAATTTTAAAAATTAAACAAAAAATGAGATACTTTAAACAATATTGGAATTTCATTTCTTATGTATCGTATTGACAAAAATTAAGCAAGAAGTTTAATGATATCTAGGGCTAGGAAGGACAAAACTATGTAAGAACACATATTGGTGCTGAATTAGTAGATGTTACATCTCCTTAGTCTCAAAATGGCAGTCTAAGTATAAGCTAAAATTGCTTATACCTTTAGATCCATGCATTATGGCATGAAAAGGCAGCTCAAAGTACCTTCACAAATTGTGCTAAGATGTACACACACACACACACACATACATACATACACACATACATACATATGTATATACATGGTTATTCATTTAATATTTTGATGTAGAAAAATATTCAAAAACCATGAACAAAGAAACAAAAATATATCACTAAAGATCTAGCAACAATCTAGCCTTTGAATCAACTGAGAACCGAGAAACATGTTGTTGAAAAGAAGATGGTATATACCGAAAAGGAAGGATTTCTAAGATATAGTAAATGAAGAAAAAGCAATTTAAACAACAAATTGCGCAAGTATAGTATGATTCTGAGTAAATAAAGAATCTATGCAGGATTTTTTTCTATGTGAAGACAAAAGTTAATACGAATAGTTATTACCTTTGGGAAGATAGATTTGTTGAAGGGAGGCCTTTCCTTTTTATGTGATGATGTCCTCTGTGTCCTATAAAGCAACTTGGGTCTATTTAATTTTAAATAGTGACAAGAGATGTATGGCTGGTGAGTTATTAGACTGACATTTTATTTCTATAAATATACAAACAAGATGTGTATGTATATATTACAGCTATTCAAACTTCTTGATAAATTTCACCATTATTTTAAGTAGCCATCAGTTATAGTTTTAAAGAAGAGTTTTGAATTTTCTCTGTTACAATATGAAATGCCTCAATGAGTTTATAGCTCATTTCAGTCGTCTGAGCAAGCACTCTAGCACTGTAATAGCTCTAAGCCTTTTTGAAGCAGTGTTAAAGGTAAGAAAGCACACAACTGAATAGTAACAAAATTTATTGTACACTCAATATGTGCCATAAATTTTCATTTGCTACCCCATGGGTTAAGTAAATTTGCATATTTTCCTTTTGGAAAATAGGAAATAGAATCCAAATCACTCATTAGCATTAAAGTTAAACTTTAGCATTAAAGTTATTTTACAAGGTAAAATATATATCAAAAAATAGAGTTGGCATCTACATTCAGATGTTTTATTCTAAATTCAATTTGTTCTAAATTCAGTTTTACTCACTTTTAAGAAAGATGTACTTATTTTTATTGCAAAATCAGATATACAGAGAGGAGGAGAGACAAAGAGGAGGAGCTTCTGTCTGTTGATTCACTCTCCAAGCAGCCGCAATGGTTGGAGCTGAGCCAATCCAAAGCTAGAAGGGAGCCCAGAGCATTACCCATTTTAAGCTCCAAACACAGTATCCAAATATTTGGTCAATGTAGAAAATATTTTGTTCTTTGGGCCTTATTGCTTCATACTCTAAAATATCATTGTACTAAAATGTAATCATGTTATCTGCAAAAGTTCTGTTTTCACATTTAGTAAAACACATATTTCTTTGCTTTTAAATATTTATGTATGCCTGCATGTATGTATGTATTTGAAAGTCAGAGTTATGGAGAGGAAGGTAAGGAAGAGGGGAGGGAGGAAGGGACGAAGATAGAGAGATATCTTCCATCTGCTGCTTCAATTCCAAAGTGGTTTCAATAACCAGGGTTCATCCAGGCTAAAGGCAGGAGTCTGTACTCCATCTGGATTTCCCACATGGGTGGCAGATTCTAAGAACACAGTCATACTCTGTTGCTTTTCCTGGCACATTAGTTAAGAGATGGATCAGGATCAGAATAGCCAAGAGTCCAACTGGTACTCTAATTGGGTGTTGTCGTTGTAGGCTTAACCTGCCTTAACACAATGTCGGCCTCAAAATTCTTGTCTTTCGATACTGATATCAAATATCGTCCTGTGAAGGCTCCCTGGTCTGACTGCACCACTCCTTGTATATTTGACTTGAACAGTTACATATTTTTACCTTTTGTATGAATAATATTCTTCTATTCCTATGAACATTATATTATCACACATATAGCTATTATGTGTAGTTTATTTTTATTTTTATTTTTTTTAGGATTATCAATCAAAAATATTTATTGAGAAAGTGTCATAAGACAGGTGCAATATTTAGACCACAATTCTTTAACTATTTGAAATAAGCTTTAACCAGAAAGTTTACATGTAGTTAAAATGTGACCAAATATTTAAAATGACTCAAACTGAATAGGCTTTGCTTAGTTCAGGTCTGTTAAATATCAAGGGTGGACATGCCAACCTTGCATAAATTCAACACTTAAATCAGTTATCTCATGTTGATAAGTAACGAAAAGGCAACGATGACATTTTACACTAGATGATCCCGGGAGGTTGGAGCTTGAACCTTCCTGATGCACATCCATAAACACACGAGTGCGTGGAAACACACATGAGCACTCGTCTCTTTGTCTCACTGTCTGCCTGCATGTATTTTTTTTTTGAGCAGCCAACATGTTAGAAAATAAATGTGATTTCTTAACCACATTCTGTGACCCCCCCATTCACATTTCAATTTTAGTTTATATACGATATATGACATAACATCCATAACATAACATGTTATGCATAACATCATATCATCTTAAATTAAGGCAAACATGTGGTATCTAACCTTTTGGGATTGGCTCATTTCCCTTAGCATTATGGTTTCCAGTTTGACCCATTTGGCCACAAAGAACTGCATTTTGTTTTTTTTAATAGCTGAGTAGTATTCCATGGAGTAGATGAACCATAGCTTTCTTATCCAATCCTCTGCTGATGGGCATTTTGGTTGCTTCCATGTTTTTGCAATTACTGATTGTGCTGCTATGAACATAGGAGTGCATGTTGGTTTCTCATAAAACAAGTTTTTTGGATATATTCCTAGGAGTGCTATTGCTGGATCATACGGTATGTCGATTTTGAGTTGTTTGAATATTCTCCATACTGATTTCCATAGAGGCTGTACCAATCTGCAGCCCCACCAGCAGTGGAGTAGGGTTCCCTTTTTCCCGCAACCTTGCCAACAAGTGTTGTTGGTGCTTTTATTCATGTGGGCCAGTCTTACTGGCGTTAGGTGGTACCTCATTGATGTTTTAATTTGGATTTCCCTTATTGCCAGGGAACTTGAGCATTTTTTCATATGTTTATTTGCCATTTGGGATTGTTCCTTTGTGAAATGTCTGCCCATTTCCCATGCCCATTTCTTGAGTGGCTTGTTTGTTTTGGCATTTTGGCTGTTTTGTAGTTCTTTGTATATTCTGGAGATTAGCCCTCTATCACCTACGTAGTGCGCGAAGATCTTCTCCCGTTCTGTGGGCTGCTTTTTTATTTTGTTGATTGTTTCCTTTGCTGTACAGAAGCTTCTTAGTTTGATGAGATCCGATTTGTTTATTCTGGTCTTGATTTCTATTGTTTTTGGTGTCCTTTTTAGGAAGTAGGGACCTACCCCTAGGTCTTGCAGAGTATTTCCAACATTTTCTTCCAAAAGTTTGAAGGTTTCTGGATGTAGGTTTAGATCTTTTATCCATTTAGATTTGATCTTAGTGTATGGTGAGAGATGTGGGTCTATCTTTTTGTTTCTGCAGGCTATCAACCAGTTGTCCCAACAGCATTTATTGAACAGACCTTCCCATTTGCCTGGATTATCGTTTGTCCTTTTGTCAAAGATTATTTGACTAGATCTGTTTGGGTTCCCTTTTGGTGTTTCTATTCTGCTCCATTGATCTTCCTCTCTATCTTTGTGCCAGTACCACGCTGTTTTGATAACCATTGCCCTATAGTATGTCCAGAGGTCTCTCGTATAAGTTCTAGGAGTTTCTGTGTTGAGCCTCTTGGCTCTTTTATATAAAGAATCATATCATCTGCATATAGTGGAAGCTTGACTTCTTCATTTCCTATTTGGATTCCTTTGATTTCTTTTTCTTGTCTTATGGCCTCAGCAAGTGCCTCTAGGACTATGTTGAATAGTAGTGGAGAAAGTGGACATCCCTGTCTTGTTCCAGATCTCAGTGGGAAGGGTTCCAGTTTTTCTCCATTCAGTATGATGCTGGCGTTGGGTTTTTCATATATTGCTTTGATTATGTTGTGGATTTTTCAATCTATGCCTACCTTGGTTAGGGTTTTTAGCAGGAAGATGTGTTGGATTTTGTCGAAAGCTTTTTCTGCATCTATTGATACTATCATGTGATTCTTGTTTTTCAGTTTTTGGATGCGGTGTATCACATTTATGGATTTCCGTATGTTGAACCATCCCTGTATTCCAGGGATGAATCCTACTTGATCTGGATGAATGATCTGTCTGATGTGTTTTTGAATTCTATTGGCTAGGATTTTGTTGAGTATCTTAGCATCGATGTTCATCAAAGAGATAGGTCTGTAGTTTTCCTTCTCTGTAGGTTCTCTGTCCGGTTTTGGGATTAAGGTAATGATGGCTTCATAGAATAAGTTTGGAAGGGTTGCTTCCTTTTCTATTGTTTTGAAGAGTTTGTAGAGGATTGGAGTTAGTTCTGTTCGGAATGTTTTGTAAAATTCTGTAGTGAAGCCGTCTGGGGCTGGGCTTTTCTTGTTGGGAGATCTTTAATCACTGATTCAATCTCTGCTTCAGTTATGGGTTTGTTCAGGTCATTTGTTGCCTCTGGACTAAGTTTTGGCAGGTGGTGTGAGTCTAAGAACTTTTCCATTTCTTGGTGGTCTTCTGATTTGTTGGAGTACAGTGCTTTGTTGTAATTTCTAATTATGGCCTTAATGGATGCGGTGTCTGTTGTTATGTTGCCTTTTTCATCTTTGATGCTGTTAATTCTTGCTTTCTCTTGTTTTTTCTTTGTCAGTCGGGACAGTGGGGTGTCTATTTTGTTTATCTTCTCAAAAAACCAACTTTTTGATTCATTGATTTTGTGTATAGTTTTTTTTTATTTCTATCTGGTTGATTTCCTCCCTTGTTTTGATGATTTCTTGTTTCCTGTTGTGTGTGGGGCTCTTCTGCTGTTGTTTTTCCATTTCCCGAAGGTGCGTGATTAGTCCCTGTATTTGGCGCCTCTCTTGGGCCTTAACATGAGCTCCAATTGTGATGAGTTTGCCCCGTAGCACTGCTTTGGCTGTGTCCCACAAGTTTTGGAATGTTGTATCAGAGTTTTCATTGGTTTCCATAAATTTTTTTATTTCATCTTTGATTTCTTCTCTGACCCAGTGTTCGTTTAATAGCATATTGTTCAGCCTCCAAGAGTTTCTGTATTTCCTGGGGTATTTTGAATTGTTGATTTCCAGTTTCAATCCATGGTGGTCTGAGAAGGAACATGGTATGATTTTGTAGATTAGCTTTGTGTCCTATCATGTGGTCGATCCTGGAGAAGGTGCCATGCACTGCTGAAAAAAATGTATAATCTGTGGTGTTAGGATAAAAAGTTCTATAAATGTCTACCAAGTCCAGTTGTTCTATTGTTTGTACGAGATCTGTTGTTTCTTTGTTGAGTTTTTGTTTGTTGATCTGTCTATAGTTGTTAGCGGAGTGTTAAGGTCGCCCACTATTATTGTGTGTATATTTATATCTCCCCTTAAGTCTATAAGTAATTGCTTCACATAGCTAGGTGCATTGGAGTTAGGTGCCTATATGTTCACGATGGTCATTATTTCCTGATGGATCAATCTCTTCACCAATATATAATGCCCTTCTCTGTCCTTTTTGATGTCTGTGAGCTTGAAGTCTAAATCATCTGAGATTAGGACTGCTACTCCAGCCTTTTTTTCTCATCCATTGGCATGAAATATCTTTTTCCATCCCTTCACTTTCAATTTCTTAGAGGCTTTTCTGGTTAGATGTGTCTCTTGTAGGCTACACATAGTTGGGTGCTGTTTGGTGATCCATTCCGTTAATCTGTGTCGTTTGATTGGTGAGTTTAGGCCGTTTGTGTTTAGAGATAATATTGAGAGGATGTGATTTTGGGCTTCCATGAGCGTGTGTAAGCGTATAAGTGCATATTTGCAACTTTTCGAATTTGTGATGGATTGACTTTCCTTGTATGGATTTTAGTGGGGAAGTCTTCACATTTGCCATCTTTGATTTTGGTTTGTATTTTTTCTTTCTGGGTTTAACACCTTCCTGAGGAGGTTTTCTAGAGCTGGTTTCGTGCTGATGTATTCTTCGAGTTTCTCTTTACTGTTGAAGTATTTAATTTCATTCTCAAATAAAAATGAGAGCTTTGCTGGATACATTATTCTCTGTTGGCAGTTGTTTTGTTTCAATATTTGAAAGGTTTTACTCCATTCTCTCCTTGCTTGGAGTGTTTCTTCTGATAGGTCGGCTGTGATTCTGATTTGCCTTCCTCTGAAGGTAATCTTATCCTTTTTTCTTACTTGTCTTAGAATAGTTTCCTTGTATTCGCTTGAAGGAAGCTTGAGGACCACATGTCTGGGTGAGGCTCTATTTGGGTCGAATCTGTTGGGGGTTCTTTATCCTTCCTGGATGTGTGCTGGATTTATATTTCTCGTGTTCTGGAAGTTCTCCTGTATTATCTCATTGAGCACCCGTTGCAAGCCTATCTCCTTTTCCACTCCCTCAGGAAGGCCTATTATTCTAATATTTGATTTTTTGAGGTTATCTTTCATTTCCTGTATGGACCTATTGGCTTTCTCTAGATTTGTCTCCAAGTGTTTGATAAGCTGCTGTCTTTCGTTCTGATTGTCTTCCAGTTCTGATATTCTGTCCTCTGCTGTGTTCATTCTGTTGGTTAGGCTTTCAATTTTGTGTTCTAGATTGAGGATTCCCTTTTTGACTTGGTTTATTTCTGCAACGACATGGTTTTCGAATTCCTTGGACTCTTCCCAGCGCTTCTCGCTGTCTCTGATGATGAAATTCTGGTAATTCCTCTATGTCTTCATCTAGCATCTCAGATATTGAGATTAGTTTTTGGTTGTTTTGGGAGGGAGTGCTTGATCTTTCTTCTGTCATTACTTTTTCTGATACTTCTCCTCATTGTGTTTTTGTTTCTTCTCGTTTTGGGATTTTAGCGTCTGACTTGTTTGTCCTCAGCCATTGCCCTCAGTGCTGTAACTTACAGGAGGTGTGTTCTAGCTGCTGCTGTATGTAGTGTTGGCATAGGCGTTATCTTTCTCACTCTATTGGGGACAGCGGGTGATGGTTGGGTGGTTGTTGGGTTGCTTCGTTTGCGCCTGGGTTTATATAACTGCCTCCTGGCTCCATTGCAGCTTGTTGGTTAGGGGTTTTCTGACCTGCGTAGCCGCGCCTTGGCTCTGGGTCACAAGCCAATCCCGGCAGGGACCTCCACCGAGTCTTGTCTTCAGGGCTTGAGTCTAGCACAGCAGGACCCTCTGCCGCCCGGAGCTTGAACTCCACAACCCCCGGCGGGGTTGGAAACTTCCGCAGGCCCCAGCACCAAGCTCCTCTCTACAGGATTCCCACTCAAATGTAATTAATGAAGTTAAATAATAATAAAAAAAAAATCAAAAAAAAAAAAAAAGTGCTGCTCTGCTGAGAGACAACACTGCCTCTTGCCACCGGGCAGGCAGGCTTTTCTGAGTGGGCTCCCGCTGATAGACTCTGCCCGGATTCTGCTGAACCGGTTCTGGTTTGAGGTCTCCAGCTGTGCCCAGCAGGGTGTACTGGCAGAGGCTGTTTTCTGCTTTTGAGTTCAGAGCCCTGGCTCCTATAGGAAGTTACTTTCTCTCTTGCACTCTCTCAATGGTGGGATCGGAGCAGTGAGGAGTGCGTGGTAGTGCCCCTGCTAGCTTGCTCTTCTGCCCAGGTTGTGAGGTCTTATTGAGTGTTGCCCAGCCTCTGAAGCTCATGCTGAGCCTGGCAATAGGTTCTACTGGATTCTCTAGCAGCTAGTCCACTGTTTGGAGCTGAGATGGGGATTTCTGCACCACAGCCCCAGAGCGCCACTCCAGATCCCTCTGCACTCTCTCAAAGCTGCTGAGCAACTGGGGGGCACGTTCCTGGGAAACCTCCCCTGCTTGTCTTCTACTTCTGCACGGGATGATGCCCCCTATGTTAAGTCCAGTAGCCTCCTCTAGGGGCTCCTGCACTCCAGTGGACTGGTCCCCTGTCTGTGTGGATGCCCATCCTTCCAGCTGCCTTTGTCTTCCCTGGAACGCTGAAATTCCGCCGCCTTCCCTCTGCCTGGGATCGTGACTCACCAAGTTTCTCGCTGCGTGCTGTATTTTCTTTCTTACTTTTTATGGTTGTCTTTCCACGGTGTGTAGATCTTCTTACTTCAGTGAACTCCAGTGACCTTCCCGTTCCTCTCCCTACAATTCAGTGTCTCCTGGCTTGTTTCTCCGCTGGATCGGTCCCCCTCTCTCCCTATTTCTCCCTATACCAGCTATCTGCAGTCGGCCATCTTCCGAATCGCTCTCTATCATGTGTAGTTTAATGTGCCTACCACCCTTGAGATATTATAGCATCCTCAAGAATAGGAATAAAATTTTAACCCTATTAATTTTTGGTGCATAGTACATACTTGCTGTTTTAGGGATACATGGTTTGTTTTATTCCTTAAAGCATGTGAAAAAACTTAGAACAAAATAAAATCAATAAAAGAGTGGTAAATTTGTTGGGGTTTGCTTTAAGATTGTAAGTAAAGTCTCAACAAATTTTAAAAAAAGTTAAAATCTTACCATATGTTTTCTGACCTCAGTGGGATGAAGCTAAAATTTAAAAACTTAAGAAATTCTTGAAAATGTGCAGACTGAAAATAATGCTCCTGAGAAACATCAGGTCATAGAACAAATCAGAGGGGAAATCAACACAATATATCAAGACTTATGAAAGACAGCAAAAGGAAAGTTAAGGGGACATAAAATCAAACCCACAAAACCAATAACCTTGGTGAGAAAAACCAATGCCATGGGAGAGGAAGAACTTAAAGACAATTCCCCTTACAGCAGCAATAAAAAAAATAAAAATTCATACAATAAATTTAATCAAGGATTTAAAGGATCTCTAATGAAAACTGTAACACATTAAAAAAAAAAAAAAGGCATAGGACCTGGCGAGGATGGCCCAAAGCCTTGGGACCCTACACTCTGTGGGAGACCCGGAAAAGTCCTGGCTTTGGATTGGCTCAGTTCCAGTCACAGCGGTCGCATGGGGAGTGAATCAATGGACCGATGATCTTCCTCTCTGTCTCTCCTCCTCTGTATATCTGACTTTGCAATAAAAATAAAAAAATCTTTAAAAGAAAAAAGGAAGGCATAGACAAAACAAAAATGGTAGAGTCTTCCACATTTATGGATTGGAAATTAGTATCATCAAAATATCTATACTGCCAAAAATCAATGTAGACTCATTGCAATCCCAATCAACATACCAAGATCATTCTCAGGTTTAAAAAAAATAGCGCTGAAATTCATATGGACACACAGGAACTCATGAATCACTAAATCAAGCATAAACTAAAACGGGATGATCTGCAGCGCCATACATAGTATACAGTGTATATGTAAATAGTGCAAGTGTATAAGGCTTATAGATTTAAAAAGCTGGTCATTAGATATTTTGATTTTTATTATTTGTTAAAGATTTACTTATGTTAGATGCAGAGTTAGATAAAGAGGGCAAGCAGAAGAGCAAGTGTGCTTGAGAGTGAGTCTTACATCTATTGGTTCACTTGCTAGGTGGCCCCAGTGACAGTGGCTGGGCCAGGTCAAAGCCAGGAGCCAGGAGCTCATCTAGTGCTCCCATGTGGATAGGAGCAACCCAAGTGCTCAGGCGATCTCCACTGCTTTCCCAGACAAGATTGTAAGTGAAGGAGCCACAACACAAATTGTGGCTCTTATGGAATGCCAGTATAGTGAGTGGTGATTTAATGTGCGGTGCCATGACATTGGCCTAGACTATTTTCTATTTTAACCCCACTAAAAGTCCCACTTGTATCTAATTCATGCTTTTTGTATGTAGTTGTACAGCTATCCAGTACCACTGGTTTAAAAATAAAAATAAAAACTATCCTTTATGAAATGCTTTTGATCTTTGTTGAGGGTCAGTAGTTTTACAATCTATTTCTGGACTATCGTGTTCTATTGATCTGTCCACATTTTCACCAAAGCATGCTTTTCATTATTGTAGATTTATGAGAAATCAAGTAATCTGTCCTCCAAAAATTTGTTCTCTGGGTTCTGTACTTTGCTTTCCTTCTTTATTATTGTCTTGTTTATTAAAGGTCTTTTATTCTTTGAGTATACTTATTACTAAATACTTTTCACTTAAGTAATAACATAAATGGCATTGTGTTTTTAACTTTAAATCCAAAATTTCCATTGTTAGTGCAAAGGAAAGCAATTGACATTTTTGTTAATGCTTAATCACGTGATATGGTATTGATTCTTTGATAGACAATCATGTCATTTGAAAAATAACACAAGACAAAACTCCCCTCAAACAAAATAACTTTATTTTTCCATTCCATATAGCTTTTATTTCCTTTACTTATTTATTGCCTTTGCTAAGACTTTTAGTACATTATTGGATAGGAGTAGTGAAAGCACAACCTTTTGATATTCCTGACTGTAGAAACTAATTTCTCCTGATTAAGATTCATGTTATTTGCAAGTATTTGTAGACTTTCTTTAGCATTGGGCCATCCTCGACTGCTTTCCCAGGCCACAGGCAGGGAGCTGGATGGGAAGTGGAGCTGCCGGGATTAGAACCGGCGCCCATTTGGGATCCCGGGGTGTTCAAGGCGAGGACTTTAGCCACTAGGCCACACCTCTGGGCCCTATTATGTATCATTTTTTTGAAAATTTTGACAGCTATGACTCTATTGCACTTTCGAAGTCCAACCTCTACCTAAAATTGGCACTTACAGCCTTATGGCTACTTGTGATTCTTATTTTCAGACGTGTCTGAATGTTTTATCTCCTCCAACTCTGCAATATTTCCTTACACTGGTGCTGCCTACACATGCCTATACACAACCACGCTCTTTTCTTTAACTGTTACTTCTCCTTCAAATAAATTTAAGCACTAAATTACTGTTTATATTTGAGTATTCAAGAGGATTTATGGTACACAGGGACATGACACACAGCAGTAATTTAAATGTACACTGTGGACATTTCTAAACTCTGGATCATTCAACCACTGTGATTTCTCAGGTGTTGGGAAATTTACTGCACATGGAGCCTGGCCTTCCTCAATAACAATAGCTCCTTAAAATCTTCATTATCTTATTTTTCTCCTCTGTTGCTTTACTTACTCTCTTTCTCTTCATGTGGAGAAATCTGACCACCCCTTCTGTTACATTGGCTCTTGAAGACTCCAGTGGCCTCAGGTTCTCATCTGCTTGAATGAGAGATTTATTGAGGTCTTTTCCTAAGAGGAGTTTTGGCATGAGTTAATACAGAACATTTCTCACAATTGTCTGTATAGCAAACAGATCATCACATCCTGTTATGACCTTCTTTCACACACATGCATCTGCTTTCCTGTATCATTTTGGTCTGAAGAAAACATTTTATTTGAAGCATTAAAGCTGTCATCAAAATAAACACTTTGTTATAGTTACCATCTGTGGTGTCATTTTGGAATAAAACATTTCAGTCCAATGAGAATGACCTCCCAAGACCTTTTTCAGAGGCAAACTTGAGGGTGGTGTTACTCAAGTTCAAATTTATCTTGTTGCTTCCTTAAAAATTTGGAAATGTAAATATTTCTTCACCTTTCCTGGGGACTGAGATGTCAACGAAACTAATTCTGGTGTGTAAGATACTGTATATAGCTTTCTAGTTCTATTAAAGCAAAACATCACAAATAACTGGAAGAAACAGAAGTTATTTTCTTAAAATTCTGTAATCTTAAGATCAAAGATCGGTGTGTTGCAGGATTGGTCTCTGTCCTTGATTTGAAGAAGTCTGCCATCTCAGTAGGTCCTCATATGGTCCTTCTGTACACACACATCCCTGTTGCCTCTTTGTATATCTAAACTTCTTCTCATAAAGACCCAAGTCAGATAGGATTGAAGTGTTTTCATGGAACCTCATTTAACAGTTCTTGCCTTTTTACTGGCCCAATCTACAAATAGAATTTATAATCTGAAGTACAAGTTTGAAAGCTTCAACATATGAATTTTAGGGGTACACTATTCATTGCATTAAAAATACAAAAACGGAAGTCTGTAGAATAGCCTCTAGAAACTAAATGCTAAAGAAAAAAAAAAGCAAAAAAAAGCAGACAGAGTTGCCCAAAATTTTCCTCATCTTTTTCCCCCTAAATGAACAGAGATGAGATAGAAGGTCCTAAAACAGAACTAGGTGAGCCTATGGCAAAACTATATTGTGGAGTCCAAAGTGAACCAGAAGCCATCTGCCTCAAGACTGCTTGTCATATGAAATTAATATTAATCTCAGCTATTTCAAATAAAAGGAATTTAGTCAAAGAGCTATACACACTGGGTAAGGCTAAGGTTAAGAACAAAGGATGTTGATGTGCCCGGCAAGGATGAAGAGAGCAGTGAGCTCTTAAAATCAAATGCACAAAAAATGAGTGATGAATGTGTAAATGAGTAACTCTAAGTACAGCCTCTAGCCACAAAGAGTCACAATCACATCCTGAGGCTCATCAAAGGAACAGAGAGGAAAATCCATGGGCTTTCTGCTTTAATCTATTTCCCTGTGCCTTCCAGTGTCCAAACCCATGTGAGAAAATGGTGGTGGTGAAACGGGTGGATGGAGGCAATTACTGCTAGCATCTGAAGAAGCAAGAAGAGCAGGCGAAGGCGAAGGATGAATGTGGAGAGGAACAGAAAAAATAAGCATTAACAAGCATAGCATCCTAGAAAACTTCAGCCTCATTCTGAATAGTTTTTCATTTCAGTTTGATAAAATTCATGACAGTAGCTCTTCTCTGCTATCAGATATCCATTCTTTAAATTGAAATGTGCCAGCATGTGAATTAAATTGGAATTGGAATTTGGCTAAAAGTCTATGAGTAAAGTGTCTGTGATAACAGAAACTGAGAAACTGTAACTCACAGTTGGTTGTCATTCATCAGAATACTAAGAATAAATTTATATATGTATCCTTAGTATGCCATAGCTTTAATTCAATAATGGTCAAAAGAAAGTCAGTTAATTAGAAGCACTGGGCAGTAGTCTCAGTGCATTTAGTCGTGAAATGAATGGAAAATCTCATCAGTTATGTGACAGGACTCTGAGGATAAGATAAATCATTAGTCATAAAATATGGGAATATTTTAGACTAGAAATTAGTATTTTTATAATGAAGTGAATTAGAAATAGTGTATTAATGTGTTGATGATAATTAGCATTTACTAAGCTCCTACTCCTTATTTGCTTATTTACTTTTCACTCATCCATCAACAAGCATTTTGTGGATTTACGGAAGTTACTGGGAATACAAGGAACTAAGCTATTAAAGGAGAAACGCATAATCTAAGATGGAGGCAATAAATACATATAATATACATATATACACATACATACATATACATGTAGAGGATTGTGCTTTACAAACAATTCAGGTATCTAAGTGTACTGAAAAAATACAGGGTAGAGGAGGGGGTCAACAAGTGTGGAGAATGCAAATCTCTAAGGGATTCAAATGGCTTGCTGAGGAGTATGGCTTTTTAAAATTAAAAGCACCAAAATCACTAAATAATTTGTCATTCAAACTAAGCAACTTTTGAAAGGAAGAATCAGTGCTCCTGTATATTCTGGAGCAAAAATACAATTATCTGGTAAAACAGGAGTTTTGTTTCTTTTACATATTAGATGCATTAAAGGGTTTAACGAGAGATGAATATAGCATGATGAGAATGCCCCTTTAGGTGAGAGTACTTTGAACCCAATTAGAATAACCAATTGGACTGATATTGAGACCCTAGGCTAATTAGCAAGTACTACATTTGGAAAATATGAAACAAGCAGTCTTAACAGGATTAAACATGGCATAGGAGCACCACGTGCCAGTATCTCCTAGATCAATTGTGTAATACAGTAGTCCCATATTCTTGATCAGCAAGAATAATTATTTGATCTGCATATCCAATCAATTTGAAATATTTAAAATTATAAGTAAGATATTTTCTTGCTTAAAATTGTTAAAGAACTTACATGTTTCCAAGTAGAACTCTAACTCTGTATGCCTTAAAGGCTTTGCATGGCTGGCTGTCAAGTTTCACTGCTAAATTCGGTGTCATCATCCCCTTGGTCAGTCAATTAAGGAACTGTAGACTCAATTGTCTTAGCCACTCCAAGTTTTTTCCAACCTCGGAAACTTCTTACGCACTCAAACTTTCTGCCCAGACAATATCAGTGAGCTTTACATAGTGCTAATCCATTCACTGCTTCAGCTCTCTGCAATGTGTGCTCGTTCTCTCTGAAGTTGTCATCAATTAACACCTGTCTATAGTAGATATTTTCCCATTTTCCACCTGTCAATAGGCTTATGTTATGAAGAGCATGTAAATTCTTCATGGTCATCAAATGTGAGAATTTTTATAATTAGTGGATGACAATACACCACCAAATCCCTGCACAATATCAAACCTTCCCTTACAAGGTACAGATATATCCAGATTTCTCTTCTTGCAATTAAAATAAAAATGAAGAGTCCTTACTCTGGACTTCCTGCTCACTTGCGGTCTGACCTCCAGCTCCTTCTCTGATCAAGTGTCCTATAACTCTTATTCTCATCCAGCCATTTCCAAAGCCTCTTTTTTTGGTTGAATAAATTCTCCAAACATACCTCAGTGACTTTGCTCTTGGTTTTCATCCTACCTGATAAATTCTTTCCAGCTTACTCTATAGTTTAATTCTTATGAGGCAAATCTCTGTTCAAATGCCCTCTGCTTCAGGAGCCTCCCCAGACTTATCTATAGAGAATGTTCTGCTAGTCACTCTTAGCTCTAACTATACTTTATTGTTTTATGTCACTTATAACTGCCTAATATTATATAGGTACATGTTCAATGGTATCCCTCAATATTCATAAGCTCCCTTATACAGGCTTGTTTTTTTAGCTCTATCATTGTTTAATGCCCACTGTTTATCACAGTCAATGACACATGGTAGGTAATAATTAATATTTGTTGAGGAAATGAATGAACAAATTCACTGATTCATGAATGACCCACACAGCTATCTTAGGTTAGGATTATATTGGAACAAGGTTCAGATTCATGTAGAGGGTTTATAACCACAGTCACACTAGAGAAGTCACTAATTTGCCAGCCTCCCTTTACACAAGTTATTTAGTTGCATTATTCCTTTTTAAAGAAAAGCAAGTAAGGTTTACACAATGAACATTTATATTTATCTATATTTGCATAGATGTAGATATCTTGCCATCTATAGTGGTTTTTACAAAGTGATAAATTCATTTCATATATTTCACAATAAAAAGCACATTATGGTGCATTTTGTGAGGCAAATGTATGTGAAGTGATCTTACTCAGTAAAACCATTCTTTGCATGGATATGTATATAACAGAGGTATAGTTAGCCCAAGATCACATAGTTAGGGAAATCAGGAATGCGGTGTTTGGTTCATCTACCGTCTGTCTCATAATGTCCAAGTGAGCAACTGTTACAATTTGTGCCTTCAAATTAATTGACACTATTACCCATACAGCAGTATTTTTGAGTCAGATTTTTGAGAATTTCTAGGAAATTGACATATAATCTCCAGAATATAAGATGAGACAGTCCAAGTCCACCAAAATCTTGGCCACACCTTCAAGCTGGTGGCATTAGAACTGCCCAGTCATTTCCCAGCTGGCTGAGAGATTATCAGTGGGGAATGACTTGCCTTCACGTTCCTTCCCAGGCAATGAGGGGTCAACAAATGCTTAAGACATCAAAACCTTTCCAAAAAAACCTCTTTCCCACTCTTCCTCTCTCCTTTCAAGTGGCATTCCACCTCCCAGCTCTGTCCCAGGAGGTGATTTCCCCTTCCCTCTTCTTTCTAGGTTCACCTGGTAACTTTGCAAATAAAATATATCTGTCTATAACCAATTCCTGGATTTTTATTTTTATACTAAGCTGAGGAAGGAACCCATCAAGCTTTTCTGGCAACATAAAATGATGAAATAACGATTGAGAGGGAAGAAGTGAGTGTGGAAATCTCAAAGGAAGAAAGATCAAGATACCTTCCTGAGAAGAAATACCTATCTTCTCATTTGAGTATTAAAAAAAGGCTAACATAATCAGACTACTATTTTAACCAACTCCAATTAGTTAAGCCATCAGAGCTTTTGTTCCACAAATGTCTGAGCATTCCATGTGCAGTTTGTACTACATTCTGTAGTACAATTTCAGAAACTCAGACAAACTTAAGCCCAGTCTTTTAACAGTCACTGATCAAGTTGAAAAAACAAAATATGTCCAGCCCAGTTTTACACGTGTATTTGTATACCAAAAGCTGAGACTTCCAAGAATACATATGGATAACCTATTTAAATCAGCAGTTTATATGCTTCTCTTACTAAACCTTCCTGCATAGCATCAAATAGGTACCACATGGACTGATCTGAAACTCATCTTTGAACTAAACTTTAGCTTGTTTTTTAGATATCCACACTCACAGGAAAATTAATGAACAAAAAGAAAGCAGAAGTTTAATAATTCATGATCCATCTTTTTTATTTATTCAAGCATCTCCTGTGCATAGGAGCCAAAATGAATGCCAAGGACACAGGAAGGATAAAACAAACTTTGAACCTACCATGAAGAATACGTAGTGTAGTGGATGACAGATTCATAAACTATAATGTATCTAGACTCTTATATGCATTCAGTTGAATATTCAGTCCAATATTCAGCTTGCCAGAGCTTGTACCATTTACAACTTGTATGGTGTTAAACATATTTCTTAATCACTATGATTTTTAAATTTCTTATCTATAAAATGAAAACATTTTCCTTCAGGAATTATTGTAAAGCATTAATATGTGAATTTATAGAAAGTTCTTAGCAATAACAAGAGTATTCTCAATGGATTTAATTTCTGTAGCTGTCTGGAAACATTCCCTACAGGACGTTGCCAACTCTGAGATGACTCAATGAAGAGTAAAGAGTAGAGTAGTAGTGGAGTAATGAGTAAATCTCTAGGTAGAATACTCTGACAATCTGGTTAAACAGAGGGATACTATGGAAATTGAAAACCCTTTGATAGGCCTGGGCTTCTGGTTCTGTGGCTGAAGGAAGTGATGTTATTTGGGAGGAAGGTGATGCTGAAGTTCAAACAGATACTGGCAGTTGGCCACATTTGTGAATCTATTTCTCTTAAATAATTCATTCTGGCTGTGAAAAAAATAAAAGGAGAAAGAAGCAAGAAACGCACAACTGTGTAGGCTATGCAAAGAATTCTGAATTTGTTCAGATTACATAGTAGAAAAGGAGACATTTAATTAGATAAGATACATGATCAAATTGAATTAGATAATAAAATGGAAGTACATTGAAACAGGGGAAATTGATAGCCAGGAAAAAAAAATCAAAAGGTGGTTGCAGTTGTTTAGGTAATGGATGTTGATGTCCTGAAAGCTTTAGCTGTGGGGATGGAAACTCATAATGCTGATAGATTTTCAGAAGGTGAAACATGTAAATATCGTATGTTCTCTATAATTTAAGGCAACCTTTATGTAAAATGTAAGATCAATAGCACTTTCAACATTGTTTTTGATGCATCTTATGGGTTTTGATATTTTTGTTTTTATTTATTCAAAAAAGGTTTTTCCTTATTCATTTCCTCACTGACTCATAGGTCACACAGTAGCACTGCTTACTTCAAGAAGGTTTCTGATTGCCTTTTTCACTTCTGCAGTGACATATTTGTCATTCAGTAGCATGTTATTTAACTTCATGGTGTTGTAAATTTTCTATTTTCTTCCTGTTGATTTTGTTGTGTGCCTTTTCATATAAGGGGATGTATAGTAACTGTGTAATACAGACTATCATATCCAGATGTGAAGATACAAAACAACATGCATTTCTACTTGCAAATCAAACATGGACTCCCAATGAAACAGTTAAATCTATCTTAACAGTGGGAAGCTGGACTCTGCCATTGTCCATACCTACAATGTCAGGACACACATAAATAGCAGAATGGTGGACTTGTGACTGTGTATCAAAGAATATATTATTGTGACAATATAAGGGGAATCAGTGGAAGAATTTTACTTCACTTTCAATGACAAAGGAAAGCTTTGCTGGGTGTGTTATTCTGGGATGACATTTTTTCCTTTTAGAATGTGGAATATGTCACTCCATTCCTGGCTTACCACTGTTCATCTCCCATGGTCGCATGCTGAGGCTGCACTATTGCCTGCATGCCTTTCTTCCACTTCCGGTTCAAGCAGTACCCAGGAATAGGGAGACACCAGATGTAATAAACAACTGGGTTGTTGGTGGTGCTGATCTTTTTGGAAATGCTGGCCATTAGATCTGAGGACCATCTGGACCTATTTTGGGTAGAACTAGTAGGATGCCAAGTCTGTACTGTTTTCCCTTTTGAATCAGTGCAATGCACTGAGCTGGAAGTGAGTTCACTCCCAGCTTAGCACATTAGTGGCTCACTGTTGTCCCTCCAGTCTCACAGGCTTTGTCACACTATACAAAATGGTGCCTGATGTGGCACTATTGGAGTTCTGGTTCTGCTGACCATTAGATCTGGGGACCACCTGAACCTATTTGGGATGGTACCTGTAGGATACCAAGTTCATACTGTTTTCCCTATGGTATCAATACAGTGCACTGAGCCAGAAATGAGTTTGCTCCTGGCTTATTTCATGTGCAGCTTGCTGTTGTCCCTCCAGCCCCACATCGCTTGCTCACTAAACAAAATGGCACCTGATGTGGCACTGCTGGGGATTTGGGCTGTGACATCCACCACCCACTTGGTGTCTGCTGCTCCGTATCTGCTCATGGTTGGATGAAACAAATCAATAGAATGGGCAGTTCTTTGCCTGGGTTCACCTTCTGACCTCCCAGTGAAATGCCCTTCCACCTGGCTGCTTCTGGGTCTCAGATTGCCACTCACAGACTGCTGCTGGGTATCTGGGCACTGTAGCACTGCTCTGTTTTCTCTACTGCTTCTCCATGTCCATCAGTCTCCAGGTGACCCTTTGCCATCATTCTGTTTTCTCCTATTTCCTGTATTCTTCCATCTTTGCTAATGACTCTCCATCAGTTTAAACATGTTTGCACCCTATACTGCCATTGTGCTTTGTTCCCCATTCTTTCTTCAGAATTGCGTGAAGGCTTAATATATAAAAGGATTTACGCTGTAATATGATTGAGTCAGCATATAATTGAGAAGAATGTATGAAATATTGACAATTTAATGTGTATAAGTTCCAGGGAAAATGTTAACTTATTACTGTTACCTTAACATTTAATAATTTTTATTCATTCCACTTGTACTCCAAAAAAGCTAATTTAATAAAAATACTAAAAATGTTACTCTTTACATTTTGCATGCTTCAGATATTTAACAATAAAGTTTAAATTAGAATTGGTGGGCCCGGCGGCTTGGCCTAGCAGCTAAAGTCCTCGCCTTGAACGCCCCGGGATCCCATATGGGCGCCAGTTCTAATCCCGGCAGCTCCACTTCCCATCCAGCTCCCTGCTTGTGGCCTGGGAAAGCAGTCGAGGACGGCCCAATGCATTGGGATCCTGCACCCGCGTGGGAGACCTGGAAGAGGTTCCAGGTTCCCGGCTTCGGATCGGCGCGCACCGGCCCGTTGCGGCTCACTTGGGGAGTGAATCATAGGATGGAAGATCTTCCTCTCTGTCTCTCCTCCTCTCTGTATATCTGACTTTGTAATAAAAATAAAATAAATCTTTAAAAAAAATTAGAATTGGTGATTTTCGTCTAAATTTTAATTTTCTCTTGTAAGAATTGGCTTAAGTGATATTGCACACAGTAAGTCTCTCATGGATATTTAGATTTTTCTTTTTGACTGAGTAGCACATATTTCATCAAGGCCAAGCAATCATTATTTTTGTATGTGTGTGTTATACACTGTCTCTGGAGGATCATTAAATTCTTTGATTTATATGCAGACTTTGGCAGGCTATTGAGTTGTTTTATGTACCTTTGCTTTGGGATACTGCTCCTGTGTAAAATGCCAATATAGTTCACTTCTATGGGTATCCAAAGAAAAACTTTGAATCTTCAAAATGTTCTGAGGTGGCAAGAGAAAAAAAATCATTAATACTATTAGTGTATAAGGAAAGCAATACACTAAAAAGAGAAATAATAAGAATTTATAGATGGTGTGAGATAAGGCAAAACTGCATTGTAAATCATACAGTAACCTCCAGTGTTATGAAATAGGTGAAGATTTGATATTAGTACAGCTGTTTCTTTTGTTAAAATCTTTATCATTATAAATGATGAATAATCACTTGAATCTATATATGTGACTATAAGAGGCAGAGGAGGATTGAATAGGAATTGCTTCAACACAAGAGGAGTTATAACCATTCAGTTTAATGTGAATTATAACTTTCACTAATAGCAAATGCAGTATAGTGCATCTTGATGCAGTTCTTTTGAAATAGGAACCTAAAGGTATAGAAACTCAGTTACTTTATTATCCAAGATGTGTACAGACATTACCCGTTCCTAAATCTTGGTCTTTCCCTCTATTTTGACCCTCTCAAAACCTAAGGATGAGGGTAAAAATAAAATGAGCCTGAGGAAGGAAAATGTTTGTCTTTGTTACATATTTTCTAATAATCATTAAAAGGTAACACTTTGAGTTTACTTGCTCTGAATCTTACTGGAATATTTACTGTACCTTATTTAATGTAGAGTAGTCATAATCTCCCTGGAGAAGTGCAGAAATCACTGGCTCAGTTTGACTCCATAAAAATGAAACAATATTAAGTGAAGGAAGGAGTGTGGGAAGAGGATGGAGGGAGACAGAGAGGTGGAAAGGGAAATACAATTATCTTCTTTTTTTAAAGATTTATTTCCTTTTATTTTTATTACAAAGTCAGATATACTGAGAGGAGGAGAGATAGAAAGGAAGTGGAGCGCTGGGATTAGAACCAGCGGCCATATGGGATCAAGGCGAGGACCTTAGCCACTAGGCCACGCTGCTGAGCCCCAATACAATTATCTTCTATAACTATACCTATGAGATACATGAGTTCTGTTCATTAAAATATTAGTAAAACTTCTAAAAAGAGGAAAATACAAAAATCATTATAAAAATAAAAGCTTTAATACCCAAGCCTATCTGAAGGACAACTTCACCAATAAAAGTAGTATAAAGCTATGAAAGATTAACTGTTTATATTTTAATAAACTATAGGATGCTTTTACAATAATAAGTTCAGAATAAATGATAGTAATATGCTGTTCTGGCTGGCACAAATTGGAATCCTGAGTGATTGCAAGTGTTGGGGCAGAAGTGTGATGTGGATAGTGTGCAGCACACTGAAGGTGGAGACAGATCCATCTACCCATTCTACAGAGAAATATGGTGGTACAGACTGGATAAATTCAACATGTTCATACATGATGATGCAGCATAAGGGCCTAGACTTGTAAGACAGTTGGTTTTCATACTTACCCTAGAGCACCATCAGGAAATCACAGTTGATTTGCCAAACGAACCAAAATTTATGTCCCTCTTCTTTATGTTCTAGCAATAAAGGAGGTTGAAAATTATAATACATGTGCATTGCCAGTCTCAGTTTCAGTTATAGATTCCAGTTTTAACTATTTCTGACCAATAAAATGTTAGGAGAAATTTACAGTCTTTGCTTTCCTGACATAGTAGAAGTAAAATGTTCTAGCATTACTTTCATGCTTTTTTTTTCTGGGATGGCAATTTTTTCCTTTTATTTTTTTCACATTTTACATTTTATTATTATTATTATTATCATTATCATTTTATGATACAGTTCTATAGTCTCCTGGGATTTCCCTTATCCCAGCCTCAATCCCCCCCTCCAGTTCCTCTATATCATTACTAAAGTATAGTTCTTCAAACATAGTCATATGTCCATCATTGCGGGTGAGGACAATGGCAGAGAGTCCAGCATCCTATTGTCAAGATATAGTAAACAATTTCATTGTCAGTCCATCTTTGTCTGGAAATAGAAATGCATACTACATTGTATCCTAACATCTGGATATGTTAGTCTCCATTTCACAGCTACTGTACATCCCCTCAAATGAAAAGTCTTAATACAAAATCAACAATAGAAAGAAAAATAGAAATTTACAATGCTATGAAGTTAAATAACATGTTACTAGATATGACAGTCTCCATTACACAGCTACTATACATCCCCTTAAATGAAAAGCCACAAAACAAAATCAACATCAGGAAGAAAAAAGAAATTAACAACACCAAGAAGTTAAATAACATGCTACTAAATGACTAACGTGTAGCTGAAGAAATGAAAATCAAGAACCTTCTTGAAGAAAATGATGCTACTGTATGATCTATGAGTCATTGAAGAATTTAACCAGAAGAAAGTGTTTTGAAGAGGTGAAACTAACAGAAAACATCAAATCCTATGTGATATAGTTTCCGCCCAGTTTTGTTGGTGAAATGTGTCTCTTCTAGGCAACAAATAGATGGGTTTTGTTTTTTAATCCAGTCTACTAATCTATGACATTTGATTGAGCTTAAGCCATTTACATTCAGGGTTAATATGTATGGGTGGTACTTTGGTCCTGTCATTTTAGGAATGGGTTGTTCATTGGTTTACTTTTCTGTTGTCATTTTACTGGGATGTTCTTCACATTTGCTTTTGGTTTTGTTTGGTACTATTCCTCTTTATAAAGAGACCATCTTGAAGTATCATTTGTAGGGCAGGTTTGGAAGAGGCAAATTCTTTTAACTTTTCTTTACTGTGGAAGAATTTTATTTCATTTTCAAAGACAAAGCTTTGCTGGATATGTTATCCTAGGCTGACAATTTTTTTCCTTTAGAATCTGGAATATGTCCCTCCATTCTCTTCTTGCCTGTAGAGTTTCCTGTGAGAGATCTCCTGTGAGTTTAATTGGCATTCCTTTATATGTCAGTTGATTTTTTTTTCACGTGCACATTTAAGGATCTTGTCCTTATGTTCAATTGAAGAGAGCTTGATGATCATGTGTCTTGGTGAAGATCGCTTTTAATCAGGCCTGTTGGGAGTTCTGTGCCCCTCCTGGATGTTGTTTCCCAATTCTTTCTCTAGGTTAGGGAATTTTTTCCTTTATTATTTCATTAAATACATTTGCAAAACCAGTTTCTCTTTCTGCACCTTCTGGGACTCCCATAACTCTTATATGTGGCGTCTTAATAGTGTCTTTCAATTCTTGAATGCCTTTTTTGGCCTGATCCAGCTCTGCTTCCAGCTTTTTGTTTGCTTTCCCCTGATGACAGGAAATATCTTCCAATTCTGAGATTCTTGCTTCTGCTTGCTTCATTCTATTTTGGAGACTCTCCACTGTACTTTTAATTTGCTCTACTGTGTTCTTAATTTCTGATATATCAGCTTTGATTTGCTTTATTGCTGCTGTTGCTTGTGCAAACTCTTGTATATGCTTCTCATTATCGATCAGAAGCTTTAAAATGAGTTTTCTGAATTCTGTGTCCCCCATTTTTTCAATGTTTTCCTCAGTTAACTCTGAGGTTGGCATAGGGTTTTCTTTTTAATTTCACGGTGTTTTTACTTTATTCTTTTTTCCTGATTCATTCTTTTTTATTCATTTATCATTATTATTAATTATTATTAATTACATTGCATTATGTGACACAGTTTTATAGGTACTGGGATTCCCCCCACCCATCCCCAAACCCTCCCCCCATGGTATAACAACAGAAAAAATATAAAGCACTGATAAAAACAAAGAAGATCAGAAAAAATTCAAATTTAGAAATTATTAGTTTTTTTTTTAAGTTTCTCCTGAAGACACTGTTAAATCAGTTAAAACCAGTTTTCCAGGTCTCCAATGCAGGTGCAGAGTCCCAAGGCTTTGGGCCAGCCTTGACTGCTTTCCCAGGCCACAAGCAGGGAGCTAGATGGGAAGCAGGGCTGCTGGTGAAACAAACCAGTGCCCATATGTGATCCTGACATGTGCAGGGTGAAGACTTTAGCCACTAGGCTACCACTATTGGACCAGTTTTTTAAAGAGCTATTTTATGAGGAGTGATTTTTTTTTTCTGACATATGGTTTATTCAGTCTGGGAATTTCTGCTTTAACAGGAAATTTTGGGCTATTTTTTTTTTTTAACCATTATTAACAACCATTGACAACGTAAGTTGGACACATCTATTATGTGCCAGGTACTCAGCTAAGTTCTTCAGATACATCATCTAATCCTCCAAAACAACATTTTATTGCTGTTTTCAGATATATCACTAATTTTGAGACATACAACATTCTGACACTAAAGTCATTAAATCTGTGCTAGGTTTCACAGTATAAGTAATCATACAGCTATGAGAGCAGGCTTTGTTCCTTTTGTGATACATAAAAATAATGCCATTTATGATGAGTAGCGGATTAAATCAGTGCACAATTGCTATTTCACAGGTGAAGAAACAGAGCTAACAAGGGTTAGCAGCACGGCCAAGGTTACCGTGAAGGTAAGTGACAGAGACAGGCTTTCAGCCTCACCTCACACCCTGATGATCACCGCTGGGACTGAAACATGTTGTCATTGTCATCTCACTGTAGATGTCTGATTAAGCCTTCTTGCTCTATCATTAGTTTCCTGTTCGTTGTTTTATGATATTTTTGTCTTCTATTCTTCATTCAGCTTTGGATAACTTATCATGTTGAGAGGGATCAATAATAAATGTGTAGTGAGCACTTGCATATCAGGGTTTTTAATTTAATGTTAACTTCTTTTTTATTATTATTGTCATTTTATGATGCAAGTTCCGTAGGCCCTGGGATTTCCCTTAGCCCTTCCCCAAGTCTCCTCCCTCCCACTGAGTTCCCCTGTATTGTTTCTATAGTATCATATCGGGTTTTGATTATATAGCACACACAAAACAAATAAATGCCTAGTTCTTCCTGTTGAAAAATAGACACACTTCCTCCTCTCTCAGTTGCGAGTATTTATTTGCTTTAGAAAACTTGTATTAGGTACTTTTTCTGTCTCTGAGATACATGTAAGTCTTTAAAAGGCCAAGTAGTTCTCATGTTAGCTTTAGGGCCCACAAATTTTTTTTTTTCTCAAGGACCTGGAAATGAGCTCTTTGAAATGTAGCTGTCGAAGAAGATAGCGACATTCCCCCCAGATTCTGGGCAGACTAGTAGCTTAATTTTGGTGGATGCCTTACCTCAAGCTGTAAAATTATCTTTCGTTGTAAAGATACGGAATATCTTTTAAATTTTAATGGAAAGTGTATGTGTTGTGGAAAAAAAAACTATATATGTGTTTTAAGAATGTTTGTGCCAAAATGAACTTTTATTTTAATTTCACCTTTGCTCAAACTTTTAAAAATCCTCTTGTGTTAAAATTTTGTTTTTCTTTAGTCAGATCTCGTTAGCTAACACAGATGGTCACCTCAATTGCCAAATGCATTTAGAATGAATTACTGTGACTAATGATGCTGTCAGATTCTCTTACCTGAGGACTGGTCCTGGTTTATCTTGAGACTGTGTATGGAATGTACTCTCACTGGTAGCCAATATCAAGTGCTGAGACTTATTTCTGTTGTTTTAATCTGATAATGAATTGCTTCTGATGGGCATCACATTCTGGTTCAGTACTTATGCAATAATAAGATAATTTCCTTTATCTTCTATGTTCTTAAAGAAGCTTTTTGGGTTGGAAGAAGATGTTTGGTTTTAGTTAGGTTTTTCCAACATGTTCCAGGGATTAACGTTAAGTAGGAAAGAGTAAATTTCTTGGAATGATTTAATGATGTATGCTTGCTCAATCAATCCCAGTGCTCCCGTCAGATTGTGTTTGTATATTCATGATTTTCTATTTCCATAAGTATGATTAATATTAATTCCGTTCCTTGTATCTGACCATTTGAAAACAAGCAGATGCTACTTTATTGAAGCAAAGGTGGAGCACACAGTTGGCATCGATGTGTCTTGAATTAATGTTTCATATGGACCAGCTGCCATGCCATTGCCAGGACTGTAAATCTGAAACTGCTAAGTTCACGTTCAAGCTCATGAGGAGGTTAGTGCTTGGGTGGTGCTGGAGGCGGATCTCCAACTTCTATTAATTTGTAGCACCTGTCATGCTTTTTCTTTGTATCTCAAGCAGTTGAAAGCTTCTTAACATTCTATTCATATCAATTTTAGTAAATTCATTTTCAGCTAAGTTATTTTTTGTGGAAAAGTATTGCTGTATAAAGTGCTACCAACAGAGACTATGCAGAAATGAGTTCTGGATTGTATCACATCTTCTTCATACAGAATGCAAAAGTTTTGTTGCATTCACACTGGAAAGCAAAGACAATCACATCATTTAACTTTCAGGAGTTTTTTTTTTTTTAGTATTTTTCAAATCCAATATAAAGGCTTATTTGAAATTACAATGGCTTCTTTTCTTTATTTGATTACATAATTGCTTTCTTTACATTTTGCATTCGGTGACTTAGATTGTTAAGCATAGTATCTATGCAAAATGCATGGGTAACCATGTATCTTTCCTTCTTTGTATAAATGAGATATAGATACTTGCTGTTTGGAATGTATTTAATGAATCACAAACAAAAACATTCCATTTTTACATATACAGTATGTAATATTTTGGGAAACCTGAAATAGAGAATGCTATTTTCCCTTGTTGCTACATGAACCACAAGACTGACCAGAGCCCTGATTGCAATATATGTGGGGACTTTGGCAGTACAACTGTTGCAAATGGAACCAATTTATTTGTGGGGCTTGATGACTTTCAAGAATATTGAGTTATGGTAAATTTCCCAGTTGGGATCTGGTTGACCCCAGGGCATTTTTGAAAATAGGAATTATAGATTTTAATGTATATTTGAAATGAGAGATGCACAAATGTGTAGAATCAAGAATAATTTGGGGGTAGCTAAAGTAATGCTGCACTGTTGCTTATTTTTTTTACATAATTCGTTTATTGGAAAGACACACAGAGAGAGAGAGAGAGGGAGAGAGAGAGAAAGCTCCCTTAGCTGTGGTTCATTCCCCAAATGCAAGCAGAAGCCAAGTCAGTTTGGCCCAACCAGACTACTGGAACTTAGTCTGAGTGTCCCACATAGATTGTAGGAATGCAAAGGTACTTGAGCCATCACTTGCTGCTTGCAAAGGTGCATGTTATAGGAGGAATGAGGAATGGGGCTAGACTTGAACCCAGGCATTATAATGTGGGATGTAGATACCACAGCTGCCACCTTAATCATTGCCCTCAATGCCTGCCTCTTGTGATGTAAATCAAGGCCCTGTCAACACTGGAGAAAGATGGGCTTAAATGAGTGAAATACTGAACCAAACTTGGATTATGCATTTCACTCCATAAATATTAAATTGAAGCCTAAGAGATATTTTGAGAAATACATATTCTTAAGTAATAGTTAAAGTATGTATTTGGCCCAAAATAAAGATTATGTGACAGGAATTCAAGTACTTAACAGATGAATCACCACTCTTACAGTTGCTCAGACTCAAACTTGGAGTCTTTTGTGGCTCCTCCTTCAGATTCACATCTTCTCTTCAATTCACATTCAATCTAGAAGTGAACCTGTCAGCTCAATAAATATCTATCCAATCAATAAGTATCTAGAATCTAATCTTCACTGCAGTCACCCTAGTATAAGCTAGCATCAATTTCTGCTTGAATTTCTAACCCTATCATTCCACTAGTAACCAGGCAAGCTTATTTCTGCAAAAGAGATAGAGGGCTATGTTTTAAGTGTGAACTGTTTGAAATAGTTTCTCATGCCACTCAAAATCAAAATCATTGTGCTTTTGTACAAGGACCTGCATCCACTTGGTGCTTGGTTTTCATTCCGTGCTTACGTTTTTACTTTCTGTGACACTCCACATTCTTTCACGCCAGTCCTATTAGCCCTCATTCCACATGCAGCTCCATAAACAAGCTCAGAGCCCCTGGTGCTTGACACTAGCTTCTGGAATGGTCTTTCATGGATATTTCTATGGACATTTCTTTTTATTTAATTTACTTCTTTAAAAATTGTTTTTATCCTGAAAGGAGGTTTTCTCTGACTACCAATCTAGACAGTACACCTGCCACTTCGATCCCTTCTGTAGCCCTTACACTGTTACTGGTTTTTTAAATTCACTTTAATCTATTGTCTATTTATCATCTACCTGTTTTTGTTTATTTCTGCTTTCCTCCTACAGAAAGTGGACTCCCTAAAGATAATAATTCACTTTATACTAACCATTGATAAAACAAAGCCTGACTTGTAAATTCTCAACGAAAACTTGCTGGATCAATTGATTCATTCATTTAATAATGGAGGTGAAAAGATGAGGAAGATATGAAATACACCACAGATTAATCAAAAGATCAAGGACTATGAATCCAGAAAAACTTAACTGATTTTGAAAAGTTACTTTATCCTTTTCATCTATAAAATGAGGTTAAAAGTGACATCTCATAGATTTAATGCAAAAATTAGCATTTGTGTATAAATATTTAATTTAGTTTTGACATCTGTTAGTCACTCAAGCAATTGCACCTATTATTTAAGATATTGTTACAAAGGATTTTATTTTCCAGACAAAAAAACATATTCATAGAATTACAACCAAGTACTAAGGGAGCTCTAATAGGAAAACACACACAGTATAGCTAAAAGTGAGATTCACATTTTTGATAGCTGGTTGAGCCAGCCAGAGTGATCACAAAAGATATTGGCTGTAAAATCCAGCTGGTGACCATTTTGGTGCAAAGTGTTTTATGACAGATACTAGGCATACAACACACACACACACACACACACACACACACACACACACCAGGTCTTATACCCTTCTGGGAAGAAATCCTGTGGCCTTGTAAGTTCAGATCATCCTCTCCATGCCATCTACTGACTCAGTAGTTATTGACCTGATAGTTGGTCCTAATATTAACATTATTCCTTTCTGATAATTTGATTTTGAAAGAAGTTTCCCTGAATAGCTCCGAGTGCATTTATCCTATGTCCTGATTCAACCCCTGTGAGCTCCTCTTGATCTGATTTCAGTGTCCAAGTGGGCAGCCCTCAAAGCTATTGCTCCTCGCACTTCATCATTGTCACGCACTATACTATCTCTTCTGATCTTGCATGTATAGGTTTCTTCTTCCTCTTTCACTTGGAGAAACTCAGATTCTGAGCGAAAACATATTCTCTGAAGCCTTGAAATTTGCAAATACTCTAGCCAGAGGTTGCCTGCCTGCTTGCTCTATCTTCAGAACAATATTCATTCAAACTCCCTTCTTCTCCAGCTACCACTGGTCAGAGCCCAGTTCATTGTGTGCTCTGAGAGGGGGTGAAAAAGTGAATATGTGGTTGGTAAGGACAGTCTCAGAAAAATAGCCAAGCTCATACAAGGAAACTGGAAGCAATGAGGGAGCATTCATGAGCAACAGAAAAGGGGGAAAAATGGGGGCAGGTGTTTGGGCTAGTGGTTATGATTCCACTCAGGTCACCCACACTCCATGTCATAGTGCCTGTGTTCAGCTAACAGCCGCACTCTGGGGTCCAGCTTCCTACTGATGCGTGCCCCAGGAGGGTGGGATAATGCTCAGCAGTGGGTCCATGCTTCTTGTCTGAGAGACAGAATTGAGTTTCAGGCTCCTGACTTTTACATGGTCCAGCTGAAGCTATTACAGATATTTAGAGTGAACCAGTGGATAGAATAACCATCTTGTTTCTTATCTTTCTTCTTATCACATACATGAGACTAGATAAAAGGTATGAGTGTTGTTGCACAACAGGCTGAGATGCTACTTGGAATGCCCACGTTGATGTCTGAGTCCTGGCCACTCTACTTCTGATCCAACTTGCTGTTTGAAGTATCCTTGTACATGGCTGTAAGTGATCACATTCATCATGATTTTCTTTTCCAAACAAAGCTTGTGCCTTTAGCACAATTTAGTAATCCAAATACCGATATCTAGCACTCAAAAGTAGAGAACTCTGGGAAATGTTCCTCCATTCTTGTGTGTTAGAGCTTGTCTCCTGCCTTGTCTTTTCATCAAAATTCTAAACTCTTGTCTTAACAGTTAGGATCCCAGTGCAAATAGTTTAGGAGTAACTGACAACAGATAAACATCAGCTTAACTTTTCTTTTTAGAAAGATTTATTTTTTTACTTTTATTGGAAAGTCAGATATATGAAGAGTAGGAGAGACAGAGAGGAAGATCTTCCGTTCGTTGATTCACTTCTCAAGCAGCCATAATGGCCAGAGCTGATCCAATCCAAAGCCAGGAGCCTGGAGTCTCTTCCAGGTCTCCCACATGGGTGCAGGATCCCAAGACTTTGGACCATCCTTGAGTGCTTTCCTGGGCCACAATCAGGGAGCTGCATGGGAAGCGGAGGTGCCAGGATTAGAACCAGCAGGCAGATGGGATCCTGGTGCATGCAATGCAAGGACTTTAACTGCTAGCTACCTTGCCGGGCCCCAGCTTGACTTTTGAAATCTGTGTTAGACCTGGTTTTAGGTTCTTCAGAGTATTTTACCAGGTTTTCCCTAAAGGATACTTTGTAAGGAGGATTCTGTCTGAGCTGAATTAATCTAAATTGTTACAATCTATGTCCTTAAGCATTTTAACCATTTTCTGCCCAATACTCCAAATTTTTAGGCAATACTAATTGATTGCATCTAGAAATAAGAATGATGGCTACAAATGCAAGTGTATTCTGGAGCAATGTGGAATAAATGAAATTTTATGATATACATTTTAATCCTTTAGTTTTCTTTATCAACTGAAAATCTATTTAGCTACTGTAGAGCTAAGAAAATGTAGAATAAAACAAAAATTCTAAAATAAAAATTAGAAGTCAGAAGAAGCAAAGGTCAGTCTGTAAGAGGTGGAATGTTATTAAAGAATCATGTTCCAATTTTCACACTGCAAAAGTAGTAAAATAGTAGAATCAAAAGGGATACTCCAGGTCACTGAATCACTCTCCTAGACAAATAACAATAAGGGAAAGGGGTTTAGGACAGTTGAAGGGTCTCTAATGTGGACAGAGAATGAACAGAAAATATTTCCATTTCTTTTCAAGGCAAAGGCACTATTAACTTGACAAATGGCTGGTTCATGGTTGTGCTGTTGATCACATACATTTACAGTGTCAGAAAGATGTGGTGTGACAATGAGAAATAGGGCAGTTTGAAACTCTGGTTAGCAAAACAAAGGCAAGATAATAAATGAAAAACTGTCTTAAAAGTTTCCAGGATAAAAGAGAGTAAAAAAATCCATGACTAATTGTTATCTCCTGGAGTGCCTATCCTTTGAATATCAAAATCAAAGCCATTAAAGCCTCCCAAACCCCCGAGTTGATCATTTCTAGGGAAAAGTTCTCAGAACTTAAATCTATTAAAACAACTATACCAAGTGTCTGTTTTTTTGTACCAAATGTCTTTGATGAATATTTGTCCAGACTTAAAATATATTTCCCTAGGCTAGGGTCAAGAGGGTTAAGGGGTAAAATGGCTAGAGGGTCCTAGAAACATGGAAATTGACAGGTTGTTAGAACGTATCATGATATAAAATGGAGATGACTGAAGACACATAGGTAGAGGAGTATAGATGGCCTTTTTAAAAACCATACTTATTTTTAAATATTATTCATTTGAAAGGAAAAACAGAAACTAGAGAGCTCTTCCACTGGTTACTTCCCAAATGTCCCAAATATTTTGGTTGTGCCAGTCCAAAGCTAGGATCCAAGAACTCAATATAAGTTTCCCTTTTAGGTAACAGAACCCCAATTACTTGAACCAGTACCTGTTGCCTCCCAGGGTGTGGAATACCAGGGAAACTGGAATTAGAGTAGAGCTGGAACTCAGATCTATGTACTCGTTGTGGAATATGGGCATCACAATTGGTGTTCTAAGCACTACGCCAAATACATGTCCCTGGACCATATCTAATGTTACAGAAAAATACTTAATTTCTTTAGCGTGAAAGTGAAGTTAACAAAAGGAAAGAAAAGTACTTCTTTGTGGGCGACTGTTTCAGTATTCAGGAGCTGGATGAAACCTGAGTTACCTGCATCAGAAAGCCCGTTCTTTGGACAGCCCGTATGGTGTACCATCATAGCTGTGTAGTCCATCAGGTTTTGAAATGTCCCTGAATGTATCAGCAACATGAGTACAGCCTAGAAATATCCAAAACAAGAATTTAAGTCTGATTCTACCCTGAGACTGCCCAGTCCCTAGCTGACACAAGTCACATATGCAATGTCCAGTGATGCCCAGTGTTCAATGTCCAGTGTGCATTGTGCACAGTCACAAGTGCAATGTCCAGTGATGTTCACAAGCTGAGGAAGTGATTTAGGCCTCTTTTTTAGGAAAATGAAACTTGAACAAGTGTCCTTTTTTGGGGACAGACTGAATGAATAACCCAGTTATATTTTGCTTGAATCAAACATATTTTGTGTTGTCACCATTATTATTATTACTTAATTCAATGAATCTCATAATTTTAGAAATATGATTTTAGAATTCTTTCTGGTGTTATAATAGAGAAATATATAAAAGTTTGAACTCGCAATCAAACTCTGATGTTGAATGACCTGTCTTACAGTGTCTTGGCAGAACAGAACTTATTTCTGACTGGATTTAGCATATTACAGATGTAACATGTAAAAAATTTATCTGGATTTTGATTAGTCTCTACATTGTACTTCTATTAGACATACTATGCTTCAATGGCAACATATTTTAGATTTTTATGTATTTAATCTCATTTTTTTATTTCTTAATTTAGTAGCGAACTGAGTGCATTATCTGTTACCGCATTTTCACCCCAGGACACGTTTAAATGATTTGTCCAAAGAAGCTGCCCACATCTCTATCTGTACAAATAGTTCTTTATAAACTTTCACTAAACTGAAGAGACAAACTTCTTAATTGATTCAGTTAGTACTTATTGTTGTTCTGACTTCATGGAAATTAGAGACTACTGAGAAGAGAGAAATGAATTGATTAAATAAATGATTATTGCATAATTAAATAGCTACATAAACTAATATCAAATGTTGAAATGAGATGCATGTATGAAGGAAAATCCCAATACTGTAGGAGTAAAAACCAGAGTGCCTTCCATGTGCCTGGGGCACACTGGGTAAGACTTGGGAAGAGGAAATGTTAGTGTTGAGAGTGAAATAATAAATAGGAATTTAGCAGGCTAGAGAGGTGAGGAGAGGAATAGGGATTTTTATACAGAGGACAAAATATGTTGCTAGATTCCAGTGTAATTTTCCAGCAGTAAAAGGGGGAATTTTTATATTGCTGATTTTTATTACTTCATTCAACACAGATTTATTGAGCACTTACGTGCCAGATGCTTTACAATATGCTGGGAATACAACACTGAGGCAGTAGTTACCTCCTTGGCACTTTGTGACCATTTACACACTCAGCATTTAGGCTAGTAGAGTGTAAATAAATGACTATAAAATAAAAGATTTCAAATACAACATGCAATAGATATGATATGCATTAACCACACTTAATATAAAGAAAGCTTTCCTGAAAACAATGTGTTTAAAAGATTGAAGGATGGATACAGACTCGGAAAAACTGAGAAGGAATCAATTTCTAGATGAAATAACAGAAGAGCAGTGAACCTAAAGAATACCAAAGAATTATATAAGCTGAAGATGGAGAGGTAGCTAGAGTCATGAACTGATTTGAACTGTGTGAAAACCTTTGAGAGTGATATTTAATCTAATAACTTGAGAATACTAGTACCAAACACTATAGACAAAGGAATATTTTACCTACCAAGAAGAGGTCTACATTAGAAGTTGGAGGTAAGCACCAATGACTTGCAAAAGCCAGTAGTTTTGCTGGTTGCATCTCAGGTTGTCACTTGACATGTTTTTCTGAATTTACAATACCTATAAACTGATTATTTCACAGGCTAGTTCAGATGTAAGCTCATGTTTAGCAAGTGCAGCTTTTCTTTGAACCTTTGTATTCATGCCTTTTCCTACACAAATGTTTTATATTTTTGCTGTCATGAAATGCCAATATTTTCTGTTTCCTTTGTTGTTTGCGATGTTCCATCTGTGTCTGTGTAGCTCCCTGCGAAGAACAGAAAAGTTTCAGACTCGCTGGGTTAACGTCCTGTACTAGTCACTATATAATCTTGGATTTTTTTCATAATAAAAGTAATATTTCATGAACTCTTGCAGCATATCGACTTTAAATTTGATTATGTTTCTGTTTTATTTTTTGTTGTGTTCGGTATTGTTCTGTCACGTTTTGAGTCTTCTTGTATTTTATATTTTAGATGTTCTTGCATCAAGTTCTTGCATTTTTTAATTTATGATGACAATCTTCCTTTTCTCATATATTGGAATCATTGCAAGCAATAAGGCAAGAAAGTTCATGTAAATGAACTGTATTTTTGCTACCTGAAATGAAGGAATAACCAGGTTTTTAGTAAAAATGATTATCATGTTATTTTTGAATGTAGCTCTAGTATCAGTACATCGGGAGACATTTTCACCAGTATATAAATAAGGACACTTCTGAAATAATACTGACCACAGTGAGGGTCCCCTCCAGCACAACACTCAGAAGCATGAAGAAATTCATAGGTATTAAATTTTGAAAGTTAGATGAAGCAATGTATTTTTAGAGCACTATAAATAATTAGATGCATTGATTGACTGAGAAAGGGTAATTAGATGCATTGATTGACTGAGAAAGGGTAAAATTTTTATAGACTTTCTCATGAATTTCTAGATCTTGTAACAAAACATGTATAATCAAAGATTTATAAAAGAAAGATGGATAGTAGACTTTTGGCAGGGAAATAGTTATAGCTTTAGATATGTTGAAATGAAAGTATTTGTATATCCAGAAAATTCAACATACAGTTGAAATTCAGTGGTTAAATTTTAATGTAAAATTTCACCTATGAAATCACCAGTATCTTGGTGGTTGCATGTGAGTTTAAATTATGTTAGTAGATATTTTGAAAAAGTACACACGAGCATGTATGCATATGAGAAAGAAAACAGAAACAATGATAGAGCCCTAGGGAAAATCAACATGTTGAAAGATGAATACAGTAGACTGAAAGTTGTGTGCGTACACACACACACACACACACACACACACACACACACACACACACACAGAAAGAGTGACCTAGCCTAGAGTAATGCAATATGAGAGAAGCTGGGGAAAGAAAGTTTTACAACAGCAGGAAGTAATGATTACTGTCAAATATCTCAGAGTATGCGTATAAAGTAAAAAATGAAAAAGAGATCACCTACTGGATTTGGAAAACTGGAACAAATTTACAAATCTTACATGAGAGGAATTCTTTTTAGAATTCTTGTCCCACATCACCAGTGCTAGGGCTGATTTTTCTAAAGAAGTCAAGTAATATACAGTTATTACATTTTATGTAGTCCTGATTAGGAGCCTGAAAAATTCCAACCAGCCCGTGAGAGTGCTGGTGTGTTCTGACAATTGAGGCATTTTGAATCCAATGACTACGGTGCCTGAGACACAGAGGATAAGCATTTGTTCAACAGACATTTAGTAAACATAGACACAGGCCAGGTATTGGGAATGCAAAGATATATAAGACTTTGTTCCTCCACATGACCTCTTACACATTCAAGGAGACAAATTATTAATCTTATTTTTCAGCCTATAACACAATTTTACTGAGTAGCAAGCATAAATGGTACGAACTAGAGAACATTATAGTCAGTGAAATAACCCAATCCCCAAAAGACAAATAGCATATATTCTTTCTGATATAAGGCAATCTTCATGCAGAATACAGTGTTAACAGACACATAGGTAAGCAGATATATATATATATGTGTATATATATGTATATATACACATATATATTCATGTAGAGGAACTGTATATAACAAACTATCATACCAAAAAGAATAAATACAGTGCAGGATGCATCTCTACTCCTGAATAAAATATGGACTTCCAATGAAACTGTTAAAGATACCTTGATGCTAGGATGTTAGACTCTACCATTGTTTATACCTATAATGTTATGATACACTTAAATAGCAGAGTTATGGACTTGTGACTGTTTAAGGACTATACTATTGTAATAATACAGAGGGAAACATTGGGGGGATGGTAGATGGATTGGGTGGAACGGGAAATCCTGAGCCCATGAAACTACATAATGAAAATAAAAATTAGAAAGAGTGGATCTATAGTAAATATTTTAAACGCACTTCCAGTTATCTTTTCTGTACCTGTCTGACATTGCTAATTGATCATGCTTCTTCTCTCTCATTATAGGTATAGGTACATATTCCTTTTCAGCACAGGATTCCAGGCAACTATAACCGATCAACTGACATTGACCTATAAGATAAAATATATCTTACTTGGTTTTCATACTATAGAAATCTGTTAACATACAAATAAATAACCTAATAAATCTATCATTTTAAGTAAAGCATTTAAAATATGCACCCACCTTCTAGGTGCCACACTTTAAAGCTGTAGCTAATATCAATTGACACTTGACTATAAATTAAGTTCTTTTTAGTACTTTATAGTGATCAATCTAAATGTTATACTACGAAGTAGATATCATTATTAGCCATGTTTTTCAGGAAAAAAAACCCTGAAAATTGGAACTATTGTGTAATCTGTGGATTTGTCACATATCTAATAAGGAGGAGACCTTAGATTCAGAGTGATTTCTGAGCCAATTCAGTTTACCACAAATGCAAACTGAATTCTTGCAAATATATGCCAAAAAAATTGCTTAATCCAGAAAATTAAGACTATCATCTTTTAAATTCTAGTTTGTGCTAAGACAGTGTATGTTTTAATGAAATATGATTAAATTAAACACATGATCAAATATGCAGGTGCATCTACTAGATTTATACAAATGTGTTATTTTCCCATTGTGCTGTGCAGAAAAGATTATAAAAGAGAAATTATCGGGGTGAGTTGTTGACATTTACATCTTTCTTTCTCAGAAAATGAAATATTAATGCACTTTAGGGATATATATAAATGTATGCATTGTGGGTTATATTGTCAATTAAAATATATTTAGATACTAGTTTGTCAGTAAGTATCTAGATTTTAAAATATTAATATTTTATGATCTAGATATTTTAATCTGAGAAAAACATTCAAAATATTTTTATAAAAGAGAAAACAGCATGTGCAGATAGTTATAGTAAAGGTTCTTGCAGATACATTAATAATAACCTGTTTGGAACTATATTGGACTAACAATTGCAAAATTATTCCCATTGTCATTATCATAGGTTTGGCTACAATAATTATTATGATTTAAAGTGCAATAAGTTAGGAATAATTTCAGTAATGTGTCTAATGGCTCTAAAGAGTCTATTGTAGATGAAATGAAAATTACAACAGTGAACCAAAAACTCTTGCATGTGTTTGAATGGATACACAGATGGCACATTTCCAGAGATTAGAGTTAGTTTGGATTTTATTAGAATGCTTTAACCAAGGGAAATTTTTACATAGAGAATTGCAAATGGTTGTTCTGGTGCCAGAAATCTAATAATGTCAATGCACCAACCAGTGGTAAATGGATATACCTAAATGAAGATGCCAAGATTTTCTCTTGTGACACATTATACTAAGTACTACATCTGAATGGACAGTGGACTCTGCAGAATGACAAAGACAGAAAAGAAAGTCACTTCAAGCGGAAGTGTCAATAAATGTACCACAGTCCCAGTTTTATATGATGTATAAAAATGTCCAGAAAAAAACCCAAATTACTTAAAATGTTCCATCAAATTTAGTGACTATATTCTCATAATTTTTTCAAATTCCAAATTAGGACAGTATGTTACTTTAATGTAGCTGTTGAATATCCAGTATGTGCCAAAGACTCTGTTAGGCCAGGGGGGTGCGTACTGCACTTCCTTAGTGGGCCTGGTTCGTTTGGAAGCCTATGCAGCCCTGTGTAACTGCAAGAAGTAGTGTCTGAGGGCCTGTGCTGATGCCCTGGACAAACTCGTGTGGATTGTGGTGCTTTCCCTTTTGGGAACCTTCTGCTGACTCTCGGTGTCCAGGAATCCCCGTGGCCTGGCCCTGCCAGTGGAATGGTCTTCTTGGCCCATCCTATGCCCGAGGAAAGGACTGGGGAGACTTAAAGAACCTCCAACCCCACACCAGGCAGGAAAGTACCCCTACTTCCATCCCCAGTAAATCTGCAATACTAGCATGACTGTGTCTATTATTGGTTCTGTAAATGCCCTACAGAGTCCAGCTTCAGAACAAGAGACGCTGGGTAGACCAAACCCGTTGAAAAGACATTTGCTCCAAGAAAGAGATTTTATTTTATCTTGACCAGCGCATTATGACTAAATGGTTATATGATAAAAAGCAACAGCACATTGTGTATTGTTCAAATGCTATACAGAAATTTGGTAATAGTCAATCAGCAAGAAACTTCAGATTCAGGCACATCTGTGAGTGAGAACAAGTGTCATCTTGATGGTAGGCATGATTAAAAAGATACTGCTTAAGAGCTACAGGAGGATAAATCTTCAAGTTTGGTTTCTAAACTTTATACCTCATCTAGAGGGAGAGCAATTCATGAGACAGAGGGAAATTCAAATGAATTACCTGGTGAACAATAAAGAAAGCACCATAAATCTGACAGCAGCTCTCTTTCCTTTGATGGAAGCCTGGCTGTGCATGTAATAGGGAGATGTGTAGTGAATCAACGGACAACATCAAGCCTGGATCTTGATGACTGTGCAATGATTCAAGGGATTGGCTGAATCAGGAAGTGTACTTCATGCAATGAAATGAATCCTGTCCTTCTTCCAGATCACAACAGAGGTTGAGTCCTTCCTGAGAACCATTTTCCTGAAGATAAGGGGAAAGGTAAAAGGGGAAATCCCTGAGAAAGCCCAGCTGGAAAACTCAGCACACTCAGAGAAGGTTTTGATATGAGTGTAAAAACAAAAACAAAAACTACATCAGATGATTCCCAAGAGGCAGATGTTGAGGAAAACGATAACGAAAGTGCCAACAGCTTTCTCAGTCACAAAGAATGTTTCTCAGTCTTCAGTCTCTAATATCATTATTTATAGCTGCCAAGCAGATGTCCAGAGTTTGAGAGGGAAGAAACAGGACAAAGGAAACATGGAATCTAATTTCTCTCTTAATGCCATTGAGCCTTGCGCAATTTACCAAGGTCGACTTTAAAAACAGTTGCATTGTTCAAGGCAAAACAGGATACCTGATGTCATGTTTTACATGTGCCAAAAAGCTAAAAAAAAAAGTGAGTAAGCCCTGCCCAGGACATAGACAACCAATTCAAATGATTGTGTGAACACGTCAACCTCTTGACCTGTCCACGGAGGAGGAATTAGATATTTCTAACTATAAAGCTCTAAATTTGAGACAACAATAAGTGTATTTTGTATACATGCCTCAAAGTGAGGCATTGTCTCAGCCCATGTGGATTTCCCTTTGTTTTAATTCACCTTTGGGAGGGGAGAAAGTGGATAGTTAATTTTTCACAGGAAATTTTCACCTTATTTCATTTTATATTGGGATTTTAATATGATTTGAGTTAGATAAATGACTATATAACTCACCATTTACCTTATCTTTAATTTTAAATAGTTGCTGCTTTCTCCCAAATGTAAATAAGAAGCAATTGATTTGAAGAATACACATAAAAGAACATTTCTTAATGTACATATATACATACACACATATATGTATACACAAATATACATATATACACACATACACAAATCATTGCATTTGTATATATGTGTATATATGTGTGTGTCTATATATGTATATCTATATATATATGCATGTATATAGGAAATTTAGTTCCTTTGTGTCAGAAGAAAAATTATTTGTCAGAATTAAAATTCAAATTTGGGATATTATTAAACAATCCAAGCCTTAATTTTTCCTTTTGCAGGCCTTAAAATACCTCTTCCAGATAAAGAATTTTGTGGTTATATTTTGTGCTCTGTAAGTGAAAAATGTATTTCTAATTCTTCAATCTTTTTGATGTAACCATGTGGTAAAGGATGGGTGGCCATTATGCTAGATGAGAAAATGTCCATCATTTCCTCACAGACAGGATCTTCCTAACCTCGCTGGTAAAATGTGCTGTTGTTCTGGGTAAGCAGATATGCTAGGCTTTGCCACACTCACTTTGAGAATCTAGTTGAATCTCTTGTTTCCCTTTTTTGGAAAATATCTTGATCTTAGGCTGGGTTACATGGTTTCTGGTAGCTGCCTAGAATTCAGACTTTTGTTTAATATTGGTTTTAGAGACTAATGAGTTCAGAAATCTTGTAAACAGAAATATTTATTTTAAAAATAGTAGAAAAGGTTGTACCTTCTAAATTATGGAGACATTATTCATTATTTTCCTTTTAAGAATGACTAGGTCAGAACCTGGGATTCTAAAATTACTCCCAAACTGTTTAAAATTAACTTCTTCATTTATGGTTAAGTATAAGTCTCCAGCAAATATTAAAAACTATTAACTAAGATCCTAGTGTTTTTCTCCCATATATGTGGCAATTGTTTATACTCAGATGAGGGCATTAAAACCAACTAAACTGTAAGTTTAGAACTGAAGAATAATTTGTACAGCTGTTGGCTAACAGAACACTGTTGATATAAGCTTTCTAAATAAAGGTCACACATTTTTGATATTCAAATATAGGAAAGCTTTATCAGTTTGTAACTTGTAGTTCTTTGACTAGAGCTGTAGACAGTCATTCTAAGAGCTGGTAGTACAGATGGGATTATAGATGCATATTTTAGGACATACCAATGCTTGCTGTTCATACAACATTGAACTCTGCACATGGATTCATTCTGTGTGTTTCTGGATCACCAATGTAGTTGGTTTATCTAAATTTTCAGATTTAGTATAAATATATTATTTACTGATTTACAATTAAACTTATTAAATATTTTTACAAAGACTCTATTAGGCTTTCCACAAGTATTGTCTCATTTAATCCTCACCATGTCTTTTCTCATTTATTAAACAAATAACTATAATTATTATTGTCAGATTGTTGGTAAGATAAAATGATACACAAATACTTCAGGAATAGTGTCCAGTGTGATGACTCAATGACTAAATCCTCACCTTACAACTGCCAGTATCCCAAGTGGGTGCAGGTTCCTGTCCTGGCTGCTCCACTTCTCGCTTCTTACAGCCTGGGAAAGCAGTAGAGAATGGTCCATAGCCTTGGGACCCTATACTCTTATTGGACCCATAAGAGGCTCTTTGCCCTTAGCTTTGGACTGATTCAGCTCAAATCATTGCAGCTATTTGGGAAGTGAACCAGTGGATAGATCTTTCTCTGTCTTTCCTTCTCTCCGTACATATAATCTGACTTATCAATAAAAACAAATCTTTAAAAATCACTAGACATAATACTTACTATAGGAACAGTTACATACTAGATGTAGTAAACTCAGATTTGCCTGATCCCAAAGTTCTGTTAGTTCACATGGTCCTTCAGATCAATGGAGATCCTCCTTACCATTCTATTTAGTAACTTGGCAGACACGGAGGATTCTCAGGCCTCCCTTGGGGGAGAAATGCCAGTGCATTTAGTTTGCACGTATGGAGGGATGCATTATTTATGTCCAGTACAGCATGGCAAGAATAATCCTATAATAATAAGGTTTAAAGGACTGGTGTGGTAGCTTGGCATGATATTCCTCTAACTGTGCTGTCAGCATCCCATACAGTTGCTGGTTTAAATCTTAGCTGTTCCACTTCTTATCCAGATCCCTGCTACCGGCCTGGGAATACAGAGGAGGATGGCCCAAGCCCTTGAGCTTCTAAACCCATGTAGGAGACCCCGAGGGAGCTCCTGAGCCCCAGGTGTAGATCAGCCCAGCACCAGCTGTTACAATAATGTATGTCATCGATACGTTACTAGCTCTCTCTCCCTTTCTCGCTCTGTCCTCCTCCATCTCTCTCCCTCTTTCCCTTTTCTTATTGTCTCTTTCCATATATTATTTAGACATTGCTAGGTCCCACTCTCTCTGTACACACACACAAACACTTGAAAATGTTGATGGAAAAAGTTTTTGACATTTATGAATTTTTAAACATGCATTTCTTTGAACTTTTGGAGACTGTATGTATGTATATACCCCATAATAAATATTTGAAAAAAGAAAATGTTATAGAATTTAGAAATAGAGCATGTCTGAATGGATGAACATGATGAATTTCATTCTGACTGACACGAAAAGTTGTGATGAGAATGAGTTATGAGAAGGGAACATGAGAACAAATGTGATCGAAGGTGTGCAGAGAAGATATCCAAGAAAGCACTCCTGCTTAGGTAGGGACACGTCCAGATTCAGAGAACTGTATAGGAACTGGGGCGTTGCAGGATGAGCAGAAGAATTCCAGGAAACAATATTTCCCTTCTCCTTCCTAGCTGTAGGATCCCACAGTCTTGGACTTTCTGAGTCTCAATTCCCTAATATTAAAAATGAGAATAGCATTATATACTGACTGTTGGTAATAAAAGAACATCTTAGGGCATAATCTGTAGTAATCAATATAACCCTAAAAATATTGCATAAATATGAAATGGTTGGTAAAAGATAGAGGATGTGCCTTCTATATAGCAGAAAATGTGGTGTTGCATAGGAAAAGCTTATAAAATAATTTCTACACAGAATTCAAGATATAGAATCCATAGCTGGCTGTCCAGATATACCTTGGGGATATAAATGGTGCCATTTAAGTTCAGCAGAAGAAACAGCAGCACCACAAATCTTCAAATTGGCAACAGTATCAATCTATTTATTTCTTTATCAGGGAACAATGATTCAGTCTCATTGGATGCCCCAGCTAATGAGATGTTTTGTCTTAAGTGACTTTCCTCATAAAGCATGTTTTTAAATTTAAATTAAATGAGAAAGCCCATTTCCCATGGCTCCCCAGGATTTTGCCCAGAGGTAAATTTCTTTAAAACTCAAATTCCTTTGCTGCATTGCTCTAATGATGCTCCTTTATTAAAATGTCTGTGAAAATTAAAATTCAAAATGAATATTTATAGGGAAAAACTGTTAAAGAGGTAAAATTGTTTAAGTTCAGTACGCAGGATAATTGCCTTTGTCTGCTTCCCCCACCACAAACTGCTGAGTAATACAGAGAAAATATGTGATCAGCAGTGCACCCTGCAGGGACAGTATTGCTCTGCTATTTCTGCGCCAGTAAACTCTGCTTGGGTTTCCCACACAATTATAAGATAATTAAGCTTAACTCTTTCAGGATGAGTTCAGGACTGGAATTGACCTCTTCTTGGCAAAGTAGCACTCTGAGGGCAAAACAATTACAGATCTCCTTCAACACACACATAACACACATACTTTGCAATAACATCTGGAAAATATGTTGCCATTTTTCTTGTTTTTTTTAAATGTGGCGTATAGACAAACAAGGTTTTCTATTTACAAACTAGCAAAATCAAAACATAATGAACCCACAAAAGTTTCAAAATTCATTCATCTCAAGAATGTACCAGAAATCATTTGTTTGTGAAAAGAAGGAAGTTTGTAGAGATGCTCAGATCATTCCATCCTATAGTTAACTTCTTCCTGTCGCTGTGAATAGATAGAAAACCTTGACCTCATACAACCCATCTTAAAAAAACTAGAAATAAGATGTTCCAGTTAAAGGCATACATGTGATTTCTGAGTGGGTGACTGTCTTTATTTATTCTATTTTTTAAATTTTTATATATTTGACAGGTAGAACATCATAAAGAGAGAGAAACAGTCAGGCAGGCACATCTTCCACTTGGTGCATCTCTCCCCGATTCCCCACAGCAGCCAGGGTTAGGCCAGGTTAAAGCCAGGCTTTCTTTAATTTCTTCTTCTCCATTACCCTGGTAAGATGACTGGGCATTATAGGAAAACAGAGTCTGAAGTTTAATCTTGTAACCTATTTCATATCTGTGAAATGATCATGTGGTTGCTTATCTGGTATGAATGCTCTAAGAATTAAGCAAAGCAAGTAAAAGTGTTGAGACTGAAATAAGTACTCTAAATGAATTAAATCAAATTTGTGTATCATTTGGATTGTTTCTAGTTTCTTTAAAAATATTTCATTTCATTATGTTTAAAACATGGAGACAGAGAAAGCGAAAGAGTTGGATGGAGAGAGGACTTCCACCCACTGGTTCTTTTCCCAAATGCCTGCAAAGGTAGGAGGGGTCCATGCTGAAACAGGAAGTTGGGACTCAGGTGCTCACCTGTGGGTTGAGGAGCCATCTTCTAGCATTTCCCAGGGTGTGCGTTAGCTGGGATCCCAAATGGACGCTGGGGAGCAAAGCTAGGCCTTCAACTTAGAGACTCCAACATGGGATGCAGCCCATCTAGAGCAGCAGCCTTAGCACTGTACCAAATGACTATTCCCACTACAAAATTTTATGAAGTTCAGGAAAAAAATACAAAATAGTATGTATAATTATCTCTTATGCAGAGATTGGAACTTGATTTTCAGAAACATTAGAGTCTACTCTCCTAATTTTCATTTAAACTAGTAATTCAGAAGTATTAATATTACTGATTTATTTTTATATTAGACCACAAGGATCATCCCTTCTCGAACTGTACTGTTGGGGCCTCACTCCGTTAAGATAACAGTGAGGGGCAAGGCCCTGTGGCACATTGGGTTAAGCTGCTGCTTAGTATACCTGCATTGTAAATCAGATGCCGGGATTTGAGTCCTGTCTGCTTCAGATTCGCTTTCCTGCTAACGTGCATTTTACGGAGGCAGTAGCAGAGGACTCAGGTCTGTGATACAAACATGGGAGACCCAGAGTTCCTAGCGACTGGCTCTGATCTGGTGCAGCTCCTGCTGTTCACAGACATTTAGGGAGTGAACCAATGAATCTCTCTCTCTTTCTCCCTCTCATACACATGTTGCCTTTCAAATAAATATAACTTAACATCTTTAAAAAAGATTTATTTTTATTGGAAAGTCAGATATACAGAGAGGAGAAGAGAGAGAGAGGAAGATCTTCTGTCCGCTGATTCACTCCCCAAAATGGCTACAATGCCCGGAGCTGAGCCGATTGAAAGCCAGGAGCCAGGAACTTCTTCTGGGTCTCCAATGCAGGTGCAGGGTCCCAAGGCTTTGGGCCATCCTTTACTGCTTTCCCAGGCCACAAGCAGGGAGCTGGATGGGAAGCAGGGCTGCCGGGATTAGAACCAGCGCCCATATGGGATCCCGGCGTGTGCAGGGTGAGGACTTTAGCCCCTAGGCCACCATGCTGGGCCCAAGTTAACATTATTATTTTTAAAAAGAGTATCCTCAATGCAGTTAGCTGTCTCCCATATAAAGAAGAAGTTTCCATCCTGTTACATCTACAGAGTATTCAGTTATGGCAAAAGAGGAATGAAGTATCTCACAAAGGCCAAATTAGTTAGACTTCTTTATCAGCAGTGATTTATCTAGATTGGAAATGGGACCATGGTGAGTTGGTCTAAGAAGGTGGTAGTTGAGAAGACATTTGTACAACATACTGAGTGATTATTGGAGCAATACCACAAATGCACACACAAAGTCTCTTTGCCCCTATTTCTGATTCCAACCTCGGACTCTTCTGTGGGCCTCAGCTGTAAAAGGTCATCATTAATGGTCTCATTAAAGTTTAGGATTCTTCTTTGAATGGTGGATCTCTGACTTGGAGAAATGCATGATAAAGAGAAAGAAGTCCTGGAACAGTGACCCATCCTTCTGAGTGGCATGATAACTCTTGAGATATGGGAAGATGTTGGGATCTCAGAGAAACAGGGATAGATTAGAAAGTATGCTTTGATCCTCGCTGCATTGTCTAGTCAGATTTCACTAGACAGTGGCTTGTGATTACAAAACTCTTTCTTTGCCATATTTGGCTCATAGCTTGGTGTGTATAATTTATCAGAACTCTGAAAAAAAAGAAGTTGGCAGTTCATATTGGACATGAAATCAACCTTCAGGCAAACAGCCTACTCACCCTCTCCAACATCAAGTTAACTGCATTAATGTAGGGATTTATAATAATTTGGATGTAGGTTTCTTGGTCTTCTTTTTGTTTGGATTGTTTGCTAAATATCAAGTACTGGGTTAGATGGTATAAAATAATAATGGTCCCTTCTCCCACGGTACATGAAACCCAATGAATATGAAAGAAGAGTAGACAAAATATGTTAATGCAATATTTAAATTTGCTACCGGGGAAAAAAAGAGAAAGGCATTCTGAATATGTGCCAGAGGATAAGAAAGTCCTTGAAGAGCAAATGAGACCTGAACTGTGCCTTGAAAGAATACCCTGGAATGTTAGTGAGGGATTTCAATGACAGAAACTAATATATTCATGAAGTTACAAATCTGTGCTGAACTCTTTGGAGATGATTGAAGCTACAAGGGAACCAGTTATAAGGACTGTTCATGGAAATGAAACAATAACGGGTGTTGGCGGATACAAGGGGAAATAGAAACAGGAGGATTGGAAAATATTGAGTAAGACTTTTTTTTTAGATTTATTTTATTTTTATTACAAAGTCAGATATACAGAGAGGAGGAGGAGAGACAGAGAGGAAGTGGAGCTGCTGGGATTAGAACCGGCAACCATATGGGATCCTGGCATGTTCAAGGCGAGGACTTTAGCCACTAGGCCACGCCGCCAGGCCCGAGTAAGACTTTTAAAAGATGAAGGAACATGAGCTGTTTAGAATGAAACCTGTATTCTTTCCATAAGCAACTGGGAAGGCATAATAGAAGCAACAAAACACATGAAGAAAAAATAGATCATGCAAGCAATATGTCACTGAAGGAAATACGATTTAAATTATGTCATTCAGTCACAAAAGTTGATAGATTGAGGCACTGAATAAACAGAACCAAATGTAATATAATACAACTGAATATCATAAACTGTAAAGCAAAGTGGAACAATTTGACTATAAATATTAGAGAGCTAGTCAATGAGAAAATTAAAATACATGTGACAAGAACAAATAATTTGCAATAAAGGTAAACTTGGGTGAATTACAAAAGTTTAATAAAGCTGAAAAACAGGAGCAAGAATAAACAAAAAGGCCTCTATATACTAAGCCCAAAGAAAATACTAGAAGGTTGAAGATACCTTAACCTGACAAATAAAAATATGTGGATTTTATCTGAAAGACAGTAGAGTGATGACCACCAACAACTATGTAACCAATGGAAATTATACTAGCTACAAGAAGGAGAGTCAGCTGTAGTATTAAGATCAGACATTGAAATAAGTTTTTAAAAGTGCAGAAACCAGGTACATTGTGGCAGCGCCAACCACTACTTAGGACCCTAGCATCCCATGTCCAAGTGTTGGTTCAATTCCCAACACCTTTGCTTCTGATTCTGTTTCCTGGTAATGCATCCTAGGAGGCAGCGGGTGATAGCCCAAGTAGTTGGGCTCCTATCATTGGTTGAGATATCCTGATGGAGTTCCAGCCTCCTGGCTTAAGACTGACCCATCCCTGACTGTTGAAGGCATTTGGGAAGTGAATCAGGGGTCAAAACCTCTCATTCTCTCCCTAATTCTTCTTCTCTTTTGGTCTTTATTTTAGGGTCCAGCGTGGTGGCCTACTGGCTGAAGTCCTCACCCTGCACACACCAGGATTCCATATGGGTGCCAGTTTGTTTCCCAGCAGACCCACTTCCCATCCAGCTCCCTGCTTGTGGCCTGGGAAAGCAGTAAAGGACAGCCCAAAGCCTTGGGACCCTGCATCTGTATGGGAGACTTGGACGAAGTTCCTGGATCCTGACTTCGGATCGGTGTAGCTCTGGCCATCAGACAGATCTTCCTCTCTGTCTCTTCTCCTCTCTGTATATCTGCCTTACCATTAAAAATAAATAAATCTTCCAAAAAAATAGTGGTATTCTGATAGGGTTAAGTTGCCGTTCTCACAAGCAAGATACATGAAAAATCAGGAATTGTCTTTCCAGCTTTGCCAAAGTAGCTATCGTAATAGCTACTGTAAAATATTATGTCTTTGATCCACATTCAACATTTTTTTTCATTGTCTAAATAAATGAGCCTCTGCTTTCCCCTTCTGCTGCCTGGAAAATACTGAATCCATTTGCTAACTTACAGCTATGCACTTCTACAAGTTGACCAGGGAAAAAATTAATCTGTTTTAACAGATTGTTAATTGATGAGGATTTTCTAATGAAAGTTCTCTAACTTCAGAAGACTAGAATTAAGCCCATTGCCATGGATACAGTATCGATATTTCTGGGTGCACTTACATTTACTGCTTTTTTAGAAGGTTTATTTATTTATTATTGGAAAGGCAGATTTACAGAGAGAAGGAGAGACAGACAGATCTACCGTCTGCTAGTTCGGTTCCCGAGTACCTTAATGACTGCCGCTGAGCCAGTTTGAAGCCAGGAGCTTTTCCAGGACTCGCACGTGGGTGCAGGTCCCAAGACTTTCAGCCAACCTCTACTGCTTTCCCAGGCAACAAGCAGGGAGCTGGATGGGAAATGGAGCAGCCAGGACATGAACTGGGACCCATTTGGGATCCTGTGGCATGCAAGGTGAGGATTTTATCCTTAGGCTACTGCAGCAGGCCCCATTTACTGCTTCTTGGCTCTTCTCTCCTAAAATTTGGTTTTCTTTTCCTCTGTGGAAACTGGATCCCATCCATCTATGATCCAGTCTACATTATAGCCTGCCATATTCTTTCTCCCACTATCCTTAGGATACTGCATTCCCACTCCTGTATGAACACACTAATGAGCTTCTTGCTTTGAAAGGGCTTATCAGTAAGAAATGCTAGTAGTTGCCTGATGTGATTTTAATTAGTGATTGCTCTCTAAACAACTACCTTACTTGGGACAAAAACTGCAAAACAAAGATTAGTAATTATTTCCCATCTGCTGGATTGGATGCCTTTAGATATCCGCACTGAGTTTTCTCGTTTGGATTCTTGTGTGGAGGTTTCCAATGAGGCAGACTGCCACACCTCCAGTTTGTTTCTGGCCCCTATTTCAACTTTCTCCTCATCTACTCATGGAAATGAAGTTTCAACTATTCTTGTATCTATGCTTGTTATATTTATAATTAGGAATTGTATACAATTTTTACAGTAGCCACTGATAGTAAAGGAGCACAAATAGTTAACTTTCCAAATTATAACCCAGAGACTATGTGCTAAGAATAAGGAGAGACAGGGAGCATTACGTTAGGGAATTGGCACACATAATTGAGTGTATCCTTGGAATGATTACATGTTACAGGAGGAAAGTGAAGTTTGGAGAAAATAGAGTTTTAAAAGAAGTGACAGTGGCAAGATTCCAACTCATATCTGCCTGAATACTATGCTACTGTGCTACAATGCCAGTCAGCCTGTTGAGTTTGTTAAATTGAGATTAAATGGGAAAAGCAACCACCAAGGAGGGAAAGCTTATTAGTAGCATGATGTCGGAGAAGTCACAAAATACAACAAAAGCTTTTAAAAAAAGTCTTCAGTTTTCTAGAACTGCCTATCTCAACCATCCAACTATTGGGTAGTTTTAGATTTTTCCCAAGGCTAAAAATAATAAGAGAGAAAAAAGATATGTAGTTTTAAGTGGAGATACTACAAATTCTTGACACAAAATTAATGTGCAGGGCATATAGGTAGCTGGGCAATAATGATTAATTGCTCATTAGAATGTACCTAGGTTTAAAGTGTGTCAAGGGCATATAGTTCTAGAAGGCTATCAGGTAAGACTAAAAGTATGAGGAAAAATAAGAAAAGGCTCTGAGGTAGTATTTTTTGTTCTGTGAGCCTAACAGCATGGGAGCTGTTGTATAATGACTGACAAGCTGATACAGATCAGAAGTGTACAATACGGCAATGCAAATTAGGAGGCCGGTGTCGGTTTGACCTGGGAGAAGAAAATGAATAAGCAAGGTCAGGACATATGCGAATTTTTCTGTTATATAAGAGCTTTGGTGAGAATTTTAAAGAGAAATTACATTACCTTTTGTGTTTTAAAGTTATCAGTTCCCTTTATAACAAAGTATTCAGGACAATAGTTTAAGATAGCACCAGAAATGTTAAGGATACATGTGAGCCAGTGGAGAGGGCTCCAGAGGAATGCCTAAAAAAGTTGCAGAAGCTGTAAAATTAAATTAAGAAACAAAGTTATGTCTTATATATTTAATCTGTGAGAGTAAAAGGAAAATTAAGGAATATAGGAAATTGTTCTAAAACATAAGATTATCCTCAACTCAGCTGTGAGACATGGCAGTAAAACAGTCTGAGCAGTGAGGCCTCCCTTTGTGGGCATGCTGGCAGTCTCAGCAAGGCCCGCGTGCACCCGCTGTGTTGCCATGCATTCGAAGGAGGACTTTGAAAAGCCACAAGCAATATGGCAAGAGGTAAAATAAGACTAATTTTATGTCTCAATGTTTAGCTGTAAGTAGAAATGACCATGAAATGACCAGAAATGTCCTATTTTTCTTTCCTTTTTTTCTTTTTCTAGAAAAAAACATGAAACTATGTTGATTTAGTATAGTTAGGAATTCCTAATTTATATCAAAATCAATTCATTTTGTCAATGAAATATTATTTTAATTCTTGTATTGAATTCTTCACAATATCTAGTTCTAAATATTGAATCATGTCCCCAGTCCCTAACCAATTTACATGTTACAACCCTAGCCCCCAGTATAATTTTACAATAAGATAGGCCTTGCAAAGAAATAATGAAAATTAAATGGAGACATAAAGATGGTGCCTTCTATGCCATGACTGGTAAACTTATGTAAGAATAAGAAACACAGTAATCCAGTTGCGTTTTCTCCCTCACATAAGGACACAGTGAAAACACAGCCAAGTGTAAACCAGTGAGCCCAAACCTAGAGCCAAACCAGCCAGAACTTTGATCTCTCACTCTAGCATCCACACTGTGATGAAATAAGTTTTTGTGTGTAATTTCCCCTGTTTCTATTATGCTATGGCAGCTCTAGTTGAATAACACACTAAGCTTTACAATTTCAATAGTTATTTCCATTGTTTTATTTGTATTATTTTTAAATTTGCTTCCATTTCTCTGGCTTTTGATTCTTCTGCAGGAGGCTCTTTTGCAATTATGTACTTATAATATGGCAAGTTATCTGCTAGTGTAACTTTCAATGATCTTTCTTTGGAAAAGATTGACTCACTTATTCAAGTCTGCTTTTCATACCAGAAATATTTTGATTATTTTCAATGTGTCTATATGCAACTTTGAATATTGAGATTGTGATGAAACCAAAAATTTACTAAGAACTGCAGCCTTTATGAAATTCATTCTTCACAGAAAAGGATTTCTATAAAGAAGGAATAAAGGAAACACTTTGTAACTTTAAAACATATTTACTTGAAAGGTATACAGAGTCTCCCCAAATTCCTGCAACAGCTGGACTGGCCCAAGGCAATGCTAGAAGGCAGAAAATCATTCTACATCTCCCATATGGTTGGCAGGAACCTAACTCATTGAGCCATGACCCACCTCTTCAAAGTGCACATTGGTCTGAAGCTGGAATCAGAAGGAGACCTGGGATTTGAATGTAGGCAGGCTTTGAACTCAGACACTCAGATATGGGATGAGGGCCTCCCAGATGACATCTTTTCAGGTTTTAAAACTTTATTTTCTCCTTATTTGTGGCAAAGAAAACACTGAACAAAGTGGAAGAGGCAAGCAACAGAATGAGAGCAAAGTTTTGCAAACTTTGCAGGTTATAAAAGGAATTAAAATCTAGAATCTTGAGAGTTCAAGAAACTCAACAGCAAAACAAGATAAACAATTAAAAAATATGCAAAGTACATAGACAACTATTTTTCTTTGTTTCCCCCAAATTTATTTATTTTTATTAGAATGGCAGATTTACAGATAAAAGGAGAGACAAAAAGAATGATCTTCCAGCCTCTTAGTTCACTCCCCAAGTGGCCACATGGCTAGAGCTGTGCTGATCCAAAGCTAGGAGCCGGGAGCTTCCTTGGAGTCTCCCACACAGATGCAGGGTCCGAAGGTTTTGGGCCATCCCCTACTGCTTTTCCAGGCCACAAGAAAGGAGCTGGATGGGAAGTGGAACAACCAGAACACAAACCAGAGCCCCTATGGGATCCTGATGCATCAAAGTGAGGACTTCAGCCACTGAGCCATTGTGCTGCACCCAGATTTTTTTCGAAGGATCAAATACAAATCGTCAGCAGGCATATGAAAAAAAATATTCAGGATCACAAATCATCAGAAAACTATAAAGGTTTTAACTCACTCCAGTTAGAATGGTAATTATTCAAAATCATAAAAATAATAAATATAGATGAGGATATGGGGGAAAGGCACCCTAATGTTTGGTGTGGGATATAAACTAATACAATCATCATGGGAGATAACATGGAGATTCCTCAGAAATCTGAAAGTAGATCGAGCAGGTGACTTGGCCACTCCTGGGAATGCATCTAAATGAAATGAAATTGACATAGGAAGCAGTTAATCTGTAAACTTCATATTTATTGCAGCTGATTTCACCATAGCTAAGATACGGAATCAACCCAGATGATTGAGGACTAGATAAACAAAATATGATACATGTACACTAGGAACAATACTCAACCACCAAATCAAATAAAATCATGTCTTTTACCACAAAATGGATACAATTGGAAAACATTATGCTTAGTAAAATAAACCAGCCCCCAAAAGACAAGTATCATATGTTTTCTATAATATGTGGTAGTTAATGTAAAATACAAAAAATTGTGTAGGAACAAAATGAACATCTTGTGACTTGATGGCTGTTCTTGGTCCTTTTACATACTGTTGTGGAAGTATGGTTTATATGTTTTACTTGTTGAATGTTCTGGTTACTGGTGCAGTAAGCCTGTGATTATGGAGTAGTCTTAAAGAAATGCTTTTTCAAAAATTAAAAAATGAAAGAAGATTGAGGGTTGAAAGAGGGAGAGAAAGAGAAGGCACAAAATGTGGCTTTCTTTTTAGCATCGTACCTTTGAAACACATAAAATCTGTACTCTAATACATTTTAAATTTTTTATTTTCCTGTTTTAAAATTATCCATTTGTGTCATATTCTTATTTCATATTTTATGAATTTGGTGAGCTTTCTTAGCCAATGTTCTTAGCATTGAGGGGTAAAGATTGTTACAAGATTTTAAATGGGAGAGAATTTTAATAGACTAGATAATTTCAGCAGCCAATAGCTGCCTAAGTAGGGATTAAGCTTCAATGACTTGACAAATAGCAAATGATAAGAAAATAAAATTTTACTGGGGAAACGCAAAATCCTAAATTTTTAATTTAATCAATAAACTTAACTCTTAAGTGAATCAATAAACTTAACTCTTAAGTGAATCAATACAATCAAATCAATAGTAAATATCCTTCCAAAATTTCTTCCGCAAACTATTTGAGATAGTTTCATATCACATAACCATACCCTGAAGATCACAGAAAGATAAAACTTCACTAGAACTGTGAACAAATGGTAAAAATAAATTAGCTTAGAACACCGTGGTTCCACTAACCTTTGATTCACCCCTGACTGACACAAGGTTTTAAGGCAAACATTGGGTAGACAAGGAAAAATATCAAATGATGAAGGTGATTCAGAACTAAACTCTTCTATATCTGAAAATACTAAAAATAATGGCAATTGTAAATGTTCTTAAAATTTAAAAATGGACTTCATACAAGAAATGGAACATTAATGAACCATATTAGCACATTATCCATAGATTTTTACATTATTTATTTATAGATTTTTAGAAATTCTCATCACAAAAATAAAGGTGACAGATATGCTTAGTAAGTTGATTTCATTTTTTTATAATCTATAAAAAACTTCAAAAATTTCATAGAAAGTGGAATTAAAATCTAAGTTTATTTTGGGGCAAAAGGTATTGTAGTACATATGAGGTGATCTTCAAAAAGTTTATGAAAATGGTGTATTGTGAAATATATATGATTTCAAAAATAACCTGGAATAGTTGAGTACAGTATATCCACAATCACTTAAAATGCAAATGATCTAAATATAACTGTTAGCAAGAACAAATTAAATAACATGTTTCAATAATATTCTGATCATCAGAAATCACACTAAAAATAGTACAGGCAGTTTTAAAATAAAAGGTTTAAAAATACACACATGCAAACATTAATCAAAGGAAAAAAGTGTGGTTATAATAATAGACCTCAAAGAAAAGAAAATGATAACATGCAGGAATATTGCAAAATGACAGAAAATTGATCCAACAGAAACACTCAAGCCATCCTTAATGTATCAACCAACACAAATGCAAAATATGTTAAAGACTTAAAACTGGATAAATATACCAATTGACAAATATAGTTGAATATTTCAAAATCCTATTTGCAACAATTGATTAGACTTATGAATGGAAATTCACAAATTATGTAGAGAAAGTGGACACTGTGACCAACTAACATTAAGTAATTGACATTTACAGAACAGCGCAGTAAGTAAAATCTGAAGACATTTTTTAGTGTCTGTGAAACTTTTATCAATATCAGTCCTAATTTGCCTGGAAGATACATTTTCCAAATATAAAAGAATATTTCATAGAGAGTTTTCACTGATCACATGGATACAGACTTGGAATTCAGGATAGAAATATGAGGAAAATCTCCAAACAATTGGAAACTAGAAAGTGCATTTCTAAGTAATCCATGAATAAAGAAGGAAGCCTGGCAGATAATAAAGTACAATATAAAGTAGAATGAAATTGAAAATACAGTACAGTACATCCTGTGATTCAAACTCAAAAATAACAATGATATAAATAGGATAGTTGAGTAGATATTTCTCTAGAACAATAAATGGTACACAAGCACATGGAAATATACCTAACATCAGTTAAATTGGGGAAGTGAATATCAACACCAACAGCCATTAGGATGGTTATTATCAAACAGAGACAATGATGTGAAGAAATTAGAGCCCTGGCAGAAATATAAAATGGTGTTTTTAATACAGAAAACAGTATGGCTACTCCCTAAGAAATTAAATATAGAATTGTAATATGGTCTAGCATTCCATTTATGGGTATACATCCAAAAAAAACGAGATCAGGGATTTCAAAAGACATTTTTACACTCATTTTTTTGTTTTGTTATGTTTTGATACTTATTTTTATAGCTTCATTTTTGCAGTAGACAAATAGTAAAAGCAAACCAACAGTACCTTGACAGTTGAATGGTGTAAATATGGTACACACAATGGAATATTGTTCAGGCTTAAAAAAGAGGTCAAGGTGACACAGGCTGCAATGTGGAGGAACCATTGGGACACTGTTTAAAGAAATAGGCCTGTCACAACAACACAAATACTGTGTGATTACTTATATAAAATATTAAGGGCAGTTTTGCTTCAAGATGTGGCATTTGCCAGTCACCAACAGACATATATTATATGAATCTGTTTATATGAGGTACCTAACCTTGTCTGGATGGTAGCAATGCTTTCCAAAAAAAAAAAAAAAAAAAAAATGTGAATGCATTCTGTAGCACAGTCAGTGGTTAAAATGGCTGCATTTGTTGTTAACTGTGTTATAGGCTTTACATTTACTTTCTCATTTATTTCTCATATCAACCCTGATTTAGGGACAAGTACAAATTCCATTAGACAGCTTTGTGCTCAGTGAGTTCCAAGTGAGCTGCCCCAAGTTAAGAAGACCCAAGGCTCAAATTTCAAGCTCAAGTCTATTGTTCCCAACTTCTGAAGATCTTCCTCTGACTCTTAAAAAATTTTTTTTTCTGAAGATCTATAGTTTTTTAATTTTTATTTAAAAGGCAGAGTTACAGAGAGAGAGAGAAGGGGAGAGTGACAGAGATGTTGTATACTTACAATGGCTGGAATTGGGCCAATCTGAAGCTAAGAACCAGCAGCCTCTTTGTGAATCTCCCACATGGGTTCAGAGGCACTTAGATCATTAACCACTGTTTTTCAGGGCCATCAACAGGAATCTGGATCAGAAATGGAGCTACAGGTCTCAAAATGGCACCTATATGGGATGCTGGTAGAGGTTTAACATTCTATGCACAGACCCTACTTTGACTTTTAGAAGCTTAAAGTCCAACAGATATACCAATCTTCAATTTCAAGGTAGTATAAAGAGAAAGAACTTAATTATATAAAATACTTTGACATAGCAAGTACTGTGATAAAATCAATGATTAAAATTAAATCAAATAGCCTTTCTTCATATGCTGATGTCATTTCCTGGCAAGGACAGAGTGTCCTGGGTTTAGATGCTTGAATCCTAAAGCTCTTTTCTCATACATAGCTAGTTTAGATACTCCCTACTGGTGTAGACTGTGACCAGTTATGTCTGCTCACCTAACCCTAAGGCACTTTGTTGAAATACAAGTAAACTTTACTCAGAACCACAAAATGTCTGAGATTTTTAAGGGTGTGTATTGACTGTAAGTTATCTCATTTTAAATTATAATTATGAAAGTAACAACTTACATTAGTATCCTTCGTGTCTATTTTAAAGGTGAGTTTATGTCTGCCAGTGTCTGATACCTGCAACGACGCTGTGTTACATATTATCATGATTACCAACATTACAATTGTTATTACAAGGAACCCAAGGCTCAGAGTCATACTGACAGCAGCTGGGAGATGGCCTTCTGATTATCAATTCAATTCATTCTGTATTTGGCCTCCACACCTCGATGCTGTAATCTCTGGCTTTTCCTTGGCGAGTTCCTCCTGAATGATGGATATCTTGAAAAAGTTGCCAACGTGACTGCAAGAACTGATTATGGGCTGGCGAGAAACAAAGCGTATATCAGACAGTGTGGTAAAACACAAGTGTGTTTATAGAGGCATTATTTTTAATCATGAAAAGCTGGTATGACAGGTAATGTTTTGAAATATTAAATGTGTTTTGCTTTTGCAGCTATATAAAAGCACAGAATTTATGTTTTATACTTTGTCTTTTCCTCCCTTCATTCTGAAAAAGGCAATAGGACTTTGCATTCTCTCCCCTTGGGTATAATTGCTAAGCCAAAGCAAAATAACTTGGAGAAAATCACTTTTTATGGCCTTTGTGGAATCTTAAATTCTTGGAGACTATCATGAGAGGGAGTGAAGGGAAATGAACATGTTCCAAATGGTGGAGAAACAGATATAAGCAGGGAAAGAATTGGGGCGGACTATCAGTTTTAAAAGGAATGATGATTCTCTAATTCGTGGGGTATTTTGAATGTGAACTTGGTGTCACTTCAATACCCAAACAGGAGGATCCCTAAAGGGAGTGGCTTCTTGACAAAGCCCAAGAGGCTTGGCACTAGACACAAAGGCTGGAGCACAGATGGGGATCCTGGTGCCTGTGTGAGGGAGGAGTGCTCCAGGGCCAAAGGACTTCACTGGGATGGATGATGAGTTCATCAGCCTTTCCAGAATGTCCTAAGGCCAGGAGAGGCTTTGAGAACAAAGGGTTTTACAAAAGCCCCATAACCGTATGTGTATGAAGGCAAGCACAGAAACAAGTTTCAACAAAGATTAGTTTTCTAGAGAGCCACTTGCTGGAAACGTTGTCTGTTGTGATTTCACTTACAAACAATAACAATATAAAAAGTGTGTGAATGGGGTAAATTGGATAAATTAAATGAACTTGGCAAAATGTGGATGGATTTCTGGTAAACTGATGAGCATGTGGTCTCACGTAATTTGGAGAAGTAGATTTAAAATATCTATAATGAAACATTTTAAAAAGGTAATTGGGCTGATATTGTAGCATTATAGGTTAAGTCGCTGCTCTGATGTTGGCGTCCCATGTCAGAGCACTGGTTAAAGTTCTGACTGCTCTACTTTCAATCCAGCTTCTTGCTAATGTGCCCGGGAAGGCAAAAGAAGACAGGACAGGTAGTTGGGTCCCTGCTACTCATTTGGGAGACCAGGATGGAGTTTGTTGCTCCTAATTTCAGGCTGTCCCAGACCCAGGTGTTGTGAGTCTCTGGGGATGAGTCAGCAGAAAAAAAAATATTTCTCTCTCCCCTTTGGCTTGTGTCAATCTCTCTTTCTCTGTAATTCTGCCTTTCAAATAAAAAGATACTAATATGCCTCTATTATGTATACCTCTTTATGTAGATTATAGTCAATTTTAGATATGATGGAAACAGTCTAAAAAGTACACCATAAAGTGAATAACTAAATAGCAGAACCTGCAGTGGTGTTAGAATGGAAAAGCATAAATACCTATGTTCCATCATTGTTTTTAAGATTTTCCAAGCATTTTTAATGAAAAACAAAGTTATCAGTAATCAAAACTACTCAATTCAGGCATTTTCACCTAGAAATATAACAGCAACTTTGTTCTGCTTTTGTGGGGATAGAGCAAACCATTTAAAATAATACCCATAACTTTTATTATAAATTATTTCCCAATATTCAGTCTACAACCTTTTTAGAAAAACCCAAGTGAAATGTTTCTGCTTGCTTTAGCTCCAAGAAAGGCTCTAGTAGGAACAGAGATGGGATTTAACTAGAATCCCTGATCCACTAAAGCTTTTAGATGCAGTTAATCCTGCTAGCTTTGGTCCACCAGGATAGAAAAAGATGAAATAAAACCTGGCCTGGATCCTCTCCCACAGTTTGAGGGCGGGATTTCATCTCCAAATTCAGGGATAAAAAGGCTTTGTTAGCTGGTTGCTGCCTCCACCTGCAGTTCTAACACCCCAGGCCTGTTCCGCTCAGAGGCAGCACTATCCGACGTTCAGGGCTCTGAAATGCTTGCTCTTCTGAGAGTCAACAATTCTGGGAGGTCTACTGATGCTCCTGAGGAATCACATGCTTTCTAATCCTGCCAGAGGTTCAGTAGGTGTGCAGGTCAGGATCCTGAGCCAACAGAACCCCTTTTTTTTGAGGTTTTGTATCCAATAATAAAATGCCCTGAAAGAAGCAGAGGCTGTGAAAAACCAAACCACTACTTAGGCATACCTTGAACGACACCTGCTCTTTTTAAGATTTTTATTGGGAGGGCAGATATAGAGAGAGGAAGAGAGACAGACAAGAAGATCTTTCATCCGCTGATTTACTCCACAAGAGGCTGCAGTGACTGGAGCTGAGTCAATCCAAAGCCAGGAGCCCGGAGCCTCTCCCGGAAATCCCACATGGGTGCAGGTTGCCAAAGCTTTAGGCCATCCTTGACTGCTTTTCAGGCCAGAAGCAGGGAGCTGAATGAGAATGGGGGGCTACCAGTTAGAAGCGATGGCCACATGGGTTTCCTGCATGTGCAAGGCATGGACTTTAGCTACGTGGCTGTTGCGCTGGGCCCAGGCCCCTGATGTTTCAGTGGAGGTTGCTCTTGGAGAGGAGGTCATGCCCTCTGTGAACCCATCATGAACATAAACTTCCCATGGCTCATGAGGATTTAAAATTTGCTCCTGTGCACAAATAACCAGGCAGTTACCCACAGACACATCTAGATCTTATGTGAATGCCCAACTATACTTTGAACATACTTTGGAAATACCCAACAAAAGTTCCTTTTTCTCAGGCTAATGAGAGAACATCTAAACCTGAAAAGGCTTCAAAAACCTTTTTCCAAAGGTCTAGGAGGTGATTGAGAAGAGAGTCCTCGACATTACTAGCCATCAGGGGAACGTAAATCAAAACCACAGTGGGATATCGGCTCACCCTGTCAGAATGCTGTTACCAAGACCGATGGCAATGATTACTGACAAGGATGTGGAGAAAGGGAACTCTCCTACTCTGGTGGGAGGAGTTCAATTAGTTCAGTCACTGTGGAAAACAGTTTCTAGCTTCTTTAAAAACTAGAAATAGGGACCCAATACGATGGCTAATCCTCCCCCTTACAGCACTGGAATTCCTTGTGGGTATCAGTCCATATCACAACTGCTCCATTTCCCATCCAGCTCCCTGCTGGTGGCCCAAGAAAGCAGCAGAAGATGGCCAAAAGCCTGGGACCCTCCATCTCCACGGGAGACCAGGAAGAAGCCCCTGGCTCCTGACTTTAAATTGGCTCAGCTCTGGCCATTGTGGGCATTTGGGGAGTGAACCAGCAGATGGAAGACTTTCTGTGTGTTTTGTTCTCTTTGTAAATCTTCCTTTTCAGAAAATAAATATATTTTTTAGAAAACTAGAAATAGGCCTGCTATGTGATCCAGAAATCTCAGTGCCCAAGGATATGAACACATTATATCAGAGATACTTGCATTACCATGCTTACAAAACAAAGTTCACAATAATCAAAATACGTAATTCACCAATGTGATCGTCATCAGACAAATGGATAAAGAAAATATAGCACCCATACCCACGTACAGAATATTATTCAGCTACTAAAAATAATGTAATTTCAACATTTTTTTTGGCAAAATGGTTGCCACTGGAGGACATCAGTTGAGTGAAATCAGGTAGACACAGAAAGATAAATACCACATGTCCTTTTTATGTGAAATTTTGAACACACACAAATTAATCACACATACAAATAACTTGCAAATATAATTGTGTCAAACTTTATATCTTTGATAAGCAAATAATTAAGAATGTTTAAAAATGATATGCCACTGTTGTTTTAACTGTCTGATTATTTTACACCTGAAATTGAAATCTTTACATTTGATTGTTTTTGAGCTTGAGTAAATTCCTCATGACTGTGGTCTTTTTACTTTTTACTTGTTAAAATCTGCACTTACTGGAACATTAAGCCTTGACTATAATATGAATTAAAAATATTATCTCAAAAAATTAAGAATGTAAAAGAAGGGGTATAGTGAAAGTTCTGTGTTTGGCACAAGGATTAAAATGCCTCCATCCTATTTTGGAGTGCCTGTGTTGAGCCCCAGATCTTCCGCTTTCAATCCAGCCTCATGCTAAAGCAGACACTGGGATTTAGGAAGTAGTGGCTCAAGTAATTGGGTCCCTGGGAGACCGGGATCAAATTCCATATGTGTCTGGGGGATAAACCAGTAGCATGGAAGGTCGCTATCTTTCTCTACTTTAATAAAACAAACAAAGACAAAAAAAAAAACCCACTGCTGCTGTTCTTTTTTACCTAGTTTGATAAAAATACACTTCTGTAATACCTATGTCTGGCAGTGGCTTCCTTAGTTGCTCCATGTGTTACACTGTAAGCTGCAGCCTAAGGAAAAACTAGAACTTCCACAACTCAAAGGGTTGACAACTGCACCTGCACATTTGTTTAAGCTCACTGTAGCACAGTGCAGTGCACATATGGTTGGTTTTCTGGATTTATGAAAGTAGAATCTTTATAATACAGCACTCCAATTTACAATAATACAAGGTGTGCCCATATAAATCTGGTTTATGCATTAGTTTTTCTTTCATGCAAAACAGCCACCTTGTTATTATTTGACAAAGAAGTAAACGAGTAAAATTTTTCTTGCACTAAATGACAGAAATTAGAAATTTTTTACCTTTTCTATAATGACAAGCAGCTGTCTGTGGGATGCCACCTAACAGACATCCTCAGAGAAAGGTGAAGTGACATTCTAACTGTTTGCTTTGTTTTTAATCCTGCAATGGAAAAATAGCATTGGGGGCCTGGCACTGTAGCCTAGTGGCAAAAGTGCTAACTTTGCATGCATCTGGATCCTATTTAGGCACCAGTTTGTGTTCCAGCTGCTCTACTTCCCATCCAGCTCCCTGCTTGTAGCCTGGGAAAGCAGTCAAAGATGACCAAAGCCTTGGGACCCTGCACCTGCATGGGAGACCCTTTGGAGGCTCCAGGGTCTTGACTTTGGATCAGCTCAGCTCTGGCCATCGTGGCCACTTGGAAAGTGAATCAGTGAACAGAAGATCTTTCTGTCTCTCTTCCTTTCTGTAAATCTGACTTTCCAATAAATATCAATCAATCAATAAACAACATTTGAGATGGAAGTTGAGAAATGTTTATATCATTGGTTTTAAATTTTATGCCTCATTTTTTACATTTAAATTTCCCACATTACATTTTAAAAATTGAAGCAAAATTCCTTTATTTTAAGATCTTTCAAATGGAGTTTCAGCAATTGTAATGACTTGATGAAAATATTAAAATAAATTCTTTCCGATTGATTCACAAAAAGCCTGATTGTAAAAACTATACTATATCAACATGTCACATTGTATCTCTACAATATGTATTTTCTCAACTAAAAGTAAAATGAAATTTCAAAACTATATTTAAAAATTTATTTTTGGTGGCTAGCATTGCAGTCTAGTGGGTGAAGCCACAGCCTGTGATGTGAGAATTAAAGAGCTCCACTCAAGTCCCATCTGTCCAATTTCTGATCCAGCTCCCTGCTAATGCTCCCGAGAAAAGAAACAGAAGATGGTGCAAGAGCTTGGGGCTTTGCCATATACATGGAAGGCTCAGATGGAACAGCAGCCCCAGTCATCATGGCCATGCACTGGGTAAACCAAGAGTGGAAGATGTTTGTGCGTGCGTGTGTGTGTGTGTTTCATCTGTACATACCTAGTGCTAATCAGCACAGCATCTGACCATGTTTATTAAATGTTTGATAAATGACCAATAGTTTCTGTTTGAATTCCTCTCACGCAAAGATGAGTGTTAATTAATTCTTTCAAAAAATGTTTTGGGAGTTGGAAGGGCGGCTAGAATGCCCTACCAAGCCTCGGCTGATTTCTGATCCAGCTCCCAGCTAATGCACCTGTGAAAGCAGTGGAAGATGGCCCAACTGCGTGGGCTCCTTCACCTACACGGATTGATTCCAAAGAAGCTGGCTCCTGGCTTCAGCCTGGTACAACCCCAATGTGGCAGCCATTTGGGGAGTGAGGCAGCAGTTGGAATCTCTGTCTTTATAACCAGTAAAATTAAATCAGTAAAAAGAAATTAATGCTGAAAACATTTTAGTCCAATTCTATATGCATAGAATTGTGAAATAGTTATGTCTTGGTTTAAAAAAATTTTTTTCCTGGGCCCAGCGAGGTAGCCTAACAGCTAAAGTTTTTGCATTGGACACCAGGGATCCCATATGGCCGCCGGTTCTAATCCCGACAGCCCTGCTTCCCATCCAGCTCCCTGCTAGCGGCCTGGGAAGGCAGTTGAGGACCACCCAAAGCCTGGGGACCCTACATCTGCATGGGAGACCTGGAAGAGGCTCCAGGCTCCTGGGTTCAGATCGACATGGCTCCAGCTGTTGCAGCCGCTTAGGGAGTGAATCAGCGGAGGGAAGATATTCCTGTCTGTTTCTTCTCCTCTTTGTGTATCTGACTTTCCAATAAATAAATAAATCTTTAAATAAATAATCCTAATAGGCAGGTAAAAGGTGCCTGTGTCTCTGTCATTTACCACTAGATGGCACTAGCTCTACATTACTCTCCTTGTTTTCTTTCGAATCCTTCCCTTGTGGTCTTGGAGATGGCATTTAGAATGATTGTTGTCTCTGCAGATATCTGCCGAGAACGCTGAGATTGATGCTACTAATGAAAATGCATTTCCGTGCTTGTTTCTTGTTGCATATGTCTATGACTGTTGCAACAGTTATCCAGCAAATTGTTCATCTTGAAACTGTAAATCATTATAGAAAAATCAATAGAAATTATTTTCAGCCATAGGAGTCTGTAACGGTCTACATATGGAGCATTTAAGAGAATTGAAGGACTTTAACAGAGCATGCCAACTCTCCCACTCTCCTCTGCTCTCCCGGTATCCTTGCAGCTTGAGTCACAAGCACAGGTCCGAATACGAAGTGGAAGTCAGAGTTTTGCTGTTGCCTCTCTCCCTGGTGGCTGCTGGACGTTCACAGACATGTCCCTCCCCTGTGAGAGCAATCCAATTCCTCTTCCTCAGACAAGTCTACAAAATGTGGATAACATGGATAACAACTGGACAGCCTGGCGCTCTCTTTATTTCAATACCTTGGGGAAATGATACCATGTAAATTTCTCCTGAAGTAGGAACAAAATACAAATTCCCTGTTTTCAGCTAGTTTGATTGGATTTATTCACGTGGCCACAGTAGAATAAGGGAAAAAATATTCATAATCTGGGAGTTGGCATGATCATAACTGAGTCAAACAGCCTCACTGATGAAATGCACATTTCTTTTTTTCTGTGATTTTTCAAGCATGAGTTATAGATGACTCAAACATTAGAGAAACAGGTTAGATAAAATACCCTCTTGACCATTGCATTTATTATTTTCAAATATTTTCAGCAAGTATTGCTCTGATGAGTTCAGAAATGTGGCTTTATTTTAGCACCTTTCGGTGCCTTGGCAACTGCGTTCTATCCCCATTCCCCAACAGTAAGATTATTCTGAGAGCAGAGGTGAGGGGGATACTGGTGGGGGAGCAGTGCTAAAATGCAAACACTTCTGTCATTTTTATTTAAAATTAATCAAATTTGGGGATGAAGGGAAAAGGCCCACAAAGGTTTGTGCTTTGTGTAAGGTCCATTTGACTATCTCATGGTGGAAAAATAAGCCAAGTGACTAATCTCTCTTACACATTCTCCAATTACCCAAGTCATATCTCAGTGTAGTTCTAGCTTTTCTCTTCCATGGAGAATGCTAGAAGATTACTTTGAGTTTGAATCTTCTCTTGATGACTTACAACCAGTAGTTGCAAATCCCTTTTAAAATTGTCAAGTCAGTGTCAGTATAGCAGCTCCAAGAGCAATCATTTATCATACAAGTTCACATGTATTGTCTGGCCATTGTGTGCCATGTTCTCTCTCTCTCTCTCTCTTTCTCTCTCTCTCTCTCTCTCTTTCTCTCTTTCTCTCTCTCTCTCTCTCTCTCTCTCTCTCTCTCTCTCTCTCGTTCTCTCTCATTCTCTCTCGTTCTCTCTCTCTCTCTTCAGAATTCGGGTTTATATCTCCTGTAAGTTAGCTTATGGGAGAATTGTAGAGGGTTCCCTTGACTCAGACCATGTATGAGCCTTTCTCTAGCTCTAAGTATGATGTTACCCAAGCACCCCTGTAGTTCTGTCCAGAAAGAAGCCAAGAAGTGGTGGTTGGAAGAGAAAGAAGTTGAATATCCAAAAGATTGCGTCTGCCAAATGTTGACATCCATGCAAGTATAAGCAGCTTCCTATGGCTGTATGAATTCAGTGGGGAAACAGTCAATAGGCGAAGCTGACCAAGTACAAGTTCCTTCGAGTCCATGTGCTCTGCCAATAGAGATCCAAGAGTGGCTTTAGGTAATTGTTTCTGTGATTTAGGGAAGTATATCTGTAATGTGGAGGAGAAACCGAGATATGTCTAAGAAGAGTTGCTAAGGGTAGTTTGTACATTTATTGGTCAGCAAATAGTTTGGATAATCTGCAAATGGCCTTCAGAGAATTCATGGACAATATATGCTATTTAAAAATGTATGAATTGCAAAGCTTTTGCCTGCAATTAAGGTTATCATTTAATTTCCCCACAAACCTATCAGGGCCCCCTTCTGTATGATGAAGGAGCCCAGGTGTGTTTGACACAGACTAGAATGTGGATGTGCCTGTAGCACTGGAATGGCAATGATTAGCTTTTTAAAGATTGTGTATTTTTATTGGAAAGTCAGGTTTACGGGGGGGGGGGGGCGGGGATCTATCCAAGAACTATCCACCGACTTACTCTCCAATTAGTCACAATGGTCAGAGCTGAGCTGATCAGAAGCTTTGTGCCAGAAAATTCCTCCAGGTCTCCCATGTGGTTTTCACTGCTTTCCCAGGCCATAAGCAGAGAGCTGGATAGAAGTGGAGCAGCTGGTACTAGATGCATTGTCAGTACCAGCCCCAATGATTCATTTTTCAATTGCAGCATTTTGAAGTTCTATGTAATTTCTGCCTGGTTGGGAGTGGAAGATCAGCTCTGGATGGATAAGGCACAAAACTAAGGTATAGTTGGATGCTAGAAAGACTTAACCTTTATCACAAAAAATGTGAGGAAACAGGCTTTAGCCGTGCTTGATGTGAGACTGACTGTTAAGTTCTACTGTTGGGAAATGATACACAGATAAACAGGATAAAACTTCAGGACAGAAGTCATGGGTTGGAAGAATTAGCAGGTCAAGGTGTAATGAGGCAGCCCTGAATGAGCAGAACTGGAATGGCAGATGTTTCAGACAAGTAGGAGCACAGTGGGTTTCAAGAACTAGATTGTAGTGAAGCCTGCAGCACAGGATGCCCAAGGTCAGAGCATGTTCAGCACCATGGATGATTCTCTGTGTCCCTGCATCATGGTTAGTGATGAGATTGCTGTCTGCTGAGTTCTAGGCAGAAACAGAAAATACTTCCTTGAAGCACTGGTTTGGTAGGGTAAGTCTATTTCAAGCTCTAGACAGGGGTTTAATTATATCAACTTTCTTAGGGATTATTCTGGTTGTAATTAGACAGATATTAAACCTTTCCTTGCAAAAAGGTATGTCAGTATCTAGCGTGTTTACAAAATGATTCAGTGGACCATCACTGTGGCTCTGCCACTAAGCGCTGCCATAGTTCACTATAGCAGTGAGGCCAGAATGTGTGCAGTACGGTAGTGTGGCCAGTGTGCCTTCTTGTGAGCACTGGAGACTGTTAGAAGTGAATCACTTCTTGGATAGGGTGTTAGCAGCCCTAGGGCTTGGAAGATCCTACTGTTGCCAGGACTAGAGATAAGTGTGGGAATTTGAAAAGTTACAGGGAGAGGGATCCCATGTGGTTACATCAATAAAAGAGCTAATAGCTGAAAAGCCTAAGAGGGTGAGACACATGTGTGTCTGTAAAAGCAAAAAAGGTTAAGTACAAGTGTGTAAGGGAAAATATCTACAAAGAGGAGAAACTCTATTTACTGTATTTGGTCTGTGCTGAGTTGTGCATGACCAAGTACGCGTCACCATCACCTCCTCCAAATATTTCCTCTGCTAATGAGAGGAGAGAGCAAGGAGTAAATTCATTTTCTGTGATGCTCTTGCTATGTGATTCAAATTCAAAGTGGGCCAATGAAGAGCTGCTCAGGTGCATTTTTGGAATCTGGGTTCTAAGAGGTCACTGTTGGTAAAAGAGATCTGAATGTAGGTCGGTATCACTGGAGTTAGGTGGCACCTCAATGTGGTTTTCACTTGTCTCCCTGATAGCTAGGGAGCCTGAGCATTTTTTCATATGTCTATTAGACATTTGAATTTGTTCCTTTGAAAAATGCCCATTCATTTCCTTCACCCATTTCTTCACAGGGTTGCTTGCTTTGCTTGCCATTGATGTTCTGAAGCTCTTTGTAAATCCTGGATATTAGTCTCCTATCAGTTGTGTAGTGTGCAAAGATTTTCTCCTAGCCCCTTCGTTGCTTCTTCACTCTGTTAATTGTTTGCTGTACAGAAGTCTTTTACTTTGATGTAGTCCCACTTATTTATTTATACTTTGCCTGCCTGTGCTTTGTGGGGACATTTTCTAAGAAGTATTTCCCATTTCTTGTATTTTGGAGAGTGCTCCCCATGTTTTCCTCAAAAAAGTTTGATGGTTTGTGGGTGCAGGTTTAGGTCTTTGATCTATTTAGAGGTGATTTTGTATAAAGTTACTAGTGGGAATCTTGCCTCTTGCTTCTGAAGGCTGCTATCCAATTGTCTCAACAGCATTTATTGAAAACAGCAAGCCTTTTGCTTGGATTGTTTTCAGTTTTGTTGTCATGTATGGACTCCATGCTGGTGTCTCCAGTCTGTTCCATTGATCTTCTCTGTTTCTGTGCCAGTACCAGACTGTTTTGATGATAACTGCCCTGTAGTATGTCTTGAGGTCTGGAATAGTGATTCCTCCAGCTTCTTTTTTATTCCTCAGGATAGCTTCGGTTATTCATGGTCTCTTGTGTTTCCACATGAATTTGTATCATTTTTTCTATTTTTGAGAAGCATGTTGTTTGGATTTTGATTGAGATCACGTTGAATCTGGAAATCTGCATATGAAATGATCTGTAATCCTATATTTATATTAGCCCAACCTATAACAGCAAAGACACGGAAACAACCCAGATGCTTGTCAAAAGAGGAATATTCCATGGAATACTCTCAGACATTAAGGAATATGAAATTCTACCATTTGAAACCAAATGGTCCTAACTAGAGACCATTATGCTTAGTGAAATAAATCAATCCCTGAAGGACAAATATCACATGTTCTCTCTGATAAAAAAACAACCTTCATGAAAAATGCAAGATCAATAGCCCTTTCAGTATTGTTTTTGTTACATCTCATGGGGTTTGATATTTTTGTTTTTATTTTCATTCCTTCAAAAAGTTTCTTAATTAATTTCCTTACTGAATCATAGGTCACACAGTAGCATTATTTGCTTCAAGAAGGTTTTTGATTTTCTTTTTCGTTTTTTCAGTGACACAATGATCATTCAGTAGCATGTTATTTAACTTCATGTTGCTGTAAATTTCTATTTCTCTTGTTGATTTTGTTTTACGGCTTTTCATTCAAGCAGATGTATAGTAACTGTGTAATAGAGACTGGTATATCCAGATGTGAAGAGATAACAGTCTGCATCTCGACTTCAAAATCAGAGATGGACTTCCACTGAAATGTTAAATCTATCTTGACACTAGGATGCTGGACTCTGTCATTGTCCATACCTAGAATGCCAGGACACACTTACATAGCAGAATGATAGACTTAGGAATATTTACCAAGGACTATACTATATCAGTGTGTGTGTGGGGGGGCAGTAATTTGCGGAGGGGGTAAGGGACATCCCAGAGACTATGGACCTGTGTCATAAAATAATAAAATAAATATATTTAAAATGATCACTATTCTCTGAAAGCTAATTCAGGCAGATACCACAGGCAGACGTGTGGTTCATAGCAGTTGCTTGGGGAGCAGCAGTTCAAAATGAAATGACCAATGATGGCCTCTGTGATAGAAGCTTTTTCAGCTCTTCCCTGTGGAGTATAAGAGCTTAATCCTTATTTTAAAATCCTACAAATGCTGACAGCGCAAGGTGAGTTCTGTTTCCTTAATTGAAATTGGACTAACACAGTGACTCCAACATGTCCTATACCTTCCCTTTAAAAAATGTGAAATGAGAAAGACAAATAAGCCTGGTTAAATTCATTTCCATAAACACCCAGCTAGATTATATTAGTTAAAATATAAAGTAGAATTACTGAATTCTTTCATGGCATTAGGAGTTCTAAAATCCATTATGGTTATGTTGGTTTTTCCAATTTGCCCACTGAGACTCTCATTATAACATATTATTAGGGCAAGATAGGGAAAGAACAATTTAGTGTATGTTCAAGTACTGTCATCCCTTCTGAAATTTGAGACTGGTGCATATAATGAAGTGATAACATGATAAACAGGAGTGCAAGTATTAGTGGTCTAGGGCCCGGCAGCGTGGCCTAGCGGCTAAAGTCCTCGCCTTGAAAGCCCCGGGATCCCATATGGGCGCCAGTTCTAATCCCAGCAGCTCCACTTCCCATCCAGCTCCCTGCTTGTGGCCTGGGAAAGCAGTTGAGGATGGCCCAAAGCTTTGGGACCCTGCACCCGTGTGGGAGACCCGGAAGAGGTTCCTGGTCTCGGCATCCGATTGGCGCGTACCGGCCCGTTGCGGCTCACTTGGGGAGTGAAACATCGGATGGAAGATCTTCCTCTGTTTCTCCTCCTCTCTGTATATCCGGCTTTCCAATAATAAAAAAAAATCTTTAAAAAACAAACAAACAAACAAACAAAAAGTATTAGTGGTCTAGAAATGAGAGAAGGAGGAAGGAGAAAGAGAACGAGCAAGAGTGAGAGATGAGGACTGGAATCATTAGCTATGACCCTGGGATAAGGATTTGGGAATTTTGCTTTCTTTTTAAAGTTATGATAAAATATACATAATATTGTAGCCATTTGCAAGTATAATGTTCAGTAGTGTTAAGTACATGCACATTGTTTTATGAGCAATGTCCAGAACACTTAATTTTGCAGAACTGTAATTCTACACCCATTAAACAATCCCATTCTTCTCCTTGGTGTCTCTACTCCCTAGTCCCTCATGACCACAATTCTATTTTCTGTCTCCTGTAGGTATAATTATGCAGTATTGTGTTTTCTGTTTGCCTTATTTAATTAACATAATGCCTCAAGGTCAAGGGATGGTGAGTTTTGAAGAAAATTTAAAAGAACTTCATTTGAAAATACAAAACAAGGAAACCACAAGCACAGCAATAAAGATATTTATTTAAAATGTTTAAAGTTGCAAACTTCCAATGAGAAATCCACCTGTGAGGAAGAATGTATTTGTTTAAATAACTACAAATGCGTTGTTCTGAAAAGTCCTACTTGTTTCCAACTTCAGCACAGGATCAGTAACTTTCAGCTTCAGGTAGAACCATGGAAAGAAAACTAGAAGCAGTCAGATGTCGGGCACTAGGTTTTTCTCAAGGCACTTTCTTCTTTAGCCTCATTTGCTTATCCATGAAATAGAAAGAATGATTTCTAAATTCTCCTCCAAGTTCAACATCCTCTAACATTATGCATATGCTTTTCATTCAGGCAAAAGGATATGAAGTTTTAATATTCATTTCACAAGTGTTTATTGATGATATCTGTAGGTCTTGTACTATTTTGGTGAGAATGGATACGTGAGCAAGTTGCAAATGAGGGACCACCCAACTATGCTTAGAATATTCAAGGGAAGGAAGCTTTACAGGAAAAAAAAAAACCATGTGAACAGAACCTTGAGAAAATGTGTAATATATTCAGAGAATAGAAAAACATATCCATCATTTTCTTTTCAATGAGTAATTTATGATCCTCAAAATACATTGCACAATTCTCTTTCATGCTACTAGTTCTTCTGATGATTTTAGAGCCAGAGAAAGAAAACAAGTTATTTCATCTGAGAAACCACCCCCACTGGGCCAAGGCATATAAAATAAACTTTGTGATGTTGTAAAGAAAGATGGGAGTGAAAAGAAAGCAGAGAATCAAGCAGAAACTCAAAAGTTTGAAAAATCAATTGGAGTTAAAAGAAGATCAGTCAAGAAAAGAAACGCAGCCGCACGGGTTAGTGCCGCAGAGCTCGTCCATGCTGCTCCTAATGGGTCCTCACAGACAAGCCAAGGGCAGGTGGTAAAGAAAACTTAAATTTTAATAAAAATCTGTTTCATCTCGACACAGAGGAATGCAGGTATTGTTTCAAAGAGAACTAGAATGGGAACTATTCAATAAATAAGTATTTAGGGGTCCGGCACAGTAGCCTAGCTGCTAAAGTTCTCAAACCTTACACGAGCAGAGATCCCATATGGGTGCTGGTTCAATCCCAGCAACCCCGCTTCCCAATCAGCTTGTGGCCTGGGAAAGCAGTCAAGGATGGCCCAACGCCTTGGGACCCTGCACCCACGTGGGAGACCCAGAAGAGGCTCCTGGCTCCTGGCTTCAGAGCAGCTCAGCTCCAGCCATTGCAGTCAATTGGGGAGTGAATCAATGGATGGGAGATCTTCCTCTATGTCTCCCATCCTCTCTGTATATCTGCCTTTGTAATAAAGACAAATGAATAAATCTTTAAAAAACAAATAGAATATTTTTTGAGCTAACTAAGGAATTAAAGAGATGTCAAGTTAATATTGAAAAATGCCTGGCTTTGTGTATCATGGGCTTTCATCTAGCCAAATACAAGCTTAATCCAAAATTCTGCGGTTTAATAGTTAGGGGACCTTGCCAAAAAGAATGTTTTTTGAGCATCAAGGTCCTAAAATATAAAGCAGGTGCTCAGTGAGCATTATTGCCCTTCTCTCCCTGGAGTAATGCCTAGACAACATCAACCTGGCTGTGTCGGTCAAGGTCTAATCAGGACATGGAAACCCCTCAGCGATTTTAATATAGGTATTTTAATAAAAGAGTGATCATGATAGCAGGAGGTTGCAGTACCAGAGGAGTAGCTAGAGGGAAGTAAGAACTAAAAAGTTAAAGAATGCCAGATAAAAGTATCCCCTCATACCACTTCTTTATGGATAATATTAAAATCTTTTGGGCCCAGAAAGGCAGAGGAATCACTGTATACTGCCTCCTCAGAACCTTCTGGAAGGCCATCATCTGTGGTACTGGGTGATCTATTTAGAGCAAGATATCTTCCCTGAAGCATTCCTTTGCAAAACCATGGGATGGAATACCAAAGGACTTGTGGGTTGTGAGTGAGATTGGCCACTGGGCGCTTCAGTAGCTAGCTACTGGAGAAAGCTTTTACCTTGTAGAATCCTACAACAAGAGAACCACAAGCCTGCAGGAAGCAGGTGATGAAAAACGATGCACTTGTGGGAGAACCAGGTGCTAGGGAATCTTGCTATGCTGCAGGAACCAGGATCAGAGAAGCCATTTGCACTGCAAGAACAAGGCAGTAGCGAAGCTAGCTGCGTGGACTGCTGGACATTGTGGAGTGGAACACTCTTGGAACCACAAAGAGGGAAGATCTCTTTCCTGCTCCATCAATTTTTGTCTCCAAACTCTCTGTTGATAAAGCTTAACAGTGCCTCATACGGCAAAGAAAAAATAAAGAGCCTGGCTCTGTTTCAGAGTAGACCAAGAAGAGCAGACATAGGTGCTGGGAGGCACTGAGGCTAATCTAGTTTTCCTCTTTGAAGAGCATCATTGCAAAATCATGCCCTGTCACTTTTCCAGGGACCCAGTAAATGTGAGCGACCCATCAGAGACAGCAGTCTAGCTCCTAGGAAGGGCTTTTGGGGTGGCTTCTAATGAGAAGTTACTCATCTAATCAAAATATAGGCCATCGACTTGCCTGCATTTGTTAGTAGGCAGAGCACCACTATAAGCAACAGAAATCAATGTTATATTTTTCAACAATATTATTTTTTGTCTTTCACATCATTTATCCTAAGGTACTCTTAGAATAACTGCCACTTCTCAGTTTTTCTACAAAGCCACCTGCACATCCTGTCCTGGCAAGTTTTCTATGTAACTGCATCATTTGTCTTGTCAGTAGGCAGTTAAAATTTCAAGAAGTGAAATTGAGTGGGAGACAAGCAAAGAGCTATAGGCTTCAGACTCCGCTTTACTAACATTTTGCAATAGGAGCACATGTCAGGTACTCAGCCACGTAATAACAAAGTAATGTTTGCTACCCGCTGATTTGGCTCCCTATGTCAACCTCCCTGTAGAATCTGCAGGGATAATTTTTGATTTGCAGAACAGGATACAGGTGTCCACAATACCAAACAGATACTGCAAAACACCATCTTCACAGTTGCTGTATTGTTTTTACAGCAAACCTCCAAGTGGCTGTTTTTTTAAAATTATCTGAACATGTGCAAAACCAGAAAGATTTAAGTAGTGGTACATTTAGCATTTCCATGAAGACGTTGCTTGGGATACCCACATCCTATGTCAGAGTTTTTAGGCTGATGTTCTGGTTCCTGTCTGTAGCAGAGTTTCCTGCCTCACGTACACCATGTAGCAGTTCATGGTGGCTCTGCACTGAGTCTCTGCCATCCACTTGAGAGACTCAAACTGAGCTCCTAGCTCCTGGCTTTGACCTAACCCAGCCCTAAATGGCATGAGCATTGGGGGCATAAATCAGCAGATAGGAGATATCTAGATCTCTGCCTTTCAAGCAAATAAATTCAAAAATATTCAGTATCAAATTCTACATTTCTTTAGAAATATTTATATACCAATGTTACACATAACTTTTAACATCCAAATATTTAAAGATAATTTTTAAAGTACTTTTTTGCTTTCATTTCCACTTTATACCTAAGGAAATTAAAGTTGGGAGATTATATTTCCCCGAATCACATGTTTTTAAGAAAGCAAAGACATGACTTAGGAGCACGCATTCTGATTCTTAATACCATGTTCTACCAGTTACATAAATATGTTGTTAAGAGTTTCTGGTAAGTAGCAGGTAACCCCTAATTGTTGATCTTCCAAGTCCCAGCACTTTATTCATAGTAGCATTTTCCTTTGTGCAGTAGGTGATCTGTTAATACAGCTCATTTTCATCTCCCATTGCTATGGTAATGCTAATTATTTAACATCTTGTTCCAAAGGCCACGGTCCCAGCTGAGATCACCCACTGGGCTTTGCTATAATGAACAAGGCTTCTGGTGGTGGGAAGAGATACATTTTGATCTTTTTCTGCAATATTACAAAGTTGTTTTGCCATTTATAATTTTTGTTTGTTGGGAAACAAGATAAATTCACCCCAGTCTGTTCATGCTGCTTAAACTTCTACATTAAAAAAAAAAAAAGATCTCTGGAAATGTAACTCTAAAAACAGCATTTAGAACAGCAGGGTCAATTGTTATAGATGGATTCGGAGAGGAAAATAGAGAACATCTGAGGCTTTTAAAGGAAGTTTTTTCCAAATGTATTTACTGCTAGGGACTAACAAGTTTTGAAAATCAATGCTCACCTACTGGTATTGCCCTACTCCATTTAAACAGTCTCCTATTCATTTACTAGATACAGCTCATACAAAGGTACCCTGTTTTTGGCAATACAGAAATGCTGTATTTGTTTTTGTTTTCTATTAAGAGAAAATGAAACAAGGTGCTTTCCTTCCTCTCTCCACCTTTGTAGGTTATCTCTGTGATGGAAAAAGGAATATCACTTTTTCCTTTGTGGCTTCCCACCCTGGGGAGATGTCTGTTTCCTCTAAGTGTTACTTGGCAGTTGCCCTCCTACCACCCTCGGGTTTCCCTTCTCACTTTGACTCTTCCATCTTTGCGGCACTGGCAAGGCCAATTTCTTCTGTGTAAGATCTCAAAAAAGGATTTCTGTTTTCCTGATAGGATCTCATTGATAGAGAAAATAAATCCTTATGTTTATTTTACAATGCCTCAAGTGCTTTAAGTAGACACTGTGAAATGGGGGACATTTGGGATGTTCTCTAATCCCTCTTAAACGGGAAGCTCATTCAGCTACAGTAAGAGGGGGAGATAATAAGAAGCAGATCTAAAGCACGTGCAGTTCAGCCGGAGGGTATTTCTTTGGATGATAATTAGTGCTAGCTTGTCTTAGAGAGATAACAGTGGTGATGAAGAGCTTCAAGATCTATTTTTCAAATAGAACCAAAATTGATTTGTTTGTGAAAATGTTCGGATGGGAGTGAAACAGTGCAAATTGATGTGGCTGGCTGTATAATGGCCACCAAACATCAAAACCCAGATCCTTAGAATTTGTGAATATTATTTTGCCTGGCAAAATGGAATTTTGCAGGGACAATTAAGTAAAGAATCTTCAGGTGGAGGAAATTAACATTGATTGTTAAGGCGGGCCCTAAGTGAATCTCAGGACTTCTTCTTCAAGGCAATCAGGAAAGACAACATAGACGAGAAGGAGGCCATGTGGCAGTAATAGAGATAATCAGAGTCAGAGAGAAGGGATTGTGTTGCTGCAACGAAAAGCAGAGAAGTGAACATGATTTGCAGAACAGGATACAGGTGTCCACAATACCAAACAGATACTGCAAAACACCATCCTCACAGTTGCTGTATTGTTTTTACAGCAAACCTCCACAGTGAACATGCAAGGGGGCTGCTATGACCTGGAAAGGAACAGAATGTGAATGCTCCTGGACAGCCTTCAAAGAAAGCGACACCCTAGCTGACTCCTTGGTTGTGACACGGTGAGCTCTCTTGAACTTCTGGCTTCTAGAACTATAAGGTAATACAATTGCATTGTTAGAAGTCACCACATTTGTGATTTGTTACCATAGACACAGAAAACTAATGCAAAATGACTTAGAGAATTTTATTTTGAGCAGTAGGGTTAGTGTGATACTATTTAAATGAAGGATATTGAAAAGTGAGCAGGCAGATTTAATGAATGGTGAGCTATCAAAGTAACATCAAGAGATCATTTTTTACCTTACTGATTTTTAGGTCAGTTATTTTAGGCAGTTCCAATGTGACGACCTTGTCCAGCATTAAGCAGTTATGGAGAATGATGCCTTCACCCAAATGTCAAAGGTTCGTCATTGTTCGTCCATCAGGGAAACAGAAGGACTGTCCCAGCGCATAAAGCAAAATCTCAAAATAATAAGGATGGTGCAAGCTCCCCATTTCCTTCCAGAAATACGGGTTACTCACCTAAGAAACCTATTGGATCATGAAAAAACTCATGCTAATCAAGAAGGGACTGCCACTGCAAATATAAAGCTAAGGTTACAGTTTTTGTTGTGGTAGTTCAGCTTCTTATCGTCTTGCCCACTTCTCCGTGTAAGCATGTTGAATAAATCTCTTATAATAAAAAACAAAAAGCTATGAGTCACCCAAACTGGAATGATCGGTTTCCCTCTGAATATGTCTTATGTGGAGTTTGTTGACCTTCTTAGATCTATTGGTTCATTATTATCACATTTGGGTAATACCCCATGACTCTATCGATTCTCCATTGCAGCCCTCATATTTTACTAATATTATTTGAATATTATTTGTAAGTTAGGCTTTGATATAATGCCATCAGCCATTAATAATCTGTTAATGTTTTCATTTGCGAATTTCCATGTATGAATTTGGAAATTTCTGTTTGTCTTCAATTTCTACCAAAAAAAAATTTGTACTTTTCAGTTGTAAAATATCCATTAGGCTTGTTATATTTTCTGAAATTTCCTTCATCTGTTATAACCATCGTTTACTATAAACTCTTTAGTATGTTTGATAGATATTCCAAGCTTTATGACTGCCAATCCCAACATCTTGAGTCCTTATTTTTCTCTTGAATAAGGGTCACCCTTGGATGATAGTTTGCAGAGACTCTGAGATTACAACATTAGAAAAATGTTGATTGTTTCATTTTGTTTAGAGTGACTCCAGTAAAGTTTTTCTCTCTGTCCCAAAGTATGGATTGTAGCCCTGAGCAGTTTCCTTAACTATCATGTTACCTTTCCGGGGTTTCTGTGAGAAGTCCTAGATTTAAATAACCAGTCATGACTTAGATTCCACAGGTGTTTTCTCAGTATTGAGCAGTCACTGACATTTCTGCTGAGTGTTTTTAGCTTTCCAAGTTGTTTCTTGATGTTGTGCCGTCTTGAGGGTGGCTCTCAGCAGTTTCCTCCTCCCGTGCTCTTGCCTGCTCTCACCAATTTCTCTCTGACCTGAACTCAGACCTCAGTCTTCTCTCTCTGAACTGTATCTCCTGGGAATGTGAAACCAGAACAAGTCAGCTTCATGAAAACAATGCCCAGCATACTTTCACTTTTTGCACGTTCATAACAACCCCAGTTTCTACTGCTCTGTGTTGACATAAATTAAGCACAGGAAGCGTCATGTGTGTTTGTCCAGAGTTTATTATTGTTCTTAGCAAGAACCACCTGTTGCTAGAGACTCAGCCACTGAAAGGGTGAATCAGGATCTTGGAAAAGATTTCTGGAGCCTAAATATAAAGGTGATGTATCAGGAGAGGGAAACATCATCTAATAAAATGCTTCTCATTTTGGGTTTCACATTCAAATCACCTGATGCAGATGTCAGTCATCCATTTGGCTGGGATAAGCCCAGTTCAACCAAACCAGAATCATTGTCCTTGAAACTCCCCAGGTGAGAATACACCTGGAGTGGAGGCCCACTGATTCAGAGAGATGATGAACTGATCCACAGTTAGAACAGAATTGAACAGAGAAACTTCACTTTGATTACAATTATTTTTTTTCCTCAAGAATTTACAGAAAGTTTTTGAAACTTGAATACATGTCTTGTTTTAAAGGAAACACACTGCGCTCTGGGATTCAAATTTGTCTTAATGTTCACTGTTGCTAATGTCTGTTTCCTGTTAATGGGAGTTCATTGGAGGTGCAGTATTTCTAAGACCAAGGCATGCAATATAGATGTAAAAAAGATATACAAACAGATCTCTAATTTAGGAATGTTAGGAATAAAGAACAGGATTGCAACCCAAGACATGGAAACGTAACATGTCCTCTGATGTTTGGAGAACAAATGTGGGGTACTTCAATAAAGATAAATCCATGCAAGTCATGAAAAAAAACTCTTTCACTGCTGGTTTTTCACTACTGGTTCTTGAGGCATCGGTAAGCTTCGATATGCAGGTGCTAGTCATTACGCAAGGCTAGTCTTCAGGTCAAAGCTGGCAGGTCTGTCATTGGCTTCTGAAACTGTTCCATTGGATTGGTTCTGTGAAACAGCTCCTGAAGGAGCATCCCTGCTCTGAATGTCCACCCTTCTTCCTGTGGTTCCTCAATTCTCTTTTAGTGATGCAAGACAGGCATGATTCTATTTATGTGATAAATATTCTCAGGAACGATGGCAAACAAGGTCTAAGCTGCAGTTTCTAGATGACCTAGAGGCTTTGCCTGAGGAAGGTAATTCCAAGTCTAGGGGTTAGATTAATTGCTTTAACATGGGGGTAAATATCAAGAAGTGCAGAGGAACAAATTGAAATAACTGTAATGACTGGAAATTACCTAAAACCTTTAGACTAAAATTGTGATTCCCACACCATCATTAGCAGCAGCAGTATTGCTTGTGTGTTAAAAATGAAAACTCTCAGATCCCACCACAGACCCAGGCAGAATCCTCATTTTAAGAAAGTACTTTAAAGTTGAGGGAGCGATCATTGATATAACTGAAAAATAATGCAAAGGCCTCCAGAAGTCAAGGGTTATAATTCAATCTTCCATTATTACAAAGCTAACACAGATTGAATATGCTATCAAGGAATGGGAAATGAGGCAAGGAAGGGAAATTCCACTTGTTTTAAGCAAAATAATTTTTCCTCAATATGTCATTTAGTGATGAAAGGACAGAGGGAGTAAATGGCAAACCTGGGCTATGCAAATCAGCAAGAATGAATTTACATGAATTACCAATTCCAATTATAGAATGTTTGACCTAAATAGCTCCTGTTTTTGTGAGAGTCAAGGCTTCTCCTTTGGTTAAGTTGGAAGGAAATGAGAAGCAATTCTAACTGAGTCGCAAAGGCTTAGGAATAGCACTGATAACTCAAAATAAACATTAAACGCCAATTCAAATATTTGTAGGTAACAGGGATGAAATTGAAAGCACACTTAGTTAATTAGGCAGGGTCTTAAATCCCAAGTTTTATCACACCTAATAAATGAGATTTGAGTGAATTATAACCCTGATATGACAGCTGCTAAAAGCTTACCTTCAAAATAATCGTCAATGTTAAATTTAGGGAAGTTAAAATTGAAGCTTAGAGTTGCTACTTTCCACACAGCTTTGCATAACCTGACAATTTTCTTCTATCAAAATGGACTTGGTAAAAAGGTTTTTGCTCATAGTAAGGTTTCTTAATTCTCATTTGTTCTTTCATCAAACATTTATTAAACACCTGCTCTGGACTAGATAAAGAGCTCACTGCTGGGCATACAGAACAGAACAAGACCAGCTCCCAGCTTTTGTGAGGTTGGGAAGGGGTGAAAGAACTACTGTACTAGGGTGAAAACCCTTGGTAATAGTTTTAGAGTCAGAGAGGAAAGAGCATACAAAACTCACATTCAAAGCGAATTTATTTCAAGGGAGTAAGTGCATAAAGGCAGTCAGCTGTTGGTGTCCACACAGAGGGAACATGTGGCCGAGTCAGAATGTAGTTACTGTTTATAAAGCAAATGCCAGATAAGGGCCAGGAGGCAGATTGGAGTTGAGCTAGCTTTTCAAATTAGGTGGACCTTGATTTTTTCCTGGTAGGTTAGTTGGAAAAGAATGCAGAGCATGGATTGAGCTTGCTTGGGAATACAGGGGGTAGGGAGTCTCCTGGAGGATCGAATCTCCTTTCAGGTAAGGAGCTTAGATGGCTCTGAAGCTTCTGTTCTCTCAAGACTCATGATCTTAGAGGTATTTAGTGGGACTTGAATAAGAAGATGGGCTTTCTAACCCTATAATGCCATGTAACTAGCCCACAATTTCCAAAACAATAAAAACATTAGGAGAAACATTTAAAAACATTTTAGATCCTCATCCATGAAATAGTGCATGTGTCTTGTAAAAAGGCGTGCCATTGAGTGATGAATGGGTTTCAGGTGTTTGGTTGATTCAATCATTTGGAGACATTCCCTTCTGCTGCTTTTTGTTTAACCCTCTGACAGTTGGTCACTTTTCAATAAATAAAAACATCTCCAATCGTCACCTAAAACCGGCTGTTTGGGCTCCACTCTTGGAATTCACAAACACCTGCCATTTTATTCAGTGTATATTTGCAGTGCCTTCAGTGTCTGCTCCTACTCTGTTCAAAGTGTTATGCTAGAATATTTGTCCAGGACAACCTCAAATCAACTAAATCCAAATTTTGGGAGCTTAGAATGGAGTACCAGTAGTGGTTAAATCTCACTGAGCGGGTGCGCTGTGCAGCTGCCGGGGCACTCCAGTGTAGTATGAAATAGTTACAGCAGTAAGAGCAGAGGCCGGGGTCTTGGGACACACGGTCAAGCTGCCTCCTGCAATGCCTGCATCAGCGTTGCTGATGTCAGCACTGGCAAGCAGAGGATTAGCAGTGGAGCCACCACACTGGGCCCCATCCACTGCTTGTTTGTTTCTTTCTTAGATTTATTTACTTGAAAGAGAGAAGGGAAAAGACTCAAGCACGTGGGACATCTTTTGCTACTTTTCTAGGCAGAGAAGTAGATTGAAAGAGTAGCTAAACTCAAACTAATGCATACATGGTATGCTGGCATTGCAGGCCATGGTTTAACAGGCTGTATCACCATTCAGCCCCATCCACTACTACCTCTATTTCACTGTTTTGATTATTTGAAAGGCTAAGTCCAAATCATTCCCTAAATGCTGAACTGGTCTGAGGTCAGACGGTAGGAACGTCTTGCAGGTCTCCCATGGGGCTAGTAGGGACCCAACTTCTTGAGCTATTGCCCGCAGCCTCCCACAGTGTGCTTTCCAGGAAGCTGGAATCAGCACTAGACCCAAGGGTTGAATTTAGACATTGTAATAAGAGATGTGAACACACATGAGCCATCTTGACCTCTAGGCCAAATGTCTGCTCCCATTAAGTTTTTTCAAAGTTTATATATGGTCACATGATTTGAAAGTCTTAGCACCTAATTTCTACTAGGAAGTGAAGTGAAGAAAGCAAAAAGAACTTAATTCAGCTCCCCGGGGGAGATGTGAATAACATAGGCTTCATATTGTGCTGGTCCGATCAGTCAGAAAATACTGCAGGAGGGCCAACACTAAGAAGGGATTCAGCCATAAAGTAAATCGTGGGAAATGAATTAAAATCCGTTCAGCAAGACTGCTTAAGGAATGAGAGGAAATTCATGCTTTATTTCAAGTGTTTAATTTAAATAAATGTAACTTTCTATCACAGAAATGCTTGATGACATTAGATGTTTTAATTCTTCGATTTAGAACATATGTAGCCAGACATTCTAGCTGCTCAGAGAGTCTTTATTTTGTTGCAGTAATTACTGACAGTCATAGGAAAGGTCTCTTAATCAACGTTGACAAGAAACAAAGCATGCACGATTTCATCTCTCAAAAAAAATCATTTTCTACCTGCCTAGCATCTTCATTTACATCACGCCTGTGGTTACAAGATGTATACAATCTCATTCCTTCAATTTCTTGTCTTGCTCAGATAGGAATTGTCAACTGAGCATTTGCAGTCTTCAGGAACATAGGTCCAAAAATATGATATAATCCACATTTTATAACTATGTCAACGTAATCAGAATGTCCTAATTCTGATTTCCATGGAGCTTATTATCTAGCAGGGACCATTTAGAATGGCAGATAATCCCCTTAGGCCTTCATAAAAATTACTTGTATTATTGGCCCTGAAGCCTCTAAAATGGGTCAGTGCCACAATTAATGAGGTATCCCAAGGGCAGCTTATACATTAGGATAAACTATCCACGTTTCTGTTTCCCTTCTCCCACCCATTTACTAGACAAGTTTGTACAAGATGTGGCAGCTAACACCAGAGTCCGGAGACTGCAAGGTCAGCAGTTTAAAATGCTACAAATTTGTCACCGTACTGTACCGTTTAATAATATTAATCCTGCATGTTATTATAAAATCATTTTTACTGCTAGGAAGTTGAACACAACTGAATTGAGCAGTTCTCTCCTCTCTTATAAAGTTCCAGATTATTTCCACAAGTGTCTTATGTTTCCTTTTACGAAGTTTCAGTCTAAGAAGTCAGTAAGGTGTCTTAAAGAATACGGATTCCTCCGGTGGCACCCTGGGCTCTCTCTAAAATGGCAGAGCTTTTGCTCCCCTTGCATACTCCTTCCAGTACAAATGCCAAGCCCATTCTTCTAAAGGCCCAGAAGGATCACAAGCCACTCACAGCTTCCCTGTACCAGCCCCACATTTCATCCATTAAACTCTGTGACTCATGGGACGTTGGCATCTCCTAAAATCTAAGTGTGTCCAATAGAAACATGTTTTAACCAAAAATGGTGTCCCTAAAAAGCTAGAGATGTTCAGGGCTGATTCTTCTTTTCTTTTTCTTTTCTTTCTCTTTTTTTTTATGATCTTACTTAGTTGATTAGGGTACAAAGGATCAAGAGCTACAGGAAAGTGAGTAAGACCATTGTTTCCACACTAATATCATCACTTTTTTCCCTGTATCTGGGGTCAGGGGAGAAACAAAGGGAGAAGCCCCACTCAGCCTCGCACCCATCCCAGGTCCCTGGTGTGAGGATTGCTCTGAGGGTCCTGCTCAAGCAGTTTTGATAGTTCAGCAGTTCTGAATTGCTGCCAATCTCACTGTTCCAATCACAATGAAATCTATTCAGAATCCACTGGCTGACATAGTCTCTTCATGGTTGGGGTTCTGAGACCAGCAGTTCAGTTGGAGGGATCTCCAAGGAAACTTCATCTGAGGTGATCCCATACCTGATTCTTGAGTGCTTGCCAGTACAGGGTCCGGCACTGTCCATTGACTCAGTCAACTTATGCACATGCTGGTTGTTGCAATTGCTGGGTCAGTTCTGTTTCCAGCCCTGTCTTCTATATTTTATACATGTATTAGATAACATCAAAGATGCTGTAATAACTCAGGGAAGAATGAAGAAGGTAAAATAAAAGATCTTAAGAAAAATAATTTCTTTGTTTTAGCTTTTACAGGATGCCCACCAATTCTTTGAGTCCAATGACTGTGTATTTAATTCTTTTTTATATATATTTTATTTTTTTTATTCATTGATTACATTGTATTATGTGATACAGTTTCGTTGGAACTGGGAATCACCCCATCCCTCCCCCCTGTGTATTTAATTCTTAGAGGTTAATTGTAATTCTCTGCTTCATATACTCTGGGGCAATAATAAAACAAGTAAAACAAAGGATATGAAGGCTCAAAGTCACAATCTTTTGCACATGAATTAGGAGATGTTTGATACAGCCCCTCCTTCAGTGAGTGAGGTGGCATTCAAACACTTCCTTCATTGATGCCATTTTTTTGCCTTTTTGGCAGATACAGTTCACCCGTCTTCACATTTCCCCCTGAGACTGGAGTTCTTGAAGTTCCAGCTTTTAATTGACTGATTAAGAATAATATGTACTCCTTCTCAAGCTCAGGATTTTACTGAGAACAGTGACAGTGTAACGAGTGACTTTGTATTTCCTAGTGTTCCAAATTCTTTCTTTTCCTTGAAGCTTTCTGACATTAGAAGGAGCACTGTATTCCCAGAGCCTTTGCATTGTGTTTCGTGTATGTTACTGTGTAACAGTAGCTGCAACTCCACTCATGGGTTCCCTAGCCTCTTCCATAGGAAACAGTTCTTCCTGGCTCCACGTGTCGGCCCCAGTGGTGAACAGACTGACAAGGTAGATTATGCTTCTTACTTTTCAAACCTGCACCTTCATTTCCATTTGAGTATCTGCTTATACTTCTCCCTCAAGCATTGCCTTTCCTTGAATTCTGTAACCTTCAAACACCTTTTCTGGTTCAGTTGCTTGAGAAATCCTCCTTGCATCTTTATTATCTATAGCAGTGGAATCTGATTACATTGACTCAGGAAATGCATTTCTTTTTTACTTTGGAGCCTCTCAATACACTTGTGAAAAGGCCAGGTGAGATTTTAACACTTCAATATGTTTCTCAATGTGCTGCTTAATTTGATCCATGGCTCCTTGACTGCTCTTTGAATGAATAGATGCTGAGTTTGAATGTCTTCCTCCTTTTGTGTATGGTTTCCCACAGTTCATATTTTAATGGCTACATGAAAACCTTTGCTAAGAGGATTTCCTTGCTCTTTAAGTTTCAGATAGTTTCCTTAGAAAATGGAAGCAATAATTTTCCATTTCCTGTCTTCTTACTTGCTGACTGTAGTTACCTATCAGCAATCCAGATAACCAGATCATTTTTTTTCCTTTCAAAGCAATTGAATTTTTTTCCCTCACTCCAAGGGGATGGCACAATTTCTGTATACTTGTGATTCAAATTTCTCTTTATTTGTATGGGTGAACTTCAGAAAAGAATTAAACTGGAATTCATATGCTAGCATCTGAGTCTCCTTAAATCCATTATATTATCAAGATTTCTAGGAAAACTGACCACTCAGAATTTGGCCATAGGGACCAGTCTTGTGGTGTAGCACATTAATCCACAGTTTGCAATGCTGACACCTCATAACCAAGTGCTGGTTCAAGTCCCAGGTACTCTGCTTTTGATTCGCTCTTTGGTTAATGCACCTCGGAAGGCAGCAGCAGAGAACTCTGGGCCTTTGCTACCCATTTGGGGCACCAAAACGGAGCTCCAGCCTTCTGGCTTTAGCCTGCTCCAGAACTGGATGTTGTGGCCAGTTGAGAAGTGATCAGCATAGGGGGAGCTTGGTTTTTCTTTCTGCCTTTCAAATAAATAATAAAAAATTTTAAAGGACTTTGCTGTAAATAGTAGAAGGAAATGCAAAAATATCCTCATGCAAAACATATTAATCATAAAGTCAAAAACTTCAGGGGTTTTAGCAACATTCGTTAAAAATATTTTTTAGCAATATTTCAGTGAATCACAGGAACGTGGAAATGAGTGTGAATACCTGAGTTACGATGGGTGGAAAAGTGGTGGAGAATGTGTGATCATGAAACCACCTCCCTCATTTTTTTCCCTTCCTGTGCTCACACCTAGATTTCTTAATTTTTCAGCTACTTGAGTCTGCATTGAGCTGTTAGTGAAAGTGATGTGTACCACATCCAGACCTAGGTTATAAAGCTGTTCAGTGTGGGGACCTCACGGTTTTGACACTCACATCCCACTGTGGGGGCCTCTGTATGTGCAAACCTCATTTTTGTCATGTGTCAGAGATCATGTTTATTTGAATATCACAAAGCCCCAAGGAACAAAGGGACTACACACTAGGAGGCCCTTGGAGTTAGAAATTCTTTAGAGCAGAATGTGTCCTTTCCCTTCAACCTTTTCAACTTCCATGAGCAAAAAGTGGCATATATTGCTAGCCAGTAGGATTTCAAAATTATTTGTTTTGTCAAACAGTCTGCCCAGAGTGATGCCATAAAAGAAAGAGCTTCGTCAGTGATGGGCTTAATAAACACTGGGGGAGATTTTCTGACTCAAAGCTGAAGTAACAGTTTCTTGAAAGGAAAGCCACTCCAAGATTAGTTTCAGCAATCCTTTTATAATCTTTTATTTCTTTATCTATGGAAAGATAGCCCCTGAATGTTTTCTTTTGGAATATCCTGCCTTTGCCTTTTCTCTAATTTGATATCATTTTTGTTGCATTGAGGAGTCACCCAAGTAAGGTTAGATATAAAAATATAATATAACATATTGATAGCTCTCAGGAAAAATATACAAAGAAATGTTCTCTAACCAAATATATCTCATTAGTTAATAGTTAAACTTAAATGCTCAGTTGCTTTCACCCTTCTGCTGATGTTCACAGCGTGCCCGGACTTCTTGTTGGTGAGGTCTGATGACACCAAGAAGCACTGGAATTTAAGAAGATTATGTAATGCTATATTGCAATAGGAGCAGGAGGTAGTTATTTTCTTTCCTTATCAATGTGTGTTCGAGGGATCCATCTTGGATCCAGAGAAAAGATACAGGCTAACTGCAATTTTTAGTGTCAGAGAAAGACAATAAAACTTTGTTTGCTTTTTCCATACTTTGTGTCTCAAAGGTTTGGCTTGAATTTTTTGCATAATCATTTCTGACCCAAAACTACATCAAAGACCACAGGGGAATAACAGTCACCGACATTTTTAGTGGTTGTCTATTACCAAAATTTGAAGAAAGCAACAACATATAAACAAATTATTAGCGTTATGTGAAGAATAACATGTTCTTATTTTCTGGCCTTTTGTCCTCAAACTACAATGTGGAATTTTAATTGTAGAGGAGGGTAAGAACATTGAGAATTCTGGAGTTCCCTTAGTCTTAATTTTCTCCCTCAAATAGGTTTTACTGACTCTCTAATGTGTATCTCAATGGAGGTGAGAAGGAGGATGCAAGAGCTACCTGTTCTCTGATAGGCTGTGACTCAGGGCAAGCTGTACATGTATAAAGAACTGCAATAGCATCTCCCAAAGCACCAGCTCTGATAAACGCTTTCCCTTCCAACCCTAACGTTACAGTCTCTGACACTGGGATTTGGGGGTAGTGGTACTTCAAAAAATGTTTGGAAACTGGATTTGAAAAAGGAATTTATCTTTTGTTGGTTAAAAAAAATGAAATCCGTGTATGGTTTTTTCATAAGGTACATTTTCTGTGATTTTTTGGGAAGAACCTTATTATAGCTAATTTGATAACTTGGCAGACATACTTTTCCCCAGGGATGGAACAAGGAGAAAGCAATGGTTTCTCAGTTTAGATTCTATGTCATATATTTCAAAAACAGCCATATTGTACAGTGGCAGTAACCTTTCATGAAGCACCCAAGGCTTTGAAAAGAGACGAAAATGAGGGGTGAGTGCTGAAATGTTCCTACTCTTTGCTAGAGTGCCTGGTTAGGGTCCCAGCATTTCTTCCAACCAGCTTCTTGCTAAATCATATTCTAGGAAGAAGCAAATGACTGGGCTGTTGGGGTACTTGTCACTCACATGGGAGATGTGGATGGACTTGTAGGCTCATGGCTTTTGGGGAGGAAGGCAGCAAAATGGAAGATGTTTCCTGGTCCTGTCTTCCTCTGTATTACTCTAGCTTTAAAATAGTAATAAATATTTAACACCAACAAGACAAAATGGTTTCAGTATTGGGAGGTAAAGATTTTGGCTTAGTTTCTCCAAATGAAAAAATTTTGTAAGCAATATTCTCATACCACTTGACAAAATTGTTTTAAAACTTTGAAGAGGTGCATAGAGAAAATACAATACAAGGAATTGCAAGATCTGGGCTGCTAACTTGATTTTTCTTTGTTTTTGAGTGTTCTTAAATTACTCATTTATGATCTTTTATTCCCTAAGTGAAAACCTACAAGAGTATATCTACATTGTTATGGCTTTTATATCCAAAAAGCCTAAATATCTTCTGTTTTATGGACACAGGCTATATGAATGATATTACATATTTCTCCAGTGGTAGTTGTCTCTACCACAGAGAATTTCACTAATAATCACAGAAAATAAGTCCCATTTTTAATAAATTTGCAAAATATGAAATCTTAAACATCACCGGAATCCATGAATTCTTCAAAATTGTACACATTTTTATGGTTTTTGTTGCATACATTTCTAAGATCAAGATTTGCTCATGTGCAGTAAAATTGAAAGTTATCAATTTCAGTGAATCATTTTTAAGTTGATAAAACTAATGATAAAATGTGGCAGAAGATGAATAATAAAAGGTAGAGGCTGCTTAGATTTAATTTATAGAAACTAAATCTGCTTTTTATAAAAAGTACTTTGGAAGATAATGATCTTACAGAATGAAAGAAGAGTCGTAAAATGAAGGTTAATTAAAGAAGAGAACCAGAGAACTTGGCAGACTCAAAAGTGTCAGATTAAGAACCACTCTAGAACACTGCTGCCTGTGAGATGCATCTTGAAGGGTCCAAGTACAATAGTTATCTGTTATGTAACAAAAGCCCCCAAAGTTAAAGTTTTAAAATAAAAACATTTCTTTATTCTTGGTGAGAAATCCAGGCATGTCTTGGCTTAGTCCTTTGCTTTGGTAGTCTATAATTATCTCAATAATCAACTAGATAAAAATTTAAGTTCACTAGTGTAAGATGGCTAAGATTCAGTTCCTAATGAGTTGTCAGACCAGGGCTTATGTGAAATGTGAGCCAGTTTGCCTCAAGACCTTGCCACATGCATTTCCAACATGATGTCTTGCTTTATCAAACTATGCATAGTGAGGAGGCCATAGAAGCAGGGTCTGTCAGACAGAAGCCATAGTCATTGTTAATAGAAGAGGGGCCAGCATGTTAAGTTTCCACCTGCCTAAGTGGAAGCCAGTTCCCTACTGATGTGCCTGGGAAAACAGTGGAAAATGGCCCAAGTGGGTGAGTTCTTTCACGTACATGGGAGACCGGGAAGAAACTCCTGGCTGTGTGACTCAGGTTTTGTTGTTGTTGTGTTGTGGCCATACGCGGAATGAAGTAGGGGATGAAAGATTCCTGTCTCCTTCTCCCCCTCCCTCCCACCTGTCTCTCTCTCTCTCTCTTTCTCTGACAATGCCTTTCAAATAAATATATCTTAAAAATAACAGAGATTACCTTATACCTCAAGAAAGTAGGTCATTCCACATTTGAGGAAGGGAATTGGCAATAGCATGAATATCAGGATGGATGAATGGATGCCCCAGGAGGTGCTACCTGCTACGATGGCCTCTGGTTGTCTTTGTTCAGTTTCACACTCCTAGGTGAAAAAAATCAAGAAATTTCAGGTCCCTCGGTGTTTACCTCTTGATCAGTGAATTTTATGAGGTGCTAAGGGGAAAGAGTAGCATGGGAAACTTACTTATTGTTAGGTCTAAATCATGTATCAGGACCTGTTTGTAGCAAGGGATTAGCATGAGTTGAGTAAATGAGTTTGCTGCATGTGTCTAGCATACCAGGATGAATAAAATGGCTCTAAAGTCTTTTGTTAAAGGAACTTTCCCAAATGTCATTATGGAGTGTTTATTTAAACACAAGCCAAATGCTTAAGCCTTATCGTATTTACTAGAGTTGTCATTTTTACACAATCATCTTCCTATGTTTCTCTTTTAGGGTTATGTTTCTCTTTTCATGATTCTTAATCCTGACATAAATAAAAGTAGCAATACAGTGTACAGTTCTTGTTTCTATGTTTCAGTGTGTCAAAATGAAGATAATGTGCCAAAAAAAGCCAACTTATTGTCAAATGAGGCTTTATGATTTTCTTCAGCTGAAAATTGTGGCAATGAACATTTTTCTAAGTCAAATTACTTAATCTAATTCCTTTGTGTGTAATTTAAGATTCCTCTACCTTGGGCAATCAAATATGAATGATATTGTTTAAATTTTGTAGCATTAATGTCATTGTGCTTATACTTTATTGAGTATAACATTGTGTTCTTTTTATTGGATTAGTTGGACCCTAAGTTCCAGCCAATAAATTGATATTAACAATAAATATTCCAATTTTTCAGATGTTGCAGCTAATCTGAGAAAACAAGTAGAGTGCAAGGCACGGACTATTTCAGGTGTTAATATCTCTTTTAATATGATAGAGATGCGATGGACTAAAGAATAAAAATATTCTTAAAGCTGCTGTATTCCAATATCAGTTCAGATAACATAGAAACAAAGAGTTGAACACCTAAATTAAAGACTAGACAGTTCATCTTCCATTAATGGCTTTAACCTGATTAGATCTTGCCTTTTATCTTTGTACTTTATTACTGCACATAAAAAGTCTTTCAATTAGTGGAGATGGTTGCATGTTGATTTGTTCATTTTAATTATTCTGGATTTAGAGTCACTAGAGGGTAAAAGAGGTCCATACTAACTTTAAAGTATGTGAAAAATATCTAGACACATTTTAAGGGAGGTGCAATACCTTCTAACTGGAATGGGAATTGAAGATAGGAATGTTAGAAAAAAAATGGATAAGCCCCTCTAAAATGTTTATATAATGCTGATTCAGGTACTTTCCTAAATCTAAGAAAATTGAAACTGCAATAGAAGAAAAGAAAAAGAAAAATCCGAAGTAAAAGATGAGTCCACAATCACAAATTAGAAATTATGAAATAAATATCTGAAAATTATGTGAAATAAAGCAAAATAAAATATAACAGAAGACTCTAAAATTACTGATAAAAATTTAAAATAATGAAAGTGAACATATAAATAAGAGTCATGTAAAAACATTGAAGTATTAAAACTTCAGGTATATTTAAAAAACCAAAAAAAAAACAAATAAAAAATGTCAGCAATAAATGTTCAAATATAGTGAAACAAAATGAAATCAGAGATACAATCTAATTGCAATGAAAAAATCATGTGTGGTATTTGGTAGAATAAACCGAATAAAGAATTTTGTGATGAAACATTGACCTAAGTAAGTCACCCAAAATTTAACATAGAGATTAAAATTTATCTAATATATATCAAATTCAGGTTGCTCACGCCATTGGAAGAAAATATCATTTATGTAACAAGCAAAAGTTCTCCACTCTCCTTTTTCTCTTTTTCCTTTATCCCCATATTCATACATATATGCATATATAAAAATATATACATATATCTTAAAATCATTAAGAAATACAGATTAAAACACTTTAGAAGCCACCATTGTGGCACATTAAATTAAGCCACCTCCTGAAATGCCAATATCCTTTAGACATGCTGGTTTGAGCCCCAGCCCCAAACAGAAAATAATTTACAAATACTGAAAACAATTTGGTGAAGTTTAAAAAAAATAGTTGTCTTTTCCATCAATATTTTCTTTGTCCTGGTCTTATGATTTCAACATGCTTTGGAAGAATTTATTTTCTGGTTTCAACAATACATATGTGGGTTTGTAAGTGTGGGCAGCCTGGGATCATTTGAATTTCTAAATTTGCTATCTTTTTTCTAAGAAAAAGGACTTGAATTTTAATTTGAGGGATTCCACGAGCTTCCTAGGCCATCATAGATTTTGTTCTAGTAACCTGCCCCTGCCAGGGTAGCCCTGCTCCTTCCTGTAGTAATGGTATTAGTTCTTCTGCCCTAATCTCAGACAGTCCTCTGCTATTCCTATACTTTGTTTACTGCCTGTACTTTAGGTTCTAAATGTGTCCCTTAATAAGAAGCATTTCTTGAATTCTCTGTACTTATCTGTAAGGTTCATCCACCCTTCCCCACCATAGCTGTGTTCACTATGTTGTCTCTCACCTGGGAAACTCATCTATAATCACACTAACAGAAATGAAAATCATTCAATGTTTTACAATATTCAGAAACCAGGTTAAAAAAAATACAAAAGTATTTCTGAAGATCTTAAGCATAACTTATAGCCATTGGATAAAAGTTTTTCCTGACTTTTATATTTCAAAATGTGTGTATCAAGGAGTGAACGTGTCTTGATTTCTAAAAACCTGCTTTGCAATTTGAGAAACTTCCTTTACACTGCTCTGATTTGAGTTGAAAACTTCCTGAAACCTTTAAGAGCAGTTAAAGTGAACAGAAGCATTGCAAACTCTTCTTGTAAATCAAACCAGTCAATCTTACTTTAAAAGACCTATACACTTTTTCCTTATAATAAGCTTTTCTTTTGACATTTGAATAAGATCTTTCACCAATAAAGTATCTGTTCAGAAAAACTGAAAACTATCAGAATTTCAAACATTTGGTCTACAAAACTACTAAATATTTATAATTGAGGGAACAACTAGACAACCTATGTTAATCAGTATTATCTGCTATTACTCTCAAATCAACATCTGTTCATGTAATAGTCTCATAAATTTTTATGCCTTTTGTTTTTGGTGAATTCTTTTAATACATAAACAGTGGAATTATTTCAAATTATATAAATAATTAACAGTTCTGCTAAAAATTACTTTTATTCTGCAATCCAAACTAAACACAATGTAAGCATTCAGCAAAGAGAAACAAATGTATTACACTACTTCAATAAGCTATTGTAAAATGGACTTAAATGTTAAATGTTGGGCAAGTATCCCATGGAATGCTAATATTCCATATTAGAGTGCCTGAGTTTTAGTTCCAGATCTGCTCTGATCCCAAATCCTTGCTAATACACAATCTACAGAGCATTAGGTGGTGACTCAAGGTGTTTGGTCTCTGCCGCTCACCTGGGAAACCGCGACCAAATTCCAAGCTACTGGCTTCAGACTGGCCCAGCCCCTGGTTCTGTTCAAATTTGAGGATTGTATCAATGGTCAAAATTCTCTGTTTCTGTCTCTGTTTTTCAAATAAATAAAGATTAGAAATTTTTAAGCATAAGTTTATTTTGATAAGACATCGAAAAGCATACTAAGTATTTTTCCTATATACACTTCTACAAATTTTTGAAGACCTCTTTCACAGGCTAAGCAATATATTGGTTCTTAAATTTTTGATGGAAGTGATATTTAAAACGTTTATTTGTATTTCATTTTTCAAAAAGAAGTGAGGACATAGATTAGGAAAAGTCATTGAAACGTAAAATGCAACATTGATGTTGAAAGTTGAAGCAATAACCCAGTTGGTAATAACACACTGGGTGACATGGTTTGTATCAGTGTCTCAGGTAAAGCATTTATTTTTCACATTGTGCTATTTCCAAATGGGTTATATTTGCATGAGTATCCAAACTTTAATCTGCTATAACCCTTCATGGATACAGCTCTTGGATGCTTCCTACTCATTTCTTAGGAATGCTAAAGAGCTGTAGACACCCTTTTAACTTCAAAAATCTACCGGACACTTTCATGGTTATTTTTTTGGGGGGGAAATTCCTGAAGAATACTTGGTACTCTTTCATTTCTTTTTTTTTTTTTTGTAGCTTATTGTAGTGAATATCTGATGCTCGTGCAGCTGGCTCAGAAGATTGATAGAGGCATGCCTGACTTTGCTTTCACTTGTGTGTGCGTGATTTTTTTTTTTAATTAATGTTTGATGATGATCACATGGGCATGCACCGTTCACAACTATGTAGACTACCAATTAGCATAGGAAGCATCAAGTAAGGGGGAAGATGGATAAGACCATTGTTTTCAGTCGTCGTCATCTTTTTTGTTACTGTGTCTGGGCAGAGCAGGGAAAGAAGCAGGAATTTGCACCCCAAATCCTTACTACATCAGTACCTGGGTCTGGGTGAGAGCTACCTAAATAAAGTCATCCCAGGGACCCCGATTTGGAGCAAGCGCTGAAAATTCTGCTCAGGTGGTTTCAATAGTTCTGAAATGGTGTTGATTTCATTGCTCCAAGGATGAAGAATTTCTTCCAAGATCCTTTGGATGACTTAGTCCACCTTAGAGTCTCCATTTGCCCAGATACTTGCTGTCAAAGCTTGGCTGAGAGAGTTGTTCAATTTGTATTCTTCTTCTTTTTTAAAGATTTATTTTTAATACAGAGGGGAGCTACAGAAAGATCTGTCCACTGATTTACACCACAAACAGCTGCAATGGCCAGAGCTGAGCTAATCCAAAGTCAGGAGCCACGAGCTTCCTCTGGGTCTCCCACACGTGGGTGCAGGATCCCAAGGCTTGAGCCATCCTCTGCTGCTTTCTCAGGCCACAAGCAGGGAGCTGGATATGTTGTGGAGCAGCTGGGACACAAACTGATGCCCGTATGGGATCCCAGCATGTGTGGTGCTTAGCTGTCAACTCCAACAATAAACCTCTGGTAGAGGATTTCTTTGCAGGTCATGTGAGCTGATTATCAAAAATCTAAGTTTTTATGGTTTGGGTTCAGGAGTCTTGTTCTTTGGGAGTAGTTAAGTGCTCTCTGAACATCCTTCATTCCATGGCAAAGTGACAATTCTGATTACAACTAAGTTTTGCTGTGACACAAGAATATGGGGGTCCCAGAAAAATGGGTATTAGATGGAAATGTTAGCACTGGAGGATGGGAATACTCTTGCTATCCTCTCTCTTTGGAAATTTTTCAGGTTCTGACTCTCTGGGGGATTTATTTGGCTCTAGAATTTCCTAAACCTGAACCTATCTGAATGCAGTTCTGGAGCTTTCCTAATCCAGCACATTTTAAGGAGAGATGAGAGTTTCAGAACTGCTAGTGCTAATATAAGTGAAGATCTATAAATAACATATGATGAATGTGGTAACATCTTCAAATTGTGAGCTGGCACCTGTCTGGAGTATACTAAACATAGCTGCACATCAGAATACCCTGGCCAAAAGAATTGTAATTTCTAATTACATTGGAAGATTCAAAACAGCGGAAGTGGTGATTTTTTGGATCTGGAATGAAGCCCATGAGCCTTAGTCAGAGAATCCAAGGTTTTCTGTACCCTACCTATTATGTTCCCACAGTTACAAATCAAGAAGCTACAGAGAGAAAAGTTGTGAAAACTTTGATTAAATGTTACCTAATACAAAATTCAAAATCCATTTTAGAGAACAACCAGAGTATCACTCCCCACCCAAGAAAAAATTCCGGATGGGAATTTGTAACTTGTGTTTCACCAGCTTTGCTGAAAAACAATGCTCACGAACATCTCAGTGTATTTCTCAATTTCCACCCCGGTGGGGAAAATTACATTTTCCAATTCAATATAATGCTAATTTTGAGGATTATTATACGCAAAAATCTTCTAAAGTGATATATTTTTATGACTTTGGAAATGTTTTCAGATTTTTAATTTTAATTGGTTTGTAGAAGATTAAATATAGTTATTAGATACAAGCATAAGGATAGACTATTTCCTCCTTCCCTCCATCCCTTCCTTATACTCTTCCACACTCTCTGAGGTGAGGAATTTTGTGACCTTAATTTTACTGATGAGAAACATCCAATATCATGGCCGAGGTTCAAGCTAATTATCATCCTGTCGTTTTCCATGCTCCTCAAGTTATATTTAATATTATGCTCCTTACACATTCAGAGAGAGAATTTTAACAGAATTTTGCTGCCTGGATGCACTTTACTTCCAGTGCCTTTATGTCTTCCAAGATGGCATGAAGCAGATCTCTTTCCATTCTGCTCTTTGGATGATCCTTTTAATTTGCTCGGGAACTACTATCTTTCCCCCAATCTCATTCTGCTTATAAAATCTAACATAATGTATCATGTTTCTGAGAGTTGTTTTAAAGAAGTAGTTAAATATAGGAAAAGAGTATCACCACCTTTTTTTATTTTTGAAGCATCTGAGTTAAAATTCAAGCCTCTAGTTATGTTCAAGTAACAAAAAGTATTCAAATATAATCTAGTTAATTGTTATATGCCTGTTTCAGGACAAAATTAGTTTTTTTCCATATTGTTATCATTAGTGTCTGGCCATCCTTTTTGCCCAAAAGTCACCATGACGCTATTGTCATCACCTGATCTTGTATGAATTTAGCCAATGCTTTTCATATTGCCATCACATCAACTGGATTATGTGTATAACTGACACTACTCATGTTGAATTTATAATGTGTCCAAAAAGATTTTGGCAATTTGCTATTGAAGTAAGAGTGGGCTGATCACGAAATAGCATATATTGTGATAAAACCCCAAAATAAAAAAAAATACTACTGTCAAACATTATGAATGATAGGGAGGGGAATCATGCCATGATTTCATTAGTAGTAGGTTGAATAATACCCTTTATATTTATTTATTTTTATACATATTTATATCTTATAAATATATATAAACATACTTAAACATTCACACAGTCATCAAAATGCACACATTATAATTAATTCCCTAGATTTATTTTCCCTCAAACATGCTCGATTTAAAAGGTGGAAAAAGTTCTGACAACTCAGATGTCTGCTGCACTGCAGGACCAATTGGATTCCTTTGCTTTTCAGTGAATAGGAGTAAACTGCTGTTTTAGAATAGAATTATCAAAAAAAATAGTCAAGTATATTCAAGTTTGATGAATGGAATGACTTTTAGCATGTTGTTTAGGAATCCCATAGTAAAACATTAATGAGCTGGTCCCCATAACCTATTACAAGTCATTTTAGCACGGGATGCAATTAAAGTCTCAGGTGTTTTGATGTTCTCAAATAAAGGTTTGTCCTCCCTTGGTGCCTTTTATCTGCGCTCAAAGTTTTTTTGTAATTATTAGCTCATTATTCCTAGTGGATTTTGTAATTTAATTGTAAATTAGTAGACCCTACAGAGTTAAATATAAAACAAACAGAATGCTAATTGTCCATTTCATGAATATATACGCCAATGGCTCAACCTTTATTATCTCAATATATATTCATAATAAATGATGACTTCAACTCTCCTCTAAAATGCAATACCATGCTTCTCACATTTTAGTACTTTACAGAATCTGTGTCCTTCTGAAAACTACTTCCCTTTTTGTATGTTTTTATGCATGTTACCAGAAAAGCTTGGTAGGTTCTTTGTTCAGCTTAGTATAGACATAAAAACGTTGGGAATCAGTTGCAGTTTTACTTGCAAGGTGACTAGGAGAACATAGAAGAGAGAAGGGAGAACTCCTCCTGGGAGAGAGCTGGGAGCTGGGGTGCCTCTCAAAAGGAGAAAGAGACATCAAAGGTTTTTGGAAAGGCCTTGGGATTTTAAGCATTCCCAGACCCCTCCTTGTCTGAGCAGGAACCTGTGGGAAAGATGTTTCCCATTGCTGGGCTCTCAACCAGTGAAATGGAAATGGCAGGGCAACTCTTGTGCCACCCACTTGAAGGTGTGACCAAGATTTTGTTTGGCTTGGACTGTCTCAATACATGCATTCCAAATTTGGGCTTTTGTAGAATTTGTACATTTGTTCGATCTACCATTTTGGTGTATTTTAATATATGAAAGGTCTTCAAAAAGGATCCTGGGAAATGCATATTATGAACAGAACATCCAGGGACTCCAAAAGTTCTTGTGCCAAAATAAGCATGTCTTTTAATTCCATTGTCCCATTAAATTAAAAAAAATCACTGAAATTAGTATATCATTAACTGTACTATGAAACATAGAATGAAATATACTATGAACAGTAAGTAAAGCATTTGGACAAATATTCTGATTATTGTATTTCCAGTATAATGTTCTACCAGATAAATTACATTATCATTGTTTCCTATTACCTTTTGATTTTCATAATTTTACATCACTTCAACTTAGTTAACGTCAGTTGGATTTTTCTCATTACAGAAATAGGGCTTAGTCATAACCTTGACAAAGTTCCTAATTCTGTGCCCTCCCCAACTCGGTTCTTCAACGTGAACGATCCAGGTGTCTGCCTTACAGCTACGTGTGCAGCCTGCTGCCTTGGTCTTCCCGCACCCTCTCACCTAGCATGAATTGTATCAGTCATTGTGTGACCTAGAATTGATGCTTCCTTGCTTGAACCCCACCAATTAAAACTCCCCATGTGGGGCAAGTATTTGATTTAGCCATTAAGATGCTAGTTAGATTATCTCAAATCATATTCAAGTGCCTTAATTTGATTTCTGGCTTCCAGCTGATGCAGACACTGGAAAAGTGCAAGTAATCACTCAAACATTTCAGTTCCTGTCTCAAATATGAAAGATTTGGATAGTGTGCTGAGGTGTGGGTTTCAGTCCAGTCCCAGCCACAATGGGTATTTGTGGGGTAAGCCAGCACATGGGAGGGCTCTCTCCCTCTCTCTCAAATATCTTAAACATTTTATCCCAAAACATAAAAGATGATTTTTTCTCAAAAGATAAGGAACCCTAAAATTCCACCCTCAATTTTGACTCTCTGGATCTTGGCAGAGAGCCTAAGAGTTTATTTTTAGAATGCTTCCCAAGAGGATATAATATCCAGCCAAATTAGGTAAACATTGATCTGAATGATTCATGTGTGAAAATTTTATTTAAGCTTTAATATTTGTATCATTGTTTGGAAGTTAAGGCATTTCCTAAATCCCATTTCCATATTTTCAAGTGCAAAATGTCTTCTTGATCTAGAAAGAGAATTTAGAGTTTAATGGTCTAACTTCAGACTTTTGATTTTTTTTTTAAATGTCCTGATTGGAGAATGAGTGAATGAACATGCTAGCCATTGGTTCTCGCCTCAAATTTCTGTAACAGCTGAGGCAGAGCAATGCTTGGACTCAGGAACTCAATCCAAGTATCCTGGGTAGAAAGTAGAGAACCTAACAGCTGCTTCATCACCTACTGCCTGCCAGAACATGCATTGACAGGAAGTCAGGATTGGGGGTTGGAGCCAGCTGTCAAACCCAGATGCTCGGTGTAGGACATCTTAACCCTGACCCCATAATTTCATCTATTTTATCTCTCTAAATATTAACACTATTTCTCACACTATTTTCTTTTTTTATAAGATTTATTAATTTTAATGGAAAGGCAGATATATAGAGAGGAAGATCTTCCATGCGATGATTTACTCCCCAAGTGACCGCAATGGCTGGTGTTGTGCCAATCTGAAACCAGGAACCAGGAACTTCCTCTAGATCTCCTATGTGGGTGCAGGGTCCCAAGGCTTTGGGTCATCCTTGACTGCTTTCCCAGGCCACCAGCAGGGAGCTGAATGGGAAGTGGAGCTGCCAGGATTAGAACCAGCGCCCACATGGGATCCCGGGGTGTTCCAGGCAAGGACTTTAGCTGCTAGGTCATTGCACTGGGCCCTTCACACTATATACTAGAATATGTATGTTTCTGAAGCATCATTAAGTACTTCCACCTGTAGAGTGCTTCCTGGTTAGATAAGGTATTTCTTCTGCTTTTCAGAAACTCCCTTAAGAAACGATTATCTTTTGTTCTATGAGTATCCAAACTGTTTGATATTGCTGCAAATCTATTTCTAAAAGATTTATTTATTTAAAAAGCATATCTTATGGTGGGGAGAGAGGGCCTGGTCTTCCACGTGGGTTTCTGGGCCTAGATTCTTTCACTACTTTCCCAGGCTTTTTATCAGGGAGAGGAATTGTAAGTGAAGTAGCAGGGCTTGAACCAGTCCATATGGAATGCTTGGTTGCATACAGTGGCTTAACCTGTGGTCCGCCATCTCACCCCTTATTGATGAAAATGTTGAATGAGTTCAGGTGCTTACTTAGCGAAAGGGTGTGTGCTATTCTTAAAACTGAAACCAATTTATTTCTCTATTTTTGGTTGACTGTGTTGAGCAGAAGATAAAAGTGGAAATAAACATGAGTAAGAATGTGTTAGGCAAGATGTTAAGTACTAATGGTCATCTTTGTATAATTTTGTTGGATGCATTTGTTCACTGATTTTTGTAGCCTCATGAATTTAGTTTGGGTGAGGAGAGTTCTAAAGAAGAGGCTTTTAAATGTAGAATTTTCTAAAGTTTTCGCATGCCACATAATTGGACAAATCTATGTGTTAACATGTGATGCTTGGATGTAGGTTTAACTAATAATAACCAAATCAGAGTAACTAACATCGATCACCTCAAACATTGGTAATTTGTATTAAAACATCCAGAATTTCCTGGATTTTCTGAAGCATAAAATATATTTATGAACTCTAGTCACCTTATTGTGCCTTAACTGGAGCATCAGCACCTATTTCTGCCCTCCAACTATTGCTCTGTACGCCTTAGCCAGTTTCTGCTTCGCTCCCTCCACCTTTCTTCTCCTTAGCCTCTGGTAAATATTACTGAGTTCTCTAAACTGGTGGATCAGAACCATGCAATATTTGTCTTTCTGTGTCTGATTTTTATGTGTAAAAATGCTCCTTGGGTTTATTGATGTCACAACTGACAGAATTTTCTCTTGATTATGGCAAATCATATCCTATTGTGTATATTTACACGTTTTTAACATGTGCTTCAACAACTGGCCCTTCTTCTGTTTATGATTCATGGGAACACCAACTAGACATACATGGACTAGAAATTCTACATCTTGAGATGGCGTAGTATGTACCATGCCCTGAATATGACTTACATATCCACCTGATTGAAACTACCTGAAAGAAATTCCCATTTTTCTGTTTCTAATATTTAAAAAGTCTCAACACAGTATATGTTAAAGGACATGAGTGCTTATATTAAACTGAGATAAATTATATCTAAGGGTCTTTGCAAAATTAGAGTCAAGTATAAGCAGTTTAATGAGTAATTTGACATCTTGAAAGGCAACTTATTAATGAGTTTTATCTTAATGCTTGAGGCACTCCAAAAGTAGTATTTCAAGTTATTTCTTTGGCTAATCTGTCTATAGCTGGTTCATTTGCATCTGATAATCCCTTACTTGTATCCCTTGAGTCTTAGAAATAGCACATTTTATTATGACTCATTAATTGAGTTTAGAGCCATCACAGTTTGGGAAAGTCTTGGATTTTGAGGTACAAAAGCAAAATGTGGCACAGAATCCTCCTGTAATGCTAATGAAGCACGTTTCAGACCACTCTACTGGTGGTATAAAAAAGAAAAAAGGAGAAATAAAACCCACAGTCAAAGTGCTTCTGAAATGAAGGCTGAATAATGACCATGCATTCTGGCACTGTGGAGAGATTAAAACTTTTTAAAGCCAGCTTGCATGCTCGTTATTTTTTCCCTCCTCTCTCTATTCTCATTTACCTATTCCTATACTTCCTCCTGCTCACCCCACTCCCCACCTTCAGCTAGGAAAGAAAGAAGTATTCTTTGAATTATGCTTTGGCTCACTTTAGAAATATCTTAAGTGGGGAAATGTGAATTTCTTTCTTTCTTTATTCTTTTTTTTTTTTTTTTGGCAGCTGCTATGCCCTTGTGTCTAAACACTAGATCCTACTGCCTGTGGGAGGCCAGTTAACGACATGTGTGTGAAGGTCAAAGCCCCCAAAAGCCCAATTGCCAGACTATGCCTGTTCCTCAGTCCTACATAGAGCTCCACAAACAGTGGTGGTCGGGGCAGCTAAGCCAGCTGGGAGCTGGGGACCAGAGTTCTGGTTTGTAGTGTGTGTTGCTTTCAGCAGCTTACAGTGGCTGATTTCCAGACACCAACACGATGTAACTGAAGTCAGGGTTTTAAGAGACTCATTTTGCACTCTTGTTTTGTGAATTAGTTTTATCTTTTCTCAAAGTATCAAATGAACTACTTGATGGATGTGAAGGTCAGGTGTCACTATAGCAAAAATAAGAATAATTCTAACATAACAACTGCGTAGACTTTCAACACAAAGATTTTTAACTGAAATCAGAATAGTTATGATAAATTCCTTACTTGAATACAGGGGATATGGACTCCAGTTTCCTGGGCTTGTTGTTTGTTTTCTTCATAGTTAGAAGCAATACATCTTTGTTATCTGATGTTGCCAGTAGTTACCTGCTAGATCATTTATATCAGAATACTTGATTTTCTCTTTCCCTAAGTTTAGAATTTATCTAGGTTGAGATAACATCTTAATTTTAATATTTCTTCTTATTATTTTTCATCATACAATATAAAATAGTCTAGTCCATCAGCAACAGTCACTATAGAAATCAGTATAGAGAGTGCGAACAACTATAAATTGATCTATTATATGACCCATTTATCCCACTCCTGAGAATATATCCAAAGGAAGTGAAATCTGCATAAGAGAAAGTGACTTCCACCCTATCTTTACAGCAACACAGTTCACAATAGTGAAGACATGGAAACAACACTGACACCCATCAAAAGAGGAATGGATAAAGAGACTGGTACATCTACTCCAGGGAATGCTATTTAGTCATTAAAAAGAATCCAACTCTACCATTTGATGCCATCTAATTTAACAGGAAAATTTTCCGGTGATATTTCTTTAACCTGATATTAAAGATCTAGATAAATTTGGACATTTTAAATACCCAGGCCAATAAAGTGTCCTAAGATTCTACAAGCCCTTGTAGTTGCTACTTGCTTGTCATTGCACGGAACTCCAAGGAATCATATCTTCAACATTTAAAACAAGGGTGAGTTGAGTACTGAAATTGGTATTTACATAAAAATTTGATTAAGCCTTTTGTTGCCACAGTTAAGAAACGAATATTATGGAATTAGTGTTGTGGCACAGCACAGTAAGATACAGCTTATGTCAGCATCCCATACTGGAGTACTGGTGTGGGTCCTGGCTGCCATGCTTCCAATCCAGCTCTCTGTTGATGCACCTAGAAAGACAGCAAAAGGCCCATCACACACATTAGATTCCCAGACGGAGTTTCCTAGTTTCTGGTTTCAACCTGGCCCAGCCTTGGCTGTTGTGTCTACTGGGAAGTGAATAAGTTAAAAGGAATCTCAATCTCTCTCTCTCTCTCTCCCTTTCAAATAAATGAAAAATGAAGTAGTTTGTGTTTTTTTGTTTGGTTTTGTTCTTGTTTTTTAAAGTTGTTTTCTTGGGTCTGGCATGATGGCCTAGCAGTTAGATCCTCACGCCGCATGTGCTAGATCCCATATGGATACCGGTTCATTTCCTGACTGCTCCGCTTCGTTCCCTGTTTGTGGCCTAGGAAAGCAGTAGAGGGTGGCACAAAGCCTGGGACCCAGAGGAAGCTCCTAGCTGCAGGCTTCATGTTGGCTTAGCTGTGGCCATTGGGGCATGAACAAATAGATGGAAGATCTGTCTCTCCTCCTCTCTATATATTTGCCTTTCTAATAAAAAATAAATAAATTTTTTAAGAAGTTGTATTCTTGATTGTTTAATAATGATTTTTTTTTTCCTAATACATTGCAATCTGTGAGGTGGAAATGTTCTTTAGGACTGAAAGTAAAGTTATACTGGTCCTTATCTTTTTTTCCCCTAGGTATGTATCATATAAAGAACAATGATATTGGTGTGAGTGGGGTTTGGGAGGAGGTTTATAGAAATAGCAAGCCTAACCTATTGAACACGTAAATTTGTTATGAATTCCAATATTTGAACTATTTGAACTGAGTTCATAATCTGAATAAAACATAATAATATAATGACTTTAGTTTCAGGAATCTTGAGTTAATGATATCTAAAACTTATTTAGTAACATGAAAGTTAAATATGATAATCTTTTTTTAGGTTCAAGGAATCTGGAGTAAGCATTTGGTACCATAGCTTAAGTTGCCTCTTGAGATACCCACATCCCATATCAAAGTGCATAATTCAAGTCCTGCCTACTCCTTTTCCAATGTAATTTCCTGCTTATGTGCATCCTGGGAGACAGCAAATGATGGCTCAAGTACTTGGATGACTGCCACATGCATTATTAACACAAGTGAAGTTCCAGTCTCCTGACTTCAACCTGGCCCATGCGTGGCTGTTCTAGACATTTGGAGAGTAAATCGATGGGCAAAGTGTATTTTTCTCTCTATCTCCCCATGTTTGTGTGTGCCTTTAAAATAAAATAACATTAAATGAAAAGGATTCAAAATTGCTGTCCACTACCATAATTCAATATGTAAACTATAGCAAAATACATTTTAACAGTGCAGTATGAATGATTAATATTCTTTTTATTGTGTATATGTAATAGTAGTGTATTATAATCCTTGAAAAAATTTTCAAAAATAATCACTTGGGTAATTCTTGAAGCAGTCACCAGAAGAAAAACAAACTCATTCAATCTTGGTTTCAACTCTGGAAAAATACATTTCTTCTAATTCCTATCCATTTTTAATTCTGGACTGAGAGTTTAAAGCATGCCTTTAAAATTTCTGAGTAGGTATAAGGAGTTTCAGATGTGAAGAGCTATTACCCGTGGTGATCTCCCCTTCTCTCCCAAACTGAAATTCTCCAAATGTTGTGGTCCTAAGTCAGAGCTTTCAATAACTTCATGTTTTCAGGAAAAGCAAGGCAGAGATTGGCCATCAAGGGATAGTTTCATATATCAAATGGAGTCACAGAATTTTGTGCATATCCATGCCATCTGGGAAGTAAGAGTGATAAAACCTGATAAATATGCTTGAAAATGCTTTTCATTAGAGGCTTTGGATATTGTCATAGGCATTTCTGTTTGAGTGTTATTCCATACTGGATAAATTTTCCACTATTTTAGTCATAAAATATATGTTTAGCTTAGAATATAAGCTGGAAAGAAATATGAATAAAATCAACAAATGTCTCATCCCATGAAGGCACAAATAGCTAATATTTGGTTGTATACCTTTCAGTATTTTTTCCATAAATATTACTTTGTTCACAAATAGAAGTATTACAAAAATATTATACTATGTGCCATTTAAATTCTCTAATTCTTGAAAACCTAAGAATTTTCTAGGTTAAACAGAAAAAAATCGGAGAGGGTTGATCAACTAACGAGTAGAAAAAGCACTTGTTAGGAATTGAGAACACTGGGTCACAGCCCCCACATTTTCCTTCTCTGAAGATGTAAATGTTATTCTAGTTTCTTTAGATGGAAAGAAGGCTGGAATTAGTAGACCAGAATAAGTTGGCAAAAAAGAATCCTCTAGAAAATGTTTGAAAATACAGATATCTGACTCTGCTCCCAAGAGTTTGGTTCATCAACCATGAAGTAAGAGCCAAAGTTATGGATTTGTTAATGATTTATTTTATTTATTTGAACGGCAGTGATAAACAGAGAGGAAGAGATCTTCATCTCTCCCCAAATGGCCACAACAGCCAGTGCAGCATCCAGCCAAAGCTAAAAGTTAAGAACTCTATCAGGATCTCTCATGTGAGTGGCTGAGGCACTTGGACCATCTTTGCTGCCTTCCCAGTCACATTAGTGGGAGAAAGATCAGAAGAGCAGTCCAGACTTGAGCCCATTATCCAATATGGGATCTAGTATCCCAGATGCTAGCTTAACCAGCTGAGCTACAACACAGTGTTAATGATGGCCTGGGTGATTATGTTATAGGAGATTCTGGAAGTATATATTGAAAATCAATTGATTAGATTACCCTTTGGTTTCAGAAATTATTGGAGAAGAGTTGGAAAAGTGCATAGACAGTGAGGGCTGTCAGCAGTGCATTTCTTCAGACCAATAAACTCAGGCAGATCCCCAGTCCAACTTGGGAAAATAATAAAAAAGGGCAACAGTTGCACTCTTTAGGGGACCTTGTCTTTGTTAGGTTCAGAGGTGCTCAGACACACTGGAAAGAGAGAGAGTGTGTCCAGGCAAAGTTTAATAGGCAGGGGAGAGCCTGAAGGACCACTTCCACACTGGATGACCACATGAGGGAAATGGCACCTGGAGTATATAGCCATGGACTGTTATACATCTTAGGTGTGGGGGCTGGGAGAAGGCAGCATCTCTTTGGTTTGCACAGAGGTATGGCATGTAGCGTGGGTTGCACATCATGGCAGGTGTTGACCTTTTGCATACTAAGGCAAGGTCAGGGTAATTCGGTGTTTCAAACATTCCTGGAAGGGAGTGTGCTTGACTTCAGCATGGCTGCCTAACCTAAAGCCTTTTTTTGCCTAGCTTGTGTAAGGCATTCTGTTCCGTAGCAAGTACTCTTCTTGTGTCTTCCAAGCATACACGCTATCCAGCAACGATCGAGTCACACGTTTAGCTAGTGGTAGGCTTCATACTAGAAACAGGGACTCTTGTCCCTTTCCCAAATCTTTCCACTATACCACCTTGAGAAATCCTGATTCTCACAGTAACCTATGAGATTTTGATCTCTTTTAAGATATCTTTCCCAGTTTTCTGCTTTTTGTTATGTTCCTATAGCATGTTCCTTTCTAGGGCTATGAGCTTACATCTTTTATCATGTTTGTAATATGTTTAGTTCACTTTTCATCTTGTTCTTGCTCTCCTAGCCTGAGTTATCCAGTGGCTGGCACAGTCTATGACACAAAAGATGTACATAATGTTTTACAAAATAACAAATATGTACTCCTCTTAAAGCCTCTACAGTTTAAAAGACAATGGTCTATATAATCTGGGCTTCTCCCCCAACCTTGCTATTGGTTGGATTCTGTTTTCTAGCTGCTACTATTTTGAAGATCTTTTTTTTTTTTTGCAGTTTACACAGTAATTCATCTTTTCTGAAACAGCAGCAGTATATCATTTCACTCTATTACATGTACATCTTGAAGTAGAATTTCATTTTAAATTTACTTCAAATGGTTGGCCTGATTTCCATCAGAGACTTCAATATAAGTTGTTTTTTTATCCACTGATCAGAATAACTACTCTGTAAAGGAAAGGAATAAGATGTTCAAAGAAGATAGTTATGTCTATTGACACTATATTAAAATGCAAATGTAATACAAACTGAAGAAGTCAAGCTGCCAAATAATCTGGATCATTTCTGAATCCAGCAGAAAATTTCAGGTTACTCATTTCTATGGAAGCCTTTGAAAGTCTGTATGTATCTGGTGAACTCTGATATGTGGTTGACTGGCTGTAAAAGCTAACCAGAGACTATTCATTCTCCATGTCTGGTTACCCAAGAAAGATGCATACTTACATTTTCTAACATATTTTTGGAATTTAACTTTTATTTTAAAGATATGTATACTATGTAAATCATTTCTGAACCATTTTAGATTTCAAGGAAACCCAGCCCCACCTTCCTATTCTTACCTTCTTCCTATAACTTCTCATGGGACAACAGACGGGCTAGCGATCCTTTGTTACCTTGTCAATGGTCAGCATCACCCTTGGGAATTCCCTCCTCCTGATTCTAATAACAGCAACAAAACCAAAACTGTGTATCGTCTGTACAGCTCACTACTTTCTTTGTTGAATTTGGATATAAGGTTTTATAATGAAATCATTTTTGTGCTGACTCAGTCTCTGTGTTGAGCTGGTTTTCTCTCTGATTTTCACCACTTAAACCCTTCTTTGTTTCCCTCCATTCAGCTTCTTTGGTCTTCTTGTTGCTTCCAACCCACCAAGCCGACCTCTCAGGGTCAGTGCCCTCAAATATGCCTGCAATGGTCCTCTTTGCTCTCTGAATTCAGCGTAACCCCACTTCCTTTACGCTTTTATTCTAGCATCAACAAAGCAAAGTGACAGTGTTCTCCATTTCTAAACTGTTTTTTTTTAAATAATACATATTTATTAAAAATTCAAATACAGAAATAAAAGCACAATATCCCACCCAGTATACAGACAGCCACATAAATCCCCTTCCCTCTAATCCCATTCCCCAGAGGTTATCACTGTGAACAAGTTAAAGTATATCCTTTGAAACATTTTCCTTTGTATATACAAGTATATATAAACACACATAAATGCACTTTTGCCTTTTACAAAAATGAAATCATGTAAATGTACTTATTAATCTTCAATTTCTATCTTCATTCATTCAATATACCGAAAATTCACAACAAATCTGATTATCAGTCCTCTTGGGTTCGTTTTCCATTATATAAAATTCATATTCAAGCATCAATTACAAAACTCTTGATAATATACTTTCTGCCATCTTTGAGTCTCATCTCTAACCACTCCAGTATGAAAAGACTGGAACATAAATTACCTTAAATTCTTCCTGAAACAAAGGCAGTACAATCAGACAAACAAACAAACTAGGAACACACTCTGTCATTCCTAGATTTTGGCCTTTTCACTTTGTGTTACATTCTGCCTGGACTTTTCCATCTGGCAAATCCCTAATTCTTCCAACAATCAGCTTAAAAATGATCTCTAGAAAGCAAGACTTCCCAACTTTTTTCAAGACATAATCACTTCTCTATTTACCCCTATACTTTATAGCTAGCTTCTTAATTGTACTTATCTCACAGTACTGCAGTAATTCATTTACATGTTTTGAGTTACCTTTCCATCCAAAGGATCTGATGGGGTGTTTATCTTGGAGCAGGTACTCAGTAATTTAACTGTTGAGGAACCAATGCTTTAGGAACATTTGCGGAGTACCTACTATGCACAGAACCATATCCCAAGCATGAAAAGAAACTTACCATTTTGTCCTAAGGAACTTACCATTTTCCTATTATTTCCCCTGGGTGGATAGGGGAGGGACTGAACACTGTTTTATTAACAGTGTTATTAAACTCTGTTTTATTAACTCTGACATGCTGTGTACCCACTGGCTTTATCATTTTCACTCTTGGAACATATGCTTACAGGAGTATGATTTTTTTTTTCCTCTACTGTCCCTATTTCAGGACTTAAAATGGTGGCTGGTACATAATCGGTGATCAAAAAATATGTCTTTAATAAGTGAATTAGTCCCATGGGGAAATAGCCAGGCAAGTTTTGAAAAGTGTAAGTGACATAGTTCCAAGATTTTAAAACATCATTTAAAGTGCTGCTCTTAACATTTCTATCCTAATTCCTCTTTTTGAATCAATGATGTTTCTAAACTCAGTTCTTATTTCTGAGAAAAAATCCCACCACAATATTCTTTCACATACTTGATTTTAAAACTGAACTTCATTCTTTGTAGAAACTTAAATTTGTAAGCACCAACAAATAAAATTAAGAACAATTGTTTTACAGTTTCATGTTACATAATGCTGATGCGTGAGTGCTCTTCTTTATCAAAAAGCTTCATAGAGTAGCTTGAAAGATGAAATAATTTCCTTGATAAATGTCTAATATTCAGACATATAAATTATATCCAATTTTGGAGACTTATAAATGATCCTGAAACGTCTGTTTGAGCAGAAAAATTTATTAATTCACTGATAGATACTTTTTTAGATAGTGACATAGATATAGAATTATTTTCTCAAAATGCATGGCTATTTTTTAAAGCTCTTGAGGAAAACTTATAAATTCTTTTCAAATTGCTGTAGCAATTTACCAACAGAGCAAGTGAATATGTTGTCCCTGAACACAATAGTTTTTATTATTCATTAAGATCTTTTTTGATAGGTGAAAATCTATTCCTTTGCTATTCCTTGCGTACTACTTACAATGATTTTTTGATTTGTTTCTTGACCATTTGTATATGTATCTTTGTGATATTCCCTCTTTCTTATTGACATTTGACACTTTATGTCCAGTATCTTTCAACAAACATTATCTCCTTTTTGAAATTTCTTATGATGTGCCTGTTCCTATTTAATTTAGGAAATATGTATCTACATGTAGCTATTTATAATATGTCTTATATATAATGCAAATACATTTTATCTAGAAAGATTTATTTATATGAAGGCACCTCAGAAAGTTCTGTGAAAGACAGAATTAAGAATTTTTGTTGTAAAATTTTTTGATTTCCATAAATGATTTTTTTTGTAGTTTGTGTTTTTCCCAAACTCTTTGAAAAGCCCTTTTATGAAGTTTTCCCAAAAATTGATTATTATTTAACAATTGCCTTTTTTTTGATGCATCCTACTAGAAAGTTTCTAGTTAATTGGCAGCTTTGGAGTGGTTTATTTTTGTTAGGTATTTATAAGAAATAACTCAAATAACCTACATTTGTATTTGGAAATCAAGCAAGATTGAGGTCATTTCCAGAATATATTTAGGTTTGTTTGCTCAGGGATTTCTCAGGTTTGCGCTTCAATTTAATTTACTTTAATACTGCCAACATGGGGAGAGCAAGGAATTGTTCCAATAAGTGCAGGTAAACAAATGGGAGCATTAAAATAGTAACTGCTTCTTCATTAGGGCAAGGAATATAGGAACTATGAGCAGAATCTCATGCAACATACATTACCATTTTTGCTTCTTTCAGGGTTCCTCTGCTTTCTGTGTTTTGTGACCAAGTCACAGTGCACATTTTTGCTACCAGAGATCCAAATGTTAATAAACAATGTGCTTTGGCATCAGCCAGTTTTCTTTGAAGCATTTCAGTTCCAAAAGAAGGGTTTTTGTAGTTGTTTGTCAAATTTTAGCTTCCCCGGGGCTCTATGTGCATTTATACTTTTAGAACAGAACCAAATGCTGTCATTGTGATTTGTGCAGATGGCAGCTGTTCTAAATTCCTAGTCATCCCCAAGGGGCATGAGTTGGCGTGGGGGCAGCATGCAGAAAGTCTGTGTGCAATTTCCAGAAATGGCCGATGACAAGCTGTGCCTCTTTGCAAGTGTGTGCAAACACCTGTGGCTAACTGCCATCTTGGAGTGTTGCATATGCCAGTCTGTTCCTCTGGGGCTGGAAATGACACACTATGGACCTCGTGGGTAACAGACTTAAGGAACTGCCTTAGGTGACCTTTAGTGTGGAAGCCATATGTGGCTGTTTGCTTGCCTAAGGTTTCCAGTTTCCCAGTATTGAAAGGATAATTATCAAAGCACAAATAACTATATCAAGCAGTTTGGAAGATCTTGAACCTGACTGTTGCCTTGTTATCTTTTAATTCATCTGTGAAATTTAACTTTGGTTGTTCTGTGGAGCTTTTTATTCTTGAATGTTTAGAGACTTTATACAAGCTAAGAGTCTGTATTGAGAAAGGATGAATACATTTGCATTTGTTTTTTGGCAACAAATTCCATTTTGTTTTTGCATTGGTTCTACTATTGAGAACGAGCAAATGGATATACTTTGGTTCTTATAAACTAATAATCCCAGTAATTTGCCTTGTAAGAGGATCTGGGAGTTCACTCTTTGGTCCAAACCACAAGAAAATGAGATAAGCATATTAGAAAACACCATGTGCCCATTTCACCTGTGAAAATTCAGCATAGTCATCTTTCTCTTGTCTGTAATGTTGTTTCATTATGTGTGTTTAAGTTTGGTGAAAACCCAAGTCCATCTGATGTACAGAATAGTGAGAGTGAGAAAGAGAGAGAGGGAGGGAGAGGGAATGAGAAAGAGAGAGAGTGAGAGTGTGAGAGAGAGAGAGAGCTCCTCTATCCACTGATTCACTTCCCAAATGGCTGTAACAGCTAGGGTTGGGCCAGGTTAAAGCCAGGAGCTTCTTCTGGTCTCTCAGGTGGAAACAGGGCCCAAATACTTGGACCATCCTTCATTGCTTTCTTCAGTACATTAGTAGGGAGCTGGATTAGAGGGGGAGTGGCTGGGACTCAAAATGATGATCATATACAGGTGATACAGGAGGTAGCTTAACATAGTGCAACACAATTCCAGCCTCTCATTTTATGTTTTATAAAGGCAGGCAGTCATAATAATCAACATTTTGTCCATTAATCCATGTACCCTAGGGTAACTATAAATTAGTAAAACTTTACTAAAAAGCAATTTGGCAATAACTGCCCAAATTGTTAACAGACTTAAATATTTTAAAATACTTGTTTGTTTGCTTGGAAAGGTAGATCTACAGAGAGAAACGGAGACATAAAGACTTTCCATCCACTGGTTCATTCTGCAAATGGTTGCAACAGCTAGAGCTGAGCCAATCTGAAGCCAGGAGCTTCTTCTGGGTCTCCCTGCAACCACACAGGTTGTAGGGGCCTAAGGATTTGGATCATGTGCTGCTTTCCCATCCATAAGCAGGGAGCTAGATGGGAAGTGGAGCAGCTGGGATGTGAACCAGCCCCGATGTAAGATGCTGGTGCATACAGGGGGAGAACCAGCCAACTGTGACATTATACCAGGCTCTAGAGTAACTTACATTTTGACCCAATTATTCCAATTCTAGGACTTTTTCATAGGAAGTCATGAGAGATATGGACATTTACAGAATTACTTATGTACAAGAATGAATGTTACAGAATTCTTAAAATTCAGAAAATTAGAAGCAACCTAAGAACTGAACCATATGTTAATAGTTACATAATTTATGGACTAGCCGCATGGCACAATCTTATAAAGTTATTAAAATGCTATTTTCAGAAAATATTGATTGCTATGGGAAAATGCTCCTGGCTTAACTTAAATGAGGACAAATAAGTGAGTAATATATAATATATATATACATGAATGGAAAGAAGTGTGTGAAATATTTATGATAGTTATTTCGAGGTACCATATTTATAAATTTTTTCTTTTACCCATTAACTGTCAATATTTTCCTATGAACATGCAATCCACTTTAATAAAAAAAAGCACTGAATTTTAACACCTAATGTATTCATCGGAAAAAATCTGTGAAGCACCATTAACACATTTTACTTCCAAAATATGATGCACTTCGACTATTTAATTCCTGAGTTCTACTTTACATTTGCCTTTGTGAATTAAAATTCTGTGTTTTAGGAAGTGAAATTTTAACATTGGTTATTGTATTAGGAAATTTTACCAGACTAACCCTCAGCTTAAGCTAGACGTGATTGATAGCCACATATGTTGAGTAATGCACACTGATTTTTCACAGGAGCAGAAACATCTGTAGAGATTGATAGGGCAATTCTTTCCTGACAGCATACACTTCGCCTTTCTAGACACTCTAAGAACAAAATAGAACAGTTGTCTTAACTTGATCTTTTCACTTCCTCTTATGGCTTGGGCAAGCATGTCTTCTGAATTACTGTGTCTGTAGGCTCATATAGAGGAAATAAGCATGAAGAAAATGAACAGTAAACCCAGATGACTTAAAGTCTTCTGGCAGGGATTTACAGTTCCAAGGAAAGCAACAGTCCTGTCCTCCCACCACAGCAGCACCACTGCACTTCACCTAGCCAGTTGGCTTCAGCAGCCATTCCTAAGACCTAAGAGGCTCTCCAAGTCTCCCATTGCCTCAGGACGTTGTGAAGACTGGCGGTATTTTGTAGGCTATTCAGCAGTCTTCTCCTGCCCTTGATTCTGCCCTTCCTCTCCCCACTCCAGGCCTAATACTGCTGAAGCTCTTCTGAGGTTTTGTTCTCGTTTTAAACAATTTGGGCTCTTTTCGGACTCGATGTCTTCATTGACTATTTCTTAATTAAAACCTGCCCTATCTTCTCTAACTGGTAAGAAAAGCAACACCATGTAAGATTCACAATAGTATAATTGTCCTTGTGAACTTTTGCTTTTCTGGCTCAAAACGACTTAGTCGGTCCTTTCTTTTAACTCTATTAACACTCTCAAATAGGTCTCCATTATACTGTCTGTTATACATCTATATAAGTGTATTTTTACTTGTTTGTGACCATGAACCTATCAGAATGCTGTGAGTTTTCCATTATTGGAAGTATCAGGTCGAGGCCCAAAGAATCAAGTAGATTTTGCAGGAAATGTGCCTTGCATGGGTTCACCCAGATGACCAGGGATGCATGTCTCTTTTAGTTCCAGGTATACAGTGAGTATATGTCCTTCACTTAGCATTCTCACTGGGAAAAGGAAGGAGGAAGCTGGAGCTGGAGGCAGGGCAGGGTGGGAGTCCTTGGTGGCAATATATCCTTTCCAATTTGAATCACCAATTTTCATAAATACATTCCTATTTTCTTCTTTTCATGGGATCCCAGAGCTCTCATAAATGAAAATCAGTTCTCATCACTACAAAACATCTGAGGAAACTGCTAGGTCACTGATAACTAATGTTAAGCCTTTGCCAGGCATTCTGATAAGTGCTTAACATAGATTAATGCATTTAATTTTTTAGTAATCCCTCATGAGGCAGATATAATTATTGTCCCTATGAAGTACATGAGAAAATTCAGACTTAATTCATAAAAGTTGTCTAAAGATATACTAGGCATAAGTGAGAGATGTGGAACTCAAACTCAGGCAATGTGGTCCAGTACCCAGGAACTTTGGCCAGCCATGATCAGGGACGCACAATGCCCTAGGAACCAATGTCTCCTTCCCAAATTGTCAAGGTCAGCATGAACCGAGCATAGCTATTTTATAAGTTTATTCTCTTTCAAAACCCAGGAGACAACATAGTCTACTCATATTACATTGTTATTTTTGCAAAGCTTGTCATTCATGTTACTCTTATTAATTTCCTTGTATATTTTCCAAGTCTCTTTATACAATACAGTCAACTGATCTTAAAATCCATGGATCTCACCATGTTACCCCAGTCAGTTCTTCAACGTTAACCCTACTTTTCTTGTATAATGGCCAAACACATAGCCATGAACAAAAGCATACCTGAGGTGAGTACACTGTTCTAGTGTCATGGGAGTGAACTTGGGAGGAAGATGTTTGACCTTACAGGTGAGATGTCATGTGTAATGCTACTGTTGCCTCCTGGAGTTCCAGATTTTCATTTCAGGATCTGCCTCCTAATGTCAGTTTCATGCATGCAGACCTTGTGAGGGAGCACGTAGGTCTTTAACACCCACATGGGAGAGCTTCCTTAAGTTGCTAGATTCTGGACTTTAGCTTGGCTGTGTCCCCAAGCCTTGTAAACATTTGGGGTAGTGAATAGTCCAGGTAAGTATATGCTCACTCACTCATTCCCCCTCCCTCCCTCTCCTTTTCCCTATCCTTCCCCTCTTGCCTCCCTTCCACCCTCCCATTCTGCCTTTAGAAAAATTAAATACTCTAAAAACATATGAAATTAAGTAGGATATAGGCCACAAAAAGACCCTGAGTATAGTTTCACAAAATAAGGCACTATGTAATCTCAATGCCCAAATGTCCCAATCTTCTCCAAAGTCACTGGGTTCCCCTATGCATTTATTCATATTGTTCCTTATCTGATCTTTACCTCTTATAGTAAGATTTTCCTGTGAAAAGAATCAATAGGATGTACAGACACATGAGAAGAGACTTATGATGTATTGGCTTACACAGTTAGGAAAATTGAGAAGGCCCCAAATCTGTGACCTCTAGAACCTGCAAAGCCAGTGAGTTTCCAGTCCCAGGCCAGGAGTGTGGGTGTCTGAGGTGGAGAGAGTGAGGATGTCCCAATTCAGACGTTTTCGTTTTAGTTGGGCTTTCAGCAGATTAGTTGGCATCAGTGAAGATGATCTTTTTATCCTTTGATTCAACATGAATCTCTTGCAGGAGCACCCTCATAGACACACCAGGAATAATGTTTTACCAACTGTCTTGGTATCCTTATCCAGGCCTAGTTGATATACGAGTCAAATAATCATGCTTGGTGACACATTCTTATTTGTCCTGAGGTAATGATCCAGGCTACAGAAGTATGGTCTAGGCTGTAGGACCTAAGAGAATACTACTGAGAAGTGACTCAATACATTTCACACGTGTGACTGAGGGAGAGGCAGAAGGGCAAGCAGTTGTAATGAAGCCTTAATTGATCCAATGGTGTATTTTTGGTGACTACTGTAACAAATTGCATCAAACTGAGTGATTTAGAGCAACCCCATCACTTTTATTTTCCACATTCTACTGGCAAGAAGCCTGAAATCAGTGCCATTGAGCAAAAAATCAAGGCATCAAAATTCCCTCTGAAGGCTTTAGTGGGATATCCATCCCTTGGCTTCTCTAGTGGCTGTTGGCCTTCTTTGGTTTGTGGCTGCATCATGTCAATCTGTCATCATATCATTTCTCTTCAGTGATTAATTGGGAGCCACCTGATAATTTAGGCTAATCTCCCAATGTCAAAACCCTAATTTAGCCACACCTGTGAAAATCTGGTTACCATGTAAAATAATGTGTATGTGAAAGGTATTGTGACCTGATACGTTTGGGGGATATTTTCAGCTTCCCACATTTAGAAATGTCTGTAACTCAGATGGTTCATCCTAGGGTTTCCTCCATCTGCAGCAAGAAAGTTAAGCCTTTGCACCCCTGAACTGGTACTTTAGATGAATCGGATTACTCCCCTGAGAATGGAGGCACACCCTTGGCTAGTAGGCTTCCTTTGAATGAAAGAAATGTTCAGGGAAAAGACAGCTTTCAGGCACATAACACTCCTGGCAGTCAGGTTAAGGCTTTGGTCCTGAAGAAGTGACCTGGAGGGTGCATTAACACATACACTCAGCCTGATGCTTTTATGGCCTATAACTGTGAGATGGTTGCCGATTTCAGAGTTTTGTATCTTATTGGGTCATAAAACCTTCTATGAGCATTACCCCATTGCTTACCACAAGGATATATCTAAGTATAATTTTACTGAAATGAATGTGTAGCCTGAGTGGTTAAAATGTTCACGTCCTACCTAAGATTACCTGGGTTCTATTGGCTACAGGAGACACATCTTATCAACAGTGATCAGCAGAAACTATATCTCAGGGGTTTTAATGTTTTTGTTTTTATTTTCATTTCTTCAAAACAGTGTTTTTTCTCATATTAAATTCTTCACTGACTCATAGGTCATACAGTAGCATTATTTTCTTCGAGAAGGTTCTTAATTTTTTTCATTTCTTCAGTGACACATCCATCAGTAGCATGTTATTTAACTTAATGGCATTGTAAATATCTATTTTTCTTCCTATTCTTCTTCTATTTTGTTTTGTGGCTTTTCATTTAAGAGCATGTATAGTAACTGTGTAATGTAGACTGTTATATCCAGATGTGAGGATACAATGCAGCATCTCTACTTCCAGATCAAAGATGGACTCCGTGAAACTGTTGAATATATCTTGGCAATAGCATGCTGGACTCTGCAATTGTCTGTGCCTATGATGATGAACTTACGATTGCTTATGAAGAATTATGATATTGTAATAATATAGGGGAAGTTGGGTGGAGGGGATTTGAGAGGGGAATAGGGAAATCCCAGGGCCTATGGAACTGTATCATAAAATAGTAGCACTAAAATGCAAAAAAAGTTTAAAAAAAGAAATACTATAAAGGAATTAAGTAAAATGAACAGGGAAGATCACAAAATATGAGTCAAAAGAATTGTAAAAATACATCCTAGTAATGTATAATTTATATTATATGTCACAATATAATACATTCTATATTTGTGAATAAATACATATACCTAAATTCAAACACACACACACACACACACACACACACACACACACACAAACAAAATTACCTGGGTTCAATTCCATTCTCTGATTCCTGGCTCCAATTTCTTGCCAATTCAAACCCTAAGAGACAGCAGTGTCGGACAAAGTCACTGGGTTCCTGATACCCATAGGAGAGACTTGGGTTGTGCTTTTGACTCCTGGCCCTGACCCCCCCAACCTTTGTGAGTTTCTGCAGAGGGAATCAGTATACAGGAGCTTTGTCATTCTGGTCTCTTTGCTTATATAAATATACCACTTTTATTTTCCTATATATGTAATGTTATGAAACATCTTTGTGTTATTTTTCACTTTTCTCTTACACAGAATTATTCTTTTTTCTTTAATTGCTTTATCCATATATCTTTAAGTATTTATTCTCATTTTTCTGTCTTCCCTTACTAGACAATCAGTTTCTTAAGGCTGGGGTAACTGATATCTTCCAATTTGTAACGGTTTTAGTCTCTGGTAGAAAATAGATGTTCATAAAATTTTAATGAATGAACTACTAAATGTAGCTTAAAGCAGCCAATCTCTACCCGTTTGTCAATTGGCAGAGCAGACGGAACAGTCAACCGTGTGAATAAAAGCCATCAAGCATGTCCAACAAAAGTGACGGAGTGTATATCAGGAGGCAGTAAAGTAAACAATATCACAAGGGTCATAGCTCTCTCACTCTGCGTCTCAGCCAAGAAAGGCTATGATTTACTTTCTGCTCTTGCCAAGAATGAAGAAATAAAGTCATAAACAAAAAGTGAAGGAGTGAAGAATTTCTGAGCTGCGATGGACAGGCCAATCTGCTTGCCCACCTGCAGCCAAACAAGCATGATCGAAGAATAATGCAGCTTTCCATCACCCTCTCAGTCTTTATTCTTTAACAAGAATGGAGGATCTTCAGTGGGAAATGTGATTCCTCCCCTGAGAAAACTGACAAATTTGGCTTTATGCACAGAGAATGTTGGGTGCCCCTACCACTGTAGGAATTCTATTAAAAATCCAAATCTGAGCCACCTACATCCAGGCTGCTAAATTTCAGGAGTGTTCCTGTATAATATGACAGCACTCCAGAAATTGCCTGGAAAAATAGAGTTAAATGATAAATTTGTTTTGGCACACAAGAAGATTTGAAATCCATGTGTAGATTTCTTTCCCCACAATATGCAATTTTCATGAATTTTTCTAAGACTCCTCATATGTATGGATTTCAAATTCATCTTACCACAAAATAAATTTATGTTTTAATACCATTTTCTGCAGCCTTTTTAAAGCAACCTCATCACTCTCACAGAGGCATGAGGGGGAATGAACAATTAGGAGTTACAGATAGACCCTCGGAGTAATACACATGGCACACACCTTGCTTTTGTCTTTGTGTTATTTATTTTCCTGCAACAGTTTAAATTCTGTTTCAAAATTTTTTTTCACATGAAAGGTTTTCAAGAACACACAGTTTGGGCACTTTTACATTTGTTAAAGTAATGTATACCCATCATAAATGTCAAATAAATAAAAATGATTTTGCTGTCTTCCTCTCCCCAAGCAGTCTGTAGGCACAATGATCCTATGCAAATGCTAAAATTCATTTTATGAAATGGCTAATTTTGGATAATATCTAAAACCTTTGGCTATGAAGGATGTGAGATTCAATTGGTTTGTACTACTCCTTCCATCCCAATTTTGTTATTTAGGTTACTATGTAACTATCCTTTTGGGTGCATTTATGTTTCACAATATTATATGCAAATATCTTTTTTTCAGTATGAAAATTAATCCCTTATATGCATCTCTTAAATAATTGCAAATTTGAAGGTCCTCAATTTAAGTGGTTTGATGGTAAACTGATTCAGTCGTGAGAGAGGGGTTGACATGTAGCATTTGTATATTTCTGTGGATAATTTCAAGCTGCCAACCTGACTTTACATTCTTTCTCTGATTATATAATGTGCTTTTTCTGTGTCCCAATTTTTAAAAAATAAATTCATAAACTACATTTTCTGAATTACAAAGATGCAGATGTTCAATATGGAACCAAATACTGTGGAATTCCACAGAGGAAGAAATGCAGTCTTGAGGGAAATAAAGTACAGAACAGTATAACCTAGAAATTTCAAAATTTTGGTTATATTTTAGAATGATTGCTTATCAATTTAAAGGGGGAAGATAAGTCTTCTGAAACAGAAGAGAGAAAATGTTTGGTAACAAATTATAGAAAAAGCACAAAACTTATACTTAGTGCTGATCCCACAAGCATGCTGTTTTGTAAAGCATTTGGAAGGACTTTGCAGCTTCAGTATTATTAAGCATTATACTAAAAAGCAGATGGAGGCCATCAGATATTTCCAATAATGATCCAATAAAGTATCAGAAATATGGACTTAGGTTCCAAGTAAGGATTTGAACAGTGTGAAATGAAGAATCTAGTTTGTGGTTTCATGTAAATACATAAAAACAACTTTTCCTGCCTAAGTTGTTGTTTCCGTTGCCAGTTTTATTTATTTTTATTAGAAAATCAGATTTACAGAGAAAAGGAGAGACAGAAACATCTTCCATTCGCTGGTTTACCTCCAAGTGAACCAGCTAAGAAACAGCCACAGTGGCTGGAACTAGGATGATCCAATCAGAGTGCAGGAGCTAGGAGCTTCCTTGGTGTCTCCCACATGGGTGCAGGATCCCAAGGCTTTGGGCGATCCTCTACTGCTTTTGCAGGCCACAAACAGGGAGCTAGAAGGGAAGTGGAGCAGCTGGGATATGAACTAGCAGCCCCATGGAATCCTGATGTGTGCAAGACGAGGATTTTAGACACTAGCTATCATGCTTGACCCCTAAGTTATTCTTAATAGCGGCTTTGTTGCTTGACCAAGTGTGTAGAAATAGGACACCTTTGTTGGCTCACTTTTTCTTATTTCATCACTGTTCAGTATTATCCATCCACCCATCCCTTCACCCATCCCTTCATCCATCCCATGATAGTCATGAGCCACAGGCGGTTATTGAGCATTTAACATGTGACTAGTGTAACTAGAAAGGAATTACAAAAAATTGAGTCTATTTAAATCAAATATCCACAGGTGGCTAGTGATTACATATTATCAATACAGTTCCTGAAGCTATGGGCAAAGAAACAACTAGGGTTTTTCCGCCAAGGAATTTGTTGTTTGCCTGGGGATCAATATACTTTGCTTCTTGTCCAGTAGAAACAGGAGGATATAGGCAGCAAACAACTTTGTGGCACTATAACTAGGCTACTAAGGGCTGAATATTTTAAGCATTGAAATCAAACAAGATGGTTTTGTTTCTTTAAGGTTCAAAATCATGCTATGTTTTCTTTTTGGTTTGTGTTTGACTATGGTTTTCTTGCATCTTTATGGTTTTCTGCTTTATCCTGTTCTCACGGCAGAAGGACTGTATTCCCTCAACATAGGGAGAGCTTCCAGTTGCTTTTTTTTAAATGTCTGCGTTTAATGGAATCTACTCTTCATGAAGAGTTAGTCCTAAGTATCTGTGGATTCCTACATTATTTTTGGTCCCTTGCTTTCTTAAGTGGCTGAATAGCTGATGTCTTATCTTACTCTTGAGTTAATTTATTCACACATTCAATAAATACTTGTGGAACACTACTAAATATCACATATTGTCATAGACCCTGGGAAATCAGAAGCAAACAAATCAAATACTTATGTTCATGAAGTTTTTATCTCAGCAGAGAGAGATAACAAATAAAAAAATACATAAAGTAATGTCAGATAGTGAAAATAAATCACAATAAAGAGGATAGATAATAACATGAATAAAGAAAGATTTGTGACTCTCTTACATAGATAGCTCACAGAAAGCTTTATTAGTAAGGTGGCAGTTTGGGCAGAGCCCAAAAGAATAACTAGAAAGTTGCTGTGGGAATGTTGTATCAACAACATACCCTGCCAAGGGACCATCGAACATTCTCAAATGAAACAATTTGGGATGATGAGTTTAATTTTTTCTGTGGTTAGGCTGTCAAGTTGTCCTGTTTGGCGTGAATGGCAGAACAGACGCTAGAGATCCTTAAGACAGCTAACTGTACTGCAGAAGATCTTAGCTTGAAGAGAGAAGAGAATGACTTCAGTGTGACCAACATCTCTGAGTGCATCGGTTTGCAAGAGAATGTGTGAGAAAGGGGGTTGTCACGTGGTAAGACAATTGGCATGGACTTTGTAGCAGTAGTTTCTAATTATTTGGACTTTCATATCATAATCAAGTAGGTTGCTGTTCCACATCTTTCTCTTCAACTACAAGTTTTCTTTGTGTTCTGGATTGTTTGCTTTATGTATCCTGGTTTATTAAATAATAATATTAACTACTTTGAGCATCAACCAATTCCTTACTATCTGTTGGTCACAAAAAAATCTCATTCTCATATTGGATCGATTTATCTATCTATATCTATATATTTCTATATTTACTTATTTTAATTTAATATTTTGTGTAAGGAAAGTAAATCCATGTCACATTGAAGTTCAAGTTGCAGATGTTGTTGAGACATGATAGGGAGATCAAGCGAGAAAGTCTTTTATGAGCCATCACAAAAAAGTGATGCAAAAATGGGGAAGAATTCAAGATTTAATCCCTTACTACTAAGTTCTGAAATTCCAACTATATGAGGAGTGCAGTGATTGGCCAATTGTAGTTTCACTGCATGTGTTGTGCTAAGGATCAACGTTATAGGACTGTAAAGCAAGGGTTTTGTAGAGTGACTTATGGAAGGTTCCTGGGAAGCTAAAATAGTGGTCAAGGTTTGGGAGACAGACATCCGTAATTATAATTTAATGATATCAGTGTCAGAAAGAAACAGACATTTTCTTAAAAATACAGACATTTAAATGAAGAAAGCATTACCTGAGGAGTGTGTATAGTTTAAAAAGATTATGTTTTAAAGCTTTTTTTCCTTTTTCCTAATGGAAAACTATGAGGAAGGCTGGCACTGCAGCTAAAAAGCAAAGACTTAGAGCTGGATTTCTGGGATGTGAAGTCCATCTGTTAGAACCCGACAGCTTGTTAAATAAGCAGAAGCCTGCAGGCCTGGAAGGCAGGAGCTGGAAGCAATCCTTTGGGATTTGGGCCAGAGAATCAGGAACTATATTTTCCTGAGTGTAGGAAACATGATATAAATAGGGAGATGTTCACATAACGAAGTGATTATGTGCACACTCAGCAGCAGAGAGTAAGACTCAAAAGTAATACAGAAGTAATTGCCAAATTAGAAAAAGTTATGAAACTCAGTACCCTTGCTGGTGGTACCAAAGAATGAATAGAATCTTTCAGGTGGGATCCAGCAGGTGGGGATCCTTCAGGTCAGACTGGCAAACAAGTAATTTGGTCTGATCTTCCTTAGCAGGAAGAGTGCTGGGGGTCAGATGCTGCCACATCCTGGGTTAGCGTGTGCTGTTTTAATCTACTGAGAGCCTGATTTTGACTTTTGCACATGATACACTTCCTTTGCTATACCTTCTGCTATTTTTTCTTACCAACTGCAAAATTAATACTATATCCATGGTGCATTCCATAGTAGAGAGAGCTGGAATTTACTAACCTGCATTATTAAATATGTTCATGTATTTATATTTTTTCCTGCTTAGCACGAATGTGCAGTGGCAGAGACAAAGTAAATTAAACCTCGGTAAGAATGTACTATAGGGCCCGGCAGCGTGGCCTAGCGGCTAAAGTCCTCGCCTTGAACGCCCCGGGATCCCATATGGGCGCTGGTTCTAATCCCGCAGCTCCACTTCCCATCCAGCTCCCTGCTTGTGGCCTGGGAAAGCAGTCGTGGACGGCCCAATGCATTGGGACCCTGCACCCGCATGGGAGACCCGGAAGAGGTTCCTGGTTCCTGGCTTTGGATCGGCGCGCATAGGCCCGTTGTGGCTCACTTGGGGAGTGAATCATCGGACGGCAGATCTTCCTGTCTCTCCTCCTCTCTGTGTATCTGACTTTGTAATAAAGTAAATAAATCTTTAAAAAAAAAGTGTGCTATAGAAAAGGTGCACATCATTTTGATATTGAAAAAGGGAAGGAGGATGCAGGCGATCCAGACTTTGGAAGAAACTTATAAATACATTTCCCAATTCAAACATTTCCATTCTTTCTCCAGAAGAGAAATTGCAATGTAAGACGTTATCTCAGTTACAAGCTCACTGGAAGCTATGATATTTTCCTCTTATAATAAATTTAGGCCTACTCAGAACTGTAAAGACATTATTTCTTAAAACAGAGAAAGGATAATTTCACTTTTAAAATGAACTTTTTTTTTGCCTATTAGAGCGAAACAACACCCTGTGTACAATACAAAAAAAGTATAAAGAAGGAGGAAACTGTCTGGTAATCTCGTCTCCCTGTGTTAGTTACATAGATAACATTATGGAGCATTTGACATTATGTTTGGAAGGTGAAGCAATTTGAAAGACCTCTCATATTGCAGCATTTAATAGAATTCAGTCCTAATACTCAAAACCTTTCTTACACCTCCTGTTTCTTTATTTTGTTCTATTTTTAAAATACTGTTTACATGGCTGAGAGGGCTGCATGTCTATGTGGCTTCAGATAGGCTTCAGACAGGCTTACACATTGGGCTTTTAAATATCTTTCACAGTGATACACCAGCACAAATTACTTATGTCTAAGATAACCTTACACTTTCAGTTCAAAAGACAAGTGAATATTCATATCTACATCACTAGCATATGGTCTATAAATAAAGGTAGACCAGGAAAAATGACCAGGATTTGGGAATCCTGATATGTGTAAAGTAGGAGAAACATTAAGACTGTTGCAAATGTCTCAAGTGCAAAGTCTTCATGAAAGTACTGAGCAAAATATCATTCACTCTGCTATTAATACAGTATATTTTGTCTACCTATCAGAGAATTAATTGAAAGATTTATTTACTTGGATATGCAGAGTGACAGAGAGACAGATGGAAAGACAGAAAGGTCTGCCTTCTGCATTCTCCAGCTGGGCTCGACAGACATGGTTGGACCAAACCAAGCCAAGTTCCAGAAGCTTCCTCCAGGTTTCCCATGTTGGGTGTAGGAACCCCTACATCTTGGCCAGCCTCTACCACTTTTGCAGGCACATTAGCAGGGAGCTGAAGTGAAGTGGAGTAGCTGGGGTGCTGGCATCACAGGTGGTAGCTTTACCCACTGGGCCACAATGCTGGCTCCAGAGAACTTGTTTTCAACAAAAATCACATTGTCATTGCTATTAAAACCTGCAATGATCATTTTCTTTGTTTTTAAATTTGAAAATTCCAGATGTGGGACCATACTTCTAGACAGTATTTTTTAAAGATCTGTTTATTTATTTTGATGATTTTTACATAGTTATTAGCGTGATAAGGAGCTAGATGCTATTAAACAATATTTAAACAATTGCTGAATGGATAGATAAATATAGTGATTTAGTATTGGAAATGTTGTTCAATGGTATTATTTAGTCCACGGGGAAGAATCATACTGAGTAGAAAAATTTGCCATAGCTGTCGTAAGTTAGACGAGCTTGTTTGTTGAGAACCAAGTGAAATGGTCACATTGTTGCACTGCTAGGCCTAACTAACACAATGCAATCCCGAGTTGCTGTATAGCAAATAAGATTTGTCAGGCTGCGAACAAGCTCTAATACACAAGGGTGGGCAGTCATCCATGTCACAGTGAATGACAGTGTGGGTTATTTGCTCAGAAATTTCAGTCATAACGCAGCCTATCCAAGGTTAATTTCATGTATCTGGTAGGAACTGCTTCTCTTGTTTGCATAGGTTCATCATACATATAGTCCTTAACCTGAAGGATGTCAAGTGGTCTCTATGGTGTGGAAACACTGGGCGTTTTTCCAGCTTGGCATCCCAGGAGCAGTTGACATTGATGGTCCATCCTTCCTTTCTCCGCTTTACTTCCAGAATATTACCCCCTTTGTGTTCTGCTTTGGGCTTTGGCTTTCTAGTTCTCTGTGGGGGGTTCCTTCCTTCTGCTTCTACTTCCCGCATGTTATTTTTGAACCTCACCCTATTTAACTTTGACCTCTTCCTAGTGTCCACATTTGTCCCTCCTGAGAAGTTCACCTTTCACAAGCCAGTAATAATGCCCAGATTTATAACTTTAGCTCAGCTTCCTACATAGTAGGTTCATGTGTAAGTAGTTATTAAACATCTGCACTTCTGTAACTCACACACATCTCAAATTCAAAAATTAAGCTGAATTAACTCAGCGTTTCTCCTTAAATTTATGTTTTCTTTTCAATGGCCTTATATTTGGTAATTTCATTTACCTGGTTGCCCAAATCAGACGCCGAGGTGATCATCTTCACTTCCATCATTGTCCTAGTTGCTTGTTGGTCCTACAGATGGAGATTCTGAAATGATTTCAGAACAACCCTCGTTTCTTTATCCTCACTGCTTCTGTCTCATGCTAAACCCCTGGTGTCTTTCTCCTTGATCACTGAAATTTCCTCGCAATGCTATGAGACCACAAGCAGACACTCACAGAGACCACAGCAGACACTGAGATATTAAAGTTTAGAGCCTTTATTTACCAGCTGGGAGGGCAGCCTCCAGCAAAACCTGGAGAATCTGCTGTGCTGGTCCATAACATCCAAGAGTTTGTAAACCTTAGTCACATCCTCTTTGACACAGGCCTTCTGGAGAGCAAGTGATTACAGACACAGTGACAAAGTTAACAATCTTGTTTACCCTATTTATGCTGGGTAGTTGGGTTTGCAGGTGGTCAGCTTTCCCCTCATCCTCAGATGAGCAATCGACTATAAAGTTTCCCCTAACAGCCTGGCTAAAACACAGGTCTTTCATATGTTTATCTTTACCAGGCAGTTAGCCAGTTCAAAGCTTGGGAGTTTCCATACATCTGACAAGGCTCCAAGAGTAACCCTGTGAGGAAAGAATGTCCAACCTTGAGAAAATAAGATGCCTTATACCTGCTCCATGCTGCCCATGGCCTCGTTACTTCCTGGGCCTAAGCATGCTGAACTACAAAGAATTCCTGACAGCATCCTCCTTTATCATACTTAGCAACTTTGTCTTCAGGTTTACTCTGGCCCAATGTGTTCTCTTCGTGGCTGCTGAAACAACCACACTGATGGGAAATCTGATGATGTCATTATCTTGCTAAATGACTCCCTTAATGTTTAGGACAATCTGTAAACTGCAAAATAGCAAAGTGTCCACCATACTCCTTTAAGCATGCTAGTCTTCTTTTAGTTTGTCTATATGGCTCACTTTGCTGTATATATAGCATATTTGTACACATATGCTATATAAACATACATATATTCCTGACATTAACCTTTCCAAAGCTTTGAACACTAAATAGCACTCATTTTCTGGGATTCAATATTTTCTCTAAGATATTACTTCTTGTCCTCTTCTCTCTAACCCTTAGTTGTACTCCCTCCATTTCTCTCAATTTGAGAGACGGATAGTAAGAAAGCTCCATCCACTGCTTCACTGCTCACATGTCCCCAACAGTCAGGGCTGAGTCGGGAACTCAACTCAGGTCCCATGTGGCTGGCATAGACCCAACTATCTGAGCCATCACTTGCTACCTCCCGTACAGGAAGGTAAAATCATGAGTGGAACTAGGGCTTGACCAAGGCTTCTAATATGGGATACGGGTTTCTCAGGAGACATCTTAATGGTTAGGCCAAATATCTGACCCTCAGATATCCTCTCTTCCAAGAGACTTTCCATAATTATTTCAGGCTGAGTAGCTACCTTTCATCTGTGCTAACATAGGGCTGGTATATATTTAAACATAAGTACCATTGTATTATTTATCTTCCTCAGGCATTTTAGATTATAAGCAGTTTGAAGATAGAAGTTGTACTTTGACTTCAAACAACTACCACCAAGAACAGTGGCTGGAACATCCTAGGGGCATGATTAACTCTGACTAATGAGTGATGTGCAAGAGCCGCTTTCCCTGGAATTAATCAAGAGCCTCCTGTCAGTGTCCCTGGACTAAACGATGACTGTTCCCAGGTCTCTGGTCTTGAAGCTATGTGCTTTCCAGTAAGTTGTCATGCACTACAAATATTTCTGTGAACAACTAGTTTGCTTCACAGATGGTAATTCACAGAACATATTCACAGCTCACATACTTAATAATCATAAAACATGAGGCCAGTGCCTTGGTTCAACAGACTCATCCTCCATCTGCAGTGCAAGCATCCTGTCTAGGCGCTGGTTCATGTCTCAGCTGTCCCACTTGCCATCCAGCAAAGTAGTGGATGATGGTTTAGGCCCTTCTCTCCATCTTTCTTTCTCTCTGTAAATAAATAAACCATTTTTTTCTGAAAGACTTATAAAACGTGCAGAATTCCTATGCATTCTTCTTATTCAGACCCAGTCAGGTGGTCCTAATGTAGGTGCTGCCTGTCTCTAAAGTAGGGGCAGCTCAGACACAAGGCTGTGCAGAATCAGTAACTTACTGCAGGACAGTGTGACAGTGCCGTTAAAAGCAGAATCCTTAAAAGTATATCAAAAATTTAAATTCAGGGACCCTATTCAGATTCATGAAATCAAAGTCACCAGAACTGGTGTAAAGAAATCTGCATTCTTTTTAATTAATTTTTATTTAATTTCACTTTATTTGAGAAGTAGATAGATGAAGAGCGAGAGACAAAGAGCAAGCTTGATCTTCTGGCCACTGGTTCACTTCTGAAGTGTCTACAATAGCTGGTCCTTGGCCAGAAACTCAGAGTTTAATCCAGGATTCCAGAATGGGTGGCAGGGACCTAAGCATTCGAGCCATTGCTTCCCAAGGTATGCTTTAGCAGGAAGCTGGGTTGAAAGCAGAGGCAGGACTATAATATGTAATTCAAGGGTATCACATTGCATCTTAACTGTACCAAACACCCAACCCTGAATTTATGTTTTAATAAGAGTCTAACAAGTTCTCTAGGTAGTTCTTGTATGGGCTGGAGATAATCACCATTAGCGAACACAGCTTCTAAATCAGGGATCCCCAAATATATGAGGTTTAGCATACATGAGTATATGTGCCAATAAAATGTTTCAAATAACTTTTTGAGGGTGGACATTGTGCAGGGAATGAAGCCCATGCAAGAGCTCCACATCCCATATTAGATGAGTGTCCAGTAATAAATCCACTTCTGTTCCAGATTCCTGCTCATGCGCATCTGGGGAGGTAGTAGATGATGGCTCATTTCATGCTACCACCCCTCAGCATGAAAGACTCAGAGTTACTGGCTTTCACAGGCTCGAGCACAGCTACTGAATGCATTGAGAGTGAATCCATGGGTGGAATTTTCTCAATCTCTCTGTCATGCTGTCTCTCCCAAACCCAGCCCCTGTAACCATTATTCTGCCTTTCAAAGCAAAATAGACTTTTAAAATATTCCATCAATAATAAGAATGATACATTTTTAAAAAATAATCTGAATCTGGTATCACCATTCTCATAATATCCCAGTAGATATCAGAAAGACTGTTTTAGTCTGCTTCCAGATGAAAGATGGATTCCCAATGAAATTGTTGGACATGTATAGACAGTGGGATGCTGGACTGTCTGACATTGTACCAACAATGTTGGGGTACACTAAAATAAGAGACTGATAGAATTATGATTCCTTATGAAGGACTACACTATTGTAACAAATTGGAAAAAATCTGATGGGGGTGGGAGTTTGCGGGGGAATCCGAACAAAAAAAAAAAAAAAGAAAAGAGAATAAATACAGGTCATTTATACAGCTGAGAAGAGGGAGAGAGCCTCAAATTAGAAAAAAATCACAAGAATCCTCCTGATATGAGACATGCATTCTCAAGCAGGCACAGTATCTTTATGTATGAAGAGCACAGATGTATTCACAGTAAAACATAGTGCATCCTTAGTACTAAACTTGCATTGGGGGAGGGTAATTAAGAAAAAAACACCTTTGAAAATTCCTTGCTGAAGGAGAATGGAAAGTGTTACAGTTGTATGGGATAAGCCCGGGCCGGGGGCCGGGGGGCGGGGTGGTGGGAAGACCTCAAACAAGGAGGGACAGATTCTGAGCAGAAGACAGCACGAATCTGGCAGAGTGTAAGTGGTCTTCCCCAGGCCCATGTAGCACTGCAGTGTGTTGCTCCTCTGAGTTTACCTGGTTTCTGCCTTCCAGGGATTCCTCCCAGTTCACGTGCACTGAAAGTTCCTTTTTGATTCTATAGCACATTTATGTACAAACACATTTTAAACATGTTTTATAACATTTCTGGAAGTGTGGTAGAAAAGGTTATAATTTGAGTTTGGTTTGACCAGCATTTACCAAAGGAAAATGGTTATGTAGATTCAGGAAAACCTGGCTCTGTCTGTTCCTCATTCCACCTTCTCATTCCTGCTTTGGAACAGACGCTGAGTACTGAGTTCAAGTGACCGAGAGGGAAGGACCTAACAATAGGGCTCTGTGGAATACAGTAGAGCATAATGGCAAGGAAGCTTGCCCATCAGACGCCAGAAGGGCATCTTGTCCTGTTTTTCAGAGTGTTTCTAGCTTTCATACTTCTTATCTTTAAAATAAAGAGTTTGTATAAAGTAACGTATAATGGTTACTCTAAAGTTATGAAAGACTGACTCTTGTCTTCACGTTAGTGTCTTTACCTACAGATGTTAGACGTATGTATCTTTTAGTTAAAGCTTTAACTCTTCTGTTGACATTCAAATAACCAATAGTCCAATAAAATGAAGTTTTTAACTTAAAAAAATATTCCATCAATAAAAAGAATGATACATGTTTTTAAAAAAAATATCTGAACATGGTATCACTGTTCCCATAATATCCTGGTAGATATCAGAAAGACTATTTTAGAATCATTTTCCATTGTAATTGCTGGGAAAACATGAGGTTGCATGGCAGAAATGACAGCTGAGTTCCATGGGGTGGTAGCTCTAACATCAACAACATGTAAGAATTGCCTGGGGAGTTCCCATGGCACCCATTTCCTGTTCTTATGTCCTAGAGATAATGATTTGATTAATCAGATGTAACTGGGTTCAGATTTGGAATTTTTTTTTAAACAAGGCCCTTTAGGTGATTTGAGATGGTAGGCAAGGTAGAGAATCTCTCTAAGCATGATCTCATCATTAGTATGACTTCCAACACTTTTCTTGACTGTGGAAGAATTTTGTTTCATTTTCAAAGACAAAAGAAATCTTTGCTAGATGTGTTATCCTAGGCCAACAATTTTTTTCTTTTAGAATCTGGACTATGTCACTCCATTCTCTTCTTGCCTGCAGAGTTTCCTGTGAGAGATCTCCTGTGAGTTTAATTGGCATTCCTTTATATGTCAATTGATTTTTTTCACGTGCACATGGAAATTTTAAAAATTTCCATGAATGAAACAGGACATGTGGTATAACTTCAATAAGCAATGCAAACCAAAGGCATCCTGTTAACAATGCTCAAAAGTCAGATTATCCTTCTAGCAAATATCCTCAGGTTTTTTGCAGCCAGGTCCGCAGTGATCACGTTACCAAGGTTAGACAAGGCCACCTCATGCTTGTCTGATCTTATTTACATGTTCCTGGTGAAGAGGGTGACTGGATCTCATACCATCTGCTTTAACTTGATTTTATATCAAGGTGGAGTGGCCCTTTTCCTAGGATAGAGAGATAAAACTACTGTAAATTAAGACATAAATAGAGGTTTTCCTTCTACAAATCTGGGTTTATTCTGTTTGTCTAGAATCCTTTTAATTAACACTTTCTAAAATTTTTGAGACACAAGTAAAATACTTTATAAAATTAACATCCGTTCATTGAAAAAAAATCAGAATGCATTCAGTGAGAAAAAATAGCACAAGCAATCTTACATTTCTAAGATAAAATATAACTTTAATGTGAATTTTCAGAATAAATGATATCACATATATGCTGAAATATAATCTTTTAAAATCATATTATGTACATGGTTTATATGTTTATTATATATCATTACGTAAAATTAAAATTTTTCTTATTTTTTAAAAAGCAAATCTTGTCAGAATGCTGGGTGACAGGCGCCAGCTTTGGGTGTGGAAGGTTAGTACTTGCATGCCAGCCTTCCATACCAGATCACGGATTCAAGTCCCAGATACCCTGGTTCTAATCCAGATTGCTGCTAAAGCACTTAGGAAGACAGCAGAAGATAACCTGAGTGCTTGGATCCCTACCCTCTATGTGGGAGACCAGGATAGAGTTCCTGGCATCTTGGTTTGGCCTGGCTTCGGTGGCCATTTGGGGAGTAAGCCAGCGGGTACAAGGTTGATCTCTTTCTCCCCTCCCCTCTTTATCTCCTCACACTCAAGTTTCTACTTCGTTTTCTGTGCCCTACAAATAAAAAAATAAATCTTTTTTAAAATAATGCAGGGTAGCAAAGCAGACTGTTATGTGTTGTAATCTTTATCATATATCACCAATCTTTAAAACCCCACTCATTTTTTTATATTTGATGGCTGAACATTTTAGTTATGTGAAGAGTTTGAATAAAGCTGTTTTATCCAATATGGTAACCATATCCCATGTGGCTACTTATATTTAAGTGAATAGAAATGAAATCAGTAATTAAGCTTCATAACTGCAGCGGCCGTAGTAGGTGCATATTGCTATTGACTGCAGTATTAGCACTTAAAACATTTCCATCAGTGTAGCCACGATGATAGCTCAATTGGCCAGTCCTCCACCTGCAAGTGTCAACATTCTACATGGAAGCCAGGTCATGTCCTGGCTCCTCCACTTCCAATTCATTCTCCTGCTTGTGGCCTGGGAAGGTAGGCAAGGATGGCACAAATCCTTGGGATTCTGTACCCACATGGGAGCTCTGGAAGAGGTGCCTGGCTCCTGGCTTTGGATCAACTCATGTCTGGCCACTGTAGTCATTTGGAAAGTGAATGAAAGTGAGTGGAAAATCTTTTTCTCTCTCTTCTTCTCTCTGAAATCAGCCTTTCCAATAAAAATAGATGCATCTTCAAAAAAAAATCTGTCATCATGAAAAGTTATATAGATGGGCATTGATGCAAAGTTCCGAATATGTCAAAATTTAATTTAACTCATTGTTAGGTATCATATTAGGCAGTTTTCACTTTTCCCAGATCTTTGTTACACCCAAAAAAGTTGTGGATGGATATTATTATATCCACATTTCAGGTTGTGGTTTTTATTTTTATGGAAGTCATGGGAATGAAGTGATTTGATTGACACTGTCAGAAATGAACGGTGGCCTATCCAGCCTCCTGGCACTCGTAGATTTCCATGTGATCAGTTCCCTGCCCTCAGGGAACAGGGAGTGTGATTTATGCTGTCAGTGCAACAGGGAGACCTGGCCTTTTGCTTTCTGCACTGGCGGTCAAGTCATGGAGAGAGACATTTCTGTGCGCTCAGTTCTTTATGTCCGTATCTACTTGATTAGCGTAGGTTCTTGTAATTTGACATTCTGTTGCTCCCTTGAAGCCACAATTGCTCAAAAGATTGCTCCCTTGCGTCATCTTTCACTGTTCTGTACTTCCCAGTAAGCATGCCTGTCTTGTCAAATTGAATTGTAACTCCTAAAAACAGACATCGTGTTGACCCCCACTTAAGTGTAATTGACCCCCAAATAATCTGCTATTCACTTCATGTTTTTTTTTTTTAAATTGTGGGGTTTTCTTTGAAAGGTAGATTTACAGAGAAAGGAAAAAAGGGAGGGGAGAGAATTGGGAGGCAGGGAGAGGAAAAAAGAAGGAAAGAAAAACCTTGTGTGTGCTATGTCATATCCCAAATGGCTGCCGTGACCAGGTTTGGATCAACCTGAAGCCAGAAGCCTGGAATTGCAAGATTTCCCATGTGGGCTGGGGGCTGATCTTCCACTGCTTTCCGGGGTGCATTAACAGCATGTTGATTTAGAAATGGAACAGCTAGGACTCATATTGGTGCTCATTTGGGATGCTGGCATCCCAGGTGGTGGCTTCACCTACTTGCCACAATGCCAGATGCAGAATCACAGTACCAGCCAGTGTGAAAACTTTATTTTTCAGATATGAGTTGTCACATTACCTGAAAATAGGAAAGTATAAAAAAGAATCCCTCTTAGCTATAGTTTCAATGGATCAGGGAATGCTCATTATTAACCCATATTCCCATCTACTCATCCCACCCTCTCCCCTAAGGTGAGAACGGGCATCTAGCTTTTCTTAGGGTTCATTAAAATGACCCATTGAATACTTTGGTTGCTTGCTCCAGAATGCAGGAAGAAAGAGGGAAGAAAACTAAGAAGAACCTGTAGTGACCCAAGAAGTTAGGGATATCAGTTTTCTTGGATAAGGTTATCTTTTTCCAAGTCTGGAGGTGGAACCTGTTTCGTGTTCATAAGAGAAAGGCCTTCGATTTCCTTTCCTCCAAGCTCCCAGACATGCTGCCTGAATTTTTTGAGATACGCCCCTACTCTTTCACTAACTCTCCCCGGTGCCAGTGAAAGCTGCTTCCTGTGATGCCTGCCATCATGTGTCAAAAGCTGACAGGCAATCGCCTTGTGAAGGATGCTGCTTGGCCACAGGACACTCATCAGCCTGACATAGTGCCTTTCCTTGATGGAAAAGGAAATTCTTACACATCTTTAGGTGGAAAAAACTAGCATAAACTGCCAGGTTTCTATAGCAATACAATGTGTATAGAGACATTATAAATACAGGAGTTTTTCTAACAGCCAATCACCCTCCAGGCCTTGGGATATGTGACACGTGGTTCTGAAGATTGCTAACCTTCTTTCCCTGCACGGTGATTCATTTATCTGCATGCATTCATTTATGCATTGAACAAATTTGGGGGGAAATTTCTGAGTTTAAGTACTTGCGGGGAATGCCAAGGAGGCCTAGGGATAAACAAAACATGGTCCTTGCCACCAACAACATCTCACTGAAGATGGAAACACATGAATAAAAACATGAATTTAATGCAAGGAGGCAGAGGTTTGAGAGGCAGATACGATCCTGTCAGGTGAGCATGCTATAAGGAACCATTCATTATGCCTGAGAGAGTCATGGAAAGTTTCATTTTCATACAAAATGAAATGAAGACTGAGTTTGGAAAGACAGTAGCATTCACTTGTTCTGGTTAAAGAAGAAGCCAGTTCGGCACTGGTGAATAGCAAATGTTCACGAGATAAGTGTAAGGAAGGATGGGTTATGGTGTTATGTTGATGGAGCACATGTGAGCACATGAGAGCCACTTGTTTGATGTCAGTTTCCTCTGGTTCTACTACACAGGTACAGGGGCCCAAGGACGTGGCCCATCCTCTGCTACTTTTCCAGGCCATAAACAGAAAGCTGGATGAAGGTGGAACAGTTGGGAAATGAGCCAGTGCCCACTTAGGATGTTAGTACTGCAAGCAGCCTGATATGCCACCATGCTGGCCCTATGGGAAACATGTTATACCTCTCCTCATTTTCTTATGTTGATGCTGGAGAATCATCGATTAAGCAGGTTGAATCCAATTAGGAATTTTGATGTGACTGCTTCCAAACTTTTCAAACTTTGTCTCTTCCCTTTGTTTATTTAATCCTCCCTGACATTGTTTTCATAAGTACATACATTAAAGCCCTGCTGGTTTCTGCTTGTGAGTAGCATAGAAAAAGGAATGCTTAGGAAACAGATTACTTAGTAGACTACATCAGGTCATAGAGGCATAATAGACAAAAGACAAGAAACCTGAGAATCAGGTATCTTCAGGAGGGAAAAGAAAGGGCTCAGAAGAAACAGCTCAAGGCAGAGAAGTATTAAGAAGTATTTTGGTTTAGTTGCTCAGTGCTTCCTCTAAGTGACAGCTGCTTTGGTGCCAAGGTGCATTTGCAGACAAAGTACTAGAGGACATACTTGGAAGGAAAGGGTCACAGGTGAGGCTACAGAGACATGGGAACACCACAGTGGCAGTTACAGCAACACAAAGGTGATGCTTTGTTAATTGTGCATCTGCTTAGGCAACAGATGTCCACTAAGTTTTGTGTGTGAGGATAAAGGTAGATAAGAAAGGCATTGGTAATAAGATGGGTATGTAGGTCTTCATTTTATCCCCCCAGGAGATGATTAACCTTAAAAGTCATGTATAATCTGTAAGACTATATTGACTAATAAAAAACGAGGTATTGAGCTCAAGCAAATCTAGCTGTTGTCGTTGTTATTATTATTATTAATATTTAATGGTCAAAGAGAGAGACCACTCTATCTGTTGTTTCACTGCCCAAACACCTATAATAGTTCTGGCTGAGCCAGGGGTCAAAAATGGGAGGCAAGAACTCAGTCTAGGTCTCCCATGTGGGTGGCAGGAATTCGATTACTCCTGCCTCCCAGGACTGTTTTAGGAGGAAACTGGAATCAGGAGCCATAGTAAGGTATCAATCTCAGGAATTCTGATGCAAGGTGTGGGTGTTTTATTTGAATCTTACCCAGGTCCAACATTGAGTCCTTGTTCTCCTGTTTGTGTAATCCTTGGAAAATTATAACCACCACCTTTCATGTATAATTATTTGTAAATCTGCATGAAAAAGGGAGCTAACAGAATTAATGTGCATGAAATGTATAGTTCATTGTGAGGCATTCAAAGAATCTATTATCCTACATGGTTTTTATGGAGTACAGAGCTGAATACTCAATAAACTTGGAAATATTCGTTGGTGACTTTGCTGGCAAGTTCAATATGATTTTAAATTAATCTTTTGCAATTGTAAGACATATTAAGAGTTATCACCAATTGGTATCGAAGGAGATAGTCATATATCAGTAATATTGATCTGAGGAAAACCAGTCAGCTATAAAAGACATCATTTTGTAAAGATGTGACAAATAAATCACCCATCAATTGAAAGAGGGGATAGAAATAGGGTCACTAGATCTTGTGGGACTGCTCTCACAAGTAGGACTTGTTAGTCATTTACATGAGCTAAGCGTTGGAAGTACAAATCTATCATAAAAGAGGATATAAAATTTGTGTGTCACATCAAGTGTCAAAAGCAGAAATAGAATGACTGAGAATTAACACAGGAATTGAAGAACATAGTAAAACTTATTGTTTCAACAACAATATTAGTAAATTTTACATACTACTTTGAATATGCATATTCCCCATTTGTTAGAACTGTTCAGTATAAGCCTTAACTGCTCATCTCCAAAGGCCAGCAAATTTTATTTAAATTTAACCAAAAGCAGAGGAAATTTTGACATACTGCTATTACTCCTTTGGCATTCTGGTTTATGTTTAATTCAGCATTTCATAATTTGTTATGAAATAAACTTCTTCATGCTATGAAAAATTTACAAAATGTGAAGCAAAGGGAGTATATGTCAGCTGCACCATGACATTATTCACTGATTATGTGCCGTGAACGTACACTTGTACGTGGGAAAATAATATAGAGCTTAATATCTAGATGCTGAAGAAATGAAAAGGTTCATATTTAATTCCCAGGTCATTATATAGAAGCTCAAATTTCATTGCCTGCCCAGCAATGTTCCAGGGCTTATGAGAGCCTCCAGTCTGATTTTCCTGACTCTGGTCTCTCATTCCTCCACATCAACGTAAGAAATATCTTATGGGTACCTCCCTCTGGGTGGGGCTTCTTCTGTTTCTCCTCTTACCCCAGATACAGGTGGAAAATGATTATATTAGTGCGGAAACAATGGTCTTACCCACTTTCCTGTAGCCCTTGACCCTTTGTACCCTAATCAACTATGTAAGATTATTTTTAAAAATTTCAAAAAAATGTTTTAAAAGATGTATTTATTTTTATTACAAAGTCAGATATACAGAGAGGAGGAGAGACAGAGAGGAAGATCTTCCATCCGATGATTCACTCCCCAAGTGAGCTGCAATGGCCGGTGCTGCGCCGATCCAACCGATCCAAAGCCAGGAACCAGGAACCTCTTCCAGGTCTCCCATGCGGGTGCAGGGTCCCAAAGCTTTGGGCCGTCCTTGGCTGCCCTCCCAGGCCACAAGCAGGGAGCTGGATGGGAAGTGGAGCTGCCGGGATTAGAACCGGTGCCCATATGGGATCCTGGGTGTGTTCAAGGTGAGGACTTTAGCTGCTAGGCCACGCCACCGGGCCCTCAAAAACTTTTAAAATGTTATTATAGACATCGGTTCTGTATATGTGTCATTAGCTTTGACTAATTCATGTGACTATATCTTTTGTAGCATAAGTTGAAAACTTTTTCTCCAGTTGTCCAACTAATGCCCACTAAAAGCTCCATGGTTCTGGATACCACATGCAAATGTGTGCTGTGGTGTGGTATGGACAGGAATGCCTTATTGAGATCATAGGGGCAGGTGATGCGTAACTCATGCTCTGCTAACCAAGGGATGAGCCCCTATCATCCTCTTCACACATCTCAAACCATGTTCCAATTGGGCTATTTCTGTCCCTAAAATCACCCTTCTCTAATGTATGCATAGGATCTGTTTAACACAGCCCTGAAGACTGCTAATGAAAGATATTAGCAGAATATACCACAGATTTTTCTCTTGAAAATTCATACTTATTTCATTTGGCTGAAGAAGGAAAGGAGAAAAGATGAACAGGCAACATCCTATGACCTTCAGTTTTCACTCTATAAACTTGATAGAAAAATCTCCCTATTACAACACAAGATAGACGCTTGAGAAAAACTATCTCCTGCAAACTGCCTCTATCCCAGGTATTCCTGACCAATTCATTCACCTTTTTGCTCGTAAGGAAACTGAGTCTCAGGGAGATTGAATAAATTGCCAAGGTCACACAGCTACTAAGCCAGTATCAATTAGATACAAATTTGAATTCAAGTCTTCCTCCAAAGCCATTGTTTGTATTTTATCATGCCTATTATGTTAAAAGCACTGGTACCTTGTGATAAAAAAATGAACTACTCGTAACATGAATGTGTTTAGTAGAGAAGTTCCAAGAAACAGGACATGACCAGGGCCACACTGTCATTGTGGTTTACACTTCCCATGAACTCTTTCCAATACACATTTCATTTAAATTTAATAAAGCAGTTAATAAAGCCATAAAGGTTAATTACTGGTTAAAGGAAAAATATGACTTCACTTTGGTGAACATGTGAAAAATGAATCAACTCTGTTTTCAGTTAACCCAGGATTATACAGGCCATAAAGCATGATTATGGATTTAGCATGTTAATTCCCAGTAGATTTAATAGCAGTGCTGTGAAATACATGACCAATTGCTAATCCATCTGACAAGGCTTTAGACAGCCCTAATCAAGATTAAATCACTAGGACCACATGTGGATGAAATATATCTTTCAAGATGAAATGACTGTAATTTTTCATCATGGAGGTACTATAAATGCCTGGATGTAGGATGGAACAGAGAATGGGAAGTAGAGAGCACTGTGTGTGATCCCAATCTGACACTCACAGTGGAACTTTCTTTGGAGAAAACCGTCTTTAAACCATTGTTTTTTAATTGAAGACTCTCTCCATGATTCCATTGCTGTAATAATTGATGACTTACCTGTAATTTTTGATATAAAGCAAAGCACAAACACCCTTTAAAATATTTGGCTTTCCAACAATGGAGCACTGACAAGGCCAGCTCTCTGTTAGTTCTAGTACTGGTTTGCTAAGCAGGTTTCTTAAGTGTTGCTGTGTTCTGGAGAAACGCAAAGCTAAGTGATGTTTTGTCTACTTCTCATGAATTGTACCCCCTGGTAAGCACACACACACAAAGTAGTGTTTTCTTTTGTTTATGTAGTGGTCTGAAAACATTGTACGACAGTCCAAATCTGGCCCACTATCTGCATTTAAAAATAAAGTTTTATAGTCCTTAGTCAGACCTTTTATCTTTGACTGCATTCATTTTAAAGCACCAGAGGTGACTACTGATGACAGAAACTGAATTCCTGCAATGTCTGAAATAATTATCTGACCTTCTACAGAAAATGATTTCTGACTGCTGGTTGAAAGCTTCATTTCTTTCTGAATTTTGATATAACTGCAATGTGGCTATTTTAGAGTCTCTCTCTGAATCATGGAATGTGTTTTTTTCTCAATTTTCTGAAGTCTGACACCAAGACTTTTGCCTACTTCACATTAGAGGAGTGAACACTAAATGTGGGAGAATGGGCTGTAATGCATAAGGTAGCCTAATAATCCTGGAAATCTCTTATTCTCTGATTTCATTCTCTAAGCCCTCATTGTGTCTGATCAATTGCATCACCAGTGTCCAGTTGTTTTCCTCTGTTCTCTTCCTCTTGGAATGATACATCTTATTAACTTGAGTAGACCAAGGAATGCCCAGATAGCTGGTGGTAATATGTTATCTCTGGGTGTGTCTGCATGAGAGGGTTTCTGAAAGTGCTTAGCATTAGAATCAGTAAACAGGGTTGAAGATCCACCTCAAAGATTTAGATAAGCTTAAACTAACCAGCCTCCCACAACACCTTGTTTTCAGGTCTTGGTCCAGGACTGAGAGTTAGGCCACCTGCTTCTCTTCTGATGTTCTTGAACTTTAAATTGGAACACACCACTTCTTTATTGGATCGTTAATTTTCAGATGGCATTCCCATAATAAATATCTTATAAATAAGATACTCAAAAAGTACATGGAAATGCATAGTATAGAAAATAATGTAAATAAATTTCAGGAACTTTGTGCCCAAAATTAACTTATCAGTTTATATGATTATCTATTGATGTGGTGATTAAAACACAAATTATGTTGTGAAGATTGAGAGCCCTGACTTGACAAAAAGACACTCAGCTAGGCTTACCAGGTTCTTGTCTTCCCTGTGTTAGAATATAATCAGCAACCATAGATACAAGTGAGCAGAAAGGCATGGCTTATTGAAAGGCAAAGAGATAGTATACCATCAGATATGAACACAGGTAAAAATCGTGAAGAATTGCCCACGTTTAACTGCAGTCCCTCTTTTTATTCTGATTGAATGTCCAAAGGAGGCATTGTTTGGGTGAGGCTGCAGTACATATGGTGATTTCCAAGAAGATGTTGTAGTAACTGTTGCGTGAAGGAAGAGGAGACCTTGCTACCTATGGGGAGTGGGTATTTCAAATCTTGAGCCTTTTGAACTGGCACGAAGGTGATGAGATGTGAGTGGTGTACGCGGCTTGGACGTTGCCGTCCTCAGCTTCTTGTCCCTTACTGCCTGCCTACCCATGTCTATTGCTATCCCCACTTATAACTGAGGAACAGAGCTTTTCAAGTAAGTTGACCAAGATTATGTTGCTAATCAGAGAGTAAGCATTTAAAATTAGGGGACCTGCATCTGGAGTTTATACTTGTAGCCATTATGTATTAAAGTGCTTCCTTAAATGCTTTTTATTATCTCAATAGACTTAATCAAAACATTTCTGCCTTGGTGTATGTATTCAGGTTCCATGAATGGAGTGGTCCATCCACATTTTAAGTACATAAAGTAAGTTATATAAGTGGATGTATACGTTTATGGATTAGAGAACAACTCATTCACATAGTTATAAATAAGGAACAGCTACTTCAGGTCATTAATTATATTTGGTTTATCTGCTTCTGTGAAGTTTTGGTTTTAGTCCTGAAATTAAACTTATTATAGTTAATACTGCATAAAATCTGTATTTTAAACTTTTGATAAAAATCATGGTTTCTGGCTGAAATTTTGTTCCTCAGCTATTAATCTAAAGACATGATTGCCAGTTATAAATATAAATCATTGCTTCAAATTGGAGCCTGTGATTCTGGATTTCTATCAGGTAGCAGGTGTGTTGGTACAGTACATAGTACATACAGACTTTCACATGAACACTGCTTGTCTAAGGGCATCCTTTAGAATTCCCTTGGATTTCCCTTTGCCTGGTCACAATTTCCTGACTCTTAGGTCATAACACAGATGAGTAATTGGAATGAATCATATTGGACTTCATGCTACAGGCTCTACTGGAGTCAGTGTTTCCTTGTGATGGTTCTTAGAAACACGGATCCACTTCACCACACATACAAGATCTACTTATCTTCAGTCATTCATTCATCCACTCAGCATTCACAACAAACTTATGCTATGTGTCTGGCCTTTTCTTGTCTTAAAGCTCTCATGTTGGATTATAGGGAAGGAGAGACTGGCTCCAGATGTATAAGACAAAAATGGTGTAATAAATAGTTCTATTAAAATGGAAGCTTGGGGACACAAACAAATGATTATTCACATGTAGCAGTTTAAAAGTTAAGAAAACATTAAGAACATCTCTAAAGTTAAGGTTTCCTTGAAAGGTTCGGGAAATAAGTATCCTCTAAACAGTGAAGAAATGACCTCTCTAACCTAAGAAGTTGGCATAACAGTGAGCCATGTCCTTGTTCGGATGGGTAATGAACATTTGCTGGTGGCACTGCATTTTGAGAGATGAGAAGTAAAGATTCTGCCATGGAAAGTGGAAAAGTGTTGAAGGGTTAATTAGGGAAAGGACTAATCACTGCCCAAGATCAACAATGGGAGATTGCCTCTGTTCCTTGCATGTTGCTTTTTTAAAGATTTATTTTTGGGCCCGGCGTGGTGGCCTAGCGGCTAAAGTCCTCACCTTGAACACATGGGGATCCCATTTGGTTGCTGGTTCTAATCCCGATAGTCCCACTTCCCATCCAGCTCCCTGCTTGTGGCCTGGGAAAGCAGTAGAGGCTGGACCAAATCCTTTGGACCCTGCACCTGGAGAAGGTTCCAGACTCCTGGCTTTACATTGGCTCAGCTCCAGCCGTTGCAGTCACTTGGGGAGTGAATCACTGGATGGGAGATCTTCTTCTCTGTATATCTGAGTTTGCAATAATAAATAAATAAATCTTTTTTTTTTTAGAAAAAAAAAAACTCTTATTGAAAAGGCAGATTTACAGTGAGAAGGAGAGACAGAAAAATCTTCAATCTGGCTGGTTCACTCCCCAGGTGGCCACAACGGCTGGAAATGTGTCCAGTCGAAGCTGGGAGCTTCCTCCAGGTCTCCCACACTGGTGCAGGGTCCCAAGGCTTTGGGCTATCTTCTACTTCTTTCTCAGGCCAAAAGCGGAGAGCTTGATGGGAAGTGGAACAGCAGTGACTCAAACAGGCACCCATGTGGGATCCCAGGCTTGTAACGTGAGGATTTAGCCACTAAGCTATTGTACCAGGCCCAGATTTATTTTTATTTTTTTGAAATGCAGTTACAGAGAGAGGAGGAGGAGAGGGATGGGGTAAGAACAGAGTGAAAGAGAGAGAAAGAGAGAGAGAGAGAGAGAGAGAGAGAGAGAGAGAGAGAGAGAAAGTAAAGGGAGGGACAGAGAAAGATTCTGATTTGCTGATTCTGTGTTTCACTCTCCAGATGGCCCAGACAGCCAGGGATGGGCCAGGCTGAAGCCAAAAACTTGGAGCTTCTTTTGGGTTTCCCATACAGGTGCAGGGTCCCAAGCACTTGGCCCATTTTCTGCTCCTTTCCCAGGTATATTATCAGGGAGCTGGATGGGAAGTAGAGCAACCGGCTCTCAAATTATCACCCATATAGGATGCCAGCATCACAGACAGAGACTTAACCTGCTCTATGTGACAATGCCAGCCCCTCCTTCCTTATTTCAACACCCAGCTCTGTATTTTTACACTTTATGCTTTAATTTTCCTGCTCTGTATATAAGCAGAATTTTCACATTTAAATTTTTAATATATGATTTATAAAATACTATTTGCATGTATCTACTACTTTTTCTAATACAAAAACATACCTTTCATATTACTAAGGAGTTTTATAATTAGAACATTATTGAAAATATTGAAAGTACCAGAATCCAAATACCTTAATCACCTTATTGAACCATGTTAATGAGACAACACAACAGCATTTAAAACCATGTCCTAAAACTTGAGATCACTTAAAAATTTGACAAAATTTATCTTCAGTACTTTGGTGTGCAATATTTTCAGTAGCTGAATATTCAGTTTCATGTAACTACTTTTATATAATCAAATAAAACATCAAAAATTCATGGAAAATTAAAATTGGAACAAAATCTAAAGATTCTTCAGCAAAATATTATCAAGGCCAGACTATATTATAAGTCAATAAAGTTTTTAAAATTCACGTGGACTCCAATAATGTGATAAAGATGCCTAGGTGCATGTGAAAGATGAATTTTGTCAAGATGACCAAAATGTAGAGGTGTGAGGACGGTTCGGGTTCAAGGTGGAGGTACAACATTAGGTCAGTGGTCCAACAAGGTGAGTCAGTTTCATTTAACTGAGGTTAATACAGAATTGCAGAGAAGTTAATCTGAGACCTTATAGTTCTGTGACACCAGACCAAAGAAAATAATGTGTGTTGAACAGTTACCATAAGGAGAATAGCAGAAAAAGCATTGGGAGGGGAATGTATTGGGCTAAGGCATGGAAATTAAATGTATTCTATTAGTAAGTGATGATGTATGCAGATGTAGTAGTGTGTGTATACACATGTGTTCATGCGTGACTTTATATATGTTTATAATCTACACTTATGTTTGTCTTTTTATGTCTTTTGGAACAAAAGATAAACTAAGCATTTTGGATTTTAACCTCTATGCATCAAAAGAGTGTCTTAGGCTGGTAAATACATTAATTAACTTACGTGTTGGAGTAATGGTAGCAGCGTATGTGATTATCCATACAGTTCAAAGGCTGGGAAGCCAGTTTAGAGGATACTTTAATGTTTCCAACAAGACAGGTGATTATCTTTCCTAAGCAGTACCTGTGGGGATTGATAAATTCAATCAGCTAAAACATGCACAGTAGAACGATGTATTAATAAACCATTCTTTTATATATTCATTGCCTGGAATGAGTGTTTTCAGACACTTCATTTTGAAAGACCGTGCCTTCTTTTCATCATTGCATAGATGAAAGGAGCAGCAACTCAGAGGGCAGTAGAGAGGCAAATACAGAAATGAAAACTGGCCCTAGGCCTCTTAGGCTTCAGCTGACCCACATGCCTTAGAAGACACTGTGTGAACTGAAGCGTATGTATTGAAAATCCCTCATCTGCCTCCGCCCAGCTGGCTGAGATGAACCCCATTAGCATCAAAAGGACAGCTCAGGGTGAACTTGAGAATGAGGAATTGGTTTTTATCCTTACAAATAAATAGAAGTGACCCCTTTACACCTCACCCTCCGTGGTGATGTCAGTGTTCTGGGTTCTGAAGGGAAAAACATTCTCAGGAGTGGAACAGGGTAGGTGATTAAGGATGATAAATGTCTCTAAGTTAGATTTGAAAAGCTCAGTCAACCATAATAAGCCATAAAAACACAAATCATGGGCAGTAAGACCTACAGTTTGGCTCTCAGCTCAGTTGTTTCTTATGATATAGCCTTTTTGAAACTCATTTTCCTTATTGAAAATTCAGACTTAATAAACCAACTGTATTCACTATGAAAAGAGTGAAGTGGCAATGTTTGGAATGTTCACCACAGGTGTGAAGGGCATGTAAATAAACAATGCAGAAAAAAAAAAGCAAATGGTGTCAACTTGTTTAAGATCATTGATCCTGGGTCCTGATGTTGTGGTCTAGTGAGAAAATCTGCTGCCTGCAACATGGGCTCCCTATAAGGGTGCCAGCTTGAATCCTGGTTGGTCTGCTTTCCATACAGTTCCCTACTCATGGCCTAGGAAAAGCAGCAGAAGATGGCCCAAGAACACGGGACCCTGGAGCCCAAAAGAAACTCTTGGCTTCCACCTGACCCAATCTTGATGACCTGTGGCCATCCAGGGAATGAAGATGAAATCTCTCTCTCTCTTCTCCTGTCTCTGTAACTCTTTCAAACAAATAAATTTTTAAAAAGATAAAGCTCATTGACACTGTAATTGGGGCTTTCTGGGTTTCAATCCAGAATGAAACAATTATGAACTTTCCTGATCCATGAAGTGTGGATTGAAGTAATAATCAGAAATATATTATATAGTATATATATTATATATAATAAATATTTTATATATTTATATATAATATATAGTAATATATTATATATAAATATATAAAATATTTATTATATATTATATATTATTATAATATATAATATATTGTATATTATTAATATTTATAATATATTATATATTATATATTATTATATATTATATATTATATTAGTATATATTATATATACTATATATATATATCTGTGTATGAGGGGTAGAGAATTACAAAGACCAAAGTTTAATCTTATTTATGTAAGATAACTTACTATGTTATATTATTTGTCTTCCTTTTCACTTCCAAGAATAGTTGTTATGTAATTTAAGGGTACTTTAGGGTATAATAATTTTGATTCATTAGCTAATTTTTGACTCTTTCATGAATCCTGGAATCTTCAAGTTGCTAAAGGAAATAAGGAAATAACCAGTTTTCTCATGTTTTGATTTCAGCCTCCATGAACAATTCCAAGGATGAGAACTCCTTCTCTCCACTTGCCTCAGGCACTACCACACCAGGGGTTTTCAAAAAGTTCAGGGAAATGTATATTACCAGAAAGCTATGCAGGGTTTCAAAATATTTTCTAACTAAAATAAACCTCTTTTAATTTCATTTTCTATAATACAAAAAAGACTTATTCCTCTAAAAGGCAAAGCAACATGGAAAGAGGGAGAGAGAGGGAATCAGAGTTCTTCCACTGGCTGGGTCATTCTCCAATGGCCATGGCAGCTGGCGATGGGCTTGGCCCAAAGCAGGAGCCACCAACTCCATTGTGGTTTCCCATGTGGGTGACAGGGGCCCAAGTACTTCCAGCACTTTTAGCTGCTTTCCTAAGTGCTTTGAAAGGGAGCTGGGTTGGAAGCAGAACAGCTAAACCTCAAACAACCTCTACCATATGGGATGCTGGCATCGCAAGCTGAAGCTGGCTTACCTTGCTGTGCAGCAATGATCACAATGCCATGAACTTTCTATAGTGCCTTAAAGTGTCCACTCTTGAAAGAACCAGATGGTCGCTCTGATAGGACGGTCTTTCTGATTTAAGCAACAATCACCACAGTGCAATTATCTTCTTAAAGGAAGACAGATTTTCTGTCCAAATTATTCAACAAATACACGTTCATAGATAGTGTTCACTTCTGTATTGAATACATTTAGACACCCACTTTGGTTTTCTCTACCCAAAGACATACTCTGAGGTTTTTTTTTTTTTTTAACTCAGTCTGCTATTACGGGCTTGGTAAGGATACTCTTGGTTTTGATCATGATAACACATTTACTTCCTTTGTTTATGAAGTACTACCATTAATTTCTTTTTCCTAATTTCAACAGTTTGCAAATATTCTCACAGACGTCTGCCATGAAGAGTTTAGCTCATGATTGATAATAGACTCTTACTTCTTGAAACATCTATTAAAAAGTTGTAAGAAATGTGGCGATATTTACAACTGAATGGATTAGAAAAAATTTATACGTTACATAGGTTTTCTAAGACTTCTTCATAAACATGCCTTGTTTATTTTTAAGTGTAAAGCAAAATACTTTTATAAATAATAAATTTGGCTTTGGAGTGACTGTGATGGGTTTAAAACCAGCTGCTACAACTTCAGTTTATGCCGTGGGATCTACCTGCCTTCTTGATTTATCTTTCAGGACTTTGAGCTTTTCTATCCTTCAATTCACGCAATTTTCTTGGTAGCTCTGTCCAACAAACTCACCTAGAAAATCTATAGTCAACACTAAAAACCATATTTGTATAATATTTGTGTAAAATAACTCCGAATAGAGTTGCTTCTGCTTGCCTCTTGCAGATTGCATTGGGTCATTTAATTTTCTGATTGCCATTTGTGTACAGTTTCTAAGAAAGGATTATATGGAGAGATATGCTAGAAATCCTATAGATATTTGTTTTTGCCTGTTTATATGCTTTTAACTTAATTATTCACTTACTTATTCTCACAAATGTTCTGTAAAACCCTTAAAGCTAATGACTATATCTTTTGCTGATGATCTTGTATTTTCTAGGACAAAACATGCATTTGCTTTGACACATACTGATTTCAATATATGTTACTTTTTAAAGTAACACTTATGTTTAATAACATCTAACATGTTTAATTTGTGTAATTAACTTACATTCCTGTTAGTAAAGTTTTTTGATATTTATAATTTAAGGGAATCAATCTTCATGGCTAAATTTAGAAATTAAAAAGGAAATCCAACATTTTAAGAGTTAAATTCATAAGAACAGGGACTGGCCTGGTGACTTATAGGCTGATCTATCACCTGCAATGCCAGCATCTCACACAGGTCCCAGTTCATTTCCAGGTTGCTCCACTTCTAATCCAAGCAACCTGCTTGTGACCTGGAAAGGCAGAAGAGGATGGGTCAAGCCCTTGGGCCTCCAGACCCTCATGGGAAACCTGGAAAGATGATCCTGGCTTCAGGCCAGCTCTTCTACAGCAACTGTGGCCATTGAGGGAGTGAATCAGTGGATGGAAAATTATTCTCTCTCTGTCTATAAATCTGTCTTCAAGCAAAAATAAATCATTTTTAAATGTCATAAGAACAAAAGAATATTTAAAATATTTATATATAATGAAGATAACAATAGACATTTTCTTCAATAATAGCTTTGAATTTAATTATCAGGCTTTTACTTTCAGTTTAAAAAGTAATAGAATAAATCATTTTAGGAACATTTTTAGATATATTCATACTTCTAAAAATTGTTGGTATTGAAATAGGGTAATTTGGCTTTTGAAACCATTTACATTTCTGTTTCTGATACTAGTTTCTTGCGTGGTTGGTCTTGGCTTGGAGACTTTTCTGGAAACTTGAGTTCTTTTTTGTTGAGATTTGCCTCTTACAGGATGATATACAATCAGAAAGATTACTCATTTGCTTTATATCATCCAAACTCAATTCATCACTGACCACTTCTGTGTTTTGTGCATCTGGATACTTGCACTTGTGTCTTCCATGCTTAACTCCTCTGGTTCTTCTAGCCCGAGGAGATGTGATTTTTTGCTTCATCATTTGTTTATTTGGGAATGTATGATTCTCAGTGTGACACATGAGACTGCTACAGTGTGTTCCAATTTGGAAGGCACCTTCTTCAGCTTTAGAAAAACATTTGGATCTGTCCCCAGCAGCTGAAGAAAACTTCCCATGTTGGACTGAAGACTTCCACCCAAAGTTTGATTCATTGCCATATGTATTCTTTTCTTCTAAGGATTCATCACATATATTCTTGTTGAATTCTCTGTTACTGTGATTTCCTCTTGGAAAGTGACTCTTTGTTTCTCTGCTGAACGATCTCCTTCTAGGACCAGCACAACAAGATTTAGATCTGCGAGTACAGGACCTTGCTTGTCTCTGGGTGCTTCTATTGGAATGCAAACCATCTCCTACAAATTGAGAGGATTGTCCACATTCCATCCCTCTTTTCCTGAGGGAACTTAGCTTTATGCCATCTATTTTAGAAGAAATAGTATGTTCTGAGGTGCAACTCCTGGAAGGGTCTCGAGCATGGCAACTTACTAAAGATCTTCCTCTGGGTGGTCTTTGAAAAACTGCAGTTGAAGTATCCAAGTATTTGGTTTTTTTCCCGTCATCTTCCCGGAGGTTTATTTGTTGACCACTGCCGAAAATGCTTATTTCTCCTGGTCTGTATTTCCATGGTTGGTCTTGACTTGAAATTACTGGAGTACTGCAGGTACTTGTAATGATTTCATTCCTTCTCAGATGATGTTCATAACCAGGAAGCAACTCTACCCCCTGTGTCTTTTTCTCTTGCACTCCTTTTTTGCACTTTAGTATGTTTGGGTCTCTTTCTCTTGGACTAGTCCAACTCAGGAGCATGTTGTCAGTAGAAATTGTGCCTCTTTGATTACCCAATTCTTGTTTGTCTTTGATCCAAACATGAGCTTTGCTTGCTGTTTTATGATGGACTGGTGAAATTTCTGATTCTTTCCTGGAAGCATTGTCATTGGGAAACTCTTTCCATCCTGATGGAGGCCTCTCCTCATTTTTCCAGTGGACCATCATGTTCTCAGACTGCTTTGCATCATTTTGAGATATTGTTACAGCCTGATCCTTAGGCAGCAGCAAAACAGGAGCTGATACAGTCAACCTCTTTTTTGCTAACGGTACATGGGCAGGACATTCATAGATGGCCCGTTGGTCATAAGTCTCCATGTTGTAAGGAGAATGAACAAAGTTGATAAATTCATGCAAGAAATGGTGGGTGTATTGTAGGAGATAAGGTTCCAGAAGATGAATAAAAGACTCACTGTCTAAATCATATTCTGTCATGTGATGGAGGATGGCAGCTAGAATATTCTTCACAGTATAACCATAGTCTCCATACACAGCCGTGAGTTCTCGTTTGAGCCAGGGAATCAATCGATGTAGGCTTTTAGGGTTTCTTTTGAAATATTTAGCTGAAAAATGCTTTTCAACTCTGTAGCCCCGGACATGTGTTACCCAAACTCCTGAACAGTACAGAGCTCTTCTAAACTTTATAACCACTTGATCTCTAAAGTGGCCCAGGGAGGTGGAGTTTGATTGAAACTTCCCAGTGTCTGCAAAATGCTTCAGTAACTCTTGTATAGTCAGTTCCTTAAATGGCATGATTTTCTTTGTGATATCCTTAGAGTTAGGATTAATATGATTGTTTTGAGAAAATCCTACATAATTTTCATCTCCTGAGGGAAGAAACACCGATTCTTCTTTGTTATCAACCTCTGGTCTGCTGGGATAACACTGAGAAAGAAAGCAGTGTCTTCTGGATGTTTTCCTTGGTCTTGAATATAACAAACTATGACTGTTACTTTTGGAAGAGCAGCTCCAATCAGACTCATTTTCAGCCCCCTCCAGACAGTTAGAACACTCACAGTTGGATGAGAGATCTGATGCCATTGCCCTCAACAGCTATATGTGAGAAAAAAAAATGATTCAAATCAAATCCTCTTCTGGCATGAAAAATACCTACCAAAATCATTCACACATATTTCTGGAGTATCTTTTATCTGCATAAAATCAGTGCTAGAATAAAATGGAAGAATACATTATTGCTCATATGAATAATCATGTGCTCATAAGACCCAACATAGAAGGAGCAACAGGAGATACAAGTACACTTTCCCTTCACTTATTTGTTGCAAACTGTGAAAGTGAGTTAGAAACAAACCATCAAAATTGACCTAACAATTCTAACTATACATTTAATCTAGATACATGAATAACCAATAGATATATGTTGGGTTTTGTGGCACATATTGATCAAATATTCACCAACAGATAATTTGTTAAACGATGATTCATCCATTGTGTTTAAATTATATGGCCATTAAAATGGAATTTGTGAAGAAAAAGCAGATTTATTAGGAGTGAATATTTATAGGTAAGAATGCAGAAAAGCAAGTTCTGAGTTCTCAGACCACTCAGTTTCTGAGTTTCAGTTCTGATAGAACAGATAGTTGCTGAATATGGAAACAGAAGGTGGATTCAAAATAGATTGAGAATCTAAATATAAGACTGGAAACTAAAACTGCTAGGAGAAAATATGAGGTACTTAAAGATTTAGGCATAGACAACAAGTTTTCGAAAAAGACTGCAAAAAGGAGACAGAAACAAAAATAAGAAAAATGAGAATATAACAAAATAAATACCTTGTGGACAGAAAAGGAAATGACACCGTGAAATGACAACCAGAGAATGGCAGAAATTATTTGCAAACTATGCATTTCGCAGGAGATTAATATCCATAGTGTATAAGAAACTCAAAAATCTCAAAACAATCCAGTTTTAAAAATTGACAGATATCTGAACAGACAATTCTCAGAAGAAATGTAAGTGGCCAAAAAAAAAAAAAAAATCAACACGAAAACATGTTCCGTATCATTAGCTAACCCAGAAATGCAAACCAAAAGCGACAATATATCATTTTGTTCTAGTTAGATTGTTTATTATAAAAGGGTGAAAGACTACAAATGCTGGCACAATGTGGAGAAAAAGGAGCTGTTAAGCATTGCTAATACGAATACAAATTAGTGCAGTCATGATATAGAGGATCTTCAAGAATCTGAAAATAAATTTTTCATAGGACCCAATTGCCCCACTTCTGATTATGTGTCTCAAGGAAATCAGCATATGAAAGAGATAGCTGCACTCCGATATTCACTGCAGCACTATTACAATAGTCAAGACAGGGAGTCCAACTGCACATTACAGATAAATGATGGATAAAGAAAATACAGTTATACACAGTAGAATATCATTCAGTCATTAATATAAGGAAATTCTGACATTTGCAGCAAAACTGATCAGAACTGGAGAGCATTCTGTTAAGTGAAATACGCTAGACAAAGAAAGATGCATGCCATATGTTCTTTCTCATATGTGGAATTTAAAAGAACACTAGTTGGTCTGAACTTAGAGTAATGATTATTGGAGTAGGGAGGAGTGGAGAGAGGGGTATTGGAGAGTGGTGGCAGAAACTTAAGCATAGAAAGAAGTAATAGGTGCTAGTGTTTCACAGCACATTGGGGTGTCTAGTTCACAATAAAACATTGCAGACTAGAAACGAGGAGATGCTGGTTCTAAACACAATGAAAAGATAGAGAAATGGGAGGTATAGCTGCTTGGTGTGGTCAGTTTACACTATGTGGGTTTATGTAGGTAACCATATAGTATTTGTACATATATACACATATACATGCATATATACATATGTTGAGATATTGTACTACATGCCCATAAACGTATAGAAGCATTACATGTTATTCAAAAGTTTAAAATTGAAATGTAATTTTAAAAAAGAAATAAAAGTAGGTAATACAAATTAAAATGTCACATTTCATTGGTAATATACCTAAATTAGTATTTTGTTAGAAGCAAGTACCTTTTATCTCTTAAAAAATGGAAACAGAGATGTCTTTTTATTCTATTTTCTGCTATTTAAGTTCCCTTGTTTTAATGTTAATGTTTAAAGTTTAATTCATGAAATACAAAATAAAAATTATGTATATGTAAAAACCTTACGGTCAGGAATATGAGAAATATCAGCTTAGATGTGACAGTGGAACTTGGTGGAGGAGCAGAAGGGTATCAGTAATTTCCAACTTAACACTTACCATCTGTAGGCTTCTGAAATCATGAAAGTGTATTTGCTCATATTTTAAAAACTAGTTAAAAATAATGCCTCCTAAGTGAACTAAACTGGCTAGATGTGCTAAATTTAGAGGGAAAGTATTTCTTGAAATCTTAGTCTAGAAAATCAGAAATTTGGATGGGCTGTTTGATGCAAAACTCCAATTTTTAGTGATGAATATCTTACATTTACTTCACATTAACTTTGACATTTTTAGATGATGGATTCTACTAGAATCCTAGAATTGGGAAGATGTTAGAAAACTTCTCTAACATTTTCCAAACTTTTGGAGGCAAGAAACTCTTCCCATAAAAGCAAACACAGAAGTGCAACATGTTAAACATGGCTTGGCCATGTCAGTCTCTCCCTCTTGCAGCACTGCATACTCCACTGTGTCTACAACACCCAAAAGTGGCTCCACAGAACTCTACAGGCACGAGGGAGCTCATGTTTACGAAACTGTTTATTTCACATGTAAACTATTAAGTCACTGTAGGGGTGATTGCTTGCCTCCTTGTTTCTATTCTAACACTTTCTTGTAGATTTATACATTCTAGGATACAACTAATTCCATTTCATTGCTTAAACTTGGTATAAGGGTAAAGAATTTATTTTTATTGTCACTGGCTAAAATATTTCACTATGTAACTTCAAAATATTAGCCCAAACTGTGCCTCTAACCTGCTGTCCCACACTTCTTTATAGCCACTCCAGTTCACCCAACTAAGGAAAAATCCCATGTAAAAGTTCTGCTGTGCTCCCATACTGTAGCAACTGGGCTTTCTTATCACCGTGGTTTAGAACTCTCTAAGGATGTCTTTTGCCTGTGCCTATGGCCTTTCACATAAAAACAAGGCTTCTTGCCATCTGTAAATCATCTCCCAGAGAAAAATGCTCTTATTTCTCATCACTCTTAAATCTCCTGCCCAAACAGGTCTTCACAAGTCTCCCTACAAATTCATGTTTTCAGCAGACAACATGGCCTGAATAAACAGACCTACGACTGAGCAGGGCATAGAAAATGTTCGGATAGAGGTGCAAGAATCTTCTTATGATGTCAGATAGTAGAGAAAAGAGAGATTTAGCACAAACCCATTCCCCAATGTTTATTTTTCTGATCTTTTCGTTTCTACTTTCTTCAAGCCCATCTCTTATATTTTAGCCAGTTCCTGCTAACATCAGCTCATCAGATTGAAAATAGCCAATGTCTATATTCCTCAAAGCACATAGTTCTACTCATTGTTACTTTATAAGTAAATACATCTTATGATGTAACCTTCATTCCTCCTTTTGAGGTTTGTTGCTACCCTTTCCAACGATAATGCTTTCACTAAGTCTTCATTCATCTTAAAAAAGTAAAAAAATGAGACAAATTATATTATCTAACAAGTTTACCTCCCAGAAGATTTGGATGTGTCCACCTCATTGGAGCCTGCTGGGTTAATTTGGTTGTAGCACATCAATTCTGTTTTATTTGCCTTAGAGACAGAATTTAGAACACAGGCAAGTTCTGTTAGGGACACACTGCCCTGTGTTTGCCATGAAGTTTCCCATCTCTCATTTCTCGGTAGTATCCCAGATGGCTTTGATAGCAATCCCTGAATTAAACAGGATCTGTGATTTAGAGAGTGCCAGAGTCTTCTATTTTGTGATAGACCACTTAGAGCCAACAGTCTAGCAAATGATCTGACTCAAAAGAGAGCAAGACGAATTATAACTTTTCTCGGTCAATTAATTTTCTCAGTTGGATTGAAATTATTTAACTAAAATTTACCACTCTTTTTAAATTACTGTTTTTCAGTTAGGAGAAAAAGATGCCTCCCATCATCGATCACAAATGCCAGATGCCTGCAATAGTTGGCAACAAAAGTCGGGGCCCCAAACTCAGCTCAGTTCTCCCACATGGATAGCATGGACCCAGGTAGCTGATCCGTCACATGCTGCCTCTCAGGGCACACATTAGTGGCAAGGTGGGCTTGGAAACACCTGATATGGGATATGATCATCACAAGGAAGCAGTACCTTAAGAGTCAAGCCAAATGCCTATCCTTAATTTTCTGTATAAATGAAAGATATTAATAAGCCTTTTAATACATGTGTCAGATGGGTTAATCAATATTTTAATTGTTTATCAACTTTAGAAATCCAGAATCAGGGCCTGGCACTATAGTGTAGCAGCTAAAGTCCTCGCCTTGAATGCGTCAGGATCCCATATGGGCGCAGGTTCTAATCCTGGCAGCCCTGCTTCCTATCCAGCTCCCTGCTTGTGGCCTGAAAAAGCAGTCGAGGCTGGTCCAAAGCCTTGGGACCCTGCACCCACATGAGAGACCCAGAAGAAGCTCAGGGCTCCTGGCTTCGGATTGGCTCAGCTCCAGCAGTTGCAGCTGCTTGGGGAGTGAACCATCAGATGGAAGATCTTCTCTGTCTCTCCTCTCTGTATATCTGCCTTTTCAATAAAAAAAAATAAAGAAATCTTTAAAAAAAAAAAAAAGAAAAGAAATCCAGAATCATTAGTTTGTGATTTTTTTAAGGGCCTTTATTTGTCCATTGTCAACTATCAATTAGTATGGATAACACAACACGAGGTCATTCGAAATACAATTTTTGGTAATTTTGATGTTTTCCTTTTTGGTTATTGCGCCTCTGTAAGTTTAGTCACGTTTAACTCAGGGTCTCTGGGACTCAGGATGAAACAAACTTAGTTCACAGGATATTTGGGAGAGAATTAGATGAACTGCATTTTAATGTTATTTTAATGGGTTTAATCAAAAATGTTCAATGTAGCACAGCAACTTTTTCAAAAGCATTTTGGGGTGATTTTATAATCCATAACATGCAAGAATTCTGATACTCCTGTTAGCTGTAGGGCACATGAGTTAAGAGTCACCTATTCCCACAAACTTCAAAATAATATCAGCATAATACAGAGAAACAAACGTGTATCCTACTTCTTTTCCTACCCTGCGTGTGTTCATAGTCACACACGTTCCCTTTACTCCTTTGTGGAATGAAGTTTATAGAAACTTCAAACAAATAACTATTAGTGTTAAACTACTCTCAGGAGATATATACAAATACAGAACAGCTAGAATAATAAATGTTTTTAATAACAGCAAATACCTACTGAAAGGGAAAGCAGGGGTGCAATGGGCAGAGCTAGAGGTAGAAAGGGAGGCAGAGAGAGAAGTGGGGAGGCATTAAGGAAGTGTCAGTACAGTCTCTTCATCTTCTTTCTACCTCAGCTCCTCTGCCCCCACCCCGTTTTTTTAACCTCCATAATCTTCTTTCGTTCCTTTTTGTCTTTTTTTAGCTCCTGAATTCCTAATTTCTCAAAATGCTAAAACAACTTGGAAGAAAAAAGGTTGTTGAGAGGAGGAGGCTCTGACATCCAATGCGAGAGTATTCCAGGTTTAGAATCATCTTGAAATGACAATAGCACAAGTATGTTGAACAATCGCTCCAGTCATTGCGAGGTAGGAGATCAGATCATCATCTTTCCCACCAGAATCCCAGGGTGCTTACTTGGAGCCAGTTTTTCCTGGCTTTACAGCAGAGTTCCTCCACCTGAGCACAATGAAAACTAGATAATTCTAATTGAAAGTTAGGTATCATCCCTTACTTCCACCCACTAATACGCGCGTTAGCAGCCCTCCCCACCCTGGAGACAACAAATTCGTTTCCAGGTTTTGTCAAATGTCCCAGAAGATGGGGAAATTAACATACTTGACTCCCAGCTGAGAACCACTGCACTACAGCATAAAGTGATTGCAGTTTGAAACGGCTCACTGCCTTGCTGCTAGAGTGATTGTCCTACCCAAAAGTTATATATACCCAGAGGTGCAGGTATGAAACTGCTGAAAGAACATGAGCCCTGGGCTCATGTTCATTGCATGGAAGATTTTCCTCTCTGTCTCTCCTTCTCTCTGTATATCTGACTCTTTAATAAAAATAAATAAATGTTAAAAAAAAATAAGCCCTGAAGCCAGAAAATCTAAACCTGGACTTTGGCTCTTTACATTTTGAATCTGTTTTTTCTAAGCAACTTAGCTCTCTTCTCTTCTCTCTCTGTCTCTTTTCTCTCTCTCTCTCTCCCTGTCTCTGCACATATGTATGCATATTTTACCTGAATTCATATACTGAAACATGGAAACCTTCTTCGCAGCCCTGATCAAAAAGGCTACTCTGGTGCAAGCAAATTTGAGATTCATGTCTAGTTTACTTCTAACACACATTTCCCATTAACATTTTGAGACTCCTCATGTTACACATGTGTCAGTCTCCTCTCTCTTTAACAGAATATAAGCTCCCTGAGGAGTTTAGTTTATACAATACTGTGTTCCCATTGAAGAGAACAAGTGGGTCACATGGGAGGGCCCCACTTGTGTATCTTTCATTGGATTTTTTGCAGTTAGTTCAAAGTCTAGAGTGTGATAATAAGCATCAGTAATACTATTTGAAACTCAGTTATCAGATTGATGTTTATCACAGCGGTTTAGACATTATTTGGGATAACCTGTATTACTGAGTGCCTGGATTATGTCCTGCCTATGATTCTCCTGGCTCAGCTTCCTACTGATGTGCACCTGCAGAGAAAGCAGGTGCCTGTCATTCATATTGAGGGCCATGGTGAGTTTTGTGCTGTGAGTTCAGCCTTGCCAACCGTAACTGTTGTAGGCATTCAGGGAGTTAACTAGTAAATGAAAGATCTTTAAGTCTGAGCGGGGTCTCCCCTACAGATTCCTCTAGTACCCCATTGCCAGAGGGTGTGAGCCTGCAGCCCACCCACCTTGCGTGAGAGACATACAGACACGGCAAGGGTTCCGTCTAAGCAGTTCTGGTTTATTTGAGAAATAGCAGTTCTTATATAGAGCAGTGAACAGCCTCAGACCAGGAATTCCAGGAGGTGAGAACTAGGAGCCAATTTTCATCAGCACAACTGCAGAAGTCACCTCCCATAGGCCAGGGGCAGGTGAACAAAATGTCCCTGGCCAATCTATCTTTCTTTGAAACGACTTGAGTCCCACCCTGGTTCACGCCCAGGGCTTTGCCCTGGGCCGCCATCTTGTTCACCATAGTGACCTTGACTGTTAATCACCATCGTGTTGAATTAGTGACCTGTTCGCACTTTGAGCCCCACAAGTCCGTCTTTTATCTCTCTGCTATCAAATAATATAACTTGTTAAAGTCTCATTTGTTATGATAGTTAAGTCCTCTGAAATCACTGAATACCTAATTAGCAAAAACTGAACACATGATTAAGTTTATTTGAGACTCAACATTTTCATCAATGAAGCAATAAGAACATCTTATTTTATTTGCCTCAAGATATCTTACTGAAAATATATTGTTGATTCATTAGCATTAAACTTACAGCCACAAGCACTGTAACATGCATGAAGTCATCTAATACACATATTTTATCTGTCTGCCACATCATGGTTTTGTTTTCTTGCTCTTAGAAAGCTAGACATCACTTTATATAGCAAAGGCAGCACTAAACAACACAAAATGCCAAGTTTAGTATATTATACATACCATTAGAAGGGTATTTGCTTTTATGTAAGAGCTGAAATAGGAACAGGAAGTTTTACTCTATGCTATGTCAGCTGCAGAGGTATAATTTGGGTAAGCCAAATTTCTATAACTCTACATGCAAATGATCATGACATGAAAATCATCATTGGTTTTGGGGGTACAAGTAAATTCTAGAGAGTTGGAAACTTGTAAATACAATCCATAAATAGAGTTGATTATATTTGTGGGCAAAGTTGGCTTCTGATGCAAGAGAATTCTTACTTTACTAGTTAAAAAGATTAACGAAGCCTTTTACCAATCTTGATAGTCTCCTTTCTTGTGTGTGTCTAGCAACAGAACACACCTAATCTCCACAAGATAACCTCTTCAGCAAAACACTAAAGGAAACAGTGATGGTTTCCTGATTTGTTCTAGTTTTAAGTGTCTTATGGTCCTTCATTCTCCACGTTGCTTAAGTTTGGTTAATTGGGTTGTAACCTAGAAGCATCCTCTCTTTGAGGTCTGTCCTTTAAACTTTGCTAAGAATTTTTGTTTTTTCTTTTTAAATGGAACAGAATGTGATTTTGATCAATATTGCCTTGTGAGCTTGAGAAGTACATACAATCTGCTGTTGTTGGAGTGTTCTATTAATGCTCAATAGATCAAATTGTTTGCTAGGAAGCCTCGGATCAACCATATCCCTATGGATCTTCCTGCTGTTTGATCTACCATTCTTGAAAAGAGAACTGGTATTAAAATAGCTGGCAATAATAGTACATTTGTTATTTTCTCTTTGCTGTTATATTGGTTATTATTTCATAAGTTTTCATGCTCTTTTTTTGGGTGCATGTTTTCTTGGAGAATTTCCTCTCTTGTTATTAGGAGATGTCCCTCTTTAGCTCTGATAGCTTTCTTGGCTGAAATGTGTTTATTTGAAAACAATATACATACTTCAACTTCCGTTTGACTAATGTGGTATACTGTCATTCTCTTCCTTTTACTTTTGCTATTTTATATTTAAAGTAGATTTCTTTAATTTGATGTTTAGTTGGATATTAGATTTTTATCTGCTCTGACAGTCTCTGCTTTTATTGATGTACAGCTCTTTCACATTTAAAGTTAAAGTTGGATTGCTACATATCAAGTTTTTAAATATTTTCCATTAATTGCACTTGGCTATTCTTTCTTTTTTATTTTGATTCTCACAAACACCTCATGAGGAAAGAACCCTGTGCTATCCACATTTAGAGGTAAGGAAATCAAATCTGCACAAGACAAAATGTCAGAGCCAGAATTTGAAACTTATGCGTGCTCTTTACTATGACTAACCACCATCTTCTATATACTCAAAAATTTCAGCAATAAAACTCTGATAAAGCCTCCAAACCAAACAAACCTTTTACCCCCAATGTTTTAAAAACCCAAAGCTTTCTTCTGTCTAAAACCAACCTGGGAAGGAGATGGTAAGAATACAGTATCGGTTCGGGCCTTGGGTTTGGGGGCAAGTGCCGTTCCTCACAGTGTGGCGGCTATGGGGGGTGCCCCTGCCGGATTGGACCCAATGCTGGGGGCTCACGCCAAAGACACTGCCACAAGGCAGTGAACGAGTCCTCGGCCTCCCCCAGAACCCAAGAGAGCTCTTTCCTCAGGGTAAGTCCACCATGAGGGAACTTGGGAACTGGCTTAAAATTCCTAGCTCCGCCCAGCTGCTAATATCTTGTGGCTGGGTGAGTTTGGGAGGGGTTTGGGCCTTGGGTTTGGGGGCAAGTGCCGCTCCTCACAGTGTGGCAGCTGTGGGGGGTGCCCCTGCTGGGTCGGACCCAATGCTGGGGGCTCATGCCAAAGACACTGCCGCAAGGCAGTGAACAAGTCCTCGGCCTCCCTCAGGGCGGCCAGTGCACCATGTGGTGCCAGGCTTTGCCTGCTGGGTGCCTGGTGGCAAACTCTGGGGTTTTTTAAGATATGTTTGCTGCATGGGGACACCCATGACTAAGTCCAATTTTAGTGTAGGTGAGTAGTGAATCTTGGATGATTCTCAGTGACAGAGTCATGGAAGTTTTAGGCATGCATGGGGACTGAGACTTGCTGGTTTGGAGGGAAATACCCAGGAGACAATTACGGTTAGTCAGATACACCAACCCAATTCGGAATACAGAAATGGCCTGTTTGCCTAGAACATCACTGATTGTCACACACCATCCCACACCAATGCTATGGATGGGGGCCTCTTTGGCAGTGATGGGTACCATTACCCAACTGTTTGGTGGAATGGTGGAGTGGTCACATTTGGCAGGGTCAAGACTGTATCCAGCACGTGAGAGAACTTGGTCTAGGGGTAGACTCTATGGGGTTGTGTGGGCCCAACCCTGTGGAAATACAAGTTCCCCTGGTTAGCTCACAAGCTGGGGTTGGGATGGACTAAGCTAGATGTGACCATGCCACCTGCCATCACACATGGGTGCAGGAACCCAAAACAGTCAGTGCAGGTCAAGGCAGCAGCACCTGAAAGTGCATCCTTTAACAGGATGTGGGGTGGGCCGTGCTGCCACTGGAAGGGGGCAGAATGGGCAAGGCTGAACAACCCTTAACTCACAAGAAACAACAGAAATCAGGTTGGAGCACAGGTCATGCCAAGTAGGTCCTTCTACCTACTGATCTGCATAAGACAGGGATGCTAAGCCACAGAATCTAAGGGGACAGGACAAGAGAGGGGCTCTACCAAGTTGAATCTGAGCAACCATTGGCCTTCACAAGATCTAAGGCTGGGAATAGGCCTGGTTGGGCAGCTAAGGGGATACTCTTGCTGGGTTGAGTTTCCCACCAATGAGCGCATGGGCTGTAAATGGGTCTGCTTTCCGATCAAGATACAAGTGTAATCCCACTTGGCACAAGTGTGGGCTGGGAATGGAAGCACCAAGCCGGGCCAGACTCCAACACCATCTGGTGCTCTGCAGGACCAGGGGAAATGTATGACAGACTAGCCTAGGTCTCAGCCCTTACTGAACCATGTGTAAGCTGTATGGGGGTATGGAAGAGCCATGGCTGGGTTGAAACATCCAACAATAAGAACCAGATTGGGTTGAAGAACAGTCAGGAAACACCACTGTTCCTGCTAGGACAGGAGGTGAACTGAACAGGGCTGGCTCATGGACCCACTGGTATGCGCGAAACCTGGCACTGGGAGAGTTTCTGATGGAGGAGCCTGGGCAACTCCTCTGGCAGGACACAGTCCCTGCAGGTAAGCACAAGAAGCACAATAGGAAACAGCCCAGAACAGGCTATGGAAATTATCCCACTGGTATACACATGGCATGGATTGGGGGCAGACCAGGCTGAACCTGTTCACATCACCCACTGGTGAGTCCGAGCACCAGAACAGAGTGTGGGTCGAGCCAGGTTCAGTTGCGACACATACCAGTACACAATAAGGAATGCCAAGGGGAGATGAGCCGTACCAGATGTGGTTGCAGTGCCCAAACAGCACATGTGATCATCAGGGGGAGGAGGCAAAGCTGACAGGGGAATGTGGGCTCCCCTGCTGGACAACTACTTCCATTGGAAAGCGTGAGTCGGGATGGGGGCAGATCAGAATAGGCAGGGCTGTTACACCTGTGGGCCTCATGTGGACTAGATAAGGGAAGGGCCACGGTGGGCTGACTGTTCCGACTAGTGCAAGCAAAAACTAGAGTGGGTGAGGGTTGGTTGGGCTAGTCGCAGTACTAGCTGGCAGAGGCTGGCACTTGGAGCTAATTCTGTCAAGTCAAATGCCAGAACTACCTGGAGAGTGCACAATCTGGGAGTGGGTGTGGCCTAGAAGGGAAATAGTGGGCACCTCCTTCGGGGCTACCACTCTCATTGGACAGCACAAACACCAGGACAGGGGCAGGGGTGGCTGTACAGAAGGGCACCTGCAAGTAGGTATGTGGGCTGGATAGTAGGTTGGTTGGGTTGAGCTGGGCTTCAATGCCCATCGACACGTGCGAGAGCTAAACAGGATGTGGGACAGACTTGACAAGCCTGTGGCGCATACTGGCAAGCATGGGAACCAGGGTAGGGGGCAGAACTGGTGGGGGTTATAGGAATCACCCCAACTAGGCTGCAGCTCCAACCAGTTTGCATGAGGACCAAGTATAAAGTGGGCAGGATTGAACTGGACTACAACACCCATTGGTTCACGAGGAAGACAGGGCTGGAAACAGAATGAACCCAGCAATCCCAACGTCCAGCATCAGCATAAGCTGATTGGTGTGACGGACAGTGTCGGACTCTGTACTAGCAAACTCGTGCAAGAATCAGGCCTGGGATCATTTCAGATGAAGTTTCTTTGGAGATCCCTCCAACTGAACTGCTGATCTTAGAACCCCAACCATGAAGAGACTGCCAGCCGGTGGATTCTGAATAGGGTTCATTGCGATTGGAACTGAGAGATTGGCAGCAATCCAGAACTGATGAACTATCAAAACTGTATGAAAAGGATCCTCAGAGCGCGCCTCCCGTTGGGGATCTGGGATGGGTGGGAGGTTGGGTGGGACTTTTCCCTTTGTTTTTTTCCCTGACCCCAGATACAGTGTAAAATGATATTGATGTGGAAACAATGGTATAACCCACTTTCACCCTGTAGCCCTTGACACTTTGTTCCCTAATCAACTAAGTAAGATTATTAAAAAATAATTTAAAAAAAAGAACACAGTATCCTTCTTCTATTTAAAGCAAAACACCATGGATTAAATAGTAACCAGTTTTAAAATATTCCTTAACAAGGTCAGCAGAAGGACAAGAATGTAAAGAAAGACTAATTTTGCTTCACTCATGGAAAGACTAGAATTATCCAAAAAATCAAACTTCTGGTTTTCAAGATGCCTGTTTTCTTAAAGAACAGAAGAAACATTTAGCCCTACTTTAAGCCAGACTGTTCAGTTTTATTTTTGCATTATGTGAGGCCATTTAAGATTAATTGTTACAACCTGGCTTCTAAATCATCATCTATTTTTTGTAAAAGTGCCTCTTAGTGCTTCTTTAGGGAAGAGAGGAAAGGGAGGACTGGCTTTGGGCCCAAACCCATAATTTTAGTAATTACTAATCCAAGTGACTATAGCCGCAATCGAGTCATTCAAAGCCAAATGGTAGCAGTAATTATTTTATCAAATTTGAATGAAAGAGCTTCATTGGCAGGCACGAGAGTAGTTGAGCTAAGGAGGTCTGAACTGTCAGTCATGGGATGGGAGACCTTTACCAAGCATGGAGGGTCTTTTTGGCACCAACACCATGTTCTCTATGTTGACAGTGATAGATGTTCTTTGTTACAGATTATGGCCTTGTCACACTTAAACTAATCTCTCTCCATGTTTTCAAGCCCAGCTCATTCCCTGGGGCAACAATCATCAATTTACAAGGAGAGACACCCAGAGAAACACAAAACCTATTTATCACACTTGTTCAAAGCATACTCACAGTGACTTCAAGCCAAGCCTGGCTCCACATTTCAATCAGGCCACATCTCTGCAGTATCATAAGGAGTGTGAAGATGTATTGTTAAGAAAGTGGATTAAGTGGAGGTTGGAGACTCAAGTCAGATATAGATAGGAGTCAGTGAACTCCACCACATATGACCACAACAGCGTGTTTAGAAACACCATGGCCAAGTCATCCACACTGCCCAGAGTCAGCTGGGTACCTGGTCATAGGCACCTCTTCATGCCAGAGGGCAGAGTTCATGCACTTAAATCCTCTATTTTTAAATGCACAGTCTGGCACTCAATTATTTGTTTCATTACAGTCGTATTCACTGCTCTCCTTTCCCAGGCTGTATGTTCCACTCACATTAGGCAATGCTGTCTTCTCTGTGCCAATTGCCACACGCTGTCCAAGAGACTTACTTCCTCCACCAAATCTTAAATTTTGCAGATGCTACTGAAGGTACAGGAAAAGAAATAACTGCCAGATTCTTTCATGGTCAGAGAATGCATTGGGAAGCAAATCCTTCCGTGCCAGTAGATTAAAGCCAAAAACCCTATCAATTTAAAGGGTTGGAATTCCTCCCCCTTGCCGAATCTAATTTGAAAAGAATCAGAACATGTTTGTTTTGAGCAATTTTGCATGCCTTCCAGGTATATTATTTTGGAGCCTCAGTATTCTTGTCTGTAATAATCTACAGGGTGACAAACTATATCTTTAGGTCATCCATTTTGATAAACAAGGCTTGTTGAAGTGATACAATCACATCTATTTGCTTGCTTGACTCTGGATGCTTACTGCTCCAAGGGTCAAGTTCAGATGCTACAGAATGTAGGGCCCACAGATGCTTACTGTTCAGCCCTTTGTACAAGACATCTCCCAGAACCTTGTCCTAGAAGGTGATCATCATCCACTTTTAATCATTTTTCTCAATGAATATTTTCCTCTTTTGCACGTTTTCACTGAGTAAACTAGTAGACATTTTATACTTCTTATTTTGGACAGTTTTGTGTGCCTTTTTCCATGTTGGATTCTTCTCCATATGTTAATATTCCTGTCATTTTTACACAGCAGCAACTTGAATTGATCTATTTTACTCCTCTTACTATCAAATTTCCACTTTGCTTAAAATATGTAGCTGGACTGAATTTTAGTCAAAAATCATGTAAAAACTGCATAAGATGCCAACTAAAATCCAATGGCTAAAAAAAATTTATGTATATTTCTAAGTTGATACTATTGATAATACTTGGTTACTGTTTGCTAAAACTTTATACTGTTTGGCCCTACACAATAGCGTAGTGGTTAAAGTCCTCACTTTGCACGCCCAGGATCCCATATAGTCACCGGTTCTAATCCCGGCGGCCCTGCTTCCCATCCAGCTCCCTGCTTGTGGCCTGGGAAAGCAGTTGAGGACGACCCAAAGCCTTGGGACCCTGCACCCGCGTGGGAGACGCGCAAGAGCTCCTAGCTCCTGGCTTTGGATTGGCTCAGCTCCAGCCATTGTGGTCACTTGGGGAGTGAATCATCAGATGGAAGATATTTCTCTCTGACTCTCTCCCTCTCTGTATATCTGCCTTTTCAAGAAAAAAATTTTAAAAAAAACCACTTTATACTGTTGCTGAAGCTACTCTAAAAACAGACTTGATTTCCTTACAAGTTGTAATTGTTAGATTAGAAATGAAACTTAAGAACAACAAAAATACAGAAACAAAGGTGAAATAAAAAGAAAAGCAGATAATTCCAAAATAGAAAGAAGAAAACTCATCGATAAACAGAATTGAGATACTACAAAAAATGAGAAAAGATATCAAAAGATAAGATTTTAATCATTTAAAGAAAATTATAACTATAGAACTTTCTGATGTAATTTACTCTCTTGGTAGTTTTCTGCAGGACCATACATGTGCAAATGAGACCACTTTTATAGAAAGCAATCCTGAACTGAATTTAAACAGGACTTGCCTCATGTTTTTGCCATGTTCTTGTCTGTCCTATTCTTCCCGTCTGGTTGAGATTGAAACAAAGACAGTAATTTTGTGCTGGGCTGCAAATTCTAGGTGGCTGTGCCATGGCATTCCTCTTAGCACATCAATAGGAATTCGCATTTCTTGTCTTCCCTCTGCCTGGTACCACATAAAGGAAAAATTTTCACCCCAGGAATATCAATAATAGGTCATGTAAAATAATACAAGAATGTTCTCCTTTGGCTGCATTTTAAGTAAGCTACTCAACTGTGAACAGAGACTTTTTTAAATGAATAAAATTGTTGTAATTTTCACCACTATTTCCATTAGATTTTTAAAATTCTTTCCTAGATGGCTTTGCTTGTGCTACTTCTATTTCCCAAAGTTTAGAATGTTGAAGTTTGAAGGTAACTCTGAGATTCACTGTTTTTTCTTTGTGCTTTCGCACATGATGTCACGTCCATTTCTATGCCTGGTGACCTCTTAATACCTCAGTTTGAATTTCATAGCTTTCTTGAAAGTCTTTTCTTGTCTGCTTGGGTTGTGACATGCACCTTTTCTGTAACCCCCATGGTACTTTGTGTGTTTATGCACATTGGTATTGAATTGCCTCTGTCTACAACATATCGGTGAGCCCAAGAGTCTAGATTTGCTTCTCACTTCCATCCCTCAACAGGTGTCTGAGCTCCAGTGATTTATAAATCAGTCTCCACATCCATGAAGGAAACATGGAAGGTGTATAAGATAGTGACTGTATGTAAGTAAATGCTATGCTATACTGATTATATTAAGGTAAAAATAGAATTACAAAAATTTAAACCTTCAACTTTACATTGTGAGCTCTGAATTAGTGAACAGGATACTACTAATTTGTTCAACACATGGCCTAAAAACCATGTTTTTAACAAATGGATAGAGATACAAGAGGACTTCATGCAGTTCATAAAAAAATTGGCTGTGAAAACCTATGTATGAATTTAAAATTTTTTGTGAACCAAAATAAACTTAATTCCATTTTTAATCCTATATGTAATTTAAATGCTATAAAATTTAGTCATTTAAAATATATAATTCAATAGTTTTATTTAAAAGTACCCACTTTGTAAAACCATCAACCAGCATTCATTTTTATTTTTGAAAGATTTATTTATTTTTATTTGAAAGATGCATTTTATATAGCAAGAAAGAGAGACAAAGAGAGAGAGCTTTTATCCTGGCTAACTACCCAAATGGCATAAATGGCCAGAGCTGAACTGATCCAAAGCCAGGAGCCAGAAGCTTCCTTATGGTCTACCACATGGATACAAAGGTATAAGGGCTCAGGCATCCTCTGCTGCTTTCACAGCTCACGAACAGTGCTGGAAGGGAAGTCGTATAGCAGGCACACACAAGAGCACCTGTATAGGATGCCAGCACTAGCAGGGATAGAGTTAGTGTGCAAAGCTACTTCTCTGGCCCCATTATTAATATTTAGGCTACTTCTGCCACCTCAGATGTAAGTTTCCTGTCCTGTTTTGTGATTTAGGAACCTGAAATCCAGAGAAATCATTTGATTTTCCAGAGGCAATGGAAATGACTATGATAAACCAGTATTGAACTTAAGACTCTTGGTGTCTACTGTGTCCAAACCCATTTCATTATACAATGCCATGATAAATATAACAAGAATTAAATTTGAGTGCCAGGTATTACACTATCATTCTCTATAAACAATAGTCATATTTTCACAGTTATTAACATTTTCATCAATATCACTGGTGGACATTATAATAAACAGGACTCCTTGTCTACTATCCAGGCATTATGCAGCATAGATATCCTTTGAAACAGAGCCATGTGGCAGCTCTAACCATTCCTCAGTCACAAATGTGCTCAAAGACATTGCTGTCAGAGCCAGGCCATTTTCAGCTCTAATGATTATTTCCCTAGCTGCCAACTCAGCAAACTCCATTTGGAATCTTAATGTCTATCAGTAAAATGGTGATGAAAACAGGAACATGCTTTAGAAATTTCAATCCCACAAGATGTAGGTCAATATAACCAAACTTTTGCTCAAGAATATCAAATAGAAACTAAAGACAAATCAGTCTGCAGTGAAGTCAAAAACAGCTTAGCTTCTTTCCCTCGAAGACTTGATTTTCGATATATGTGGTGTTGTCTGCTAATCATGACATTATTAGATATTAAATGTCTATGAATAATGAAACTAATGTGGCCCCTTGATTTTCTGTGCTGTTGTCAGCATGGCAAAAGTGCATTACCCATAAGCTCTCTGTGTACCAGAGGAGCTTCGGCTCATGCATCGAGTAATAGACTAAATCAGCTCTCATAACAGGCAGCTGTTCATAACTCCCTAATCCAGGAAGATTATTTTGTAAAAACAAGCACTTCTCAAAATACTTCGGTAGAGATCTGCTCAAAGAGAAGATAATGCTGGCAGATCAAAATGAAAATAAAAAGTCTTTACATCATGCTAATTAGCAGCTTGGCAGTTCTAACACTGAAAACACTCCATTATCACAGGCCAAAATACTGGCCATCAACATTTTTGTAATGCAGCTGGCACCAAAAATATCACACACATAACTTTCAGCAAAGGCTAATGGAGACAGACACTAATGCCCCAGACCAGATTGAAAATGGAAAACTGGAACCCAAAGCAATTAGACCTTTCATTATCAGAAGAGTAACTATGGCCATTCAAGAGTGACATGATTAAGATATCCAATTGCTTCTTGAAAATATCCTGCTACCATCTTTCATTCTGCTTCATGTGAGGTTGAAGTTTCACTCTGTCAAGAAGTCTTCAGGGACATGTGTAATAATCCTGGTGGCAGTGTAGCTAGAGATAGTGAGAACGCTCTGTTGATGTGATGGTTTGGCCAGCAAGGAATTTTCCCATTGTACATACACTGAACAGAACAGCGTGGGCATGTATTTAAGGATCTGGTAATTATTTGAATTCTATTTTTGCAGATTTCTCAGGCAAGGAATTTTAGTGGGTATAAAATGTGTGATGCAAAAAAGACAATCATCCAGGGATGGTTTTGCTTTATTAAAAAAATAGATACTTTACCAATCTGAAAAAATACAAGAAAATTCAGCAAGTATGGATTGCCTGCCTAGTGAGCACCAAGCACAGTGCTATGAACCAGGACACATAGGCAAAGAAATCACTCTTTTCCCTTGAGAATTTCCCATGTTAACAGAGGAGGTATATTGCTAAAGAGGCAATTTCTGCTTAGAATGGTAAATGCTGATGCAGTGAAATGATCAGGGTATAAAAGTGAAGTCGAGCATCAAGATCAATGCTGGAAGAAAGACCAGAGGGGGTGCTGAATGAAGCCCTCAGTGAGGTCACTTTTGGCTTAATTTACTACAGCACATGTGCCTGCATTTCTGGAATTTAGGATAGTTCTGTTGCCCCATGCTGTGGCCTGTATCAACCACCAGATTCTGTGGCTGAGAAGTGGCTATTCACTCGGTGTTAAGTGTTATCTAGGTGGTGGGGCAGGGGGTGAGTGCTGTGTTTTATGAACCATCTTTTGATGGTTGTAAAGAGAAAAATCTCAAGGTTGAGTTTCTGTCAACCTTGGAAATGTATCTGGGCCACTGAGGAGGCGCAGTTCTCCCAAGCAGGCCCACGGATCTGGGCCAGGTGACCGGACCCCACCGGACCGCCCATCTCAAGGGCTCACAGAACCAGCACCCAGGGATCCATGCCTCTTGGCTGTCTGTACCTGCCCCAGTCCAAATGGCTCCCGGGCTGGGGAAAACCTGGGGTCTGGTTGGGCTCCCCACCCCCAAGGAGTCATGCTGCCTGGCTCGTCACGCCTGATGCACATGCCTCTGGAAAGGATTACACAGTCTTCACTGGGGTTAAACAAAAAATGTCCCATAGCACCAAATAGGTTAAAAAAAAAAAGCAATATTTGGGGCTGGCATGGTGGCTTTCTAGGCTAATCCTCAATCTGCAGAACCAGCATCCCATATGGATGCTGGTTCGCGTCCCAGTTGTTCCACTTCCCTAGGCAGTTCCCTGCTTATGGCATGGGGAAGCAACAAAGGATTGTGCGGATTCTTGAGCCCTCACACCCATGTGGGTACCAGGAGTGAGCGCGTGCTTCGGGCTCCTCATCAGCCCAGCTCTGGCTGCTGCAGCCATTTGGGAAATGAACCAGCACATGCAAGATATCTCCCCCTCTCTCTGTCTCTGCCCTTCTTTCTCTGTCATTCTGATTTTTAAGTTAAAGAAACAAATCCTAAATCAATGTTTGCATCCAAATTCTGCTGATCCTGGGTTTTCAGAGTCCTTGCAGGTGTAGAAAGAAACAAGAATTTAGAAACCAGCTCAACACTTCATATGCGACAATGAGAAAACTGCTTAACTGTGGTGAACATTCTTCTCCTTTATTAAGTGTGCGTGATAGTTACAAATTGAGGGGAGAGTCACATATGCATACATAGTAACACATCCAAAGCATTAGTTTCCCCTCCGGTTTGCTTCCTCTAGAACTGCTTAAATAGCCTTCCCCTGCTTAGAGTAACCTCGTTTCTACCATTGTGTTGCTTTTCAGAAATACTACATTTTCAGTCACTTGCTTGAAAGTCATGTCAGCCAAGAATTTCCTGTCTCACTTTCTCTTTCAACAAAGAAAACAATAATACATTAACACGCAGAGTGTCCTGAGCTAGGGCACCAGCGACTCCCCAGCAGCCAGGACCCAGGCGCTAAGCCTCTTAGACCGTTTCTAACACAGTGGCCAGCCTGCTGCATAGTCATTCTATCCATATGTTTATATTTAGTTTATCAATGAACTTTTCTAATATTTGTTAATATACATGTTCTGAAAAATTTTATTGCTAAAAACTACACTTATTATCGGATTATTCATTTCATTGAACTTTATCATCCAAACATAAATAACTGAGTAAAAATCCATCTTCAGAACTAAACGGAAACTCCCATGCAGATCTTTGCAGTGTTGTAAATATTAAAGTGTTTCACTCCATTCATATCACTGCCCTTTAAGCACCTAAGCATGAGGGTTAGAAATAGTGCTTTCATCTTTAAATTATATTATAAATCACAAGCAACCTTAGCTGCATTTTCTATAATCCACCCCATAATAACTTCCTTAGCTGCATTTTCTGTAATCCATCCCTATAATAACTTTAAATGGACCCTTACTCTTCAGCCATACTAACAAAAGTGTTCTGTGATTTTAGAGGATGTTTAGAAAAGTTAAGAATATTTGGGTCCCCACGTACTCCATTTCAGTTATAATTATGTTTGCTTTACCTTTAACCATCTAAGTTGGTATACTGAATGACCCAGATGACCCAGATGTTTGGAAAGCTACATCGGCTAGCATTATTGGGACTCATTAAGGCCATGTGCTGCTTACAACCTGTCATTGGAGAAGACTGCTGTTTCCAAAATGGTGTGTTTTTTAAGAATAAAGTAACCATAGACATGCTTGTACCTCCTTTCTACCTGCTAGTTTTACCCTTGCTCTCAGAGAAAAAAATTGCTCTCTTGAAAAGTGTGTAATTTTCTAGGCCATAATTTTGTAAAATATAAATAATATGTATATTTAGAAAAGTTCATTAGCATTATATATATTATGCTTCTAATTTTATATAAGTTGCTTTTTTAAAGAATTATGTTACTTATTAGAAAGGCAAAGTTTCCCGGGGCAGGACTGGGGAGGGGGTGGACAGGGAAAGAAATCGATCAGCTGGCTCGGTTCCCATATGACAACCATGGACCAATGCCAGGGCCCTGGGAATCCAGTCCAGGTCTCTCACGCAGATGGCAGGAGCCCAGACATTTGAACCATTTTCTGATAGTTTCCCAGGCACATCAGCAGAGAGCTATATCAGAACTGGAGCAGCCGAGACATGAAGCAGTGTTCTGTTATGGAGAGCCAGTGCGCAAGTGTCAGCTTAACCAACAGCTCCACAATACTGGCCACCATGCTTTGTTGTAAAAAAAATTTGTTTGTTTAAAAGACAGAATTACAGAGAGGCAGAGAGGGAAGGAGGGAGGGAGAGAGAATAAATCTGTGTCTTCCAATGCATCCCTCAAATGGTTACAACAGTGAAAGCTGGGCCAGGCTGATACCAGGAGCCAGAAACTCCATCCTTATCTCCAAAAGGGAGGATGTGCTGCTTCACAGGCATGTTATCAGAGAGCTGGATCAGAAACAGAACATACACAACTCAAACTGGCACAGATACAGAATGCACACCCAAGCAACAGCTTACTGCACTATACCACAACTGCCATGAACACCATACCTCTTTGTTCTTTTGTAGCTTGTTATTTTATGTTCAGTTATATTTTACGTTTTGTGATTTATCCATTTTAAGATTGTACTTGTCAACGTTTCATTCCTACAATGAAGTGCCTGAGGCAACTTATCTCAGAAAAGCAAGAACTTTTTTGGCACACAGTTCTAGAGGTTCAAGTACAAGATTGAAGGCCTATTGATTGGCATTTGATAGCAACTGTGGTGGAGTATGGGGGCAGGAAGAAGCCTATCATGAGCTAGGAAGCCGCTAGAGGCAGGCCCCAAATCAAGCTTTTATAATAAACTCTCTTGTAAAAACTGTATTCTCAGAGAATACATCTAATGACTTAAGGATCGCCCACAAGGCCCACCTCCTGTACACTATAACTGATCTTTTCTATTTTCATGGCATATTAATTCATGACTTTGAGGTTTAAAGGTTGGGGCCAGTGCAGTGCACAATAGGCTAATTGTCCACCCTGTGGTGCCAGCCTCCCATATGGGCACTGGTTGCCCATATGGTTAACTTGCTGCTCCACTTTCAGTCTATATCTCTTCTTATGATCTAGAAAAGCAGTGGAGGATGGCCCAGGTCCTGAGAGCCCTGTACCCACATGGGAGACTCGAAAGAAGCTCCTGGCTCCCAGCTTCAGAGCAGATCAGCTCTGGCTATTGCAGCCATTTGGGGAGTGAACCAGCTGATGGAAGACTTTTCTGTCACATTCTCTATAAAAATCTGTGTTGCAAATAAAAATAAATAAATTTTTAAAAACTGAATACATTTTTGAGCCAAATCACATTTGATCAATAGCAGTCGGGCAGGTGTTTGGCCCAGTGGTTATGATATTGGTTATGATGTTCACATCCCTCATTGCGGTACCTGGTTCATTGCTTACTGCTATTTCTATATCCTAGCTACCAAGGAAAGCAGATTCTGGGAGACAGCAAGTGACGGCTCAAGCACCTGGGTTCTTGCCACCCATAGGGAGATTTAGATTGAGCTTCCAGTTTGGGCATGGCCATTGTGGGCATTTAAGGAGTGGAGTAGAGAGTAGACTAGTGGGTGGGGGTTTTCTTGCTCTGTGTGTGTTTGTGTGTATCAAATAAAATAAGAAAAAATATAGAAAAACATATTATTTAGTTGAACTAAATTGTAGACCATTGATTGTACATATTCCAAGGTATTCACTCTTGTAATTGATGCCAGCACCCAAGCGCGAACTCATCCCTTCACAAATAGTCTATTGGTCTACCGAATGAAGGCATGGATTCTAATATAGATTTGGAAAAAATGTGCTTCAAACCAAGAATTTCACTGTTCCAGATGAAAATTGTCCTATTATTTTCAGCTCTAACATAATATATGCAAGAAAGTAGACTATTTCATAGGTACAAAATAACTACAATATTGCCAATGTATGGTATGTATTATTTTCATTGTGGAGGGCAGAACAGGACTGGCCTTCATAGCTGTCTATCAAAGCAATGGAAATGAAAGGACAAAAGAGTGAGCAGTTTTTGGGGTGTAGGCAAATGTTCAATCTTAATTGTATAATTAGAACATCAAATTTCATATTACTTAAATTACTTTGCAGCTACTAGTAATTGTGATTCTGGAAAATCCTCTAGAAATTGTAATTCTGAATTCCTCCTAACCTTTCCTTTCATTGAAACAATTGGTTTTCTTCCATTTGATTTTTAATAATGAGGTTTATTAAATATTAATGAAGGTGTTATTTAATTTAAATTTATACTGGAAAAATGACATGAGTCTTGTGCAAAAAGGTTTATTAATTATCAAAGCCCTCTTCTAGTGCAATAGAAGGAACTTCTGAACTAGTACCATAGTTACAGGGGTGATAAATGCTTTTCATTTCCTGTGGAAAATTACCCCAAAATGAAAGGTAGGCAAAACAATTATTTAAAAGAGTTTTCTTCCATTTATTTAAATTGCAAAATGATACAAATATTAAAAGGCAATATGAGCTGAGCATCAACATAGAAGCAAACAATGGAATGTAAAATGACAATTATCAGTGCAATGGACAAGAATGCTTATGATAAGTAATCTTAACGCAAAGTAGGTTCTTTCACTCATTATTTGTTTTGTATTAGTGCATTGTATTAGGAACCAGAATAATTTCTTTTGTCCCACTACCATCTGTATTACCTTTACTCCATAAAAATGAATTTTTATTCCTCTTCCCACCTATATGCTTGGGTAGTATCTCCTTGTTTGTTTCCTGAAATTTTATCAGCTTTGAACAAAATTTGCTTCCCACTAACACATTTTTTTTAAGATTTATTTATTTTTTTTTAATTACAAAGTCAGATATACATAGAGGATGAGAGACAGAGAGGAAGATCTTCCATCCGATGATTCACTCCTCAAGTGACCACAATGGCTGGTGCTGCACCGATCCGAAGCCGGGAGCCAGGAACCTTTTCTGGGTCTCCCACACGGGTGCAGGATTCCAAAGCTTTGGGCTGTCCTCAACTGCTTTCCCAGGCCACAGGCAGGGAGCTGGATGGGAAGTGGAGCTGCCGGGATTAGAACCGGCGACCATATGGGATCCTGGTGGGTTCAAGGAGGGGACTTTAGCCGCTAGGCCATGCCGGGCCCCCCACTAACACTTATAGCAGCTCCTAGTCCTTGCCCTATCGTCAGGTCTCTGGGAGCAGTTCTTGCGCATTTGGTCTAGTGGGGAAACGGGGTAGTATACTTGAAGAGTAACTGCCAGTGATATCCAGAGCTAGAACCAGATCTTGTGACATCGAGGATGCTTAAGATTCTCTGGAGTGTCATTTCCCTTGAGTGTCATCTTCACATCAGTCCTAGAGCAATAGCTTCCAAAATTTGATCAACAAGCTTATCTTTATGATCAATTCTATCTGAACTGGGAAGAACAGGCTTTCAAACTGTAATTTACAGTGACTTACAAAGTCTTCAATCCCATCACCTCAGAGGATAGGGTAGCTTGAACAGTGTTACATGTCCTTTTCTGCTGTGGCTCTACATTCCAAACACATCGAGTCTTGGAAACATGGCTCCGCCATTTCTCACTCCCCTCATCATTTTTAAATATACAAAATAATAATGTAAGCTTATTGTAAAGAGATTCCTCCATTGCAATAATAGATAACAGCCTAATTATATTCAAATTTTATCAAGTTTTAGTCTAATGATAATAACTTGTTAGTATTTAAGATAAAAACTAGATATTAACAAAACAGACCCAGAGAGTGAACATTTGGCATAGCTGTTAAGATACCACTAGGAGGGTCCTGGCACAGCAGCCTAGTGGCTGAAGGTCTCACCTTGCACACACCAGGATCCCATATGAGTGTCGGTTCGTGTCCTGATGCTCCACTTCCAATCCAGCTCCCTGCTTGTAGCCTGGAAAAGCAGATGAGGACGGCCCAAAGCCTTGGGACCCTACACCTGCATGGGAGACCCAGAAGAAGCTCCTGGCTCCTGGCTCCTGGCTTTGGAACAGCTCAACTATGGCCATTGCAACCACTTCGGGGAGGTAACCAGCAAACAGATCTTTCTCCCTTTTTCTCTTTCTCTCTGTAAATTTAACTCTCCAATAAAAATAAACAAAATCTTAAAATATATATATATTAAAATCTTTAAATATATATACCACTTGGGACTCCCACATTCCATGCAGGAGTGCCTGGTTTTGAATCCCAGCTCTCTTAGCAATCCCAGCAGACCACTAAGTCTCTTCTCAGGAGGCAGCAGGCGATGGCTCAAGCAGCTGGGACCCTGCCTAGGGGAGGCCTGGATTGAGTTGCTGGATCCTGATTTCAGCCTGGCCCAGCCATAATAGTTTGGGGAGTGAGTTAGTTGATAGAATACGTCTTTCTCCTTCTTTGCTTTTCACATAAGTAAAATAAATGAATAAAAATTTTAAAAGTGTATACATGTCCAATGTTGTAACCCATTGTTTATAGCTTTTCAATACTTTAGGAAAATAATATTTAAAATAAATCCTACATTTTGAATTTATGCCCTCAAGGCTTTTTATTTTTATCATTACAGGTTGACTTTGATGATAGAATTTTAACACATTTGCCTTATTAAAAAATTCACAAACTGCAAAAGGCTTTAAGCAGATATTCACCCACTTGTATATTTCAACTAATTGTTGGAAGAAAAAAGGTTCATTGCAACGCAGGGCAGAAATAATGAAGGGATGCTTTTAAGTTAGTCACATCTAGGAGAAAATAGGAGCGAGAGAGGGAAGGAGAGCTGAAAGAGGGGAGAGAGTCATGCATAACAGGAAGGGTCATTGTGGATAATATGTGAAAGCTTACCAGTCTGTTACACACTTTGAAGACAGGATATAAATGAGAAACAAGCACATCACTTTAAAGAGGACAGTCACAAAATATATGCACATTTATGAACTAAAACTAATCATACACACACTCTGTGACTATTCTACCTTTGGCTAAATAGCCAATGTAAGAAGGCATCTTTAAGGATGCTCATCAGTACTTTGTCAATAAAAGCCATAAATCAAAATCTTCCAGATGTCTGTCACCAGTAGAATAGATGAATTAATTAGGTCATATCCAGTCAGTGCAGTAATACAGAAGGGTGGAAAAGAATGGATTATTAATACATAAAATGGTAGGAATTACTGTCATGGATGTAACCCCAAGTGTAACAAGTCATACCCAGCTATAGGCAACTAAGTTGCCTTTTACCCAGCTAAGTGTTACACTGCTGGAAGAAAAATAGCCAGTAGCTGGCATGCATTCTGGGTCTAGTTAATACTAAGGCTGTGTTAACTATACCAGTGTGCCAATATGCCTGTCTATTCTATTTTTTAAAACACATTCATGGAATTATGAGCACTGTAAGTAGTGTGGTGCTGTGGGAGAAATGGCACACAGGGCTGGGTCACACCACCTGGAACCCAGGCACGCTGCCCACTGCTACACTCTGGGGAAGGTGAGCTGCAGATTGCTGGGAGAAGGGGGTCTGGGATGTTCTGGAGTGGGGTACCAAAGGTAGCTTTGACAGGGGAGGGGTGACTTCTATGGGCTTCTATGGACTAGGCGACTGCACTTGCAAGTAGGCAAGGAAGCTGAGACAGTGTGATTCAGAGAGGGGAAACCAAAGGGCATGGCTCCTTTTACCTCTGTGTAACCCTGACTTCAAATAAATGATTAAAAAGGAAGAAGAAAGAAAAAGAAAGGGCCAAACCAGAGTGTATTCCAAGGTTCCAATAGCTGCTATTCCAGGAACAACAGAAAGTGGACTCAGAAAAGCAGTAATTCTAGCCACGGAAATGGTCCTTTCAGTGTTGTTTAGTTTATCCTCGACCTGATAGTTTTTCCAGAAGCTTACACTTAATTCTACTCACTGACATTTTCCTTAAAGCTCAGAATGCCTGGCCTTTTGTTCCAATTCCAAAGTATTCTTTTCCTGGAAATGATTGTATCTTCATTGTTCACAGAACACATGCTTTCAGGGTTTTTTTTTTTTTAATTTATTTTTTAATGAAAAGGATGTTCACAGGGAGAAGGAGAGGCAGAAAGAAAAATCTTCCACCTCCTGATTCATGTGTCAAAGGTCACAACAGTCAGAACTGAGCAAATCTGAAACCAGGCGCGAGGAGCTGACTCCAGGTCTCCCAAATGGCTTCCAGGGTCCAAGGACTTAAATTACCCAAGCCATTCTATATTGCCTTCCCAGGCTATAAGCAGTGAGCTGAATGGGAAGTGGAGCTGCTGAGACTAGAACTGGTGCCTGTATGAAATTCCATTACCAGGGCCCAGCAGTGTGGCCTAACGGCTAAAGTCCTCACCTTGAACATGCCAGGATTCCATATGGTCGCCGGTTCTAATCCCGGCAGCTCCACTTCCCATCCAGCTCCCTGCTTGTGGCCTGGGAAAGCAGTCGAGGACAGCCCAAAGCCTTGGGACCCTGCACCCACGTGGGAGATCCGGAAGAGGTTCCTGGCTCCTGGCTTCGGATCAGCGCAGAACCGGCCGTTGTGGTCACTTGGGGAGTAAAACATCGGATGGAAGATCTTCCTCTCTGTCTCTCCTCCTCTCTGCATATCTGACTTTGTAATAAAATAAAAAAAGAAAGTATAGGACACTGACAGAAAAGCAAATGACATATGCAGTACTTATAGGTTCTACGTGCATGTGGATGTGTGGTGAGCAAAAGTATATAGGGTGTGGTACTGCCCAGAAGAAAAAAAAGAGAGAGATGCCATTACCTCTAGGTGGAGCATTAGCGTGTTAAGCCATGGTTAAGCCATGATGTTGGCCGCTTTCTCTGGCTTCTGAAAATAAAGGGATATTTCAGTGCAGAAATTTTCTTTCTGTTTAAACTCTACCTTATCAACTTACTGTATCCCTTAATTTTTTGCTTTACAGAAGGAATACTTGGTTTAAACTTTTTACTCTCATTTATCAGTTTACATGTATAATCGTCTTTAAAATTTTTCATTTTCTCCACAATTTTTAGTTTTATCAGACTTAGATCTGGTGATAAAAGTCATTGAAACAACTTACTTTAAAAAAAAAACCTCTCCTGTCACCTGCTTCCACGCTCTGATTCATCACCTTGGATATCTACCATTTAGGTTATCTAACCACCCCAAAATGAAAACAAGAAATTTGTCTCCTAGCCTTGTTTGCAGGCAAAAAAATCATTAGGGGACAAATATTGAGTTCATTTCATCCAGATTCAGTAACAGACAGTTGAATTTGGAAGTAGGTGAGTGACTTAGAAAAAATTGAGTTCAGTTAGTTTTTGTTTGTTTGTTTGCTGGATTTGGGTGGGGAGCTCCAAGGGCCACAGTGATACTTTCCTCTGAAAAGTATTTCTTATCAGAAGAGCTTTTGTGGTGATCTTGGACAAAATTATTATTATTCCAAAACTCAACATTTTACTATTCTGCAAAATTTTTAGTCCCCCATTACTCTTTTAACAATGTTATTTGGTATGTAACTAGAGTTAATTTCTGTTTCTACTAATGCAAATACTTTGACTGACTCTTTAATATGAGTGATGAGGCTTTATTTAGGTCATTTACCCTAAACCCATCCTCCATCTTTCTTCTCTCTGTTAGCAATTCATATTACTCTTAATTCTTTCACTGATAATCCGTGTAATTGTTTCCATCAGTTTTAATCTGTCTCTCTGATTTCTTATTATCTAATTGAGAGAAATTAGCAGTTCTTCCCTTTCCTACAGTTTCATCTGATTACAATCTTTTCCAGCTATTCACTTCTAAGCTTACATAACCTTCACTTATACTTTCATGTCTTCCGTTAATATTCATGTACTAGTCTGTTGCAAACTTCTATGGTTTGGTCTAGTTGCAGATTGGCTCTAAAAGTTATAGATTATTGTCTAGGTTATTTTTTAAAAGTTTTTGAATGTGTCATACCATAGAGTACGCTAGCCTCTTTTTAATTTTCTTTTAAATATTATTTTAAAATTTCATATCTATGTGGGACAGTGTGATAGGTCAACATAAATATTCAAATATGTGTCAGTCATAACATCATTATCTGCTAGACAATGCCTCTGTGTTCAGGTAGTGGTAAGGTCTCATTCTGAGCTCAGAGATCCTGGGGATGAGGGAGTCAATGGGCAAGGTGGTGTGGGATACACAATGACGTCCTTAGAGAATTTATCTAATTCTTTTATGTCTGTTAGTTTCTATCAAGAAATCCTGACTTAGTTTGTAAGTATAATTGGAGGAGTTCACATTAGATCAATCTAGCTCTTTTATGGAAAACTAGCTATAGTGTTGGTAAGCAATATGCATCAGAGATCTCTCTACCCTCACGTTACCAAGTTATAGTGCAGGGGCGATGGGAAAACAATAAGCCAGCCAACCTTTAATACAGCCTCCTAAAGAGATAAGGTAGTTAAGTGTCTGTTCTTTAAGTCAGTAAAATTGAGAAAGCAAATACATAAACCCATGTTGCAGAATTGCCTCGTGAATAAATACATCTTGTTGCTAGATGGTCAACTTCATCACTAAATGTATGTGGTTTTCTGTTTACTATTTCCAGGGGGAAAAGTACTGCCCTCACTCCCCTATATCCTGCAGCTGGATTCTGTTGTGAAGTTAAATTACTAGGTTCTCACTATGTAGAATAATAAGAAAAACACTAGTGGAAGAATAACATAATTAGCAAGAAAGAAGCAGACTCTTCTCTTTTTCTGCATAAACCGATGCTGAGCCAGAAGGATTTTTTTTTTCTGTCAGGACTTCCTCAGAAGTCACGTAGATGGTGCATTTTAGAATGAGAAAAGCTAATTTCAAAACTTGGTATTTTACATAATGGATCAGTGACCTTGGCTCTCAAATTTAAGTATTTCATGACAATAAACTCTGAAAATAGGAAAATATTTGTTTCATACTAAATAAGTTAAATCCTATTGCTATTAGAGAACATCATGAAGTATAAAAATATAAAGCAAGAGAAAAATACTACAGTAGATGTAAGTGCAGTAGACAGTTGGTAGGCAGAGCATTTTGTAAATACTCGAGAAATTTGTGGAAATGCTGTTGTAAAACTTGAGAAGGGAAGGTCTGAATATGTAGCTTGAGACAAGTACTACTTTAATTATCATTTTATCTGTCTTTGGTTATCTATGCATTCTGTCAATAGAAAAATGTTACCCCCTGCTATTCCTTTTCCACGCTTATTACCTCCACAGGCAAAATGTAATGATGGAGAAGACGTAGCTAGGTGCGCATTTGACCCTCTTGTAAAGCCAAACTACTCATGGGAGCTTTGCCTTTGCACTGAGAGAAATAAATCTATTTCCTTTTCAATAAAAATACCAACAAAATGCCTCATATATAGGGTGGGCATTTGGCACAGTGATTAAGACATAACTTGAGATGCCCACATCCCATACCGAGTGCCTATGTTCAAGTTCTGACTCTGCTTCCTGGTCTACCCACCTTGAAATACACACACACTGGAAGGCAGCAGGTGGTGGTCCAAGTCTATGAGCCACTTCCACACATGTGGGAAACCTATTTTGAGTTCTATGCATTTGGAGAGAAAAGCAGCAGGTGGGAGGTATGTGTCTATCTCATCTCTGCCTTTCAAATAAATACATGCAGATTTCAACATATATATCAGGAAGGAGTAATCAGTTTTTAGAACTGTAAGATCTATCAGCTATCAGTAGATAGGTGAAATGATACTAAGTATGCTCTGGTCAGAATGAAATTTACTTATTTCTAAAATAATATTACCATGCTCGTTACACCATTGGACTTATACAAGGATTATGTATTGTAATCCCTGTGAAATGATACGTCATAAACATGAGTGAAAGGAATTTGAGAAAATGAAAGCAAAAATTATCCCTTGGGTAGAAGTATTTGATTTCAAGAAAAAAGGAAATATTAAAAGTATTTAAATTGGTAGAGAAAAACAGTAAACACCTCAAACACTGTCACTGTTTGCATTGAGCTGTAACTCAAGCAAGTCAAGGTCATGAGAACCTTAGGAATATTCCTTGTGTCAACAGAAGGACATCTCTTCCTTTATGGGTAGCATTTTCCTCACTTGCAGATGTCTTTCCTCCTGTGTTTTCTTGTTGAATTCCTGTTTAATCTTTCAAGGGCCAATTTCATGTGAGTTTCTCTCTGGATTCTTCTTGATACACAAAAGCTATTAAAGGCACATGGTGCCCATCAGAATTAATGGACTGCTATCTAAAATCCCCTAATGCCTTTTTTTATTCCTGTTAGGGTGATATTCCAACCACTCACCTGACTGACCCCATTTGTACACTAACAGCCAGGCCCTGAACACTGAGAAGGCACCACTACAGCTCTTACACTTACCATTCTGATTTTCAATTCTTCTTCAGTAACAACTATAGATCTTTCTATTTCTTTAGTTTTGTGCTCAGCTGGTCATTGATTCTAAAAATATATTTCATCCAGCACTTCTATATATTAGTATCAAAGTATCATTTTTAAAATATGTGAGGCCATCTTCTTGACTGACCTGCTATGTTTACTCGATGCTTAACTCTTCATTAAGGTTTTATTTTTAAGCACAAAAACGAAACACTATTTCTTAAACATGGTATTTTAACCCACCTTAAAGGAACAAACACCCATAATGGCATTCTATTTGCATCCTCAACGTGGCATTTATCAAAACAGTCTGCATGTAGATTGCACCTCAAAGCTGACTCTGGTGCTCTATCAGTTCTAGCATCTCCTGCTATCAGCCTTCTCCCCACCTCAGGTCACAGATAATACTGCGTTTCTGCCAAAGATAATGTGTGCACTTTGCAGATACTCTCCAAGCAGAGAAGTGAAGAGCCGTGTGCACTCAGTAATGAAAGAGCTCTGGAAGCAGACATTACAGCAGAGCAAGTGCAAGAGCTGCTTGGTATGTCTGTGTTCCATCCTAGTGTGCAGGGATCATGTCCTACTTCCCTTTCCAATCCAGTTTCCTGTTAATGAGCACCCTGAGAGGAAGAGTTCACTCTGAGTGGTTCAATTACAGGGTTCCCTGTGGCTCATCTGGAGACCCAACAGGAGATCCTGGTTCCCAGTTACAGCACAGCTCACCCACATTTGTTACTGGGATTTGGGAAGTGAGCCAACAAATAATTTTTTTCTTCTGTTACTCTCCTTCTACCTTTCAAATGAAATTTTGAGAGTGTTTTGGTTTGCCCTAATTGATTACATGTGGATCTCAGTTCTCATTATATAATTCTTGGATTTAATTTCTTGACTCAGATAATGAGTATGCCTTTCTGCTACTGCTTAGTGGCATTAAGGTGCAGCCTGCCTCATTTGTGAAGACAGGTTTACTGGAAGTGATTAATAATGGATAAAAGATAGCAATTAAATGCATTAAAATGAGTTACAACATTTTGGAAAAACTGAATATGGTGTTAATTTGGTGCTTAATAATGGCATTTGGAATTCTATCTAGCTGCATTATTTAACTTGCCAACTACACATCAGACCTAAAGCAGTTAATGAGAGACAGTTGTAGACATATGAAACATGTATCTGTTCTAGGCATTATGAGCATAATCTTATTTTAGATCCCTCAAGCTTCTAATTATGTTCTGTAAGTAGTTACATTGAATTAATCTACCATTTACTTTCAAGTTTATTCTGAGCATCTCACGCCTGTCCAGATAGAAGAGATGGCATTCCTCATAGACATTTAGAATTTGTATTGACTAAATGTTTACAATTTTTACCAAGAAATGCAAATTGTGTATTGTAGAAGTGTTGATGGCACTGAGATCTTTTAGGAGATTTTTTTCCTCTGACACCCCAGCACTTCCATCTTAAAACTGTCAGACTTAATGGTATCTCCAGTTAGAAATCAGTTAAGTTATAGAACACAGATTTTTTTTAAAATCCTTTGGCACAGTAGAGCTGAAGTGGGTAAACATCTGTTTGTACACACAGTATGTCAACATCTTTCCCTAACCTAAGGGTATTTATTTGAGAGTTTCAGGCAACATATAAGGGACACAAAGTTTTAAAGAAAACTCATTTTATTTCGCCACTTTTCTCTGCAAAGATGTACACCCACTCAACATAAGCAGACATCTTGTGGAGGGAATACCTCCTCCTGTTGTATCCAACCTGAGTCTCCCTCCAAGAAGTGCAGCCCAGACAACTCTGCAAAGAAGCAAAGTTTATGGAGGAGGCAGGCAAACAGACCAATCAGCTGGGGTCAGCTCTCCTTTCCTTCAAAGGGTGACTCCAAGGTGAGGACTACGTGGGTTTTTATAGAAAGTGTGAATTACGCAGCTCTGTGAACCAGGCGAGTTGGGCAGCCACAGGAGGAAACCATGAGAACAAAGGGTGGGTTTGGGCAACCACAGGAGGTAGCCATGAGAGCAACAGGTAAAGCAAATCTTACGATATTAATTCGTGAAGCCAAGGATAACTGGCAGGGCATGTTTACACCTTGTAATGTGGCCCAAAAAGCAGGAAGCTGGCAAAGCATTTTGTACAGAAGCATAAAGGAGCAGGTTAGCAAACTTAGGCAGGCCTGAACCAAAATGACTCCATTTTGCGATGGGGTTTCACATTCCTACCAATGATAACCAAAAGCCATCATCTCACATCACATTATCAGCTTCTATGGGAAAAATTATGTATTCCAAGTTTTTGATACTGCAAAAGTTTTCTGTTGGTACAATTCTTGTTTTGTTCCTATGTCTTAACTTCTTTTTTAAGGCTATATATTCATTGGAGGTACTTCACAAACCCTACTCTTTGAAAAAAATAAGAATACAGGCAGTATTGCTAAGAAAACCTCCATGTAAAAGAGTTTGGGGCAGATGTTAGGTACACTAATTTAATTGTGGCTTGGAATGCATGCATCCCATTAAGGAGTGCCTGGGTTCACATCTTGGCTGTGTGTCAGCTTCCTACTAATACCTCCCCCTGGCAGTAGGAGGAGATGGCTCAAGTAGCTGCGTCTCTGTCACCCATTTGGGAGACCAAGACTGAATTCCTAATTCCTTGGTTTGGACTGGCTTACCCTCAGCTGTTATAAACATTCAAGGTGTGACCCAGTGAGTGAGATTCCCATTCATTCATTCGTTCATTCATTCTCTCTCTCAATCAATCAATCAATCAATCAATAAAGATATACATACATACAAGAGGATTTTGGTCTTGCTGTAACATTATTGTATCAAACATTGAACAATTTGTATATCCTCAAACAACTAAGGATATTATTTTTTCAGTGAGTTGATAATATGCTGGCCAGCATTGTGGCATACCAGGTTCAGCCACCTCCTATGATGCCAGCATCCTAGCTGGGTACCAGTTCAAGTCTTATCTGTTCCACTTCCAGTACAGCACCTTGCAAATGCCCATTGTAAAGCATTGGAAGAAGGCTCAAATAGTTGGTCCACTGCCACAGTGTAGAATATCTGAATGAAACCGCTAACTCCTGGCTTTGACCTGGCCTGGACCATTGCAGACATCTGGGGAGTAAACCTACAGTTAAAAGATCCCTCTCTAACTCTATTACTTTGTCACTTTACCTTTTAAGTAATTGTTAATTTTTAAAAATGATAAAGTGAGTTATGAGTTACAATTTTGAGTCATTATGCTTCATAGGTCATGATTCTTAACAGCTACCCAAGATAAGATTACATAGGTACCAGTGAGCTTTCTGATGGCAAATGTAAGGAATGAAACTGAAGAAAGTGGGCTTTGGAGCCAAGTGAACCTGGGAAGATTTCAGCTAACTATGAAAACTAAACAAGCTACAGTACTTCTATGTTTACTTCAGTATCCATAAATCTTTAAAGTAAATGACAGGGTTTGTTAATTCCTTAATGTTATAGTGCTTATTGAACATGTTACTATAGTTAAACTACTTCTGTTGTAACCCAGAATCAAATACATCCTCATTAAAGTTTGCCTCTTTGAAACTTCTTATTCAGATTCCATGATACGATTTAATTTCAGATTATATATCTCTGCTTCTTATAATTAATGTTTTGTCTCTGTGTTTTATCACCTATTTTTCTGTTTTCAACATTTGAGCCCAAATATCATTTAATTATATTCTGTGTGTAGGTCTTTCACTGTATGACCAACTCATTTTGACTTAAGATGGCAAGAAACAAAATTGATTCATTGTATTTTGTGTATATATTTTTCAAAATTCTTCAAAATATTCTTGAATACAAGAATTTGTATAATAGTTGGTGCAAAAGATTACAGATGAAAACAGGAAGCCCTAAGCTACAACTTGGGCAGGAAGAATTCACAAAGAGCATTATAATGTGTTTGATTCTTGGCTAATACTCACATGTATTCATTGATTTGATGTTTTGAAAATTTTAAAATTTCCACACTAAAAGAAAAAAATTAAAAGCATTATTGTGCTTACAAATGCTGGCAGCTATGGTGTATTTAAAACATTCTTATACAATGAAAACAAAGCGATTATATGGCTATAATTATAACTAAAATAATTATATAACTAAAGATAACTAGGACATACAATAGCTTCTAAAGTAACTTATCTTGTGACCTCAGAAAAGTTATATTCCCTCTTCAGCTCTCAGCTCAAAATTGTGTAAAGTGAGGAATTCAGACTCATGACATCTAGAATTTTCCAATTTGCACTCACTTTTTCACATTTATTTCCTAAGTGAAGCAACTAGCACATCTTAGCACTCCATCTAGCCCAGCTTTGACTGTCACCCTACTTGGAGTGACCTCCTTCAGAATGGAGACAGATTGAGATTTCAGGAGAGAGAGGTGCAGCTGACTAGCCTTTGTGGCTATGATTTTACCCAAATTAAGCACTGGACCTAGTTCTTGCCTTCCACATGGTATCAACCCTGAAACAGTAGAGAGCATGTCTACTATCTTTTGACACTTTTATAGTGATTGACACATGGCACGTAGTGAATAAATACTTGCTGAATGAATCCTAAAATAAATTTTCATGAATAAGGTTTTAGGTACTTCAAGGAAATTTTCAAAGTAGTTGACTATGCATTCTCTAAGCAAAATGGAGCACCAGAATCCAAATAATGTGTCCTAAACAGACTAGACATCAAGAACTATGCTTTTTTTAAAGATTTATTTATTTTTATTACAAAGTTAGATATACAGAGAGAGAGAGAGGAAGATCATCCATCCACTGATTCACTCCCCCAAGTAGCCACAACAACCGGAACTGAGCTGATCTGAAGCCAGGAGCCAGAAACCCTCTCTGGTCTCTCACATGGATGCAGAGTCCCAAGAATACAAGATGTCCTCAACTGCCCCCTCCACCAGGCCACAGGCAGGGATGGAAAGTGGGGCCACCAGGGCATGAGCTGGCACCATATGGGATCTCTACATGTGCAAGGGGAGGGCCCCCAGTTGCCAGGCCACCTCGCCAGGCCCAAACTATGCCTTTTCTTTTCTTTTTTTAAGATAAATGTCCTAGTCCTAAAAAAAAAAAAACCTGGGAGTGTGACAATATATAGCAGGTTATTCCTTTTTTTTTTCTCATTCCATTACACAGTTTTATAGGCTTCCCCTACATCCCTCTGTTCCCTTCCCTCTTCTCTCTCCCCATTTTTTCTGTCTTTTACACTAATATAGTTCTTCAGCTGCATTCATGATCCCAACATTCTGTTCTTCACATGTATCATGGCATTTAAGGTATAGGCAATGGTAGAGCATTTAGTTGCTTATTGTCAAGGTGTATTTCACTGGGAATCCTTTATTTGGGAGTACCGATGCACGCTGCAGCCCTTTGTTTCCTGGTAGTCTACTCTCCATTGCATTGTGGATGCAAAAACAGATATAAACTTGTTTACCTATGTATCTTTTTGCATTGTATTTTGTATGACGATTACCTTGTATCATAGAGAACATATAATTTTTTGTTGTTTGGGGATTGACTTATTTCACTGAGCATAATGGTCTCCAGGTGGGAGCCTTTCAACTTCGATTGCTACCCTTCCTTTCGGCAGGGAACCTCATCAGCTGAGATGACTTTAACTGCCTAATATTCCACAGTGACTTCACTCTATTGCCACTACCTTTGATCCTTCCTCTAGGCTTAAGGTAAATCCGCTGTGCACTATTCCAGCGATTGTCACCACACACATTACAAGCAAATCATCCATAGCATTTCAAAGCTGAACTATCCTGATTCTTGAACTCCAGATTTGTTTTCCTGTATCCTCACTTACAATGCACTCAGAGGTTATCCACTGAAGACCACAAATAAAAATCCAGTGAGCGGGTACGTTCCTTCTACTCCTTCACTTTATGTAGTAGTTTTTAGAGTTGGATAAGGAAAACAAAGCCATGAAGACATGACACAAAGTAGAAAATTTGACTCCAAGTAATTGAGAGAATGCTGGCTAAACAGTTTATGTATAGTTGTTCCCTCTTCATGTGTTGCTGAGTCTGACTCAGGAAAGAGAAGAAAAACCAGCATTATCTGAAGGTGCTGTGGTTAAGATAGTTGCCCAAGCCAGTAAGGTGAGCGAGTGTATCAGAAACAAAGTCTAACAATTACAATCTTGCCCAGGACCTCACTGGTCCTTCTTACAATAACACACACACACACACACACACACAGTGCATTTTAGGAAGTTTGAGAAGGATAGAACTAAAGGTAAGTATTGTCATGCAGAAAATATAAAATAAGTAAATATATAAATATATACATATGTTATGAAATAACTGCATTCGATTTCAAAAACCTTTCGCACAAAAGCTTACATTTTTTAACTCCCCTTTCCAAGAATGTTTAAAATATTTGCCAAATCTCACTCAAAATGTTCATGTTACCCATGCTGTTCTGGAACTATAAGACGAAGTGAATTCTGAGAAACATATTTGCATCTTAGCTATGTTAATGTAACACAAATATCACAACATTGCATTTGTCAAAAATCCTGTTTGAAAACCTTGTCTTCACCTACACGAGTCTTGCTTGGAGTGAAAGCCTCCACTTCTGCTTGTACTAACCCACTCCCTGGTACAGTAACCTCCACACTAGTTTTCTTTCTTTTAGTTCACATTCTATCTGTGAATCCATGTCCCACAGCACAACCACATGGCCTAAAAAACCAAATCTGACAGCACTGTTCAATTCACACGTAAATCCATATCACCCACAGAATTAAGTCTGATATAAAAGCCTTTTAAAATGTGGTCTCTACCTTCCTCTTCAAGCCGCATGTCCATTATTCTTATTTGGAATTTTGGCAGTTCTGTAATATGTACAGTCTTCATTCCAGCAATCATAAATACATGAATTTTTTTCAACCTGAATCTTTTGCCTCAATAATTCTCTACCTCGTCTTATCCCATTCAAAGCCTGGTGAAATAGATTTTATCCAGTTGAGATGCAAATTTTCTTGGAAAATCTTCCATTAATCTCCATCCACTCTTCCCCTTTAACATGACTTAACTTTCCCTCATTGGAACCACCACATTTGGGGCATTTCACTTTCATATCAGGCATTACATTATTTGATTACATTACATTAACTTAATGAACTAGTTGCCCTATCTACTGTTGATAAATAAGTTCCTTCAGAATAAGTACTGAGGGTATGTTTTTTCTTTTCTTCCAGACCTACAATCAGGTCTGATGCATTTTAAAAAAAAAAAGTTTGACAATGTTACTTAAACTAAGTTGAATTGACAATGCTTTCAAGTCTGTTTGGAAATGTGCCCTTGGACTGGTCGTGTGATACCAAAGAAGCAGAGAAGAGAGAAACCCATTCTACCTTGTGTTTCATGTCCAGGGAGAGCGGTTGTTTCCTAAGCCTTTCAGTACTCTTCTTAGAGAAGATTTCAATGAGATGAGGAAACAAAGCTCTCAGAAAGTTATAGAAGTCTTGCTGTCTATGAGGAGATAATAGCTGCACAAAAACAGTTCCATTTTTCTGACATCCTTACATTGAAATAGGTTTGCTAACTCAAGGATATCACCTTTGGAAATGTTAATTACAAGAATTTAGTAAAGCTGTCAAATATACAGTAATTGTGCAAAAATCCTATTTAAACTAGCAGTGAATAGTTAGAAAATATATTGAAACAAATAAGCTTATTCTCAATCTCATTAGTAAATGCCTAAAAATAAATGTAACAATAAATATTCAGGGCTTTATGAAGGAAACAACAAAGCTTCACCGACCTGTATAAATGGAAATTTGAATAAATAGCTTTATTGCCATTGTGTTCCTGTTGAAGAACTGTGTCTCTTTGAAGAAAATGTCAATTCTTTCCACTCTTTGTGATGAATAGGTTTAATACAGTTTGCTCGAAAACTAAAGGAAACATGTGAAGACCTTCACAAACATATTTAAATGTTCATTCTGTAGCATAAATGGACAAGCATAGATATGTAAATTTTTCAAAAGAAGGGTTATTATAGTGACACAAATCTCTCAGATATTTAAAAATGTTCTATAGAGCCAAAATAATTTCAACATTGTAAAAATGAAAGATTAATTAAATAGAAAAAATAATTCTAAAGCATAAACTAGTATGTATAAGAAAACCAGAAGACAGTGTTTTAAGTCAGAGAAGGAAGCATTGTTCAATATTCTATGCTAGAACAATAGCTTATATGCATAGAGGGAAATAAGACCTGCAACCCTTCCAAAATACTGTATGCCAAGTAGATAAAAGTACTATGCTTTTTAAAAAGGAGACTGTCTAATTTAGTAATTCTTGATCATATGTGATTTTAAAGCTGCAAAACATACTACATGCATAGAGAAGCCATTAATGACAAAGAACTATGCAGCTCAAAACACCAGTAACTTTAGTGAGAAACCTTGATTTAATCAAAAAGCAAAAAAAAAAAAAAAAACCAGTAATAGATAATTGCGTATAATATTATCATAATTGTTTTTAGGACAGAATGAAGTCAACTTTTAAGTGATTCTTTTCGAAGTGTCAGAAATACAATTTTCAGTGTGGTTTCAACTAGATTTTTGGAGTTATTTCTCAAGGTTCAAACAAGAGATTGAAATTTCCCAGCTATTTGAATAGGAAATGTGTAGTATATGAGATGGAGTTTGAATAATGAGAGGTTAGCCTGGCACAAGTAAGGAAAACTGCACAGAATACAAGAATAAGAGCTGTTCAGAGCGACCACCACCCGCAGAGCTCAGGTGGCGGTTTTGCTAAGGGAAAGGACCCTCCAAGAACTGATGCACACTTGGAGAGCAGAGGTCGCTGCGTGGTAGCCGAGTGGCTATGGTTTCATGTTGGTGAAATTTGTCAAAAATCATCCTCCAGAGTTAAGTCATTAAGGTCTGAGCATCAGTTGAGTATTACTTCCAATGGCAGAGCTTTCTCCCTCCAGTACTTCGTTATCTGTTACGAAGACCAGAACGAGGCTATGCTGGATGAGTTCCCTGACACATTCCCCCTACTGACTTTTAGCATCTACTCCCTAGTTCATGAACCAAGACACTTGTGATTCTCAGGTTTATTTTTAATTTTTTTTAATTTGGAAAGACAGATTTACAGAGAGAAGGAGAGAAAGACAGAAAGATCTTCTAAATGCTGGTTCACTCCTCAAGTGGCCACAACGGCCAGAGCTGAGCTGATGTGAAGCCAGAGGCTTTTTCCAGGTCTCTTACATGGGTGCAGGGTCCCAAAACTTTGGGACTTCTTTACTGCTTTTCCAGGCCAGAGGCAGGGAACTTGAAGGGAAGTGGAGTAGCCAGGATATGAACTGGCACTCTATGGAATCCCAGCACATGCAAGGCAAGGATTTAGCCACCAGGCTATTGTCCCTAATGGGTCCTTATTTTAACTTTTGCTGTAGAGTTGTATGACATTGTTCTTCATCCTTATTATCTAGTTGCCTTTGAGAGAGTCAAAGAGGGAACAATAAAAACAGTCAAATGGTAGAAATAAAAATTAAAGAAATTTAAGTGGGCAATAGTCATAAAGGGCTGGCTGTTCAATATTTCTAATTTGTAATTCTTAATGGCATAATTCTTCCAAGGTGCCAGAAGCCTTTGAAAACTTGAGAGCCGTAATGTTCTCTCACTATTTTTAGCACCTCATTCTTCCATCTCTTACAGATTTATAATCTCAAGAGTAAGTTGATGTTGAATAAATTACTTTCATACATGGCATTGTTAGTTCATTACACCATTCAGTGGTCTAGATGAAATAAAGTTGAAGAATAATGGCAAGCATTAAACAACAGGAAGTCACCAGAGAGCACAAAAATTGAAAACCACAAAATAAATATCTTGTCTGCCTGAATTAATTGATCTAATCAAGAAACATGTTGCTGTTGATGCCATGGGTACTGTGGTGTACCCACAGGGGAAGCAGAAGACTTTGTTTGTACTTGTGCTAAATGCTACCATAGGATTTATTATCATAGAACTGACATATTTTCAAAACATCGCGTTAAAATTAACTAAAAACTGTAACCAGGGATTTGAGAAATGAAGACCAAATATCCAGCATATTAAATAGCGTTAATTATATCAATATGAAAAAGTCATTATGTTAATTGATAGTAGCTAAAAATATTTGTAAATTTTCTAAATCCCAGGCCCAATGACTACTGCATTGTCTTACATCTGATGTTGGCACTATTGTTATCACTATTTTACAAGTAAAACAAATGAGACTGCAGAGATAAAGTGAATAGAAAGACTAGGATTTGGTTTTAGAAATATGTGTACTATAATTTTTAAATTAAAATTATAAACAGAATGTTTATGAATACAGAACTGATTAAAATCATTAACTGATTACATCTTTTGCACCTTACTCTGTTTTTCAGTAACACTTTTGTAACTTCTATGGACATATGAGAAATCACTAAAAAAAATTGCTCAAGAGATACAGTTATGGAGGACCAAGTGCAATTAACATACAGCTTGGGATTTAGGCATCCCATATTGGAGTGCCTGGTGTGAGTCCCAGCTACTCAGCTTGCAATACGTTTTCCTGCTAACATGCTCCTTAGGAGTAAATAGACAATGTTTCAACTATTTGTGTTCCTGATACCCACCTCTGTCAGGGGGCCTGACCCAGCTCTGGCTGACACAGTCGTTTGGGGTGAAAGCAAGCAGATGCAACAGCTCTACATCTTCCAAATAAACTACAAATAAATAGTTCACAGACAACAAAACACTTTCTAAGATACGTAGTATAACATCAATTTTAGATGTAAAGTATGTTGTGCACATAAAAGTTGCTGGAAGGAAATACAACAATAAGTTAATGTTTTTCTGTTTATACTTTTAAATTTTCACTTATCCCCAAAAGGCACAAGATTTCATTTTGAAATAAGAATAAAACTATATAACTAGAATTAAATGAGAATATAAATATACATAGTTCATCTAATAAGATAATATGCATGGAGTTTTGGCCAGATAGAATTTCCAAATGATCATCCAAAACAACAGACATCTACCTTGATTGTGAAAAAAATCATTTCCCTATATATTTGTTGGCTCGTAACCTTTCTCTCTTAGTAAGCTGCGGCTTATCTGAATGGCCCCCGACTTTCTCAGTGACCACATCTGTCCTTCCGATTGTATAATAAAAGTTTTTGCTTACAAGAATTTATGCACCATGTTTTTAAAAAATGTTCTAAACCATTTTCCCCCTTTGATTAGGCATTAAAATTTTGAATGTACTAGGGAGGAAAATTTGTGAAAAATTTTTAATTCTTTTGTGGTTGATATTTGCTTTGTTGTTTCTGCCTGTGTTGCTATACTTAGAGTGATATTTCTGGCCTCCTAATCTATTTAATTGTATAATCAGAGTTAATAAAACTTTGGTGTCTACCTTATTATTTATATTATTGGCTGGTGGTCGATCCCTCTTGTGCCTTGTGTTCTAATTTCATCAATCGGCCTTGGGCCGGTGAGATGCTGATAATCACAACTTGGATATTTTATTTCTCAGTATTTACCTATTTTCTAGAACTACTGCCATACTTCTCATATGCTTACAAGATAGAAAAAGCCCCATGAACCCCCAATATCTATGTTAGAAACTCCAGCTCTCTCCTTTTTGACTTCCTGGCTGATTTTTAACCTATTTCTTCCTTGGAGGATTTGAACCCAGCTCTAACTACTTCTTACCAGTCATTGAGAAGCAGCTGTGAAAACTGCCCAAACATTGGCAAGGACCTTACATCTCAACGCACTGTAAATAAAAATCAGTACTGCACCTGGCATGGAGCAGTCTGCTACAAGTAACTTCTTGTTTGAATAGCAAAAAGAACTTAAATAATTAAAAACATGAAACATAATCTGAATGTTAAATCTTTCAAGTACTTACTTTTTTAACCTTGCAAAGGAAATCTTCAAGTATATACAAAAGCAGAAGATAAATATATTTTCCTGTACTTCTTAAGTGCTCATCTCCCAGTTTCAACAATTAGTAAGATTTCAGAGATTAGCAGGTCAAGAAAGATGGACAGCTTCTCTCCGAGGAGCAGCCACAGTGATACTCTCCTTGGAGTTGCCTCAGTGGTTGCTATGGGGCTGTATGTGACAAGAACACCATTATTTCCTCCCGAGACTTACCAGTGTCTTTTCAATATTGTGGAGGATTTTTTTTAAAAAAAGACACTTGTTTATCTGTAATCCATGGTGACTCTTGAGCAACACAAGGAATCTTAAAAGAGGATTGTGTTTCATGTTCTGTGTGTCTGTCATTTTCTAGTAATGTGTCCCTGAGTATGTTAAAGCTATAGTATTAAGCTTTCCTCCATAAAACAGAACATTAATAATGCCATATTGATAAAGTTTTATGAGGATCAAATGTTATTTGGTTTTCTGTGCTTAGCATAATGCTGTCGTTATATTTAGTAAATATAAATCTTCCTCATCTAAAAAAATTACTTAAATTCACATTGTTTCCAAAATTCAAGTGTTATGAATTTCTAGCTAAGTATGTCAAATAATTTAAACAGAAATGTTAAGCAACATTTTTTTCCTTTTAAATAAGGAGAGTTGAATTCAAGATCCAGCTATGAATTTTCAGGGACTGGCACTGTGGCAGAATGGGTCAGGGAACTGCCTTCCTACCTTCATGCAAAATACAAAATAAATAGACATATAGGTTAATATGTATACACATATAATCTCATAGATAAACTGTATAGTGGAGACATGTTGCAGTGTGCATCCTACTCTCAAATAAGAGGACTCCCAATGAAGTTGTTAAATACATCTTGACAACATGATACTAGATTTTCTACCATTGTCTATGACTACAATACCATGATGTACTTAGACAGCAGAATGTTGACTATTGCTGAAAGACTATACTAGTGTAATAATACGGGGGGAAACAGGACAGGGAATGGATTATGGAGAAGGAGGAAGGAGAAGTAGAGCCATTTTATATAAATACAAAACAACAACAGATGGCTCAGCACTTGGGCCCCTGACATCCACAGAGCAAACAGGTTTCCAGGCTTATACCTTCCAAGCCATTGTGGTTGTGGAGTGAACTCCCAAGTGGAAGAGCTGTCTCTCTCTCTCTTTCTGTCTCTTTTATCTCTTTTTTCTCATTTTTTTCGATTTTTAAATTTTATTTAGAAAGGCAGAATTACAATGAGAAGGACACACACACACACGGGTGGGGGGCAGGCAGTGCAGTAAGAAGAGATCTTCTATCTGACAACTCACTTCCCAAATGGCTGTATGGGTAGAACTGGGTCAGTCCAACACCAGGAGCTTTCTCTAGATCTCCCTCAGGGGTGCAGGGGTCCAAGGACTTGCACCTCTTCTGTTGACTTTACAGACCATCAGCAGGGAGTTAGGTCAGAAATGAGCAAACCGGTGCCCATGTGTGCACCACAGCAGATATTTGGCTAGTTATACCACAGTGCTGCCCCTGCCCTCTCATTTTATAACCATGACTCTCAAATCAATAATTGTTAGAGAAGGAAGGAAGGAAGGCAGGCAGGCAGGCAGGAAAAGACATTTTTGTAAAGGGCTCCAAAAAGCTCATGGAAAGTGTGTATTATGAAAAAAAAACTATACAATTATATATGACTTTGGTTCTTTTCCCTTTGGCAGCAAAATAAGCCTATTTTTTAGTTCCATATTCCCCATGAACTGTGTTAAACACTCTTTTGAGAAAGGGACTGGTGAGGATGGAGAGCTGGAGATGTACAGTCAAGAAAGATTTTCTGTAGAAGAATCAGTTTCAGACAAGAATCAACTTCCACACAGCCCAAGAGGGCAGCCAAAGAATACACGAAGAGTTTGTGTAGAGCAAAGCAAACTCAGGGGAACTTTAAAGGCCAGTTTGTAAGGGAAAGACTGCAGGCTTTATTTTTAAAACTAAAAAAAAAATCTAAAGTTTATATTCATCTGTTGAAATACCTTCAATATTCAACGTTATTTCAATGACTTCATAACAACTGCTATGTGAAAATATTTCTGTGACACAAATTTTAAAAACAGTATGACAAGTGCATATTGTAGTTCCAACTATTTAAAATGTCAATTTTTGAGTATAAGGAGTAAACAGGACCAGAGCAAATGTAACACTAGTTTTAAGATGGTAAGAATATTTGTTTCTTGATGTGCTCTATGTTACCAAATTGTGCAATAAATAAGGAATAAGAAATAAGACTCTGGAGATGAAGGAAGGCTGAGCTAGATCAGGATTTATCAGAAAGGTCCAAGGCTCAGCAAGAGTCATGGATGAAGACAGAAGCTCCAGGAAACGTGCAGTTATATACCCTGCTAACTACCTTTATTCTTGGCATAGAATCAAGTGAAGAGAAACAGATTAGAGCAAGACAGAAGGTGATGTTTGATGACAACTTATTTATTAGTTTATTTGTGGTGAGAGAATCTCCCATCTACTGGACCAATCCCCTGATTCCTGCAACAGCTAGGGTTGGGTGCAGCCCAAAGCAGAATCTGGGGACTCATTGCAGGTTTCCCAGGAGAATGGCAAGTACACAATTACTTGAGTCATTACCCGTTGCTCCCTAGGATGTGTAGTTGCAGGAGCGAAGCCAAGGTTTGAACCCAGGTACTCCAAGATGAGAAGAAGGCATCCTAAACTGTATTTTTACTGTAACAAAGACCCACCACTAATAACGACACTCTTAAACCGTTCAATAAGGGATCAAATTTTGAATAAGATTTTGAACTTCCTTAAATTTCCCCAATTATTATCCAGAGCTCTTTTCTTGGTTTCTACCTCCTTAAGTCAAATTTCAAACATTTATTATACGAGAAAAAGCGATAAACAACATAGATTGTGTAGAGGCTTCCATGTGGGAGAAAAAGAAATATTTTCTATCATGTATTCGAAGCAGAGAAATATCAAAAGATGCCTTAAGGAATTCTAGCTTTGCTAATACCTGAAAAGAGATTTCCGTCTTGACTTTTTCTCCAATCAATATTTAGTCTGGCCCACTTGTATTTTCCTTGATGCCGGATCTTTTCCTCATCTTTGCGTAGTTTTCTGTTATTTATTCAGGAAAACTTTAGCTAGTGATCCAACAAACAAACCTGCTTTTCACAGCTCTCATCTTTTTATTGAATATGGATCCCTCCAGTTACCAGAATCTACTCTTCTAGGAAGACTCAAATGGATTAAGCAATTATTTTTTCTTTGTCCATGGGTATCAGATACTCTTTTCCTGTGTAGTAACCAATATGAAGAGATAAGTCTTTAATCTTGGAATCTATTAAAACAAAAAGTTAAATCACATCTGATAGATAGACAACTACCATCACAAATGCATTTTGAAAATGGAAACGTGTAAATATTTTAAACTTAATACACATTGATAAAAATTCTTAAATATTTTAAATTTAGTTGTGGGTAAGAGGATAGAAGGATCGGAGAGATGAGAAACGTTTATGTGAAACTGACAACCTAGGGTTAAACCAACAAAGAAAGGATGAAAAGAAATGGTTCCATATTGCTTTCAAACATCCTGAGGACTTGGCCATCAAGGCACCCTCCTGTGAACTGAAACAACTGACCAAGACGCAGCAAGTTCTGCAGACTTCTCTGCAGACCATCCTGCTATCCCATGGCTCTCCCTGTTTTATGTGTCCTCACTTCTGTTACCCACAACCTGTGTAGGTTTAATATAGACAATTTGCTTTTATCTCCCCTAATTTTCATTATCAAATATACTGACTTTTCAAGATAAATTGGCATTTGCCTCAAATGCCATCTGCCACTTTGTTAGTGGTTTAGGGAAGTTGACCCAAGGTCAGTCCCTCATTTTGGATGGCATGAAATAACAACTCAATAAAACTCTTTAAGAAATTTCATTATCTCTATAATTCTGTTTTAACAGCAAGATGCAGCTTGCTATTTTAAAAATATTTATGCTATTTTTATTTTCATAAAAATATCTTCATATTTTATTTGTAAATGCAACACAGTGGCCTAAATGAAAAGAGATTTATCAGGATGGCACCTTAGTAAACTAAAGAAAAATAGTAAACTGTCCTTAGACCATTCTTCTTTAAAAATACATATTTTATTTTTAATTTGAAAGGTGGAGTTACACAGAGAAGAGAGACACAGAGAGAAAGAGAAAGGCTTTCATCCACTTGTTGACTCCCCAAATGGCTACAACAAGCAGAACTGGGCTAGTCTGAAGCTGGGAGTCAGGAGCTTCTTCTAGGTCTGCTACATGGCTGCAGGGCCCCAAGGACCTTACGCCATCTCTGCTGCTTTCTCAGCCTACAACCAGGGAGCTGATTCAGAAGTGGAACAGTTGAGACAGGAACTGGTGCCCATATGGGATGACTTCACCATAGGCAAAAGCTTAGCTTACCATGCAGTGGTACTGGTCCCCATTTGTTTCATTCTAAAGAATTTGAGCTTTATACAAATAAAATATTGGTGGTTCTAGAATTTAATTTCTAATAAATGAATTCTATTTCCTGGTAGAAGATTTGCTTTTGAGAATATTACAATATACGCTTTCATTGCCCAGAAATCTTACTTTTCATCTACTCATATCCTTAAATGAGAAGGAAAGGACCTCCTTCCGCATCAGAACTATGATAATTTCCTAATTATGATTGAGCAGCTTTCTGAAAATTAGTAAGAGATATAAATGATGCAACTCTGTTCACCTTCAGGGCAAGGAAAAATTTTTTTTCAGTTCTTATACTCTCTGTATGTTAGCATGGGACAAATAACCATAACAAACAGCCCCAACATTTCAAGGACTTAATGAAATTTAGATTGATTTTTCACTTACTTTACACTCCAGTGAAGATCAGACAAGATATCTGCTCTTTACATACATTTAGAAACCCACGCTAATGGGCTGTCTCTCAACTCTTCCTCTTCCAGGACCTTGACATCATTTATTGAGTCCTCCACATCAAGTCAAACAACAAAAGTGAAAAAGAGAGAGAGACGGCAGCATATGAGGCCGGGAAGCCAGATCTGGGTGATGTACTTCATTTTTGTCACTTCTATTTCCTTGGCCAAAATTCTCTCAGAGCCCCCATTATCTGAATCGGTAATAGGACAAGGTGATGTGCCAGCGTATCCTGAAACACAAACAATGGTAAGCAAAAACTTTCTAGGCTGTAAGGTCTTGACCTTATATTAACAGATGGAAAAACTCTTATGTAAAACTTTACTAAAACGCTGTGTAGTGCTAAATTTATTTTAATAATGCACAACTACTGAACAGCCTATTTAGGTTGCTACTCTTACTCGCCACTTAGGGTGTCAGAAAAAAAATACAAGTGTTAAAGTTAAAATTTAATAATAGAGTTGTAACATTAAACTAAGTCTCTTGGTTTCTAGGTCATTGTTCTTTCTGCAATGCAACATGCCTTTAAATAAAAATTATTTGTATGTGGTCTAAATGACTATCAATAGCAAAGTAAGAAAAAATGGGGGTGCAAAAGGTGCTTAGCACAGCACTATGAATCCTGAGTAGTGTAAGATAGTGTAAATAGTGTAAGAATTTGAGTACTATAAGATAAAGGTAATTTCAGTCTTCTGCATGTGGAAATTAATTGTCCAACAGTATTCATAAAAAGGTCTGTCCTTTCTCCTGTGTGTGTTATTAACACCTATGCTGAAATTAAATGTGTAGATTCATGAATTTATTTTTTCAGTTGTGTTTCTATTCCATTGACTTTGTTTGTTTTTAAGCAAGCACCACACCATTTTGATTATTATAGCTTTAAAGTAAATCAGGTATTACGATTTAGTCAGTATTATGGTGATTTCCTCTTTCTCCTTTTGCTTAAAGTTGCTGATCTCTTAGGATCCTTTGTAATCTCAACCGAATTTTAGAATTTTGTTTTATGTCTGTGAAAAGTTGAACTTTGATGGGAATTGTATTTAAACTATGCCCAGAGCCTTTTTAATCCATTCAGTCAAACTACATCCTATGAATGAAGAGTTTAGTCCAATTATATCCAAGGTTGTCATTAATAGCTAAGGAGTTAATATTTACATTTGCTAATTGTTTTTGTTGTTTTTAATAAAAACAACACCTCTATTTTATTTTAGAAACTCAGACACCTTAATTTCTTAGAGACAATCCCTTTAAACAATAATCGAATGAGAAAATGAGCATCTCATATACAAACCTTTTAAATTCATTGCTTAATTTATTTTTTGATACAGTTCCAAAGGCTCTGCGATTTCCCCCTCTTTCCTCCACCTGCACTGATTTCTGTATTTTATTATGATAAACAATCCTTCAGTAAAAAGTCAAAAGGCTATTCTTCTGCTATTTAAGTGTATATTTACGTTGTAGCTATGGACAGTGGCAGAGTTCAGCATCCTATTGTCAAGTATATTTAACAGTTTCACTGGGACTCCACATTTGATTTGGAAGCGAAGATCATTATATCTTCACATCAAGATATGATGGTCTTTATTTTGCAGTTCCTCTAGATGACTGTATGAGTGTGCTTGTTTACCTACATGTTTATTGATCTTGTATTTTGCATGAAGATTCTCTTTTATCAGAGAAAACGTATGATTTTTGTCCTTTGGGAATTGACATATTTCCATGAGCATAATGATCTGTAGTTGGGACCATTTGGTTGCAAATGGTAGGATTTCATTCTTTTTGTGTCTGCGTTGTATCCTAAGGAGTAGATGTACCTGTTTCTTTATCCACTTCTGTTTTGACGGGCATCTTTTTTTTTCATGTCTTTCTATGTGTGGATTGTGCTACTGTAAATATAGGAACATAGATCCCTTTCTCATATAAAGATTTCATTTCCTTTGGATATATTAAAAGTGGGATAGCTGAATCATCTGACAGGTTTGTTTGGAGTTCTCTTAAAACTCTCCATACTGACTTCAATAGTGGCTATATTAGTTTACACTCCTATCAACAGTGAAGGAGGGTACCTTTCTCCCCACATGCACAACGGTAGGTGTTACTAACAGAGTTCTAAATATAGGTCAATCTCACTGGATTTAGGTGGAACATCGGTGTGATTTTCATTTGTATTTCCCCAAAAGCTAGGGAACCTGGGCATTATTCATATGTCTATTAGCCATTTGAATCTGGTCTTTTGAAAAATGTCTGTTCATTTCTTCTGCCCATTTTTTCACAGGTTGGTTGGTTGGCTGTTGTTGAGTTACTGAAGCTGTTTGTAAATCCTGGACATCAGTCCCCAATCTGTTGTGTAGTGTGCAAAGGTTTTCTACCATTCTGTTGATTGCTTCTTCACTTTGTTGGTATTTTCCTTTGCTACACAGAAGCTTCTTTGTTTGTTGTAGTTCTATCTGTTTATTTTTGTTTTGCCTGCCTTTGCTTTTGGTGATTTTTCTATGAATTCTTTCCTAATTCCTATATATTCCCTTATTTTCCTTTAATAGTTTGGTGGTTTGTGGGTACAGATTTAGGTCTTTGATCCATTTAGAGCCAACTTTTGTATAAAGTGACAAGTGGGAGTTTCACTTCATAATTTTGCAGGTTGCTATTCCATTGTCCCAACAGCAATTTTTGAAGAGACTGGACTTTCCCTGAATTATTTTCAGTTCTCTTGTCGAAGATTAGTTGGCTGTATGTATTTAGGCTCCATTCTGATGTTTATAGTCTGTTTCATTGATCTTCTCTGTTTCTGCACTAGTACTGGACTATTTTGATGACCACTGCTCTGAAGTATGACTTGATGTCTGGAATTGTGATTCCTCCAGCTTGATAGCTTTGGCTATTTGTGATCTCTTGTGTTTTAAGATGAACTTTTGTGTCATCTTTTCTATTTCTGAAAACTTTGTTAGTAATTTTTTTATATATATTATTTTTTTATTAAATTTGTTCATTAATTACATTGTGTTGTAATTTCATAGGAACTGGGATTCTCCCCCCACTACCCCACACCCTCCTCCCATGGTGGCTTCCACCACCCTGTTGCGTAACCATAGTTCAAGTTCAGTTGAGATTCCCTCTTAGCAAGCATATGCGAAGCATAGAGTCCAGCATCTTATAGTCCAGTAAAGTCCAACTACTTATTGGGGAGACCCTCTGTGGTCTGAGGGCAGAGCCAGCAGAGTATCATCCCGATCAAATAAAAGCACTAACATATTATCAGCAACAGTTAACATCATTATGGAATTAATTGACATAGTATTGAGCAGCCAACTGATTGGGATCATGTTGAATCTGTGTATTACTTTTGTTAATATGGTGATTTTGATGATGCTGATCCTGAAAGTCCAGGAACATGGTAGATTTCTTAATCATTTAATGAATTCTTCTATTTCTTTCTTTAATATTTTATTATTTTCATCATAGAGGTCTTCCACATCTTTGGTTAGGTAAATTCCAAGGTATTTAAGATTTTTCTCCACTATTTTAAAGATGACTATTCTTATAATTTCTTTCTTAGTCTTGGAGTTATTTGTATATACTAGTGCCACTGATTCATGTTCATCAATTTTGTATTCTGACACCCTGAAAAATTTTCTTACGAGAGCCAATAGTTTCTTGATTGAATCTTCTGTTTTCCCAATGTAGAGAATTATGTCACTGCAAACAGGGATAATTTCAATTCCTCATTTCCGATTTGAATTCCTTTAATTTGTTTTTTTTCTCTAATAGCTCTGGTAGAGAATTCCAATACTAAATTGTATAGTAGTGGTGAAAGTGAACACCTTTGTCTAGTTCCAGATCTTAGTGGAAAAGTTTCCGGTCTTTCCCCATTTAATATGATGCTAGCATTGGTTTTTTTGTGTATTATTTTGATTGTGTTATAGAATGTTCCTTCTATGCCTATCTTGCTTGAGGTATTTTTTAGCATGAAGTGGTGTTGGATTTTATCAAATGCCTTCTCTGCATCTGTTGAGATGATCAGCTGGTTTTATTTTTCAATTTGTTGATGTGGTGAATCACATTTATTGATTCGCGAATATTAAATCCCACCTGGTCTGGGTTAATGATCTGCCTGTTGTACTGCTGGATCCGATTGCCTAGTACTGTGTTGAGTGTCATTGCCTCTGTGTTCAGCAGAGATATTTGTCCGTAGTTCTCTTTTTCTGTTGTTTCTCTATGTGGCTTTGGTATTAAGGCAATCTAGGCATCATAGGAAGACGTTGGAAGGCTTAACTCCATTTCTATTGTTTAAAATACTATTTTAAAGCATAACAAATCATTAAAACTATAAAAGTAAAACATTCTTAACCAATAGTTTCAAAAAATATAAAACAAGGTTTTGCAAAACTATATTTGCAACAATGCTGATAACATAGACTTTCCTCTTTTTTTCTTCATATATCTTAAATTTAGCTTCCACAAATAAGAGAGAATATGTATTATTTATCTTTTTAGGTCAGACTTTTTTCACTGAACTGAATGGTCTCTAGTTGGGTCAATTTTGCTGCAAATGCTAAAATGTCATTCTTATGGTCGAATAATAGTCTAAGGCATGATATGTCACATTTTCTTTATACATTAATGTAATGATGGACACCTTGATACTAAAGTTTGTCTATTATAGAAAGTGCTGCTATTTTAAACATAGTAGTACAAATATATTTGATACATATGTTCTAGTCATTTATCCTACATCTAATAGTGTAGCTGCCAGATCATATTACAAATCTATTTCTAGTTTTATTTTTAAGGATTTATTTATTTGTATTATAGGGCAGATTTACAGAGAGAAGGAGAGGCAGGGAAAAAGATCTTCTGTCTGCTGGTTCTCTTTCTAAGAGTCCACAATGGCCACAGCTGAGCCAATCCGAAGCCAGGAGCCAAGAGCTTCCTCTGAATCTCCCTTGTTGGGCTCTCCTGCGCTGCTTTCCTGGCCACAAGACGGTAGGTGGATGGGAAATGGAGCAGCTGGGGCACAAACCAGTGCTTACATGGGATCCTGGCAGATACAAAGCACAGAACCAGCCAGTGAGCCATTGCTCTGGGCCCTATTTCAGTTGTGTTCATTTTTAAGAAATCTCCACACTATTTTCCACAGTAGCTGTGCTAATTTACATTCCCACCAGTAGTGTGTGAGTACTTCCCTTTCTCTACTTCCACATAAGCATCTGCTACTGTCTATGTTTTGGATTTTACCCAATTCTTATGGAAATGAGATGATATCTTTTTTTTTTATAAAATTTACTTTTTTATTGGAAAGGGAGATATACAGTGAGGAGAGACAGAGAGGAAGATCTTCCGTGATCTACTCCCCAAGTAACCACAATGGCCGGAACTGAGCCAACTTGGTCCGAAGCCAGGAGCCAGGAGGTTCTTCCAGGTCTCCCACGCGGGTACAGGGCCCCAGGGCTTTGGGCCGTCCTCAACTGCTTTCCCAGGCACAGGCAGGGAGCTGGATGGGAAGTGGAGCCAACGTTATTAGAACCTGTGCCTATACGGGATCCCAGCGCGTTCGAGGTGGGGACTTGAGGCACTAGGCTACAGCGCTGGGCCCTGAGGTGATATCTTCCTGTGACTCTTATTTTCACTTCCCTGATGGCTAATAATGATGAAATGTTTTCATATATTTGTTGGCTCTTTGTATTTCTTCTTTTGAAAACTTCTATTGAGGTTCTTTGTCCATCTCTCAACTGAATTGATTGTCTTTTTATGTAAATGATTTTTAAGTTCCTGATAATTTGGGGATGTTATTAGTCCTTTATTGGGTAGGCAGCTGACAAATATTTTTTCCCAGTCTTTCAGATATTTCTTTCTACTAATCATTTTCTTCGCTGTGCAAAAGCTTCAAAGTTTGATATTTTTGCATTCACTTAGTTTTGTTTTGCTGACTGTGCTTTGAGGATGTTATCCAAAAGGTCATTCTATACACCAATAGCTTGAATGATATAGAAATGGCCAAAAAAAAAAAAAAAAAAACCTTCAAAAAGTAAAGATGGGATTAAATTTGTATAAAATAGCATGTGATAGCCTAGTGGCTAAATCCTCACCTTGCATGTGCCAGGATCCCATATGGGCACCAGTTCCTCATATGTACACCAGTTCATCTCCCAGCTGCTCCACTTCCGTTCCAGCTACCTCCTCGTGTCCTGGGAAAGCAGTAGAGGATAGCCCAAAGCCTTTTGAACTTGTATTCCCATGGGACACCCAGAAGAAGCTCCTCGCTTCAGATCGGGTCAGCTCCAGCCATTACAGCCACTTGGAGAGTGATCCAGCAAACGAAAGATCTTTTTCTCTGTTTCTCCTTCTTTCTGTAAATCTGCCTTTCCGATAAAAATAAATAAATCTTTTTTAAAAAGCAATACAGGGGCCCGGCAGCATGGCCTAGCAGCTAAAGTCCTTGCCTTGAACGCCCCGGGATCCCATACGGGCGCTGGTTCCAATCCCGGCAGCTCCACTTCCCATCCAGCTCCCTGCCTGTGGCCTGGGAAAGCAGTCAAGGACGGCCCAAAGCTTTGGGACCCTGCACCCGCATGGGAGACCTGGAAGAGGTTCCTGGTCCCCGGCTTCGGATCGGCACAGCACCGGCCGTTGCGGCTCACTTGGGGAGTGAAACATCAGACGGAAGATCTTCCTCTCTGTCTCTCCTCCTCTCTGTATATCTGACTTTGTAATAAAATAAATAAATCTTTTTAAAAAAAGCAATACAGCTTAAATGTCCTTTATCCAAATAAATGAGATGCAGGATATGTTAACTTTTCTGATTTAATCATTTGACAATGCATGCATGTATTAAAATGTCACATGTCGCTGTCCTGCAGCGATGGACTTGGTGCATGGAGCCAATAATAACACGCTTGGACTACTGACTGATGGTCAATAGCCAAAATTTATTAGGGGCAACAGACTTTATATGCTGAGGGTTTCTATGCCTTAGTTTGGAAGTCCGTTTTATTTGTCAATTGTATCTTTTTTGAACTTTTTATTGTATGATACAGGTTTGTAGGAGTAAGGATTCCTCCCTATCCTTCCCACCATTTTCTTGCTTCAGTAACAGTCACAGGTATAACATTCTGTTATTGAAGTATATCATGGCATTGTAAGTATAGCAAAAGTAGAAAATCTAGCATCATATTTTCAAGATATATTCAACTAAATCACTGAGAGTCTTCCTTTTATTAGGGAGTCGAAATTCCTGCTGTAACATATCTTCACTGGCCAGAAAGCCAGTCCCCATTATACAGTTCATCTCTGAGAATACATGTGTGTGCATCTTTCCCTATGTTTCTATTTGTTTATTTATTTTATATAAAGTTTGCCTTATGTCAGAGAGAACATATGGTATTTGTCCTTTTGGGATTGGCTTATTTCACTAAATTTTACCTAAATAAAACTGAAGGAACAACAGAAAGGAGAATCACTCATTATCTCTACTTAAGTAATTGTTTTTTTTTTTCACTCAGTCCTTGTCTACATCTAACATACTATCTATATTATTCTAATCAGTTTTTGTTTGTATCTAATACACTATGTATATTATTCTAACCAGAATGTGTTTACAAGCAATCTTATGTAGGCAACTACAAAAATAAGCCTTCTCGGGCTTGGCGGGGTGGCCTAGTGGCTAAGGTCCTCGCCTTGATCCCACATGCTGCCGCTGGTTCTAATCCCGGCAGCTCCACTTCCTCTCTGTCTCTCCTCTCAGTGTATCTGACTTTGTAATAAAAATAAAATAAATCTTTAAAAAAAAATAAGCCTTCTGGGGCTGGTGCAGTAGGCTAATTTTCTGCATTCCAGTGGGCAGCGGTACTGGGACCCTGTGCCCTTATGGTCATGAGACCTGGAAAAAGCTCCTGATTTCTGGCTTCAGATCGGTTCAGCTCTGGCCATTGCAGCCATTTGTAGAGTGAACCAGTGGATGGAATACCTTTTCTCTGTAAAAATCTGCCTTTCTGATTAAAATAAATAAATCTTTTTAATGAGCGTATGTTACAATCTGTGTATTTAAAACCTGAAAACGTGTATGTTTCCAAAATATAAAAGAAACAAGTTAGCCACCTGTTTTGTTGAGCTGTTAACATTGTAGATGGCTTCCTTCCCTTGTAATTTGGGTTAATACTGCTGGTAAAATAAGAGGGAGAAAAAGTTAAATCTTAAAACCTAAACTACTACAAAAGCACTGTATCATGAAGGATTCTAAAGGACAAAATATGATTCCCTCTATGCTTGCTACCATCATATTACTTATGTAATTGTGAATGAAGGTGGTAAAGAAATATCATTTCTTGTTCAATAGCCTGTTTCATATCACATGTTCAGAACAGGAGAGCTACTGTATTTGAACAATAATAAATTTGGAAAGTAATTTCAAGAAGGCCATTCAGTGAAGCAAGGACATGTTTTTCCAAATAATTCTAATCTGCCATCATGATCATTCATTTTATCAGAAGCAAATTAATAAATATAACCTAACTAGTAGCCATATGTTACATTAATAGAATGACTTCCATTATAAGTGTAGCTAAAATGGCAGAGTTTTCTTTATGAAAAATAGTATATGGGCATGATGATAGATATTGATATTAGCTTTAAAAGTCATTTCCTCTAACCCATTATAGCTATCCCTTCTGGATTCAACTTAGCAGGTGCATTTGTTATTTAGCCTATTCCCTGTAAGCAGGAGAGGAAATAGCCTATAGTGACATATATTACTTAAACACAGTGTATTATATCATTTAGCCTTAACAACATCCTTTCAGATAATTATTTGCTTTTTATAGATGAAAACGTGAAGGTTAAGCTTACATACATAGCAAGCATTACTCATGTTGTTGGGATATTACTCCAGGTGTTGATTTCTCTGAATATCCATTGCTATTTCTCTACAATATAAACATCAATAAGAAAAGTTACTTGCAAAATGAGTAATCATGGAGCCAGTTCTGTTGCTTAACACACTAATACTCTGCCTGCAGTGCCAGCATCCCATATGGAAGACCTTGGGCCTCCGCACCAATGTGGGAGACCCAGAAGGGGCTCCTGGCTCTTGGCTTCAGATCACCCTAGGTCTGGCATTTGGGGCCATTTGTGGAGTGAATCATTGAATGGAAGATTCCTTTCTCTTTCTCCCTTTCCCTGCCACCTCTGTAACTGACATTCAAGTAAAATAAATCTTTTAAAATGGACAATCACAACTTCATGCCTGAATCCCATAATAAAAATGAAAATATTTTAGAGGTTTTAGGTTCACATAAGATAGTGGCAGTCACCTTAATTTGAATTTTCCCATTCATCCCATTCAAAAGGGAAAGCAAGTCATTTAATTAAGAGAAAGTATAAAATGCAATGTATATGTAAAATTTAAATCCATATTATTTATAAATTAGCTATGCAATTTAAATTTATAAATTATTTATAAATTAGCTATGAGAGATAATCCTTCCCTAGCCAAGGGTGGGGAACCTTTTTCTGCCAAAAGCCATTTGGATATTTATAACATCATTTATGGGCCATACAAAATTATCACATTAAACATTAGCTTGCTGTATAGAATGAAATTTGGGTTCCACCTGCGGTTACCTTGACAGGGCCAAATCAAATGACTCAAGCTGATTGTCCCAAGTGAAATACTTAGGCCAAACTTTCCTCACCACTGTTCCAGAGAATGATGTCTCTTACACGACATAACCATATCTTAGAAAAAAGTAAAACTTACAGCTTTGTATAACAAGAAACGTGTACCTGTGGCAATACATGGTTATAGGATATAATGTATTAAGTAGACATATATTTCTTTTGTGTGGTTTCCTAATTATTTACTTACTTGCTTGCTTACTTATTTAAAAGTAAAAGAAACATAAATGGAGAGTTAGCTCCCATCCACTGGTTAGCTACCCAGTTTGCTTACAGCAGCCTAGAACTTGGCCAGGCCAAAAACAATGAAAGTGGGAACTCAATCCAAGCTTCCCTTGGGAATGGCAGGAGCCCAATTACTTGAGCCATCACTGCTGTCCTCCATCCCAAGGTCTCCATTATCAGGAAGCTGGAATTAGGAACTGGATCCAGCTATTGAATCTAACTATTCTGATATCAGATCAGTCTTCCTAAGTCCATTTGGTAAACATTATGCTAAATACCCCCACTTGCTGGTATTTCTTTTAAAATGTTTATTTTTATTTGAAGGGTAGAGTAACGTAAGTCACCCTTAAAGAAGGAGAGACATAGAGAGACCCTCCATCCACTGGTTCACTTCCTAGATGGCTGCATTGGCCAGAGTGAGGCCAGTCTAAAGCCTTGAGCCAGGAGCCTACTCCTGGTCTGCCATTTAGGTACAGGGACCCCAGGACTTGAGCCATCCTCCACTGCTCTCCTTGGCTATTAGCAGGAAGCTGGATTGGATATGGAGAAGCTAGAATAGGAACCAGCACTCATAGGCGAAGCCGTAGTCACAGGTGGAGGCTTAGCCCACTACTTCACGGTGTCAGCCCCAACTTGCTGTTATTTCCAAAGAGAATTGAGATGCATATGCAGCCTGCTCAGTGTAATTTACTCTGCTTAGGATGAATTATTATACATGAATATTGTGTATTTTAAGATCCCACAAAAAATTCTGAGATGAATGGCAGAATTTTAATCACATCAGCATAATCTAGAAGGATAAATGAGCTCCAAGTAATTTCAAATTAGCAGCGTCAAGAGTACATGCAATTACCTAACTGTGCAGTGGTTAAAGCTGTCCTGCAGATTTGGGTGCCTGAAGAATAACATGAGAAAATTTTGGTGCATTTCTGCTCATTAATGGTACATTTCACCTTTATGTAACGTTGAAAGCACAAAGGCTTCCAAAATTCTTAGCTGATATTCTTCTTACACCAACTTCATACATTCTCTTGAAATGTCTAGCATTTGCCATTTATATGACCCACTCTGCTGAACAGCTGCACGTTGCATCACTAATAAACTTTGATGCTTGTCAAACAGTCCTTTTTAGTGTTTTTGTGTTAGGACTTTTCAAAGTATATTAAAATATGTATGTATGGTATCTTTACTAAAATTTTTCTTATTTAGAAAAATGGCTGGCAAATTAGGAGCCTCTGAATTATTTGCTGATTGTAAATAATGTATATTACAGAGAGAATTTAGAACATTACACTTCAGAGGAATTTCCTAAAGATCAACACGTATTTGGACAAGAGTAGACAGGAGAAGAAATGGCCAAACCCTAGTAACAAATATCTTGATGAACAGTCTTAGAAAAAACTCAGCTCCAGTCATTAAAACCAGTAAACATCCATAGATTTGGAAGAGGAGTAAATAAAAACCTAGGTAAGAGTTCATCTTCATGCTTCTGAACCAGAACTGAGGTTGGGATGTCTCCAGCAACAGTCCTTTTTCCCAGGGTTTTGGTACTGCACCAGGACCCCCCTTCAGCAATACCAACTTGCTTTCACAAGCCAGTGCTGAATAAGACAGAGTGATTGCCTAGACAAACCAGAAGTCAGTAGAGCCCAAATGTTGAATACGTGAATACAGGAAGGACATGCCTTGAGCTGTACAGGTGAAATTGAAAAATGTGAGAAAGGATTGAAGAGGGTACATGAAAATCCAGTTCCACCAAAACAGAGTGTCTCCTGGAATATTCTCATGTTGGATGTTGGGTCTTTTGTGCTCAAATTGATTGTCCTAAGTGAAATACTTAGGCATGAAGTGGACAGTGAAAGAGAAACTACCTTAGTCATTCTCTATAACTTGAATTAGACAAATGCTGTAGTATTTGACTTATATGTATAATCTAAAATATAAAATTAATAGAACCATAGAGTCAAAAATGATAAAGAGAAGTGGTGATAGGGAATGTTAATCAAAAGGTACACAAATTTTCATAAATAAGATGAATCAACTTTGGATACTGTTGAGAAATGTGTGAAAGTTGATGTTTATCAAGTCCCCACAACTTGTACACATACCACCTATGCAACCCATTTGTCTGTGGTTCTGTAATAGCATGCCATGGTAACTGGCAGGTTCCCTCTTGTAGCTGGCTGCCCACAAGTTTGTTATGTAAGTTTGACTCTGGGCCACTTTTGCCTATAAATCCACATAAGCCACTTGGGGAGAGGGGCACAGCTAGGCACAGGAGCCTGTGGAGGGGTGCAGACATGTTGGCAGCTGAGGCACTCACCTGGTGCTGCCCGTGGATGAATGTGAACATGGATGTAGTTGCTTCTGGATGGATATAGATACCTGTATGTGGTTATTGTCTCCTGAGGCCTCTCTGCTCTGGGGACAAGTGACGGTTCCTTGGGCATTTTTCACTGACACTGTTAGTAAAGGAGGTACAAACCCATGAAAAGTTCAAGTTATTCTCTGACTTCCTACCCCATTGTTCAGCAGGGGCTATAGTCAGCAAGGCTTAACTGAAATTTTCAACAGAGCAGGTCAAGACATTCTCATGAGAAATGAGGCATTTTAATTAGCTTGATTGTAGTAATTTTCTCACAATGTATATGAATATCAAAACACCTTCAATCTATCCAATTTTTATTTCCCGACCGTGGTTCAGTAAAGCTGACAAAAAAAAAAAGAAAAAGAAAAATCGTTCTTTAACCTTCACTTCTTTGTTGTTGTTTTTCCCTTCTTAGTGAATAGCTAAGTGTCTAGCCTATATTATTTCTCTCTAAAAAAAAAAAAAAAAACTCCTTTTAACTTCTCCTGCAAGGCAGATATACTGGCAACAAGTTTCCTCAAGTTGTCTGAGAAAGTGTTTATTTTCACTTTGAAATATAATTGCACAGAGTACAGAATTCTGGGTTGATGTTCTGTTTTGTTTGTTTTCTCTCAGCAGTGTAAATGTTTTATTTGACTCTTTTTGCTTGCATGGTTTCTGGGGAGAAATTGGACGTAATTCTGATTTCTTGTCTAATTCTTTACTTGAGAAAGGGGGGGGAGTTGTTTTGTTTTCTGCTGACTTATCCCAGGTTGTTTATCTCTTTCTGAAATGATGTACACAGGTGTAGTTTGATAGGCATTTATCCTGGTGTTCCGTAAGCCTTCTGGAGCTGAGGTTTGCTATCTGATGTTAGTTTGGGGAAAAGTTCTAGTATCCTTACACATATTGCTGCTTTACCTTCTCTCCTCTCTTTATGGTGCTCCCATGATGTGTATTAAGCCTTCTGCAGCTGTCCTACAATCTTTGGGCATTCTGCTCTGTGTCTAGTCTTTTGCACTCTGCCTCTCACCTGTGCAGGTTTCAACTCTAAGGTCTCGAGGGCAGAGATGATTTCATCAGCTGTGCCCTTTAGAAGTTGTCTTTATTTGTTAGTGTTTTTGATATCTAGTTTTTCATTTTTAATAGGATTTCTGTTTCTCTCCTTTTATTGCTTACCAATTCTTGCCTGCGTTCTACTTTGTCTGTGAATCCTTTAGCATACAAATCATGAGCGTTGAAAATTCCCGAGCTGGTCATTGCAACATTGCTACCATGTCTGACTCCAATGTGTGCTCTGTCTCTTCAAACTGTATTTTTTTTTTCACATTTTAGTGTGTTTTATACTTTTTCCTTGATATACAAAATATGCTGGCTAAAAGGAACTCCGCTAAATTGTAAGGAATAGAGTGAAGAGAAGCATCCTCCATCCTGCTGATTTTGGTCTCCTTTCTGTAGGGAACCGATGCCTTTGGATCTCTTAACTCCCTCCTGGGGCAGGGACAGAGTGGCTACAGCTGGCTGGAATTGGGTACTTCTCAGATTGGTTAAGCAGCTTAGGCTCTTATTAAACAGTTTCTCCTGAGGGCAGACCTTGTTAATAACAGAGTCCTCTGGTTCATTTCAAAATGGCTCCTTTTCCTTCTCTGCTAAAAACAGTCTGTCTCCGATATCTAGCAGGACTACCCTGGTAGAAGCCCTGGAGTGCAGAGCTGCCTATGTAAGCCATAGACTCGCCCCCAGTGAACCTCCAGCAATTCATTGTTTGGTTTTCCTACCCAACACCTTCTCCTGGAACGGTCTGCGCTCCTGAGGATCTGTGTTGGTGAGTCATGGCTGTTTTTACTTACCTGGCAATGCAGATGATCTTGAACACAGCAGTTTTTCGTATATTTCACTCTGTTCAACTTTTTACTTGTTAGTAATTTTACTTTTTACTTGTAAGTAATTTTCAAGCTCATGGTATGCTGATTCAGCAATGCTTCAAAATTAGCTTTGACCTTTTATAAGCTATCTTTTGAAGATGTGGATTTAAATGTTTCAGTCTGCATTCTCCTAATAGCTTTGCTTTTCTTCGCATTTTTCTGGAGTGAATTTCCTAGCGCTCGTTAAGTTGCCTGACAGCAGAAGGCAGGAGAGCTCTTACAGAACTACCAACACCAGGATAGAAAGACCCTTAACAATTTCCACAAAAATCGTGTGCATGCTAAACAAACAAAAAAAAGTCATCTGGATAAGGCCTGATTTCATCTAAACAAGCTCTTTAAGATGCAGTGCTGAATGGCAAAGAGTTTTGAATAGTCCTGTTTAATAAAAATGTCTTAATAATTCTTAATTGTCTAACACAGTAGCACTACCCACATGTGACTACTGAGCCTTTGAAACACACCCAGTGAGTATTTTAAAGGATAAAATTATTATCATTTGGGGGAAAATCTTTAAGATGCGACTGTCTTTTTAAACTGTAAAATGTTCCTTAGGGCCCATCCAACTTCTTAAAGCTCCACATCACCACGGTAAAAAGCTAAGACATACCAGTCACTCTTGACCCTAGAATTTCTAGGTCTTTCAAGAAATATGAAAACTGGTCTTCATAGCAAAGTTTCTACAATGCTTAGTGAATATTAGAAAAATTGTCTGGAAATTTGACAGGTTGGAAGGAGGGTCCTGCTGTGCTGTTCAGCTTGTAGGGATTTAGTTCATCAGTATTGCAGAGTGAATATTCTTTGGAGTAGTGGGGCCAAAATCTATGGAATACCAGTGATAAACATGAGAGGTCCTTACCCTCACAGGATTTATAGTGTAGTGGAGGACGCCAGCAATAAATAAGCAACTATGTAAACATTTTGGTATTTGCTATGACAAGAATTAAACCAGAAAAAGGAAAATCCAAGAGTGGTTATTTTGAATAGGAGAGTGACATTTGAGAACAGACTCAAATGGGGAACAAATACTGGGGGATCTGGAACAGAATTTTCACGGTAGTTCTAGACCAAGGGAATGAGCCAGGAACATCTTGAAATGATGCCTAGGGCAGTGGTGGTTAGAATAGCCCAGGCACAGTGAGAATAGAAGTAAATGAGGACTGAGAAGTAGTTCAGAGCCTCCTGAGAGGTTTTTGGGGAAATAAAATCTCAGATCTAACCAGCAAGAACTGAATTAGGCCAAGGATTCCTTTCATCATAATCTGGTTACGCTGGTGGTTAGTGCTGGATAAGTGCCTCTCAACGTCTAATGTGAAAATGGGTTATTGAAGCATCTTACTGAAATAGCTCTTCTGAGGTCTGGGTAGGGATCTGAACAGAAAAAGCAAGAGTCCTGATGTTGTAGGACCACTTGGAGATGCAGATTCATAGTCTAGAGAACAGTTGAGCTTAAGCCCAATCTCTTTCACGTGGCTAAGCTTTGCCTAAAAGATGTATTCAACTCCTTTGTTTTTACCCCCTGTGCCAGTCTTGAACCCCTATTCTACTTCATCCTCTCCAGGTGTGTCTCTTTAACATGTAGAGGCTCACATCACTTGGTCTTCACACACTCAGGTGTCTGTTTACCCAGAGCAAATGTTTCCTCTTCGTCAGGCTGTTACTCAGCTGTGATTTCCTGGCTACGTTTTTCCAAAAATAAGAGTTCATTTCCCTTCCCTATGCCAGCAAAGTATTCTGTTCTCCTTCAAAACACTATGCTCCCAGTTTGATTTCTGGGCTGTATGTCACTCGTGGTGCAGAGGGGATAGGATCAGAATATGTGCTGCTATAGCTCTAGAGCACAGGGCAGTGCTTGCAACAGAAGTTCCCAGCAGGGACTTAACGAGTGAAAGCATGACGGGAAAGACTGAAGGGAGCACACAAGACTCTGCTACAACCAGCTAAATAAAGGAACATTCATTAAAATGGAGCATAGCCTGGTGGTGGTGATATACAGATGTGAATAATTCTCAATAGTTCACAATATTTTCAACTCAAAACTAACCTCTAGAATTGCATGATGTATTATGTATTGGCATTTAATGTCTTAAAATTTGATGAATAACCTGGAGGAGTAATACTTTAATTTCTTAAGTTAAAGGATTTCCTTGTGAATAAACAAATTACTTGTATAACAGATGAGATGAACCCCACAAACTTGTTCTGTGACAAAGCATGAAGCAGATGAGCATACAGGGAGGCGATTTTAGCAGTAAAGTCTAGGAGAAATGCAAGAAACATCTGTGACTGGTAGGAAGGGAAACTACAATTTCTTGTGCTACAGGTTTATATGTGTAAAACAACAAACATTTCTTACAGAACAAAGAAAGTTCTATCTGGGGGCCTGCTGGGGGAGCTATTTATCTTCACCATTTTCCCTAGACTGATCACAGACCCCTCCAGCCACCTAATCTTCTTCATGGCCTGTAGTAAACAACCTGCTTTTCTCCCCACTGGAATACTTTGCGTCTTTCATTACCAAACATGTTTACCGACTCAGGCTAGTTTCCCAGCTAGGTTAGACAATGTTCCCCGTTACCACGTGGCCCTTTGGCCTCCCTCCCTACTACTCTTGCCATTCAGATCCCTCCCCTTTGACTTCAACATAAACATGGTGTATGAATTTTATGTATTTGTATCTTTTCATTTTTCTGGAATACTTGCAACATTAGTTTATCAACAGATTTTCTGTTAATTAATTGGCATGTGGGTTTGAGCCTGTTCTTTCTCTGAATTTGTTTGCCTATTTTGTCAGGCATCATATTCAATAATTAAAAGCTGGGACCACATAGTGTTAGTTCTGAGTGAGTTATGTTATCTTTATGATAGTAAACAACAGGACCAGAGGGCCAAATAAACTACCTTGATTGCATTAAGATGGAATCTGAATATGGAGGCAAAGTCGATGTCATAAGTCATACATTGGGGAAATAATATTTGAACAATTAAAATTTTCATAGTATACCTATCAGAACAGAGGTAAACATAACTGTGTATTATACATTTTATCTATTGCTGTGTAAATTATTTATCAAAATTATATACATGTATATGAACAAATTTTTTTTTACAGAATTGACTAGGGTAAGTGTGTGTAGTTCAGGTGGAAATTTAAGCAGACATTGATATAGTCTTGAGTTTCAAAGCTATGGGATATGGGTCAGGCTGGAAACTTGATGCAAGTTAACACTACAGTCTTGAAGTAGAACTTCTCCAGAAAACCTCAGGTTTTATTATTATGTCCTTTGACTGTTTAGGTGAGTTTGTCCACATTGTCAAGGTTGTAGATGTTGAACACAATACAAAGTACATTCACAGCAGTACCTCGTGTGGTTAAATAGATACTGCCTAGCCAATTTGACCTAAAGATAATCACCACACTTACTGAACCAATAGATTTCAGATATCTAGGAACAAACATGTCAAATAGTTAGTAATAACAGAAGGTGTAAGCCATCAGCCAATTCTGAGTGTTGAAGAAATAGTAGCAGGTGTCTGGGTTTGTTGAACCCAAGAACTGGATATAAGGAGAAAATAGCCTTTAACACATAGGAATTAGAGAGCATTAGAAGTACTAAGTTAATCAGGCAATAGCAGAAGGAGCACAAGTAAGATTGTTGAATAATTGTGATAGAAGAGGACACCATATGATCCAAAGTAGCACTAAAGTCTCATCTAAGTTCACTTTCCAGAACTGAACTTCCTGAGGATGTAATTTAGCTTGCCTAAGTCTTATATTTTCAACACTAACATGGAGTTCATGATGCCATCAGGAATGTGATGACAATGAAATGGAATCAAATAAAATATGTGTTTAAGGACCCGGCACGGTAGCCTACGGGCTAAAGTCCTTCCTTGCATGCGCCAGGAGTCCATATGGGTGCCAATTCAAGTCCCAGTGGTCCCACTTCCCATCCAGCTCCCTGCTTGCAGCCTGGGAACGCAGTCAAGGATGGCCCAAAGCTTGGAGACCCTGCACCCACATGAGAGACTTGGAAGAGTCTTCTGGCTCCTGGCTTTGGATTGACTCAGCTCCAGCCATTGTGGCCACTTGGGGAGTGAGTCATCGGATGGAAGATCTTCCTCTTTATCTCCTCCTCCTCTCTGTATATCTGACTTTCCAATATCTTTTTAAAAATGGTTGAGAGTACATGCCAAAAAATTTGTGTGTGTGTGTTTGAGGCAGTGCTTGCAACATAATATATGGCCAAATTCTTAGAAATGATAAAGGAAAGTTTTTTTTTCTATGGAAGATGAGATCTGGGATGCAAGCTTTAGAAAAGAGTGGTTTCAGCAATATGCAATCCCAACTTAGTGCTACAATATTAGACCCTTCTGCTTCTTTTCCATTTCCAAATAGTCTGCAGCTATTTCTGAGTTCAGGTAAGAAGAGATCCTGATTTGGGGATAATATTGGACATTAACTTTTTCTTACTGCTTACAAAATCCAGCTAATTACATTTTTACTTTTTAATCTTTTAAACTCCGTATGTTGCACAGCCAGAGGTTCTGGGTCATTATTCAGCACTTTTTACGCAATTAGATCATTCTTGTAACATCATTATCACATGATCCCAGGTGGTAAGCTAAGAACTAACCGCCTAACACAAGGACTCATTTCGTGGATGAACACTTATGGGGTCAGGAAAGGGTTACCTATAAGAATTAATTCCTTCAACTTATGCTCCAGTATAGCCATATGCTCCGAGATTTTCTTTTCCTTTTTAATAACTTTATTTTTTACTCATGCTATTTTTAGTATAAAAATTTTTTTGAATTTTTAAATTTTCAGCAGCTTTAACTAGATTCAATGAGATTTGTAGACATAATTCTAAGAACACAATATTAGCTTCCCTTCCCTTCCCAACCACCTTCCTTCTTCCTGCCTCCTTTTTTTTCTTTTTTTCCTTTTTGAAATAACATCTTTTAAATTTACATTACAGTAAAACAGTCTAATGCCCCATTGAATAAGAAGTTTAATAGGTCAAAAGCAAAATACCTCAGTTTAGTGAGAATACATAAATGGCTATAAACAATAAAGGAATGTGAAAATGACCATTTTACTCATATACACTGAATTTTAAAGAAATCACAGACCACTAAAGCTATCATAGCATAACATCTTTAACCATTGGTTTAACAAAGGTATAAAAGTTTTACAAAACTATATTTATAACAATACTGATACATACATATATAGATATATAGAGAGAGATACATAGATATTTAAATTTTAGCTCCCACATATAAGAGTACATGTGGCATTTGCCTTTGTAGATCTGGCTTACTTCACTCAAAATGATGCCCTTCATTGGAGTCCATTTTGCTGCAAATGGTAGAATTTCACTGTGAATAACCTCTAATTCTGCATACATATATATCACATTTTCTTTATCTACTTATCTGAATGTAGACACTTTGGTTCCAAATTTTGGTTGTTTGAACTTGAACTATGGTTATGCAACAAGGTGGAGGAACCCACCATGGGGGAAGGGTGCGGGGAGAATCCCAGATTCTATGTAATTACAACACAATGTAATTAATGAATAAATTTAATTAAAAAAGGAAAAAAAATTTTGGTTGTGAGCAGTGCTGCAAGTATCTCTTTCATGCATTGTGTTCAAGTCTTTCGGGTATATATGTAGCAGTGTGATTGCTGCATTATATGGCAAATCTATTTCCATGTTTTCTAAAAATAATCTCCAGTTTTCCACAACGACTGCACTAGTTATGTTCCCATCAACACTGCATAAGTGCTATCCTTTCTCCACATCCCCGCCAGCATTTGTTACTCTCTGTTTTGGATTTTAGCCATTCTGACAGGGATGAGGTGATGACTAGTGAAGAGAATATATTCAATGTAATTCCTTGATACAATTCCAAGAATATAATACTTCTTTTTCTGCTAGGATTCTCCTAAGCCAGATGCTACAGGGACAATTCATGCAATTAGTATCTTCAGCACCAGGATTACAAATGCAGTAAAGTTCAGCTGATTCGTGGAACTGTTAGTGTCAGGTGCAAAATGAAAACTAACAAATCAGACATGATATAGTAGCTTTGAGACAAACTTACGGACTTTTTATGATGATTTCAGAAAGGCACAGATACTGAAAAGATAGGCTACGAAGTCCTCATTACTCTACCTCCTCAGAATCTTAACTTCAAAATAGAAATGCAACTGTTTTCTTTTTTTATTGTTAATTACATTGCATTATGTGACACAGTTTTATAGGTACTGATATTGCCCCCACCCTTCCCCAAACCCTCCCCCCATGGTGGACTCCTCCACCTTGTTGAAATGCAACTGTTTTCAAACAGACCAACAATTAATCAAACACCAAAGGATGAGTAAAGAGCTCCTAGAAATGCTTAGCAGAGGTAATACAAATATTCTGATTGATAATGAAATATATAAGCAAAATAGATAAGGAATAGCTTGGCAGGAAAGCATTCCACAAAACTTATTGGGGTCCTCACTGCCTTTTTCTATTTTGTTTTGCCAGAAATATTGAGGAACACATTGTTTTGGCTTCAAAAGAAAGCAAATAAATGTTAGGGAAAAAACCTTCCACCGTTACCTACTCAAAATAAACTATTAGTCATATTTTACCATTTGGAGCTTTTCTTCATACATCGTATTTTAGAGTACAACTCTAAAATCAGTTTGTGGATTTTATGCCATGGTAATTCAGTAACCATGATACCATAGGAAATTTTTATATCACTAAATAGTTTCAAAATTAGTTTTCTACATCTTAACATCCTAGTGCTTCTTCTGATTATGTTTATCTAGAGGGTACAAGGTAAATCCTACAAAGACTCAATGGTTTACAACATCTGTATATAATTTGTTAAAAGCAATTTTCTGAAAGACATCCTTTCTAAAGGTAGAAACATGTTACGGCACAGTGGATATTCTACCACATGTGAGGAAAGCCCATAACCCACAAACCTCTGTGAATAATGAGCTTATTCTTCACCTAGGCATACTATTTGGAGTTAACTGTAAAACAACAAAGAAGCACTACCCTCTTTGAGACCTAGATAGCAAGGTTTCTGACACAAGAAACCAACCAGGGCATTGCACTCTTACAGTCTATGGTCAAAGAGATATGCACAGTGGGGAAAAGCAAAGTCCATTGAAAAAATTACAACAAAAGCATAGTGGAGATTAAGGAAGTTAATTAAGCAGAATGAGTTTATCTCTAATTAGTATGATTTTCATATAAAATAAAAGATTTTATAAGATCTCAATAATTGCTTCATTAGAATTATCCATTTGTTTATTTCTCAGACTCCTCATTTTTCATATTTTAAACGAAAGGATATTTTATGATAAACCTTTCTGACTAAATTATCACATTTCTCAATGTTTGCTGGTTTCAGGTGCTTTAGTTACTCCCACACACTCAGTGCCTCACATAATGCTTAGCCACACAATGTTGATTGAGTAGATATTTATCTTTCCTTACTTTTGGGAAACTTCCTTATAAATATGATAAAGTCAACAATTTAGTGGAAATAGAAAATGAACTACTTAGAATTCTAACTATTGACTAGTTGATCAACTAGACAATAAGTAAAGACTAGTTGGATAATTTTTAATAATTATGAACACAACTCAAGTTATAAGAATATAGCCTGAGGCTGAAAATCCCATCATTTGAATCGCTGCTGAATTGAAAATCCTGACTCTAGATTAACTGAAACATTCCATAATTTGGTGCCTGGCAGAGGTGAAAAAGTCAGTCCCTGGGCTTCAAACCTCTGTGTTTACTGCAAATCACCTCAAATGAAGCCATTTTTCTTTATCGCTTTTAGTCACACAAATCTGGCTTGTCGTAATTTTTCATTTAAATGCAATCACTCTTGTATTTTCGACTTCTTTCCTTCTATTTCCTCTTCAACATAGCAACCACAGATCTTTTAAAAATGCATTATGTTGTGTCAATTCACTTCTCAGTGGCTTCCCATTTCATTTCCAATATGAACAAAACATCTTCCTGTGGCAAATGAGGTGCTACACTTGTTGGTTTCCATTGTCGGGTTCTTTGCAACACTATAAAGCACCCCGTGCCTCTCTGCTCTCCTGAGACTGTGAACCTTTGATTGAGTTGAACTTGCTAAGCTCCTGGGGTAGCACACTTGCATTCAGTGTCCCTGGCTTGAACGGCTCTTTCTCCCACTTTCCAAGTAGATGGTTCGTTGTTGTTTGGATTTCACATGTGACTTCTTCCTCATCCAACCTCATGTGGATCCCCCCGCTATTCACTATCACTGCCCTCCCTTATTTTACTTCATATTTAACTAGCAGGTTTTTCCCCTATTTCTAACACTTGAATCTAAGTTTTTGAAGGTTTGGGAATATATTTGTTTTGCTCACTGTTAGCCTCGGGCTAATGCTCAACATCTAGCCAAGATTTGGCACATAAGAGCAAATCAATAAAAACTTATTGAATCATGGAGTGAAAAAGCATTAAATACAACCTAAACATGCGTCAATAAAAGAATAGTGTTTTTATTAAAAGCTGTTCAGCTATTTAAAAGGCAAAGAATTCTATACTGTTAACATAGCAATGTCTTAATGACAGTAATATTTGTAGAAAATATACATAACCATGTTTGTGCATACTGTGAGGGCCTAAGAGAAAATTATTAAAAATTACAGCTAAGAAGGAAACAATATTGCAGAAGATGAGAACCAAATGATGTGAGGCTTTACCTTTTTATCTGTTTAACTGTAAAATTTGAGTTCTTACTCATGTGAGTATATTCATTTTTTGTAAAAGTTTTAAATGTATCCTTTTATTTGATAATATCTTCATGTACAGTGTTGTAAATTAATTTGGGAAAATGAATTACCAAATAGAAATGAATGTTATTGCAATCAATGGGTGGGACAAATGGGGATATCATATGTAGTGATAAAGTAATTTCAAGCACTTCAACTGAAGTTGTTAGACATGAGTAAATGTTCAATCTGCAAACACTAGCAAAAAATCATACACTTTCACGTCTCCCAAAAGATAAATTGATAATGTCATAAGTTTGCAGGTATGAAACACTGATTCTCTTTTTTAGTCCTAATAAAGAATACACATTTGAGTGTAATATATTTCATTCAATGGTACTGAAGTTGAGAAGGAACAAAGGCAAGACATCAGAATTTTAAGACAAAGTAAGGTTGTATTATTATACACTCGATCAGCTCAGTCAAATTTGCTCAATTTTCCAAGATGAACAAAAAGGAGACATTCAGTTTCTATGGATATTTAGATATATACATCCTTTGTATAACTGCAAATTCAAACAGAAATGATGATCACCCAAATGGATTAAGCAGTTTCCTGAACGGATGTTGATACTTATCATAAATGTAGATCAGTGGAAACCTTAAAAATTCTAACCTACTTAGGACATCTGAAAATACCTACTTCTTACTTAAAGCAGGCAAGACAGCAGAAGCCTTTAAGGAAAAGCCTTCTGGACGATTTGATGTGCAACTTGAGGTCACTTTGTTTTCTGAGTTCTGCCTGGATTTTTAGTTGAGGTAATAGAGTCTTCCTGCATCCCTGTCATGCGTAATTACTTCTCCCAGCCTAAGTACAGAGTAGAGCACAGTCTTCCAAGAATCTTCTCACCTTGATTTTCTGCAAATAGAATAGCCTCTGTGCTCTTGGAGCATCAAACACCTCAAGAGTGTGAGTCAAGTCTTTTTACCCTTCAGTTGTTCATTGCAGGAAGAACAGGCCTTTCCCTCATCCATGAGCCTTACATCTGCCTATAAAACAAGAGCTAGCAACCTCTTGAAAGTATTAAGAGAACCATTCTTCCCCTCTCCCCTGCCTCTGAACATTCATGATTCCCACAGAAGAACGGCCATAAGTAAATGCAAGAATGTTATATGGGGAAGGTCACCAGCTTACTCTGAGCATCCACCTGCTGTATAAATTGCACAAACTTGTATTTTTCTCTTCTGGAAGATTTGGTCTGCTGAGATGTTTTGTATATGAACAGAAACTTGCATTTAATTCAGGGGAAAAGACGTAAAAACCCCATTTAAATCTTTAATCCAAACATTGTTCCTTTTTCCCCCCAAAATAAAACACATTGACCAACATGTAACAGATGCATTTTCATATGCTAAGTACACAAGGAGAAAAACCTTGGTAATATGTGCAAAATGAACAGAAGTCTCAACAAATTGGAGGATAAAGGGAGAACCAACTAGCGATCTTAGGTCTTTCTCTGCAGTGTGTTTCCTGGCTTTCTTGTTGCCTTGTATGTCTCACGCTTGGGGATAAAAAAGTTAGCAACCTGAAAGCACCAATAGACAAGAAGAGACAACAGGGACCCCAGGAGAAGCCAAGAGGCTAGCTGAAGCCTCAAGAAGGAAACAATCTAACTGTAATCCAAATGAATAACAGAAAACTGCCCTTGTCCAAATGCTAGCGGAGACAACATCTTCCCTAGGCTGGTGCTGTAGGTCCCTGCTTCCCAGGGCAGCCCAGCTCGCATCCCGGAAGAGTGAATGGAGAGCTGATTTATTACCATTCAGTGATAAGAATCCCTACCTCCTCTGGGTTTTCCCTGGAGGTACTGTGTGGAGCCTGCAAGCAGCCTCTCCCTTGCTTTTTCCTGTAACAGAAGCATCCAGGTCTTTAATCAGCATTCAGTCACAGAGTCTTCCTGTGGAGGCTTCATGGGGAACAGAGACAAGGTGCTTGCCTGCTCCCTGTCAGGTACTCTCAGTGGAAATTTTTGCAGTACCTGAAATTTTACCTGCACTCCATAATAATACAAACATCCTGCCATACCTGGGTGTATCAAAACAAGCCAGATACTTTATTTGAATTGTCACCTAAACTTTTTTTTTAATTACATTGCTTTTTACTGTATTCCTCCGCTTTCTCTTGCCCTCTGTCTTTTCTTTCCCCATTCCCTCCTACCCCCATTTTCTCCCATATTATTACACTAGTATAGTCAACAGTTACAAGTTTAACATTTTGTTATTGAAGTACATCATGAAATTGCAAGGATAGACAAAGATAGAGACTGTAGTATCATATTGTCATGGTATATTTAACTATTTCACTGGGATTCCTTCTTGTATTAGATAGCAGAGATACTTACTAATCCAGTCTTTTTACATGCCTTCAGGAACTCCTAAGACATGTATAGTTGGTCTTTTCATGGTATCACCTAATTCTTACACATTTTGTTTTTCTCAATTTTTGTTTATCATCTGCTTTTTTTATCAACAATTATCTTCTAACTCAGAGTTTGTTCTTCTGCCTCATGATCTCTGTGGTTAAAGCTTTATACTGATTTTTTATTTGGCATATACAATTCCTCATTTCTAATCTATCAGTTATCTTAAATTTCTATCTGGTAGGAGAACTTCCCATTCACTTCCTATATGGATTTTCTTTTTTTAAAAAAATTATTGAAGATTTATATAAAGAAATTATTGAAGATTTATATAAAGAAGAGGAGAGACATAAAGAAAGATCTTTCATCTGTTGATTCACTCCCCAAGCGGCCGCAATGGACAGAGCTGAGCCAATCCGAAGCCAGGGAACCGGAACCTCTTCCAAGTCTCCCACATAGGTGCAGGGTCCCAAGGCTTTGGGCCTTCCTTGACTGCTCTCCCAGGCCACAAGTAGATAGCAAGATGGGAAGAGAGGCCACCGGAATTAGAACCGGCACCCATATGGGATCCCTGTGCGTTCAAGGCGAGGACTTCAGCTGCTAGGCCACTGCGCCAGGTCCTGTATGGATTTTCTTTACTGCATCTGCTTCTCATTGTTTTTGCGTAATCCTTTGATCATTTTTTAAATTCATATTTTGTCATTTCATTAATCTCTTTATGTTTGCACTTTAACATTGAGGTGTTGTACTCCTTTGAGGGAGCCATGTTTTATTCCTTTCTCTTGGTTCTTGTATGTCTCTGTTTCTTTGTAGTCATTTCCACCAATGCCAATCTTACTTCTTGGACAGTTTTTATCTTTGAACTATGTCTTTTTGGCTTGGTGGAATGACTGAAGGTGTGAACCAGGTATCTATGCTCAAGAGTTGAGTGAGAGTCCAGAGAGAAACCCAAGTTGGCCATGGTAGATATCCTCTTTTGTTAGCACAGGGAAGGCAATAATCTTGAACTGTCTCTAAAATCACTGCCTAACTTCCCATCTTTCTAGGTGGTCGATGCCCAACATTATCAGATGGTGGCTACAACCATCTACTCACACCAGTGCATGAGTCATACAACAGATCTGCACCCAGGCGCAAGCCATTTACCATTGCACAGTCACTGAATTTCCAGTCTTTTGTGGAAGACTCCCATAGAAACATGATGCTGAAGCTCCCTTTAACCACAAGAGTTGGCTCCAACTGCAGAGCAGACAGCAGCAATGTTTTCTGCTCTAGCTACTTCTGGGTGCTCTACCTTTGGACCCCAGGCAGGCCCACCCTTCTGGACTTGTGAATGATGGTGATGGTGGGGGGAGCAGATATATGTGCCATCGCTGTCAGCTCTCAGCTCCAATTCAAAGATAGTACAGAGCAGATTTGGCTTTTTACCAGAAGCCCCTAATCATGTTTGTCAACACAGAATCGGGTATACAGTGTAGCAGCCATAGGACCAACTGATTTTAAAATGGTGGCTTCTCACCATTGCTTTCAGTGCCCTGAAGACAAATAGGACAAAGAAATGTGTTTCTCCCCATGACAACCCACCAGAATTTTGTGCTTGTCTGAACTCAAGGTCAGTATGGGTCATAAGATTCTGTGCAGGTTATGTCTACATATCCAGTCACATATGTACCCCAGCCCCTCCCACAACCTTTGCACAGCAATCCTACTTGAGGTGGTGGTAAGCTGCACCTCACACTAACCAATGGCTGATTCCTACAAGTAACCACAAGTGGCGCTTCCAAGCTCTGTCCTCTTGTCCCACTGAGTTTCCAGTATTTTCCTTTGCTTCCTCACCAAGAATTTGTCAGTCTAACTTACAGAAATGTAGCTCCACCTTCATTATCTTTGGATGAGCCATCAAGCTTACATGAAATTTCTTATATGGAACTCAGAAATGCAAAACTAAATTTAGATACCCATCTATGTTAAAAGGCAAAGCTTCATGCCAAATAAAACACTGATATTTTAGGGATTTTTAATCTTTATTTTGTTTGGTTTTAGTAAAGCTGATATGTTATTCTTTGATTCCAACCTGTTTCCTCAATTGATTCAGAAATTGAGACAAGTCTTCCATCCAGATGCTCATAACCATCTTGATGTAAGTCTAAAATTGGTGGGTATCTGTCTCTAATCCACAGATCACAGAATAACTTGAGTACCCAAGGTAGAAGGAGGGAATATTAAACTAATTCAAGTAATTTAAGTAGCTTAGCTGTATTTAGCACAGGAAAAACAGTTAAGCTTGAAAAAAATGATGATGAAAACAACTAAGATGTCATGAGTCCGAACTGTATGCCAGATATATGTTCTGTGGGTTATACACCTGATCTGGTAATGTCCTGAAAAAACAAAATTCCAACACAAGAACTTCCAATGAGGGTCTATTTACAGAGAGCTAGAAACAAAATGAAAAAGTACTAATGGATGTTGAAGTGCTTGGGAGGTAGAAATAGGAGAAAGCCCTGGGCTACAACACTTAAGCCTGAAGGAAAGGAGACAGTGCTGGATTTTGACAGCCCAGTTAAATGTGGCAGGCTGGAAGAGAACCTGTGAGATAGAATGAGGGAGTTGCCATAATGCCCTGGAAATAGGACAGGGGAACAAGCAGATAGGGAAGAATGATCAACCACTTTTTTCTATACTCTGCTACTGACTTATATTGATCAGAAGCAACCAGAAGCCAGTCTACCAGGGAGTTCTGTTGTTTTAGTTTGTAGCCATGGAGCATGGAAAAGCTTAGGGTAGGAATGAGAATCCATGGGATAGAGTCAGGGATCAGGACTAGAGGAGGTGGCAAATAGAAAGCAAACAACACAAAAGAATTTACCCTTATGGAATTATTATTCCCACATTAGAAGTGAAAATGTGAGATTTAGAGATGATAGATAACCAGCTCCATCCTTGATTTTATAGGTTTAGAATATATTATTGCAGATGTAGTCTACATGCCTCTAAATATTTGCTTTGGTAATTATTTGAATGTAAACTCTATTTGATAAAATTAGGCTTGTAGTACCTTAGCTAATTACAGTTACTAGTTGCTACAAAAGAGAAGACTTTTCTCATCAGAGATACCAAATGCCACTTAATTGGGATTAGAAAACTAACAAAGTAATATATATTCAGGATTAGAGCTGAAAGAAACTTACGAAAAAGGGAAACTTGGAAGGCACCTTTTTCTTAGGCAAGTAACAATCCAAGCTAAGTTGGCACAAATATTACCCTACTTTACTGCATATGAGTTAAACTGACAATCTAGCATCCTGAGCATATATCATACCCAGACTCTATGTTTTTGCATGGAGCTCCATGTGTCTGAAACACCTTTCATCCTTTTCTTTTCCTAGGCTAAATATCTACTTAACTCTTCAAAGCCATTTTTTTCTATTCCCCCCTTCTGAAAGCAGTGAAATTGTTTGAGCTTCTTTGTTCCCTCCATGCCTCAGAGGTCACTTGACACATATAAGGCATTTGTAGGTATATTAAATAAACAGGAGAAATGAGAATAAAATTATGAAGATGCAGACTTTTGCAGAAGCAATGCAGACAGGCTGAAATAGGATAGATGTTAGAGACAGCTCAGTGATTTAGAATAAGGCATGGTTTATAGAATCTGTTTCCTGCACAGCACAGAGCTGTTCTTGATTTTCTGCCAATTGCCCTTTGGTACCGTGTGAACACTGTTCAGAGCAATACCACCCAAAGTCTCGCTTTTGTCTGTTTCTCTTTGAAGAATTGTAACATGTTTCTTGACTTATCTCACTTGTAGTTTCAGTGCACCTTTTACAATTTATAGGCAAAATTGACTTGTGTTAGTTTAATCATGAATAAACATTCTCTATTATGTCTAATTGGAAAGGCAGATATACAGAGAGAAGGAGAGACAGAGAAAGATCTTCCATCCACTGGTTCACTACCTAAGTGGCTGCAACAGACAAAGCTAAGCTAAGCTGATCCGAAGCCAGGAACTTTTTCTGGGTCTCCCATATGAGTGCAGGGTTCCAAAGCTTTGGACTATCTTCTACTACTTTCCCAGACCACAAGCAGGGAGCTGGAAGAGATGTGGGGAAGCTGGGGTACAAACTGGTGCCCATATGGAATCCTGGTGCCTGCAAGGTGAGGATTTAGCCACTAAGTTATTCCACTGGGCCCAACAGAATCTTTTCATCGGGCATTTGACCAGTTTTTTTTTTTTTAAGATTTATTCATTTTATTACAGCCAGATATACACAGAGGAGGAGAGACAGAGAGGAAGATCTTCCATCTGATGATTCACTCCCCAAGGCCGATCCGATGCCAGGAACCAGGAACCTCTTCCGGGTCTCCCGCGCGGGTGCAGGGTCCCAATGCATTGGGCCATCCTCAACTGCTTTCCCAGGCCACAAGCAGAGAGCTGGATGGGAAGTGGAGCTGCTGGGATTAGAACCAGCGCCCATATGGGAACCCCGGGGCTTTCAAGGTGAGGACTTTAGCCGCTAGGCCACACTGCTGGGCCCTTGACTAGTTTTAAAATTCATATTAAAAGCCCTCTTGTTCCCAGTACCCTTCTGAGTACCATCCACAGATGTAAATGGAGTTGATTGTTTGAGTATCAGTTAAAGCTTAAGGCAAGACATGGTGGAGATTATGAAAAGGAGCAAGACAGGACTCCCAACACCAGGAAGTTAAAACTATAACAAGAAAGGTAAGAGAGATATATCACAATTAATCAGTAGACTTTTTAAGATGCAAACATAGCTAGGGGATAAAGAGCTGGAAGAATTCATTTGTGATTAAGGAGAATAGGAAGTGCTTCATTAAGAAAATGGCATTTCTATTTTTATGCCATGCCATACCCCATGTATTAATGAATCAAGCAGCAAGTTGATGGAGAAGTAAAGGAGTGATTACATATATTTAAGGCAATGAATATTACAAGAAAAAAAGTGTACTCTATATTTAAGTGACATTGAAAGAAATAGGTATAGCATGCAACCCAAAGAGAGGTGATTGATAAAATTATTCAATTCAAAGGAAACAGAAATGTAGAGTTTGGAATTAATCTGTTAAGTCCTAAATCTCCCTCTCCACTCAGAGCTACTTGCTGTAACATCATGCAATGTCATAATGTTGTAGTCTCTGTAAATGTAAGAAGTAAGTAGCCTCCTAAGCATTTTATTTTAAAATTTTATTTATTTACTTGAAAAGCAGTGCAACAGAGAGAGAGAGAGACAGATTTTCCATTCACTGGTTCACACCCAGATGACTGCAACAACCAGATATGGGCAGGCCAAAGCAGGAGCCAGTAATTCCATCTATGTCTTCCCCGTAGGTGGCATGGACGTAAGCACTTAAGCCATCATGTTATCTTGCCAGTAGAAAGCTGGGTCCAAAACCTGGAAGCAAGTCAGTACTCTGATTGAGATGTAAACATTGCAAGCAGTATCTTAAATGGCACAATTGCACCCCCCAGGTTTTTTTCCTGTTAATTTCCCGTGAAATTTTAATATGACATTTATATTGTATGCCTGTTTTTGCATTATGAGTGTATCTGTGCTCTAAATATAAGAGTAAGATTTTTTGGTTTCTTCCTGTAATTTATAAGGTTTTGCCCTATTGTGGCTGATAGTTCTTGTGTCAAGAATGCATGATATGGAAGTACCTTTTGGGTCACAGTGAACATCTTTAATAGACCGCGCAATGTGAATGATTCTCTTGGAGTGACCTACATCAGCACACCCTAGCCACTTTGAGTCTTAAGAAACAGTTGGTAATGCTCTAGGAAGCTGGGAATACACGTGGTTTTAGAAATTTTCACTTAAATTTCAGATGTTAGGGTACATTAGTTGACATCTACATTACATCATCCTTAACGGTAAAACATACTGATGGAATATTCACTTTTACAAGGCCAATGGGATGTGATTGAAAGATCCTACAGCATCAGTCACATATGCATTTGTAAATCTTGCAGACTTTAAAGAAGAATTGTGACTGCTCATCCTCAGATGTTCCCACTGCATGCACTCCCTGTCACTTCATTTATGCAGAGCAATTGGGCCCTCCAGGTTCTGTATTCCCAGCACCAGCATATTCAAGGATGGATTATTGTAACTGTGCACACACTAAAGAACTGCCCTTGAATTATTCTTTTATTGTCATTCTCTCTATATTTTTCCAAAGAAGAGATCAGTATAAGTTGTTGTCTCTGAACTATCCCCTAAATGCACTGTAATGTTAGAAGTTGAAGTTGTTAATGTTCGTTTAAGCCTTTAAAGTTTTCCTTTATGATAAGTCATGCATCTTTATAGTTGTTTTTTAGTCTAAAATTGAAAAGACTCAACTTGAGGCTTCTAGCCAGATTTTTTTTTTGCTACAAGTATTCTTTGTGGTAGTAAATAATAGCAGAAATGCTTTATTTTTTTTAATAGAATGATCTGTCTTGAGAATAAATTAATGTTCAAGGACCTATTCAGTCACAAGTTTCAATGCCCACTTTCAAATTTATTAGATGTTAAGAAAACAATCTTAGGTCACGAAACCTTAAGATCCTACCTAACTGTTATGACTGTAGAAATTATTCTTTTAAAACAAGAAAAAAAGTAACAAAAACTTCAAAAAGATGCTGGGATACCAAGTTTAGCTAACTAAGAGGAACCGTGGTACATATTTTCACTATTGCTATTCTTACAATATTAGCTAGATAATTGGTCTCTGCCACAACCTTTGAAGCTCCTTATTTTGAGGCTTTCTTGTCATTTGGTTAATTTTACTGTGTAAAGTTTAAAGGATCTTTCCACATCATGAAAGTAACCTCCTCCTTTTCGGCATCTCTCTTTTAAAGCAGTAGATATTTCACCCAGGCTAATTTATTCTTCATCCCCAAAAGATAGATCTAGTTAGATCTAATTCCATCATTGGCAAGCCTTCAGTAATTTCAAACTATCTTTAGTACAAAGCCAAAAAGTCCTTTAATACAACATGCAAAGTTATTTCCAGTTTGAAACCTCTGTGTGGAAGACCTTGTTCCAGACCAGACTTTCATGACTTTTACTAGGGTTTGGGGGTTTTTTCAGACATGACATTTTCTTTAATTATCTGGTCAATTTGCTCATCACTCCCTCTGTCTAGAAGGTCTTTATTTCCTCTTCCTCCTGACCATCTCTTATGTAACTAGACCCTTTCTAGTTATACAGCACAGTTTCTAGCACGCAGCACCATCTCTCTGAGTCACGGCTGTTTGTGCGCAGGCACTGCCTTGCAGGTCTCTTTCTGAGGGCAAGGTCAAAGTGCTCACTACACATGTGCTTACTAGGCTGCTGCATGTGAAGCTCCTCTTTCACCAATTTTGGATTTTATGTGTGTCTGCACCAATTTATCTAATTCTGAAAATTCTCAAAACTGTGTCAAACATGAACTGACAGAGACTACAATTCCAGGTTGGTCAATGGAACAATAAAAACATTGAAGGGAGTAAGTCAAGTTCCCTGTAAAACAGTAAAAATAGCCTGTGCCTCTTTCCCAGCTCTCTTCTCTTGCTGCAGTAACCAAACAGACTTGCATGTTTTTCTAGACGGTGCAGCGTTCTGTTAAAATGTTAGCCTGGATTGTAGAGTGACACATGGAGTAGAGACGTGTACCTATGCATAATGCGCTTCAGTGAGAAGCAAGCTCTCTTTGTGTTAGACTACTGGGACTTCAGCTTTAAAAATTTCTGGCTAATCTTACACAGAGCCAGACAAAACAAAATAGACAAGGAAATCACATATGGGAAATAAAGATAGGGAAATAAAGACAGGATAAGATTGAATGTAAAGTATAAACCAGTATGTCCTCTATGTACTAACGAGTGACACATTTGATTCTAATCTCCCTTGTGGACAAGATAAAAGAACGACCTTCTGTCCTGAAGGTCAAAGACTCCAGAAAATGAAAAATAACTTTATTAACATTTTAAATGCTCACTATGATTGGGTAAACAACCTTTTTGCATGATTTTGTTGTGTCTGTTTATATGAAGGACTTCAGAAAGCTCATGGTAAATGGAATTATATTTAACTTTATTTTGATGCCAAAATTAAATGCATACATACATTTATCTCAGGAGAATACAAAACAGCAGCATTGGCTTTAAAAAGGATACCAAAAGTTTCATGAGAAAATGTTAGGAAACCTCAGTTGACTCTAACCTGGTAGAAGTCTGTACCAACTAATGTTCCACCTGTGGAGGTGTTTGCCTCTCACCCCTGGTTGGCAGAGGATTACACAGAGAAGAAAGCTGAGGAGGCAACCACTCTTTTTTTTTTTTTTAATGGAGAAAGGTTTTTGCTTTCATTTGAGAATTGAACCCAATTAATAGCTTTTTTTTTTTAAAGATTTTATTGTTATTGGAAAGCCGGATATACAGAGAGGAGAGACAGGAAGATCTTCTGTCTGATGATTCACTCCCCAAGTGAGCTGCAACGGGCCGGTACACGCCGATCCGATGCCGGGACCAGGAACCTCTTCCGGGTCTCCCACGCGGGTGCAGGGTCCCAAAGCTTTGGGCTGTCCTCAACTGCTTTCCCAGGCCACAAGCAGGGAGCTGGATGGGAAGTGGAGCTGTCGGGATTAGAACAGGCGCCCATATGGGATCCTGGGCTTTCAAGGTGAGGACTTTAGCTGCTAGGCCACACTGCTGGGCCCGGCAACCACTGTTCACCAGCATCTAGACTCTCAAAGATATCATGTCATTTTCAACCAAGTATTAACAAATTCACAACGAAGGACTCTATTTTAATGAATTAGCCAAGAACTGAGAATAACACCTCCAATAATTTTTTTTAGAATTATAAGGCATAGTCATGTATTAACCATCTTATTCTCCAAAACTTTTGGTGTACTGAAGACAGTATTGATTTGGGCTATTATCTCTCCAATTCCATGTTTTCATATTAAGATATAATAGTATTTATGCTCTATAGAATCAGTATGTAAGTCTTTCAATAGAAGGATTAGAGTGATTATGAATTATATATTATACTTTAATTTTTAAAAAATATTCAGTAACTACACTATTTTAATCATCAGAGGAGCTCATTTTTATAGACAAATTCAAACAAGCGTTGTGATTCAGCCCATGTTCAGCACAGTCCACAAATCATTCCCTTGGCGGCCTTGAACTCTCGTAAGCGCCATTGTCATTTGAAATTTCTTTGAAAACAGATATCATAACACTTATTATCGTTTTAAAACCTCTTTCCTGTAACGCTGCTTAAAGAACAGAGACCCTCATTATCATAGATGAGACTATTTCATGAAATGGAAGAACCTGTTCCTTCTCCTGGGCAAACATAAAGAGAGGCCCGCTCCTTGTTCAGTGCCAGATAGTCTGTCGCAGCTACCGTACAGCACCACTCTCAGGCCCAATCCTGCAGTGTCCTGGTTCGCTTAATATAACTCTGGGAACTGCTTTATTGTTTCTATTCTCCAAGCCAAGATTTTTTCCAGCAGTTGCTTATGAGTTTGGTCTACTACTAACACTGCACTATTCATTTACAAACAAGAACCTCTAATTCCGGTACACTATTCAAAGCATCTGAGGCCTCTCCACAGTAAACTTCTTTAATGCTTTAACCAAGTGAAAAGAAGAAAGGATGTAAGGTTTTTCTTTGTCAGTTGTTTCAAAATGTGGAACAACAATCTCTTGGTATTCAATAAACGATTATCAAATCAACAAATAAATTTTGCCATACTGCAACAGTTTCTTGCCCTATAAAGGCAAGGAATATTTCCCTATTTTAAAACTATCAAAAGTATTCATGTTGTATTTTTGATCAGGCAAAATGTTGCATACACACACAGACACACACACATACCCTCAAGACAGGGCTAAATGGCTTCCCAAGTAATTCTGTCTTGTTCTCTCACATCGCAGACTCTATTTAATTAATTTTCAGAACTAATTGTAATTCAAAATGTCTTTTTATTTTCAAAGTTGTGATGCTTCCTTTGCTTTCATTCGTCTTGGGAGCCAAAGCACCTTCATCACAAAGGAGCCAACCTTGCAGGAATACAGAAACACCGCATAGTTAATCCTTTTATATACAAAGCTGGAAGTATTACAGGTGGACTTCAGAATGCTTTTAGAAATGGAATTTAAAAGGGACCTTTGTTTTTGTGCAAGGCATTTTGAATCCATGCATACAATGGAACTTTAAAAAGTTCATTGGAAGTAAATGTTAGGAAAGAAATATGGATTTGAAAAAAAAATTTTGCACCTAAATAAACATTTTTGTTGTTGTTTTTGAGTGCTAACATCCACTGACCCACTCCATAAACACTCATAACATTCTAGGCTGGGTCAAACTGATGCTGGAAGCTGTGAACTCTGGAGGTGTCAGGTGTGAGTAGCAGGGACCCACTGCTTGAGCCATGACGTCCTGCCTCCCAGGGGCTGCATTAGAAGTTGGAACCCAGAGCAGAGCCAGAACAGCCACACGCATGGACCATGTGTGTCCCACCAAGTTTTGGAACTGCAAGGCCAAATGCCTGACTTGATGTCATATGTAATTCAAATTTTTTTCAAAATAATTTTGAAATATTTTGATTATTAAGGTAGATTTGTAAGATAGATACAGCCAAACATGTTAAATCTGTATAAATATTGATACAAATTTACAAATTACTTCTAACATCCTAAGCAAATGATGGATACAAAGTTTACTTAAAAGAATGTTCCTCAGAGTTATTTATATTCTAAAACAGTTATCTTCTATTTCAAGTGTCTAAGCCTTTATTTTTTTCTTGATAGATTTTATATACATTTAAATCTCTGTATGTGTTTATTTTCTGTAATGAGACGTAAGAATTTGTTTTTGATTGAAGGTTAAGCTTTGTCACCAGGCAATCAGCAGAACTCGTCCTTTACTCATTTTTAAATCTAAGTATTTCAACATTATTTTTTCTTTGCACTACTCAGTTATGTGAATTATTTTGGGATATTAACTTTATCAGATAAATAATTTGCAAGTGTATTTTTTTTTAAGATTTATTTATTTTATTACAAAGTCAGATATACACAGAGGAGGAGAGACAGACAGGAAGATCTTCCGCCCGATGATTCACTCCCCAAGTGAGCCGCAACGGGCCGGTACGCGCCAATCCGAAGCCAGGAACCAGGAACCTCCTCCAAGTCTCCCATGCGGGTGCAGGGTCCCAAAGCCTTGGGCCGTCCACGACTGCTTTCCCAGGCCACAAGCAGGGAGCTGGATGGGAAGTGGAGCTGTCGGGATTAGAACCGGCGCCCATATGGGATCCTGGGGCTTTCAAGGCGAGGACTTTAGCCGCTAGGCCATGGCGCTGGGCCCTGCAAGTGTATTTTTACTTTGGGTTGCTATTCATTTCACTGCTGCTTTTGCTGTAAAGGAATTTTTTTATTTCAGTATAGTCAATGTCAAGGAGTTTTTGGGGGGGAGTTTTTGTGTATCTATTTAGAAAGGCTAAGGCTTAAGATCTTACTTTTAATTATTTTATTAATTTTGAATTACTGCTGTATCTGTTGTTATATATATGACAAGAATCCAATTACATTTTTCCACATCAATGTTCAGTTTCTCCAAGACTTTATTAAAGAGATCTCCTTTCCTCATTGCATATTCTTGGCACATTTGACAAAAATCAACTGACTAGACATGCCTATGCTTATCCATGAATTCTCTTGTTTGTTCTGTGCATCTACTGTTTGCGTTAGTAGCATACCAGCTTAGTTACTATAGCTTTGAATTATAGTTTTAAACCAGGTAGTGTGCATGATGCCTGCAGCTTTGTTTTGTTTGCTTGTTTTTGTCAAGATTTTTGTGACTACTCCGTCCTCTGTGATTCCGCTTGAATTTTAGGATTGCATTTCCTGTTTTGCATTTTTACTAATAGAAAGAGAATTGATTTAATGTATTTATCAGATAGAATGCGAAGATTATCTTACTTTCTTTTCTCCTTCCTTTCCCTTTCCCAACCTCTCCTCCAGCCATCCTTTTCCTTCGTTTATTTTCTTTATAATAACATAATTTCAATTACTTTTAAAACACAGAGTTAATGCACAACTAACCATAAAATTCAAAATAAAAAATGAGGAAGATTAATGTCCCAAGCAGTAATGGACAAGCAATAATCAAATCATGGAATTTTGATTTCTGTGAGAATGTCGTTGGGACTTTGATAGGGACGGTGTTGAACCTAGACATTGTCTAAAGAAGACATGCAGATGGCTAACAGGTATCACAAAGATGCTCAATATCACTTAACATCCGTGAAGTATAAATCAGCACAGTGATCTGTGACGATAGCTACTGTCAAAAAGACGAGAGGATAAGTGCTGGCAAGGATGTGGAGAAAAGGGAATCTTTTACACTGTTGGTGGGGATTGGAACTTGGTGTTAGTGTTATGTAGAACAGTATGGCGGTTCCTGAAAAATTAAAAGTGGCAGTACCATATGACCCAACAACCTCACATTAAGGTGTAACATATTAAAAAAAGATAATTTCACCTCCCCTTCATGTTCAACACAATAGTCAAGTATCCTGCAGTGTATAAATTGATAAAGGAAGTGGGCAGTGAGTGTGTGTGTGTTAAGCATTCAGATATGGAAAAGAAGGAAATTCTTTCATTTGTCACACATGTGGATTACCTTTGATGATTATACGAAGTGAAATAATCCAGGCATAAAAGATAATATATGATCTAATTTATACAGGAATTCTTAAAAGCAAAACTCAGGGAAGTAGAGTACAGTGGTGGTCTCTGAGGATGAAGGATCAGAGAGCAAGGTGCTGTGTGGGCCAAGGGTATAGGATTTCAGTTAGAAGATGAATATTTGCTAAGTTAATCTTGAGCATAGTGACTAAACTAGCAGCACTATACTCTGCACTCACCATTTGGTGAGGGCACATTTACGTGTCCTCACACTTCCAACACACACATACACGTACACACACCTACAAAAGTAGTAACTGTTTTAATGTTTTATTTGTGATCAGAGGATGATGTATATATGAAATCATATTACATAACTGGAATATATGAATATTTTATTTTGCAATCAAATAGTTTTTAAAAAGTTGGAGCAATGAATCTGAATATCCATACCTTTTGTTTCAGATTTCTTTCTCTGGAGTCAAAGCCAAAATTTATTGCATCTATCTTAAGTAAAAGGAGGACCACAAGCAGTTAAAGCAAATAAATTAGTAACAACTTCTTACTTGAGCTGTTGGAAGTAATTTCTGCTAAATTTATCAATCAGCAATTCAGTTTAGCAATCCATGTTCACTCTACTACATGGTTACGAATCCCCGTCTTCCTGGCTTCCATATGTTAATGTTCTTGGGAATAATCCTCAGACATGATACCCAATAACTGATTAATGTGAAGGCATCAATATTTGAAACACTTGCCTCCATCTATTAGAATCTTTAGTTCAATATTTCAAATCTCAAGTTCTCCTTAAAACTAATGAAGGGAACAGTATGTTAAATTCAGGTTATACTTACTCAAAAAAAAAAAAAAACTCAGTATTTAAATAACCAAGTATTGCACACTGACCCTGATTATCAAAAGACATTTGGAGCTAGAACTGGCTCAGTAATTACTTAATCCACTTTATACATTTACTGTATAAATTAATCCATTTTCAAATGATGAAACAGCCTTTAAAAGGTTAAATAGCCTTGCCTAATTTCTATCTTACAAGAATACTGTCAATATTACATAAGAAAATTCCTTGCTCACAATGTTTGTTAAATTAAAAGCTGCTAGCTAAGGCAGTAAATGGCTGCAAGCAACATTTTCCAGCATGTCCAGTGAGCCCTTGGCTAATTGTCTTCATTTTTGCTATTCTCTCTTCTATTCCTTTGGCAGGCAAGGTTATGTACTAGGAAAGAATATGGCTGTGGCAATGAAAAGAATTCAATCCAAGCTTTGAATCTTTGGTATGGGATCATCTTTTCTGGGTTACAATGACATTAACTGCACCAGGCAAAATAGCTATTTCATATAAGGTGCTTTTTAGTTACAAAATTTTGTGATCTTATTTTTCCCCCATATTTCTACAGAGAGTCTACTTGAATTCCCCTAGTTCCTCCCTTCTCCCAGGAAACTGTGTTTCTTCCTAAGAGTACTCTTTCAGCTTTTAAATAGACCAGTCACAGTACAGTTGTGAGAAGGTAAAAAGGCTTTAGAGAGAGATCTGATTTTTTTTTTTTGTTCAGCGTCGGTTGCTTCCAGTGAAGCCGTTGGCAAACAGATCTTTCTTTTCCCTAATTTCAAAATCATGCATTGGGAACTATTTGGGTCTGATTTACTGCCTGTCTCGAATGACCTGCCAGTTCACTGGTGAAGCTGTTAGGATTGGCTAGGAGTCTGTAAACCTTAGGTCCCTCTGGTCTTCAGTCTGAGCCTTGGGTATCACACAAGCATCACTCCCCGTGATTGTTCTCAATGACTTTCCTTTTGAACTGACTGGAATTTCTGGGATGTCCGGTTATGCAGCTATAGGTCACATTTTTTATATTTTAAAAGGACAGTATTGCCACATTATACAATTTTCTTTCAACAGAATTTCCCCTCTGTGACTGCTGTATGTCTGGTGCCTCTGATTATTTCTGATTTTGAGCAGAGAATTCTGAATTTAATACAGTAGGTAGATACTGATGGCCTATGCTAGGAGTCCCAAGTTGCTTTGGAGACAACATTTTTAAATTTAACTGGCTCCGAAAATTCATTAAGTGTTTATTTTTGGCTATGAGGCCCATATTTTATTTTAGATATTTATTCTACAGCAGAAATTCTATAAAACATTTCAAAGGCAACATGGCGAAGAGAAAATAGCTCATTATTTTAAGTTATAGTCTAAGTGCTGAGTCCATGGGTTCTACAAAGATAGACTTCATCAAAGGAATCCCGTGTGGGTCACGTAAGATTCGAAGCTGTTATTGCTAGTAAAAGTTGCATGTTGTGGATCTTGTAAAAAAAGGAATCTGAGATAGCTATAGAGGAACAAGCACCTCTACAAGCACTAAGTGTGGCGTATAAGGCTTGGCTGAAGCACATGTTGAGGGTTCTTTAGCCATTCTTTGGAGGCAAAACTCTTCATCAGGTCATGAGCCTCTTTTGGATATGTTTGACTCCTTGGCTAAAAGCTCACGTTGTAGCATTTATCAGAATAAAATTGCTGACATTGAAGAGGTATTAAGTTTAGGCATGCAGGTCAGACTATCTGTGGCTGGCGAGTGCTGTTTCGTGAACATAAAATGTAGTTTGCATCTGTGAGATCATGAAGATGGTCATGATGTGTTCTGGAAAATAGCCAAACTTGGCCAGCCGCTCCTTCGTGCAATCCGAATCCCACCCTGGGTGTTGTGTTGATGTCCTTTAAACACCCTGAGACACAATCGTCATCACTTCTGGTCTTTGGATAGCAGTGACTTCCAATTGGTGCTATTATTTGCCAGTAATAATATTCAAAGCAATTTCTTTCAATTTTCCAGACCTTGCTTTCTTCGTGAATAATCTAAAAAAAATCTGGCTTATGAGGTATTTATAACAATTATAAGAGATATAAGAATATTTAGAGATATTTTATATATAATGGAGGCTTATTTAGTGGCATCTGTCACAACTGTTAAGATAATGATGAAAATAAAGACAATGGTGACACTTTTATAAACATACTGACTGCAGAATTTGGCACTTATTCAGTCTACGATATTCAAACCTTTTCATTTTGAAATGCCTTTATGTCAAATGTTTCAGTGTAGTCTTAGAGATCTTGTTCTTAAAGCCCCAAAGAAGAAAAAAAAAATCTATCTTTGCAAGTGCTATCAAAAGATCTTTTCTTCTATAAGATATTCTATTGTTTTATACTGAAAGTGGGGAAAAGGGCCTTTGAATTCAGAGCAGTCAAGTTTTTCCACGTATTTTGGAAGTATTAATGGCAATGTGTTAATTAAATTTTTCTTTTGTATTAAAGCGTTTTAACTGTGCCAAAACTCCCAAATCAAAATACAAGAGTAGTTACCATCTGAAAACATTGACAATGTGCAGATGTACTATCTCATTTAATGCTTATGATTTTATGAAATATATAATGCCATGCTCATTTTATGCATAAAATTGTGTCAAATAAAAGTAAAATAAAACTAAAGACAATAACATATAACAGAAGTAGGATTTTAACTCGAGTGCCTTGGTTCACACCAGTTATGCTCTTCAATCTCATTACAAAAGATGCAAACTGAAAGTTTATTTGTGAAACATAAAATGATAAAAATCAAGTGAACCAAATGTCAGCTTGTTCATTAGGACAAGAAATACACACAATATAAAAATGATAGATCAGCTGGTTGTTTTTACAACCTCAGTGTTCTATGAGAAAACCAAACTCATCAATCTTCTTACAACTAATCTTTTCAACATTAATAATTTCCTATATTAAATTAGAAACTGGGAATTCATTTAATGAGTTTTTCTCCTTAACGACATAAGCCTTATATCATTCTAGTTTCCAAACCAAATTGACATTTAAGTTATCAAAGGATGTTGATTGCAGCCCTCAATGGAACTAAAAATGAAACGCAGAATTTAATAATTAAAATTTCCCACTAAAGTGGGTACTTCTCATTCTCAAGAAGTTATTTGTTTTAATATAGCTCAAAGCCTCATTTCCTTAACAATATAAAGATGTTTATTTCTTGCTGTATGTTACCTGATTCACAAAATGCTGCCAATATAAAATATGGATTGTATACATTTTTTTTTAAAGATTTATTCAGTTTATTACAAAGTCAGATATACAGAGAGGAGGAGAGACAGAGAGGAAGATCTTCCGTCCAATGATTCACTCCCCAAGTGAGCCGCAGTGGGCCGGTGCTGCGCCGATCCGAAGCTAGGAGCCTGGAACCTCTTCCGGGTCTCCCACGCGGGTGCAGGGTCCCAATGCATTCAGCCATCCTCGACTGCTTTCCCAGGCCACAGGCGGGGAGCTGGACGGGAAGTGGAGCTGCCGGGATTAGAACCGGCGCCCATATGGGATCCGGGGCTTTCAAGGTGAGGACTTTAGCCGCTAGGCCATGCCGCCGGGCCCATACATTATAATTTTCAATGAGGCATATAGAACAGATGTATTGATTCATGCCATTTGCATAAAATGTCAATCAACTGCCTCACTTTCTCGCTTGCCCTTGAAACACAGCACAGAATGCTGAATTACACACTCTCATCAATGATGACAATCAGAATACGATCCATTCATGTTTAACTGAAAGAATGAAAAGTTGAACTACCCTCTTTGTTAAATCATTTCACAGAGTAATGACATGATTAATAAATCATATTCGTCCTAGAAAGGGCCCAGAATTCCCACCATGACATGTATGGGAATTCACAATAGTTGAGATGGGAGACGAGGGGGATTAAATCAAAGGATTTGAATACTTCAGAAATTGGAAAGTCTTAAGCAGGTATTATCTTTTGAGCCAATCTGTGAAATTCTGTTTGTTTTAATATGTACCCTGAACAAGATGCTTTGGGTGAGGAACATGGCATAGCAATTTAAAAAATTAAGTGTTCTATGCTAGGGAATGAATAATTGATGAAGTTTATGGGGGAGGTGGAACTTTGATGTTGCAGGGTCTTGAAACATATGAGGAGTGGTTCATGATATTTGATTTATGTAATAAACCTCATGAAAATTCAGCAGAGGACTTGCTAGATGGTTTCCATTTACTTGAAACTGTCACTTAGTGAATTAATAAAACAAAAATAAATGGACAGAAGACACAGAAAGATTTGTTCATCAGAGGAAAGGACTTTGTAAACATTAGAACTGCGCATTGTTATTTAATCTGGAGACCACTGAAAATATTCAAGCGTATTTCCTGGCTGAGAATACCATGGGGGTGGGGTATTATACACAATAAGAGACCTTGGCGGATGACCAATGATGTTTCATTTAGAACTACATCTCTCTCTCTCTAAAGAATAACAAGACAAAGACTTGACTTTGCCCACGAGTTTAAAAATATGTTAACAAAAAGGAAACAAAAATTCAAATTGAGAATTAGATATTATCATAAGCTAGGTACATCCAAGAAGGGGAGTCTGGGTTTAGCTTGCTGAGTTTAGTTTAGCTTGAGAGTTCCTTGAGAACAGTATGGAGCTGAAAGAAAGAGAACTGAACAGATGGAGGAGTCAAACTGTGAGGCAGGACCCATGAGCCCAGGCTACTCTGAAAGTTACTCCAGATCTAGAACTTTCCTTCAGAATCGTCCTAACACGTGTCACGATGGCCAGTTCTTGGTACCTGTCTACCCATCGTTCACTGGATGTGGTTCATCCCCGGGAGGGATGTGATGCTGGGCAACATGACTCAACTGAAGCTCTCAGCTTCAACTCTCGATCAGCAGCACAAAACTGGGGCAGTAAGTCCTACTTTGAAGGAAAAGTGGGTGATAAATCACATTGACAACCAAATCTACCCTCTTTTACTAAACAAATCTGCTCTGTATGCAATTTGGGAGCAGCTTCTACAAGGTGGAGGAGGTTTTTCTTACTGAATGAGCTCTGCAGACTAGGATGGCAAGATTGAGACATGGCAGTCGCTGCAGCTTGTTTCCAGGCTACAGCTGCCTCTCCCACCCCGACCCCCATCACTCACCCATCTCCACTGCAGATACCTCTGAGTGTGGCATGAACTGAATAAATGAAACCCACACTATTGGGCACAAGTATGGATTTCTTTGCATTATGTGCCTATTGTGCCAACACCAGGGAGGCTGATAACACACCATAATGTCAATTGCCCATCCACTCTGATTTCTTGGTTATTTGGTGCCTCTTTCTTGCTGTTTTCCTGTGGGAGTTTTCATGATGGAAACATCTTGCACTCTGTTTCCTCTTCCAAAGGCCTATCCCATCTACTTCTAATTGCATGCCGGTAGCGCAGGATGAATTGTCCTCAGCCTTCTGATAGTTCTCAGAAATTCATGAAGAGCCATCCAATCCATTTCCCACTGTCAGTGGTATATCCTAATTTCAGACTACATTTTTTTCACAAAGAACATCACCTCACAAATCTGCCCACTTGGAGGAATTTTTACTTGTTACTGTCTTTCAAGGACACAACAGCAACCATGGTACACTTATCCCAGCTTAACACCCACTAACACTGAACCAGCTCACCTGTGAGCCAGTCTCATGCTTTTCTTCTTCTGTCTGCTAGTTATATGGGGTTTATCTATCATATTCCTTAGTATGATGTGAGAGAGGCCCTCTGCAGCAATGATAGGTTATATGGGAAGCTAACTGGAGATTCATATTCAATCTTAGATACACCAATCTTAAAATACATTGTTGTAATGCACCCTAGACTTCACAACTTGGTGAGTCTAATAGAACTGAGTTTGATGGGTCAGTTGGCCCTCAGTGGTTTGTATTCTATCGTTACATGGTTTCTGTAGGACACTGGGTCGTCTCTTGAAGACCACTGAAGTCTGCTATGTAATATGGAATGACCTTGCCTTAGGAGTCCATGTTGCAAATACCTCTCAGGGGCTTGGTGTAAATTTCGTATTGTGTCTTTTTCTCACAATTGATCCCTAGAATATCACAGATTTGTCTGGTTATGTTTCCAAGTGCAGGGCTCTTGCCAACATCACGTGACCTTGCTACAGAGTTGCCTTTTTTTGCCTGGTTTATACCTTTATACATGAGCCTACACAGCACCTTCTTATGGATTAACACAGCCTTCCTGATTGTTGAATATATTGTATGCAGAAGTTGAAGAGGCTGCAGAAGCATTGTTTCCTTCTTGTGTTGGCAAGATGCAATATTTGTCTTCTCTTTGATACAGGTTGTCCTGGAAGGTTGTGACTTTTATCCTCTTCATTTTCTTTCTTTTTTTTTATTATTAAATTTTTTATTGTATTTTTGTTGACAATATTTACATAGTTAATTACGGTAAAAAGGTTCAGGGGGTATAAGGAAGTGGGTAATAGTATTATGTCCATATTGTTTCCATCATGTATCTGAGGTAAAGGGGGGTATTGACGGAGAAGCCCCACCCAGTTTCCCACCCACCCCAAGTCCCGGATGTAGGGTATGCTCTGAGATCCTTGTTCAAATGGTTTTAATAGTTCTCCAGTTATGAATCGCTGCCAGTTTCACTCGATGAGGTCGTCCACTGATTGACACAGTCCATCACAGAGTCTTCATTTGCCCAGTATTTTGCTGCCAACATATAGCTGAGATGGTTGATTGACTTGCTCTGTCCTCTGTCTTTTCTTGGCTAGGGTTCTGAGTCCTGCAGTTCGGTTGGGGAGATTTCCAAAGAAACTTTCAGGCATTCCCAGGCCAGATTCTTGTATGTTCTAGCAAGCACAGGGCCCGGCACAGTCCATCACCCGATCAGCTGGTGGTTGCAATTGCTGGGTTGGTTCTGTTTTCAGTCCTGATTTCCACTGGAACCAATGGGTGTTGCAGTCCAGCCTGGTTCTGCCCAGCACACACTCGGCCCCCGCATCAACCAGTGAGAGCTGCAGCCTAGTTGGGGCGACCCACAATAACCCCCACCAGGCCCTTCCCCTACCCTGGTTTGCCAGTATGTATAGCAGACTAGTCCAGTCTGTCCCCCATCCCATTTGGCTCTGGCACTTGTCAATGGGTATTAAAGCTTAGTTCTATCTAACCAACTCAACTCTCCAGCCCTCACGGATGTTGTTGAGTGCCTCTCTGTCTAGCCACCCCAGCTCCCATCTTAGTTTTCATGCCCTCCCACGGGAGTAGTGACCCAAGAGGGGGGAACCCACTATTTCCCTCCCAGGTCTCTCTCAGTCCCAATTTATGCACTCTTCAGGTGGTTCTGTGATTTGACTTGACAGAATTAGTCCCCAGTGCCAGCTTCTGCCAGTTGATGCTGTGGCTAAGCCCAAACATCCCTCACCCACTCTAATTTATGCTTGCACCAGCAGGAATAATCCGCCCAGCCTGGCTTTTCCCTGATCTAGTCCACGTGCAGCGCACAGGTGTTGCAGCCTTGCTTAGTCTGGTCTGTCCCCATCCAGCTCAAGCTCTCCAGTGGGAGTAGCTGTCTGGCGAGGGGACCAGCCCCTTAATCCCCCCGCCGGCTCTGCCCCTCCCTTCCTGGATCTCGCGCATGCTGGTTGGGTGCTGCAGTCAAATCCAGTGCAGGCAACCTCACCCTAGCGTTCCATCGTGTGCACTGGTTTTGTCGTGACCAGTCCCAGCTCGACCCACACTCTGTTCTGGTGTTCGGATTTACCAGTGTATGACATGAACTGATTCAGCCTGGTCTGCTCCTGACCTATGTCAGATGTATGCCAGTGGGAAACTTTTCATGGCCTATTCTGGGCTGTTTCCTATCATGCTTCTTGCGCTTACCTGCAGGGACTGTGTCCTGCCAGAGGAGTGCCCAGGCTCCTCCATCAGAACCTCTCCCAATGCCAGATTTTGCGCATACCAGGGGGTCCTTGAGCCAGCCCTTTTCAGTTCACCTCATGTCCTAGCAGGAACAGTGGCTTTTCCTGGCTTGCTTTCACCCCATTCTGGTTCTTGTTGTTGGATGTTTCAGCCCAGCCATGGCTCGTCCATACCCACGTACAGCTCACACATGGCTCAGTAAGGGGTTGAGACCCAGCCTAGTCAGTCCCACATCCACCCTGGTTCTCCAGGACACCAGATGATGTTGGGGTCTGGCCCGGCCTGGTGCATCCAATCCCAGTCCACACTAGTGGGAGATTGCAACTGTTTCCTAGATAGAACGCAGCCCTCATTCCAGCACACGCACCCCTTGGTGGGAACCTCAACCCAGTTAAGGTGTCCCCTTACCTCCCCAACTGGGCCTGTTCCTAGCCGTAGATCATGCGCCTGCCAGTGGTTGCTCTGACTCAGCTTGTCTCGGTCCCTCACTTGTGCTGGCCTCTGCCTTAGACTGTGTGGCTTAGTGTCCTTGACACAAATAGGCCAGTAGGTGCCACAGCATGACTCGGCATGACCTGTGCTCCATGCTGGTTTCTAGTTTTGCTTGTAGGCTAAGATTTGCTCAGTCCTGCCCAGTACATTCTGTTCCGTTACCAATTTCTTCAAAGGAGGAGTTACCACCATTGGGAATTTTAAGGATTGACTGAGATCCCAGAAGCACAGTGGGATCAACCTGGAGCTACGTAAGCAGCAATTCAGACAACCAATACCCCAGAGCTCCTTGGCCGGGCACCCAGCAGGCATAGCCTGGCACCACATGGTGCACCAGCCACCCTGGGGGAGGCCAAGGACTCGTTCACTGCCTTGCGGCAGTGTCTTTGGCGTGAGCCCCCAGCATTGGGTCCGACCCGGCAGGGGCACCCCCCACAGCTGCCACACTGTGAGGAGCGGCACTTGCCCCCAAACCCAAGGCCCAAACCCCTCCCAAACTCATCCAGCCACAAGATATTGGCAGCTGGGTGGAGCTAGGAATTTTTTTTCCTATCCTCTTCACTTTTGTGATGTGGCACATCTCTTGGGTCCTTATACTGCTTATCTCCCAACCTCTGGAATACTAATGGTCTTAATATGGTCTTAAATAAGCTAAGCACTCAATGCTTTTTAGATTCAATTAGCATAATATCATTGATACCGTGATATGACATAGTGATTGATTTGGTAGTTTTTAAAGATGTTTAGATTGTCCAGATCTCTTCAGGGAAAATTAACTTCTCCTGTAAATGTATACTATTATCTGTTCTATCATAATTCAAAAAGTACTCCTGGTACATTATTCTGATAGTGATGTAAAAGAATAGGTTTAAGTAATCATGGGTTATATTTTGTCTACCAAGAACTATTTTAATCTACTCAAGCAGAGACCTCATCTGGCATGGTGACAGCAACTGCAATATCCCATGCTTAGGCTTGTCACAGTCTAGTGCCATTGTTCAAAGTCCAGACTATTATTACAGTGGACAGACTGGTGAGTTAAATGGAGTAATAGCAGGGACCATTCATAACCCTGCAATTTTGAAGATTAAGAGTGGCACTAATTTCTAGCCACATTAGACACATAATTATCTTTTGTGTTCTGTCATGCATGGCAATGTTCAGTATCAGAAACTTTTCCACTTGGGATTTCACATCATGATTTTTACCCAATGCAGTGTAGGTGTCTTATCATTTCCAAGGAGGTCTACTGGACCAGATGTAGGAGTGAGTAAATTGTCACTATGTGAACTTATGTCCCCAGTAGACCCCTGTGAATATTTTCGTTTATTTCCTCACCTGAATATGGTGTTACTGTAATAAGATTTGATGACACTTCAGTCCTCCATGAGTAAACCCAACTCAGATTTTTGGTCCACCATCCTATAAAACATTTGGCCATTAACCTTGCCTTGGTATGCAAGTACCCAAAATACAGAATGTGTTTGGATTTCCTTGATTAGCTGAACCAAAAGATAATCTGTATTTTCATTATTTTGTTTAGATCACTTTCATCTAATGTGATTATTGAGGAATCTGGATATTGGACTATTATTGTCTTTTGTCATTTTTTCCTTTTTCCTGATCTATTACTGAATATATTTATCATTGCATTTTATTTATGTGATTTTTTGACTTTATAGGATTCGCTTAGTGATTGAGGCACATTGTATCTATGTAGCATTTCGCTCTCCTGGATGCATTTCTTCTCTTCAAGTGAAATGTGAAATCCAGTAGTGTGTAGGTCTTTTTAGACTAGTCGCTTAAGTTTGTGTCACAGGCATTACAGATGGGTGGGAGATGAAGATGAGTGCAGAAGAAAGAAAAGCATGTGAACAAGAAACAAAAGAAAAACTAGACAAAAAGGAGCAGTGAAAACAAAATCTAGCTATTTAATATTTTAATTTCTTCCAGAAAAACAAATCCAATTTTAGATTTTTTTACTGTGCACAGAAATTCTAAATGAGATCTGAGACTCTCATTTTTAATCCTATAGAACGTAACAATATCACCACTAAGCATGCTTCTTCATTCCATTGTCAGAATGCTGCTTCTGTGACTTTGGCCCTGTCTAAGAAAGGCTTACTGGCTGACTAGGGAAGGTAGCAAGCCTTGGGGAATGTATGTGCAGGTTGAGACTAGAAAAATCAACACCAGATAATTTAAAAATCCATCAGACAATTTATGATTTTTTTTCCTTCCACATAATTTAAAGAGCTGCAGAAGCAAATGTTATTTTATTTACTTATTTACTGTCTTGCTATTCTCAATTCTGGAGTCCCAAGTTCTCTCTTGATGTCATTCTGTCCATAACTCTTTAACTATCAGAGAAGGTCGGCTAGAGAAAAGTTCTCCAACCTGGTCAGGCACCAAGAGCTGTATCTGGGACTTCCAGGTTGATGCAGGGGCCCAAGTATATGGGCTTTCCTTGGCTGCTTTTCCAGACACATTAGCGGGGAGCTGGGTTAGAAGTGGTGTAGCTGGGACTCAAACCAGTACCACCTGCATCACAGGCAGTGACCTTATATGCTATGCTATAACACCAACCTGTTTTTCTTTCCATAAATCTCTCTCTCTTAAAGATTTATTTTAGATCCTTTATTGGAAAGGCAGATACAGAGAGAAGATACATCAGAAAGATCTTCTATCCAATGGTTCACTCCCCAAGCAGCCACACTGGCTGGAGCTGAGCTGATCTGAAGTCAGGAGCCAGGAGCTTCTTCTGGGTCTTCCATGTGGGTACAGGGTCCCAAGGCTTTCGGTCATCCTCCACTGCTTTCCCAGGCCACAAGTGGGGAACTGGAAGGGAAGTGGGCTGCCAGGATTATATCTGGTTCTCCTATGGGATCCCAGCTCATGGAAGGTGAGGACTTTGGTTGCTAGGCTACCACACTGGGCCCTGAGGCCCTCTCTCTTAAGGCTGGAACACTTCCACTGATCAATGTTCAAGTTCTTTCTTTCCCATTGCAATAATTTTGCAAATAAGAGTTTTAAGTAATTTTAAAGATGTTTCCATATTATGTTATGAAATTTCCACTTTCTAGATCTTTACTGAGCATTTTCTTCTCATTCACTTCAGTATTTGTCCCTACTTTCCAACCCTCTTTAAAGAATGTAATAATTCTACAGAAGTACCCTGTACATTTCCTAGCATCTGAGTTTTTCTCAAGATCTTAGCTTTTGTTTTGTATGCCATGTAATTTCAACTGTATCTGAAACTTTGAATATCTTATAGTTACTAGCAATCACCCACATCAGGAATGGTACAAGTGAAGTCTTCTGTAGCTAGATGTCCATTTATCGTTCAAAACTTGTGTGGTATTATGTTGTCCTTCTAGTCTTATTAGTGGCCTACAGTGCAGCTGACAGCACATCTTAGGTCAGTGCTATCCATAAGCAGTTCAGCGAGGAAACATTCGGGGATCTGCTCTCCTCTGTCAGAGCCCCCATACGTTAAAAAAAGTAATTTCAAAGTTATATATACAGAGACAGGGGAGGAGAGACAAAAAGCAAGATATTCTGTCCGTTGATTCACTCCCCAACTGGCTGTAACGGCTGGAGCTGAGCCAATCCAGAACCAGGAGCCAAGAGCCTTTTCCGGGTCTGCCACACAGGTGCAGGGTCCCAAGGCTTTGGGCTGCCCTTGACTGCTTTCCCGGGCCACAAGCAGGGAGCTGGATGGGAAGCGGGGTCACTGGTACAGAAACTAGCACCCATATGGGATCCCAGCGAATGCAAGGCGAGGATTTTAGCTGCTAGGGCCCTACTTCTATCTGTAAGGGATTCTTCTCAGTCCTCTGGCTACGAAGCTTTTGGTGCTCATACTGTTACAAACTTCCTATGAGGGTCTGCATCAGCAGGAAGTCATGAGGAAAGAGCCAAATTTTCTCATGCCCTTTGAACTAAAGGGCCCTTTAAGTTCTTCTGGTATCACAGATGGGTTTGACCACATTTTAGATGCCCACACTACCACTGCTATTGTTGGTACACGTGTTCGGCTTCTCGATTGGTGCTTCTATACACCCATGCTGGCACAATTCTTTTTTAAAACTCAAGTTTTCTTCACAAATATTTTAGGGTTCCTTTTCCCCCTTTACCATAAAGAGAGGAACTCACTGAGTTTTTCTTCTATCTGCACTTGATGGTTTGGGATACCATAAAATATAAAGTAGGAGACATGAAACATACACATAGGAAACTCAAGACTAGTGGTTAGTTTGGAATTTTATTTCCTTACAAATATCCTTTGCAGTTGTTTACTTATTAGAAGTTAGTTCAGGACTATGAATTTTGTCCAGGGCTTTTGGCTGTAGTAGTAAGTGGGAGGAGGTGTGTAACTAGGACTTCAGTCCCACAAACTGAAGCCTGACAATTTCAGGAGTAAGTTTTTTTCAATCTTAGAAAAAGAAGATAATGAGTGTTACTGAATTGTTACGGTGTATTAGGGCCATGACATTTAAGGATAGAAAAACAGCAAAGGACATTTATTATTTTTTTAAGCTATTTGTACTTGATTGGTTTTAAACTAGCATGTGGATTCTGTTCTTATACACTAAATGATTTTCACCACTTCCTGACAAAATAAATGTTTAGGTGTTCTGTTTGACATATGGGTCACTTATGAATAGACAGTTGTTTGACATTCATACTAGGTATAAAGATTTATTGATTTTTTAATGCATGGCCTTTATCCCAAGTGAAACAATTCCTTAAATAGTAAGGATTTTAGCATTGCAATTTTTTAAACAAAGTTTTAACGTGTATGTTTCATAATGTGTTAAATAGTGTCTATCCTCTGTACAAATTCCAAATTTTAAAATGATTTATTAGAAACAGTCCCTTGATGGACTAAATTAGTTCTTCCAGTTAAAGGGAATTTTACTCCTAATAATTATTATTTTCTATACATTTCTATCTTCCCAAATTCCTATAGGTATTTTGGTCTTGATAATGAAAGGTAATTTTATAAACTATTCCCTCTCTATTGTCACTGAGTGAATTATTTCACTTTTCCTGTGCTGCAGTTTGTGAAAGTAGAATAGTACAATTTCATTAAGTGAAAAGGCTCAAACCGACAGCTCGAGTTGCTTAGCCATTAGTGCTTAAAATGGACGGTCACCTCTCCACACTGCTATCATATCTGCAGATGACATCTGTGTACTCTGCATCCAAGGCTAGGGCAAATACAGCTCATGTGATCCCACCGTCCAGGTGTTCCTGGAGAGTCCATTTGCCTTCCTATAAAACATGCTAAAAGCACAAGGTTTCTGCTGTGCTGTGTCAGTCTCCAGTGGGCAGCTATGCCTGGACAGGTTATTAGCACTCTGTGTGTTCCAAACCAAAGGGACAAGCAAATTATCTTTCAGGAATGACAGGTAAATTCATGCATTTACCATGTATTTCCTGAGATGTAAGTGTACCAAGAACTGTGCTAAGATCTAGAAATCAAATCAAATATTACTTCATTCATGTAAGCACTATAGGCACTTACGAGTTTTGGGCATATGACCAAGTAGTAAGTACCTTTTGCTCAGTGAATCTGTGAACCAACAATCTGATTAGACTTCCACTAGCACTCTGAAGTACACAGTTTAACCTAATCACAAACGTGGCAGTTAAACTGTCAATCAATCTCAGATTCCCGTCTCTCTGCAGGGAAATACCTGTACCTTTATGTTCATGCAGCCGTTTCTATTTAAGTACAAATTTAACAAAGAGGCGTTGGACAATTACAATTTTTAAAGTTATTTTTATTGGAAAGACATTTACAGAGAGGAAAAAGGATCTTCCTAGATGATCCACTACCCAGATGGTGGCCATGGCTGGAGCTGAGCTGAAGCCAGCGGTTCCAGGTTTGCCACAAGGGTGGCAGGGTCCCAAGACTCTAGACCATCCTCTACCGCTTTTCCCAGGCCTTATGCAAGGAGCTGGATGGTACAGTGGAGCAGCAGAAAATAAAACAATATCCGTATGGGATGCTGGTGCTCACAGGCAGATTAACCGAGCCACTGGACCGGTCCCAATCACTTATGATTGTAAGCATGTCATTAATGTATCTTTCTCAGCAGCTGCCCGCTCAGTATTCCACCACCCCAGTTCTACAACAGAGCAAGGCCCAAGTCCCAGCTCTTGTAACTTGTAACAAGAGCTGGGACTTTACAGAGGATACAGATTGAATGACATCATGAAGCACAGTGTATTATAAACTTCTGCCAGAATCCCTGCCGTCCCTATCTCATCTTTGGGAGAGGGTAGGAATCACACCCTGGCCTCCCACATGGGTGCACGGCTCAGATATTTGGGCCTCCTGTCAGTAATTTAACTGGCAACATCCAATTCTGGCATTCTGTTCCTATTTCTCTTCTGGCACTCTCAGATCAGAAACATACACAGCAGGATAAACACTAGGTCAATGCATTTTAAAGCACTATTTCAATTTTCTAAGTCTACTCAGTCTCCAGTGTCTCACCCTTTCTATCAACAGACACAGTTCCACACAGTGACATGCCTTGGGCAGACACAGGGACAGAAACTAGAAGTCAACCAGATCCTCTCAACACCTTGGCAATTTTACGGAGTTCTTTGGAACATAGTTCGAAAACCATCATTCTCTCTCTCTCGATGTATATATATACATACACACACATATATAGCTTATAATCAGCTGTGAAGAATATTCTGGGCATTTTGATTTCTGTGCCTTCCTTTTTTTCTTACATAAGAATTTTGTTGAACTAGCATGGTATCATTAGAACCAACAAAAACCACAAATGGTATCACTTGCTACATTTTGGTTAAAATAAGGAGGGCTTGGGGCCCTGCACCTCCCAAGAATGATTGCATCTGCCCTGAAAGCAGCTGTACTCCTGAAGTTGGTACAAAGTCTCATGGATTGTACACTTCTCTAAAAGATTTGCTTAAGCCTCTAAGCTTGATAATGGCTTCTGTATGTATGTTCAAGTGAGATACTGTAAATCCCAATGCATGTAGTTACTCACAAATGCTCATTTTAATCCACAAAGCTCAGTTCTCCCCAATGAGACTTCTACAGAACTGCACAAACATAAAGCAGGGCCAATTTAAGGCAGTTGGTGAATATGAAATAGGAATGTTTTTATTAAAATGTATCAAATGATTTTAAACAGTGTTTAAAATGATCAAGAATGGCTATAGGATCAGCAAAGCAGAGAAAGTTTGCTTTTGGGTGCCCTCTAATTTGTCAGTTTTAGTAATTTTTCCTTCATATTCCAACTCATTTCTTAACTCTGTGGTGGCCTAGTTCCTAGGATTTAAGTTTCTTTGTTCTGATCACATTCTGCTTTCTGGGGGATGGAAATATGTAAATAAACTTCAAGTCTCCAGGACTATTTCCCTTTCCCATCACAATTCCACCCCAGATGGTCCTCTGGCTCGTGAAGTCTGGCCCACAGGATCCCACCAACAAGCACCAAGGGGCACTGTTCATCCCCAAACTTCCCAATGTCATCCGTTTTTCTTCTAAGATATGGAAAAACCATCATGTAGACTCCCATGCCTAAAAATCCCAGAACAGTTTTGCTCTTACCAGGAGTACAGGTCCACTGTCAGGGGACCTGGACCTTTGCCTCCATCCTAACTGTACCATTCAGAGAAGTTGGCTCTGTGATATTTATGAAAGAACATGCTGCAGTGGCCTTTCTCCAGCTCTGTTATAAAGTGAGTCTCCTTTACAGTGAAGGCCCAAATTACAAAGTTTGGCTTCTTCCAAGTTTCCTCATGGAACAAGTTTTTTTTTTTTTTTTCTGTGTGACTCAGGTCCCTCTGAATATCCACTTGCGAAAAAAACCCAGGCAATGGGAAGAGGCTGACTCAGTTGGCATTATACTGCAGCCTGAGGAAACCTGAAGCAGCCTGCCCTGGGTTTCTGCCCCAAGGAAACAGGGCATGGTATGCTAAGGACATCCTACAGGTGGTCTGCTTTAGGAGAGAATAGCCCAGGTTCTGTTCCAATCTCTCCCATGTTAAGCTGATGCGTTTCCAGCACATAGTCCTTTCAAACTACAGATGAGAAAAGAAAAGGGGTGGTTCGAGCGCAGCTGCAGATCTCGTGAGTTGTGGCAGTTCACATCACAGTTCAGCTCTGTCGGACTAAACTGCAAGTTACAAACACTCTGTGATGAAACTGCAGCCAGGTACCCCTGATGTTCCAACACTTCAAGTCCTGGTCTCAGGGAGACAGGGGGTAAGGTTTAAAAGCCTAGCTTGGGAAGAAGCACCAAGTCATAAAAATTAGCCTGATTGTCGTGTACACCAGTAACTCTTTCTAGTTTCTCAACTCTGGTTCTACTCAGTTCCCAATCATTCCCCTTCCTGTTTCCTCCTTTCGCCATTACAACGACATTACCTGTATAGAAATTCAGTTCATGCTGGATTATTCTCCTTATTGCAACAGTGTATGACTGGCTATGATTTGTTCTTGGCATTTTAGTACCTGGTTTTGCCTATCTTTGACATGTTCCAATTTGTATTGTTAAGGAGTCATTCAGCAAAGTTCATCCAAAAAAATTTAGGTAGCATCCCTTGCTCTGGTTCTTTCTTCTGCAATTTCTCCCTTCCCTCTGGAAGCAGAAGTTATCCTAGTTCTGCAGACCAGGCCAGAAAGCAGACCTTATGCTGTATTTGAAGCTACCCCACAGCTCCAAGTGTGTCCTGACTGTTGTTAGTACTCAAGTCAGTGGTGCAAAAACACTGATTTTAGTTTGTCCCATTCTCTTCCTCCAAATTTCATCTCCCATCCAATATCTTCCTGTCAGGTACCTATTTCCAGTGCTTTTGCAAATTTTATTATATGTGGAATTGTTGGCCTGTTAGGTTACTCCACTATATTGCAAGAGAAAGTTTTTAGTCTTTCCTTTGCATTCTTGCTAGCTTACCTGCAATGCCAAAACCTAACAAAGATTCTTTTTCTTTTAATGACTGAGGTTAACACTCACAAATGGCATACTGCCCTTATAGCGATAGTTATTACATTTCATACAATGAAGGCAAAAATCAGGGCTTCAATACCTAAATGATGCTCAGGAATTATACATTTCCAGAATAGAGATGTTCAACCAACAAAGCATATAAAAGTATTTCAAAATGTAAGAACTGAAATCTGAAACACTTTTGGTCCCCTGCAATTTATCCATACTTTCTTAAGAGAAATGGTGACAGTTGGTCTTAATTGCCACTCAACTGTTATCCCTGCGGGCAAATTTAACTTCTCTGCTTAGTTCAGTTTCCTCAATTATTATTGTGTTGATAAAACCAGCACTTAACTCACTGAGTTACTAGGAGGATAAAGTGTAAAAATACATACATATGTACAAATGAGCAGTGCTTGCTTTAAACAAAGTGGGATAATGTTAGGCTGTACTGCTGATATGAAACATCTCCATTCCCTTCAATATCTTCTTCTAATCAAAGAACAAGAATATTATTCACAAAAATTTAATGTATGTTTCAGAATTTCCAAAGAGCAAGATCATATACATAACACAAGCATTAGGAATGCATACAGAAGAAACTGGCAAAGGAAAGAAAATTAGTACATAAAACAAAATATTCAACCCTGTTTTTAAATAGGACATAGAAGCTTTCATTTATCTTTGAGGCTCAACTTTCTATAACAGCATTTTCAACTTTTCTTGTACAGCAGACAGAACCAATTCTGGAATCAGTCCTTTCTAATGTGCCCCATGTTATGAACTACTTGTATGTTGCATTAACAGCTCCAATAGGAATAGAGAATGCAGGGTGAGACGTCAAATCCAGGGCCGGGAAGCATAAAGGATAATAGCAACAAAGACCAAACATTCAGATCAGGAAAGGATACAGAAAGATTTGATTCAAGATCAGATTAGCTTATGCCACAGCTTATAGGATGCAATCTGAAGACACTGCTCTGGGATGGCTAGTTACAACAGACAGTATTAGAGGTGTTTGAAGCTCCATCTATCCAGGTCTAATGGAATTTTACCCTCTAAGTTGGAAAGCAGAATACACTAAGAAATACAATAATCACCAAACTTTGAGGTTATTTTTGGCAGAACAGATGGATCTATATATCTATCAGACTCAAAGAAAGATAAATTTGATTTTGTCTGCTGGGCCCTACACTCTCACTCAATAGTAATAGGTCATTATTGGCTAAATTATGAAAAGGTTGCCACAATCTTTAAAAACATTAGATTTCAGAAAATCAGAGAGCAATTTAACACTCTCACAGCCCCAAGCATCTGTTAAGGGTTTTTTTTTTTTTTTTAAGTATTTTAAGGTAGCAAGACCAATTATTAAGTTTAAGGAGACATGATATTCAAGCATCATTAAAATGAAATAATCTGTTTCCCAACTCGGAATTTGGCACTGTGCCTCAAGGGACGAGCTTCCAACAGCTCAGCGCATCCAAAAAAGCTTTCCTTTTGTTCCCATTGTTGGTCTAGCTACTTTATAATTCTTCCTCACCTAGACGACTTTATTAGCATCAAAAAATAAAAATATTGCCTTAGGAATTAAACTAATTAAAAGCTGACTATCAGCTATATTTATCATATAATTTAATTTCATGTTTCTTTCTACTGTTGCATTAACATATAGAATTTGACAGCAACCAGGTATCTCACACTCCCTAATGTATAAAAAGACATGCGTAAGAAAAAGCATTTGATGATAGACATAAAATCACTACACTACGGTAATTGGACCATAGTTACACTAATTAAAATAGAAGGGTCTATGTTCATTGTGATAAGTGATAGAAATGAAAATATAAGTTAAACAACAAAATTAGTTTTTAACACTTTCAATCCCAAGCTGTAAGTTTGTACTTAGAAAGACAAGCTGCAGGAGTACATCTGTAACTTCCACATGTGGTCACTTGGGTCCTTTTGCCTTGGATTTTTTCTCCTTTGGAATCTTTTCATTCTGACTTTGAGTAAATCTGGTTACTGTAGAAACACCATCCACAAACTTGGTTTTGAAAAGAACGTTTGCATTGTTGAACATACCTTCCTTCAGGGACACCACAATGAACTTAAGGTGAAAAAAAAAAAAAAAAAAAAAAGACAAAACTCAATATTGAAAAAGTTCACACTTCTCTGGGGTTAAAAATTGTTTGGAGATATTTAAAGTAATAACACAATGATGTCCAAATGAACGTGTGACTTCAAATGAAAGTAACAGTTATGCTATTAGACGTGTAAATGAATCTACTTTTCCATACTGGGTTTTACAAATCTCTTAAATTCAGTGCTTCACTACCTGAGTAAACAGTCAACATTTCCTGATATTTAGTTACCATTTTGTAGCCAATATTCACTGTTTTTTCCTAGTACTAACTGCTATCCTAGTGAGATATTTGTTATACACACACATATACAAGATGTATTTATCTGAAAGCCTGAGTTAGGGAGAGAGAGATTCATTCCTCAAATGGCTGCAATGGCCAACGGTTGGTCCAAGCTGAAGCCAGGAGCCAGAAGCTTCACCTATGGGTCCCATGTGTGTGCCTGGGCCCAAGGACATGAGCCAAGGCGCTTACCTGGAAGTGGAGCAGCTAGCATTCAAAAACAACTCCCCAGTATAGCCCTCAATGACTTAAACAGTTAGGTGGTGTTTCAGTAACGTCAAAGCTTACGCATTTCTAACAGTTCTACCTCTACCCCCAATTTGGAAGCTTTAACTTTAAAGTATTATAAAATGCATGTAAACTCTTCTTAGCTTCAACAAGTTTTTTAATTCTTTAGAGAAATGAAATTTCCTTATTGAGTGCCACAGACTTTCTGATAGCTAAGGTATATCTCTGTACAGTTTTGATTGTATATCCTGCAGCAGCTAGCAGAAGAAAAACAATTATATTAACCCTAAACCAATTCTAAATTGGATTCTTCCTCATGCAACAAATTTGAATCTCTGGGTCTTTCCTCAAAGATGTACTAAAACAATCTAGGATTATTTAAACATAAGCTAACATAAGTAACACAAAGAATGCTTCAGAATACTCTTGAATCTTAAATATGTTAACACTGACCACTAGAAAGGAACAGCTGTACAAAAGCAAACATTCTGCATACACTGTGGCTGACAGTTTTCTTCATGTTTTTACCTGAGAATGTGTGAAATGAGTCCGCAACATCTGTCCGATATTCTGCGTATGAGAAAGATCCAAGGCTGCATCCACTTCATCCAAGATGTATATTGGAGCAGGTTTGAAGAGCAGCATAGACAGTATTAACGACAAAGCCACTAAAGACCTAAGAAAAGTTGAGAGGAAGAAAACTTACATTTAGTACTGATTACCAAAACCCTAAACCAAATCTGTATTCCTAATAGGACAAGCAGTTCTGGGTGACAGGCATACAAAAAGATGTTTAACTTTCAAACCTCAGTATTTCTGCATTAAAATATTTTAGCTTTCCATTTTTCTTTTCATAGCATTCTTTTTTTTTTTAAGAAGACAATTTTAATAATGTATTATTTTGGCAACTATTTCGAAGAAAAGGTCATATAGTCTCTTAAGTCCTCCCTTTTCCCTAGTTGCAGGAGAGTGAGGGTTATATAAACTACCCAACACAGCAGCCACCGTTTGCTATGAGCAGGACTGACTGCGGTTGTGAAGCATGCACGCATACAGATAATCTTTCTTCAGTGCCATTTGCTAGTACACTAAATAGATTATGATCCATTACCTGAACCATTTCAGTGTCAGAAGTTTAGCCAATTCTTATCAAAGAGTAGTTACACCTATGCCCAGACGCCATAGCTCTTATCTTGTAGGTTACTTATCCCATCCCGTAGCTACAGATGTTTCCATTCTAATCTGTTATTGGAGAGTAACAGTCTACATTCTTCTTAAATTAGGCTTTTCAAATATCTTTATAGAATATTTATTTCTAAAATATTATAAGTTGATGTTGCAAAAGTAGCAAACACTTGTATCTGCAGCATCTAACTCTTAGAACACTAGAATGAATAGCCCAGTGCTTACAGAACTTCAACAGGGTACTGATGAAGGAACAGATTGTGGGTGGCTCTACGGTGGAAGGGAGGCAAGAACAGCAAAAATCAAAGTTGAACCACCACGGATACCATTTTTCATTTTGCTTTTTCTATGCCAAACACTTAAGGCATTAAGCTTTAAATTTACTGTGAGATATTTTTCTAATTAAGATTAAGAGTAATTGCTATACTGGCTTACAATGTACCTAAAAACAATTTTATTGTATCTGCGGTTTGTGGGAGAACAGAATGGAGGTCCAGGTTCCTGGCCTCGGCCTGGCCCATTCCTGGCTGCTGAACCCATTTGGGAAAAAAAGCAGAGGTTAGAAGATGTGCCTTTCAAATAAATGAATACATAAACAAACAGATCTTAAAAATATGTATTTTCTACATAATGATGCTGGGATCTAAATTGTGAGGTTCAATTTTGATTAACAGGCAAGTAAAACTATCTTTGATAACATTCCTAGATATTTTAAAATAGAAATCATTAAAAGTATGAGGAGAAATGTATTTCTACTGAAGCCACAAGGATGCTCATGAAAAAGATACACTGATCGTTATTTCCTACAAGTAAGCGTTACAACATGGTATTATAGATCATATGAAATCAATTCAAGGGAAATGAATTTTACCTTCTGCAGGAGAAAAAATTACAAATGTTTACATATTAAAATTAGTAATTTTATCTCAGGTTTACTTGGCAGCCTGCAGGGAAAACATTAAGTCACAATACCTTTTAAGTGTCTACCCACTTGCTGAGTTTCTGCATCACTGTGTATGGGCAGACAGAATGGGATCTAACACTCTTCATTCCCTTCCAAAAATCAAGGTTCCATCTGGTATCATTTACTTTTGCCTGAGAACTTCCTTCAACCGGTAGTAGTTATGCCACTTATGTTATTCTGTAAAAGCCCATTACTTTCGGGCCCGGCGGCGTGGCCTAGCGGCTAAAGTCCTCGCCTTGAACGCCCCCGGATCCCATATGGGTGCTGGTTCTAATCCCGGCAGCTCCACTTCCCATCCAGCTCCCTGCTTGTGGCCTGGGAAAGCAGTCGAGGACGGCCCAATGCATTGGGACCCTGCACCGCGTTGGAGACCCGGAAGAGGTTCCAGGTTCCCAGCATCGGATCGGCACACACCGGCCCGTTGCGGCTCACTTGGGGAGTGAATCATCGGATGGAAGATCTTCCTCTCTGTCTCTCCTCCTCTGTGTATATCTGGCTGTAATAAAATGAATAAATCTTTAAAAAAAAATGCCCATCACTTTCAATCTGAAGAGTCCTCTGTTAGATACAGAATTCTAGACTGACATATTTTTCTTCAGTCCCGTATAGATAATCTAGATATGTGGCCTGCAGAATTTTGTACAAGAATTAATATATCTGTTTTTCTCTGGCTTTTTTTTCCCAAAATTTTCCTCCCAATCACTGGCTAACAAGTTTTACACATGCCTTACAGTATTACCATGTTTATCTGTTTGTCCTACCCGGAATTCACAAGAACCAAAATGTGTGGGTTTGGGACTATCATTTCCTCAGTATTTTTCTGTCTTCTTTCTTCTGAAACTTCCCAAATGTCTATGTTAGACAACGTCCCAAAGGCCATTTAGGCTGTTTGTCAAATCTGTTAACATTAGGCAGTAAACTTTATTTCAAGATTATTTTCCTGAGTTCCACTTGATTAACAGCTTCTACGGTCATATTTTCTTGGTAATTCTTGAAAAGAGATAATTTATAATCCAACAACTCCCTACCCTCCTACTTTTACTCTCATTTCTGGGTCTGACTTTATTGGTTGATTTTTCTCTACAGTTTCATTTCTTTGATTTTTGCCCTATTTTTAATATTCTTAACCTTGTGGTAAGCATGTTTAGTGTCCCGATTTCATTGTTTTCCTTCAAACAGCATTGGACTTGGTCTGATGAATTAAGTATCATGCAAAACAGTCTCATCTCTTCACATTCTGCTTGGTTTCCTAGGATATGCCCAAGCTAGCGTCTTCACGTCAGGATTAGTACAGACTAATTGTTCTTTGGGACTTAAATTTCAATATGTGTTTTTTGAATTTAGTAAGACTACTGATCTCTGGATTCCCTTCCTTGCTTCTGAAGTCCAGAAATCTGGAGTTTACAGAAGGTTCAGTAATTTTGTTTCCTCTTTTAGGTACAACAGTCCCTGGCAAATAATTTCTAATGTTTGCAAATATTTATTTTTCATCTGTTACATCTGGTGTCCTCACTACTCCCCTTACCTTTGCTGAAAACTAATTTAATCAAATACTCCAACCAAAATTTTGAGCCATTTACTCATGTGAAGTTTTTTAAACACTATTTGCAAAGGTGAGCAAGCAAATAAAAACTAAGTAGTGAAATGATAGATTATGATAAAATAGTAAGGATTAAAAATGGTAGTATTACAAAGGGATTACTCACCTCTGGCCACCACTAAGTTCAGTTAGGTTTTCTTTCCAGGTATTTCCTAAAGCAACCTTAAACTCCAGGCCATCCAATACAGTCTGTCCCTCTGGTGGTGCAAGCATAGCATTAGCACCAGGCAACAAAGTAGAAAAAATAGATCCAAAGTCCTTGTTCACCTGGATTAAAAAAAAATTCAACCATAATGCTTTTCAAAAATAATAAATTATCACGTTTAAGCAATTCAGGAGATTCACTGTGTTGTTTATTTTAACACAGGAATTATCAAACTATGGCCCATGAGACTAATTTAGCTCTGCCCGTTCATCTCCACGCTGCCTACAGCTGCTAGTGCTGTAATAAATCAAGCATTGGAACAGAGACTGGATGGATCAGAAAGCTAAAAACGTTTATTATCTGCCCATTTACAGACACTTTACTGAGCCCTACCCTAATATTCAGGGGAGCTGGAGACTTTATCACTGTACTCCCAAATCTTCATACTTAAGAATTTCATTTAGGAATCCTCATGAGACGTAACTGAATCGCAGAAGGAAAAAGAAATAACCAGAGAAGCAAATACAAAACAGAAATGTGTGACAAACTTTTCTCTACTACATTTTTTTCTGTTGGCTAAAAATAGATGGTCCTGGGGTACCAACAAAAGACTTAAGCAGATTAGGATAAGAGGTGCAGGAAGAAAAGGACCATATCTGTTCAAAGTGTTAAGAAACATTTGTTTCGGGGCCCGGTGGCGTGGCCTAGCAGCTAAAGTCCTCGCCTTGAACGCCCCCGGATCCCATATGGGCGCCGGTTCTAATCCCGGCAGCTCCACCTCCCATCCAGCTCCCTGCTTGTGGCCTGGGAAAGCAGTTGAGGACGGCCCAATGCATTGGGACCCTGCACCCGCGTGGGAGACCTGGAAGAGGTTCCAGGTCCCAGCTTCGGATCGGCATGCACCGGCCCGCTGCGGCTCACTTGGGGAGTGAAACGTCGGACGGAAGATATTCCTCTCTGTCTCTCCTCCTCTGTGTATATCTGGCTGTAATAATATGAATAAATCTTTAAAAAAAAAGAGAAACATTTGTTTCCCATCTGCCTCACTGTAGAGTAAAAGTAGGTAAAGAAAAAAAAATGAAGATCAGAAATAGAATGGGATCCAAAGAGAGAAAGACTAAGGAAATTATATGACAGTTTACTTGTTCTGACACATAAGGAAACTACACAGGGTTTACGGCCAACATCCTAGATAGAATATGGTGATTTTTATGCATGCACACCTGATCAATGGCCTGGAAATTTGGACATTTTTCTTCAAAGACATGACTATTTCATCAGAGTTCAATAGACAAATGTGAGGGATACAAACACTCCAAGGTTTTGAAAGAAATGTTCTACACGAAAATTCTGAATTCAAATACAGGTATGCAAAATCCCAATCTAAATACAGTTTATTTTAAAGGCAAATACACAGCAAGACTGAGTTCCTATTAGCTGGTTTACCCCCAGAATGTTTGCAATCACTTGACTCTGCTGAAGCCAGGAGACAAGAACTCAGTCCAGATCTCCCATGTAGGTAACCATCACCTGCTATTTCCCAGGGTATTTATGGATTAGTATGAAGCTGGAACTGAGAATGGAGCCAGACTCCAGCAACAAGGAAGCTTCGAGATACAGCTGTACCCCCGAATTCATATCTAGCAAAAAACCCATCTTGTAAGAGCAATAACACACATGTTGAGAAATAACTGACAAAGTAGCAACAGGGTCTAGTTTACCTGGGATAGATTTCTAGAACTATACAAACGTCATCAAAAAATGGTGAAAGAAATACTCGTTTTAAAAACCCAGGAAGTTGGCAGAGTATTTATAAACACCCAGGGTTCTTATTTTTGATGTCCTTTCTGGCCAGTCCAGGGAGAAGTAGCTCAGGACAAAGAAGAAAGAATGTGACTTAACCCTGAACACACCACAGATGACATTTTTGTGTGGACAGGTTTCCAAAAGGAAACTAGAAATTTATATATGGCTGTATTCTTTCTCCGTATATTAACATAGGTAGATTTAAGGATACTTCAAAAGGTTTGTAAAATGAGACTAAAAGGTAAGTTTTCTGTTCTAAAATTCTTTTGAATTTACGAGTTATTATATATGCATTGCTGCATATGTGTATATACTTATATCCACAGAACTATATAAAGATGAAATGCAGTAATATTGTAAATCTAATAAGGCCAATACAAAAAAAAAAAAAACCCGCAAAACTGCATAAAAATACTCTGGTTAAATGAGTCAAGTTTTCAATTAGGATGAAATATATAATGTTGGTGATAATAGTAGCTTCCTCATTAAGCACTTGTGAGAACTGAAGGAGAAAACTTCAGAATACTAACATTATAGGCAATCAACATATATAGACAATCAATACATATTACTTGTTTTGGAGAAGAATCGGTTTAAAGAATAGGTTCTGAGAAGTGGTACGCCAGGAGCTAGCAGGGAAAAGGAGGATCAGAACTGCATGCTGTACAAGAACACATGAGGTCACCTTTCTGCATGCGCCTTTTTCAAAGAAATACTACACAGAGTTGATCACTAAGTCAGTCTTCCAGTAGGAAAAGTGTAGTTACTTAAAAGGAATTGAAGAGGAGTTAGTGTCCAATTTAGTCCCAGGAGGAAGAGGTTTGCTGAATAACTATGGAGTCTCATGTCTTTTCTCACAGTTCAAATGAGAAAACCTCCACATGAGAGATTAAGGAATTATACTAAAGGAGACAAATACATGAAGCCAGGAAAGCAGAAATCTTTCCAACTGTCAAAAAAAATTTTTTTGATTATACTGTACAAGAGTATTGTAGAAGGAAAATATTGAACTTGTTTATTTTTTTGATAGAATTTCTGACTACTCTGTACTCACAAGTTTAATGTACCACTAACCATTAATATGCAAAAAGTAGGTGTCACTACCAAAGTATTATTCCTATGTCTGTAGCACTGATATCCTCTAATACCAACCGTTCTACTTTGAACCCAGCCCATTGCTGGTGACCTGAGAAGGCAATGGAGCATGCCCACTAAACACACATGGGAACCTGGCAGAAACACCTGGCTCCCAGTTGTGAATTGGTCCAGTTCTGGTCCTGGCAGCCATTTGGCGAATGATCCAGTGGATGGAATATCTCTTTCTGTAACTTTTAAAGTAGATTATCTAAATTTTTTTTTTAAGATTTATTTATTTTTATTACAAAGTCAGATATACAGAGAGGAGGACAGACAGAGAGGAAGATCTTCTGTCCGATGATTCACTCCCCAAGTGAGCCGCAACGGGCCGGTGCTGAGCCAATCCGATGCCGGGAACCAGGAACCTCTTCCAGGTCTAGGGTGCAGGGTCCCTAAGCTTTGGGCCGTCCTCGACTGCCTTCCCAGGCCACAAGCAGGGAGCAGGATGGGAAGTGGAGCTGCCGGGATTAGAACCGGTGCCCATATGGGATCCCAGCGTGTTCAAGGCGAGGACTTTAGCCACTAGGCCACGGTGCTGCTGGGCCAAGAATATCTAAATCTTAAAAAACTAAAAAATATAAAAACTATAGTTCCTTGGGGCCACCTGTGATGTACTATATCATATAGGCACTGGTTCCTGCCCCCAGCTGCTCTATTTCTAATCCAGCTCCCTGCTAACGACCTGAGAAACACAGTAGATGACCCAAGTGGGTTCCTGCCACCTACATGAGACCTGGAAGAAGCCTGGTCTTCTGGCTTGGCTCAGCCCTGGCCATTGCAGCCATTTGGAGAGTAAGCCAGCAGATAGAAGATCTGTCTCTTGCCCTCTCTCTGTAAATTCTTTCAAATAATCTTACCAAAAAGAGAAGAAAAAGTTCCCAGGAGTATGAACAAGGGCTTAAAAGAACCATCAAACACAAGTTGTCCCTACTGTTGAACAGATATTGTAAACCGTTTCTAATGTGACAACACAGAAACCCACTTCAAACTTTTGGCCACAGGATATGACTGAGATTATTTGAAAACACTTATAAATCATGTTTTCCGCATCTGCAAAGGAATCGGGTAAAGATAACGAAATTGCTGTCTAAAGGTGCCTGGTGCACTTCCTTCCATAACAAAAGAGAAACCTGAAAATCCAGTAGGGATATGGTAGAGACAACGAGAAACAAAGATACATGCAGGTTTTATAAAGGGAAATCAGCACATAGCAGCTACTGTTCTCTCAAAAACAATGCTGAACAAAGAGGAACTTGATAAGACAAGGTGAGCAGAACTCCAGTAGTACCTTCTTATATGCCACACATTCAAAATGTTGCCTGCTGAAGCAGGCTTTAATTCTACTGGATTCTGAGCCCAGTCTGAGGAGCAACTGGGCTACCATGCCATGGCACTGCCCCAGAGAAAAAGTCTGGCCTGTGCTACTGCACCTTCCCCGGCCCACTGCCTAGCTCCTTCACAGAGCCAACAGGTACCCTAACAACCCAGGGACCTGTAAAGCAGTCCCAACAACAGAGCCAGCCTACCCTAAGCATCATGGCTAGTGAGGAACCCTAGAAAGGGCATAAGCTGCATGGCCTACCCACAACTGGTCTGGGAAAGTAGCAGATAATGACCCCTGAGCAGCACAGCAGAGACCCAGAGAGACAGGGCACTGCTCTTTCCTGAATGTGGAAGTTTCAATGAAGTTACCATGCTCACAATCCTGTAGCCCCAAGAAGCAGTTGGACACCCTGTACCCAGAAGTTTCACCCACTTGAGGCCCTGCAAAGCATACATTCAGCCACCTCTAACCACTAGATACGGAAACCATCCTGAGTAGACTGGCCCCAGTGTGAAAGTCATTAAGTCAGACAAATGTTACAATTGGCTCCATAGCAGTCCCACATGTCCCACATTGTCGCCAATAAAGTTATGTACACTGGATGCCACACTAGCCAGGACTTACCTGAAAGGCACCCCTGTGGTGTTGCTGCCAACACATGGCTCTTGGAAGCTGACAGGAGATCTAACCCACAGCTGGGCCCACTATGCCAGTTACCAGTGAGCCAACACTGCCAAGGAGTCTGCATCCCTACTGGCAACAGCATGCAACCACCCTGGAAGATGAACCTACTGAGATATCTATAGACAATGTCGACATTGATGGCAGCAGAGTCAGCTGCCTGGACTCTACCATTAAAGCATTAACTTAGAAAGCAAATACAATGAACTATGACACACTGTCAGCAGAAAATCTTTTAGGACAGAGGCCACCATAAAAACTTGGTAGAGTTAAATTATCTATTAATTGAACAAATATCTTTCCACACAGACACAGATGTGTGGAAAGCTAACATTTAAGTTCCAAAGAAACATAAAAATGAACCCCAACAAAAATGAAATCAATAAACTGCCTAGACAAGAATGAAAAAGGGGTTTAAAGAAGCTCAAGAGAATACAGACAACTCGATGAAATTAATTGGTTAATTCTCCCCCTGCAAGATTGGGATCCCATGTTGGCACTGGTTTGTGTCCCACCTCCTCTACTTCCCATCCAGCTTCCTGCTTGTGCCCTGGAAGGCAGAAGCGGAGAGCTCTAGGTCTTGGGACCCTGCACCCATAAGGGAGGCTCGGGTGAAGCTCCTGGCTTCAGATTGGTTTGTCTCTGGCTGTTGAGGCCACTTGAGAAGTGAACCAGTGGATGGAAGGGCTTTATTCTGTCTTTCCTTCTCTGTAATCTGTCCATCCAATAAAAATGAACAAATCATAAAAGAAACAGCAGGACCCGGCATGGTGGCCTAGTGGCTAGTCCTTGTCTAGAATGCACCGGGATCCCATATGGGCGCCAGTTCTAATCTCCGCAGCTCCACTTCCCATCCAGCTCCCTGCTTGTGGCCTGGGAAGGCAGTTGAGGACGGCCCAAAGCCTTGGGACCCTGCACCCACATGGGAGACCTGGAGGGTTCCTGGTTCCCGGCTTCGGATTGGTGCAGCACTGGCTATTGCAATCACTTGGGGAGTGAATCATCAGATGGAAGATCTTCCTCTCTGTTCCTCCTCCTCTCTTTATGACTTTGCAATAAAAATAAATCAATCTTAAAAAAAAAAAAAAAAGAAACAAACAGCAGTTAAGAGTGAATGGCCTTGTATTTGCAAGTACACACGAGAATCTGGTCTGGGATCACCTCAGTCAAAGTTTCTTTTGGGATCTCCCCAATTGAACTGCTGGACTCAGAACCCTAACCATGAAGAGACGTGCAGGTTCCATGGTCCACCATGGAGTGCAAGTGCCAGAGCCAAGCCTCCTAAAAGGCACAGACAGAGCAGAGCAGTGGAGAGCATAACCAGGTGCACATGGAGGATATGGCAGTCTATCGGAACCTGCAGGGGATACCTGGCACCACAACAGAGGACAGAACAAATCAATCAACTACCCCAGCCATATGTTGGCAGCGAAAAACTTGGCAAACCTAGACTCTAAAGTGGGCTATGTCAGTCAGGAGATTCTGCAGCTACCTCATTGTGCTTGGAATGGTGAGACTGGCAACAGTTCATAACTGTTGAACTATCAAAACCACTTGAGCAAGACCCTCAGAGCATGCCCCACATCGGGGACCTGGGATGGGTGGGAGACTGGGTGGGGCTTCTCCCTTTACCTCCCCCTTTACCCCAGATATAGGAAAAAAAAAAAAGAGTGAATGGCAGATCAGATGAAGCAGAGTGTTAAAGACAAATCAAATGAAACAGAATTGCTCAGTTCAAATAAAGGACAAACACACTCAAACAAAAATCAATAAAGCCTCTAAGACATTTGGGGTCCTATTAAACAACCATAAGATGGTTGCTTTGGTGCAGTGTGTTAAGTCACAGGATTGTTGCATCCCCGTACCAGGATGCTTTTTCCGGCCTGGCTACTCTGTGCTTTTGATCCAGCTTCCTGCTAAAATATCTGGGAGGGAATGGTAGGGAGTGGTCTAAGGTGGGTCCCTGCCACATGGGAGACCTGGACAGAGTTCCCACCTCCAGTGTGATCTAGCCCCAGCCACTCTAAGTACTCGGGGGGATAAAAGCAGTAGGTAAAAGTTAAATCTCCCTTTCTCTTGTCCTTCCTGTCACTTGGGCCTTCAAATAAATCTTTTTTAAAGATTTATTTACTTATTTTGAAATAGTTGCAGAGAGAGATTTCCATCCACTGGTCACTCCACAGATGGCTGCAAGGGACAGCATTGGGTTAGGCGAAAGCCACGAACTTCATCTTGGCCTCCCACATTGATGGCAGAGGCCAAATACTTGGGTTATCTTCTGCTGCTTTTCTCAGGCCATGCATGGGAAGCTGGATCCAAAGAGCAGCAGCTAGGGCATGAACTATCATCCACAGGAGATGCCACAGGCTGTGGCTGAAACCACTGTGCCATAATAATTTCTGTAAAGCAACAAGTATTTGCACTATGTGTGTTCTAGAAAAACGAAATAGAGGATAATGAAATTCTAACTGCCTTGGAAAAGACAGTCTTCATGGTCCAAAAAAAAAAGCACCTCTGATAGATTCAACCATTAAAGGGCTATTTCTGAGATAAAGTAAAACCAGACAAAAAACTGTGAGACAAACATAAAGAATCCTCATGGGAAACACAAAAGACTTTTCAGGCCAGCAAGAACTCCCTAAGAATGTAACACCCCAAAAGCTACTTTTCTTAATGATGGAAATGCTCTTTCCAAGGCCAAAAAATACAAACATAAGTGAATTCATGACCATTAGGCTGATTACAGAAACAAGCAAAGCTTAAGAGGGTCCTACAGTAACAGCACACAATCATGAAAACAGGTGCGTACAAGACTCAGCAGTAGAGCACATATATCAAACAGAAAGATAATCAAACCTTAAATTCAGGAAGCCATCAAATCACACAAAAAAACAAGAGTACAAAAGGAACAAAATGATGGAAGTTACTTATTACTAACTCTAAATGCATTAAAAACCAAGACCCAACAACAGACTGTGTACAAACCTCACTTCACCAGTAAAAACATATGTAAGACTGAAAATGAAGGGGTGGAAAAAGATAGGTCGTGTAACCAAACCAGAAACCAAAAGCCAGCAATAATAGTTAAATTTTCACTGCATGGGATGGATGTTACATAAAATACTATGCAAAGACAGCACACAACATGATTAGCGAATGACTTCAACATGAAGTCACGATTTTACCTGCATATACTTAAAGGAATCCAAAACAATATGTAAGAGACAACTGCACTATTTATTGCAGCACTATTTGTGTTCTGGCTATTGCAAAATCACCTTAGATGTTCAGCAACAGAAGAATGGATAAAGAAACATATACACAATGAAATATTATTCAGTCACTTGAAGAATGAAACAATGTTTTCTGCACCAACATAGATGGAACTGGAGGATAACAGGTTAACTGAAATGTAAGCTTACAAATACCGCATATGCTCACTTAAAATGCAGACGCTAACAAGTTCATCCCATGCAAGTATGGAAGAGTGGATACAACAGCCTGGGAAAGGTTTGTGGAAGGATGGGATGAAGTCAGGATGGTTAGTATCTGCAGGGATTTGGAAGGAGGTGTAACTCCTAATATGTTATAGCACAGTAGAATAAGTGAATACTGCAAAAAATATGGATATTTCCCATTTTATATTTTCCATTTGTATTGAAATGTCATATTGTATTCATATGTAAAATTATCATAATCAATTACAAATTAAAAATGTATTTTAAAAAATCACTCCACCGATGTTTTTACAGCTAGTATTTGGCCTCAGTGAATCTGAGCAGCAGGTACAGAAGCCCACAGACCTGACTGAGGCTCTGGAACACGGCTGCAGGTATCCAACAAAGAACACTCCAATGTGAACTCAAGACTGACGACCTCCAGACTGAGTGGATCCAAGGATAGTGAGGCTAATGTTTTTACAGCGTCATTAAAAGGAAACGTAATAAACAAGGCAAGAATCAGCAATGGAGAAATCGAGATAGTTAGGAATCTAACATAAATTAAGAACTAGAGCAGCAGACTATAATAGCATACTGCAGTGACACAAACTTACCTTTGCATATCCAGTAGTGGCCATGTCTAAACAGAATGTAATTAAAATCAGGGGAAGCTTTATCTGAAGAATGAGAAGGTACCAATTCAACACAAAGTATCCATCACAAATGAACCTTAGCTCATAAGCCTATTGATAATATTCATCCTTTCTGTGTACAGAATAAAGGATAATATTTTGGGGTTCAAATACCTTTTGCCAAGCAATATTTAGGGCTTGGTTTTTCTTCTGGTCAAGGTCTTCTATAGTTGCAAGTATTTTGGATTTGTCATTTTCCACAATTCTCTTCTTCTTCATCAAATCATTATACTGTTGGATAAAAGTATAATTAATCAGAACAAAATCTTTTTATTGTTTAACTTATTTGATTCTATTTGGCAAAAAATACAAACCATTAAGAATTATAATACAAAACAACTATTTTCCATGAGGAATATATCATCCATATGTATATACAATAAAACTTATTTACTAGAAATGAGAAGTTATATTACAAGTCCCTGAAATATCTTGAGCCTCCTCATTTTCCTTTATCTTCCTAACGGTTGTACTCCATCTAAGTTCAAGTGCAACCTGCCCTAAATACTCATTTCCATAGTTAGGTCTTAACAGCAACATTAATAAAATTTCAATTTTTCACTATGACACTATCATAGATTCTTAGGTTCTCCATAAAATGGTCCATATTTATTTCTCCAACTTTAAATTTCTGCTAATAATACATTTTCAGTTCCTAAAACATAACTCCTGGCTTCAGCCTGGCTGACCCAACCATTTGAAGAGTGAACCAGTAAACAGAAGATCTCAGTCCCTCCTTGTCTGCCTTTCAAATATACACATGTACACATACATAATACGTTACATATAAGTACTACATGTTATATATACACATGTACATATGCATAATACATTACATATATAAGTACTACACGTTATATATTTTTTAAAATAACTTTATTATTTTATGATACAGTTCCATAGGCTCTGGGACCAAACTACTACCTATCGATAGTAACCCTGAATGTAATTAATTAAATTAATCAATCAAGCATCATAGATTAGCAGACTGGATCAAAAAACAAAATCCCCTTATCTGTTGCCTACAGGAGACACATCCCACCAACAAAGATGCATGGAAACTGAAAGTGCAAGCATAGAGAAGATATTCCAGGCTAACGTAAAAGAAAATGAGCTGGAGTAGCTATCCTCAAACGAGACAATATAGACTCTGACGTGAAAAATATTTAAAGATGAAGAAGGACACCACATGATAAATCAATAAAGGTGGTGGTATGACTGAGAAATACAGAAGATCATATACCTTACCAAAATTAAGTAATGAAGAAGCACAGGTGGCTGGAGCTGTGACACAGTGGATTAAACCGCTGCCTACAGCTTCAGCATCCCACAGGGTCTGTTCCACCTAGGACCATCTATCTTCCTGATAATGTGCTGTGGGGGCGGCCCAAATGTTTTGTCCTTGTACCCCTGGGGTAGACCCAGAAGAAGCTTATGGCTTTGGTGTAGTTCAGCCCAATTGTTGTGGCCATTTGAGTGAGGGAACCAGTAGATGGAAGTCTCTCTCCTTCTCTATTTCTTTCTTAACTATTTCAAATAAATAAAAAGCAGACAAGAATTTTTTAAAAAGAGAAATAGGATGAATGTACCAATGAGTACTAACATTGAATCCATAGTGAAGTTTCCATCAGCAAAAACCCCAGGAACACTTACAGCATCTTGGTGAATTCCATTAAATATTCAAAGAATACCCTATGTTTATTCACAAACAAAAAGAAATTTTTCCAAGTTCATTCCACCAGGCAAGCATTATCCTGATATCAAAACCAGACAAGGACACAATGACAATACAAATATTCTTCATGGACACATAAGTAAAACTCTCCAAAAAACACTAGCACAATGAATCCAACAACACATTTTTAAAAAAGAATATCAAATTATGATGAAGTGGAATCATCTCATGAAGCCAAGATTCTGTAAACATACATCATATACTGAATAACTCTATATACCTAAACTTAGGGTTTCAATCTCCAATGTGATGTTAATGGTCTAAGTGGGTGGAAGCTTAGCCCAATCATGTTGGATTGGTTATTAGGGTGAATCCTCATGGGTTCATAAAAGAAAAATCAAATCTATACAAGCACTTACTCTGATTCTTGTAATGAGTGCCAAGTTGGTGCCATGCATCACTACAAGGAAAAATATTCTTAATAGAAGCTGAACAAACAGGGACCATCCAGCCTGGGCCTGTGCATCTGCACAACAGTGAAACAAAGCAGCCTTTCGATTTTTAAGTTATCTGCCTCAGGTATTTCAACACTAACAATACTGGCTTATGTAACACACAAAAATCATTAGGTAATCAAACATCCTTTCAGGAAAAAAACGATGAGAACATTAGGCACAGATAAAAGCCACATATGAAAATAATGTGACACATAATAACCCAACGATACTGAATCAGACATCACTAGTCTTCAACATAGTACTAGAAATTTTAGCCTCATATATCTAAAACTTTGAGTATTTCCGTAAGCTATTTAACAAACAAATGTAGAGAATTTTGCATGATAAAACATCAATGCAAAAGAACAGCAGTACAATGACACAACTATAGAGATCATCTGAAAAGGAAATCAAGGAAGCAATCCCTTTCCAATATCTAATAAGATGTCTAGGAGTAAACTGAAAAATCTCCACAATGAAAATTCTGTCAACATCCAAAGTCTTTTAAAACTTTACTTTAGTCCCTATCAAAAAAAAAAAAAAATGACATTAATCATAGAATCAGAAAAACAATGCTAAAACTCACACAACTGCAGAAAACTTCAAATCTCAAAAACAGTCTTGAGCAACAGAGTAGCATGACACTACCTGATTTTGAAAACACAACCCAAATATAATTAAAAATGATAAAAATACGCATTTAGATGAGAACATACAAAGAGCTCTGAAGTAAACCCATTCATCTTTAGCTAAGTGGTTTTTTTATTTTTTAAGATTTATTTATTTTTATTGGAAAGGTGGATATACAGAAAGGAGAGACAGAGAGGAAGATCTCCCGTCTGATGATTCACTCCCCAAGCAGCCGCAATGGCTACAGCTGAGTCAGTCTGAAGCCAGGAGCCAGGAGCTCTTCTGATTCTCTCACATGGGTTCAGAGTCCCAAGGCTTTGGGCCATCCTCAACTGCTTTCCAAAGCCACGAGCAGGAAGATGGATGGGAAGCGGGGCCGCCAGGATTAGAACCAGCGCCCATATGCGATCCTGGTGCAGGACTTTAGCCTCTAGGCCACGCTGCTGGGCTCTTGATTACTTTTTAAAATCGTTTTATATATGTTTAGAGATGAATTCTAGTTTCATTCTTTCTCATCAGGCTATCTAGTTTTCATAGCACTATTTGCTGAAAGCCAAAATATGCTCAGTGGAGCACCTTTTAAAAAAACACTTAGCTGTTCCTGGTATGATAGCACAGTGGTTAAAGTCCTCGCCTTGCACACACCGGGATCCCATATAGGCGCCAGTTCTAATCCCGGCAGCTCCACTTCCCATCCAGCTCCCTGCTTGTGGCCTGGGAAAGCAGTTAAGGATGGCCCAAAGCCTTGGGATCCTGCACCCTCATGTGGGAGACCCAGAAGAGGATCTGGGCTCCTGGCTTCAGATTTGTGCAGCACCTGCTGTGCGGTCACTTGAGGAGTGAATCACTGCACAGAAGATATTTCTCTCTGTGTCTCCTCCTCTCTGTATATATCTGACTTTGCAATAAAAATAAATGAAAGTAAAAATAAATAAAATCTTTAATAAAAAAGGTAAACAATCCAGTAAACAGATTATATCTAAACAGATGTTTTCAAAAAGTGTATGAGAAGGTGCTCAGAGGGAATGCAAGTCCAAGTCACGGCCTGATGACCTCACTAATTAGTATACCTATTACTAAAAAGATAAAAGTGTGGGAAAGGAAATGGAGGATGCCAACTCTTACAGGCTGTGGATTAAAATGCAAATTAGTAAAAGCACTACGGAAAATAGAATGAGTGTTTCTGAAAATATAATCCACCCCACCTCCCAAGATAGGAAATAACAGTATATCAAAGATTCATCTGGATTCCAGGGTTTATGTGCAGTACTATTCATGCTGACCAGCGACTGGAAACAACCCAAGCTTTCACCCCCCGACAGAAAGAGGACACCGTACACGCACACAATGGGTTACTCTTCAGTCCTTAGACTGGGGGAAATCAGCTCATTTTTGAGAACATGTATGCACCTGGAGATTATGTCTAAATGAAAAAACATCAAGTATAAAGTCATACTCCATGATCCCACTCACATGGAATCTGCAAACACTAGTCCCAGAGAAGGGGCACTGCTGGTCATCAGAGGCTAAGGACAGAATAGCAGATGCAAAGACGGTGAAAAACTAATTAATGGATACTAACTTATGTTTAAGCTGGAAGTTTGTGTAAATACACAAGAAAAAAATCAAACAAACGAAACAAAATCTGCAATTACCAATAGGGCCTTCTCTGGTAAGGAGACAAAAGAACTAATAAATTCTGGGAACAAAAAATACCATTATCTATGAAAGTAGGGAAACGATTAAGTTTCCAAATGTTATACAGCTCAAGTTAAGTCAAAAGATTTCTTTCCACAACCATAAAGCTTGCTAAGTCTTAACTGCAGAAATGAAAACCAGCAGGAACATTTTAAAGAGTGATCACTACCTGTACCATTAGCCTGTTTGATATTTAACATAACAGATTCTTTGTACAACTAACGTCACAGCTTAAAAGCAACAACCCATTACAATAAAATTTCTTAAAAGTAATTGAGTTTATAACTATTTTCAATTTTGCAGATATTTCATTAAGTCTACTGTTACATGCACATTCAAGAATTAAAGAAGGGCATTAATGCAGAATTACTACAACTGCTGTTGCCTGCAGGGCTTTCAGTAACAGGCCTGCCTGCTGCTGGATTGTTCTAGTGTTAACCCTTTCAACATTATCACTAGGTGATTCAAATTCCCTCCCTGTTCTTTGTGAGGGCTGAAAATATCCATCACATTATCAAGTAGCAAGACTGAGAAGATTCTGCTGGCTTTACATGTTAGTAAAGAACTGTTAAATATGTAAGTTTCAATCATTACTCACATGATTACTATACAGACTAGTGTCAATAGGACAAGACCAAGCATGGAATAACTGTTGAGAAGTAAAAAGAGCAAACCCTATTTTTCAAAGCCTTTTAAGGCAAGTGAAGGAAATAACAAAAATAGGAGAAACAACAGGATTCAAAAGTGTTATTTCTATTTATATCAAAATTTTTAAAAAGGACATGATTATAGCAGAACAAAAGCCAGTTAGGAACAGTCATTCAAGGTACAAAATAATTTGTAAAAGCATCCAATGACACAGAAAGAACCATCAGAAAAAGAAAAAGGGAAATAAAGAAAGCAGGTACACTAAACACTAAGCAAAGGCTGACTCTAATCAATTCCATCCAGGTTCACAGAGCTACTGTGTTTTAGTGTGGCAGACACTGACTTACCCGCTCTTCAGCTTCTGTCAGCACATTCATAGCTCTCATGTTGACATTTCTTCCTAGTTTCTCCTTCAATTCTTGCAACTGCTGAAGTCTCTGACCAGCTTCCTTGGGGTTGTTAGTCTTAAAATCATAGGCACTATTGGGCTGGCCAAACAGGTGTTTCTCTGCATTAATCCACTCATAGTCTTTTAACATTTTTGATACCTTTTCATACATAAAAACAGAAGGATCCATGATTATTGCATATTAAAAACCTCTTTCTTACTATGTTATATCAAATATTTGGGGAGAAAAATCCCAGAGTGACTCCATTTCCATGTGTCACTCACATGGCACAATATATTTCTTCATTTAAAACCTATTAATAATTTCAAAATAAAGCACTTCTACAAAATGTGTTTTGCCACAATTGTTTCAGGTTCCCTGCATTTAATGCTTATCTGTTTAGCCTTATTAATTCTAGAAGTATGATCTCATCTCTAAATCCCCAATAAAAACATTTATAAACTATCTTCTTTGCTGACCTGAATTCTGAGTATGTTGCTCATCTTTCAATCTTCAGTACTTAGCATAATACTGAAATATAGGCATGTTGACAAGTGTTTGATAACAATATTTTTTTAATGGTTTGCACTAACAAATCCCTGCTTAAAAGCAAATGGAATCCCTAACAATTTCCAATATAACATTTTCTACACCAAAAAACCTGTTAGTAGTAATGCTGGCATTGGTGATATCTTGGTGAGCCTACTAACACTAAGCTATAAAGGCTAATGGAGAATCAATAGTAATAAAATAAAGGAGATTATGATACAGTCCTAAAAAATGGTTTTTAAATCAAGTAATGACCCTGAACAGACATCCTAGTCCTTCCAGAGAGTAGAAAGAATATTCTAAATGTTCTTAGATGTCTTTTGAAGAGTAAAAAAGATCCTGGGTATTAAAGGTACCAAACTGGGCCAGTACATTGCCTCAAATGACTAATCCACTTCCAATTATGGCATACCATGTAGGTGCCAGTTTGTGTCCTGGCTGCTCCACTTCCCATCCAGATCCCTACTTGTGGCCTGCGAAGGCAGCAGAAAATGACTATAGGTCTTGGGACCTTGCACCCACGTGGGATACGCAGAGGAAGCTCCTGATCAGTTCAACTCCAGCTACTGCAGCCATTTGAGGAGTGAAGCAGCAGACAGAAGATCTGTCTCTCCTCTCGATAATTCTGCCTTTTCAAGAAACAGATTGTTTTTATAAGAAGGTACCAAACTATTACATACTCATGATAATTAACACTACATCATTTTAGCCTCTCAACCAAGTAATGATTATCTTACTTCCCATCTAGCTCCCTATTTGTGGCTTCGGAAAGCCAAAGCCTTGGGCATCTGCATCCACGTGAGTGACCCAGAAGTTCCTGGATCCTGACTTCCGATTGATTCAACTCTGGCTACCGTGGCCATTTGATGAATGAATCAGTGGGTGGAAGAGTTGGTTCTCCTCTTTATAAATCTGCTTTCCAATAAAAATTACATAAATCTTAAAAAGAAAAATAAATTAGAAATAAGGTAAAGAGTTTACATTACTATTAATAATTAGTAATTAGTTTAACATTTATGCATATAAAAAGTTATAAGACATCAAAAGGCTTGTGAAATGGAATTAAGAAACTAGTTTTAGGCAAAAAAAGATTGAAAGCTATACAGAGTTTTAACAATATACATTTTCTATTAACTTTTTGAAGGTCTTTCATACGTACAAATTTCAGAATGTTCTGCACCAAATTCAAATATTTAATTCTATTTTCTGTAAACCTTTTGAAGTACCCTTATTTTTCCTAGGAAAAAATCACTAAATATCTGGAAAATACATTTTATGCATGGAAATGAATATGTAAAATTTGATTACAAAATATTTGTACATATTTAAAATAATTACTCTTAGGAAGCAGATAGCATTATCGGCAAGGTCATAAGTTATTAGGCTCCAGCTATACCACTTATAGTGAGTTTTTCATTGAACTTTTTAGTTGCTCAAACAATCATATTTTAAGGGTAAAAATCAGCACAAACATGCCTTTGCAGCTGCATCTTCAGCTTCCCGTTTGTGTTTGCTGATGTTGTGGTCTAATTCCTTAATTTTAAGTTGAGAATCATTGTTCTGCTCTTTATGCTTTGCCACTTCTGCATATTTAACTTTAATTACATTGTCTTGGGCTGTTATCACTTCTTTCTGCTTCGTTACTTCTTCTTGAGCTTTATTTACTGACTCCTAAAGCAAAAAATTGAAGAGAATTACAGTAAGGTAACACATAAACATTTTAGTTTTACTAAAATGCCCCTGACATACTGCTGGACAAGATGACAATTAGAAACAGTCACAAAAAAAAACCTCTATATTTATACCACCATTAAAATAATTACTGAATTTACACAAAGGAAAAAACTGTATTACAATTGGAACCAAAAGACTTGGATAGAGTACAATGTTGGCAGACTGCTGTTTAACTGTCTCTCTCTCTCTCTTTTGTATCTTTGCTTTTCAATGAAATAAAAACAAAAAATGAGGCAAAAGACAAACAGACACCCCCAATTGTATTTATCCAGGAAGGCAGAGAAGGGGTGGAGACAAGGAAGCTTACGCCTCATTCCCTTTGCTCCTACAGATGTAGGCATTTGTGTCTTGCCTGTGGCAATAAAGTCAGAGTGGCATCAGCACAGAAGCAGGAAATGAAGCAGGAAGAGATCTTACGTTTCGCGGAATGGAAGTGTGGCTAAAGAAACTTCTTTGTCCAATGTTTACTACTTTCCTGACTTCCAAACTTGAGGCTATTCAACCTCTCTAAAACAGCTGAGATTTAGTCCATTATCACCATTTGAAGTCAAGCCTAACTAAATTCATAGTTAGATTAGGAAAACATAAAGAAAAGCAAAGAAATAGACAACCTGCTAAAAGATTTCAAAGAAAAACAGTCCTCTGTGGTTAATTTTACAAGCATCACTAAAATGTTAAATATTATTTTAGGGAGGCTATTCACAAAACCACATAATTTTGAGCAACAATGCTCCACCATATGTTTAGTTATATTTCCAGTAATTTAATTTCCTTATTTTTAATTTCTCTTATCAGAGATCATTCAGAAGAAAGAGTAGCATTCTTCTAGAAAGCTCAAACATATTTTCGCTTTTCAGAAACAATGAACAACTAAATGAAAAATATTCCCGTGACATTAACTTAAGAGAAAAGCAATAGGAATAGATTTATTAACTAGCACCATACTTGACACAAACTCGTTAATCAAGATTCTCTCTTATCCAGACATCCAAGATTGCCCTATACTTGGCCATCAATCTGTCTTACATGGTAGAAAAAATACACAGGGAATCTATTAATAAGCAATAAGCAGAAATCAAACTTCAGCTTTGTGTGCCTCAATCCAATTAGCTACTAAGAAGTTTCTTTCAATTCACTCGCTAGAAGTGGGCTCATCTATTCCTGTCATCAAAAAATTTTAGAGGGCCCAGCGCGATAGCACAGTAGTTAAGGTCCTCTAACCTCGCCTTGCACGCCCTGGGATCCCACATGGGTGCCGGTTCTAATCCCGGCAGCCCTGCATCCCATCCAGCTCCCTGCTTGTGGCCTGAGAAAGCAGTCAAGGACCACCCAAAGCCTTGGGACCCTGCACTCGCATGGGAGACTCAGAACAGCTCCTGGCTCCTGGCTTCGGATTGGCTCAGCTCTAGCCGTTGCGGTCACTTGGAGAGTGAATCAACAGACAGAGGATCTTCCTCTCTCTCTTTTCTCTCTGTATATTTGACTTTGCAATAAAAATAAATAAATCTTAAAAAAAAATTTAGAGGTAGAACTTGCATTACTAGCTTTCTATTAATAAAAACAGATACACTCTTAATGAGAAGGTGTATATATTTTTATTTAACATTTACTTAGACCAAAAAAGCAGTGCCTCATCATTTTATTTTCACATTTCTCTTTGGAAACAAGTTGCCTAATTGTTTTAAGGCCACAACATTATGTCCATGAGGAGTAAATACTATGAAAGAACATAATAAAATGAAAAAATCTGAAATTGAAAAAGTAAATCAAAAAGAAACTTAAAAATCTAAACTTTACAGACAAATTGAACTACAAATTTCATCTGCAACATAATCTGAAATACAATTTCATTTTTGTCTCTAAAACAAACAGGGGTCAAAATTGTTCATCTGCTACTGATTAGATAAACAATGTTATAGCAAAACAAACAAAAAAAGTATAACCAAGAATAAAATCAAGGAAAAAACAGGCACTTACCCAAACTGCATGTTACAATGATCAGTATATTCACAAGGGAAAAAAAAACAGGTGACAAAAGCGAAGTAAAATGTTCTTTACAAGTAAATAAATGAAATACACTTGTTAATAGTTGTATGCATTTAGTTCCATCAAACTCAATGACATACACTTCTTGCAAAGCCAGGCAAAATGGCATAACTTGAAAACTGAATATTATTAAAAAGTAGAAGTGAAATGAACTGGAACAGAATTCACCATCAAAAGCAGAAAGAAACAAAAAAAGAATACCCGGTATTTATGAGAGACAGTCCCAGTCTCATGGTACCAATCTGTCAATTAAGGAATGTATGTATAACCCTTGCAACCCACTCTGCCCCCAAAGCATTCTGTGTTGTCTCACTTCTGATAATGGAACATGTTTTTGCCTTTGCCAGCTGCAATAATGTGAAGTATCATCAAGAAATGTTGCTGGAGAGCCACTGTCCAAGAGGTTCCACTGCTTGGTTCCAGTGTTGTCTAGCACGCACAGGGGTTAACAGCTTGCACGGTTCTGCCTGGAACTTCGGGGCTTGCTTGCTTGCCTTTCTGTTTCTGGGCGGGACATCACCCTGTGGCCCATTTCCCCAGAAAGCCATTTCCCAGCAGGTACCGCACATGTGACACTCCCTTTTGCACAGCTTTTCCTGGAACTCCACTAGCCTTTACCACCAGGGGCTCACAAGTAAGCCTACTGCAACTGGAACTGGCACACAGTACAGTAAGTAAACCAGGGCTCTTAATCAGATTTCTTCCTTCCAGGGTACACTGCTTCAGACCTGGGGCAATAACTATTCCCTTTATCTGTTGTTCTTAAATTCTTTAGCATCTTCCTTATCCCTTAGTGATCATTTTCCATTATTCCAAATTCATAAGTAAGATTTTAATTTACACTGAATGTCCAAACCATGTGGCTTTTTGTCTGAGCAGAACTGGACTAATCAATTAGCACTATTTTTTCAGACATTTTCTGGGTTGATAATCACCATTTTTTGCCTCTTGCTCTCATCATTTACAAGAGATAAAATATCAAAAACACCTAAGTCAACGATCTTAAGCCAACAACTCATAAACAGATTAGTCTTTTCAATTTCTCCAATCTGTCTCACAATAAATCCTACCTTGTTTTGAGCCACCTCAGCTGCCATTACTTCAATTTGACCTTCATAGGATTTGATAGCTTCATTTACAGCTTCCAGCTGTTGTTTATACGATGCATGCTCTCTCTTGAGTTCTTCCAGTTCCAAAGTGATAGCTTCAACTTCCTAAAGATAGAAAATATCGTGGTATTCAAACAGCTAATTAACTACTAAAAACGAATGTAGAGCTACAAAAGCAGCAATATCCTCACCTAAACAGCCATAGTTTAATGACCACTTAACAACCAAAAATACATGCTAAGTTGCTTTTCTAGAAAAAGAGAGGAAAGTTTATTTTTCTATATTAAAATAAGCTATGTATAAATAATTCTATGCATTCAAAGAACCATGCCATGAATTATCTTTTTATTCTGATAGGGAAAATACTACAAAATTCTACATTACAAACATCTAGTAGAGACACAATGTTTTTGACATTAAAAAATGTTTACTACTAATAAAGGGAATAGCATTTGTGCATTCCAGATCCACTTCCAAGATGACCACATTTCTTTTACTCCCTACTCTCTCCATATCCTCTTGCCTTTCTCCTCACTGCTTCTGTGAAGGCATAATTTTAATCCACTCCATATCACAGGTTTAATTCACCACTAACCATAATATTCAGCAAATAAAAAGCAAAGCACCACAGTCCCACTGTTGCACAAATATACAGTAAAACTGACAAGTGCATCCCAATGCAAGCATTTCATTCCAGTATGGTTTTTGCATTCTCAATTAGCTGTTGCATATCAGAAAAATCATTTGATATTTTTCTTTTTGCAACTAGCTTATTTCACTAAGCATAATGGTTTCCAGTTACATAAATTCTCTTGTAAGAGACAGAATTTAATTCATTTTATGGTTGAATAGCACTCCATAATATATGTACACCATTGTCTTAAATCAGTCATCAGTTGGTAGACTTCGAAATTTATCCAATATGTTAGCTACTGCGAATGGAGCTAAGATTTTGTGGTTAAACAAAATTATTCAATTATTCACTAAGCCAATATGTGAGTTCACTGCACCTTTTTGTCTACTAGAAATGTTTTTTTCTGCAGCTATCTAGTGATAGAATCTTACGGGATATTTTTTAAAAAGTGGATTCAGATTCTATTCTACACAATTTCATTTAAGTTCACTATCTTTGAAACAAAAAATGTTTGAAATCAAATATAAGTTTAAATCTGTCCGTCCCTATTCAAAAGATGAATATAATGAGGTCCTACCAATCTACAACTGAATAACCTCCTAAAGTGGAAGGCACTTCATCTTACCATTCTATCACAGTGCATAGCCAAACATGTAGTTTCCAAAGAGAAATATCCAACATGCAGAATTTCTAACATTACACAGTTACCCACATCATGTAATTCACTCTGGAAACCAGTCCACTCCCAATGGAAGCATCTACCAAAAAGGAACTTTGACCTTCCTCTAAAATTAACAAGCCAATGCAACCTACACACAACATGACACTCAAACACAGAATCTCCTGTAAAAAACACATTCAACTTGTAAAACACATAATTTATTTCCTAAGAACACAACCATTTTTATATTTTGGAATTACACTGATGAATAAAGTCACCCAAAGATGTTCTATCACCTCTGTCTCTATGTTGATATTTACATAGGTGCCATTTAAACAAAGAATATTACCTGTTGTTTTTCTTTCATTTTTTTGCTAGATGCATCTGCCTTTGTTTTAGCACCATCCAGTTTTTTCTGGGCATCCTTCAGTTCTCTCTCTCGTTCAGCTTCTGCATTTTTCATTTTATTCTCCAGTACTTCATATTTTTCTTCTGCCTTTTTTTGGATTTCTTTGGTATTTTTTAAGATTTCTTCACTTTCCTCTGCATCATACAGTAGACAAATTAGGCTAAGTTAAAAACTAAAAAAACAAAACAAACAAAAAAAACCTAAAAACTAGATAAAGGTTTATTAATTCAACCATTAACAGAAGAAATGGTCTGGAAAATTAGAATTAGAGGCTAGAGAATTTACAAAAATTTACTATTCCTGCCATCTTTTAGAAAGGGTATACTGACATACTATCTAGGGGCCATATTTTAGCGACCTAAAGATCTGTAAAAAAAATTATTTCCAATAGTATGAATTAAATAGCAAAATTTTTTATTTATACCTCATTTAATTTTGAAAAGAGTCTGCAGTAACTTAGTTCCTATTTTTCACAAGCCTAATTTATAGTTCCAAGAGGCAGGACTCTAACCACAGTATTTATACATTTGAGTTGCCATCTGAGCTATCCAATGAGTTACCAAAATACTTACAATATTATAAACAACTGTTTTTGTACATTTACATTAACTAAAAAAATCTCTCAAGAGAAGATGAAAATATTCAGAATATATCTATAATAAAATAAAAAACAATACCCAAACTTTTCAAACAAAAAAAGAGGAGATAGACTGGACACATTAATATCACAACTGACATGCATTGTCAGTGTATGGCTACACACACACATATAATCCTGGAAGGCAGAACTACAATTTTCTAGGTAACTTTTCATTGCAAAATGAAATACTGGGGGGAAACTGGTGTTTAGATACAATTTTAAGGAATGGCAAAAAGTAAAAACTATTGTATCCATTTAATTTTGATGAAAAAGTGAAGGATGGTTTCTTCAAAGATAGCTAAAAGCTGCATTACATCAAACATGAAACATTTGCATAACAGAAGTATTACATACATAACGTTGGAGAAATAGATAAGCTAAAAAAATACACTTGCAGAAATCAGACCTCTTAAAAATCAGAAAAACGGGGAGAAAAAGGAGAGCAATTCAATATTAAAATGGGCAAAGCAGCAAACAGGAAAAGCACAAAAGCAGAAATGGCACGGTGACGCAGCAGATTATGTGGCCATTTGCAACACTGCCATGCCACATCACGTCCTAGTTGCTCATCTTCAAGTGCAGCTCCCTGATAATGTGCCTGGAGAAACAGAGGATAATGACCCAGGTACTTGGGCCACTGACAACTGCATGGGAAGCCAGAATGAAAGTCCAGATTTCTGGTGTCAGCATAGGTTGGGCCTTATGTCACAGCCATCTGGCGGGGGAATGAGCATCTCTCTCTCTCTCTCTCTCTCTCTCTCTCTCTCTGTGTCACACCCTGCCTTACAAATCTTTAAACACAGCAAATTCAAAAAACAAAAATGCAAAGGTCTAATGACATACTAAAATGAGAAAGACTATAAATTTTGCCAACAACTGGGATAATATAAATTTCAATGCTAACATGTTTCCTTTAAAATCAGATAGAATTTTTATGTTCACAAAGGAAAGGCTTCAGAGAAATGAGAATTTCCATGTTACTGGAAACATTAATTAAAATAATCAGAGCATCAAGAATACATAGTAAAGGAAAATGATCATACTCTTAGTCCTCAACAATCTATCCTTGACTATATCCTGAAGAGACTCCGCCCCACATACATACAACAGCATTTCCTACATGTAAGGTAGAACTAACAACAGAAACAGAAACCAAGCACAGACTGCTTTAGTCTTACCAATGGTTTTTTTAAGGGTATCTAATTCTTCTTGTTGCTTGTGATAAGAGCTTTGCTGGAGCTTGGTTTGTAATAGGTCCGCTTCTTCAGATCTCATTTCCCACTGTTGTTTTAGTTGGCGATACCTTTTAAAAAGAGATCAGTTTGTGAACAAAAACCAAATTTGTTGTGATGTTTGTGACTTCACGATTTAGATTCAAACATCAGCCTCTTTAAACTCACACTGCAAACAAGATAAAATGCCATATGGAACAAAACATTTGAAGACTCTTGAATGTCTGAGGCATTACCTAGTAGCTACTCATGAAGAAAGATTAATCGTAACAATTACATAAAATTCAAACATTTAATTACCTACTTACTTTCATTTTGAAATGCTGACTAAAATAGTCCAACAATGTTTCCTAATTTTTGTAACGAGACTGACAGTTAAGAGGACATAGCATGTATGTAAACTTTGTAATTCTACCTTATATCTGGCTATTTAGTCATTTCTTTGCTAAATATTTCACTCATGTGAAATCTACAGCTAATATGAACAAAGTACTTTGTGAGATACATTACGAGGCCTATAGGGACTTATGAAAACTGAAGAAAACCAGGACTCAACGTTAAGACATTAAGCACTATCAGGAGTATTCTTGCCAGAAACAATGCTATACGCTAGTTAAAATAGTATCTTTTTAACATCAAGTAATTTGTTAAGGCATTAAAAAATCTAATGTTGACAATACTATTTTCTTGAGTGGCAAAAAAGAATAGCTATAGCTGAAACTTCTAGTCTCATATTTTTCAAAATCTGTATCCGTTCCTTGACCTTGACGCCAAAATTTGCCAATGATTTTATGCCATAGAATTGCCCCAAACTGGGCCTGGCGGCGTGGCCTAGTGGCTAAAGTCCTCGCCTTGAAAGCCCCGGGATCCCATGTGGGCGCCAGTTCTAATCCCAGAAGCTCCACTCCCCATCCAGCTCTCTGCTTGTGGCCTGGGAAAGCAGTTGAGGACGGCCCAAAGCTTTGGGACCCTGCACCCGCGTGGGAGACCTGGAGGAAGCTCCTGGTTCCTGGCTTCGGATCGGCATGCGCTGGCCCGTTGCGGCTCACTTGGGGAGTGAAACATCGGATGGAAGATCTTCCTCTCTGTCTCTCCTCCTCTGTATATCCGGCTTTCCAATAATAATAAAATCTTTAAAAAAAAAAAAATTGCCCCAAACTAAATAAAATTAAGTTTTAAGTCAAATATGAGTATAAGTGATCAGTTTATGTTAGAGTTCCACATATCCTAGAAAAATTTTGCTGCACCTTTATCGCAAAGTTAGTGAAAATAAAATGCAGGCTTTAGGGAAGTGTGAAGTTTGAAAGTTGGCTTTTTGATGCAACTTGTAACTTGTATTAGTCATTTCTGAGTTCCCAAAAAATGTTTCAATTTAAACTCTATTTCAAAATCTAAATGTCAGGCCCGGCACGATAGCATAGCAGTTAAAGTCCTAGCCTGGAACGTGCTGGGATCCCATATGGACACCGGTTCTAATCCCAGCGGCCCTTCTTCCCATCCAGGTCTCCGCTTGTGGCCTGGGAAAGCAGTCAAGGATGGCCCAAAGCCTTGGGACCTTGCACCCTCGTGGGAGACCCGGAAGAGCTCCTGGCTCCTGGCTTCAGATTGGCTCAGCTCCAGCCGTTGCGGCCTCTTGCGGAGTGAATCATTGGACGGAAGATCTTCCTGTCTCTCCTCCTCTCTGTATATCTGCCTTTCCAATAAAAATAAAAAAATAAATCTTTTTTATTATTTTAATTCATTAATTACATTGTATTATGTGACACAGTTACATAGGTACTTGGATTCTCCCCACCCCTCCCCAAACCCTCCCACCATGGTGGATTCCTCCACCTTGTTGCATAACCACAGTTCAAGTTCAGTTGAGATTCCCCCACTGCAAGCATATTCCAAACATAGAGTCCATCATCTTGTTGTCAAGTTCGACGGCTTCTTAGGTATACCCTCTCTGGTCTGAAGACAGAGCCAGCAGAGTATCATCCCAATCAAATAAAAGCTCCAACATACCATCAGCAAAAATTTACATCATTATGGAATTAATTGACATAGTAATGAGTAACCAATATGGTAAAAGTAAATGCGAGTTCTTAACCACCTTCTGTGACCATCTCATTGACATTTCAATTTTAGTAAAAAAATAAATCTTTAAAAAAAAAGTTATGTCACAAATTTTAAAAAACCCACCATTTTAGTTATTCACATTAAGCATTATGAATTCTGAACAAACTTTTTTTAAAGATTTATTATTATTGGAAATCCGGATATACAGAGAGGAGTAGAGACAGAGAGGAAAATCTTCCATCCGATGATTCACTCCCCAAGTGAGCCACAACGGGCCAGCGCGCCGATCCGAAGCCAGGAACTGGCGCCCATATGGGATCCCGGGGCTTTCAAGGCGAGTACTTTAGCCGCTAGGCCACGCCGCCGGGCCTAAACAAACATTTTTATCATTTTTTTTTAAATTTTCAGACTGGAAAGAATTCCAATTAAACTTTCCAACAGTGTATTCCAAAGTATTAACAGTTACACTCTGAAACCTTTTAAAGTGAGGACCTCTTCCCTCACTTAATTTAATCTCTGGGCCAGGTCACACCCATTTTTCAGGTAGTCACTGAGGTTACCTGGCTTTCATATTAATGAGGCATTTCTCGACTACACATACTGAAATTTCAACACCACTCCATCTCTGAAACTTCCCACCTCATCTTCTGATTCTTCTTTTTAGAAACACCTAGTATTTTTTTTAGTCAACTTACGTCTACATATCTGTATTTTCACAACTACATCAATATAGATGAAGGTAGATGAGATGTGTCTGACTCACTGCTGGACCCCCAGCTCCCAGAAACACGGCACACAGGAGATACCCAATAAAGACACTCGATTTTTTTATTATAAAGAAACATTACAGAGTGTACATATAATTCTATCTGTACCAACAGAGGAAACAATGTGAAGTAACAGTAGACCTTTCCTTCTGTCTGACATGAACTTGTTTGCCTCCGCGACAGTCTAGTGGTCCTCTGCTTCTGTAGGACAGGTACAACACTGATGGGCACCTGATCAACGCTGTGCTGACACTATTTTAAGTCAAGAACCCAAGTAGCTTCTGGTAGCAGACCCAAGACCATTTAAGAAACCCTTACACCTCAACAGGTGTTACAAGTATTTCAGCACGCAGTGGAGGTTATTCCCCGTTCTACTTAATTAGATTTTCCTAATGTATTATAACAGACATTACTTTTATCAGAAAGAAATAAATAAAATCGATGCTATCACTGAATTTATTATTTTAAATAAAATAAAGACTGTTGTGAAACATAGCAGAAGTTACATTTCTTAAAGGAAAAGATGGGATTCAAGATGGACACATACAGAAGCACCCAGTGTTCATCTCCTCCTCCACCTAGAGCCTTGAAGATCAGTGCTTCAGGATGAGCACCAAAGGCACAGAGAAGTTGGAATACAGTAGAACATATAACAAACAGTCACCTAAACGGCAGAAGGGAGAACAAAGCAGTGTCTGATGCCCAGGGTCAGTGAATTCCCTGTTTCACAGGAAGAGTGAACAGGAAGGACTAGAAGGAGCCCATCTGTATACATCTATCATCTGGGTGACCCTCCATGGAGAGGACTCCTGTAGCCACAGACCAGCAGCTAAGGGAGGCATGTTCTCTCAGACTCAGAGCTCCTGGCCTTCAAAGGGGAACCAGCCAGGTGCTCTCCAGAGCTCCTCACAGCAGGGATTGGTGGGAAGGAGGAGCCATTCTGGGACTCAAACACCTTACAAGATGTCTCCTTTCTTGGGCCCCAGAGACACAACCCATTCTAGCATGGGAGACTGGGCCCCCCCAGGTCCAGCTCGACTGCACAATCCAGGGCTGACCCACAGTCAAGTCCACAATGCACCACGTGCTGTGGCAGACTATAGGGCAGTGCCACTGAGGTGGCTTTAGTACTCTGGAAATAAGGAGGCATGTGCTTGGAAACTGAGAGCCAATCTATTTCTTTACTACTTCTCCTCCCCGACTATCTGACAACTCTGTTTGCCACTGTTTCTCCAGGCACCCAGCCAGTATGACTATGGACATTCAGAGATCCCTGCACACCTGGAGCAGATCTCACAGGCAGGTTAGGAGACACAGTGACGGGTCAAGTGGGGCTCGGGATGGTATGCATGCCTGGGTGGGTAAAGCGTGTTGATACCATGAGCTCACTTTAAGCTGTGAAACACCTGGCTCAACCTGGCAGAGCCGGGACTGCAAGCATGTCAGCTAACTCCAACACTCATTCCTTCTGACTGTTGCCAGAGGTACTCAGCCACAACCATCTTCCATGTCACTCCAGACTCTTGCTCTATCCCAAACAGTGACTAGAAGTCTGCACCCTACACAGTACACATCACTGGAACCGTGGTCTAACCCACCAGTCCCCAAAGGCGTATCAACAGGAATACATACTTCAACTAAAAAAATCCCTCCACATGTTAAATCTTACACTTGTGCAAAGAGTAACATAGGAGAGAGACTCGCAAGATGGCCGACATAGGAGGAAGACTGTGAGGGAGCTCACAGAGAGAGCTAGAACGCGACAAAAGCGTTAAGTGGAGCAGCATAGAACTACAGGGAGAAGAATGTGAAGTTCCCTGGACAGTGTGGAGCCAAAAAAATCCACACAACTCCGAAGAGCAACCAGGGAAAAACAAAACAAAGGGCAGGGAAGACGACTTTCCGCTCCTGACCTGCTGAGTCACCTTTGAGTGCAGACGCTGAAAGCCGCAGACTGACCCGTAGACCGACCCGCAGACGCTGTGGCCGTGAAGACCGGCGGTGATTGGGACCTGCTGGCACTTGCTCACCCTGGTCGCCAGGACCCGCCAGGACCTGTGCCGGCTGCGGACATCAGGACCTGGAGTCATCGGGACCCGCCAGCATCCGCCCACCCTGGTCGCCAAGCCCCGCAGGGACCTGCACCAACCGCAGCCTCCAGGTTCCATCTGCCTGCACCCGCCGGGACCTGCAACGGACGCAGTAGCCGGGAGACGCACCCGCGGCAAGGGTTCCCACCAGAGGAAGAGGCAGACTGCAAGAACCTGAGGTTTGTCCAGCGAGGGGACCAGCCCCTTAACCCCCCCCGCCAGCTCTGCCCCTCCCTTCCTGGATCTCACGTGTGCTGGATGGGTGCTGCATTCATATCCAGTACAGGCAACCACGTCCTGGCGTTCCATAATGTGTACTGGTTTTGTCGCAACCAAACCCGGCCCATTCCACACTCTGTTCTGGTGATCGGATTTGCCAGAGGATGACATGAACTGATTCAGCCTGGTCTGCTCCTGACCCATGCCGAATGCATGCCAGTGGGAAACTTTCCATGGCCTATTCTGGGCTGTTTCCAATCATGCTTCTCGCGCTTACCTGCAGGGACTGTGTCCTGCCAGAGGAGTTGCCCAGGCTCCTCCATCAGAACCCCTCCCAATGCCAGATTTTGCGCTTGCCAGGGGGTTCTTGAGCCAGCCCTTCTAAGTTCACCTCCTGTCCTAGCAGGAACAGTGGCTTTTCCTGGCTGGCTTTCACCCCATTCTGACTCTTGTTGTTGGATGTTTCAGCCCAGCCATGGCTCGTCCATACCCACATACAGCTCACACATGGCTCAGAAGGGGATTGAGACCCAGCCTAGTCAGAACCAACACAGCAATTGCAACCACCAGCTGATCAGGGTGATGGACTGTGCCGGGCCCTGTGCTTGCTAGAACATACAAGAATCTGGTCTGGGAATACCTCAAAGTATCTTTGGAGATCTCCCCACTTGAACTGCTGGACTCAGAATTCTAACCAAGAAAAGACAGAAGACAGAATAGGACAATCATTCATCTCAGCTACATGTTGGCAGCGAAATATGGGACAAATGGAGACTTCATGATGGACCATATCAATCAGTGGACCACCTCATCGAGCGAAACTGGCAGTGACTCATAACTGGAGAACTATTAACTCCACTTGAGCACATATCTCAGAGCATGCCCCACATCCGGGACTTGGGGTGGGCGGGAAACCGGGTGGGGCTTCTCCCTCAATATCCCCTTTTACCTCAGATACATGATGGAAACAATATGGACATAATAGCATTGCCCACCTCCCTATCCCCCTGAACCTTTTTTTTTTTCTTCTCTTTCTTGATTTTCCTTCAACTATAGTTAACTATGTAAAGATTGTCAACAACAATACAATAAAAAAAAAAAAAGTCAAAAAAAAAAAAAAAAAAAAAAAAGAACCTGAGGTTTGAGTAAGTTGGGTGGGGACAGTGGTGGGTTGGAGGCTCCGGGAGTTGGCCCCCCAGGGGCATGCACAGAGCCTGAACACCCTTGGTGCTCGTCTCCCCGCCCCTCACCCCCCGAGACTCCAGCGTCTAGGGACACCAGGAGAGTGCCTTGAAACTGCCAAAACTGTGTCTGGGAGGTGACGCACAGTGGTCCTGTGCGCTGAGGAGAAAGGCAAAAGGCACACTGAATACTCCCCCGTGCCTTTGCAGTCTGGCACTCAGCTGGGCGGTGCTATCCCACAGGAACCCAAGCACGCCTCTGGGCTGGGCAGTCCCGTGCTAGCGCTGGGGCGGTCGGTCCCTTGCAAGCGCTGGGGTGGGCGGGCCTGCACAGGAGGCGCTTCCAGAGAGCACCTGGAACACCCCACGCCCTATAGTCCCGTGCTTGGGAGACGCACCAGGAGAGCACTGCGGACCCGCATGCAGGAGGCGTTCCCAGTGAGCACCTGGAACCTCCACGCCCTGCAGTCCCTGGCACTGGGGACACACCGAGAAAGCACCTAGAATCCTCCGAGCCATGTGATCCCGTGCACAGGGGGCGCGCACAGAGAGTGCCTTCACTCCCCCACGCCCTGTGGTAGCATACCTGTAGGGGACGAGCTGAGAGTGCGCTTTGAATCTGCTGGGCCCTGGAAGTGGCGCCCTGAGGTCCAGTGTTCTGGAGATGCACCAAAAGTGCCTTGAAAATTCCCACACCCTGCTACTCCACGCCTGCAGACTCCGATCTCTACAGGATAGTGCTTGGAGACCCCTCAGCACACTGGTGCCTAGGTCTCTCAAAAAAGAAACACTAACACAATGGGAAGAAATACCAGAAAAGGTAATGATCCAGATGAGAATGCCAACACCCTACCAATAAAGGATCAAAAGACAATGTCTATTTTGGAGATGCAAGATGAAGACATAGAAGATCTACCAGGCAAGGAATTAAAAAAAATAATGTTAAAATATGTCAGAGACAATGAGAAGAATTGGGAGGACTTCAAGGAATTCAAGAACCACATAGCCTCAGAAATACAACAAATGAAAAGTAAAATCCTTGACTTAGAGCACACAAAATTGAGAGCCTAACCAACAGAACAAATACAGCAGAAGAGAGGATCTCTGAAACGGAAGACACACAAAACGAATATACCCAGTTCATTAAACAGCTGGAGACAAGTCTGAACAAAGCCAATAAGACCATACAAGAAATGAAAGACAACCTCAGAAAATCGAATATTAGGATTATTGGCCTTCCTGAAGGAGCGGAAAAAGAGTCAGGAATGCAAATGGTGCTCGATGAAATTATACAGGAAAACTTTCAAAACACTTGGAACATGAACCCAGCCCAAATCCAGGACGGTCAGAGGACTCCCAGCAGATATGACCCAAAGCGATCTTCACCCAGACATATGGTGCTCAAGTTCCACTCCAACGAAGACAAAGAAAGAATCCTAAGACAAGTACGAAGCAGAGAAAAGATCACATACCGGGGAAAACCAATCAGGATCACTGCTGACTTCCCTGAAGAGACTTTACAAGCAAGAAGAGAATGGACAAAGATCTTCCAAATCCTGAATCAGAACAACTGTCAACCAAGAATATTGTACCCAGCAAAGATCTCATTCGTATTTGAGAACGAAATCAAATACTTTCACAGCAAAGAGAAATTAGAAGAATATGCCAGCACAAAACCAGCTCTACAAAATCTCCTTAGAAATGCACTAATTCCAGAAAAAAAGGAGGTGAATCATAAGCAAAGATGGCAAACAGGAAGGTCTCCCCACTAAAGTCCACACAAGGAAGGGCAATTACACAGATATCAAAACCGACAAAAACAAGTATGGCAGGGCAAAATCACAACCTTTCAATTTTAACTCTTAACACAAATGGCCTGAACTCACCAATCAAAAGGCATAGATTAACAGAATGGATTATCAAACAGCACCCAACTATCTGTTGCCTACAAGAGACACATCTAACCAGAAGAGATTCTAAGAAGCTGAAAGTGAAAGGTTGGAAACAGATATTTCATGCCAATGGACGAGAAAAAAAGGCTGGGGTAGCTGTCTTAATTTCAGATGATGTGGACTTCAATCTGACACATATCAAAAAGGACAGGGAAGGACATTATATATTGGTGAAGGGACTGATCCATCAGGAAGTAATTACCATTGTGAACATATATGCACCAAATTCAAACGCACCTAGCTACGTGAAGCAATTACTCACGGACTTAAGGGGAGACATAGATATACACACAATAATAGTGGGTGATCTTAACACCCCACTAACAACAATAGACAGATCAACAAAACAAAAACTCAACAAAGAAACAACAGAGCTCATACAAACAATAGAACAACTGGACATGATAGATATTTATAGAATTTTTTACCCTAAGGCCACAGATTATACATTTTTTTCAGCAGTACATGGCACCTTCTCCAGGATCGACCACATGATAGGACACAAAGCAAACCTGAATAACTTCAAAAAGATAGGAATCATACCATGTACCCTCTCAGACCACCACGGAATGAAACTGGAAATCAGCAATTCAAAATGCCCCAGGAAATACAGAAACTCTTGGAGGCTGGACAATATGCTATTAAATGAACAATGGATCAGAGAAGAAATTAAAGATGAGATCAAAAAATCTATGGAAACCAATGAAAACTCTGACACAACAATCCAAGATTTGTGGGACACTGCCAAAGCAGTGCTACGGGGTAAACTCATCGCAATTGGAGCCCATGTCAAGGCCCAAGAGAGGCGCCAAATACAGGAACTAAACACACACCTCCAGGAATTGGAAAAACAACAGCAGAAGAGTCCCACACACAATAGGAAACAAGAAATCATCAAAACAAGGGAGGAAATCAACCAGATAGAAATAAAAAAAACCATACACAAAATCAATGAATCAAAAAGCTGGTTTTTTGAGAAGATAAACAAGATAGACACCCCACTGGCCCGAATGACAAAGAAAAAACAAGAGAAGGCAAGAATTAACAGCATCAAAGATGAAAAAGGCAACATAACAACAGACACCACATCCATTAAGGCCATAATTAGAAATTACTACAAAGCACTGTACTCCAACAAATAAGAAGATCACCAAGAAATGGAAAAGTTCTTAGACTTCTACCACCTGCCAAAACTTAGCCCAGAGGCAACACACGACCTGAACAAACCCATAACTGAAGTAGAGATTGAATCAGTGATTAAAGACCTCCCAACAAAGAAAAGTCCAGGCCCAGACGGCTTCACTACAGAATTCTACAAAACATTCCGAACAGAACTGACCCCAATCCTCTACAAACTCTTCAAAACAATAGAAAAAGAGGCAACCCTTCCAAACTCATTCTATGAAGCCAACATTACCTTAATCCCAAAACCAGACAGAGAACTAACAGAGAAGGAAAACTACAGACCTATCTCTTTGATGAACACTGATGCTAAGATTCTCAACAAAATCCTAGCCAACAGAATTCAAAAACACATCAGACAGATCATCCATCCAGATCAAGTAGGATTCATCCCTGGAATGCAGGGATGGTTCAACATTTGGAAATCCATAAATGTGATACACCGCATCCAAAAACTGAAAAACAAGAATCACATGATAGTATCAATAGATGCAGAAAAAGCTTTCGACAAAATCCAACACCACTTCCTACTAAAAACCCTAACCAAGGTAGGCATAGATGGAAAAATCCACAACATAATTAAAGCCATATATGAAAAACCCAACGCCAGCATCATACTGAATGGAGAAAAGCTGGAACCCTTCCCAATGAGATCTGGAACAAGACAGGGATGTCCACTTTCTCCACTACTATTCAACATAGTCCTAGAGGTACTCACTGAGGCCATAAGACAAGAAAAAGAAATCAGAGGAATCCAAATGGGAAACGAAGAAGTCAAACTCTCACTATATGCAGATGATATGATTCTTTATGTAGAAGAGCCAAGAGACTCAATACAGAGACTGTTAGAACTTGTACGAGAGTTTGGTAGAGTGGCAGGGTACAAAATTAATGAACAAAAATCAACAGCCATAGTGTATGCGAACAGCCCCAAGATGGAAAAAGACTTAACCAGCAAGATACCATTCAAAATAACAGAGAAAAGTATGAAATATCTGGGAATAAATCTAACCAAAAATGTAGGAGACTTATTTGAAGAAAACTACAAACTGCTTAAAAAAGAAATTGAACAAGACCTCAAAAGATGGAGTAACATCCCATGCTCCTGGATAGGTAAAATCAATATCATTAAAATGTCTATACTGCCAAAAGTAATATATACATTCAACGCAATCCCAATCAAATTGCCAAAAACATTCTTCATGGAAGTGGAAACAATGATCCAAAGGTTCATCTGGAAACACAAAAAACCACGGATAGCTAGAACCATCCTGAAGAACAGGAAGCTAGCAGGGGGAATCACAGTTCCGGACCTCTGGACATACTATAGGGCAGTGGTTATCAAAACAGCGTGGTACTGGCACAAAGATAGAGAGGAAGATCAATGGAGCAGAATAGAAACACCAGAAGGGAACCCACACAGATACAGCCAAATAATCTTTGACAAAAAGACAAATGACAATCCAGGCAAATGGGAAGGTCTGTTCAATAAATGCTGTTGGGACAACTGGTTAATAGCCTGCAGAAACAAAAAAATAGATCCACATCTTTCACCATACACTAAGATCAGATCTAAATGGATAACAGATCTAAACCTACATCCAGAAACCTTCAAACTGTTGGAAGAAAATGTTGGAAACACACTGCAACACTTAGGGGTAGGCCCTCACTTCCTAAAAAAGACTCCAAATGCAGTAGAAATCAAGACCAAAATAAACAATTGGGACCTCATCAAACTAAGAAGCTTCTGTACAGCTAGAGAAACAATCAACAAAGAAAAAAGGCAACCCACAGAATGGGAGAAGATCTTCGCACATGACATAGGTGATAGAGGGCTGATCTCCAGAATATACAAAGAGCTACAAAACAACCAAAATGTCAAAACAAACAAGCCACTCAAGAAATGGGCACGGGAAATGGGCAAATACTTCACAAAGGAACAAACCCAAATGGCAAATAAACATATGAAAAAATGCTCAAGTTCCCTGGCAATAAGGGAAATCCAAATTAAAACATCAATGAGGTACCACCTGACGCTAGTAAGACTGGCCCACATGAATAAAAGCACCAACAACACTTGTTGGCGAGGTTGCGGGGAAAAGGGATCCCTACTCCACTGCTGGTGGGGCTGCAGATTGGTACAGCCTCTATGGAAATCAGTATGGAGAATATTCAAACAACTCAAATTCAACATACCGTATGATCCAGCAATAGCACTCCTAGGAATATATCCAGAACAATTGTTTTATGAGAAACCAACATGCACTCCTATGCTCATAACAGCACAATCAGTAATTGCAAAAACATGGAAGCAACCAAAATGACCATCAACAGAGGATTGGATAAGAAAGCTATGGTTCATCTACTCCATGGAATACTACTCAGCTATTAAAAAAAACAAAATGCAGTTCTTTGTGGCCAAATGGGCCAAACTGGAAACCATAATGCTAAGGGAAATGAGCCAATCCCAAAAGGTTAAATACCACATGTTTGCCTTAATTTAAGATGATATGATGTTATGTATAACATGTTATGTTATGAATGTTATATGTTGTGTATAAACTAAAATTGAAGTGTAGGTGAGGTGGTCACAGAAGGTGGCTGGGAACTCGCATTTACTTTTAACACATTGGTTACTCATTACTATGTCAATTAATTCCATAATGATGTAAATTTTTGCTGATGGTATGTTGGAGCTTTCAATTGATTGGGATGATACTCTGCTGGCTCTGTCTTCAGATCAGAGAGGGTATACCTAAGAAGCCGTTGAACTTGACAACAAGATGATGGACTCTATGTTTGGAATATGCTTGCAATGGGGGAATCTCAACTGAACTTGAGCTGTGGTTATGCAACAAGGTGGAGGAATCCACCATGGTGGGAGGGTTTGGGGAGGGGTGGGGAGAACCCAAGTACCTGTGTAACTGTGTCACATAATACAATGTAATTAATGAAGTAAAATAATAAATAATTAAAAGAAAAAAAAAAGAGTAACATAGGAACACAACAAAGGAAGTAACGTAAGTCCCCCAAAGAAATCCATTAATGCATTAATATCAGATTGTGAAGAAAAAAGAGACTAACAAAATGCCTACAATTCAAAAAATGGCTGTAAGCTTGCTCAAAGAGGAGCAATTAGATGATATTTGGAAATCAGTTCATGACAAAAATCAGAAATTCAGCAGAGACTGAAAAAGAATCAAACAGAACTATTAGAAATGCAGTAACTAGTAAGTCAAATAAAAAATACAATGGAGAGCTTTAGTAACAAACTTGGCAAGGCAGAAGAAAGAATATTCAGTCTAGAAGACAGATTTTCCAAGTTTTCACCCAGACAAGCCAAAAAACAATAAAAGAAGTTTCAAGAACCATGTAATACTATGAAATGCAAAGCACCTGTACCTTCAGGAAAACAAAGAACAGCTTGCAAAACCTATTCAATGAAATATTAGCAGAAAATGACCCCTACAGGAGACACAGACATGGACTTCCAAATACAGGAAACACCTAGAACCCAAAATAGGCCTGAAGAGAACATCCCTACAAAATGACACACTGTTTCAAACTTCCAAACCTAATCTCTAAGAGAAAAATCGTATTTTTCAACAAAAACCTCAGAATATCCTAAGCCAGGCAAGGAGCCAGGAATTCCACCTGGATTTCGTTATGGAGGACTTGGACCACCGTCCACTGTATTCCCAGGCGCATTAGCAGGAAGCTCTATTGGAGGTGGAGCAGCTGGTTCTCAAATTAATGCCCCATTCAGGCTGCAGCATTACCGGCAGCGACTTTATCAGCTATGTCAAAACATCCTTCCTTGATTAAAAAAACAAACCAAAAACCCCAAACAGATTTTTTAAAAAATGCTTTAAAATATTGGGTTTAAAACGAAAATATCACAACACAAGGCAAGATACTAAAACGGTAAAAGGGGAAAATCTGGAAGAATTTCTAGGAACACCCAGAACCAAGAAAATTCAGAGTCAATGCAATTCCAATCAAAATTCCAAAGATGTTCTTCACCATGATAGAAAAGCCAATAAAATTTTTATGAAAACACAAAAGACCCCAAAGAACCAAACATAAGAAAAAAAAAATTGAACACCAGATTACAAGACATTACATGACTGTCACAATCAAGATAGACTGGAAAAGGTACAAACAGGAACATATAAAACAATGGAATAGAATACAAACCCCAGAAATTAATCTGCACATTTATAACCAACAAATCTTTTACAAACAAGCTACAACCAGTTCCTGAAAAACAGAATCTCTTCAACAAGTGATATTGGAAAAACTGTATTTCTACATGCAGAGAGGGTTGAAGACAGACATACCACCTTACACCCTACGAAAAAGTATCAGTTAGCAGTGGGTAAAATTACTTAAGACCTGACACTTTCAAATTACCACAGGAAAATGAAGCAGAGACACTTCAACACAACAGCTCTGGCAAATACTTCATAGATAAAATCCCAGACAAAGGTAATAAAAGCAAAAATGGACAAATGATGTTATATCAAACTAAGAAGTTTCTGCATTGTAAAGGAAACAAATGGTAAGTTCAAGAGTCAACCAACAGAACAGGAAAACAAAGTGTGTAAACTATGCATCTGATAATATTCAGAATATTTGAACAGCTCAAAAACCCAATACCAAACAAAAAATGTAGTTAGAAAATGGGTAAAAGAAATGAACAGTCACTTATCAAAGGGGGAATTACAAATGACCAAAAGAAATATGAAAAACTGCAGTATCACCATCAGCAAAATGCAAATAATCATGATATCACTTCACTCCTATTAGAACACCTATCAAATGCAAAGTTGTGAAGAAAAAGATTAAATACTGTGGGACTGCAAATCTGTATGACTATTATAAAAAACAGTATAGAGTCCTCAAGAAAACCAAAATACTCTACCATATTGACCCAGCTATTCCATTCCTATAAATGCATCAAAAGGAAAAGAAATCAGCATACGCACAAGGTCCCTGCACTCGCGTGCTCTTCACAGTGCAAATGCACTAGACTGAGTCATCTGAGGACAGGATAAAGCCTCGTATAAATACACGACAGTACCATCCAGCCATAAAGATTATAGTCTTGCCATTTGGAACAAAATAGATGTAACTGGTGATAACTATGTTAAGACAGACCCAGAGACAAATACCGCATTTTCTCCTATTTGTGAATTAATACATAAAGTATAAAAATTGTGTGGATGTCATATATAGTATTCAGTTATCAATATCACTTTACTAACTCCCATCATGTAAATGACAGTATGCCAGCTGTCCTTACAATGATCATCGTCACCAATTATTCTATTACTATCTCTAAATTCAAAAGTATGCATGTATATTTATATAACCAATATTTGAAGCAGATGTGGCAACGTGTGAAAAAAAAATTATATTTTGAAACCTAGCAACTCACAGCATGCAAACCTTTTATTTTTCTACCCATAAACCCCCTCTTCCAGCTTAATTCAACATAAGTCTTACTTTTCAGCAGTGTTTTTGAGACCTGCTAGTTCCTCTTCTAGAGCCCTTAGCTCATTCTCCTTGATTCTCAGTTCATCCTGAACATCTTTGAGTTCTTTAAACTTCATTAAAATGGAAGCAGCCTGGGACCGAGCACCTGAAAACAAATTAAAACAGGCCTTTGACATTGGCTTACTACAGTATTACACACACACACAAATGTCCCAGAATGACACTGGTTATTACCCAACAACTTTTTAAATATTTGAAAGAAAGAGACAGAAAACAGGTATCTCCCACCTGCTGGTTCATTTTCACAGGTCTCTTCCAGACGGCAGTAACCCCAGTGAGCTGTCCTCCACTGCCCACCCAAGGTGTGCTTCTACACGACTCTAGGCAGGAAGCCAGGACTTGAACCCAGGCTCTCTGCTGAGGGACGCAGGAATCTCAACTGGCCTCCTACTTGCAATGACAAAGACCTTCTCCAAGAAACCTTTTAATGAGCTTATGAAGATTCAAAATTCACTATGTCATCTAAACCACAGGGAACACAAAATTGGAAACAGTTCTATGTAGATATGGTAGATTATTCAAAATAACCACTGTCTTGTTCCCTGGCTCCATCCTTGCTGTGGAGCTCTCCCTTTGTGTGAGGCAGCATATACAGACTACTTCAGACTGTACGCAACAATGAGAACAAGCAGTAACTGAATGCTTTAAAAGTAAACTTTTTGCGGGCCCAGCGGCGTGGCCTAGCGGCTAAAGTCCTCACCTTGAAAGCCCCGGGATCCCATATGGGCGCCGGTTCTAATCCCGGCAGCTCCACTTCCCATCCAGCTCTCTGCTTGTGGCCTGGGAAAGCAGTCGAGGACGGCCCAAAGTTTTGGGACCCTGCACCCGCGTGGGAGACCCGGAAGAGGTTCCTGGTTCCCGGCATTGGATCGGCACGCACCGGCCCGTTGCGGCTCACTTGGGGAGTGAAACATCGGATGGAAGATCTTCCTCTCTGTCTCTCCTCCTCTCTGTATATCCGGCTTTCCAATAATAATAAAAAATCTTTAAAAAAAAAAAAAGTAAACTTTCTGCAAGCTGCTAAGATTTAGAGGTCATTCTGGAACATGCATATTATGCCTTGACCTGCGCTGATACAGCAGAGTAAACAGAACAATTTCACATTATAAGCAATTACAACGTAGAAGTAACAGGCTTAACTAGTATGTTGACAAGGAAACTATAGGTTAGACAGGACAATGTTCATATCAATTACCTATGCTATTACAAGCCCTTTGCTAATAACATAAAGGTTAACTCTTGTTCCATCCCTTAAGTAGAAACTTTTAAAGCAGCCTAGTCAATGAAATCTAAAAAAGTATCTTCTATTTTCAGATATTTTAAAATATTTCTATTCTTATTATTTGAAGATACCAATCAATTAATGGTATATTGGGTAATCTGACATCTGATCAGGGAACTCAATTGGCTATTTGTCTTCATCTAGATACATGATGCTTATTGGAGTCTCAAAAGGCTTTGCACAAACTTGTGTAAGTGAAGAAGTATAAATCTGTACAAGTCCTAGGCTGGCTTGCCCTGGCCCTGCAGTGCCAGTGGCCCAGCTACAAAGAGGATGCCAGCCTCGGGCCAAGATCGAGGGCTGATCTGGCCTTGCTGCCCCCAGCCTGTCTGGGGGAGGCCCTAGGCCAAGATGCTGCTTCCTGTTTCCCCTGCATGTGCTGAAGGCGCTAACGGGCTCCTGGAGGAGCCCCTGCTCTTAGCAGAATTGCTCTCAATCCCACTGGTGGCCTTTGCTGTCAGCAAGCAGTCTGTACTTTCATGCCTTGCTGGCTTCAGGAGTAAAGAACTCTAATCTCAGGGACCAGATCCCATGGGTGTATGTCCTGGCCTCAGCGTACATACGGCAAGCTAGGCCACGTCTTCTGCTGACTCTCAAGCAAAGAAGAACATACCAGGTGCACACAAAAGGTAAGTCTGCATACTTCAGTAAACCAAATGAAGACTACAAATACCTCTTTTAAACACAAAGATAGCCTTTACTTTCACCTTATCAAGGCTGCTCCATTTTAAGGCAGACATGTTTTACCTACTTTTTCTCTTGATCCTTTCAGAACCTGCTACTGGCAACAGAATTCCTTAGTGAGTTCTAATTTAGTACTCAAGTCTGAACATTTTGTCTAAAGTAGTCACGAACAACTGACGGCCCCAGAATACATGCTTAAAAAACAAGAGCCTGTGCCATGACCGATGCAATCTGTCACCTATACTGCAAGGATTCCAACAACTTCTCACAGTAATAACGATTATGTGAGAGACACAGCCATTGGCACTGACTGGGAATTCTCTGGCTTGTGAGATGGATCTATTTGATAAGACAGGAAAGATTTTTGAACCCAGGACAGGCAGGGCCTATGGCACTAATGAGCAAGAAGTAGCTACAGAGGATGTCATCAATCTGTGTCCCACAGCAACCTTAAGATTAAGCATCAGATATCTCCGAGAACTGAATGAAATGGATAGGCAGGCTTGAGTCACAAGTTGGAAACAACATCTCTTCCACCCTATGTAATCCTGTCCACCTACCTGTCATTTAAAAGGCCTCTTTCCCAGAATTCATTTCCTCTCATCCTGAGATCTTGGGGTGGTACCATGTAACCACTCTCTTTTCCAAGCCCAAAAGAAGTCTGGGAACAGGGAGGAGTATTGCCTTTCTTGTGGTCACAGGCATGGCCATCACAACCAGAAAGGGTTTTGAAGCCAGCATGGAGGAGCAGGGAAGGACACTAATACCTCAAGGCATTTTGGATGGCTCGGATCCCTCTAGCTCCCTGATTACGTGCCTGGCAAAGTAGAAGACGGTCCAAGTGATTGAGCCCTGGTAGCCACATGGGAGACCTGCAGCAGGCTACTGGCTCCGGGCTTTGAACGGGCCTAGCTATGCCAGAAGCAGCCATTTGTGATGTGAATCGATGGACAGAGGTCCTCTGTATCTCTGCCTCTTCTTCTCCGTCTGTAAACTCTACCTTTCAAATAAATAACCTTAAAGTACCATCTTTGAAATCAGGCCCCCTTTATTCACATTCTGAGCTGTACCACTTATTGTCAAGTTATTTAATCTCTGTATGTTCCACCAATGGACTTTTGGGGTGATAGCAACATACTGACTTCAAAGTAAGTTCATTAAAGACCACAAACTGCTAAATTTATAGAACTAATGTATTACCTACACTACCCAATTACCCATTAACAATTTGTAGTTATTCAGTCCCTAAAATGTGAATGAGGCCAAGTGAGGAAACTCCTTAAAATTTAATTTAGTTTTATTTAATTAACTTAATTCAATGTAAAAGGCCACATGTGGCTATTTTATCAGTAAGCACAGTAACAGGTCACTGCATAGCATGTTGTAAACATATTTTAAGGTTTTTTTCAGTCACTTAACATGGATCTGGAAAATCCATGTGGCAAAATATTAGAAGATGATAACAAAAAAATTCCTTTAAAAAAATGTATTCACTTGAAATGCAAAGTTACAGACAGGGAGAGGCAAAGTGATAGAGTGAAGTCCTCTAGCGTACAGATCACTCCCAACCAGTCACAACATTCAGGGCTGGGCCAGACTGAAGCCAGGAGCTCCAGTGCATCTGCCACGTGGGTGCAGGAGCCCAACAACCTGAGCCATCTTCCGCAGCTTTCACAGTCATACTGGAAGGGAGCGTAAGTGAAACAGTTGGGATTCAAACTGGTATCCATATGGGATTCTGGTACTATGGGCTGGATCTTAACTCTATGCCATAGCGCCATCCCCAAGAAAGGACAGCTACATTGAAAATATACTTGAAAACTTTATTTCCCAGTACCTACAATATTCTGAGTAAAAAGTCAAGAATAAACATGATCTGAGATGAACGAAAGAATAGTAGATTGTGAGCTTCCTGAGGGCTACACTATTGCATCCCCTTTCATTATTAGCTACTCATCACACGCAGCAGGTTTTTAAAAGCTAAAATCAATTCTATTTACATTCAAGTTTTGAAAATAATACCTGATCTTAGGTATAAAACTTGGATCAAAGTACTGATTCTAATTGAAGACTAGGAATAAAACAAACCAAACCAACTATCCCTATCTACTTATCACACAGAAATTTAAAGACAAGATAATGGAAAACTTACCTCCACTCAATGTGCCATGAGGATCAAATACATCACCTCCTAGAGTCACAGTTCTGGTCATTATCCTTTTATCAAAGGCCACCTTTTTGGCATTATCCATATTGTCACAAACAAAAGTTGTTCCAAAGACAAATTCCATTGCTTTCTGAAGTTCTGGTTTGTATTCAACCAGGGAAAGAGCTATGTGAACATTGTTAGGGCCAACCTATGGGAAAACAAGAAAGGCTATAGTACATGTTACCTCTTTCTTTTCAATTATTCCTTCTGTAAAATTTTCAAAAAAGAAGAACTGCAGGTTTAAACATTGATGGATCAATTTCTAAGTAAAATATTTACAAAGTACCAAGCATCAGGGAACTTTCTATTAAGATGGCACCAATGACAAGTCTTTAAATTCAAAATGGACTACTTGGATAGGACTTTCTTAATTAAAGTGCCATAACCTCCAAATGAACACCATTATATTTTACCTACTATCTTCTATTTTGATCCAACTGCCTCCTCTTAATGTTTTTTTATAGCAACTTTCTCTATTCATTTTTTAAACAAAGAATCCCTTAAATTTCTTAGCCACAGCAAGAGAAATGTTCAGCACTGGTATCTCACATAGCAGCTAACATTAAACAGGTATGGTTAAGGAATACAAGTGTAAGCTTTTGTTGCTGCAACTGGAGCATTTGAAAAGCAGAACTCGAAATACTTCATAATCTTGAACTTGCTGAGCACTGAGATGCTCCAGGTGGAAAACCACACAGAACAAAAAATCTTATTTTGTTCACAAAATTATTAAGCATTCAGGCTGTGTATCTGGAAAATATGAAGCATAAACTAATTTAATGTTCACACTTGGATTTCATCCCTAAGACAGCTCATACTGTATATGCAAATATTCCTAAATCCAAAATGTATCCAAACTCAAAACAATTCTGAGTCCAAGCATTTCAATTTATCATTTAAAAAAATATACTTTACTTACTTGAAAGGAAGAGTTACCAACAAAGAGGGGGAGACAGAGGTCTTCATACGGGATGTTTACGTCAAGGGTTGTGCTTTTTCACACCATGCCACGCCACTGGCCTCTCAATTTACTCTAACACTGAGCCTTGAACAATGGTTAAATTAACTTCCTGAGCCTTGTTCCCAAAAGTAATTTTTCAAGTAAAACAAGTACCAATCAAAAACACTTATTTCGATGACACTGCTTCTACCTTCTCTGTTCCAATAGTCTGCATATCAACTTAACTGTACCTGAAAACATTTTTATTGAAAGCTTCTCAATTTCAGTAAGCACACCAGACGTCGACTTGGTATCTTAATTACAAATGTTAGAGGTTCCTAGAACTGTCTTGTCAGCTCAAGCATGTGGGATGCTTGCTAAGTAACAAACTGATAATGCTGCTGAGTGTTAAAATAATTTTGTGGTTGTACCCAGGATTATACAACCATGATAGCTCTGTGTCTTCCTCACCAGCAAGGCAACACTTCAGATTCACTGAAGCAGGTGGCTGGCATCCAAATCACCTACTACATACTGTCCATAGTGTCAACAACGATCTAGAAGAACTCCCAGGATGCTATTCTGTAATACTAATAGATGCCTAGGTTGCACTGCAGGCAATTTAAATGCACATACCACAAAAAAAAAAAAAACCTACATTATTTCCAGATATTTATCGTTAAAGGAAATTCTATTTAGAAACCAGAAATGAAGGGCCAATGTTGGAATGTAGTGTTCAAAGCTAATAACCTGCAATGCTGGCATCCCATTTGCTTACTATTCAACTCCTACCAGTTCCACTTCTGATCTGGCTTCAACGCAATGTGCCTGGGAAAACAGCATAAAACAGCCCAAGTGTTTGGGCCTCGACATCTTGTGGAAGACCCAGATGAAGGTCCCGGCTGCAGCCTAGCCTAGTTTTGGCGACTGCAGCCATTTTGGGAAAGACTCCATGGATGGGAGCGCTCTTGCTCTTCTTCTCTATGCCTCTCCGTCTACACTCTGCCACTCAGATTTTTAAAAAATCAGAAATGAGTATTTGTCTTTATTTAAAAATAGTTCTAAAATACAAAATAAGTATAAGGAGCTTAATTAACACATAGGAATTTATTTTTTTAAATTCTGCTACATTCATTTTACATGTAAAATATAAATTATTTTTACTTATTTTTATTATTTGGAGGCAGACAGATGGAGAAATCTACCCACTGGAAATCCACTGGCATTCCAAATTCCAGCAACAGGCAGGACCGGGCCACCAGAAGGAGCTCATTCCAGGCCTCCTATATGAGTGCAGGGGACTCTAGTACTTGAGATGTAATGTACTGCTTTCTCAGGGCACACATCCCCAGGAAACTGAACTGGAAGTCAAAAGCTAGCATTTGAGCCAGATATTCAAACACAGGATGAGAACATCAAAAGTTCTGTACCAAACATAGAACTCCTTCCCCTATTTTTCTTTTTTCAATATTTTAATATTATATAACAAGGGATATCAGTGGTAGTCATGTGACTTGCAATAAAAATTTTAAAATGCTAATATTTTAAAGTACTAAAGAAAGTCCTAGTCTTACAATATTTTTACTGTTGTCTAACTGCACAGACCAACTAAATTTTGAATATTTTTTAAGTAACAAAATTAAAAATTTTGCCGTTATGAATGACTCTGTCCTCACAAATTAAGATCTTGTAACAAACACAAAAAGATACAGAATAAACATCTAATACTTACAAGATTTTGAGCAATCTTCAAAGTCTCTGGAGCAATACATCTGGCTGAAATTTTATTGAGTGGAATTATAGTGTATCGACGCTTCAATTCCCCTTTTTCCAGTAGCTTTTTCCCAGTAACCTAAAACACACATTTGGAACTAGACATTTAATGATGACAAAACACATTAAAATGGGAAGAGTAAAAGGAGTCTGTAATTAAATAAATGTTTATTCCTACTATCTTAAGCAAACAAAAATTAAAGATGTTACATATTATAGGATACTATTAAAAGAGATATAATTTCAACTTACGTTCTTGGAAGGCATGATTAGTAACAAATTGACATACAGTTATTACAACACAGTTGAACCTAGAGAATCCTATGCTAAGTGATGTAATCTGCACACTTACATGCAGAATGTAAAGAAAAAGAAATTGAATAGCAAACAGAAACAGAACTACCAGGGTGGAGAGGAGGAAATGCTTAGAAGTCAGTCACAGATTAAATGGTCGTTAGGGGAGATGATTCTAAATCTAGAGATGTAATTCACAGCATTAAGACCAGAGTTAATGACAACCTATAGCATTAATTTAGTAATAGATTTTAGGTGTTCTTATTACAGATACACACAACCAAACAAAGTTTATGTGAAAGGTTATCACCTTCGTATGCCTGATTGCAGGGGTTATTTCAATGTTTATAGTGTACACCTTAAATGTATACACCAAAAGGTAAACTTAATACTAGAATGTAAATTTGACAATCCATGAGATTAAATGTAAGAAATGAGAGCACCCTACGGGAGGATAAAAAGTAACAATTTATAAAGTACACATAAACCTGAGAGGACTGATACGCAAAACAGACATCCCCGATTTATACTATCATTACTATTAATTTGAAATGTAGTTACGGAAGGAAACAAAGGCAGAGACAGAGAAACAAAGATCCATCTTTCATCCACCAATCCACTCCCCAAATGGCCAGAACGTTTGGAGCCTAGCCGATTGGAAGCCAGGACCCAGGAGGCAGAAGCTAGGAGCTCTTCTGGGTCACCCATGTAGGTGCAGGAATCCAAGGACTCGAGCCATCTTCCACTGCTTTCCCAAGCCACAAACAGGGAGCTGGATCAGAAGTGGAGCAGCTGGGAAATGAACTGGTGGCTCATATGAGATGCTGGTACCACAGGCAGAGGCTTGGCTTACTATGCAAAGGTGCCAGCTCCATTCCCAGATTATTTTTACAAATTCAAACAGATGTAAACCCATACCTATAACAGCAGGTGTCCCTACATAACAGGTATTCTGAGTTGTTGAATAAATGTTAAACATCTTTTGGAATAAAGTTATCAAAAAGTTATTATTGGGAGTTGGTATTGTGGCACTGTAGACTGGTCCACTGCTTGCAATCACAGCATCCAAAACAAGAACGCCAATTCAACTCCCAGCTGCCCCTTTTCTGATCCAGCTCCTGCTAATGTGCCTGAAACAGGTGGAAGATGGCCCAAGGCAGTGGAAAGCAGCCCGAGTACAGCAGGATGGAGTTACCAGTTCCTGGCTTTGCCTCTTGGGAAGGGAGAGAATGGACAGAAGATCTGTCTCCCTCTGTAACTAACTGCCTTTCAAATAAACGAATCTTACAAAAAAAAAAAAAAAAAAAATTAACTGTCAGAGAATTACATTGAGTTCTTGGAGTCTGGACTGGAACAGCTCAGTCCTAGCCAGCTGCCATTAGAATAAACCAGAGGGTAGGGAAAAAAGATCTTTCACTTATTCTCTGCCTCTCAAGTTTGTTCTATAACTTGATTTTTTTAAGATCTACTTTCTAACGTGAAAGAGCTACAGAGACAGGAAGAGACAAAGAACAACAGATCTCCCACCCGCTGGTTTAGCCCCAAAATGGGCCACAATGTCTGAGGCTGGGCCAGGCCAAAGCTGGAAGTCCATCAGATCTTGCTGCATGGGTGGTAGGGGTCCACCTAAGTGGTCCAGTCTGCCTCTTTCCAGGCATAGTAGCAGGGAGCTGAATTGGAAGTGGAACAGCAGAGACTGGGGACTTAAACTGGAACTCACAGGGGACACCAGCTGCAGCACAGTATGCCGTCCCGCCCAATTGTTTTTAAACCACTGAGTATGTTTATCATACAAAAGTAAGTGAGCTCATGAAAAGCTGAAAACATCAAAATTACCAAGCTCTTCCAGCAACAAATGATTTCTCAACTGCTATTACTCAGAAAATTTGGATTTAACTAAAATCAATTTACCTCTGTGTCTACAACAACATTGTAGAGTCGTTCCCCAGCCACCAATTCTAAAGCTGTGGTTGCAGAAGTATCTTTTACATTAATCAGAGAAGCTACAAGTCCTTTCACACAATTTCTATTCCAGTTCTTCTCTGGATCTCTTAAAAAAAAAAAAAAGACAGAAATTAATTCTAAATATGAAAACAGAAAAATAATGATGTACTATAAGAGCTCTTTTGAACATATTAAAAAGGTGAAAAAAAAAAACGCATTTTAACAAAAAACTTTAAAATGTCCCAAATGACTAACAAGCTATTCTTTCTTAAATTAAAAAAATCTTTCACTTATGTTTTCAGAGAAAAAAAAACTCTGATATCCTAATCTCTGTAATACACATCAATACCATACATATTTCATAAAAAAATTCATAAAGCAAAACAAACAAGTAGATAACTAACTGTAATGAATCACATTACAGACAGTCTTAACTGAGATAAAGTCCCCTCATTTTAGTTTTAACCAAAGATTATTTATTGGCATTAGTAGTTATGAAATTTCCCAAGAATTTCCCTGCCAAGATGTGAAACAGCTCAACAAATCTTTAAGAAAAATATACTAAGTAAGGAAAAACAGTATACAACAATTCTCATACAAAAGCATTGGTGACAGAAAGCTTTCAGACTGTCTTCTGGTTTAAATCAAACATATTGGTCATTATTACATTAAAATTCTTAGTTGACATTTCTTACTTGTAGGCAAATAGAAGATTGGGAAACCTGGCCAACAGAGCTTCGTAGGTCTCCCTCAGCCTACTGATATCACGAGACAGTTGCCTGCGTTTTTCCAAAAGGCTTTCTTCCTTATTTTCTGAAGAAAAAATAATAAGCAAATTCAGACATTCTACTGAGTAAAGGAAAATAGTTTTCTCCATTTTCAAAGTATTATTAGGACTAAAACATCAATTTCTAAAAGGCATTAAACACAAACCTTCATAATTTAGTTTTTTCATTTCTGCTTCCAGTTTTTCTTTCAGTTTTTTAACAGCTTCAAAAGCTTCTTGATCTTTCCTATAACCACTATCCATCTTCTTAACTTCGGCTTGCTTATTTTTTAACTCCTGTTGGGCATGCTTCAACTTCATCTGAGCCTAAAGTGGCACATTTAATACATGATATGGACAGACTGAGTTAGGTTTAACAGAGAAACCAGATTTAAAAATACAACTGTTTGGTCTCATGGATTAATACTGCAATAGATCAATAATTTTTCAGTATTTTCTATTCTAAAGCTACTCACGATATACACTAATATAAATAATCAAATAATATGCATTTAAAAGTCAATAGTTTTAATATTTTTTATTATTAATATTTTAAAATGTTAATGTGAACAGCTTTAATACAAAATATTGCACTAATAAAGTTGGGAAATTGACAAATAACTGTAAGGACCTGGTTATAGTCAAAAAAATGGAGAGCTAGAAATCAAAATGCGAGCAACTTTTTCTATTGTCTTGGACCCTGTGGAGGTCTGCTGGGAACAGAAGGCAATTATGTCTGGAAGACTGTAGTGCAAGGACATTTTCGCTGGCTTTAAGCGAGGCCTTCAGAACCGAAGGGAACACATTGTACTTCTTAAAATTGAAGATGTTTATGTTTGAGATGAAGCTGAATTCCACTGAAGTGCTTATGTATACAAAGAACACACAACACAGTGACTCATAGTGGCAAACCTAACCAAACTAGAGCAATCTGGGGAAAGGTAACTCGTGCTCATGGAAACCGGCATGGTTTGTGCCAAATCCCAAAGCAACTGTCCCGTCAAGGCCACTGACATGGTCTGTGCGATGCAGGAACCCTCGAGGATTTAAACTGTTAAAAATAAATAACAATGAAAAAAAAAGACCTCTAGTAGTTTTTCTACTCAGGTGTGTATGTATTTGTTTATATTTGTATCAGCTTATCAGTGGAAAACCCTGAAAAGCAAGTTCCTTGACACTTAGCATATCATTTTAACAATGTTTAGCTGCCAAAGCACAATGTGCAAATGAGCTTCTTACAGCACGTAATGTCTCCCTTTACCTGTTTGGCTTCTGTCTGAGCTTTACTGATATCATTTTTACAGGCCATCATTTGCCCAGCCAGAGTTGCCTCGGCTCCGTCTTCATTACTGGAGAGGCCAGCGGAAACAGCATTGAAGTGCTGCTGTGCAGCAGCCAAAGCTTCGGCATCTTTATTACTTGCTTCTTGAAGGGCGTGCAGTCCATCTGTTATCTTTTTAACCTCTTTTTCCTTCGCTGCTAAAGTTCTGGAATCCTTTAGGAAGAGTTTTGCAAATTAGAGAACATTTTAGGAAAAACATCCACTTTCTTATATACAAATACCCAATGTCATCACATTGCTATAGCAATATCAAGCAGGCTTAAGACAAATAATTTAATCATCATAATTTTAAATACTGAATTCTCACTTTGGAATCTGCTCTGTTTACGGGACATTTTGACTCTTACATACACTACTTGAAGATGGCTGCAGAGACTGAAGCAGAGATAAAGAAATATGGAAACAGTCCCCTAGCTGCTGGGTTTTCAAATACTTGTTCATTCCCAGGACCCTCTGGGATATTCAGATACCTAGAATACCTTCGATAGCGAGTATTCAGATGGACTCTGAAGCATCTGAGGAGAAACCAACACACGTAATGCAGGCTTTCACAGAAGGGAGACCATCTAAACAAAAGGGATGGAGAAAGGCCAGAAACGCGTGCTTCATAAAGGGGTGCTGCATATCCAGATGACTGTGTGATGCAATCAGAAATGAGAACATACAAGGTACCAAGCTGTATACTCCTACTGAGAGGAAAAACAAACAAGCAAAAACAAAGAGAATTCATTTTGGGGGGGGGTCTTTAGATATTGGGGCTCACATGACAACATTTCTAGGTCTCCTCAGGGCAACCGTTAAACTGGTAACACCGCCAGTTTTGAGGATGAGTTCTGTGATGCCTGGTGCTGATCTGCAGTAGCTGGGCCCCTGAGAATGTCTTCGGTGTCAGTGGCCAGGATTCTCACAGGAGTCCTTTATAGGCACTGAGATTTGGGTCATTCAAAGCAAACAATCTCGCCAACGCATGAGGAGCATACTCTCTCACATTCAAGAACTCAAGCCCTAACCGTGCACATATCCAATCCTGCCTGGCATCTAAACTACCCAAGTTCCAAAGTTACTGAATCCTAAATGAAAAACTCTTCATTCAAAATCTGTTAGGGATAAAATTGCTACAAATCATGAACACCATCAGCTCAAACTGGCTAGCCAAAAAGGCCTTCAGGGCACGAGACTAGTGTTAAATTCACGCCAAAGCCGCTCAGAAAAGCCAAAGAAGTATCCTAAACACACTCAAAATAAATTGCCTCTGACAGCCCTACAGTTAGGAACTCCTGGGTATCTGACATGTACCCCGCCTGCCGGGTTTTCCTTTGGCCCCAGGGTCAAGCTGATCAACAATGCTGTCATCTACAAATGGTACCATATATGACAGCGGGCCTTGCAAGTTGCTCAGCAAACCTTGGCACAGGCCCTGCTTTAAAATCCACTAGTTTAACAGAATTACAGATGTTTTTGTTGACCAAAGCTAAGGCAAGACCAAACTAGCACAGGTACACCCACATCTCTGGTTTGGATTCTAACTTGCCTGAGGCAGTCACCAGTGTAGGAGGACACTGTGACCCTAGAAGGTCAGTGAGCACAGGATTATGGTTGGTTGGATAATATTTGGAGGAGAATAACCAAAGGGCTACCTTTTGTATACCTTATTGGATATCATTTGCATAAGAACAGTTGAGTGGACAGTATGTATATGAGAACACCTGGTGGAACATACAAGACAAAAGAGTTCCAAACAAAAGCATTGATGGTTTTGTAGATGAGCTCAATACTTCCTCCCTTATCCCCGTATGGCCCTCAGTGTATAAAGTCTGATGCCACTAATAAACTACGGCTTTTGACCATCAGTCAGGGTCCACGCGTGTTATTACACTACGCATGTATTTACATTACCAGCTGGCTTTACATTACAAGCTTGGTGGCTCCGCGCACCAAGTCCATCGCTGAGGGACAGCGATAACCAGAAAAAAAAAAATACTTTCAAATGTTAAGTCCTTCCTTGTTAATGAGCATTGGTGGAGACTGAGCATCCTAAGTTTAGCATTCTTACAGGATTGCTTAAAGTTTCACCAATAAATCGGGCAGGATCAACACAGAACCAATGACAAAACAGAAATGGTAATGGTAGGTTTAAGATAGGGCCAGGGGAACCCCTGAGTGACTAACACTCCATAAACAAATGGCTAGCTTACCAGAAGGACACCAAGTGACACCAGGGCCTACTCGTAGTCCAAGTTTTGGAGACGTGCCTACCAATAGTGCGGCATGGCTTACTCATGTCGCTGTGGAACAAAGCAGAAGAGGTCCACTGGCCTGTAGTCACCATTAGGCCAATGAAAGGCCATCTTGACTTACACTGATTTTGGACATCCCACCCGCACTACATGCAGTTACGATGTCCATTCAGGCCAAACTCAATCACATCTGGCTACATTTTCATGAATCCCTAGCCCACTGCCAACAGCCCAGCCTTTGGGTTACGAGAATACCAACTGGGCCCAGCAAGTAGCTTAGCGGCTAAAGTCTTCACCTTACAAGCACCAGGATCCCAACTGGGCACCGGTTATAATCGTGGCAGCTCCACTTCCAATCCAGCTCCCTGCTTGTGACCTGGGAAAGCGGTCGAGGATGGATAGTCTTGGGAACCTGCTCCTGCATGGGAGACCCAGAAGAAGCTCCTGGCTCCTGGCTTCGGATCACAGCAGCTCCGGCCGTTGTGGCCACTTGGGGAGTGAATCATCAGATGAAGATCTTCCTCTCTGTCTCTCCTCCTATCTGTATATCTGCCTTTCCAATAAAAATAAATAAACCTTTTAAAAAAATAGGGAACACTATCTGAGCAACTAGACTGCTAAAGGATCCCCTATTTGAAAACAAGGATTAAAGCAAGTTATTTGTTATTTCACTATAAGCAACAAATGTCATTCATGTGGATAGTGAGGTTACCAGGGCTGTTCCCATGAATTAATATCACATTTTTCTTTCTTAAAGATCTACCTATTTATTTAAAAGAGTGATAGACACAGATGGAGAAACAGAAAGAGATCCTGCTGTTGATTCACTCCTCATGTTTGCAGCAGCTGGGTTTGAACCAGGCCAAAAATAGTGACCAGGAACTCTCATCCTGGCCTACCACGGTGGGGCAGCGGACAAGCACCTGGGCTTATCTTCTGTTGTCACCTCAGGTGCATTAGCAGACCCTGCATGGGAAGCCGAGCAAATGGACTGGATCAGCACTTTTGTATGGGATGGGATGCCTGGGTCTCCAGACAGCCTAGACTGTTGGGACTACTTCAACCCTCACATACTTGCAGATGTTCGAACGGCTTTCACTGATCAAGGACCCTTAGTTTCTAAGCAACACAACCATGGATACGTCACACATTCTGTTACCAACAAGGCAATGCAGCCCTTGAAAATGCACCAACCAACTCATAAAACCACCGAGCATTTCCATGTTTTATTGGTGGAAGCTGCAATCTGACTAGAACAGTACAGATACTGAACACCGACTCCAGCTCAAGGAAACACCACCGCAGCACATGGCGAGAAACACTGAGCCTGCTGTGGAGAGGGGTGGACAACACAGTCACTCAGACTGCAGCTGTGAAATCCTGATCCCAGTGTTCCCAACTATTTCTTTGTCACTCTTTGCTCCTAATCGCTTTTTCCTTCTAGAATGCATATCCTAGGAGTGCTTTGGGGCTTGAGATGCCACAGTACCCAAAAGAGCCCCTATCTCTAATCTGGAGGGTCTTCACCTAGATGCCTCCCCTCTATGGGATTCAGAAGAAGAGGGATAAGATCAAGGAATATCAGAATGCTAGTTTCCTCTCATGGGATCACGGGACTGGGCATATCTGAACCTTCTACTTAAGTTGGCAATGTTATATCAGAAATATAGTATGTGACCTCCCTTACAACAACACTGGATTGATGCTTACTATGTTTTTTTTAAAGATTTATTTTATTTTTATTGCAAAGTCAGATCTACAGAGAGAAGGAGATGAAGAAAGGAAGATCTTCTGTCCCATGGTTCACTCCCCAAGTGGCTGCAACGGCTGGAGCTGAACTGATCTGAAGCCAGGAGCCTGGTTCCTCTTGCGGGTCTCCCATGTCAGTATAGGGTCCCAAGGCTTTGGGCTGTCCTCAACTGCTTTCCCAGGCCACAAGCAGGGAACTGGATGGGAAGTGGGGCTACCGGGATTAGAATCGGTGCCCATATGGGATCCTGGAGCATGCAAGGCAAGGACTTTAGCCTTGCCTTGGTTACTGCGCTGGGCCCTAGGCTTATTATGTTTTGATCATGCCATATAGGCAACGGGTCTACACACAGTAGCACTGGGACAGGCAAACAAATTGGATTGCTATACCAATTCAGCCCCACTCTATGTGATATTTAGGGACCATCAAAGATCCTGGGAGTTACTTCTGCATGGGGAACTAACCTGCCAATTGCTTTTTTCTATAAACATATGGCAAAGAAGGTCAAGAAACCAATTTCCAAGCTACGGCCACCAAAGCAGACCTAATAAAATGCCAGATATGACAGTTAAAACCATAGTCTGTCACAGACCACAGTTACCAGATGGCCCTTCCAGGAGTAAACTACTATATCAACTTCTAACTTCACAGTCTATACTAACAGACCCGAAGTCTGGCTTATTGAAACAAGTATGACTTCTGTCATACTGGAAATAGTGTCAAATATCCTACTTTAACTTAATAGATTCTAGCACAATGCAAAAACTAACAAAATCTTAATGGTAGTATGAAGTACTACTATGTTCTTTGATTACATGTATGAGGAGTGCTCTAGCAGCAATGATGAAAACAAGGACTCGACAAACACTAGTCCCCTGTGTTGCAGGAGCTTACCTGGTAACTTGGTTTTAACGGGGCTATCTGCGTCAGGGAACGGCCTGGGCAGATGTTCCCCCTTTTCTGACCAATAATTCTCAACAATAATTGAGATAGGGAGAAAAGCCAGGATTGTATGCCAGTCCTCTTCCAGAAACAGGATGGCCTTTAATGCTTTTCAGCATAGTGTTTAACATTACCCCGTGGCAGAAAATCCAGGTCAGCCTACTTTCTGTGTCCCTCAGCAGTGCTGCAACAGGGCACATTCAAATGAGCTGGTCTACTCCGGCAGCTTCTCTAAGCAGACGGCAATAAACCCCTGGTTTCTGTTGCCCTTTGCTGCCTATCTGTAACGAAGTCCTTTTCACAGAGTAAGTTTAACCTGAGGACACTTTGTCATACTGGACTCAAGACAAGTTGATAACCAACACACAATAAAGCAACTTCACGGAGTTCAGGGAAAGAGTTCAGTAGAGTTACAGATTTAGAAGACACACCATGTGGACAGTATTTAGAGCTCCAGGCTCGAGGAAATCACCTGAGACATAGGTGTAAACATGCTGAGCGCCGGCCTTGGGACAGGCTAACACACAGAGATCAGAAAGAAGACAGGAGAAAAAAATGCAGCATCTGTTGCTTCCATGTGGGAAGTCTAAGTACCTGACAAGATTAGGAGAGGGGAAAAATGAACTAAAGCAAGGCAGTCCTTCCACTGGAGCTTGATGAGCCGCGATTTAAAAACAAAGCACGCAAAAGGAACACATTTGACAACCTACTATCAACTGCTGGGTGAGACAGCTGTATCATATTCACCTTGCTTTGACAATTTGTCTGAAATTAGATCCAACCGATTCTTAAGTCAGTAATTGTTATTTATGTGAACAGTTATTTCTGTTCTAATAGAACAGTATAAAGATATACTTCACTTTATCAAGTTGATCTTTCTCAACGAACAAATATATATCTTTACTAAGAATCACCCTCAAGAAAATTTCCGTAACTAACAATCACAAAACTAGTCACCAACCTGCAGAGCTAACAGCATTCCTGACTCCTCCTTTACCAAGAATATCTCCTCGTACCCCTCAAGGAGACTGCCTCCTCCAACAGTGTCACTCCCAGTCTTACCTCCTCCAACAGCGTGTCTAAACAAGCTCCCCTGGCACCACAAGTGTGAATTTCTCCACTGGAATTTTACATTCACTATTTATTTGAACAAAATCAAGCCTCGTCCACAACCATTATTTCTACATTACCCTTCCTTCCAATGACTTATTTATCCTTCTTTTGTCAGAAAACTTTTCAAGAGTAATCTACACTCTTTCTTAAATTTTTCCATTCTGTGAGAGCATGAACAAACCCCTAACCTGGATAACAGGTGATATGTCCTTGAAACACTTTTTCATTTTGCCTCAGTACCACTTGTTGGCATAATTTTCCTAATTTACCTATTCACTTTTTTGTCTTCCAACTTCTACATGTTTAAGTAATCAAGTCTTCAAAACTTTGACCTCTTCTCTTTCTATTTATACATATACACACTAATACTCCTGATAATTTCACCTAGTCTTATGGGTTTCAGCACCATTTCTACACTCATAATCCCTCAATCTGTATTCTTAGCCTGGATTTACCAGACACGTGCTTACCTGAACAACAAGCCTATTACTTTCACGCTGTACTTATATTCCCCCAACCAAATTCCCCTTTTCGCTATCTAAGCTCATGGCAACTTTTTTGTTTCAACACCTACCCAACATAAAATCTTAAACCACAGCCTTCCTCCTCTAAACGTTAAATTCCAAGCTTTACTTTTTTCCCTCCACATCAGTTGTCATTACGTCACGCTGTATGCCTCCCTTACAGATCTTCTTACTTCCCCACCACAAGATAGGGACTTCTGATCATTTTTGCACTACTGTATTCCCAGCCCAAATACCTAAGGTCACACCACACACTCACTACACTCTAGTAGAATGGATAAAAGTACATTCATGGCAACTAAATTACGCTTTTTATTCACTTACTTCAACCATATTTTTTTCCAGCTCTTTGCGTTTGTTCTCTTCACTTGCCAGGTTTTTCTTCTTAAGGTCAAAAGCACTTTGGGACTTAGTATTAACTCGCTGAGCTTCGGCAAGAGCATCTTCCAAGGACCGGAGTATTCCTCCAATTTCCTATAATTAAATGGACTTGATTCAATTAAGCTACTTCATATATTTGTGCTGTCATTTTATTTTGTGATTTCTACAAAATATTTACTTTACATTCCATTATTCTACTTTACAATGAACAAGGTAATACAGAAAGCAAAGCCCAGTGAATCCAAAATAGCATTTGTAGCGTACTATTTTGGGATTATGTTATCTGCTTTAATTTACATATTCTAACCTTATCTTTTCTTTTTTCCAATTCTTCTATTTCATGATTAAGTGCCTTTATTTTTTTATCAGTCTCAGATAATTCCTCTTGAAGCTTTGTAATTTTATCCTGCATTTCTTTTAATTCCTCAGCGGAACGATCTTTGGTGTCTTCAGCCAGCAAAAACTGATAAGCAATATACAAACGACTCAAATGTTCTATTTCTCTCATTACTTTCTGGTACTCCAAATACGAAGATCTTTCCTGAAAGAGAAGTCACCAATAAAGAAAAACTCAAAATTCATATTTTTAAAAATGGTAAAAAATCAAACTAGAGTAGTACATATCAAATTCTCAGGACACAGAGATTTTATGTTAGATGATAGTGACATATAAAACTTTAGAAAATTCCAAAAAACATCAGAACTATGGCTTTTTTAGGTACCATTAAGAGATTTCTAATGAATCGTATTAGTCAAGGAGCTGGGAATAACAAAAGAAATGTGGCCATGAGATTCATAAACAGGTACTAACAATGTGTATAAAAAACCTAATAAAGAGTCTGTACGGAAAAGCTACGGGACCCAGCATGATAGCCTAGTTCTTCAAGTCCTCGCCTTACACACAGGGATCCCACATGGATGCTGGTTTGTGTCCCAGAAGCCCCACTTCCCACCCAGCTCCCTGCTTGTTGCCTTGGAAAACAGTAGAGGACAGTCCAAAGCCTTGGGATCCTGCACCCGTGTGGAAAATCCGAAGGGGCTCGTAGCTTCCGATCAGCACAGCTCCGGCTACTGCGGTCATTTGGGGAGTGAATCACTGGTTGTAAGATCTTCCTTTCTGACTCTCCTCCTCTTTGTATATCTGCCTTTCCAATAAAAATAAATAAATCTTTAAAAAAAAACTGTACATCCACCATGACATGCTACTATGCGTGTTGGAGCAGTATTACCACGGTGCCAATTAACATCCTCTCCAGCATTACCTCACGCGCTCACCCTCACAGCACTGAGCTTGACTCCCTAAGAGCCCGCTGGCACAAAGTAACAACTAGGGACCCAGGCAGTGGCACAGCACACTAATCCTCCACCCCATGGTGCCAGCATCCTATATGGGCACCAGTTCATACCCCAGCCACTCCACTTCCCATCCAACTCCCTGCTTATGACCTGGGAAAGCAGTGGAGGACAACCCAAGTCCTTGGGCCCCTGAACGCACATAGGAGACCTGGAGGAAGCTCTTGGCTTCTGGCTTTGGATTGGCTTAGCTCTGGCCATTGCACTCATTAGGGGAATGAAACAGCAAATAAAAAACCTGTCTTGATCGCTCCTTCTCTCTAAAAACATGCCTTTAAAAATAAGAATCATCTTTAATAAAAAAACCCCTGAATTCTTATTTATACATGAAGAAACAATTCTTTGAGATGATCTGTCTACATTGTTAGAAAAAGTGTATCAATGCCAGTTCCGAAACCTAAATTAAAACCCTTGATTACCTAGTCATAAATGAAAAACCTTCAAAACCCCCAAATTTTTCCAATATTTACACTACTATAGGACTCAACAAACAGCTGAGTAGTACCAACATTTAATGAATATTTAATAAATTATTAAACACATACCTTAAAAAAATTAACACACTTTATAAGGACACTCTAAATTTCCCAAGCTTTATGATGTCAAGAGCTTTAAAGATTAGAGAAAATCCAATAGATGGTTTCAATATTTCACTACAAAATGCCTCGACAGCAATAATTACCAATGATCCTAGACATCTTCCCATTAACCCACCCTATTAACATTCATTACCAGTGAGGGTTACTAAAAACACTGCCTTTAAAATCACTTGTTCCTATTAATTTTAATTACCCAGTAAAATCCAAACTTCTTTATCTTCAATAAAGCATTAACATCTGGCATACAGTTATCTGAGATTATAAATATCATTGTCCAAAACCACTATGACTTAATAAATATTAAGAACATATCCTCTGAAAGCAGAAGGTTGACTTATAGAGGACTAAATTTAACTCTTCATCTCATTCCATAAACACTCAAGAAATGTTACACACACTTCATCCCTACATTTGACTTCAGACACAGCACCAACTTCGAGACATAATGGCTGGCTTCACATATGCAGTGCATACCTCTTTCAGTTTTTGAATGGTTGGAGTAATTTCTTCTTCAAGTATCTAGAAAATAAACGAAAATAAGTATTTTCAGGATATAAGTTATCCTCAAAACCTTTTTCACAAAAGAAATTATGCAGAAGATTCTGGAAAACAAACAAAATTGTCTCTCTCTTTACAAGCAGAAAACCCAAATGGAAAGTTACACACTTCTTCAAAAATGTTAATGATTTTAATTACCGTCTTAATTTCTTTCAGTTTAGCTTCCTTTTTTTCTATAGTTTTCTGGGCAGCTATTTTTTTGTATTCATACATCCTGGTTCCAGCTGCTTCTTCTATCATGGATAAAATCTGAAATGACAATTAATGTTCTCAGATTCTTAAACAGTATTTCTAGTTGGAATTTGCTCAAATATGTTATTACAGTCCTTGCCTCAAAAAGCAACAAAGCTAACAGTCCTAGTAGACAATAAAAGTTGAATAGGTAAAAAAAAAATATGTATGCATATATTAAGAGGCAATTTGCGCAGAGTTAAGATTCATCAGTTAGGAACCTTAGACTCATACTGTAATGCCCGGGTTGAGTTCTAGCACCATTTCCAAATCCTACTTCCTACATGCACATCACAGGAGGCAGAAGAGTACAGTGTTCCAGCCCCTGACAAGGATGGAAATAGGGTTTTGAACCAGTGGCTGATGCCTGGCCTATCCTGGATGTTAACAGCATTCAGGGGAGTGAATCAGCAGAAGGAAGATCTCTCAAATACAACAGTTTAACAAATACATGCATTGTTAACTATTTCTAATACCTAAGAAAAGTTTCTAGTCTTGACTCCTACTTTAAAATCAAACTTTGTTTTCTGAGATTCATCTCTTAAAGGTGAAGCCAAAATCTGCCATTTTCTAGCCCTGAGTAATTCCCCAGCATTAATTTCTGCGGCTTTTCTCACAGGCGCTGGCCTGCTCAGTGGTCAACTCGTCGGGAAGAGATGGAAATAGTGTCCACAGCCACTGTCCCTTATTATAGCAGAGATGATTTCTACTTGGGGGAAAAAAAACCTGAAAATACTCCTGTTCCTCCTGCCACTGCAGACAAGGTGGGTGGTCTGGCTGTCAATAGTGAAGCCAAAACTAGTGGGTTTAAGACAAAAGCATCTAGTAATTTCAGAAAGCAGCTGGTTGTTTTAGGAAACAAATTTAGAGGGGTCAGTGAGGTGGCTTAACTAGCTAAACTTCAGCCTGCAGCTCTACCCCAATGCTTCACTTCCCATCCAGCTCCCTGCTAATTGCCTAGGAAAGCAGCAGATAATGGCCCAAAGCCTTGAGACTCTGAAGCCACAAGCTAGACCGAGAATAAGCTCCTGTGTCCTGACTGGCTCAGCTCTTATAGCAGCCATGGGGGGGGGGGGGTAAACCAGCAGATACAAGGGAGATCTTTCTTTCCTCTGTAAATTTGTGTTTTCAGTAAACATAAATTTTAAAAAAAATAGAAAAAAAAGTACAGAGTTGACAGCTCTGGAGAAGCTCTTGGAGAAGCTTTGTTTTCTATGAGAAATCAATTTTTAAGTTAGCAGTAACACAGAAAAGAGTGTTAGGAGATGGCATGGAAGGTGTACATGTGGGAAATGGAAAAAAAAAGAACCACACAAAACAGAAGACGAATTTACAGTAGAAAATAATAATATATTTCAGGAAGCAGGTAAGAGTTGGACAACAGGTTTATAAAACCATGAGAAAAAAAAGACCACATAAAAGTAGCAACAAGCCTCTGACTGAGCCTGAAACTCATAAAGGAGGGGAAACGGAGAATGGTGAAACAGAAGATAATATATCGTGAGCTGTGAGAATGTTAAATCGACTCCCCACCAGTTAACAGAAACCTCTGAAGAGGCACAAAGCAACAGCAGCATGAGAGGGTTGAACAGAGCTGGAATCACTTTGGGGAAGCCACAACAAGCAGCACTGGATGCTGAGGAAAGAAAATCTGTTTTTAGGGGCTCCGCAGCGTGGCCTAGTGGCTAAGGTCCTCGCCTTGATCCCATATGGCCTCTGGTTCTAATCCCGGCAGCTCCACTTCCTCTCTATCTCTCCTCCTCTCAGTATATCTGACTTTGTAATAAAAATAAAATAAATCTCTTAAAAAAAAATCTGTTTTTGGAGCTGACATCCAAGAGTGCAGAGAAAAAGGAGGTCAGAAGAAGCAGAGAGGCAACTGAGAATACAGAAGTCAATAAAGGACTCAGACAGAAGTGCGGCCTGTCACTGCAGGAAAGCAGGACACTGCAGTGCAGCCAAGGGCAGAGCCCGCAGACCCAGGAAACCAGGCAGTATGTGGACATGAACCAGAGGACCAATGAGACAGCAAGGCTGTTCCGCAACGACAGTGCAGTTAGTGGGTTGTCGGATGCAGGGTTCTACTGACTCTCGGACTTTTGCAGGGCTGATAGAAAGGCAAAAGATGACTCAAAACCAATTCCTAGTTAGGAAGTTAAGCTGTGAATGGAAAAGGGGCATCAGGAGATGGATGTCAGATCAAGACAGCCTGCTGAGAAATCATACAAAGTGAAGTCATACTAAGTTACAGCAGCTGCTAATGAAGAGGAACAAGAGGAAGATGGACGAGGATGAAACATGCAAGGCTCAAGGAAGGAGATAATCACAAGACTGAAGAAACAACCCATGACGCAGATCTTGAAAATGAGTCTCTTCAAGAAAATGAAAAGAAAGTATTGAAGACCTAAAACTTTGCCTGAGATATGCTGGACTTAGCAAAGATCATTTCAAAAGGCTAAAAAGTGAAGAAGCAGTACTTTATACTACACAGGAACATCTTGAACTCACAGAAGGTGGCAATGTGGCAATTACATTCAAGCTGTCGAAGAGTTGCAGGTGTGGCTAAGCCTGTACGAGCAGCACCTGGAAGCCCACGACTGGCCGCCTGCAGTGACCCACTACCTGTTGGAGTTGGTTTATGGCTACAACTCTCAGTATGATCAGACAGTGGCACAGTTCAGGCAATCTACTGATGCCATTGAGAAGAAAATGGCTTTACTATACAAACAGATGGAGGAGGTTGAAGGATCACCCAGCGACCACAGTAAAGAGACTGAGGAGCTCAAAGAATTGCCCCTGAAGTGAGGGAAAACAGAAGACACAAAGGAACCTGAGCATAATGGCAATGCAGCTGAGCAAGCTCTGAAAGCTGCTCCCAGGGAAGAGGTTCCTCAGCCTCACGCCTGCCAGGAGAGAGCCAACAAACACCAGTCTTCACCAAACTGTGTGGCTGACGTTTCTCAGCCTTGTCAGAACAGAGAGGAAACCAATGGAGCAAAGTCTCCAGGAAAATGCTGCGTGAAAGCCAAGCAGGGGCTGAGGTGGACCAAGCCAAGGATGATCTCCCCGGTGGAAGAGAAGTGTCAGAAAACAGGTGGCTGAGAATCGGACAGAAAGCTGGGCTGCAGGGAGGACAGCGCCGGCTGAAGCAACAGCTGACGCACTGCACGTGAAGACAAGCACAGACAGAGCCCTGCTGCCCCCTGAGAGCAGTTCTGCATAATGTTTCCACTTCTGCGGTGTTCATTTTGTGCGATGTCAACAAAGTTTGTAAGCAAGAAAAAAAAGTTGAATACTTTAAGAAACCTTTTTCAGCCAGCCAGCCCTTCTGTGCCAGTGAGGCTGAAGCAGAGCCTAACACTGGACTCCTAACTGCACCATATGCTTTAAGGACTTGGACACATAATTTTCTCTACGCCTCAGTTCCTTCATCCAAAGCCCCTATGGTATCTCACAGCATCATTCAGAATTAAGTAAAACACGTGAAAAGCGTGCTCAACACTAATTTTATATGGACTATGTGTGATGTTCCTCTTTTCTCCAGTTGCTTCTACTCGTGATTAACTCATACCGCAAGAGGATTTCTTTCTGCTCTGGAACCCACTATGATGTTTACTATTCCCAAGTTTTCAAATCAGAAATGTCCTGGGACCAGCTCTGTGGCACAATGCATTAAATCACAGCTTGTGACGCTGGCAAACCATTACCCGAGCAGAAGACACCCATGCCACCCACGCGAGGACACAGATCTCATCTGCAGTTCCTGGCTTCCGGCTTCCCCGGGCCCTGATCTGGCTCTTGGAGCTACTGGAGGACTGGATCCACAGACGGAGCATCGTGTGTGTACCCTCATTCTTGCACCCTGTCTTCTTCCAAATAATCAATTCTATCTTTTTAAATTGGAAGTTTCCATCTCAGACATAGGAAATCTTTTCTCTGCCAAGACGATTTGGATACTTGTAACATCTCTGTGGGTCATTAAAAACTATCAACTTAAAAGATACTCTGTAATAGACCTAATGAATTCTGATTTCCACCTGAAATTATCCTGGAATGATTTTGTGAGCCTAACACAGCCTACTGGACAGTGCCCACTCCTGCCTAAATATACAAAGTGAGAATCACCTTTGCTCTGATACAGACTGCTACTATCATTTAGCAGTCTTCATCTTAGCTATTCTTAATAGAAATATAAATAATACTCATCGTCTCATATCAACTCTTTTGAAGGTGTGCCAATAGAAATTAAATCCTAAAGCCTGTGCAAGTTATTGTATGCAACACATTAATTTCACAGACTGATTTCTCCAGAATGTATAGGAATTAGTCCATGTCATGATTAAAGTTAATTTGTGTGAAATTACTATATTTACTATCTATAAACAGTTCTCTTACCTCTGGAGGCTTCATATTTAAAACTTTCGTAATTCGGCCCTGAAAATAAAATGGCAAGCTTGTTATTAAAATTAGAGACAATTTAATCTAAAGCCTTTCTGTCTATATGTAATGAAGGTACTGTATTTCAATACCCCCATCATTGGAAAGATCTTCATTCTATCCATACATAAAGGCTTTTGCTAAGATTTGGGACCAAAGTACTTTACAATTCCAGAACTTTGGAACTCTGTTGTCTCACTTTCTCACTTACCAGTGATACAAACTACCTAAACTATTAAATGATACAAATGAAACTATTTAACTGATATAAACTCAGACCATTAATGATATGTACAATTCTAAAACCACTATATAAGCTTTAGAATAATAAATGTTCATTTTTTAAACAGCCCTCAAACATAATTTGATGAAACAGACAACACAGTTCTAGACTGCAGAAAGAATAAAATAATGCCAGAAAAATCACTAAATTCACTACCAAAAACAACAAAACAAAACCTGTTTACCAGGCTTCAGAAAATCCCACTGCTTACATGTAGATTCACTTGAAATAAATTCTCCAACTATAAAATTTGTGATGTATGGGAAATATTTATATTTTTGTTTGGTATGTAGCAAATGTCACCCAAGTTTATGTGGTAGGAGGTAGGGCCTAATTAAGAAGCAGTTAAGATTAATTACAATGTCATCATTACAAGAGTCTGAGGGTTTCAGAAGTGAGATTAGCTTTTCTTGTTTGTTTGCTATTCATCACGGGATGATCAGCTCTTATTAGATACCAATGACACATCTCTGAGAGTCCCAACCTTCCGTGCAATGAGCTAACAAGCTATCGATTGTTTAGAAATTGCCCAGTGATATTGCTGGAGGAACACAAGATGGACTAAGACTCCGCCCACCAGGATCCCACCATTGCAACCATGACTTTTCTATAACTCCCTTAAAAGACAGAAGACTCGAATGAAATATCTAAATACAAAATATTAACCTTCACTTTTCATTTGAACAGATTTCTAAAATACAAAAAAAAAGGAAACCTTTTCAAACTTCCATACTTTAAATACTAAAATGCTTTAATCAATTCAATAACTTATGGGAATTGTATGGCAACTTATCAAATCAGCATGCATTGTTTTTGTAGTCACAAAATAAAATTAAGGAACATTGTCTTTAGACATTTTTCAGAACTTCAATGTATAAAATATGATAGAACATATCAATACAAATAGCTAAACCAAACCACATTTTTTAATAAGTGTCAAAATACAGCATAAGTAAAAAAAAAAACAGATTTATAAAAGACATTCAATATTAAAAGATGTCAAAATCATTGTGAAGGAGATACCAAGACCCCCCCCACATACACACACACACTCTCACATCCCCAATACCTGCATGATGAGAAAGTGGGGGTTGTTAACATTAAGACCAACAGAACAGAAGAGATCTTGTACTCTGGTGTTGTTTGCATTTACTCCATTGATTAAATATTTATTTCTGCCACCAATAACCACCTAAAATGGAAGCATTTTAAGAAATATAAATATACAAAGCACATCTTATGCCAATATAGTAAATAACTAGTATATTATCTTTCCTTTATTTGTCCCGTGATTTAACTAATAATACATGAAGGTAATGCTAAGTAAACAGTGAAGGGTGACACAATTAAAAGTGCAACACTAATCTGAGTGAGAGCAGCCAGCCTCTGATCCAGGCACTTTGTGGACAAATCAGGTCATCACATACAAGCACTCTAACGTCCCCTGCTGAGATCTTCCAGCTTTGAGTCTCCAAGAATGTATATATTAGTAGCAAAATACAGACTACTGGGGCTTGTGCAGTGGTGCAGAAGCTAATCCTCCACCCTGGGTACCAGAATCCCATATGGGCACCAGTTTGTGTCCCAACTTTTATACTTCCGACTCAGCTCTCTGCCAATGTTCCTGGGCATGCAGCATAGGCCAAAGCACCCTAACTGGGACACCCAGAAGCAGTTCCTGGCTCCCAGCTTTGGATCAGCTCAGCTCTGGTCACTGTGGCCTCTTGGGGAATAAATCAGTAGATGGAATAACCTCTGCATCTTACTTTCTCTCTCTGTAAAAATCTACCTTTCAAATTAAAATAAATGTAAAAAAAAAGTGGGGGGGTGGGGGCCTGATATATAGGTCATATAATTTACACTTGATCTTAGCCAAAAGGCTGAGAAGTGATTGGTCATATAATTTACATGATTTGTCACTGACTGAAATGTCATCACATTGCATGAGACTGTGTAAGCAAGATATTCTTAAGGAATCTTAACATTATTTGATGCAACAGTTGTGTTTAGGAACTTTCTCTCTCCCCTACGCTTCCCCTACGCTTCTGGTAAAGTCCTATCCTCCAAACACACGAGACATCAAAACTCCTTGATGACCTACAGGTTTGCTTGCCACTCACCTGCCTTGTTACTGTGATTTCATCATGAACTTCAAATCCTAAAGGACTCTGCTTTTTGTCAGAATTGTCAAAGGTGATTGACACTGAGGCTTTTGTAATACCAGCCTGTCCATTTTTGTAAACCAAATCTTGCAAATTAGAAGCTCGCACCTAAAACAAACATTTTTCAATTATAAAACTGCACACCGCACAAGTAGTACTAGAAATGAGCTTGTTGTTCGTGGAAATTCCACCCATGAAGTATCCATTAAGCAGATAAGTAAGCCTGGCTCATCCACAGTGTGGAAAGTGGGTAACCATTTGTAATGAACAGATAAACTTCTCAAAGAACACTAACAATTCTGAATTGTTTTCTACTCAGCTCTTAACCAAATCTGCGAGACCATAAGATAAACAGTGCCTGTGAATTTCACTAGTCATCCGATCCATTCGAAGAGCATCAAAATGCTTTGAACACAAGCGGAGAAGCACAATTCCTGAAAGAAGACACCCTTAAGGTGAAAATATCTGAATTTGTATCTTTATAGGCTGGGCCATACATAATTCAGCCTTTTATTTTCTTGTTTAGTAGAAGGAATCAGAAATAATTCAGAGCAAAAAAGCGCAAATGAGAATACTGGCAATGATTCCCAAGCTCATGAACAAGTCACTTGTCAAGCTTAACTTTATGTAAACGGGAAGGCTGACATTTTACCTGAGACAGGTTTGAAATGCCTAGCAAGAAGCAGATGGAGTCCAGGATGTTAGACTTGCCACTACCGTTTAAACCGGTGATGGCGTTGAAAAGCGGGTCAAAGCCATTGACCTCGGTCCTCTGAGCATAGGACTTGAATCCTTCAAGAATGATGGACTTGATGTGCATTTTCAGGACTGTCTTGTGCAGGCAAACCTCCGGAAGGGATCAAAGTGGCGACAAAATAGTTCTGTACAAAACAAAGAACTCCACGTAAGTGGGATGCAAACCTGGCAGTGAGCCCGAGACTCAAACAAGAACAGAGCATCAGAAGTGAGTGGGCCGGTTGACAAACCACCCTTCTGTGAATATGTGTAATCTTAGCAAAGAACCAGGGTCTGGAAGCGAAGCCGTTCACCCTGGCAGTCGCACTGGGCTGCCCTTCCAAACTCCTCCTCTGACCAGCAAAGCCCAGCGCTTGCTTCACGCCTCATTCTCTGTCCACTGCTCTGCTGCTCCTGCAGGATCCCTCCTTTGCTGCTCTCGGGTCTGTTACAGGTGTCACCTCAGCGGGGTTCTTTCTGGGGCACCTCCACCCAGACCCTCCGCTGGCTTTTTCCTCGGTGACCAATAAAAGCGGCCACGAACCAACTCAACTCGTCAATTAAGCATCTTGACTAACTTCTACCACTGCACCCCCGACTACGACGAGTTAATGCAGTCACTACATGCCTATTTTCCGCAGCTTTCTCCAAACTTTCTGACCACACTTCCCGAGCCCCGCCAAGCCCGCGCAGACACCTGCCTCTGCCCCTCACCACCTCCAGCAGCCGGAGTCCAGCCCGCCCTGTCCCGCCGGAACCTCAGGCCGGGCCCGGGCAGCCGCGCGCCCGCACCTGCCTTGCCGCTGCCTCCCGGGCTCCAGACGCCCGCACAGCTCTTCCCGAACACCAGGGCGGTGAGGCGTGAACCGACTCTGCCGGGTTCCGGCACTACGAAGCAAACCCGTCCATAGAGCCTTCCCGGGCAGCCATCGCACCCCAACCCCCGCGCCGGAACTATTTATTCCTTTGAATTTCGGCGCGAGCAAAGGACCCCACCTGCAAGGCTTCTCTGCTCTGTTGGTGCCTAGGAACTGCCTGATTCAGGGACGTTCCGCTTTTTCCCTCCACTCCAATGACAATAAGGACGCCACGATAGTAAACAAAGCATGCTGACACAGAATATTGGCGGTGTGGCCCAGATACATGAAGGAGACGGTGCTATGTGCTGACCTCGGCAGCCGGCACCTGGGCGGGCAGCCTCCAGGCTCCAGCCTCGGGGCCTCGCACCTCCTCCGGCCCGCCCCGCCTCAGGCCCCTTCCGGCCGCCGGCAGCCAGGCTGGGCGGGCTAGCTGGGGTGAGGGCTGAGGCGTCGGGAGGCTCGCCAGCTCCGAGAGGCTCCGCGGCTGCTGTGGGGCACGAGGAGGCGCTGGCCTTCCGGGAGCTCCTGCTGAGGCGCTCGCGGCGTTTTCAGCTCCTTTGCGAGGCCTGCAGGGAAAATAAAAGTAGCTTTGAGCTTTTCTGCAGCCGGAGGAAGAATGGGAGGGGGAGTCGGGGTGCTAATCAGACACGGTGTTTGGGAACTGTGTCACGATGACCAGTGAAGATCCACATTGCAAGCATTTTTGTGGAAACCCCTGATGGCGGCTGATAGTTAATTGTGTTTTTGTGTATCAGGCTGTGTTCCAGTGGTTGTTTTACAATCAGCCAGGCAGCCCTCTGAAACTCTTGATACTGTTCTCATTTTACAGAATCACATAAAAGTGAAGCAGTACATGTAAATAGTGAAGGAACTTGGATTTTCACAGGTGGTTTGGTTCGAGTACACGTGGCCTGCAAGTCGTGGGCTGTGGATTCAACTGAATTAGAAAGTGGTTAGCCCCGGAATCGGGTGTTGATGCTGTCCTAGCCGAGGTCCCCAAAAACAGTGTTCCTCATACACTCTTGTTTAGAGTCAGTCCTTGGGAACTAGCTCCCCCATAGACTGGTCAGCTGATGCACTCCGGAAATGGTTCCTCACTGTTCTGAGACTGGGACGTCCGAGATCAAGGTTTCGGCTAGCGTGTCTGGCTGTTGTAGGACAGCACCTTCACTAGAGGAGCATCCTTGGCTTGGCTTAGGATGGCAGTTAACCCCATTCAGGAGCTCTATTGGCCCCAGCTGCCGTTAGCACTTTAGCGGTTTATTTTGTGGTTGTGGGGAACAGTTTTAGGTCATAGTATGGGGCACCTACTTCAAGTTGCTTCCTTCCCCTTCCCCTTTTATTTTCAGCTGTCCTCTGCTATCACTTTGTGAATCAATTTTAACTTGCTGACAAATGCTAATGTGCATTTTATCAAACTAAAATAACCTATTGTTTAAATGAAAACACAAGTGTTTAGACATCATTAGACCTTGCATTTACTTCAGTATATTAAAAAACTAACATGTGCTTCAGTCAAATGAAAAGTTAAATGCAAATGCACTTTTGTTGCATAAGTACTCCTCGATAGTTGTAAGAATGAATGGAGGCAATCTAACTACTATTAAAACTATTACAGTGAAAATCCCTTACAAAGCTAGTCTCAGTACATGCCAGAAACACTAAGGAATTTCTGCTAAAATAGTACAGGCTTTGAAGAAAATCAGTAATGAGTGAATTAACTGTCCTCTGAGCTCACCATAGGTAAGAGTCCACCAAGGCCCGAAGCCAGTAACACCTTCTAATTTCGATAGAAATGGCTGGATACAGACTGCTCATTACATTTAGTAGAAGTGATGCACTGTTCTTGCTTCATCTCTCGGATCAAAAGCTTTTGAAAGCCTCAGTACTGTCAGGCAGTGTTCAAACCAAACAGAAATCTGTCAGGCTAGTGATTCTTAGTTCTTATGTGGGAGGTAGCATCACCAGCAAAAACACAGATAAAGCCCAAAGCCAGGGCCTTGGAGAAAGATTTGTTCTATTCTCCCAGGACACTGCGAGGGAGCCTGTCTTTTTCTGAGTGTACTTTTGTAATTTTAGAGTTTGAAAGTAGCTTTTAGAGTGGACAGAGTGAATCCTCTCTGTGGAATTTAAGACACTTTAAGAGACTTCAGGAAGAAGGAAGGGATGATTCCTCTTATTGAGATATTGAAGATTTAAAGAGATAGGTTGATAATATAGGAAATTCATGTTTTAAATTGTATTAACAACATCTTGAGTATTTTATTTCTGTCGATATTATTTGAACTGTGTTGATCAAGTAAACTGTGACAAACATAAGGGGAAACGGCGAAGTAAAATTTAAAACGAGGAATGGCTAAGGAAGTAATTATTCATCTGTGAGATTTGGTTAACCCATTTAATTTCATTCATGATATTGTTTTCAAAACTATAGGTTCCCGTTAGTTCCTTTTGAAATCTACTTATTCATTCATTATAATCTGTACTATTAAATCAATGATTATCTTTTAAGTTTTTATTTATTTGATATGCAGAGATACAGAGAAAAAGAATTCCTCTGTGCTGTTCATTCCCCACCTGCCAGCCATGGCCAGAACACTGAAGCCAGGAGCCAGTCTTCCATTGGCACCATCACGAGGTGGTGGTTAGCAGAAAGCTGGAACTGGGAGCAGAGCAGGCCTACTGGACTCCAGGCACTCTGCCTAGAAGATGAATCCTTAGGCCAAACATTCACCCATGATTCTCTTCCTTTTCAAGTAGTTCTGTAATTTCTAACATTTGAATTCCTAACTGCCTCACTGACAGCATTTGCGGACCCCCAGGCATAGTCATTTCTGTCCTGAGATGCTTTTCTTCAGTGAGCTTGTTTTGTCTTTGGGATCTCTCATGCCCTGAGCTGTGAACGAGTCCCTTCAGAGCAATTATGCATTCGCCTCTGCCAACATTCGTTGGCTTTTAAAGATCCTGGAACACTTAAAAGTGATGATTTCTCAGCTTGTGGTTCCCGACTTATGCAGATACTGTAAATTTAGGTCTGTTGTGGGACTGGCAATTTTCATTTCTCACAAGTACCTTCTTGCAACTCCTTACTCCGTCATTTAAAATGTCCTTACCTGTTCCTCGGATTTGTAAATGGAATTTGCTCAGCAATTGGTTATGCCATTTGGTCTTTGTCCTGAGTGAGCTCCTTTGCCTCAATGAAATTATAAACCATATATTTTGATGTCAGAACGTAATCACCAGCCTCTTGAGGTGCATGACCAAATACATAAAGTATTAGACAGGCATCATGGTGTTAATTCTTGCTTCCTACTCTTCAATCTTTCAATTTGTTTCTGGTACCAGAAATTGTCTTTTTTGTGGTTTTGGTTTTGATTTTGTGGCTCAATGTATTTTATAATAGTTACACTTTAGGCAGTGTTTCCATGACTTTAAAAAGGGAGACTCACCTAAAAAGGGAGACCACCCTGTTGATGGAGGTCGTCTCATTTGCTTTAATGAACATTAGCACTCTTGTTTGGCTCCTGTTGTGCCTTGCTTACAGATTCCCATATTTAAAACATAAAGCAGCTTTTCCTGAGCGTTAGTTATCACTTCTCTAAAAAAGTCCCAGTTACTGACACCAGCATGGTGGACTGGAGTAGATCTTTATTTTCAAACTGTAAAGCAAGGACTCAGGCAGCTAACAATCTTCTCTAAAGAATTAGGGGTTGGGAATCTTACTGCACTGTTTATGGCCTTATTTTAATTGTTCAGTGGTAGGCTGGCCAGCATGTGTTCTGAAAGTGCTGTGATGGTAAGATGAATTCCTGACTGTCTGGAGTCTCCATGCAAACTACTCTTACTTTTAGCAATGCTTAGGATTTCTATAAAACACCTCAAAACAGGGCCTAGTGGCAAGATGTTGAGTATAGAAGGGAAACTTTAAATCTTGGAGATCCAGGGTCCTGCAGGGCTAACGGCCCATATGCTAACACATTAATTTAGTGAGTTAATCTTTAGGAAGAGGTTGATTTGTATTCATCAAAGCAGAGCAGAGAAACTCTCAACAAGGACAGAGATTAGGCCCTGTTAGGATCTCTATGCAAGGCAGTAAGTGTCTCAGCTTCAGGTGCCCCTGTTTCTTGTAACGCCTTGATCCTGAGGATGTATAGGGCAGTGACCATTCCAGTTACTTTCGTTGTCAAGAGTCACAGTAGAAGTGCTGAGGATTGGAGAAGAAATTGTAGATATTTGTTTCAAAAAAATTCCTAGTCCCAGGATTGACCAAGAATATTCTCTGCATCCTGATAGGGCTTGGCTCAGTTAACCTCTGCATAACTTTACCTTGCAAGTGCACCATCATTAGAGCATCAGTAAGACAACAACCTATCAATATCCCTATACATATACTGCAAACCAGAAAGAAAAGGGTTTTTGCGACCAGCAACTTACAGTCTCAAAACCAGTAAAAGAGCAATTAAGACATAACATGGTATAACAAAGCCTTAATCTGGGTGTTAATATCCTGGAAAGCTGGGACAGTGTTTCCAAGTTAAGTAACATTCTGCTTTTTTTTTTTAGGATATATCTACTCAGTATTTGAAAGAGTTAGAAATTTACTACCTGCTGGTTCACTCTTCAATCACTGCAATGCCCAGGGCAGGTGAAGGCTGAAGCCAAGAGCTCTATACTCCATCCACTTCTCCCATGTGGGTGGCACAGGTTCAAACACTTGGAACACCTTTGCTGATTTCCAGGCTGCATTAGCCAGGGAGCTGGATTGTAAGTGGAGCAGCTGGTAAATGAACCACAGCTGATATTCACTGGGGTGATCTTGAGGACATTCAAAGCAGTTTGTTTTGGGAGGACTGCACTCCTTATTAGAGAAACTTGAGCATTTAACAAGCACAAACCTATGGGACCTGTTTAAGTTGCACTGCATGTAATTTCTTAGTACTTCAAAATGCTAAACTATACTCTGTGGAACAAAAATGGCTATTAAGTGGTTATACCCTGGAAGATGGATCTAGTCCATCTATGAATGGTCCAGATTTGGAAAGTTACTGAGCTTTTCTAACTCCTTCATCTTCCTTGAGCTCAAAGGAGACAAAGTACTTCAATATTGATTCTAGGAGTAAACCAAGACCACAAATTGGTATTGCACAGCTGTTTGGTTTGTGTTCCATGTCAGTTGCAGACCAACCATGCACCTGCTTGACTTCTCTGGTACCATCTCTAACAACTTGAGCAGGCTTTCTTTCTGCTTTTCTTGAAGTCAGATTCTTCTCTCCTAAATAGGCCCAGCAGGGTGGCTTATTTGCCTAATTCTCCCCTTGAAAGCCCCAGGATCTCAAATGGGTGCCAATTTGTCTCCTAACTATTCCATTTCTGATCCAGCCTCCTGCTTATGGCCTGGGAAAGCAGCAGGGGATGTCCCAAATCCTTGGGACACTGTGCCCATGAGGGAGACCAGGAAGAAGTTTCTGGATCCTGGCTTCAGATTGGCTCAGCTTCAGCCGTTGCAGCCATTTGAGGAGTAAACCAGCAGATGGAAGACCTTTCCCTCTCTGTCTCTCCTTTTCTCTGTAAATCTGCCTTTTCAATAGAAATAAACCTTAAATAAAGAAGGAAAGAAGTATACTGAGAATCAGCATAAATGTTTACTCTTACGTCTTTCAAGTGGTGGAGCATGGTGAGGGCTGTCAGTTGACCCTTTTGAACCTAGGCACCCAGAAACTGCTTCTTCCAGAGTTTCCTGAGAATCACTACAGTGAGTCCAGTCTTGCAGTTTCATTGGTCCAGGAAGTTGCTTCTATCCATGAAGAATTCTAGATCCAGAGTCTTTGTGGAAACATGGATCAGGTTTGGTTCACTGGAATATGCTTGTTCAGTAATATGTGAAATAGTGGTCAGTGCTATGGCATAGCTAGTAAAGCTGCCTTCTTAAGTGCTAGCATCCTGGCACAAATTCAAATCATGACTGTTCTACTTTCATTCCAGCTTCATGCTAATGTGCCTAAGAACGCAGCAGCAGATAGTCCAAGTCACCCGCTTGGGAGAAACAGAACATACTCCTGGCTCCTGGCTTCCAACCTGCCCAGCCTTGTCACTGCAGCCATTTGGGGAATGAAAAAGCAGATGGAAGATCTCTGTATCTCCTCTCAACCCTCTGTAACTTTGACTTTCAAATAAATAATTTTTTAAACATGTAAAACAATTCTGTATAAATCTCTTCCAGGGAATATGGAATCAGAGTAGCGTGAATTTAAAGATGATACAACTTTTAGAGTAACATTTGAGTCAGACAACATGGGTTGCTATTTCCCCAAGCGAGAAGTAAGTTTCCTTCTGTTTCAGAAGTGACATCCCACAGTGAGTTATGCGCACAGTGGTAACCTGCCCAAAGTGAATATCTGTGCCTCTTGCAGTATGTTGGAGGTTTCTACGAAGGCTCTCAGGCAAGTCAGCCGATGCTGGATAATAGAGATTGAAAAGTACACCACTCTGCATTTTGCTCCCAGATGTTGAGCCAGTACTCCCAGTCCTGATCCTTGCTTCATGCACAGTTAAAGGGCTTCCTCAGGCATGACAACCCTAGTGTGAGTGCTGTCAGCAATTCTGCAGTGCTCTGAGTCCCTCATTCCCATCTCACAGCAGTGATGCACTATACACTTCAAGGCTTCATACAAAAGTTTGACAATCAACAAATCTGGGTGTCCAAATGAGACACAAGTCATCTATTTCCCCAAACCCCTGTAGCTGTCTTGGTGGTGACTGAGATAGTTACTTGATCAACTGCTTTGTGCCTATTGGGAAGCAGATTTCATTGTCCTAGGGTCTAGTCAAAACCCAAACAATTTACTGAGGGCTGGGGAAAATTGAGTTTTCTTATTGTATCCTCATTCTGCAGAGAAAATTTTAAAGTGATTCTTGTGTTGTTACCTGAATTGCCTTCAGAGGTGCTAGTTGCCAATAAGCCATCAGCATATCGAACAGCATCCCCTGCTAGAGCTAGACCTGTCTTAAACCTTTAGCAAGTGCTGCCCTGAACAGGGTGTAGGAGGTGGTGAATTCCTGAACAATGCCCAACAGCTCTGCTGCTCGTCTTGATCCGCAAGCCCTCCCATTCAAAACAAATATCTCTTGTGATTCAGCACTTTGAGGTATGCTCAAGAATATTTCTTTCAATTCTGATGCAACATAGTGTGTAATAAAGCATATGGACTGGGAATCATGGGGTGAATGTCCTTGACTATTGGAGTTACAGCACTCAGGTGTTGAACTAAGGGTTACTCATTCACACTGAGCTTTTTTTTTTTTTAAGAGTCATTTCTTTTTATTGGAAAGGCAGATGTACAGAGAGGAGAAGAGACAGAGAGGAAGATCTGCCGTCCGATGATTCACTCCCCAAGTGGCTGCAATGGCCGGTGCTACGCCGATCCGAAGCCAGGAACCAGGAGCTTCTTCCAGATCTCCCACACGGGAGCAGGGTTCCAAGGCTTTGGGTGTCCTCAACTGCTTTCCCAGGCCACAAGCAGGGAGCTGGATGGGAAGTGGAGCTGCGGGATTAGAACTGGCGCCCATATGGGATCCCAGCACGTTCGAGGCAAGGACCTGAACCACTACGCTATCGCACCGGGTCCCACACTGGGCTTTCTAACAAGTAAGATGCTAGTGTTTCAAAGTGACTGACAGAGATGGAATGAATATGTATTACAGAGAAGCTATAATCAACAGTTGACTTTTATTCTCTCTGTTCCCTCAAGGAATACTACTTTAGGCTTAGAATTTTCCCTCCAGGCCTCAATCTTCATTTTATGGGAATGGTAGTTCATTATCTGCCTGGCCTCCCTTCAGCTTTTATGTTTTGGAGTTACTTGGGTCAAGAGATCTATAGTAGTAGCTCCCTTGGATCTGCTGGTTTAAAAGAGCAGCCAAGAGGGTACATGCCTACCCTCTAGGGTAGTAAAAGACTTCTTTTGAACATAAACTGGCTAACGACATGCATACCAACACAAGTATAAGACATTCTGTAATACTTTGGAAGTCAGGCTTTAGATAGCATTTAAATGTTTCCAACTGACAGACTAGCAACTGCAAAATGTGCTTCTGCTATGGCTTGCCTGATAGACTTTATCTCCCCTAGTGGCCCTCTTGCGTACATTTGTTGGAACCTACTGTTATGTGCCTTTCCTAGTTGTTCTTTGTAGGGGTCTTTCCTTCACTTCCTAGGGTCTGTGGGCCCTCACCATCTGCCTTCCAGTATGTCTCGGTGGTACTGTTTCGAGCAGTTTACCCGGTCCCTAACTGCTATGAATTCTCTTCATTCCAAAGTCTCCCCTGGTACTTAAAACCCTAAAAAACAAAATGAACACAACCTGTGCTAGATGCGATGGAGACCTCTTCTGTTTTCTGCAGTACTCTGCAGGGTACTCTGTAAAACCGAAGTCTGATCAAACAGGTTAAAGTTTTCAAGGGCATCTGAATCCAGATAAGCATAATCTTATAAGTTTTGTAAATTCTTCGCAGAAACTCAGAATTCTCTTGTGGCTTTTGCCATACCTCCTTTCACTTTCACTTTTTAAATACATGTTGTTTGAGTGCCACATTTTTAAACTTACCCAAAGATAATTCCTATGCTGCTCACATGTTGTCTTTCTGCCGGAACATTCATATTCTGTTCTGAGTAGTTGGGCCAGGTGACAGGGCACCAGCAATGTCACCTCCCATTGTGATGGTGCTGCCTGGGTTTTGCTAATGAAGGCAGCCTCTGCTCAGGCTCTTCCAATGACCATCCCCTTCTCCTTGGCAGTCAATAGAGTCGTTAAATTTTGGACATCTTCCCAGACAGGGTTAAGAGACATGAAGAGGGAGGAAAACAACTCTTCCATCTATTTTGGATCATCCTGTTAGGATGGCATGTTATCTGTCTGATCGTACTGAAGAGCCTGGAAGTTTTCTGCCCTTTGTGATCCCGCCTTGATGGCTTGGCTGGGGACTGTGTGGATTCTAGGCCTGACACCCAGCAGGACACCTGGCAGGTCACGTAGGCAGACCACTCCTCAGGAAGGAGGTACCTGGTGTTTGATAAGATCCACCACCCTATAACTCATTGATTTGTACTTTTTGAAAGTCGCTAGTTTCAAACCCACCAATAGAAGCCTGCTAGATCATGACTGTATAATTAATAGCCTGAAATGTATAAAAATTGGGGAGCTTGGGCTCTCGGGGTCTTTTCCTTTCTCTCTCTCTGGCTCACGGCCTTGCTGCGGATCCTGCAACGGCTGCCCCTCCCCCGCCCGGCCATGCTGGGCTGGGGGAGGTGGCTGGGAGACCTAGGTTAGTTCGAATAAACCACTTTTATGCCTTAGCACCGGCTTCAGACTTGATGATTATCTGGGGATTTCAGAAACCGGCACAACATTTGGAGGTCCCACCGAGACCCCCAGGTCATCAAGTCTACAACATTTTGGGGTTCACTGGGATCCCCAGGTCATCAAGACTAAGGATGTGTGTGGTGAGTGTCACCTAACTTTTATTTGCCAGCTAGTTTTTTTTTTTCAACTGAATTTTGTTTTTGTGCCCAGCATGGGGGCAGGATCCCTGAATGGGTTAAGTGTTTGTACCTAGTAAAGGCCTCTCCAGGTGAGGCACCTTTTTGCCAAGGAGGAGCTGGTGCGTTCCCTCCCAATGTTTTTTATCTTTAGTAGGCCTGTTAACTGTGTGTCTGTTTTGTCGTGAAACTGTTATATGTTTTTGTGTCTGCCGGCTATAGGATAAATGCTTGCTAGAATAGTTAAATTGGCTGCAACAAGTTGAACTATTGGCTAGAAAATCTTGAACTGTGAGAACTTTGTAAGAGGACCTCTTACCTAAATTAAATTGAACCTATGAGTGGCGTGCCTAAGTTAAATTGAACCTATCTGTGGCCGCCTAAATTTTAATCTGATTACAGTGAGGGAAAGTTTCTCTAGATTAATTTTCTGAGCAAGCAGGACGGCCGAAAGTCTCCGGAGGATAGGGAGTCGGCAGCTGACATTACAGGGTCTGGGCGGACGCGTAATTCGGCCCTGTTGGCTGGGGCTTCCTTGGTGACGACCGGGCCCCCACGGCTGACTTCCCTGGGTCCAAGTGCCTGACCTGAGGGACTGTGGGCTCTCCCTGGTTCCGAGGTGGACGAACCAGCCTGCCTGGGTTCCGAGTCCGATGAGTTCGGAGGCAGCCTTCTAACTGGGCGTCAGGTTCGATAAGGCTTCTGCCTGCAGAGTCTGATGGGGAAGGCGGCCTCCTAGCTGGGTTCCGGATTCGAGGGATAGGTTGGTTATTCCAAGCTCGAGAGGGAAGAGCCAGTGTCCAGGTGCCAGGTCAGAGGGACCGGTTTGTGTATGTGTAGCCTAAGTTCCGAATCCGAGTGGTTGAAAGGTGTCCTTTCCACCTGAGTTCCGGGTTCGAGAGGCTGTTGTCCCTGTCCTGCAGCCCTGTTAAAGCTTTCTCCAGGTGATTTTGGGTTTGGAGTCTGAAAACTCCCTCTGCTTCCTGGTGTTGCAGGTCGGCCTCAGCTTGGCTTTTAGGCATTGATATGCATATGTAGCAGGACCTGCTCAGAGACAGCCTTTCGCCATCCAACCACCCCCCTGCTGGGGAAAGGCCTGGGATAATTTAACTCTTTATAGTCTGGCTTTAGTTCCCTCTTTTTAGAGTTCCTATGCTAAATCAAGGTGTTTTGTGTTACAGCATCTGACTTCAGGAATAAACTTTAGGGGTTTTGTAATGCTTTCTGCTCCTTTTTGATTTTGAAACTTAATGTGGCTTCTAGTGTTCCAACATTGATCAAACCTGGCCTACTTGGTAGCATGCTCAGTTAAATGTACATTTAACCAACTTATTTGAATCTCTATCTCACAATGTTATGAAGTTATGCCAAGTTGGTTGCTACTTACGTTCTATTAAAGTGATGGATATTTACATGGTTGCAGAGAATGCATATTGATGTGTATGTTTATTAGTCAAAATATTTTTTTAATCACGAAATTGATTCAGGATGTAAGTTATCTGTGTTCTTATTTGCAAAGTATTGTTTCTGAGACTTTGTCTTGCAGGAAGACAACAAATTCCTAAAAGAATGTGTGGTGAAATTGTCTATATTGTGTAAATTTTCTAAGTGTTTAACCTTTAAAGCAACAGAACTGAAATTGAAGTTTGATGCCTTGTTACAGAACAACAGCGTTTTAACATCTCCTTTTCAGTTATTCTCATCTTATTGATGACTAACCCTGCTAACTAGGTTCAGTAAATTCTTCTGGCAGCGGAACTGGAGTTCTTCCATTCCCCTGACTTGAATGAAACAGAAGATAAGAAGATGCTTCAGGCCCTAAAGGGAGGGGCATACTTGGAGCCTGGCCTTCGACTTTGTCCCTGCCATTGTGTTGCTTATCTGCCTTAATTCAAGAAAGAGGAGGTTCCCAAGTTTGCTGGAAGGTGGTAACTGCTTCTGGTTCTAAAGTGGGTTTGCATTTTAAAATGTTTTCATGGATTGGCTACATTTAAAAGATAACTGAAGACTGCCTGAAACAATTGTGTTTAAAATCTAACCTGCTTTTATTTAGAAAATGTAGATACAGAGAATTGGGAGATGAAGGATGGTTGCAAGCCTGAGAATGTGTTCTTGGTGAGAAGGTTATAAAGGGAGAATTATGAAAAAAGAACATTGCTGTTAAAATATTTTGTCCTACAGGAGTATGGCTACCATAAGAAGCAAAAGGAAAGGTGAAGCAAAATACTTAAAGGTTTAAGCATGTTAAGAAAGAAGTAAAAAAAAGTCATGAAATTTCAGAAATGAATCTGGCTATAATTTTTAAGATTGTTACAACATTGTTTAAGTATTTCACATTAATATCTAATGTATGCTGACATTTAAATTTGTTGCAAAATGCCTTTGAAGTGGACATCTATGAAAGTGCTCCTGAATATCTGACCATGAAAGTTTCAAGTTTTGAGGACTGTTAATGGAAACAAATTGGTAACTTTGTCAATTGTATATCCAGCCTCATTTCAATAAGCTCTGTTGTTATTCCAACCTTTGAATTTGTTAAATTCTTAGAAGTAATGTGATGATATTATACACTAATTCCTGTGTTTAAGGTTATATCTGCCTTTGGTGATTGACCAAAGAAATACACATTTCGTGTCTCAGAAAGGTAACTTAATTGTCTTTGTTAAATTCTCATGGTTTAAAAGAGCTGCATTTTTCAAGAAATATTTGTGTAGTCATTTTATAAGTGATAAAAAAAAATCTGATCTGCTACTGTTTGAATGAATCTGATCCATTACTGTTTGAATCAACCTGACTCTTCGGATTTTTAGAATTCCTAGATGGGCCCCTAGGAATCTCAAAATCATAAGAATATTTGTCAAAGATTGCATCTTTTGGTTGGTAAAGATAATTGTGTAGGGAAATTTGGTTACAAAAATGACTTTAGGAAGCCTTGTCTACAAGGAGCCAAGATTAGTTGCAATCCTGCCAGGAAAGCTCCAGAAATGATTGATGTAAAAATTTACATGAGAGGAACTCCCTCATCCTAAGTTTTAAATAACAGATCAAAGAGGTACTTTCACCCCCAAGTAGGGGAACTGACAGACTAAGAAAAAAAAAAGAATCTGCTAGAGAAACAAATTGTTTGTTGGTATACTCCCTCTTGTTATTATGTAAATTCCTCAAACCTTCCCTCCTGATGTCTAAGTGACCATCTGGTTGTGGTGTTATCTGTCATAATGGTTACGCCCCTAGGTCTAAAAAGTGTAAGAGTGTGCAAAATTCTACAGGTGCACAGCTGGTTTCACAGTGCTATCTAAATGTGGCAAGCTATGTCATCTATTTTAATTTGCTTATAGATGAAAATGCTCATGAATGAGAATTGTTAAGCTAAATCCTTTTGAAAATAATGTATGGATGCATAATTAAGCTCTTGGAGAGTCATGTCTGTTTCTGTTTTCTCAGGAACTACAAAGTCTGTTCAGCTATATAGTTCTGCATGCATTCAAATGGACTTACTGCTAAGGGCACAGTTTCAGAATGCCATGGGACGCCATATCCCCATGAACTAGGTGGCAAAATGCATGGCTGTACGTATGAAAGTGCTCAATGATAATTCAGATGTCAGGTAATGTAAATGCTCCAACATGGGAAACGATTCTTACAGCAGACTCATAGATTATCTTGAGTAGCACTCAGTGGCCTCAGAATCAACCCAAAGGCATTCTGGTCTGACAGAAGAGCCAGCAAGAGAGCAAGCATATCAGGTGTGGAATGCCAGGACACTGCTGCGAAGAGTGTCCCTCCGTGAAGGACCTCTGTGGTCCATACCCCTGTGCAAAGAAGCAGCCATCGAAGATGGTTGTGCTCTTCTCTCAATGGAGGAGAGAACTTCCACTTTGTGTGTGACCTTGTCTAATGCTTCGTGGGGTTGTTGTGGATTCAAGAAGCTTCCACAGCCTAAGCATCGTGTGTCAGGAGCCTCAGGTGATCACTGACGTCACACATAAGAGTGCTAATTTATTAAATTCATTAGAGTCACTGTGTACTGACTTCCCATGCAGGACCTGTAACTTTAGAGTTATACTAAAAAGATATATTATTAATATTCATAGATTTCTCTAAGTAGTGTCTTGTGGATCTAAAAAGTCTTATTAACAAGAAGAGCTTGAAATACAGTGACTACCAGTGGCCTATAAGTTAGTTGGCCTATGACTACTCAACCAGTGCCACAACTAAGCCTTCCTGGGGTAGGACACCCTGAGTGCTCTGAAGCGGAGCTCATGATTTCCTCACTTGCCAAATTGTTTGGGATCTCTTTGCTTACCTACTTAAGATTCTTGTATTCTTGAACTGCAAGTACATAGCTTGTTAGACTATAACCAGTAGATTGCTTACTTCTGCCTTAAAGTGTATAAAGTTCTGTAAACTCTTGTCAGAATACTACAAGCTACTGAGTTATTGTAAATGAAAGCCTGTTTAAATCTCTTGCCATCAATAACATGATTAGTAGGTCTTGCAACAGAATACTTTCAGTGCTGTGCTTTATGCGTGTCATCCCGAAACTCTTAGGGCTTGCAACAATTGGTAAAGTATAATTGTTTTAAAAAAATCTAACACTTGCCTGTTCCCTACTGTTGGATTTGCCAATTTTCAGGAAAAGAACTCTGCCAAGTATATAAAGGGAATCTGAATGGCCTTTGTCTCAGGGAGCCATGGTCACGGGCTTCCCTTCCCCATGCAGCAGACAGACCTGGAGTTAAAGGCTGCGGAGGAAAATGGGCATGAAGGAGATGAGGAAGAGGCCTTTTTAGACTCTGCTTGGCATGGAAGCTGAAATGAGGGTCACCTCGACCCTTCTTTGGAGTAATACTTCAACAAAGAAGGGCCTTTCAAGTGCCAGGCTGTACATTGAACACCTGATGACTTCTGCCTTCTATCAGGAACCGTTAGATGGACCCCCCAACTGCTGCTGTTACTCAACTGCGCCCCCCTGTCAGCAGGAAGTAGTCAAGAGCGGACGACGACGTCCCCTTTCCCTAAACTGTTGGGGTCTAGTCCTCTGTCTGGAAATATAAGAGCCAGATAGGATGATAGGCAGTTAGGGTCTCCGGTTCCTGACAGAACTGTGTTGTATACATGTAACATCTTAACACTAAAAAAATTCTTAAATGTTAGTATTTTCAACGATGCTTGTACATTGTTAATTGTATTACTAAGTGTGTTATTGAATCAAAGATTTGATTAGTTACTAGAAAGAGGGGGGAATGAAGAGCCTGGAAGTTTTCTGCCCTTTGTGATCCCGCCTTGATGGCTTGGCTGGGGACTGTGTGGATTCTAGGCCTGACACCCAGCAGGACACCTGGCAGGTCACGTAGGCAGACCACTCCTCAGGAAGGAGGTACCTGGTGTTTGATAAGATCCACCACCCTATAACTCATTGATTTGTACTTTTTGAAAGTCGCTAGTTTCAAACCCACCAATAGAAGCCTGCTAGATCATGACTGTATAATTAATAGCCTGAAATGTATAAAAATTGGGGAGCTTGGGCTCTCGGGGTCTTTTCCTTTCTCTCTCTCTGGCTCACGGCCTTGCTGCGGATCCTGCAACGGCTGCCCCTCCCCCGCCCGGCCATGCTGGGCTGGGGGAGGTGGCTGGGAGACCTAGGTTAGTTCGAATAAACCACTTTTATGCCTTAGCACCGGCTTCAGACTTGATGATTATCTGGGGATTTCAGAAACCGGCACAACAGTACAAATCAGAGGGGTTAAATTCAACGGAGCTGCTCAGCTAAAGGCTGCCAGCTGACTTCATTTATCCCTCCAATCAGAACTTGGTTAATGCGAATTATCTGGCCTAAACAAGACTGGTTCCTTGGCCTAATTGAATCCCCAGTCAGGTATGTGAGGAAGAGACAATTTCTTCTCTCAGCATCTCATTCCCATTTCAGGAAAGGTTCTCTTTGTCACCAAGCCAGCTGGAAGAGGGATATTAAAATTTCTGTCAGCTGGCCCAGCTGCTGAGCCCCTTGTTCCTCTTGCTCCCTACATGGTGGTAGGATAGCCATAAAAGTATTTGTGTTGGGAGTAAGAACTCATCTTTGAATGCTGAGTCAAGTTATATCCTCTTTGCTTCAGGGAGATTTCTTCTGAAACATTATTCTAGACCTATTAAAGTTTCTCAGTAACAGTTCACTTGGAAATAGTAGTGCAAGAGCTTGCCTGTATGGAATTGACCCCCATTTTTCCTTCTTTATCAATGGACAATTCCAACTGGGAAATAGTACGCACAACTCAATGAACCCTACGATATCCCTAGGTATACTGACCTATATATTCGCAATACACCATCTTTTTCTTTCTCAAAGCTTCACAACTAAAGTTCTGAAGTTAATCAGAATATAGTCTAAAGGATTTCAAGCTGGAATAGAGCTCTAATTAACCATCAGCTTTATCTCATTCTGTTGGGAATCAAGCTAAACTGTTTACAAAGTGGCCATTGGTGGTAGTGTCTCCAGAGTACCTAAAGGGGAGAGTGCCGTTAAACCCACAGCTGACCCAAATCAACACAAGACAAATTGGCACCAGATTGCCTTAGTTCATTACCAAATTTGAAATCTAGTTTATCTACCTGAAAGCGTCATAATTCAATGAAACTTTCTTGGCCGCTATACACTCAGTATCATCCTTGAGATTAATAAGCTCTTACGCAGCAACAGGACAGCTCAATAGGGTGACTCTCAGCCAGAGCCTGATATGCCATAAGTAAGACATTCAATCAAGACAAGACTGTCTTAATGGTCATTAACTTGGTGCAGATCAAGCCTGGATTTGCTTGCTTGGTACACAGCCAATTATGGACACCAAAGTAGTGGGTGAATATGGATGTTTAAAGCAGAAAAAAATGCAGTTATATAGCTAACAATTCCAAGAATTCTCAAAGAATTAAGCATTGGAAATAATTTTAGTCAACCTTGCTCATGTGTGGGCATTTTGTTGGACTTTTGTGCTCATAGTCTTCCTTTAATTGGTCAGTGATAATATGGCCTGTGTGTCTGGGAATGATATAATGGCACAGTGGATTCTGGTCCATCTTTGATCTCCAGGTAGGCAATTGTTACTATGATTGATCAGGGCCTAGGGTTGTTGCATAATATTTCAAAACAGGGCTTAGTATCAGGATGTTATCTATAAAGGGTACCAATGAACCCCAGGTCTTGTGACATGGGGTTCTACATGGCTAACCTGATGCATAAACCATTTCATTCATTTGGTAGCTCAGCATTTTGCAATTCTCAAATGGGACAGGGAGACTTCAAGCTAGTAGGCAGACAGTAGGGCCTCATAGGGTCTCCATCAAAGGTATTAAATATTGGGATTCAGTTTCAATTTGACCCTATATATTTTTTAAATATATTTTTATTTTGAAGTTTGAATTATGCGGTACAATTTTGTTTAGGCTGGGATTCCCCCCACAAACTCCCAACCCTGACAGATTTTCCCCAGTTTACTACAATGGTGTAGTCCTTCATAAGAAATCATAATTCTATCAGTCTCTATTTAAGTGTACCCCGACATTGCTGGTACAGACAATGTCAGACAGTCCAGCATCCCATTGTCTACACATGTCCAACAGTTTCATTGGGAATCCACCTTTCATCTGGAAGCAGGCATGCATGTTCCATTATACCCCCACATCTGTATATGATAGACCCCAGTACTCTATCACTCTACATTTCCATAATTGAGAAGCCATGAAACAAGGTCAGTAACTGGTATGAGTTAGAACAGCCACAACAACACCTGATAAAAATTGTTCACATAATCAGTTTGCCTGCTTAGCCTTACTTTACATTTTCTGATCCATTTCTGAAGGTTTTATTTGAAACCTCATCTATAATTCCATAATCTATTATCCCCACTTCCCCTGGGTTTATTCTTAATAATACTGCTTAAATAGGAATAAATTCAGGAGCTTCATTTGCTGCTTTTGAGAGGAGGTAGACGGGTTAGTATGCAGTTAGTTAATAGGTAATAGTCAAAATGAGGAAGGGGATAGCAGTCTCTTTAAGAGGGTACAAAACGTTGTCTTCAGTAAGATAAACATGCCCATCCCCCTCATCTGAGTTTCCGGTTTTATTGTGAGAATAGCAAGGGAATAGTGATTCTGATATGGGCTAGGTAGTCAGCTAGCTGGTTTGATCTCCCTATCCCTAAGTGTCCAGACCCACCTTTGACCCATTTCCAGGAAGTTCCTCTCACTTGTAGTCTGGGGACAGTATCACATAGCCACTTCCTTCTCTAGGCTCATAAGCCTGGGAAGCAGGAAGTACACTCTCTCTCCCTGCAGATGTAGAAGACACCTTTCTCTTCCTGGCCCACTGTATCTTCAAACATGGTCCACATTTGTCTGTGACTTCCTCGTTTTTAAAATAAACTTTATCGGGCCCAGTGCAGTAGCCTAGTGGCTAAAGTGCTTCCTTTGCACAAGCTGGGATCCCATATGGTCGCCGGTTCTAATCCCGGTGGCCCTGCTTCCCATCCAGCTCCCTGATTGTGGCCTGAGAAAGTAGTAGAGGATGGCCCAATGCTTTGGGATCCTGCATCCATGTGGGAGGCTTGGAGGAGGCTCCTGGCTCCTGGCTTTGGATCAGCACATCTCTGGCCATTGCAGCTGCCTGGGGAGTGAATCAATGAATGCAAGATCTTCCTCTCTGTCTCTCTTCCTCTCTGTATCTGACTGCAATAAAAAAAAACTGAAATAAATAAATAAATAAACTTTATCACTTTGTAAAGTGCATTGGTGCCTATACTTCAAATGCTTTTAAAGAGGCAAGAAACTAGAAAGTAAATATTAGGCCCTAACCTAGGCCACAACAATTCCAGCCTATCGTGAGACTAGCATGAAGTTATCTAAGCCATCCCTCTGATGGCTTTTTTGTTTCATCATGAGCAGATGAGCCAAGACAGCAATTGCAGGATATTGATGGAATTAGTCTCCACCCTCTGATCGAGTCTTGGTTGCTATTCTAACCCCTTCCCTCCACCCCATTGTGCTTAAATGACTACCAAAACGGTCTCTTTAGTTTGCCTCACCTGCAGCCCCCTCTCCTGGCTTCCGTCAGGAGGTTTCTGATGCAAAGAAATCTTGCTTTGCTCACTACTTTGCCCGAGTGGAAATTCTTTTTTGATGTGAAACTAGAACTGAGGTTGCCTCTGTTCCCACCATTCCCCCCATAACATTTTCTCACAGAGGCGGTGAATGTCTGGCCTCTGGGCTTTATAAGACCTGAAAAATCATTGCTCTGGCCCTGTCAATTCAATCACAGTCAGGACTCAAAATTCAGTAAATCTATAGTAGGCTAGTTTTTAAGTCGGTCATTTTGTATGACCCATGAATGATGTTATAAATATCCAAATGACCATTGCCTGAAAAAAGTGTCCAACTGCTGTTTAAGGGAAAGAGAAAGAATAAAGAAAAAAAAAGCTTGAAATGTGCTATTGGAAAATAAATGTACCCCACAAAATAGCAAGCATTTTAAGGTTCAGCTAGTTAATGGTAGTGATAGTTTTTCATTGATTTAGCATTAAAGACTTATTATACCTGCCAGTGATGGTTTATTTTTATGATATTTTCATTGACTACTGAAATACTTGGAAGAGTTAGGAATCAGGCATGGAATACACAACACAGCCCTGTTTTGGAGGACCTGGCCACCGCGTCCTTCCCTCAGCTCAGGGTTCTCTGGCTTGGAAAACAAAAACAAGCCTTTTGGTGCCGTAACAGCAGCTGTAGTGTCAGGTTAAAGGAGTATGACTCAGTTGACCAAACTTGCTTTAGGCTCCTTGATTACACATAGGCTCCTTTACAGGTGTTCGCTTCTGAGTTTGTCTCCCACTTTCTGAGCACCTTGTGAACAGTGGTCTTACCTTATGAGTGTCAATCCAATGTTGTTTCTAATATGGTTAAACTCAATCAATGTTTTCTGAATGAATGAGCAATGTTATGAATACACCAAGATGATAAATATGGGCATTCTCTCCAGCCAGACGACATTCATTCGCTACTTTCCAGATGAAAGCTGGCTGCTGTTTTGTTGCTGCTTGTATGTTTGGGGCCTACATTTAAATTCTCATTTAAGTTCCTGAACATTCCATCAAATAGCACCATGGAAAAAGCCTGAGGAATTATCTTGATGGTTATGTCTCTTCCTCTTTGTGGAATTGGCCTTTTCTCCAAACTTTGAATATTTCCAGGCTCCTTCTACTATACTGTGGGTGGGTCATAGATAGTCCACAGACTTCTGTTTAGTACTTCTTGATTTCCATTTTCTCTATACTCCGTTCTCCCCAAATCACTTTCGCACCCTTAAGAGTGTGGTTTTTACCCTTTGGTCTCTAAAATTCCTCAGAAAATTGTCATCAATACATATCCAAGCATTTGAGAGTTTTTCTTTAAAATGTTGATATTTTGGAACATTTACAGAATGATTCAAGTGAGGTTTCAGTAATCCAAATCCAGTTTTCTTTATATTCCCTGAAGTGAATAAGTTTGTATCTCTAAGTCGTTCCTGTTATTTACAGATATCCTCTCTGTCCTCTCCCTATTCTCAAGAGGGAGGGAGAGAGGGAGGGAGGGACAGTGAAAGGGAGGAGAGAGAGGAGAGAAAGAGAGAGAGAAGAGAAGAGAAGAGAAGAGAAGAGAAGAGAAGAGAAGAGAAGAGAAGAGAAGAGAAGAGAAATGAAATATTCAATTCGCTGGTTTTACAACCCAAATGCCTGTAACAGTTAGGACTAGACCAGGCTAAAGCTAACAACCTGGAACTCAATCTCACTCTCCCAAGAGGATGGCAGGACCCAGGTATTTGAGCCATCAATTGTTGCCTTCAATAGTGCACAATAACAAGAAGTAGGGATTGAAAATGGAGTCTGGAGTCAATGCTGTGGCAGAGTATGCCAAGCCTCTGCCTGTGGCACTGGTATTCCATTTGAGCACTGGTTCATGTCCCAGCTTCTCCTTTTTTGATCCAGTTCCCTGCTTTTGGCCTGGGAAAGCAGTAGAGCATGGTTCAATTCATTGGTCCTCTCTGCACCCATGTGGAAGAAGCACCTGACTCCTGGCTTCAAATCAGCTCATCTCTGGCTGTTAATGCCATTTGGGAAGTGAATTAACAGATAAGAAGATCTCTCTGTCTTTCCTTTTTTCTGTAACTCTGCTTCCAAATAATAATTTTATTTAAAAAAGGAAGAAAGTAGAGCAAACACTGCAATATTGATACTCCCATGTAGAATGTGGTCTTCCCACTGTCTCAATACCTGTCTCACTTTCACTTTTGTATGAATAAATAATAATTTATGGACATAGACTGTATGGTCTATGAACACACATAGGAAAGGAAAGTATTTTTACAAGAAATAGATTAAAACTGCTTTCATTCATATCAGTAAACTATAATATTAAGTAAAGCAGTTTATTTGCTTGCTACTAAATGTCTAAAATATACCTAACAACAGGGAGCTATTGTGCTATATTATATAAACTTGAATAACTTTTCAGATAATTTTACAAAAACAAAGCCTTTTTCGTGCCTAGCCGTTTATTGGATCTTCTAAATTTAGCAGAAAGAATAATGTTAGCAGCTGTAAATGAATTTTCCAGAAATGGATCCAATTTAGTGGTTGGAATAGAAATGCACAGGGGAATACTGATATAAGCCAAACATTTAGAATCCAGCATGTGGAAAAAGCAGCTCTCCCCATTGTCGTCTTACAGATTTAAAGCATTCTTTTCTATCAGGCTGTGGTTGAGTGATCATTTTCATAATGATCATCAAGTACTTTTTTGGTTAAAAGTTACTGATTTGTTCTTGTACTGTACCAAGTTTCAAATTATTTTCCTAATTTATTTCATGAAATACAGTCTGTTATTATTTACATTTTATAGCTGAAGACACTGAGTCTTGGGCCTAGACTTTGGTCACAGATCAAGAGCTGCAACTAGGAATGTTAACAGTGTCTAAAACAGTTCCACAAAATGTTGTACGCTATGAATCTTATACCGTAGTGGATATCAGTTCTTATTTTGTTGATTATAAAGCATAGCACTTCACAGCAATCTTATCCTATGGCAGGAGTAGGAATCAGTTGTAATGTCTCAAATAATTGTCCTTTCTGTTTGGCTAAATGAAGTCTCAAGTCATTGAAATCCAGTTGATTTTTTTTCCACCAGATAATTGGATATTTCTCATCCAAATTTGAAATCATGTCAACTAACCTTGTGTTCCCAGGTTTAAGGCAATAGGATAAAAATCTAAACCGCTGTGGTCACTGCTTACAGGAACTTTATTCTTAGTTAAAAACCAACGTCCCATTAGTAGTAATGATACTCTAAAGGTAGATCTGTAAATGTGTATCAAAAGGAGATTGGATGTAACATAGGAAAAAAGAGGAAGTGTTAAAAAATTGCTGGTTGGCAGGATCTTGTTTTTATTGAAAATGTTGACAGCGTTTCTGTTCAGAAGAATAATTTGGAATAATTTTTATTTTGTGTATTTTTTTTATCAGTTAATGGGATCTAGGAGTGTAATAACCTGGTGAGAATTTCTCTACAAATGGCAATCATATTAGTTTTATTCATGAAACTCATAAATAAGCTATAATTCTGCATTTTAACCTGGGGAAAATAAAACTGGGGTCATGCTGTTTAAGAGGATAAGGGACTTTAAAGGAACACTGGGGGATTTAGAACAGATTTATTATGAAGATATATTGTACAGAAGATTAATTGTGATTTAAATTACAGGTCAAGCTGTGCAGTGTGTTTCCTCTTTGGGGGGAATCTTAGGGGAGACAAAATGTGCTTGTTTGAAGAGGAACTAGGAAGTAAATGAGAAAACAGATTGCTTTGTTTTGCTTTTAAAATTTCAAGCAGCTTTAAGTCAGATTGTCCCTGAATTCCGAAAGATGGCTGTTGTGAAATTTCTGTTTCACTTTATGTTATTCTTGCCCTCTGTTCCAGAGGAGTTATTTTATTGGAAAATAACAACAACAACAAAAAAAAACTATAGGCAGCGCATCTGCCAGTAAACTAATATGAAAATTGGTGATAAGGTATTTCAACCTTTCTAGAATTGTGACATCCTATCATTTTAGGCTGGTCACACAAAATTAGCAACTTCTACAGACTGAAGGCCCCTTTCAGAAATATAGCAAAATGGGGAAATTGGGGCTTTAATTGTTTCCTAAATTAATTCTTTATTTTGAATAACTTAAAATCCAACAAAAAAGTCAGTTTTATGTGAAACTAATTTCAAATGAATCCATAAAAAAAGGGCTTCTCTGGAAGACAAAACTTAAAACCGATGATCAGAAATGGACCGTACAGGGAAGATTTCTTACAGGAAAAGGAACCATTGGACAGCTCAGACTCGTCACGCTAACATCTCCCTTGGCAACATCTTTCGATAATTGACACAGCAGGCTTCAGCCGTTGATGGGGCTGGAACTGTGGATGGGAAACTGGCACAAAAGGATTCTGAAGGAATTGAAGTGATCTGTTCTCCTCCTGAAGCTCTGAAGCAAGACCAAATCAGGAATAGAATTCCTAAACAATCATACATTCCATAAAGCCTCTGGAGTAATTATGGGGAAACAATTGGTAAAGTATGGTTAAAACAGTGAGTGAGAGAGAGAGAAGAAATTTGTTGATTAGACTTGAAGGCACTCTCAGTCTCACAGAGTTGCTGTCACCTGTAGGGGAACTCCAGAAAAACAGCCTAGAATGTCCCTATCTGCATCTTCCAGGTTACTCCTCCCACTGCTACACCTTCCATGTTGATTTATCTGCACCTCAGGTTGGAGGGGCAGCTCCACAGTCACACAGAGTTCACAGCAAACAAATGGATAAAGTAGGAGTGGTGTAGAGCAACAAGAATGTCCACAAAGAAGCAGAGAAACTATGATTAGAAACATCAAGAGGAAAGCGTTTCTGGAAGGAACTTCCTGGAGGTTTGAGCTGAATCTTTCAGGTTAAATATACCTTTCAACAGTTGGTGACTGTCCAGTGGACAGGTTATGGTGGACACATGCTGATCCTAGTTTTGGTAGGAGATAACCTAGTGACAAGCAGCCGTCGATTTTTTTTGCAAATCTGTATTGCATTTATAGTGAATGCTTTTGCAACATGTAGAATCCCCCTCCAGGACAGAATTCTTGGAGTTGGCAAGCGTGTTGGCTGCTGAGAGCCCACATGTGAAACCTTTGCTAGGCATTGCACTGTAGGAAAGGAAGCAGCGGAGCTGAAAGTTATATCATCTCTCTTTTCCTGAGGTTATCTATACCCAGTGATGAGTACATGCAGGAACACCAAAGGCCAGGCACTTGAACAGCTATAAAGCACCATCTATATGGCACTCCAGATGATCAGTTGAGGCCTTTTTTCTGACTGTTTTGCAGTTCAACATCTCCCTGTGACCAATTATGTCTGTTACAGTCATTACAAGTGTTCTGGAAGAATTCCCAAATAAACTTCCTGCATACAAATCTTTGTGTCACGGTCTTTTCTCTGGAGTTATGCAGCTAAGACAACTCTAGGCATAGTTGCAAGCACAACAGACTATCTCAATAGGATTTAAGATACAGTTTGGAAAGCATAAAGATGACACATGATTCAGTCATTAGGAGTGCTGCCTTTTGGTTTCTATGGTAACAATTTGGCATCTTGAGTTAAATGCTGAAATACTAAACCAATTTAGATTACACTGTCAAAGAATTGGAAAGAGCAGAAATTGTACCTGAGCTGTGAATTTTCTACTTTTAAGCTTTGCTAAATCCTCCCCGGTCACTAAGTGAATAGCCTATGAATAGGGTCATATCATCAGGTTATGCTATGTAAAAAAAAGAATACTTAGCAAGCAATAATGGTTCATTCATTGTTGATGTTGCATCAAATTTTAATGTCAGAAAAGCAAAAGATATTTCTGCTCATAGTAAAAGGTGGTCAGGCTAATGGAGTAGATACCACTTAAAATCTTGCAAATCTTTGCCAGAGGTAGCAAGAAATCTTGAGTTTAGAACCATAATTTAAGTGTTCCACCCAAGGTAACACACATACTTCTCATATTTCACTGAAAATATTCATTGCAATGTGTTCAGGAATTAGAATCCTAAAATATGCCTGGGAGACTAGGACTGGGAGAAACAGAACATTTGGCAGGATGCACTAATGAAAACTTGGGAAAAAAATCTTGGAACCCAGGAACTACAAAATACAAGAAAAATCAACTAATGTTATAGCTGCATTCTCAGTTTTCAATTAAATGAAGGGGAACTTTTTTATAAGTAATCAGGGATCTGTTGGTATCTCTCAAGTCCCTGTTCGACTCTTTAGAGTTGATTTTATAACCATTATTAGGTACCTTTTATTCATAAATTGTGGTTACTCTTACACCACACCTGCAAATAATTCCTGAATTTGTCCTTAAAATATATTTCCTATCAAGTTAGAGATACAGGTATTCAGAACAACAGGATTAAAAATAAAAGAGGTGGTCAGAGTTACTTAATGTTTAGTGAGTGTGAAAGAAGGAATTATTGGGTACCAAGTTCTGATTTGAGCTATGCAGAAGATGTCGATAAACAAAGTATTTTTTGAAGATTTATTTATTTTTTATTGGATACCCCCAAATGACCAAAAATACAGCAGTTATTGTTTTAAGCTGTTTTTGTTTTCAGGTGGTTTGTTCACAATTGTAAACAAATGCAATATAATCAAATTATTTTCCTTCTCTCAGACTCTATTTCTCTGTGATATGAAAGTAATTTGATTAATACCTCATGGACCTATGTATCACACCAGCATGTTGTGGAAATAACATTAATAGTATATGTAAACTTACTTTTTAAGCCCTAACAAGCATTAGGCTCAATTTATTATAATTACCACAGTAAATCCTTATTAACTTGAAGCAGTATGGAGAATACCAAAAAAAGCCTAGTTTCTGATCTCAAGTCATAATCTTTCATCCCAACCACAAAAATGTAAATGGCAGGGTCTAGAATGGGAAAGGGAAAATGGAAATCAAGTAGATTAAAAGCAATGATAAAATACTTTGTTTATCGGGCCCGGCAGCATGGCCTAGCGGCTAAAGTCCAGGATCCCATATGGCTGCCAGTTCTAATCCTGGCAGCTCCACTTCCCATCCAGCTCCCTGCTTGTGGCCTGGGAAAGCAGTCGAGGATGGCCCAATGCTTTGGGACCCTGCACCCGTGTGGGAGACCTGGAGGAAGTTCCTGGTTCCTGGTTCCGGATTGGCTCAACACTGGCCGTTGCTGTCACTTGGGGAGTGAATCATTGGACGGAAGATCTTCCTCTGTCTCTCCTCCTCTCTGTATATCTGACTTTGTAATAAAAATAAATAAACCCTAAAAAAAAAGAATTGGCACTCCATAAATATAAGACAAATTTCTATTAATTGTTACTAAGCAATTCACAATTCCAAAGCTGCAGGTAGGGAAAGAGAAAGAGGAGGAGGAGGAGAGAGAGAGACAGAAAATGCTCACATTAAATTTGATGCTTCATGCCCCAGCTACCCACAACTGCCTGGCTTGGGACAGGTTGTAAAGAGGATCCAGAACTCAATCCAGATTTCCCATTATCTGCTGCCTCAAATAGAGTACATTAGTAAGAAGCTGGAATTGTTAACGGAACTAAGAACCCAGACTGGCCACTGTGATAAGGGATTGTCATAATGGCAACACCGAACTCCTTCCCTGTAACAGATTTTAAAAACATTTTGGTAGGAATGTGCAGTTAAGTAGATACATTAAGTGCCTCAACATTATATTTAATTTAGATCCTGTAAAGTACTCACATAGAGAAAAACAAAATATAAGCCATAGAAGCCTTAACCATATTTCCTCAAACTCCTGTTTCCTAATTCATATTTTTATCCCATTGAAAGAGGGAATTTTAAGAGGAGTTATTTGATCAAACTCAATATATAATTTGTGCAGGACCATTATTTTTGGCAATAGATTTTCTTTTATGGGAACAAAATAGAGTATATAAATTCTGTGTCGCATGCTGGGAGAAAATCAGTATGGCTACATACTTGTCATGCTTCAAGGATTTTTACTGTAATAGAAATCTATAGGAACATAACACCTTAGAACTACACTGCCTCAATGTGTCCAGGACAGACGTGGAGAGAATACACTCTCAAGAGTTTGCTTGTGGAAATAAAGTATAAATAATGTTTAGCAGTCAAACAAGCATGCTGACTTATTTGTAATGTTAGAAATCACTTTTTCTTGTCAAATAGCTTTGAAACAAAATTTGCATTATCCATTTTGGAAATGTATAGAATAGAGAAAATTGAGGATATATGTGTTTGACTATTCAGACACGTGAGCTGCAGTCTGAGTCACTGTGGTTTTATTTTCTTCTCTGAATGAGGTACATGACTAACCTGATTAATCTATAGTATATGTTTTGACATATGAATGGTAGAACTAAGAGGATACTTCAGTGTTTCCTGCCTCTGATTTGTATTTTTATGTTTTACATATTCCAGAGATAGTTTTTCATTCATGAGAAACAAAATGCTTAAGATTGAATGTGCCATGCACAGCATTAAATACTTTTAAGCCGATGTTTCAAACTTAAACAATTCAAAAAACTCAGATTATAATGCAGAAAATGTAATGAAAATCATGTAGCCAACCCCCCACAACTGCATGTTACTCCACATTTGCCTTAGCTAATAGTTGAAATTCTTTTAAAAATCACATTGCCCTTTCTCAGAGGTAATCTATTCTCACTAATTCAGCATCTATAGTTCATGGCTAGGTTTTCAAATATCTTCACATTTTCATTCGTCTATGAATCATATTTGTCATGATTTTGCAGAATTTTCAAGTACATAAATGATATATTGCAGATATTATTTTTTATAATTGCTGTGTCTTACTTAACCACAATCAGATCAATGCATATGTTGCTTTATTTGGACTTAATTGTATTACACGGTTCTGTTTTATAACTATCCCACATGATTTATTTATTTATTTATACTCTACTGGATACCTCAGATGTTTATTTTATTTTTTTAAGAAAGAGAAAGAGAGAGAAGACAGAATGAGAGAGACTACCATATGTTGATTCACTCCTCACATGGCCACAAAGATCTGAGCTGGAACAAGACCAAGCCAGAAGCCAGGAACTCAGTCCAGTTTTCCCATATGGATGGCAGGAGTCCAACAAAGTAAGCTTCTCAGTCTATGTGGGTAAGAAGCTGGAATCAGGATCTGGAGCCTGGACTAACACATGGGAACTCTGAAGTCATCTTCGTCACTATTCCAGATGCTTGCTTCTAATCTGTTATTTTATACATGTGACAGTTTCCTGTCGGAAGAGAAGCTGCTCAACTGCCGGGAATTTCCTTCTTCAACTTTGCTAGTCACTACCAATGTAACTCGGTGTATGAAAATTCCCATTCTCTTCATTTTTTTCTAAAAGAAGTTATATTTATATGTAAAAGCATCTACAAGCCACTGAATTTCCACCTCTCCCTTGATTCAGACCTTAGTACAGTTCCTACTATGGTAACCAGACTTCACCTTGTCAACATTACGGATCATGATGGTTCCATAAAGAGGAACCATGCTGAGCCTTTCTTCACAGTTTGCAACAAGAAAGAAGTTTATTCTGCGAAAGATAAAAATCAGGAATGTTAACTGGAGCCTCTCTCCGCTCAGATATCAATGGAATGTCTGATATAAGACTAACCATATGTAAATGAGTTCTCTGCAAATAATCACATGGGTTTCACAGATACTTCACAGATATTTCATGGCCTGGGAATGATAAAACATGTTGACTCCTCGAATTTTCCTGGGAAGTTATGTATTGAGAAGTTAATCTTGTCTTTGGAAGGGTGCACCTTCAGTGTGTCTTTGGTTTGCTCAGGAACCAGCGATTTTCCCCTCCTCTCCTGATCCCTCCAAAAGTGTTAAGTTTATTTGTACCTACTACTCTGTGTATACCATTCCAGAGAGCATCAAGAGACAAGTGGTAACCAGTGCGATGAAGTCTTTTCTCAATACAGCTTGAAAGCACAAAGCCTCAGAGTGAATCCTCTGCTCCTAGTTGGCTGAATCTTCTTTCTACTATACCATTCATGCAAAGTGATTCCCTTCAGTTTCCAGTTTTATTGTCTTCTGAGATTTTATTATTATTTTCTAAACAGAATTTGGTTTAGTAATATATCCTTAGAAATAATGTAATGCAACTGTGAACTTCATATAGGTCCTCTACATGCAACATTGCACCCAAGAAAATAAGCTGTTTTGTCTCTCCAGCCTTATATACAGAAGCTTGGCGTAGGAATAGAATTCCAGATGGCTAGTCTAACACTCTTGATTTTCAAATAAAACAATGTTTAGAAACAAAAACTAAGATTAAATTTCTTTTCCAATGTCATGCTGATTGTAGGTGCAGAACCATGAGCATAATAATTTTTTTTCTGATTGCAACAGTAAAGAATAAAGCAAAAATCAGCCACAAAATCCCCTCACATGAGACAGCTTTGAATAAGATACCACTGTTGGTTTCTATAGTGTAAGTGTCCATTAAGAAAACAAATCATCTAGAAATCACGTTTGGCATTTCCTGTGGAGTTACTATTGTAAGGGTATGGGTAGAGATACATAGTTCAGCACATATTGAGTATACTTATATTCAAAGTTTTGCTAAGTACCTTGTAATAAAATATCCTATTTAATTCTATGATAACTCTCAAGTATAGATATTACTTTACATTTTATTCTTTCATGAAGTAGACTCTGTATTCCTACCACATGAATATCAGCTTGCCTTTGTGATTAATTTTTGGAAATGTGGGCACGGGGAGATGGCTCAATGGCTAAGCCCTCACCTTGTAAGTGCCATGATCCTATGTGGGCACCTGTTTGTGTCCCAGATGCTCCACTTCTCATCCAACTCCCTGCTTATGACCTTGGAAAGCAGTAGAGGATGGCCCAAAGCCTTGGAACTCTGCACCCACGTGGGAAACCTGGAAGAAGCTCCTGACTTGGGATCAGCTCAGCTCAGCTCTGGCTATTGTGACCATTTGGGGAGTAAACCAGCAGATCTTTCTGTATCTCCTCTCTGTGAATCTGATTTGCCTTTCCAATAAAAATAAATAAACCTTAAAAAAGTTTTTTTGAAAATGTGACAAAGGTCACTGTCATTGTCAAGCTTAAGCCCTAAGAGGTCTTTCAGTTGATTTCCCATGGAACTGTCACTGTCATGTATATTTCACTGCAAGGAATACAAATAAGGAAGTTGAGGAGCGGAGAAGAAAATCATCTTGCTGTTCAAAAGACAGGAGTTAATTCTACTGAAGTGACTATGAAAGCTATCAAAAGAAATATGTTCTTTGAACTGAGCCCTTAGAAACTGATGAAGGATGAAGGCAGTTGAAAATAAGCTAAGGTGAGGAAGCCAGAAGGTGAAAATCGTGCTAAAGAATGCCGAATGAACCTGTTATCCAAAAATTACAATAAGCATAACACAACACTGGGCTCAAAATAGATTTAATTCATTCTGAAATTTCACTCACTCCAATGAAAATGTATTTATAAAGCAGCTTGTTTATTTTAACTTCAGAAGGAGTAATAGGTTGAACATCACAATTACTTTTGGCTTATTTATAAAATTAGTTTTAGATTAGAATATACTAATGTCAAAGCTTAATTTGCAATAGAAAATAACTGTTTAGAGAAGAAAAAACACTTAACCCTTGAAAAAATGAAATTAAATGATTAAATAGGTGAAAATAGCATAGATGTTAAGGAGAGACAACATAAGAATTCAGTTTAGTCATTTGCTGCATGGCTCTGGGCCAGATACTTACTTTGTCTAAGTCACAATTTCCTTACCTATGGAATGAAGATAAGTTTATTTCATAAGATTGATGGGAGAATTAAATACAATATGTACACAAGTGTCTGGCAAGTATAGGAATCTAATACTTAGCAATTTTCAGAAAAATAAACATTTACTACATTTTAAAATGCCCCCTTAAAATCAAGGTGCTATCTGCAGTAACATAATCATGAAGAGATCCAGTGGTATTCTTTTATTTATTTAAAAGACAGAGTACAGGCAGAGTGAGGATGAGAGAGGGAAACAAAAAAAAAAAAAAAAAAAAAAAAGAAAGAAAGAAAGAAAGAAAGAAAGAGAGGTCTTCCATCACTTCCCAAATGACTTCAACAGTCAGAGACGGGCTGGTCCAAGCCTAGAAACCAGGAATTTCTGAGCCTCCCATATGAGTGCAGGGGCAGGTGCTTGGTCTATCATTCATTGCTTTGCTAGACAAATTACTGGCAATTGGACCAGAAGTGGAGCAGTTGGGGACTGGAACTGGTATGCTGGCACCACAGGTAGCAGATTCACCCATTATATTGCAGTACCAAGCCCTTTTAGTGATATTTTTAAGGGCAGAGTTTTTTTTTTTATCTTACTCATATTCCTCTTAAATATTAGAAAGATACAGCAACACTGTTACATAAGCGTAGAAGCTTCCGCTACCTTCTCCCTATCATAGTTGTTATCTCTACAACATGTATAAGATGAAATGCAAAGTAATTTATGAGTATATCTTGTTCCAACATAAAAAATATTGAATCAGTGATCAAATCACTTTCCAACATAGTTGAATATGACTGAAAGGTGCCACATGATTATCAACTTGCCTGGTGAACATATTATTAAGAGTTTTTATATCCATGAACTACAGTATTGTTGGGTATAATGAGTTCTTATATAATCACATAAAAGGCAATTAAAAAATATTTATTTTATGGGGTCAGTGTGTTGCATGCACAGTGGGTAAGACTGAAGTCTATGGCACCAGCATCCCATGTGGTCACGGTTTGGATCCCAGCTTCTCCACTTCCGATCCAGCTCCCTGATATTATGCTTGGGAAAGTAGTGGAAGATTGCCCAAGTGCTTACTTGGGAAACCCTGAACACATGTGGGAGACCTGGAAGAAACTCATGGGTCCTAGCTTTGGATTGCCTCAACTCAGGATGTTCCGGCCATTTGCAGGGTTGACCAATAGATGGAAACCTTCTCTCTATATCTTCTTCCTTCCCCATCTGTAACTCTTTCACATAAAACAAAATTTTAAAAGAGATTTATTTTTAAAGGCAAAGTTATAGAGATAAAGGGAGAGACAAACTGGTGGTGGTGTGTCAGGAAGGCGTGAGAGAGAGAGACAAAGATAGAGATCTTCTATCTGTTTTACTCCCCAACTGGGGCTGGGCCAGGCTGAAGCCAGCAGGCGGGAATACCACAGGCGTGCCCCACATGGGTGGAGACACATTAGCAGTGACCTGAATCAGAAGCAGAGCAGCCTGGACTTGATGTGGCATCTCAGGCAGTACTTTAACTTTGCTGCATCACAATGCCAGACTTATATGAAACAAAATTGAATGTGACTTTTTGCTCAAGGATTAAAGCTGTATACCTTTTTACAACTATAGAATTAGCATATATGTGCATGAGTTTCTGCTGAAATTGCTACATTCATTGATGCTGCTGAGAGTATAAATTACACTAATATTTTTCAGACATATTTTTATTTTGAATTTATGTATTTTGTGGTACAATTCATACAGACTGGGATTCCCCCCCCAAACTCTCACCCCGTGACAGATGTTCCCCCTGTTGCTACAATAGTATAGTCCTTCGTAAGGAGTCATGACTCCATTAGTCTCTTATTTAAGTGTACCCCGCCATTGCTGCTACAATGTCAGACAGTCTACCATCCCATTGTCTACACATTTCCAACAGTTTCATTGGGAGTTCATCCTTTAAATTACACTAATATTTTAAAATTTAAATAATAAGGCCTGGGGCCTGGTGCGATAGTGTAGTGGTTAAAGTCCTCGCTTTGCACGTGCTGGGATCCCATATGGGCGCGGGTTCTTATCCCCGGGGCCCCGTTCCCCATCCAGCTCCCTGCTTGTGGCCTGGGAAAGCAGTCGTGGACTGCCCAAGGCCTTGGGACCCTGCATCCATGTGGGAGACCCAGAACAGGATCTGGGCTCCTGGCTTCGGATTGGCTCAGCTCTAGCCGTTGCGGCTGCTTGGGGAGTAAATCATCAGACGGAAGATCTTCCTCTCTGTCTCTCCTCCTCCTCTGTATATCCGCCTTTCCAATAAAAATAAATAAATCTTATATAAAAAAAGAAAGAAAGAATAATGCCTGAGACAGTAGCCTAGTGGCTAAAGTCCTTGCCTTGCATGTGCCAGGATCCCCATATGGGTGCCAATTCATGTCCCAGCAGCCCCATTTCCTATCCAGCTTCTTGCTTATGGCCTGGGAAGGCAGTTCAGGACAGTCCACAGTTTTGGGACCCTGCACCCATGTGGGAGACCTGGAAGAAGCTCCTGTCTCCTGGCTTCAGATCAGCTCAGCTCTGGCCATTGCGACCACTTGGGAGTGAATCAGCAGACAGAATATCTGTCTGTCTCTCCTCCTCTCTGTATCTGACTTTCTAATAAAAAAAAAAAAACTTCTTTAAAAAAATAAAAAAAGGGCCAGCATTATGGCATAGTAAGCCAAGCCTCTGCCTACAGTGTTGGCATCCCATGCTGGCTTGTTGCTTATGGCTTAGGAAAAGTAGCTGAGAATGGCTCAAGTCCTTGGGCTCATGCACCCATGTGGGAGACCCAGAAACAGCTCCTGAATTTTGACTCAAGGCTCCTCCCTCTAGTTTTGGATTGGCTCAACTCTGGCCATTGTAATTATTTAATGATTGAATGAGCAAATGGGAGATCCATCTATCTCTCCTCTCTGTGATGCTTTCAAATAAAAATAAAATAAATGTTTAACAAAAACTTTGAAGCTATTCAAGCTTTTTGATGTGATATTGCTCTACTGAGAGTTTATATTATTGCTAAGGAAAAAAAATCACATGCAAAAATGTGCATTATTAACATTTATAATAGTGAAAACTGAAAGCAACATGCTGTTTGAAAACTGAGCAATTGCTGAGTAGGTAACAGATTATCAATTCTAGACTATAAAACATCAATTTAAAAATGTTACTGTGAAAAATACCAATAGCTAAAAATGTTCATAAAATAATGTCAGTGAAAATACCAGTAGCTGAGAATGTTCATAAAATAATGTCAGTGAAAATATTTTCAAGGTATGCTTTAATTATACACCCATAAAACATGTTAATTCATGATCAAGTGACCTTAAAAAACAAAAATAAAAGATTTGTTTGTAAGGCAAGTGCTTTCCTTTTTCTTTCTTTCATTGCTGTTATAATATTTCTGTGTTACAAATAAAAAAGCCAAATAATAAATTAGTTATATGGAACTATTACTCTCATGTCAGACCTTGTAGACATCTTCAGGATAATTCTTTTTTCTTTTAAGATTCATTTATTTTTATTGGAAAGTCAGGTATACAAAGAGGAGGAGAGACAGAGAGGAAGATCTTCCATTCTTTGAGTCACTTCTCAAGCAGCCACAACGGCCAGAGCTCCTCTGATCTGATGTCAGGAGCCAAGAGACTCTTCTGGGTCTCCCACGCAGGTGCAGGGTCCCAAGGCTTTAGGCCATCTTGAAGCTGCTTTCCCAGGCCACAAGTAGGGAGCTGGATGGGAATCAGGCTGCCGGGACTAGAACCAGCGCCCATATGAGATCCTGGGCGTCCAAGGCGAGGACTTTAGCCACTAGGCTACTGCGCCGGGCCTTACAGGCTAATTCTCTATATTTCACTAGTATTATTGTATTTACCTGCTTACAGAAATGCTTGATTTCCCTTATTTAATAGATTCGATTAAGTGCTACTAAAACCATAATGCAATGTCAATCTGAAATTACTTGGGTGAGAGTAATGGGCTTGAATTTATGTACTATGTTTCTGGCACACTATAGAATGAATGATAAAGCCAAATTACTCACCAGTTCTTCAATTTGCTAACATTTTTAAACCAAAAACAATTCTGAAAGGTGGTATCTTCAGTTTTATCAGCTATTTTTCGAAAAAGGAGAACACTTTTTTAATGTAATAATAACAAAATGGATTCTAATAAATTCTAGCATTTTTCCTAAGATACATAGAATTTTCTTTTTCTGTTTATATAACATGAGAAAATATAATGTTTAGCTCTTGGAAAAATCATTTTTATGTGATGACTGCTCATTTTTAAAAAGATTCGAATGTGAATACTAGCATTACCCTCTGGAAAATATATCACCCACTTGGAGCTTCACGATCTATTGATGAACCGACAGCAGCTTCTTTGTGTCTCAGAAAAACTGTAACGTAGTATAACTCAGCGAAAAGAAGTATAAACTAATTGAAAGTGTAGAAAACCACCAAATGGCATCTGCTCTTCCTTAAGGGAATGGTAACAAACATAAAAACATTCACTACAGAAACAATAAATAGCTTCTCATTTTATATATTAATTCTTTCTGTCCAATTTGATTACTATTTCGGGAGCCCACAGTCACTGTGCCCGATGAATGAACCAGAACGAGGAGAACAGCAACGTTCCTGCTGTCCGCTATGAGAGACGGAAACGCGCCGAGGCAGCCAGCGCACACGGTCGGACCTAGGGACTGGATGCGCGTGCAGGCTGCTAGACACAGGCTGCGGGACAGCTCGCGCAGACTTTGGAGGAAGGTTGATACTGGGACTTTCTGAAAGATATCTTATTAGAAATCTGGAAGTGGTGTGGACTAGAAGTCTTCCAGGGAAGTAAGTGGGGTGTTCATTCAGAGGGAGTAGAGGGGGAGGGGGCACTCACTGAGGACAGCAAAATAATAATAATAATAATAATAATTGTGATCTATTCAGAAATTTTAAAATGTAACAGCCTCAAGCCTTCCACCTACCCTACATACATATTAGCTCTGCTTTTGTTTGTTTTTGCTTTCCCAGTAGAATTCAGATACCTCTATTACGCAATCAATCTTAGATTTTTGTTACAATCCTATATTTACAAGCTTTTTAAATTTTTTATTGAAAAGTCAGAATTATAGAGAGAAGGAGAGACAGAGAGAAGGGTCTTCGGTCTGCTGGCTCAACCCACCCCCAAGTAGCCACAACGGGCCAGAGCTGAACTGAACCAAAACTAGGAGCCAGGAGCTTCTTGTGGGTCCCCCATAGGGGTACAGGGCACCAAGGCTTTGGGCCATCCTCCACTGCCTTCCCAGAAGCTGGAAGGGAAGTGGAGCAGCCTGGACATGAGCCAGCGCCCACATGGAATGCCGGGCATGCAAGACGAGGACTCTGGCCACTAGGCTACTGCACCAGGCCCACATACCTACATTTATTTGCTCACCATTTCTTTTTGCATTTTTTCTGAATATTTCCATTCTTTCATCAAGAATACTTGTCAGAAACCATTTTTGTGAATATTTCAGAGTGGTAAGATTCCCCACTTTCATTCTATTTATTTTAAAATGACTTTCTTTGTTGTTGTTTTAGGGAGATAGTAAATGTTAAGGCACAGAATAGCAAACTCTGGTACATGATATTATTGTTCCGAGTTATGTGCTCTTCTCTCTATTAGAATATTGTAAATTCGGGGTTATTAGCATGGAATTTCCTGTGTTTCCTGGAGGAAGATGTATATTTTCCTATCTCCACAGAGATGGAGACACAGGGAAAGCATATTTAGAGAGAAAATATGTTTAAGTATGTGTGTATGTATATATGTGTTGTTGACATATATTACTGATATTGTATTCAATTTTCTAATATTTTAAGAATTTTAAGTCTATGTTCATGAAAATCAGCTTATAGTTTCCTTTGTAATGTCTTTTTATGTTTTTGTTATAACATGGTCTCAAAATCAGTTTGAAATGCATTGTTTTGCCACTATTTGTCTGCGTAAGCTTTTGGTTTTGCTATCACTTCGAGCTTAGCGTATGGAAGTCTTGGCCCATATTAGCTATGCGTTCATTCAGGAAGAAACTACATTTGTTCTTGCCAGGAGCCAGGCATCACCTTCAATGTGCAACTCTTTCAAGTGCTGGGGAAGGTTTTTAACCCAGTACGTAACTCTATAGCTTTAGCTTTCCCACTCTGTAGCTGGCCTAAGGTATAATCTTATGACAGCAACCCTGATATTGGAATTTATATGTGGTATGACCAAAACATCTGTTTCAATGTCAGTTAACATTTTTTTAGAGTTGGTTATTAAATTTACCCTTTATTCCTGTGTGTTCAGCAATTTTTTGAAAAACATACACACATATACAAGATCTGTTTAGTATTCAGAAACACTTTCAGTCTCCTGAGGACCATAAATAAAGTCACTTCCTTTTTTGAATTATAAGTGCAGCCTCTGGCACATTTTAATAATGAGAAACTGAGAATACAGATGATACTTAGTCTGTCTACAGTTCCATAGACAGGAAGGGCTTAAGAAGCGATGGAAATCCAGAGATGTCTGCATGAATGACCACATGCTTTGATAAAGCCTGTGTGTGCCGGCAGACACACATACACTATGCATTTATCCTAGTCAATATTTATACGTGGAAATACAACATAACGCATTACAAAATTTCTCAATGTATGTGCTAACATGTGAGCTAACTGCAGGACATCAGTGATTGATTTGTGTTAGTAAACCAGAACACTTTGCTGCTAGAGCATCTGGCCTTTTGTGTTTGCCTCTGCTTACTCATCCTTTTGTACCAACCACACTGAGATCCGCTGAAGCAAGAGTTTCTTCCTCTTTTCCAGGATTTCACAGCTTCTAAATGCTAGCTGTAGCCATTTTATGTCATCTGTCACATTTCAACAACTACAGAGGATTTGCTTTTATCAAACCAATATTGAGATCACGACTAGTGTTTCCTATAATTGGAATACAGTGATTTTAAACACACACATTTCTAAGTTCGTTTGGAAGGCTTTCATCAAAACTTTTTTCTTCTTATAACATATTTAAACATTTTTGAGCACTTTGCATTATTGTGTAATTTCTTTTTTCTTTTCTTTTTTTTTTTCCTAGTAATAAAAATCCACACCTAATTTGACATGATTTCTTTGGCAGTTAATAAGCACACATTATACAGTTTAATGAGTCTGCAAACTAAATAATGGTTGTAGTGGGTGTGGAAATAGGGATATTTAAATGCATAAGGAAGTTTAACACATATCCCAGTGGCCATGTAAATAGACTTTGGATTCTTTTATAAATTGCAAATATTACCTTGTGCAGAAACGTGGTGAAAAAATATGGCCCTTCATCCATTCATAGGCTTCATTATCATATTTCAGAATGCTCACCACACGCCTATTATCCACTTAAAAGTTCCATTAAAACACCCACTCTGTTTCAGCAGCAGCTAAGCAAATAAAAAACTAAGCCTCATTTGTCACTATGTATCTCCAGACTAAAGCAGCTGTGTTGATGAGGTGTGTTTGAAACGATATCTTCAATTATTTTGAAAAATGCTTTCAAAAATGACCTGTGCCATATGAAATCTCTATTTAAAGTTCACTGTCAGTATAAGTTCTAGAATGGCCAAACCCAAAGCAACATGCATGAAGAAAAATGTCCTTGGTCAAAGAACATTTGGTGAATGCTACTCTTATTGCTAAGTTGCTGTAAAAACTTTCAAGGCTTTTAGTTTAATAGTCTTTTATTATTATTTATGATCTTAATGCAAAGGTGTTTGATGCTTTTAATGAAGGTAAAACAGTTAACTAGATAGCATATTGCAGGCAAACGGAAAGGTAAGTTCAGGTCAAGAAGCCAGTGCACAGAGCTTCATGACATTCAGAATGTGCCATGGGAGTGTTACATTCTAAAACTTGAATTTTTAAAGATGCTAATATTCACTTCCCCATTAATCCTTTATTTGTGTACCATTGGACACTGTTTACAATTTCTGTGTTGCAATTAAATGGGCAGATGGTTGTTATATACAAATCAAATTGTGTTGGGTTATGCTTCTAAAACAAATACAAAATGCACAAGTACTCAAAAGAAGATCAAGTAATTATTCATATGCACAATGCCTGTTCTGGGGTGTATGCCGTGAATTGAATTTTGATGTCTTATTTAGGGAAGTTTAGGCCCATAATGTGTGTGTGTGTCTTTTCTTATGTTAAAACATTATAAAGTATTACTGCTGATTCACACCTCGATTGTGGTAATTACAATCATCATGAATTCAGCATGTACATTTTTCATCAACATAAAAATCCCCTTCAAAGTGAGTCTTAAAAGAACATTCCTAAAAGTAAAAAGATAAGATGTATGTCACTGTTCAGCGTTTGAACATAGTAATCTTTCTTTCTTCTTCTTTTTCTCTTTTCTGATCTAAATGATAAGTACCATCTTACTGTTTTGTGATTTCTGGATGCTGTAGCTGTTATCGGTTGCCTGCTAACAAGAGTCATGATCTGCTCTTGCCATTTTCTCTTAATTTAAACAGGGTAGACAGCAGCGTAAGTTAACGAAATTAAGCTTGAATTGGTTCAGCCAAATATTTTCCTGTGTTAGTGACCGGAGAAGGAGGGAGCACATGACTTGCTGGTAGGAACTCGATGAAAGTATTTGCTCCCCAACTAAAGAAGATAAGGCAAAGTGCTTCTTTGCTTGCCTCAAAAGTATTCTGGAAAACCTAATGCTAAAAGTCCTGTTGAAACGTAATGTCATTAAGTTTCTTCCAAGGAAGTACAGTGAATAGATTAGAAAAAAGTAGATGTATTAAGTTAGGGGCAAAAGGTTGTTATGTGGGTCTGAACCAAAGAGATGACAAGAAATAGGATAGATGGAATTGATTCCAGAGATAAAGCTATTTGAAAAGTAAAACTGATAGGAATTTGTAAGGAATTTGACAAAATGAATAGACAGAACAGCAGCTGTTGAAGATGACATTGAGTTTCTGAAATTGAAACAGAGGAGAGATAGGCTGGCTTCCATTAGAGATAAAATATAAAATTTAATGTATCTTTAAATCTCAGGGCAATGTAATTTAGAAAATAATTGAATAGGAATTTCAACACAGATACATTACTGGAAAAACCAGTACTACATCTTTGGGATCATAAGTGCATAAATATTAAATTCTTGGGTACAAACAGCACTAAGAACCATGTGGAGTGTTTTTCCTAAATTATCATTTATGCATACCCACCTCTTTGTCAATTGTATACTCATATCCATTTGACATGTATGTAACATTGTTGTGTATCTTTTTACTTGGAAGCCTTTAGGTGCCCCCAAAACACATCTAAAATTGAATTTATCCTCCATCAAATCCCATTTTTATTTTCCATTCTTTAAGAAAAATAAAAGCATCATCCAAATAATAGAATCATTCAGAATCCTATTTTTATTAAGTATTCCATATATAATCAGTCATTCAACTTCCTCAGTATATACTCAAATACAACTTTATCATTATTATTGACTGGAAATGAACTAGAGTTTCTTGGCTGGCTTGTGGAGATAATTTGTGAACTGATTTTCCTGCATTTAGTTTGGATCATTTTAACTTATCTGCCATCTAAATTTTTGGTAGAGTGATTGTATTAAAGTGCAAGACAAATTGTGAAGTTTCTCTTTGTAAAATCTTTAAATGGCCATTTCTGTCATTTGGGATGAAGTTTAAATCCCTTAACAAAGGATGACTCTTTCACTGTTTTCTATCTCACTACATGTTCACCTTTTCTTCTCATATTTCCTCCTATTATAGTGTGTTAGTATCTCATTATGGCTGTGAAGAACCACCAGGAGTTTAGTAGCTTACAAAAAAAAAAAAAATCACCTTTATTTTTGCATAATCCTGGAGGTCCAAAATGCTCAACAGGCTCTGAAGGTCGCCTTCCTTCTGGAGGCTGTGGTCCTCGCCCTTCCCACCACTGTCAGAGTCATCTGCATCCCCTAACATAAGCCAATCCACTGTTTTCAAAGCCAGTAATACGGCTTCTTCTGCACTGCTCCTCTCAGGCCTAACATATTGCATCTCCTACTGAACTTTCTTCCAGCTCCCTCTTCCCTTTAAAGTGATCCTTGTGATTATGTTAGATCTATCAGGATAGTCTTACATCTGAAGATCCTTAGATTAATCACATCTTTCATGTCCTTTTATCATGTAAGGTAACATATTCCCAGGTTCTGGGAATTAGAATGTGGACGTGTTTTGGGTGAAACATTATTCTGTCTATACAATATAACACTGATAAAAACCATATCAGGCTGACACTATGGTGTAGCGGTGTATAGTATAGTATCACTCACTGCCTGTGATGGCAGGCATCCCATATAGGTACCTGCTGGTGTACCGGCTGCTCCTCTATCACTCCAGCTCCCTGCCAATGGCCTGGGCAAAGCAGTGAAAGATGGGCTCAAGTGCTTGAGCCCTTGATGCCAATGTGGGATGCTTGTAAGCTTTTTGCTTTGGCTGGTCCAATTTCAGTTGTTGTGGACATCTGGGGAGTGACCAGTGGATGGAAAATTGATCTCTCTTTATCTCTCCTTCTTTGTAAATGACTGTCATATAAATACATCTTTTAAAAAACAAAATAAAATCCTGGGCCTGGCACAGTAGCCTAATGGCTAAAGTCCTCGCCTTGAACTCACCCGGATCCCATATGGGCGCCAATTCTAGTCCTGGCAGCTCTGTCTCCACTTCCCATCCAGCTCCCTGCTTGTGGCCTAAAAAAGCAATAGAGGACAGGCCAAAGCCTTGGGACCCCACACCCACATGGGAGACCTGGAAGTTCCTGGCTCCTGGCTTCGGATTGGCGCAGCACTGGCCATTGCTGTCACTTGGGGAGTGAATCATCGGATGGAAGATCTTCCTCTGTCTCTCCTCCTTTTTGTATATCTGATTTTGCAATAAAAATAAATAAACCGGGCCCAGCGGCGTGGCCTAGCGGCTAAAGTCCTCGCCTTGAAAGCCCCGGGATCCCATATGGGCGCCGGTTCTAATCCCGGCAGCTCTACTTCCCATCCAGCTCTCTGCTTGTGGCCTGGGAAAGCAGTCGAGGACGGCCCAAAGCTTTGGGACCTTGCACCCGTGTGGGAGACCCGGAAGAGGTTCCAGGTTCCCGGCTTTGGATCGGCGCGCACCGGCCGTTGCGGCTCACTTGGGGAGTGAATCATCGGACGGAAGATCTTCCTCTTTGTCTCTCCTCCTCTCTGTATATCTGACTGTAATAAAATGAATAAATCTTTAAAAAAAATAAATAAACCTTAAAAAAATAAAAGAAATCTTGCCCTGGCGTGATGATGTAGCGGCTAAATCTTCGCCTTGCATACCTAGCATGGCATATATACCGGCTGCTTCACTTTCCTTCCAATTCCCTGCTTGTGGCCTGGAAGAGCAGTAGAGGATGGCCCAAAGCCTTGGGATCTTGCAGCCTTGTGGGAGATCTGGAAGAAGCTCCTGGCTCCTGGATTTGGATCGCTTCAGCTCTGGCTGTTGAGGCCACTTGGAGAGTGAACCAGTGGATGGAAGATCTTTCTGTCTCTTCCCTCTGCATATATGTCTTTTCCATAAACATAAATAAATTAATTAATCTTTAAAAATCCATCTCATTCCCATTTCCTGTAATATTCTTTCCCTTGTTCCTCTTTTAACTAGCTTCAAGAGCGCTTTAGAAGCAACATGCAACTTCAGTTTTCAATTCCCTTTCCCCATAGAATAGCATGCAGGAGAACAAGAATCAAACACAAGAATAAAATATATACTCCAAATACATACTCTAGAAAAAGTGTTATTTCTGTAAAGTAAAACATATGAACATGAAAGTGTGAATTCTTACGTAATTGATCCTTCACCAACTACTGGCACGGGGTTCCTTTAAAGACTTGCTATACTTGAAATAGGACCCTGACTGCGATGCTTCCTGATGTACCCTACAGTCCAGCAAGTGGCTCTATAGCACCTGGCTTAAGTAACATTCACTTAGTTCTTACTCTTTTTCTTTCCTGTTTTTTTTTTCTTATTCTTTCTTTTTAAAGAACTCTGTTAGATGCTGAAGTATATGATTCATTTGATAGTTTATTCATTCATTCATTTCTATATTCAACATTTAAATTTTATTTATTTATTCATTTATTTTGAGAGACAGAGAGAGATCATCTGCTCATTTACTCCCCGGCTGGCTGTAGTAGCGGCAGTTAGGCAAGGCCAGATCCATGATTCAGGAGCTCAGTCTGAGTCTTGTCAGTAACCCAGTTACTTGGGCCATTACCTGCTGCCTCCCAGGGTATATACTAGTAAAGGTTGGTAATAGGGAGTGGATCCTAGACTAGAACCCAGGCACTGGGATATGCAATGTAGGTATCTCAAGCAGTAGCCTAACTACCAGATCAAACACTTGCCACTCCTTTGATGATTTTAATCTCATGATAGAACTTCACGACTGGTGAATACCATGCTAGCAGACTCAGTAATTGGAGGGAAGCAAGTTACAGAAAATACTGAATTATAGAATAGTTTTTCAAGGCTTACTTATCTTACTTTCAAGGACAATAGGTAATAAAACATGAAATTGTAATTTAAGGAAAAGCTTTGGGTAGATAAGTCAATGAATAAAAAAAACCCCATCGTAATTAGTCTATCATTCCATGTGTTTATATGCAAATGATGCTTCCAAAGCAATTGAGCTTTCTTGAAAGTAATTTCTGTTTTGAATTAGTTATAAGCTTTAACCATTCTGTTCACAATGGTTTAGCTCTACTAATTTGCGTAACAAGCATCATTAGCACAAAGGTAAAAACTACAATGCAACTGAGAAAATTTTCAAGCTGTTGTGATACATGTAAGTGAATTTCATTTGATTAAGATATAGCAGATATACCCTTGAATTTTAAAAACAGACATTCGTTATGATATAAAATTTCCTTAGATCATCCATGCGCTAGAATGGTGCCAGTTCTAGAAAGATAAACTTGCTTTTAAGACTGCCTATGACACAAATTCTGGCCTTCAGATCTCACAGTTCCCCCACTGCACAGTGAGAGAAGGCTCCTGTGACATGTGGGGCGGAGGACTGAGTCCCTGGGAGAGCAAATGTCTGAGTTTGGCAGTGATGTGGAGAGGACTGCTGAGTGGGCGCAAGCTGCCAAGCCGAGTCAGGTTCTGTGACAGATGCTCCCAGCTTAGAGAAGTAAACACAAAACTCTAAGAGAAACAACGTTTCAACACAAAAGCCTAGAGGCCCCTGAGGATAGATGATGCCAGAAAAATGTGAGATTATTGTGCTTGCCAGAGTATATTAATACTATAAATACAGATGATTTCCTGAGGAAAAAGGTGCTTAAAATGTATCAAATATATGATGCTGAGTATCGAGTTAAATAGCAAGGACATGTAGCATCAACACATCATCTATTTCCTGCCCTTCTTTCTTCCCCAGGGTACCCAAACATGTCTGCATGTCTCATAGACACTGTAGTTAGGAACTAAACTGAATTTATTACTTTTTTTTCTCATGGTTGCTTCTAAGATTCTTCATCTTCTTTAAACTTGCAGATAGCCATTCAGTAATTCAAGGGCTCAAGAATTAAGTTCATTCCTTTATTCAGTAAGTGTGTATTGAACTATTCTGAAGGACAAGCACTATTATAGGCAAATAGGATACAACAGGAATAAAACAAACATTTCTGTCTACTGACTGAAACCTAAATTACGGTATAGATTTAAGGAACAAAAACAAATGAATAAATTATATTGTGTGTTAAACGTGTGTTAAAAATTGCCATGGAAAACAAATGGACTAGGTAGGGCAAGGGCTAGGATGGTGGGAATGGTGGAAAGGATGAATTAAAATCCTAATTGGGGTTGTCAGTATGGTTTGATATGGAGAAAAATTCAATTGTGATCTTGCTTCTTATCTCCTGTGACAGTCAGCTGACTTAATTTCTACCCGTTATTCAAGGTCCAGTGCAAATGTTATCTCTGCGAAACTAGCCTGGATTCCCTCAGTATTCCTTCTCCAGTCTCTGCTTTCTCATGAATAGCTGATTATCGGCTCATCCTGTTTCCCCTAAGAGGTGGACAGGTGTATGTGCAGTCCACAATTACCCACCCAAAGGCTTGCATCTCTGTTTCTCTGCCAGAGAATCTGCCCAATGCCAATATTCAAGTGTAGGGAAGTCCCAGAACGTTGAGTATTTAACATCCCCTGGAAAATCTCAAACCATGAGATAAAATGTGGGTTAAGTGCTACAACATATCCATCCAATGGGACAATTTTCAGTGCATTCCAAACAATTCATCAGAGACGGCCAGCAGGATTAAGCATCAGTTGTTCACAGTATTTTCTGTTTATTAATGCATTATTTGTTGGTTCTGTGCGCTATGAGTATTACCTGCATTTTTCCCTTGCCTGCCTAACTTGTTTTCACTGTCTTGCTCATGTTTTCTGTATTCACTTTATAAATACGGTGTCTATACCCAGATCCATCGGGGAAATCTATATGCAGACATCATTGTTCTCATTTCTGAATCAGTTGTGTTCTCACTGGATTTTTCCTTATATTTCACTTTATGGATATTTGACTCTTCTACTGACCTCTGAGTGCCTTAATTTATACTAGATAAATTATTCATTACTAAACATAATTTTTGACACTTAATCTAAAATATCAAGATACTTATACATTTGGTGACGTTTATCTGGGTTTATTTAAATTACTTGTATTCAAATTTTGGCTTTATCATTTCACACCTCAATTCATGAACACTATCTGTGCTACTGATTCTGCATTAATAAACAGACAAAAATAACTCCCTTGTGAGATTTTTTTCTGAGGATAAAACAAGAAAATGCTCAAAAAGGTCTCAGCATGGTAGCGGGTTTATATGAACCATTCATAACAACTTCTACTGTGACACATGTTTGTTCTCCCTCTCCTGTTAAATCCAGTTCTTTAAAAAACATGAGGTGGACAACTGATTGTGGCGATGGACTGTGCCGGAACCGGTGCTAGCTGGAACATGTGGGAATCTGATCTGGGAATACCTCTAAGTCTCTTTGGTGATCTCCCCAATCGAACTGCTGGACTCAGAGACCTGGCTAGGAGAGGACGGAGGACGGAACAGGTCAATCAACCACCTCAGCTAAACGTTGGGCAGCGAAATACTGGGCAAACGAAGACTCCATGATGGACTGTGACAATCAGTGTTTTCTTCAATGACCTAATCGAGCTGGGAGGGATGTGACTGGCAGCGATCCATAACTGGAAGACTATTAAGACCACTTGAGCAAGTATCTCAGCATGCCCCACATCTGGGACCTTGGGCGGGTGGGAGACTGGGTGGGGATTCTCCCTCAATATCCCCCTTCACCTCAGATACATACATAATATAATATATATATATATATATATATATATATATATATATATATATAAAAAGATGAGGTGGAACAGGATTAGCAGAATTTAAAGTTTGATCAAAATGGTTACCATGCTAAAGCAGAAGCTCTTCAGCTGAGTAACAAGTGTCACCTTAAACTGATCTATGTTTCTAGATTATCCTACCACTCTTTTTAATTTTTATAAAGAATGAGATTTTGAATTTGGCAACATACCTAGCAAGCTTCCACTGGTCTCTAGAGTATCTGCTATATATCAGAGAAATACGCTGCCAATAAAATCACTGTGACCGAGCACTTAACCAAGGCATATGTGTGCAAAAAAAGATTTACGTTATTTAAAGCATGTGCCTGCCGAACTTTAAAAAACTGTTTGCTTTAGTTAATCATGATTTTCTCTTTTTGTTTTAACATAATATCTTCAAGATATGAGCATAGCAATTCTAAATATGAGACTGCAAGAGTTGTAATAAAACATTCCTGAACTCACTAGTAAGTATATATTGTTGAATATTTTCAAAATATCAATTTAACAGCTATTTACTGAATATGGAAAATACTGTGTCAGGTGTCTAAAACATATCAAGAAGAGTAAGTATGGGGATTTAGAATGCTATGGAAAACCACAGAGTCGGGTCAAATCGATGCTGTGAGAGTAATGTGGATTTAGTGCTCCTTGAGTTTAAAGGGGCAATGAATAATGTCTGTCCTAAGAATTCGTCCACTCATACAACACTGTGCGTGAGATGAGGGAGTCTAGAGACTTTTAGTATGCAGAGGTAAACAGAACACATCTCTGAAATGAGAGGCAATCTATACAGATATGATGAAATTAAATATTAAAACAAAACTGACTGTGATTTCAGTTTGGCCGAAAAGTGATATTTCTGGGAAAAGGTTTATATAAGTGGAAAGATGATGTCATAGGTGCAGGATCTTGAACAGGAGAGAAAACAGAGAGGAACAAGGGTGGAAAGAAGTGATATGTGTACATGTACTTCTAATGATTGGCTACATTCCAATAAGCATATTGTAAGTTGACTCTTATAAATTGAAGTTTTTGTAAGTTGCCTCTTGTAAAATGGGTTACAACATACCACTCTCTGGAGGCAAAATAAGATGTTTCAGATAACAGTCTAATTAAGTATGCAAAATGTTACTGATAGAATCAGATGGAAGATTAAGAAATGGTCATGAAATTGGCAAAACAGGGGCCGGCATGGTGGCCTAGTGGCTAAAGTCCTCGCCTTGAAAGTGCCAGGATCCCATATGGACGCCAGTTCTAATTCCAGCAGCTCCACTTCCCATCCAGCTCCCTGCTTGTGGCCTGGGAAAGCAGTCAAGGATGGCCCAAAGCCTTGGGACCCTGCACTTGCGTGGGAGACCTGGAAGAGGTTCCTGGTTCTGGCTTTGGATCAGCATAGTACCAGCTGTTGCCGTCACTTGGGGAGTGAATCATAAGATTTATGTATTTTTATTGTGAAGTCAGATATACAGAGAGGAGAGACAGAGAGGAAGATCTTCTGTCCGATGGTTCACTGCCCAAGTGATTGCAACGGCTGGAGATGAGCCAATCCGAAGCCAGGAGCCAGGAACTCTTCCGGGTCTCCCACACGGGTGCAGGGTCCCATGGCTTTGGGCCATCCTCTACTGCTTTCTCAGGCCACAAGCAGAGAGCTGGATGGGAAGCAGGGCTGCCAGGATTAGAACTGGCACCAATATGGGATCCCAGCGGCGTATACAGGACGAGGACCTTAACCACTACACTATCGCATCGGACCCAAAAATTAAATAAACCTTAAAAAAATTTGGTAAAACAGAGGTAAAATGATTAACTTGAGCACCAAATTTAACAATGACAAATATGTTGTAAGCATTTTTTAAAGGATAGTTAATTGGAAATGAATAATCCCATTGTGATGGCAAATTAATCAAGTTTCTCTCTGAGAAAGCAATATTTGATGGTTTAGCTACTTCAAGTGCACAGGGAAGAGTAGTCCAGGGATACGTAAGTGCTTGTAATGGCAAAGAGCTTGGTGATTTCATGACTAGAGATTGTTTTGGCACAAGCGTAGTAAGGTAGAGAGTGCCTGGAGATGATTTAGGAAATCTAAAAAAGCTCATGGCTGTCCTTTTAGATATCTTGCAAACCACCAGACAACTTCTATCCATTACAAATGAAATGGAATCACAAAAGTGCTTTAAGCAGAGTAGTTTCAATCTGATTAGTGCTTGATGTGTGATAAATGCTTTAGAGACTAGAAGTTAAAGAAGAAAGTATAGTGTCTATAAATCTCTTAAAATAAGCTTGTAGTGTGTTGTCCATTGGAACTGCTGAGGGCAGAAAACATGTCTTAATCTGCTACTTACTCCTATTTCCTAGTTTACTGTGTAACATGGAGTTAGAACTTGAATATGTGTATTTATAAGATAGAAAGATTGGATTGATATCATGGAGTTTCTCAGAAGACACTTTATTAGGAGCATGAGCAACCATCACTGCAGGCATAAAGAACAATAATATTTGGAAATTTTGGTCAAATGCCTCCACCATGCCTAATGATTTTTGTAAAATGATGATGGGGAAGACATTACTTCCAGAACAGACCATTTGTGTTAGAGAAATAGTAAACCAAGGGCATATAGTGTTTCTATTGACTAACATTTGAAGTTAGAACTTTCTGAGCAGCAGTGGCCAAGAAAGTGAGGCAGTGCCTCTTGTGATTTTACAGAATGATGTTCACATCACTCTGTAGTTTTTATTCCAAGACAATGAAATGAGAAAAGAGAAAGAGAGCATGAGCTAGTTTCCGATCTTGAATCCATCACTTACTAGTCCTGTAACCTTTAGTACAAAACTTTCCTGAGACTGACTTTCCCTATAATGTATTTTCCATCCAAGATTGATCAGAGACTTAAATGTGAAAAAGCCTGAAGTCAGCTCACTATACCAAAAATGTTCACTGATAGTTGCTGATATTGTGACATTTTTAGATTATGAATCTTATGAAACCAGCAATTATAAAGTTATAAAGCAACTTCTGTTTATACTTCTGATGATAAGTCTGAGTGCAACTTAAATGTGGTATTTCAAAAAGGAATGAATAAAAATGATAGCACTTTTTCTACAACTGGTCTTTTGTTTTTCTAAGAACCACTGAGCTTTGGGAAGTTAAGACTATTTCTACTCTTTTATTAAACTCTAAAAGAATACTCTATGAAAGTATGCTAAACAGTTACAAAGTTCACATTTTTTTTATTTTTAGAGTTACTTATCACATATATTTATTTAAATTGGTTCTTCATTTGACCATTTGGCTAAGTAACAATACACTTAATTCTCATTATACTGTAATTTGAGTTAATATATGCTAATGTAATTATTATAAAATATAAAATAAAATGTATAATATAAAATTATAAAATAATTACAATGTTGACATCTTTGAAAAAAATAGTTTTGTGTTTGTCAGAACTAATGAAAAATCTGATGGACTAAACTAGAAAAATTGACAAACATAATTCTTCCCCCCACCCCCACCTCCAAGCACAAGAACAATTTGCTATTGGTGACAGAATTGAGAAATAACCAGAATAAAAGTGTGAGATTCCTAGTGAAAACCCTAAGGATAAAATTAATTTCTTTATAACACAGTTTAAAGGCAAACAAAAGGAAATTGCTTGTGCCAGATGGGATTGGGAAGACATTGTGAATAAAAATGAGCATCTCTTTTCTGCTTACAAATATTTGAATTAAGATGATACCAGCATGTCTGGGTAATGGAAAAACAGTATTGATGGCTACATCACTTTTAAAGATTTTCTCATTCTTTTTAAATGGACATTATTAACACAACAAAGTACTTTAAGCAATATGTATTAAACCTGACACTTACCATCACAGCACAATTTAATCCTTCTGAATTATTATTTCAGGCAAAATAGGAAGAATTCAATGGATATGGCATTGGGCTTCGAGTGAGAAAACCACTGTGTAGCTCCTTTTCACGCCCTGCTGCTGGGCAGAAAGGATGCTGAGAGAATCAAAATGTCATTAATGGACAGTTACCCCATTAATAAAATGATAGAATCGGGACACCTGCCCCTCCATTAACTAGCTTTCCGGAGGCCTCAATGAGATAATGAAAATGAACATTTCCTGTAAACCATAAAACTTTTGCATATAAGCTGATTTTGTGGTTTATTTTTCTGGAAATGATCCAAAAATTACCTCCAATTTTGTTCTGTATTTCATCTGAATGGTTGGTTCACAGCTGCTGGCTTTATTCTTCTGGTACTAGGACACATTTTTATGCCTAACACTTCAACAAATATAATTATTGAGGATGTAGCTGGTGGTGAGCCTTCTCTGCCCTAAGCACCTATAATAGTTATTTAGCACTTATCCTGGGCCACCATTTACCTTCCTATGCATATGTCCTCTCCACTTGGCTGAAACGTACACTCTTGAATATTAGCACTAATGTAACACCACTACTAATAGTAACTAACATTTATTGTTTACTATTTGCCAGGTGTTTTTGATGAGCACTTTAAGTGGACTATCAATTTTAATAAGAAATAAAATGCAACATTTTTTTACAGTGGAATTACATCACATATTTGTTATAAAATGAGTATTAACATATCATACTCAGCAGCTCCTACTATCCAAAAAATGAGATACTTAAAAATACAGAAATACATATTTATGTAGTATAACCATTAATCCTCCCATTCCATTCAAAGATCTTATGGTTAGTTTAAGAGAGAGATGGCAGAAGTGTATTTGCACTTTCCCCCAAATGAAGTAATTTTCACATACCTTCCATGTGTAAGAATCTAGTTTTGAGGGCCCGGCGGCGTGGCCTAGCTGCTAAAGTCCTCGCCTTGAAAGCCCCGGGATCCCATATGGGCGCTGGTTCTAATCCCGGCAGCTCCACTTCCCATCCAGCTCCCTGCTTGTGGCCTGGGAAAGCAGTTGAGGACGGCCCAATGCATTGGGATACTGCACCCACGTGGGAGACCCGGAAGAGGTTCCAGGTTCCCGGCATCGGATCGGCGCGCACCGGCCCGTTGCAGCTCACTTGGGGAGTGAATCATCGGACGGAAGATCTTCCTCTCTGTCTCTCCTCTGTATATATCTGGCTGTAATAAAATGAATAAATCTTAAAAAAAAAAAAAAAAGAATCTAGTTTTGAAAAGTGTGCCTGAAAAGCCATAGCTGGTTTTGATACAATATGCACTGTGAAGGTGGACCCTACCTATTACTCAATTAAAGCAACAGTTTTAATTCTGGAGGGGAAAAAAAATGGTTGCATTATACTTCTTAAGATGTGACAGTGTCTAATGTGGAAACATCCAAGGAGTTTTCAAGGATATTATCACTTTAAGCAGCTTGGCTATACAATTTGAATTAACAGCGAAGTTAGAACTTGGGGCATCATCAGGAAATGGGAAGGTGAAAGAGGTTTTTAAACTGAGCGGAGAAGCAAATGTGTGGAATGTTTAGTGTTGTAGTGGAGTAGAAGAGTAAATCAATTAGAAACCTGCTACAGATTTTACCAGCAGTGGTTTTGCAAATGTAACCGTATGTAAAGTCTGACAAGTTAAAATGACTGTGCTTTTCCTCCCAATACATTTAACTGTTTAAATACCCAAAAAGTTGTGGGCAATAGGGATGAGAATTTTACCGCACAAGTTCTTTCAGAGAAAGTAGACGATGTATAAACATATACAAAGTGATTTTCTTAAAAGATGTATTTGAAAGGCAGGGTTAGAGAAAGAGAGAGAACAAGAAAGATTTTCCTATCTGTCAATTTACTTCCCAAATGGCTGATGGGTCTCCCACATGGGCTCAGGGGCCTAAGCACTTGGGATCTCTGCTGTTATTTTTCAAGGCACCTTATCAGGCACCTGTAGCAAAGATGCAGCAGTTGGAATTCACCCACTTGGCACTGTAGCTATGGACCTTGTAGCCGCCAGCTTAAGCTGTAGCACCACAACCCTAGCTCTATAAAGGATTGCTTTTAATGATGGGCCACAAAAGGAAATGTAAATTATGCTAAAATAAAGTGAGGACATGGATTAGGGAGATAAATACTGAAAAATGGTAGTGTCAATAAACCACAGGCCCCGATGAGTTCAAACATTCTTGGAGTAGAAGAAGAAATTTGCTAAGAAGTTAGCAAATATTGGTTCTAGAGAGGAATGTTGAAGGGGAAAAACTGGAACTGGTGATGCATTTGTTAACGAAAAGCCTTAGGGTATGAATACAGGGATGAAGGGATGATGTGCAAATAAAAAAAATTTTATTATTAAGACTATGACTGTTTTACTTCAGCCTTCCCTCCAGAGATAAACTTGGGTGAGTTATAACAACATTCCCACCAAATGTTTGGAATGTGCAGAAAATATTTAAGATTAACCCTGGGACTGAAAAACCAATCCTTGTCCACTCCTGCCTTTCTCTCCCATCCCCCAATGTAATCAACCTTGTATTTCAGTGTGTCTGGTATTTCTTTGCCCACTGGTACAAAAGAAACAGATAATAGGGCAGATACCTGACAGTGATGAGCATGCTGTTTGAAACACCACATTCCATATCAGAGTGGCTAGTTTTGAGTTCTAGCTTTGCTTCTGATTCCGGTTTCCTGCAAATTGAGACCCTGGGAGGGAGCAGGTGATGGCGCAAAGAGTTGGTTCCCTGCTTCATATGAAGAAGGTCTGGACTGAGCTCCCAGTTCCAGACTCAACCAGGCTCAGCGTTGGATTTTACTGGCATTTGGGGAATGAACCAGCAAGTGGAAGATTCTTTCACTCTCACAGAAATAAAATACACAAATAAGCTTAAAAAAAAAGTAAGTCACATTTAACAAAATAAAACCCAAATCTATCACTAAAAGCTATTCAATTAGTATGTACAAGTATGATAATAGCAATTGAAGTTATGAAATTAAGCCATACAATTTGATAAGTAATTTGTATCTCAAGTCTACTGCATGTCACTGGCTTAAATACAAAACCCTTTCATGGGATCCCTCTGGACCTTGCCAAGACAAAAACTTAGATGAAAAGGTAGGGAGACTGTGCAAGACCCAGGCCCAGCACTTGTACATGTGTTTTGTTCACTCCTGTTGACAGAATCAGCTTTCCCAACATCTTTACTCACCCTGCCTTATCCCATTCTAAATCTACATTACTTCCAGGGTAAATTTTAGCAGGAAAATTATCCCATATTTTAGGATTAAATATCCCATATTTTAGGATTAAAAGAACATAAAGCGATTCATATCTGGCTATTGCCTGCCTCTCTATCCATGTCACCACTATTTCGCCATATGCACATTAGTTGCCCTGGTCATATGTGCAGTTTCTCCAATGAGTCCATAATTTATCTTACTTTTATTTTTACTTTTCTATAAAACTTTGTCTAGTCATTTCAGTCTTTAATGAATGCCTAATTAGACTAATTATCTGCACAATATTTTCAGAACCCAATCCTCTGTTGTCATCTTCCAATTCAAAAAGTGACATGATTTGCTAATTTATTAAAATTGATTATGAGCACACTGAGAACACGGATTGCAGATTCTACTTTGTTTTTCATTTCTTACAGTATTCATGGTGATTCTGAGAGAAATTCAAAGGTATTTGTTGGAAAATGCCAAAATAATCGAACAAATGGAAATACAGTTTTTGAAACACACTTTCACAGTTATAACTTGTTAGTGATTAATCTGTTTCCTTTTAGTGATTGAGCTTGAAACTTTGAATTTTAGCTGATCACAAGAGTATTTCAAAGGTCATTTTTTTTTTTTTTTACCACAGATACTCTTTTTTTTTTTTTTAAAGATTTATTATTATTGGAAAGCCGGATATACAGAGAGGAGGAGAGACAGAGAGGAAGATCTTCCATCCGATGATGTTTCACTCCCCAAGTGAGCCGCAACGGGCCGGTGCACGCCGATCCGAAGCCGGGAACCTGGAACCTCTTCCGGGTCTCCCACGTGGGTGCAGGGTCCCAATGCATTGGGCCGTCCTCGACTGCTTTCCCAGGCCACAAGCAGGAAGCTGGATGGGAAGTGGAGCTGCCGGGATTAGAACCGGCGCCCATATGGGATCCCGGGGCTTTCAAGGCGAGGACTTTAGCCGCTAGGCCACGCTGCCGGGCCCTACCACAGATACTCTTGAGATCACATTCTTTCAATACATTTGAAGAACCAAATTCACTTTAAAGATTTGGCAACCTGGAGGGTACTATTTCATTACTATTGTGGAATATGTCTTGATTCATTAATAAGATTAGGATTTAAAGCAAACATATACAAAAATCTGGGGATCACACTAGTGAGCAAAAAACAAACAAACAAACGAAAAACCAAAACTCAATGAAACAGAGAAACTTGAGGCTGGTGGGTGGTATAACAGGTTAATCCTCTATCCATGATAGCAGTTTCCCATATGGGAGCATGTTTCAGTCCCACCTGCTCCACTTCTCATCCAGCTCCCTGCTCAATACCTGGGAAAGTATAGGAAAGGGGAGGATTAGACAAGAGCTTGGGTCCTGCACCTACATGGGAGACCCAGAAAGAACTGCTCCCCAGCTTCAGATTGGCTCAGTTCTGTTACAGCCGTTTGGGTAGTTAACCAGAAAATGGAAGATTTCTCTCTCTGTGTGTGTCTTTCCATCTCTCTCTCCAATTATGGCTTTCAAATAAAATAAGCCTTTAAAAAAACCAAATATACAAACTTGTAGAGAGGAGAGGAGAGGAAAGGATGGGAGGAGAAGAGAGAAGAAAGGCAAAGGAGGAGAGGGAAAGAGAGAACACATTCCCATTTGATTTACTCCCCACGTGGCCACAATGACTTGAGCTGGGTCAGACATGAGCCAGGAACTGGGTCTGCTGCTCAGGTCTCTCACTGGGGGTTAGGAACCTAACCACTTGAGCCAGTACTGCCTCCCATGTTCCATATTAGTTAAAAGCTGGAATTAGAAGCTGGTGTTGCAACTTGAACTTAGACACCCTAAATGGAATACAGGCATCCTGAAAAGCATCTTGACTACTTGCAAAACACACATTTCTTACTTGTTACAGTCAGGAAATAAAATATTTTGTACTTATTTTTTCTTTTGAACAAGCATGAAAATGCCTAATTCCATGAAATTTTTTCTTGGCTATGATATTCTACTGAATTTTTTTCCCTCCTCTGAGTCTTTGTTTCATGATTGACCAATGTTTCTTATCTTGGTTAAGGTCACACAAATGCCATGCTTGTCTTTAAAAGTTTCAACAAATCAAGTTTATGATTTAAAATTCTCTGCCTTCAATGCTTGTTCTAGGGCAGAAATTTACAAACTGGAATCATAACTTGGAAATAAAAAGTCGAAGTCTTTCCACAGCTGTAAGTTGTCCATTCATGTTTAGGAATTCATTTTTGTTTCCATTAATATAATAAAGACTTGGCTTCTGACCTCTGGTCGCATCTCATAGGCTTTTGAGAAAAAAAGTGGCTGGCAGAAAACACACTCTTTATAATTTCAGTAACATTAAATTGTCATTCTAAAATGCTCAAAAAGCAATAAACAGAATGTAATAGACCAGAGCATTTAATATCCATCCCCACTAAACACTAAGCCACTATGCTAGAACTAGCTCAGATTCCTATTTTGCATCTCTATTAAAACATTACTTTAACCACACAATCAGGTGATACATTAAGCCTAACTGTATAGGGACAACTGTGTAGAATTCCCATCTACTTGCAGGAAGTCACCATTTTCCCAAATCAAGTTAGCAGTAAGCAGTTGAGTGTCCCCTACCAGCAGCTTTAACTGAGGCAGAATTCCAAATTCATTGACTAACTCCAGCCTTGGGAGCTGACTTGGCTCAGAAAAGGAAAACCATACTGCCTTTGTCCTTGCTACTTGCCCTTCAAGGCACCAGACTCCATTGCTTGTGTAGTTGTACAAATGAACTCTTGTTCTGCTGCTACCATAACCTATATTCATGCAATTTATAGGGTTGGAGAACTGATACTTGCCTTTTGCAAGTATGGGAGTTTGGGGCACAGGTGCCAGATATGTATTAATTCACTTTAAATACATCTGAGAGTTCTCCTCAGCATACCAGAGCCTGCACCATCAGCAATCCATAAAAAATCTGGACCCAGCCTGCGAAATTACCTTTGCACCTTCTATCTTACAGTGCTGGGAGCCCTGGGCACAAACACTGGCAATACGCTTGCATGATGATCTGGAGACAGTTCCAGCTGTGTCTTGCAAAACTGGTGCCACTGATGTTGGTAATTCACGTACAATTGTAATATCTGGAGTGCTCTATCTGCATTGTTCTGCTTTAGATAGTGCCTACCTCTGTCTCTAACACGTGGCTCGCAGGCTGGGAGATGTGAATAATAACCCCACTAAACTCTGCAACAGCAGCACTATAAGAATCAGTACTAACTTTCCAAAACTCACTGAAATCTACCTGGTGGGACCTTGGGAAAAACCTGCCTGCAATCCATCTCTCTAAGTGCTGGAACTAGGACTGTAGGTGTTATAAGGCCCAGAACCAGTTGCTCACTCAGAGCAGGACCTTAGGAAGTGTTTATGCACATCACACAGTTCTAGAGCCAGAGCTGTTCACATCACAAGCCCCAATAACATTCAGGTTTGCCAGGTTGATCAATGTGCAGCCCTCCTTTATGTCCCTTAGAACAAAGAATAAGGCCCTAAATTATTATGATACCTAGCATAAGTGACACCAAACTTTTTGGCTTTAAGATACACACCCTAAGAAGCTCACATTCAGCTCAAAGTCATACTTCTACCTATATGAATTGTTGTAGACTAAGTCACCGTATCATTTATAGATGCAGTCGAGGTTGATTAAAGCAAAATAAATTGCTCAGAGTTTACAATTCTGGGATTACCTGGAGTCAAAATCAGAGTAACAAGCCAAGTAATAATCTGAATTTCATCTAAACCCAAAACTCTTTTCCATAAAAATTCCACTCTATAAAAAAGGGATTATTACACAAGATGCATAGACATCACTGTAGGGGCATGGGAAACATGGAGAGGCAAGGTTGCAGGATCCCTCCGAAAGAACACAGCTCTTCAGAAGCAGAGCCTGATCTGAAGGAAATCTAGGCAGTATGAAAAACAGAATTTAAAAATTCACCAAGGAGCTAGAAATCAATGAGAACCAAACAAAACTGTGGAGATGAACATTTCAGTCAATTAAACAGAAAAATGCAATGCCACACTGAAGCAGAAGAAAATGCCAAGGGGAGAAAATAATTATTGATCTGAGAGACAGGGCTTTTGGAATAATCCAATCAGGTAAAAAAGAAAGGAAAATAATTCCCAGGAATGAAGAACGCCTATGTGAAATATAGGATGCCATTAAATGAACACATATTTGTATTGTAGTGATTCTTGAATGAGAAGGGAAAGGGCACTGGGAACCTGTGAAGTGAAATAATAGCTGAAGATCTTCTGGGTCTTGAAAGAGACATGAACATCTAGCAGATTCCACCAAAAAAGACCTCCAAGGTGTTTGTTCTCAATTTATAGAAAGTCAGAGAGAAGGATACAGTGCCAAAGACAGTAGGAGGAGAGTGTCTTATTACAAGACTCTACTACTTGCTATCTACTGAAAACTCACTTCATGGCTGGAACAGTGACATAGCAGGCTAACCATCTGCCCTGAGACACTGACATCTCATATGGACACCAGTTCATGTACCAGCTGCTACAATTCCAATACAGCTCTCTGCTTGTGGCCTGAGAGGTCCTTGAGCCCCTGCACCCATATGGGAGACCTGGAGGAAGCTCCTGGCTCCCAGCTTCAGATCAGTTCAATTCTGGCCATTTTAAGTCATTTGGGGAGTGAACCAGAGGATGGAAGACTTTCTGTTTCTCTTTCTTTGTGTATAAAATATGCCCTTTAAACAAACAAACAAGCAAACCAAATCTTTGAAAAAGAAAAGGAACTTCAGGGACTTGGTGCAACAGGCTAAGTCTGCCTGAAGGGCATACGGTGTGGTCTGAGTGTCAGCTGTTCCTCTTCTGATACAGCTCCCTGCTTATGGCTCAGACACCAGGAGAAAGGATGGGCCAGGTGCTTGGACACTTTCTCATGCCAAGGCCTGGGGCAAGCTCCTGATTCCAGGTTTCAGAATATCCCAGCTCTGGCTGTTGTTGCCAGAAGGAAAGAAGAGCTCTCCCTCTCTGTCTCTCCTTTCTCTGTAACTCTCCCTTTCAAACAAAAAATATGTTAAGTCTTCAAAAAAAGAAAATTCATGAATAAAGATACACTTAAACTGAAAGTAAAGGGGCTGGAAAAAGGGACACCATATAAATAGAAACCAAAGATGAGCAGGACTTGTGATTCTCACATGAGATAAAAAACTTTAAATCAAAAACTATAAAGAATGAAAAAGCAGGACATTATATATAGATATTATATATAAATGGATTGACTCAGCAAGAGGCTATAAGAATCATAAATACATATGTGCCCAAATATAAATAACAAATACTATTGGACCTAAAGAGAAAGACAACTCTAATATAATGCTAATGGGTGGCTAACAATTTTAACATTTGCATTAACATACAGATCATTCAGACAGAAAAAAAAATCAGTTGAATCACACACATCAACAAATCAATTGAAACACACATCAGACAACAGACATTTATAGCATATTTCATGCAACAGATTAATGTTATAGATTCACATTCTTATCATTAGCATACTGAAAATTTTCAAGCATAGAGCATATATTAGAACATAAATCAAGCTTTAGTAAATTTGAAAAGAATGAAACCACAGCTGTATCTTCTTAGACCATAGAAGAATAAACTAAAAATCAATAACAACAACAGGACCTTTATAAACACTTGGAAATAAAACAACATGCTACAGAATGATCAATGGCCTATTGAAAAAAATTGAAAAGGAAATCAACAACTATCTTGAAATAAATGAAAACGGAAACAAAGCCTATCAAATTCTATGGGATGTAGCAAAAGCAGCATTAAGAGGGAAGTTTATGGCATTAAGTGCTTAAGTTAAAAGAAGATAAATTTCTCAAATAAATATCTAATGATGTATCTAGAAGACTTAGAAAACCAAGAACAAACCAAACCCCAAATTAGCTAGAAGTGATAAACCATAAGGATCAGAGCAGAAACAAATGGCATGGAAACAAAATACAAAAGATCAGCAAACTAAAATTTGGGTTTATTTGTTTATTTCTTAAAGAAGATAAACAGAATAGAAAAATCTTGCTAGAGATAAAATTCAGACAATGAAATAGTGATGGAAAAAGAGACATTAAAACTGACACCACTGAAATATGAAGGATCACAAGAAATGACTTAGAAGTAAATAAGTACTAATAAACTGGAAAGACTATCTGACCTAGAAAAACTTTATGAACTACCATGAATAATTGCATTTTAGCAAACTGGAAGAATAAGGAATTTCTTGTGTAATATAATCTACAGATTAAATAAAGAGAATGTAGAAAATCTAAATGCACCAGCACTGAGATTGGAGCAGTAATTAATAGTCTTCCATTAAGAAAAAAAAAAACAGGACCTGATGGCTACAGCAGTGAATTTTATGTAACCTATAAAAAGGAACTGACTTCACTATCCCAAGCCTCTCCAAGTTTCTGAGCCAGATGGAACTTTGTTAACTCTGTATGAGGTCAGCATTACTCTGATACCTAAATCAGAAACAATAGGAACAGAAAACTATAAGCGTATATCCTTGACATGATAAGTACAAAAATTCTCAACCAAAAGCTAACAAACCAAACCTAAAATCACATAAAAAAGATCACACATCACAATCTAGTGGGAGTTTTCCTAGAGATGCAAAGGTAGTTCCACATTTGCAAATCAAAACATGTCATAAATCACATCAACAGAATGAAGAACAGCAGTCATATGTCATCTCAACAGATGTAATGAAAGCATTTGGTAAATTTCAACAGATCCACATGATAAAAACCCTCCATATGATTCAGCAATACCACTGCTGGGCATATACCTCAAAGACATGAACACATTATATGAAAAAGATAACTGCACCACTATATTAATACCAACAGCATTCACAATAGTTACATATGGGATAAGCCAAGATACCATCATTAAATGAATAAGGAAAACAGTGCATATACATACATATATATATATACATACACATATACATATACATACACATATACATATACAGGAATACTTTTCAACCTTTTATAAAAATGAATTCTACCATTTGTGTCAAAATGGATGAAGCTAGAGGGCATCATGTTGAGTTAGTTGAATCAGATAAAGAATCATTACATGTTCTCCTTTATATGTAGAAGCTAAAATTTAAAAACAAGCGAACAACAACAAAAAAACCCCAAAAGAAATGCAAGCATTTATCACTTTGACTTGCAGCACCTGCCATTGAGAGTTGGGACTGGGGTTGGGCTGGGACAGGTCAGGCTGCAGTATCCGATGGCAAAGACCAAGATGGGGGATGGGCTATACCAAGCTGGTTCAGAGCAACCACTGGCATGTGCAGGATCTGTGGCTGGGAACTGACCTGTTTACGAAGCTAAGGGGATGTTTTAGGTGATTGTGGTTCCCACTAGTGAGTGCGAGAGCCAGAATGGGGACAGCGATCTGGGTTGGACATGGCTGCAGTGTCCCTCAGCATGGTTGTGGACTGGGTGTAGAATGTGACAGACCGGGATAGACTCAGCACCTTTTGGTGCTTGTGAGAGTCAGGGTGGGTGTAGGATGGTCTGGGTTAGACCACAAAAGAGCTATATCTGGGAATGGACCAATTGTGGTTGGGTTGTAGCACTCCACAGTTAAGAACTGGAATGGGTGTGGGCTGGTTGGGTGAGGTCACTGTACCTGCCACAGCAGGAGGTGGACTAAGTTGGGTTGGGCCAAGGACCCACTGGTATGCATATCTGCCACTGGGAGGAGACCTGATGGAAGAGCTTGGGGAACTCTGTGAAGAGAGAGTCCCTACAGGTGAGCACAGGAACCAATGCTCAGAGCAGCACAGACCAACAAAAGTTATGATATTTGCCAGCATACATGTGGGTCAGGTCTGGGGGTGGGTCAGGCTGTGCCAGTCCATTACATCCATTGGCAGATCCAAGAACTAGGACAAAGTGTAGGACAGGTCAGTTCAGGCCACAACTCCAGCCAGTTCACATTAGGGTCGGAACTGGGGAATGGCTGGAATGGGCTAGGCTGTAGCACCCACCAGCATGAGCTGGGACTGGGGACAGGCTGGGCAGGGCCAGGCTACAGTACCCACCAGCAAATGTCAAGTTGAGGCTGGCAATGCTAGACTAGGCCACAGCACCCATGAACACATGTAAGACCCCCAGGTGCGGGTTACAAACCTAGTAGGGTCTGTGGGGGTGGGGCTCTCAGGCTGTGACTACTGCTCCCACTGGCGAGCCTGAGAGCTTGGATCAGGGGCAGACCAGGCCAGGCAGGGCTAGCTATAATGTTGGCATGCATGTGAGCTGGGTTAGAGGGAGAACAGGCTGGGCTAACCAACTGTATCCACTGGTGCATGCGGAAGCCAGAGTGGGTTTTGCATAGGGCTTTGCCACAGCATCAGCAGGCAAGTGCTGAGACTGGGGGGCAAATCCTATCAAGCTAGACTGCAGAACCACTGGGAGACTGCAAGATTTGGGACTGGTAGTGGGCCCAGTAGGGAAATGTGGGCACCTCTCTGATAGGTTGCAACTCTCACTGGCAAGCATAAGAACCAGGGTTGGAACAGGGCCTCACTAGACAGAAGGTGGCACCTGCCTGTGAGTGAGGGCTGGATAGTGGGGTTGGTTGGGTTGAGCTAGGCTTCAACACCCATTGATGTGTATGAGAGCTGAATTGGATGTGGTATAGACTGGACCAGTCTGCTGTACCTACTGGCAAGCACAGTAACTAGGACTGGGTGTGGGCCTAGTGGGGTTACTTGACCTAGGCTGCAGTTGCTGTGGTGTACATGAGGGCTGAGTGTGTGGTGGGCAATGTTGGGCTTCAGCACCCATTGTTTTACACAGGAGATGGGGCTGGAGACAGAACTGACCCAGCAATTGCAATGACCAGTGTGTGGGTAGACTGATGTAGGTGAGGACTGAGATGGACCCTGTATTGGCAAGCACACATGGGTCAGGTCTGGGATTACTTCTGACAAGGTTTCTTTGGGGATCGCCCCAACTGAACTGCAGGACTCAGAACTCCAACCATGGGGAGAATTGCAGGATCTGTAGTTTGACTATGGAATGCATGTGTCAGAGCTGAGCCACCTCAGTGGCTTAGACAGAGCAGGGGATGGCATGTCCAGCTGTACATGGAGGATATAGCAGGCCATTGGAGGCTGCAAAGCATACCTGGTGGTACCACAACAGAGGAAGGAGAGCAGAACAAATTGATCAACTACCTCAGCAAAGTGTTGAGAGCAAATATCTGCATGAATGGGGACTCTGTGGTGAACTATGTCAGCCAATGGATCTTGGAAGGATTTCCTCATCCTTGGAGAGGCAAGATCAAAAGCATTTCAGAACTATAGAAGCCACCTAAGCAGATCCCTTGGAGCATGCTCCATACTGGAGACTCTAGGATGACATCAGGTAGCCGTTCCCCATCCCCTGGGTAATGAGGTAGTTGGGAGGCTGGATGTGGCTTCTCCCTTAGCTCTCTCCTTCCTCCAAATACAGGAAGAAAAAAAAAAGAATGTCGAAGCAATGGTCTCACTCACTTTCCCCTAATCCTCAACCCTTCCCTCCCTAATTAACTGTGTAAACATCACCAAAAATAAAATTTTAAAGATAACATAGTTTTGTCAAATTTGTTTTATATCTGACATATCAATGGTTACAAATGAAATACTAGTGTAGTTTTAATGATTTATCATAACTTTTAAATGTCCTGAATATGATTACAATATTATTTATAAATTTATAAATTATAACACAATAATAAATACAGTAAATGTTCATACAAATTATATTGATTGTGTGTTTATTAATACAATTTATGTATTGTAGTTATATATGTAACATAACTTTATGTAAATATTGGAATTTTATATTATAGAAATGACATAAAACATAATTTATAAATTATAAAATTTATTGACTATGAGTGAAATATTTATAGTCTTTGTCTATTCCTGCAGAGTATGTTATTTTTAGTTATTACTTTTTGAACCCTTTATTTAGTGGAACATTAAGCCTTTGAATGTAAAATAAATTAAAAATACATTATCTGAAAAAATTAGCAAGAAGGAAAGAAAGGCAAAAAGATAGGAGGAGGGAAGGATGGAGGGAAGGAGTGAAACATTAATATATTTTTAGAATTGTATCTATGAACTGCACTGAATCTGTTCCTTATATTAATATCACTGTAAAATGAGTTTTGATGAGACCTGTGCTTTGGTAATGATAATTATGAAGCATTTGCTGTGGCCCTGAGAACCTAATGTATTAATAAATTCCTTAAAAATAAATTGAGATAAAAATGAGTATCATCTTCTGAAGGTTAAATAAATGAAATACAACATATCTTAAGATATTGGATAACTTATTTAAATGTTTATCGCTGTGTTTAGTGTTTACATAATTCCCTGGGATATTGAAAGATGTCAGATAACTTAGGTTGTTCCTGTAGGAAAAAGTTATGTAAGCATACTCAGTAATAATTTAAAACCCTTTGTAAATCTTGTTTCTTTGCATTTCCTTTGTAAAGTTGTGACTCCTTCCTCTGAGTCTTGACTCCGTAGACTTTGCTCATTTGAAGGAAAGCTAATGATAGCAATAATGGGAAAATTAAAATTATTGTTTCTTGCTATGCTCCATGACCAAGTGAGCACAAAATAGATGGAAAAAATAACTAAACACACAGGATAATAACAAATACTCCCACATGAGGCAAGGTTAGTATTAGATTATGATCTAGTAGTTATCAGTCAAATATCCTATTGTACCAACAAAGTTATTGCAATTGAAAGCTGGGTAATGAGGAACCATCATTTATTCAATTGCAGTGACAGATCCTGATGGGACACATGTTTTTAAATGCTATTTCTTTTGACTTGCTCCTAGGTGTGAAGAAGCATAAAGCAGATAAGACCCAGGGACGTATGGGATTCTGTGTATAAGTCATTGGTTCTAGAATTTATTATCTTTGTTTCATATGTAAAACTCTGTGTTATTTATCCTGCTAACCAGTTGACATCAATTAAATTATAGGAATGTTAAAATTAGTAAGTCCTGAATAAACTGGTCACTTATTTTATTTTATTCACATAATTATCTGAATCTTCCTGTCAAATAATAATGGGATTCACTCAAATGTTCACATAAAAATGTAAGACTCATTTTTATAAGCCCTACTCTATTCTTTCATAATAATTCTGATTTAAAAAAGGATTTTATTTATTTTTAATTGGAAAGACAGATTTTTTAGAGAGAAGGTAAGAGAGATTTTCCATCCACTGTTTCATTCCCTAAATGGCTGCAATGGCTGGAGCTGAGCTGATCCAAAGCCACGAGCACAAGCTTCTTCTGGATCTCCCCTGTGGGTACAGGGTCCCAAGGCTTTGGACCATCCTCCACTGCTTTCCCAGGCTATAAGCAGCAACTGAATAGGAAGTAAAGCGGCCTGTGCATGAACCAGCACCTAAATGGATGCTGTTGCTTGCAGGCAGAGGATTAGCCAGTTGAGCTATCGCATCAGCCCCTACCATATTAATTCTGTCTCATGACATACCAACCCTTCCTTCAAACACACTGAGACTCTGGCCCAGTGACTCCCTTTGCAAATGTACCTCAGTCCGAGTCTCACTTTACTTACACTTTTACAATTGTATCCTGTTGTGTTTTCCTTTGTCCACTTTTCCTGTACTACCACAAATACTTACTCCAAACATGACTATCAAAGTAACATTTTATCTTAGTAACTACTTTATTTTATCTGAAAGACACACATTTAGGAAGCATTTCTCCATACTTCCTGAAAAGCAAACAAAAAAATATATTTCTCAAATTCAAGGAAAATTTACAGGAAAGTTGGCATCTCATGTAATTGAGATCTGGATGTTTAGGGAATGTATGAGCATTATGACCCCATTTATTAAAATCTGTTCCTCTCACTATCTGTCATTCAGTAATGTAATTAAGACAGTAATAGCTAATAACCAACTCAATAAGATTTAATGAAATGGAGAAAAAATTAGAGGATTGAGAAAGGAAAACATAAATATATTTATGCAAGGATCTAGATACTTCTTGTAGCTGTATTTAAATTGGGCTAGAGCTGGGTCTTGGGAATTGCCTCACAGGGGTTTATGGAGTCATGACAACTTGGCTACTGCAGGCCCTGCTGTAGTGAGAGCTGAGCCTGGGGGAGGGCTGGTTAAGATGCTGCACTTGCTGGAGGTCACAGGAACTGGGGCTGAAGACTGACCTAGCAGAAATTCTTGAAAATCCCCATTCAGACCACATTGACACACCCACGGATACCTATAGGAAATGGGGCAGGCATCAGTCCAGACCTGTTCACTGTCCAGCAGCAATGGGCTTGGTGCATGGAGCTGGTAATAACACATGTGGACTACTTACTGACTGATGGTCCATAGCTGAAAGTTTCTGAACAACATAGGGGAGAGGGTTTGAGGAATTCACATTTCAATAGCAAGAGTGAGTCTCCCTCCCTTGATCTGTTAGTTTATGTTGTGCTGCTTAGTGAGGAAGCACCTCTCTTTGTTTTGTACATACAATCAATTGTTATCATTCAAATGTTATCCAATCAATTGTCCTCCTACACAGACCAGGCTGCAACATCCACCAAAGATCCACAAGAACCAGGGATGGGAGTTGGCCTGGTAGGGTGACCTGGTGGGTGGGGCCCCCTGAATCTCTTGAGTACTTTGGACACAAGGGATTTGTGCTTTGGTAACATCGCATGGGTGTGTAGTTACCATAGAGCACATGTTGTGGGACTAGGCAACCTCTGGTGCTGACTCCAGAGAAAGGATGTGGAACATACCAAGATGCACATGAAAGACAAGACAAATGATTCTGTAATTCAGCAGAAAACTTCAAGCATCTCTTCAAAGGATGGAAAGAAAAGTAAGTGGCACAAAACTTCAGGTCAAATTCTATGGAAAATTACTAAGCCTGTAGATACTCTGAAATAGACAAGGCCAAGCAACAATCCTTCAGACTTACCCAGAGAGAACTATGAAGAGCCCCTGTGAGGACAGATGGAAGTTGTCACCTCTTATACAATGACCACTTAAGTGACCACCCTCCCAATTCAGGCCCCTGTGGTAGTATCAACAGACCATCTCAGTCCTTGCCACTAATGTAGTCTGACCACAGAAGTGGTAAATCCTTTCCCCACCACCCCTACCTCTCAAGCATGGACAAATCTCCTCCCCTCCCCGACTCTCTTCATCCCAATGAGGGGGCGACATAGATGTGCAGCCCTAGTCCCCTTACCCCTGTAATGAACATTAAATAATTAATGCTTTTGTTATAATAAATAAACTAATTAGTTAAGCCAAATTGGGCTATGAGTTTTCTGCAAGAAAAAATGAAAGCAAGGGTAAGCATCTGGCACAGTAAAGTTGCCACGTGGGACACCTGCATACTGTATCATAGTACTCATGTTCGAGTTCTGCCTGCACTGCTGATGTAGATCCTTAGCAGCACACACCGGAAGAGGTAACAATACTGGCTCAAATACCTGGGTCTCTGCCACTCATGTGGAAGATGTGAATTGAGTACGTGGTTCCTAGGTTTATCCCGGACCAAACCCGACCTTTGAGGGATTTGGGAGAGCAAACCAGTGAACAAAAGCTCTCAGTCAGTCTTTGAAATTAAGTAAACATAAAATTTAAAGGATGAAAGCATACATTAAGTATGTTTATATTTCAGGGGACCAGAGAGAGGAAACAAAGTTCTGCAACACTTTAAAATAATTAAAGCTTTTTTAAACATTAATTTCATATTGCTGTTTCTTATAATAGCTGTATTTCTGAGAAATACAAAACAACAAATATCAAAAAGACTATAGCTATAAAACAATAGTAACAATAACAGCAATAAAGCCAATGCAGTGACATTGATTCTGTGGAAGGCTAGGCAATAAGTTTTAAATACATTTGTTGCTGAAAATGATTCATTTTACCAGGCCACGAAGACATTTTTAATTATTGCATTTTGTGGCAGCACACTTTTGACCAACTCTCAGCAATAATCCATGATGTGTGCAATGGCAGTGCTTATTAAACAAGAGCCAAGCTTTCAAAGTACACATACTCCTCCTGGATTGTAAGTACTGCACTTTCGAAGGCTGCTATCTAATAATATGGTGCTTCATTGTGCTTAGTCTGATGCAGTATTGATTAATTCTCAGCCTTCTGAGCTCACCACTCTTCTCTGTCAGTTGAAGATGATTGCCTCCATTTCTGTGCTTTTTCCCTAGGAAATGTATCCCTTTTAAACCACTGCCTGAACCAATTATTTAGCATTTGAAGGCAGAGTAAAGGTATGTTGTAATGAAAAAGGGATCATCTACAACACAATCTCTCTGACTTAAACAAGAACATGTGGATTTATAGATTTAGATAGAAAAACCAATAAATGAAATTTTCTATAGAAAAATTTTATCTGAACCCAAGAAGAAATTTCAGTTGTTGTTAAGACAATGATCACATGTAACATAAATCTCTCTACTTGACATCTCTCCTTCTACAATGAAATAAGAAAAAGATAACAATTTCATTCCTTTCATTCTAGCTATAAGATCATTTGCTTTGGGACCGGCACAATAGCATAGTGGTTAAAGTCCTCGCCTTGCACACACCGGGATCCTGTATCGGCGCCAGTTCTAATCCCAGCGGCCCCACTTCCCATCCAGCTCCCTGCTTGTGGCTTGGGAAAGCAGTTGAGGATGGCCCAAAGCCTTGGGACCCTGCACTTAATGGGAGACCCGGAACAGCCCCTGTCTCCTGGATTCGGATTGGCTCAGCTCTGTCATTGCGGTCACTTGGGGAGTGAACCACTGGATAGAAAATCTTCCTCTCTGTCTCTCCTCCTCTCTGTATATCCATCTTTTCAATAAAAATAAATAAATCTTAAAAAAATCATTGGCTTTGAAATTGGTAAACTCAGATTGTATAAGTTACTTTCTCTAAGTAGTTGCATGTTCTCAGATAAATAACTTTTTTACTGTAAGCCTTCATTTTTCTCTCTCTTAGAAATCACTGAAGCAATTGCACCAGTTAGTGGTTCTCAGCTTTGTCAGTCAACATCTTTTTTTATGCCAAATGTTTTCAATGCTCTCTTTCTTATCAGAAGTGAAATTCACAAATAAAGTAACATTTTATAAATGTATTTAATAGAAAACTACCAATTATGGTATGACTACATAGACATGAACTAAAAGGGAATTAAAGAAAATAACCTATTTCCATCAGTAAATGTTGTAGACCTACAGAATGATAGAAAGTGGTCAGGAATGCTTGCACTTTTGGTACCACATGATCAAAAACCATTCTATAGAAGTATATGAAAATAAAGAAGAAATATGAGTGTACGCTGAAATAAGAAAATAGTGTCAGAGTCAATAAAGGTAGATTGGATTTACTTGTTTAAGGCAGGAAATATGAAGATAGCCTTAACTGAAAATAAGTTAACATGCCACCACAAATTACAAATGGGAAAATAGATACAACAAGGAAATGCAATATCATTGCAAATGAAGTTGGCCATTGTTTTAAGTGTAGTCTCAAATAATTACTTCATGACATGAGAAAGGGCAGTGATAGAAAAGTATGTGCCCTAACATGAAATCCTTCTATGGGTTTCTAATACCTAATCTTAGACACCACATCCTCTAACGTGTGATGAAGAACAAAGGATGCATTGGAAAAGTAAATAGTAATAAAGAATGTGAAGATCAGTTGTGTGATAGAGTCAGATTTGAAAGCCAACTGACTACTAATAAAACATTGATAATTTTAATATGTAAGTTTTAAACCTATGGTTTAATAGGATATCAGCAGTATATATATATTTTAAATGATTTGTATTAATTTATGAAATACAGAGAGCTCTCTGATTTCTAACTATGTTTTAAAGTCTAATTATGTTTGGTTCTAAGATTTTAGACAAGAGTTTCAGTTTCCGTCGTTATACATATGGAAAATTGTAAGTGCCAGCAGCAAGAAAATTTTTTATACATATTCTAATGACTTGCCTTGTGGTTCTCCTTGTCTGGTTTCTAACCTTATACTCTGCCACAGAATTCATCTATTCAGTTTTTTATTTCCCCTTATTATACTTCCAGCCTGACAATGTACAGTGAGTTTGTTTTAGAAATTTTTTTAAATAATCTTTTTTAGTTGCTTAGGGTACAAAGGGTTAAGGGCTACAGAAAAGTGGGTAAGACCATTGTTTCCACAATAATATCATCATTTCCCCCCCTGTATCTGGGATCAGAGGAGAAACAAAGAGAAAAAACCCCACCCAGCCTCCCACCTATCCCAGGTCCCCAACGGGAGGCATGCCCTGAGGGTCCTGCTCAAGTGGTTTTGATAGTTCAACAGTTCTGAATTGCTGCCAGTCTCACCGTTCCAAGCACGATGAGATCTATTCAGAATCTACTGGCTAACATAGTCTCCTCATGCTTGGGGTTCTGAGATCAGCAGTTCAGTTGGAGGAATCCCAAGAGAAACTTCATCTGAGGTGATCCCAGACCTGATTCTTGTGTGTGCTTGACAGTACAGGGTTCGGCACAGTCTCTCACCCCAATTATGCACATGCTGGTGGTTGCAATTGCTGGGTCAATTCTGTTTCCAGCTCTGTCTTCCACACAAACCAAGGGGTGTTGCACTCCAGCCCGATCCTGCCCACTTCATACTCAGCCCTCACCCAAAACGATGGGAGCTGCAACCTTTTTGGGGCAACTCCATTTAACCCCCACCAGGCCTGCCCCCTACCCTGGTTCCCATGCTTGCTAGTATGTTCAGCAGACCTGTCGAGTCTGTCCCACAGCCCATTCAGCTCTCATACATGTCAATGGGCATTGAAGCCTAGTTCAACCCAACCTGCCCTACTCTCCAACCCACACACAGACTGGCAGGTGCTGTTCTGTCTAGCCACCCGGTCCCTATCTTGGTTTTCGTGCTTTTCAGTGGGAATGGTAACACAAGAGGCAAGAGCCCACTGTCTCTCTACCAGACTACTCCAACTTCCGGATTGTGCACTCTCCAGGTGGTTATAGAGTTTAATTTGACAAATTAAGCTCCCCATACCAGCTTCTGCCAGCTGACGCTGCAGCAAAGCCCAAACAACCCTCACCCACTCTGATTTATGCTTGCACCAGTCGGAACATTCAGCCCAACCTTGCCCTTCCCTGATCTTGCTCATCTGAGGCCAATAGGTGTTATAGCCCTGCCTGGTCTGGTCTGCCCCCATCCCAGCTCATGCTTTACAGTGGGAGTGGCTGTCCAGCAGGGAAGTCCACATTCCCCCTGCCGGCTCTGCCCCTCCCTCTCGGTTCTCATGTGTGCTGTTCGGGCGCTGCAACCACATCTGGTACGGCTCACCCCACCTTGGCATTCCATAGTGTGTACTGGTATGTGTTGTGACCAAACTGAACCTGACCTGACCAACACTCTATTCTGGTGCTTGGATTCATGAGCGGGTGATGTGAATGGGTTCGGCCTGATCTGCCCCCCACCTATACCAAATGTATGCCAGTGAATATCTTCCACTGGCCTGGTCTGGGCTGCTCCCTCCCGTGGCTTTTGCCCTCACCTGTATGGACTGTGTCCCAACAGAAGGAGTTTCCCAAGCTCCTCCATCAGAACCTCTCCCAATACCAGATCTTGCGCATACTGGTGGGTCCATGGGCCAGCCCTCATTGCTGGCCTTCAATCCATTCCAGTTCTTGATGTTGGATGTTTCAGCCTAGCCAAGGCTTATCCATACCCAGACACTGCTCACACATGGCTCAGTAGGGACAGAGACCCAGCCTAGTCCGTCCTACATCTACCCAGGTTCTCCAGAGCACCAGATGGTGCTGGCATCTAGCCAAGCTTGGTGCGCCCAGCTCCAGTTCACACTTGTGCCAAGGGAGATTGCAGCCATATCCAGACCAGAATGCAGCCCTACTCTGGCCCCCACACTCTCCCATGGAAACCTCAACCCAGTAAGGGTGTACTCTCACAGCTCCCCAACCGAGTCTATTCCCAGTCCTAGATTACGCGTGTGCCAGTGAAAATTCTGACCCAATTGGCTAAGACCCCCTCCTGTCTCAACCTTTGTCTTCGATGCTGTGACCAGTCGGTGTAAGAGCCTAGTTCGGTATGACATGTGCTCCATCCTGATTTCTATTCTTTCTTGTGAGTTGGGGTAGCAAGAGAATTGTATGGTACTAACATTTTCAATGATGGTGGCTTTTTTTTATTGATAATATGACATTTTGATATATCAAACAACTTTTGGATCAGAATATTCAGATTTTTTTCCTTTTCCCTCTTATTCCTTTCTCTCCTCTTCCCCTCCCCCTCTCCTCCTTTCCTTACCTCCCTTCTCCTTTCCTCTCCTCCCTTTTTTCTCCTCTCCTCTCCTCTTTTTAAACTAATTTCTTCTTTTTAAAATCACTCCCTAAATGGTTGCAATGGCTGGAGCTGGGCCAGGGAAAAGCCAGTGAAGCCAAATCCCTACAGTGTCAAAGCATGGCTTAGACCTACACCATTTACCCTAGCCTGAGATGTCTCTGTCCATCTCCCTCAGCACAAGGTGTCCTTGCTTGCCTTTTATCAAAAGGAATTCACTGACTTATCAGAATGATCCTTAGGAATTATTTGATTCTCCAATAGCTAAGAACATTAACAACCAGTATTGTCTGGAAGGAAATATTGTAACTACATCCAAGTAACCTCCCTCCTGCCATGGCCCACCAGGCCATCAAAAATTTTCTAAAGATTAGAGTTCTGCTAACCAGTCAGGAACCTTGCATGCATGCACTGCTCAGCCCCAACTGTCTGTCTATAAGAACCTTCACCCTTAACTCCTTGGTTTCTTGCACTGAACTTTATAATAAATGCCTATTTTCTTCCACCACCCTAATATCAGCGATTTGCTTTCTACACATTGGTAGAGCTGACCCAGTTTGGAGGTTCTATAAGAATGCCTCCTACCAATTTGGGGTGTTGATCAGCAACCCCAGGAGGCAGGAACTTTTTCTGGGTCACCTAGGTGGGTTCAGGAACCCAAAGATTTATATCATCCTTCTCTGCCTACCCAGGTGCATGAGCAGGGAGCTGGACTGAAGTGGAACAGCCAAACCCTGAAAAGAGGTATCTATACTGCAGATGGTGGCTTAAGCAGCTGTGCTCATAGTACCAGTCCTGATTATATTAACTTTAATAAAAAATAGTTCTTAATGCATACAAAGGGACTTATTTTTTAGCTCAAATGACTAAAAACAGACTTTCTCCCTGCATGCCTTCTTGAGTTGTTATTGATGTTTGGTTCCTATACCAGCAGCATCAGCATCATCCGACAACACACAGAACTACTAGTTTTCCAGCTGTACTCTTTGCTCACGGACTCAGAAGATGAGATTGAGGAACACTAATCAGTCCTCCCTCCAGATGATTTTATGGGAAGATGAAGTCTGAGAACCACTGATCATCGTGGGATACTTCCAAGTTACAGAAAAGACAGCTTGCATGTCACAAAGTGAGATGTCTGCATCTGGGGAAGTGGTCCCATAGATTACAGGCCATCTATCATCTCTGATTGCCACTCAGTATATAACAGCCACATCTTCAATCATTGCAAGATCAAAAACAGCATACCCACACATCTCTAAAATTCTCCCCAGAAAATGTTGTTACTTCTACTGAGAAATACTTGCTTATGTAATGTCTATAAATCCAGTCTGATTCTGTTATATTTATAGGGAAAATAAGAACCTAAAGGCTGGAGCTGGAGTCGTGGCATAATGGATTGAGCAGCCACTTGCAATGCCAGTATCCAAAAAGGACACTGGCTTGAGTTGTAGACTCTCCTCTTCTGATCCAGCTCCCTGGTACTGCTCCTGGAAATCAGTGGAAGATGGCCCAAGTCCTTGAGACCCTGAATCCATGTGGTAGACCTATATGAAGTTCCCTGGCTCCTGGCTTTGACCTGGCTTAACCCCAGCTATGAAAGCCATTAGGGGAGTGAACCAGTGAACAGATCTCTCTCCTCTCCCTCCTCTCCTTCCACATTTCCTTTCCCTCTGTTTTTTTTTTTAATAAAGATTTATTTCATTTTCATTACAAAGTCGGACATACTGAGAGGAGGAGAGATAGAGAGGAAGTGGAGCTGCCGGGATTAGAACCAGCGGCCACATGGGATCAAGGCGAGGACCTTAGCCACTAGGCCACGCTGCCAAGCCCTCCCTCTGTTTTCTCTCTCTTTTCTGTATCTCCCTTTCTTCCCCTGAAACTCTTCCTTTCAATAAAATAATATAAAATAAATCTTTTAAAAGAAGCAACTTTGTATGAACAAAGTTAATCTAAAAATTGGATCCACAAAAAAGAAGGAGAAACAGAAACACTAACAAACAGAATTACCCACTAAAGAAAAAGGAACCTAAAAGGCAATGGAATTTAGAGATGCTAAATTTAAAACAGTTATGTGAGACTGCAATATTTGTCTGGAGGCTAGATGTGTGTTCAAAGCCTCATTCTTCAGGGTTAATTTTAAAGTGTTATTTAGCAGATAGAAGTAAAAGGATGTTAAGTGAAACTGAAGTAAATTGTAGCTCTAAATGTCTCTTGTTATTGCTGTTTCTATTTCAGATTTTTCCTGAAGATTCTAGAAGATAGCTTTAGCTGGTGGCTGGTTATACTACAGCAGACCATTAATTTCTGTGATAGGTTTGTAGGGCAGAGGATGTTAATCCTTATTGCTTTGTCAGTGGACTTCAGTACTGTCTAATGCAAGAACTTCAGACACCTCTTTAGTCAGACTTATGACACCTACAGAAAGACAACATAAATTTTGCAAGCCTTATTGTCAGAGATTTAAACTAACAAACTCCAGGAGTAGAGTTTAAAATAGAAAAAAATTCTCATACCTCGAGAATCAAAATTGAATTACACATTATGTTTATCATAGTAGTAGGCAAAATACTTAGATCTGTAAGTTGAAATATGAATGAGTGCCTAATTTCTCAACTTTAAAAAAAGGAATAGAAAGTATTTTGAGTTATAATGATTGATTGGCAATTTGTCCTTTTCTGCCATTTTTCTTTCTTTTAGCTCATTTCCTCCTCTCCAGGGAGAAACAATATCTCAGTTGAAGTACAGTCTTGTAACAACTTGCTGATAAGAATTTCTAGTTTTAAGATCAATTAATGGTATGAAAACACTCTAATGATCACTTTACCTTTTAATAGAATCTGAGAAGAACCAACGACCTCCTCCTCCAAATGTATGTTGAGAAGGGCCATGACTTTTCCTTTACCTTTTGTTCTGTGGCTGTTCAGTGAATTTGTGTGAGACTTCTGAAATCAATGCCAGTTTTTCCTTTGTCATTGCTTTCTTGTCTAGTATGTATCAATCTAGGCAATTTCCATTTAAGGAATAAGACCTTCACCTAACTGAGAAACTTGTTTTAAATAACACATCTAAAATAGGGGTTGTCTCTTTTATGTCTTAAACAAACATGATCTGGTGGCTAATGTGTGATAATATCAGTGTCCGAGGCTAGTAATACAAAGATAAGCAGCATTGGTTCGATCTTGGCGGCTCCGGTGACAGCAGCCCTCCGCAGTGGTGGCAATCTGCATTCAGAGAGTACCTAAACCAGGTCAGACCCAATGCCCGGGACTTGGCCCATGGGCACCGTCGCCACACGGTGAGAGAGTCCTGGCTGCAGGGAGGCCAGAGAGAAAGATTAATTCCCCCATGGTGAGTACGCCATGAGGAAATCCTGGGACAAAATTAAGGCCTCTAGCCCCACCCTGCAACCACAACCTTGTGGCAGCAACAAATTAGGTTGTGAGAGTTCGACCTTGGTGACTCTGGTGAAAGCAGCCCTCCACAGTGGTAGCGACCCGCTTATGAAAAGTATCCAAGCCAGATAGGACCCAAGGACCGGGACTCGGCCCATGGGCACCGTTGACACATGTTGAGAAAGTCCTAGGCTTTGGGCCTATTGGCTGCCAGGCTATGCCTGCTGGCCACCAGTGACGAGCTCTAGGGATTTTAGGGTATGTAACTGCTACCAAGGAACATCCAGGGATAAGGCTAGTATGAGTGTAGGTGAGGGATGAATTCTATGTGATTCCTAGCGATGGGGTCACCGAGCTTGCTTGCAAGCATGGGGACTGAGGTCTGCAGGTTTGGAGGGGAGAATCCATAAGATGCATTTGGGCCAGACTGATTCACCAACTTACATGGGAATCTGAGATGGGCTGTTAGCATAGAGCATTGCTGACTGCCACACGTCAGTCACATGAAAAGCTATGACTGAGGGCCTCTCTGGCATGGCTAGGTACCAGGACCTGATGAGTGGCAAGACAGGGGAGGGTCACATTTGGCAGGGTCAGGGCACTAACCAGCACACGAGAGAACCAGATCTGAGGGTAGATTCTGTGGGGGATGTGTGGGCCCAACCCTGTGGAAATACAAGTCTTGCTGGATAGCTCAAGAGTTGAGGTGATGATGGGCTGAGCTAAGAGTGACCATGGAACCTGCCATCACTTATGGGTAAAGAAACCAACAACAGTCTGGGCAGGTCAAGGCAGCAGCACCTGAATGTGCATCCTAAAACAGGTAGTGGGGTGGGCCGAGCTGTAACTCAAAGGGGGCAGACTATGCAGGGCCAAACAAACCTTAGCTCTCAAGCAAAAACAGAAATCAGGCTGGAGCACAGGTTATGCCAAGCTAAGCTCTTACACCAACTGGTTTGCATGAGCCAGGGATACTAGGCCACAGCTTCAAAGGCAAACGTTAAGACAGGTGAGAGGCTATGCCAAGCTGGGTCAGAGCAACCACTGAAATGCACACAAACTATGGCTGGGAGCAGGCTGATTGGGGAGCTATGAGAGCATACCCTAGCTGAGTTGGGTTCCCACTGGGGAGTGCGGGGACCAGAGTGGGGGCTGCGTACTGGTCTGGACAAGGCTGCAGTCCCCCTAGGCACAAGTGTGGACTGGGACTGGACACAACAAGCCGGGCTAGACTCCAGCACTATCTGGTACTCTGTAGGACCAGGGTAGATGTAGGATGGATTAGGCTAGGCTTCTGCCCCAACTGAGCCATGTGTGAGTTGTGTCTGGGTATGGATGAGCCTTGGCTGGGCTGAAACATCCAACAGTAAGAATGAGAATGGGTTGAAGGCCATTCAGGAAAGGCCACTATTCCTGCCAGTTCAGGAGGTGAACTAAGTAGGGCTGGCTCATGACCCATCAATATGAGCGAGAACTGGCATTGGGAGAGGTTCTGATGGAGGAGCTTAGGCAACTCCTCTGTCAGGACATAGTCCCTGCAGGTGAGGGCAAGAACCACAATAGGGAGCAGCCCAGACCATGCCAGGGAAAGGTACCCACTGGTATACATTGACCAGGCTGAACCAGTTCACATCATTGCTCGTGAATCTGAGCACCAGAATAGAGTGTGGTCAGGTCAGGTTCAGTTTGGTCGCAACACATACCAGTACACATTCGGGCTGGGATTGGATGCCTGCCGGGCTGGGCTAGGCTGTAAACCCCAAAAGCAACAGCTGGAATTGGGGGTGGGCCAGGCCAGGCCAGGCTCAACACCCACTGGCGAAGGGGGTCATGCCAGACTGGGCTGTAGCACCAAACCAGCACACATGTGAGAACCAGGGAGGGAGGGGGCAAAGCCGGTAGAGAGGATGTGACAGGTTCCTCTGCTGGACAGCCACTCCCACTGTAAAGCATGAGCTGGGATGGGGCAGACCAGACCAGGCAGGGCTATAACACCTATTGGTCTCAGATGAGCAAGATCAGGGAAGGGCAAGGTTGGGCTGAATGTTCCGACTGGTGCAAGCATAAATCAGAGTGGATGAGGGTTGTTTGGGCTTTGCTGCAGCGTCAGCTGGCAGAAGCTGGTACGGGGAGCTTAATCTGTCAAATTAAACTCTATAACCACCTGGAGAGTGCACAATCCGGAAGTTGGAGTAGCCTGGTAGAGAGACAGTGGGCTCTTCCCTCTTGGGTTGCCACTCCCACTGAAAAGCACGAAAACCAGGATTGGGACCGGGTGGCTAGACAGAACAGCACCTGCCAGTATGTATGTGGGTTGGAGAGTAGGGCAGGTTGGGTTGAACTAGGCTTCAATGCCCATTGACATGTATGAGAGCTGAATGGGCTGTGGGACAGACTCGACAGGTCTGCTGTACATACTAGCAAGCATGGGAACCAGGGTAGGGGGCAGGCCTGGTGGGGGTTAAATGGAGTTGCCCCAAAAAGGTTGCAGCTCCCACCGTTTTGCGTGAGGGCCGAGTATGAAGTGGGCAGGATCGGGCTGGAGTGCAACACCCCTTGGTTTGTGTGGAAGACAGAGCTGGAAACAGAATTGACCCAGCAATTGCAACCACCAGCATGTGCATAATTGGGGTGAGAGACTGTGCCGAACCCTGTACTGTCAAGCACACACAAGAATCAGGTCTGGGATCACCTCAGATGAAGTTTCTCTTGGGATTCCTCTAACTGAACTGCTGATCTCAGAACCCCAAGCATGAGGAGACTATGTTAGCCAGTAGATTCTGAATAGATCTCATCGTGCTTGGAACGGTGAGACTGGCAGCAATTCAGAACTGTTGAACTATCAAAACCACTTGAGCAGGACCCTCAGAGCATACCCCATGTCGTGGACCCTGGGATAGGAGGGAGTCTGGGTGGGGCTTTTCCCTTTATCTCTTCCCTTACTCTGGATATAGAAAAAAATAATAATCTGGAAACAACGGTCTTACCCACTTTTCTGTAGCCCTTAACCCCTTTGTGCCCTAATCAGCTATAAAAGAATTATTAAAAAAACAATGATAAGAAGTATTAAGATTAGAAACAAGTGCTGATAAAATCTAAGTGCTTGTTTAGATTCATTCTGATGTCATGGAAGTCTTCAAAAAGAGATTGCTTTTATGTTTGGCTGAAGAACAAATGTACCTGATATAGATACTTAAACCATCTATTTTCCTCAAGCTGAAAAGTACCAGTTTATGGCTTTATAGAGCATATTCTAACAAAAAAGAGATGGGGTGTGGACTCACAGCCAAATTGAATTTAATTTCAGAAATAAATCCAAAGAAGTGACCAACTATCTATGTGTGGACAGAAGAAACATGTAGCTGAACGCCCAGCGCCTCAAAAGGTTCGGCTCTTTATTATATTTGGGTCTTGGAACTTAAGTAATGGGGGCGTTCAGTTGAATGCGCAAGTGGGTGCATGGGGAGCTACAACAGCAGTTGAAACACTTTTAAACTTGATAGGTTTTGTCTTTTTGGAAAAGGGAAGGAGAAAAAGAAAGGTTAGGCAGATCTTACCAAATGACTATTAGATACAAAAGGTCTTTGCAATGGAGTGCAAAGGTCGGTCATTGTGGAGACTGAATTTCAGAATTCCAATGGAGAAGCCAGGCTTGCGTCTTTGCCGCATCAAAATATAATAAATAAGGATTTCATAATATTGCTAGGTTGATTAATCCTGACTGGTTTTTTTATTTCTGAAAATGATTTTTAAAATTCTGATTTATGGGACCCGGCGCGGTGGCGTAGTGGTTAAAGTCCTCGTCTTGCATGTGCCGGGATCTCACATGGGCACCGGTTCTAATACTGGCGGTCCCGCTTCCCATCCAGCTCCCTGCCTGTGGTCTGTGCAAAGCAGTCAAGGAGTATGGCCCAAAGCCTTGCAATCCTGTACCTGCTATAACCTTGGAATACAAAGGACAGGGAGGAGGCCACACTTCGGTTATAGACTGGGCTTGGGAGTGATATTCTAATTGCTCTGAGGCCTGAACTCTGACACATGGGTTCATCCAGTTGGCATCATATCTCTTAAGACACTAACCACAGTCCTCTGGCTCTCCCTGAACAACAACAGTTTGCAGAGAGGTGTGAACTAGCACCATAGTCCAAGGAGAAAAACAAACTTCACATTTATTCACGGGAAGATGTCTGGAGATGAAGTTACAAAGTTCTGTCCTGGGATCCAAGTACTGAGTGACCAGACAGTCAATCTCTTATCTCTCTTTACACCTTCATTCTCTATCCTCTGCAAATATTCTTTTAAGAATGTAGTTTATTTCACACAGAGAAAGAGACAGAAGTAAAAAAGCTTCCATCCACCAGCTCATTTTTTATCAATACTTGCATCAGCCAGGTCCCCCTAAGCCAGAGCCAGGAGGCAAGAACTTGATCCAAGAACTGAGCTATTACTTCTGCTTCCAAGAGTGTGCACTGTTAGGAAGCTATCGTTGGAAGCCAGAATTGGGAATTGAACTGAGGCCCTCTGATGTGGAATGTGAGTCTTAACTTCTAGGGTAACAGCCAATTCTCTTCATTGTGGAATTCTGTGGTTGTTTAGACACAGTGAAGGTATACGAACTGACAACCTCACTGCTTATAATTTTGTTTTTAAAGATTTATTTATTTTTATTGGATAGGCAGATTTACAGGAGAGAAGGAGAAACAAAAAGAAAAATTTTCCATTTGCTGGTTCACTCTCCAAATGGCCATAATGGTCGGAGCTGAGTCGATCTGATTCCAGGAGCCAGAAGCTTCTTCCACGTCACCCACCCAAGTGTAAGGTCCTAAGGCTTTGGACCATCTTCCACTGATTTCCCAGGTCATAAGCAGGGAGTTGGTTGGGAAGCAGGGCCACGGGAACATGACTGGCAGTCATATGGGGAGGAATCTCAGCACATACAAGGCAAGGATTTAGCCACAAGGCTGTCGCGCTGGACCCTTGCTGATAATATTCATTGGGTAAAATCTTAAGCATATATTTAGTAGGTAAAAACTGGAAATATATTCAAGGGCTTTAAGATATTTGAGGACATTTTTAAAAGTTCAGAAGAAAAACAGAATTATAAGATAAGCTCATTCTGGTATAAAAAGTTTGAAACCAATGCATAGTATGTTTTTAAAGATTTATTTTTACTTGGAAGACATATATAGAGGGATAGAGAGAGAGACAGAGATTTTCCATTTGCTTTCTAAATGGCTGCAATGACCAGAGCTGTGCTGGTTTTAAGCTTCTTCCAGGCCTCCCACATAGGTACAAGGGAACAAGTACTTGACCACCTTCTGTTGCCTTTCAGGTGACTAGCAGGGGGCTAGATTGGAAGCAGAGCAAGCAGGACTTGAACCAGTGCCCATGTGGGATGCAGCCTCAGCATGAAGATTAGCTTGCTTCGCTACCATGCCACCCCTTGCATAGTTTTATCTTAATAGGGGTTTTCATGCTTTTTGAAGACCCCCATCCCCAAACATGTATTCTTATATATCTATATATTTTTGGTTTTATGCTGCTATCTTGTCTAAATTTGTGGTTTTACATGGTTATATTCTCTAAAATTAGTATTTCCATTTTATTTTGCCATGTAGCCATTGTTGCTTGGATGAGTTAAAAGTTTGTCTTAATTCCACACTCCTCCCTTGCCTCTTTCAAATTCTCATATTCCTATGTTTGTTGATTCCATATGCAAATCTCTGTGACCAGAAATGGTCTGAACACTTTCTCCTCTGTGTCTTTTGTATTTCTAATAAGGACACTACATTGGATTTTTAAGTTGCATTTCATTTTATGACATTGTTTCATAGGCTCTGGGATTCCCCCAATCCCTCCCTGTACCCTCCCCCATGGTGGATTCCTCCACCTTATTGCAGTATTACAGTTCAAATCCAGTCTTGCTTCTTTCATTGCAAGCATGTACCATGCATAGAGTTCAGCATCTTACTGTCCAGATCAATTCAACAGTTTCTTGGGGAGACCATCTCTGGTTTCAAGGCAGAGCTGGCAGAATATCGTTCCAACTAATTGAAAGCCATAACATAACACTGCATTGGATTCTGACACCATCTGAACACAGTGTGCTTTGGTCTTGTTTCACACCTTAATCACACAGGAAACATCCTGTTTCTAAATAAGGTTACATTTTGACGTTTCGCATGGACATGAAGGTTTGGAAGACACTACTCAACCTACTTGACTGATACTGTCCAAGTATATTCAACATGTTGGTTTTAACAGAGAAACATTACAATGTGCGGAAAAATAAGTATCAAGCATTTAGAGCCCAGGTGCATGTTTGTTGTACAATTCAAGTAAAATAGCGCTTCCTCAAAACCATCAATGGGCTTAATTAAATATGCTAAATATATTAGTATATTTACTTATTAGTATTGTCAATAGCAAACAGCATACAGAAAGGGATGAATGGGCCATAAGGTATGTTTCCTGCCTTGGACAACTGGCATTTGCATATTTATTTTGTTTCCTTTCTTGGTTGAATTTTTCTCTAGTAAGAAGACCATGTCTCATTCATCTCTGGCATAAAATTGTTCACTCTTTGTGCTCAAAAAAGTTTTGTTTTTTTTTTGAAATATGTATTAGCAAACCAGATCATATCTGAACTTGTGATATACAACCTAAGTCAATGCTAAAAATGGAAAGCAGAAATATGAAAGCTTTCAACTGCAAGTAGAGAAATCCTACCTTAAATCAATGTAATTAGGAATGCTTTTATTGCTATTTTAAAATTCCCATTAACAAAGTAAACAAGCAGATCAAGCTTTGAGATTCATTTATGGAAAAGTTCAAGGAATTATGTTCTTCTCAGTCGTGGTTTTTAGGCACCTGAATTCCCCTTATGGCTAGGAGATAATGGCCACAATTGATAAAGGGTTCTAAAAAATCTTTCTGAGTCATCTCTTTTTTTTTTTTTAAAGATTTATTCATTTTATTACAGCCAGATATACAGAGAGGAGGAGAGACAGAGAGGAAGATCTTCCTTCCGATGATTCACTCCCCAAGTGAGCCGCAACGGCCGGCGCGCGCCAATCCGAAGCCGGGAACCAGGAACCTCTTCCGGGTCTCCCACGCGGGTGCAGGGTCCCAAAGCATTGGGCCGTCCTCGACTGCTTTCCCAGGCCACAAGCAGGGAGCTGGATGGGAAGTGGAGCTGCCGGGATTAGAACCGGCGCCCATATGGGATCCCGGGGCTTTCAAGGCGAGGACTTTAGCCGCTAGGCCACACCGCCGGGCCCATGAGTCATCTCTTTTAATAGCTGGCTCACTTCCCAAATGACTGCAATAGTCAGGGCTGGGCTAGTCTGAAGCCAAGAACCAGGAACTCTACGCTGGTCTCCCACATGGGTGGTAAAGGTCCAAGCATTTGTGACATCTTCTGCCTCTTTCTCAGATATTGTGGCAAGAAGCTGGATGAGAAGAGCATCCAAGATGTAAACCACTCCTCCAATATGAAATGCCAGCATCGCTAGAAGCAGCTTATCCTGATGACCATAACACTGGCTCAATACAATTAATTTCTGAGCCATTGCAGCACAGTGACAACTTTCCTCTCTAACAACAATAACACAAAGTTGTCAAGCAAACATTCTATCCATCCTAACTTAAAAAACCTAAAGTACTAGCAAAGGTGTCATAATCTAGTTGACTCAATGAAATCAAACACAAAAGAACCTTGTTTCTGGAAACAGACATGGAAAAACAAAACTTTTTTTCTCTCTGTGTGTGTGTGTATGTGTGTGTGTGTGTGTGTGTGTGTGTGTGTGTGTTGTTTTCATAGTAGTATCTACTCACCTGTGCACATGTACATATAACTTTAATGAAGAAAATATTATAAGGAAGTATTATTACACTAATTAGGGTTGCTTGACATAGTGCACTAAAAATTCATTTTGGGAATTACATGGTAATGTTTCCAACTTTTGACTCCAGTATTTATCTATTTATGTGCTTTTGGGAAAAGAGCCTCCAGCACTTCAATTTCCTGATTTATAAAGTAAAAAGCAGAATTAGGATGATATAAGGGGCCATCTGGTGGCTCATAGGCTAGTCCTTTACCTGCAAGCAATGGCATGTCCTAAGGGCACTGGTTCATGGCCTGGCTGTTCCATTTCTCATCCAGCTGTTTGCTTATGACCTGAGAAAGTAGCAGAGAATGCTCAAATCATCGGGCTCCTGCGCCCACATGGGAGGCTGGGAAGGAAAGCCTGGCTCCCAGCTTCAGATCATTTAGCTCCAACCATTGCAGTCATTTGGGTAGTGAACCAGCAAATGGAAGATTCTTTTTCTCCTCTCTCTGTAAAAATATACCTTTCAAATAAAAGTAAATAAATCTTTGTAAGAAAGAATTAAGATGAAATATAATTAATATAAAGGACAGCCAAAAATGCAAAGCATGAGATTCTGGAGGAATTGAATTTATTTTAATATAGCTACTATTTTATTATAATATGCAAATAACCCAATTTTTAAATTTATTTTTTTGACAATCTTGACATAATTAGGGTAAAAAGGTTCAAGTGCTACAGGAAGATGGGCAAGACAATTAGTTCCGTATTGTTTCCTTAATATACCTGCTGTAAAAGGGGATTTTAAGGGATTTTAAATTCATTTTAATATAGCTACTATTTTATTATAATATGCAAATAACCCAATATTAAAACGTTGATTTAGCCATAGATAATTTGTAATGATTCACTGTTCTACTGCTACTTTTTAAAAGAATATCAGCTGAAAACATAAATTCAAATATGGCACTTTTTTCAGATACCTATATTGGTACAGATAGCTGCAGAGTAGAAAAACTGGTGGAAGAGAAATCAAGACAGAACTTTTAGCCATGGTATGTTTGTTTTCATTAGCATTTGAGGTAGATCACTTAAGTGACTTGTCTTATTTTCCTGCCCATGTTTGCTTTATGTTATCTTTTTCTTGGTTTGTTTCAGTCAGCTCACTGGTCTGCTACATATTCTTGAATAGGGTTCATATCTTTCCACCTAAAGTTTTCCTAAGGTTATGCACATCCAACTTGCTCCATTACTTACTTTTTGCCCAGGAAATTCAAAATCATCCTGAAGTTTCATCTTCAAAGTAACTTTCCTCTGACAAGATCTCCTAATCCAGTCAAAATCAAACCATTCTGCTATAATATCTGATCACATCATTTTCTTTCCTTCATAGCAACTATCACAATTAATAACACAAAATGCTTAAATGCTATTCTTAGACTATATTTAAAACTCAGGAGAGATTAATCCATGCCCATTTAATCCAAGTGTGTTCTTGATGCTGCTCCTTTCCAAACCCTAGAAAATACTCAACAAGAACTGATAAATAGGGATGGACATCTGGGGCAGAGAATGAGATGCAGCTTCGGCGTGTGTATCCCAATCAGTGTGTCTGCTTTAATCCCAAGCTCTGCCCACAGCTTCAGCTTCCTGCCACCTGTACCCTAGGAACCATCAGGGTATGATTCACTCAGTTTGTTTCCTGCAGTCCTAATTAGGATCATGGAGCCTGGGAATTTGGGAAATGAACCAACAGCTGCAGAGTCTCCTTCCCTCTTTCTATCTACCTCTCAAATTAAAAGAAGGACGAGGAGGTGGAGGAGGAGGAGAAGAAGAAGAAGAATTAGTACATAAATTAGCTAAACTTCCAATGTCTTGAATTCCTCCTTTCTTAGTAATGGATAATTACAGACTTTTTACAGTCAATACATATTTTGTAAATAGAAATCCAGTTTGGTATTTTTATTTTAAAAACTGGCTTGTAATGCTAAGTAGTGTGTCTCAAAATAAAATGTTCAAGCGTATATAAATATACTTCCTTAGAGTTACAACAATACTTTTTAAAATGCACTAGACAATGTGCAGTTGAAAAGCTTGAGGTTCAGGTGAGCCTGTCAGATTATACAAATTTCCTGTGGGTTATTAAACTTTCAATCATCGTCCTGACTAAAAATGTTGCAGTTAGAATAAGTGTTTACAATGACAAGGGAATACTAGTTGAACTGTGACAGGCAGATTTAATCAGGTGTGGCAGGAACTAAGGTTGTCTGCATCCAGGAAACAGATGGCATTGCAATTCAGCAATGCAAACCCATAGACTTCTTACAAAAGAAATGAATTCAGGAGATTATAAAGTCAGACCATTTACTTTCGAGGGGAAATTGTTGGCAGAGTTTTCAGTAATTTGGCTTGTCATCCCTAACATCTGTTGTCTTTGCTGTTATACCACTTACTTCCTGATGACAAATTGAACAAGATCAGAGTTGGTGCATGATAACTAATAAACACTTTCATGAGTAAGATCAGTTAACATCAAATCAGGGCAGTGGCATCACAGTATGCCATTTTTTGATAATAGCCTCTCCATTTTTACAATTCTTATATAGTTCGTGCACTCTTCAAGTATTCTTAATTTCATCTATCCCTTCAAAAAACTAATTCAGTCATAATATTCTCTTATAAAAGAAGCCCTCAAAGAAGCAAATGTATGATACGATTACAAGGATGTCTGATACATGCTTTCTGATGTAGGGTTATCCATCACCATCATATCTGTAATGAAACTGGAATAAAAAACTATACTGAAAAGAACACAAAATGATTTGGCTCTGCCTTCTGCTTGGCCCATCTGCTGTTATTCTTTTTATTCCTACTGGCAAATACTGGATAACATTTCAAGTTAGTAACTCAAAGGCAGTTACACAATAGAAAAGATACATTATATTAATGTTCCGTTCATTTTTTAAAAACTCTGTATACTCTTCTGTCTTGTTTTTCACCTAAGACGCTGGCAAGGCTAAATAACCATGCTTTATTTAATACACTTGTTTCGTCTCATATTTATATAGCTTTTACATAATATAATGAATCAGTTGTAGTTCTGCTGTATGAACAAAGAAACTGGTGTATGGTATTATAAAAAGCTTGTGGTTGGTTTTAGTTAGGAATATAGGCTCAGGAATTAAACTAGGATATGAACCATGGACTGAATTAAGATTTCTAAAAAATTAACTTCTGTAAAACAGAACTTCATGAAATGAGTTTACATCTAAACTACAATGGCTAGATCAGAGTATTAAAAATAAAACCTGCATATTGGTAAAAGTGAAAAGAACACATGCATTTATTAATTATCCATTCATTAACATCTCTTTATTTACCCTTGCTAACCTTAAAGCCCACTGGATTGTGGCCAAAAGGAAGCCATATGCTTACTGCTTCTGAAGTACACACAATTATTTCTAGGAATCCCCAGGGGGAAGTTTATATGTGATGTGAATGCATTCCTTCATGTTCCTCTGTTCTGATTTTTGCTAAAGAGTTGATACCGCAAAACCACTAGAGGGAAAATGTCTACACTTGCATGACCATGGAGATTTTCTATAAGAACTGGAATTTGCTGGGTTTCATGTTCTCACCTTGTAAGAGAGCCAGAAGACAGACCCTTCATGGGACATCATCTTCAATCCCTTAGACCTGCAGACTGACTGGGAGAAGGTAATGTCTTTGTAATTACCTGTGTGAAATTCTGCTATAAAGGCCCCTGAATTGGCATTTCTTTCTCAGTTCATTTTACCCAAATCCCTTTAGCTTCTACCTGTTGCTACTCTTCCATTTGTCCTGTATGTTAGATCTAAGTTTTACACTAGCTCAGAACAGGCATAATTTGCCATTTTTAAATTCTCTCTAGGAATCAATGAATAAAGAAGAAAAATACAAGAAATTCTTTACAATTTTTTAACCCAATCAAACCCAAATCAAAGTGTACATCATTGCCTCTAAATGAATTACTGTCCCACTACTCTGAACATCACAAGTCTGGGCACTGGCCTAACACCCATGGCCATGTATGAGATCTAGGTCTTGGAGTGGTTCAAGTGGAGGAACTGGGTTAGAAATTAAAATTATTAAACTCAAACTCTCTCTTCAATGTGCTCTTGGATTGAGAAATGAAATGCAATGACAAAAAAATGGCTAATAGTAAGAAAAGTCACTACCAAGGCCTGGGACTGTGTGTGAGTTATGTCAGGTGCTAGCAGGCCTGGTAGGGGAACTGTGGGCACCTCCCTGTTAGGCTGCAGCTCCCAGTGGTGAGCATGTGAGCCAGGGCCAGGCTGGTCAAGGCAGCACCTATCGTCATATGTGTGGGCCAGATGGAACTAAGCGTGAACTAAGCTTCGGTACTCGCGGGTATGCCCAAGAGTCAGATGGAATGCAGGATAGACCATGTTAGGTTGCAGCATCTGCCAATAGACACAAAAATCAGGGTTGGTGGTATTATGGGGGAAGCCATCCTGATTAGGCCACAACACTTGCTGGTGTGCATGAGGACCGGACCTGGAGAAGGCTGAACTGAGCCAGGATACAGCATCCATCAGTTCACATGAGAGATGAGGCTGGGCCACAACTGAGAGGCAGCTGCATTAACCAATGTGTGTGTTGGCTGGCACAGGTGATGGATCAAACCTGACTCTGCACTAGCTAACACACACAAGATTTAAGGCTGACTTTCCTAGGCAATCTGCAGTCCTCCTCTCTGGGGACCGGGTGTGCTGTATCCCAGCCTGGTAGTCCCATTCTCCTTCATACATCCTTAGACAAGAAATAGAATAGGCAACTATGGGGCCTGGTGCAATAGTGTAGTGGCTAAAGTCCTCGCCTTAAACTCACGGGGATCACATATGGGGAGTGAATCATTGGACAGAAGATCTTCCTTTCTCTCTCCTCTCTTTTTTTTTCAGGTTAAAATTACCTGATTTATTCCTCCTTAAAGCATTTTTTCTTCTTTTTTTAAATTTTGATAGTCTTTACATAGTTGATTACTGCACAGAGTCAAGGGTTACAGAAAAGTAGGTAAGACCATTGTTTCCACACATTTTTTGTATGCGTATCTATGAAAAGGAGGAAGATAAAGAGAGAAGCCCCACCCAACCTCCCACCCCATCCCAGGGTCCCCGACATGGGGCATGTTCTAAGGGTGCTGCTCAAGTGGTTTTGACAGCTCAACATTTCTGAATAACTGCCAGTCTTGCCATTCCAAGAATGATGAAATGTCTCCAGAATCTACTGGTTGACACAGCCCAACTTAAGAGTCTCTGTTTGCTCAGATCTTCACTATCAACACATGGCTGTGCCAGATGATCAATATGTTCTGTCTTCACCCTCTGTTGCGGTACTAGGTGTCCTCTGCAGGTTCCTATGCACTGCCATTTCCTCTATGTGCACTTGCATATGCTGTCCACTGTTTCGTCTGAGCCTCTGAGGAAGCTCAACTTTGACACATACACTCCATTGTCATACCATGGAACCTGCAATTCTCTTCATGATTGGGGCTCTAAGATTAGCAGTTCAGTTGGAGGGATCCCAACAGAAATTTCATCTGAGGTGATCCCAGACCTGATTCTTGTGTGTGCTTGACAGTACAGGGTTCGGCACAGTCCATCCCAATTAGCTTATGCATATGCTGGTGGTTAAAACTGCTGGGTCAGTTCTGTTTCCAGCTCTGTCTTCCACACAAACCAAGGGGTGTTGCACTCCAGCCCGATCCTGCCCACTTCATACTCAGCCCTCAGGAAAACAGTGGGAGCTGCAGCGTTTTTGGGGCAACTCCCCAGAACCCCCACCAGGCCTGCCCCCTACCCTGGTTCCCATGCTTGCCAGTATGTACAGCAGACTTGTCGAGTCTGTCCCACAGCCCATTCAGCTCTTGTACATGTCAATGGGCATTGAAACCTAGTTCAACCCAACCTGCCCTACTCTCCAACCCACATACATACTGGCAGGTGCTGTTCTGTCTAGCCACCCTGCCCCAATCTTGGTTTTCATGCTCTCCAGTGGGAGTGGCAACCCAAGAGGGAGGTGCCCACTGTCTCCCTACTAGGCCACTCCAACTTCTGGATTGTGCACTCTCCAGGTGGTTATAGAGTTTAATTTGACAGATTAAGCCCCCAATGCCAGCCTATCCCAGGTGATGTTCGGCAAAGCCCAAACAACCCTCACCCACTCTGATTTATGCTTGCACCAGTCGGAACAGTCAGCCCAGCCTGGCTTTTCCCTGATCTGCCACATGAGGCCCACAGGTGTTATAGCCCTGCCTGGTCTGGTCTGCCCCATCCCAGCTCATGCTTTACAGTGGGAGTGGCTGTCCAGCAGAGGAGCCTGTCACATCCTCTCTACCGGCTTTGCCCCCTCCCTCCCTGGTTCTCACATGTGTGCTGGTTTGGTGCTACAGCCCAGTCTGGCATGACCCCCTTCGCCAGTGGGTGTTGAGCCTGGCCTGGCCTGGCCCACCCCCAATTCCAGCTGTTGCTTTTGGGGTTTACAGCCTAGCCCAGCCCGGCAGGCATCCAATCCCAGCCCGAATGTGTATTGGTATGTGTTGCGACCAAACTGAACCTGGCCTGAACCACATTCTTTTCTGGTGCTCAGATTCGTCAGTGCGTGATGTGCATTGGTTCAGCCTGATCACACTATACCTATGCCAAATGTATACCAGTGGGTATCTTTCCCAGACCTGGTCTGGGCTGCTTCCTATTGTAGTTCTTGCCCTCACCTGCAGGGACTATGTCCTGACAGAGGAGTTGCCTAAGCTCCTCCATCAGAACCTCTCCCAATGCCAGTTCTCGCTCATACTGATGGGTCATGAGCCAGCCCTACTTAGTTCACCTCCTGAACTGGCAGGAATAGTGGCCTTTCCTGAATGGCCTTCAACCCATTCTCATTCTTACTGTTGGATGTTTCAGCCCAGCCAAGGCTCATCCATACCCAGACACAACTCACACATGGCTCAGTTGGGGCAGAAGCCTAGCCTAATCCATCCTACATCTACCCTGGTCCTACAGAGTACCAGATAGTGCTGGAGTCTAGCCCGGCTTGTTGTGTCCAGTCCCAGTCCACACTTGTGCCTAGGGGGACTGCAGCCTTGTCCAGACCAGTACGCAGCCCCCACTCTGGCCCCTGCATTCACCACTAGGAATCCCAGTCCAGTTAGGGTGTCTTCTTAGCTCCCCAATCAGCCTGCTCCCAGGCATAGTTTGTGTGCATTTCAGTGGTTGCTCTGACTCAGCTTGGCATAGCCCCTTACTTGTCTTTGCCTTTGATGCTGTACCCTGCATCCCTGGCTCATGCAAACCAGTTGGTGTAAGAGCTTAGCTTGGCATAACCTGTGCTCCAGCCTGATTTCTGTTTTTGCTTGAGAGCTAAGGTTTGTTTGGCCCTGCATAGTTTGCCCCTTTCCATACTCAACCCACACATTAGGCAGCCATCACCGCCACTTTGTCCAGCTTAACTTACCCCTAGGCCTGGACCATGTGATCATCAGTGTGAGTTGTGACCCACTAGGGGAGTATCCCAGGTTCCTCCACTTGAACCACTCCAAGACCCAGATCTCATACTTTTCAGTGGGTGTTAGGCCAGTGCCCGTCATAGTCTGCCCTTCCATTTTGGCCTTGTGTGTGCTGATGAATGTTGCAGCCTGGCCCATACTGCAACCTGTCTTAGCATGTACATTCAGGTGCTGCTGCCTTGACCTGCCCAGAGTGTTGTCAGTTTTTTTACCCATAAGTGATGGCAGGTTCCATGGTCACACCTAGCTCAGCCCATCATCACCTCAACTCTTGAGCTATCCAGCAGGACTTGTATTTTCACAGGGTTGGGCCCACACATCCCCCACAGAATCTACCCTCAGATCTGGTTCTCTCGTGTGCTGGTTAGTGCCCTGACCCTGCCAAGTGTGACCCCTCCCCTGTCTTGCCACTCATCAGGTTCTGATACCTAGCCATGCCAGAGAGGCCCTCAGCCATAGCTTTTCACGTGAACTGACGTGTGGCAGTCAGTGATGCTCTACGCTAACAGCCCATCTTAGTACTCCCATGTGGGCTGATGAATCAGTCTGGCCCAAATGTATCTTATGGACTCTCCCCTCCAAACCACCAGGTATTAGTCCCCATGCTTGCAAGCAAATTCTGCGACCCTGTCACTGCGAGCCACACAGTATTCTTCCTTCACCTACACTCACATTGGCCTTATCCCTGGATTTTCCTAGGCAGCAACTATACCTTAAAAACTCTATAGAGCTTGCCGCCAGGCAGCCAGCAGGCAGAGCCTGGCAGCCCAATGGGCGCACTGGCTGCATAAAGCCTAAGACTTGCTTACCTTGTGGCAGTAGTGACTTTGACCTCAGTCCCAAGCATTGGGTCCAGCCTGGCTCAGGCACCCCCACAGCCGCCATGCTGCAGAGGGCTCCTTTTGCCCCAACCCCATGGTCAAACCTCTCCTCCTCTTTGAATATCTGACTTATCAATAAAAATAGGTAAATCTTAACAACAGCAAAAAAGAAATCCCATTTAGAGCTTCTAACCTTTAGAGTTGTAAAGCAATATAATCATTCCTATTATTTTTTTTTTAAGTTTTTTTAAAAAGAGATTTATTTATTTATTTGAAAAGCACAAGTAGGTTTTCAATCCACTGGTTCACTCCCCAAATGGCTGCAATGACAGGAGCTGGACCAGTTGAAAGCCAGGATTTTCCATGCCCCCCGACCTGTGCATTGTTCCAAGTCCTTGGGCCTTGCTTCACTGCTTTCCCAGGCACATTATCAGGGACTGGAGACATCAGGAATTGAAATGGTGCACATGTGAGTTGCTGGCATCTCAAGTGGTGGCACCTAACTGATATGTCACAGTGTCAGCCCCTATTTTAAATTTTTTTTGGAATTTATTCACATTTTTTTTTGAAAAAAAATTTTTTTTTTACTCTTTTATTATTTTTAATTCATTAATTACATTGTATTATGTGACACAGTTTCATAGGTACTTGGATTCTCCCCACCCCTCCCCAAACCCTCCCACCATGGTGGATTCCTCCACCTTGTTGCATAACCACAGCTCAAGTTCAGTTGAGATTCCCCCACTGCAAGCGTATACCAAACATAGAGTCCAGCATCTTACTGTCCAGTCAAGTTCAACGGCTTCTTAGGTATACCCTCTCTGGTCTGAAGACAGAGCCAGCAGAGTATCATCCCAGTCAATTGAAAGCTCCAACATACCATCAGCAAAAATTTACATCATTATGGAATTAATTGACATAGTAATGAGTAACCAATATGTTATTTTAAGACACTAAACTTGTGGTAATACAATCTAATCGCTTAGATAATGTCTAGGGATACTGACTGGGATAACATCAGTATTTTTTTTTTTTTTTTGTGGTGGAACAAACCTAAAATGTTTCTATAATATGCATTGTGATTTGTATTCTGGATATGTTTAAGAAGAGGTAGTAGTAGTCCAGGAATGGCTTGTCTAAAATCCCACATTCCAAAAGCCCAATAGGGAATATCTGCCCCAAATCCTCTTCGTGTGCTCTTTGTCGATGCTGCAGGGATTCGTCATGTTTGTTTGGAAGCTCTATCAGCTTGATAGAAGTTAAAGCCCTGTTGTTACCCATAGCTGCCACTTCCTGCTTCTGAGTCATGTGCCTCTCTAGACTCCTCCCTGCTTACCTACATGAGGTTATTTATGGTAGCTCTTGCTCTGATAACCTGTTCAATCTCCCTTTCCATGTAACATTCTAGGATTATTGATGCTGTTAATGACAAAGTTCTACAAACTTAATCTGTGCATAAATCTATGTCAGGGTTTCAGTTACTCATCTATAAGGTGGGAATAAATAATGCTAGAAGCTGGGTCAGGCTTTGGGATTGCCATTTGGTCTCCTGATGTACCAAACGCAAGCCAACCTCAGTAAACCACGTGCTAGAATAAACTGCACTGAAACTCCAACCAGCTTCAGGTCTGACTTCAGAATGAGACCCATGTTTCTTCTGGATGTACAAATGGGTGAGGAAGTAGAGTTTCTTTTAGCAGATAGAAGATTTCATAAGGGTAGGTCACATCATGAATGGCAGTGACGTACAGGTGCTTAAATAGAGGTTATTAAGATTGCAAGTGTTCATATTTTCTGACTTTCTCAATTTATTTGTAGGTTTCTGTAAAAACAAAATCACACTTAACTTTCTCACTATCCTTTCTACAATATCTCCTACTATTGCTGTTCCCAGCACTGACTGAATGTATAACAGGGGTGGATGATGTAGTTAGCAGAGTAGAATTTCATTTCTCCTACCTATTTTAACACAGCGACATATTGACAACATGTGTCCTGAAGAATCAGAATGTGTTGATTCTTCTAAAAGTTTCAAAATTTCTATTTTTTTTTAAAAAACTTGATTATTTTGATTTATTTTTAAAGTCAGAGAGAGAAACAGAGTGAGAGAGAGAGATCTTCTATCTGGTTAATCACTTTCAAATCCCTGGACAGCCTGGGCTTGAGCTAGGCCAAAACTAGGAGCCAAGAAGTCCATGCCAGTCTTCCTCATGGGTGTCAGGACCAGGATAATTTAACCTCCTAGAATGTACATTAGTAACGAGCTAAAATCTGAAGCAGAGCATGGAACTGAACCCAGGCACTCTAATAGTGGATGCAGGTATTTCAAACAACGTCTTCATTACCACGTCAAATACATGTTTTCGACATTTACAAAGAGGAAAACCAGCCTAACTAACATCTGTAGAATTCTAGATGTGTGCCACACACCGTGTTAGGTATTCCACATATTTGAATTTCATACCAACTTTGAAATCCTGGTGTTAATGTCTTCATTTTATGGACAATTAACTGATATTCTAATGCTTAATGAGTCTCATGCATTGCCAAGCTGCAGTAAGCCAGCAAGTGACAGCAGTAAAATTAGAATTTAGGTCTTTTTAATTCCAAAGTCAGTGCTCATTTCTATGCCTCATAGTGTACTGTGTAGGAACTAATATGTCATTTTAAATATTTATTTATTTTTATTGGAAAGTCAGATATACAGAGAGGAAGAGAGATATAGAGGAAGATCTCTTGTTTGATGATTCACTCACCAAGTGGCCACAACAGCCAGAGCTGAGCTCATCCGAAGCCAGAAGACAGGAGCTTCTTCTGTGACTCCCACATGGGTGCAGGGTCCCAAGGCTTTGGGCCATCCTCGACTGCTTTCCCAGGCCACAACCAGGGAGCTGGATGGGAAGTGGTGCTATCGGCATTAGAACTGGCGCCCATATGGGATCCCAGTGCATGCAAGGTGAGGACTTTAGCCACTAGGCTACCATGCCAGGCCCAGGAACTAATATGTCAGTCATTTTATACACTGGAATAGTTGTAGAAATTACAAGAATGAAGTGAGAAGATGTTAAGTATAGAAAATTCTTTTATATACTAGCTATATGACTTTACAAAATTTCCTTGACTAACTTTTTTTCTGATGGTATTACATCTATAATAATACATTGAAATAACAACCAAAAACCAGTTGCTTGAAATTTGGGTTCTAGCTCTATAATTAATTTGCCATGTAGTTTGGGGGGGAGCCACTTAGTGCATCTAGGTCTTAGTTTTGCTGGTTGCTTTATTTGTAAAAGGAGATGAATAGAAAGGCTTATTCTTTATATGTCTGGAAATTTTATTGTAGGATGGGTTTCAACTTCAATAACTATAGCTCTATCCAGGAAGTTCCTGGAGGGAATTCTAATAGTTCTCTGATACTGACACAATCTTCTTTGAACAATGAAATACTATGCTGGCCATCCTGGGCTCACTCCAGATATATTTGCAGAACATCCATTAGCCTGAAATAGAAATTTATTGCTCAAACATCTGTTACAATTAAGAAAAGGTTTGGAGATGTTTTCTATGTGTTTGACTAATCATGTTTTAGAGCCCCGTGGGTACATTACAAATTACATGCCTTTCCTTATTCTCGGCATCATTCAAATCCTGGGCTCTGTTTCCAAAATTTATCTTTTCTCTCTTATTTTCTCTCTTCTATTTTTCTGAAGAAAGTTTTTCAGGAATCAAAATGCAGCAGAGGCAGTAGATACGCTTCAAATAGAAGTTAGCATGTAGAGCAAATGAATTGTTTCTGGTGAGTGAGTGCTCAGTTTTCAAGTGAATGTTTGAATGCTGCAGAACATAAATGTATAACTTGCCTTCCTTGCACAATGATCTAAGTGGTATAAGCCATGGAGTGTTAAGCCATTAATATCCAACTGCTGAGTTGGGTCTCTCTCACTTCTGCCATAAGAAAATCTGAATGTGCTTTAAAAAGCACATGAAAAATGGGACTAAAACAGCACTTTATTTTGATGTAAGATGTTTGAAATCCAGGCATAATATATTTACAATGTCACTTTTCCAGGCTCTTCTTGAAGACCCATTGTAACAATATAACATTTTGTTATATTTTGTTTATTTTGGCTCTTTCTTACTAATGGCCTATCCTTGCGGCCAGGATTCAGTAAGAAAGCATTTTAAGGAAAGTCTCTGAAACTCTTATCCCTTCCTACCTTTTACATTTTGACATCAACTTATCTCTTATTTTGTCTCTATGATTCATCTCAATCCGGACTCCAGTAAGCTTTTGCAACACAATTTTTGTGTTTTCCAAAAATTCAGCTTCCCTTTAAATACAATAGTCTTTTAGTTATATGAACTTGTTTATGTGAACAAAATTATTTTTAAAGATTTATTTATTTATTGAAACAACAGGAGGAATCGAGAAAGAAAGTGAAAGAGAAAGAAAGAGGGAGATAAAGAGAAAGAAAGCAATCTACCGATTGGCTCACTCCCCAAATGACTGCAATGACTAGGACTGGGCAAGGTCCAGGCCAGGAGCATCGAACTCCATTTTGTGTCTCCCACGTGGGTGGGAGGGCCGTAGCACTTAGGCCATATTCTACCTTGCTAACAGGTGCATTATCAGGGAGTTGGATCACAAGTGGAACAATTGCTGCTTGAAAATGTGCTCATATGGAATGCTGACATTGTAGGTTATCGTTTAACCTGATGTGCTACAAAGCAGGCTCTAACAAAAGTATTTCAGTAGGCCAGAGTCTGTAAAATTATTCTTTTTCAGAAACTGCAGAAAGTCCAGCTACTTTTTTATTTAGAAAGTACATCTACTTGCTTCGAAAACACTGCCTTTTAAAAGTTTATACACTGGGGGCCTGACACAATGGCCTAGCTGCTAAAGTCCTCGCCTTGAAAGGACCAGGATCCCACATGGGCGCTGGTTATAATCCCAGCAGCCTCACTTCCCATCCAGCTCCCTGCATGTGGCCTGGGAAAGCAATCAAGGATGATCCAGAGCCTTGGGACCCTGCACCCAAGTGGGAGACCTGGAAGAAGTTCCTTGTTCCCAGCTTCTGATCAACGCAGCACCAGCCATTGCGGACACTTGGAGAGTGAATCATCGGACAGAAGATCTTCCTCTCTGTCTTTCCTCTCTGTATATCTGACTTTGCAATAAAAATAAATAAATGTTTTTTAAAAAAGTGTATATATTGTTATAAGTACTTCACATGGTAAATGGCATATTTAACTCACTGGGACCTCTTTTATAAGGGTGCTGATCCTATTTAAGAGGGCTCCACTCTCAATATGTAATCACCTTCCCCCAAACCCTCTATTCTAATAAATGGATTATAGACTAAAATATAATTATAGCTTAAAATTTCAACATATGAATTTTGGGAGAAACAAGCACTTATAGCATACTAATCGCTGTTTGCAATGCAATGAGACTCTCAGCTCTCAGGAAATGGTTCTGAAGGAGCTATAGGCTGTTGTAGAAGCAATCCAGCTACTCGGCCCATATGATACTGATGAAACTATTGTATTGAAAGTGTCAATAGCATCAGTGGAGATTTATCATGTCTCAGTTGTAGAATCATAGCACTGGGTCTTGGGATTCTTGCAAAAGACATGCCCTTTTTAGCTGAGAATTATACAGCATTTAAGAAATCACTTCTGTCATGTTATTGATCCCATGGAAATGGAACACTTGACCTTGAAGCTCCAAGTGACTGCGCATCCAAAACATCCAAAACCTGGATCTAAACCTGTCAAACCAGGCTAACAATTCCATGCCTAACAGCAGTTCATTGTTAGAAGGAAGTAATTCAGATGAATTCAAGCCTTAGTAATGGCAGATGCAGATCCAGCCCCTTATGTCATCCAACACAAAAACCTCAGAGCCTTTCCTTCTGCTTATACCTATGATCACATAGAGAGTGAAAGAGAAACTTGGGTTTGGCTTACAGGCAAGCCAGTTTGATGTGTGGGACTAAGCCAAAAATGGGCAGAGACTTTGAGATACAGTTTTTAGGGAAGCTATTATTTGTGGACAGAGTCAGGTAGTCCATCTTGTCCACCACTCTGTGTGGAATGAGAGGTGGCATTGGCTATGAATATGTACAGGAATGGATGGACCAACTAGTCAGGATATTCTGAAGGAAAATTATGGGAAGCTTAGTGACAAAGTTCTGGTGAAAAGATTTGTACATTTACATATGGAAATGAATGCTGGGTATTAGAAATAATGTAAACAATAGGACTAAAGAATTCCTGGAAATATGAGAATGATCTGCCTGGGTGAATACCTCACAATTTAGGCCTTAGAGGCTTTGGAGGTGGGGATGAGCACTTGGTGCAGCTTCTTGTGATTTCAGTAGCCCATATCAGAATACTAAGATTCAAGTCCCTGCTCTGTTCCCAATTCCAGTGTTTTACTGATGTGAACCTTGGAAGCCAGCAGGTCAGATGTTTGGGTACCTGTCACTCAAATGATACACAGACTGGGTTTTGGGCTCCTTGATTCTAAATGGCAGGTGCAAACACTTGGAAAGCATATAGAAAACTTATCTCTCAATTCTTTCAAATGGAATAATTTAGAAGAGGATATAGTGACATCAGGAATGTGGGTGTGGGCCTTGCTTTTTTGTGAGTAGGCCACTGATACAAGCAACAAATGGATATTTGGAAAGAATGGTGGAAAAGGGGGACTAATTGCTGCACTGTGAACCATCGATGTCTCTCTTTTAAGGGTTTCCTTTAGGGAGGAAAACCAAGTGGAACTTCAAGAATCAATAACCTAAATGTTTTTAGAAAAGTGGATCCATCATGCAGCAACAGGAAGAAATGTGGCAGGTGTACTGACCCGATCTTTTTTTTTTTTTTTTAAGAAAAATTGTGGATCAGCTGCAAGGAGTTTGCACTGTAATTTTAAACTAAGATCATGTTCTTCCCAGACACCTTCTACTAATAGGATTTGGCAATTTAAGCCCAAGGAGAAACTCTTTTAGGTGACAACACTGTATGACTGGTTGACAGTTTCCCCAAACCGTATTGTCATATTGAAAATCTTCCTGCCTACTCTGTTTTTTCCCTTGTTGTCTCCCACACCCCATCCCTGCTTATTTTTATGGTTGTAAGATCAGAATTCCAGTCTAAAGTCTCTTTTACTTGTTATCTCTTCTTGACATATTTCATAGTTATTTCCCACAAGTCATTCTTTAACTTCTCACATACATTGGCTTCTGTTCCCTGGAAGGCCTAACTACAATTTCAAAGAAGATTGATGAAGGTATGCTGGGAGGGAGATTTTGATGTCTTCAGCCTGCCATTCATTCTTCTGTATAATACTGCATTAATCAGCTGTCACCAGTCTTTGCTGTCCTTTCATATAAAAAATGATGATGGGGGCCCTAACACTGTGGCTATGTAAGATAAACCACGCCACTTGAGTGCCAGCTTGAGTCCTGCCTACTCTGCTTCCAATGTAGCTCCCGGATAGCATACCTAGGAAAGCAGTAGAAGATTGCCCAAGTTATTGGGCCCCTTACAACCTTATGATAAAAAAGGAAGGAATTCCAGATTCCTGCTTGAATCTGGTCTCACCCTAGCCATTGTGGTCATTTGAGGGAATGAATTAGCAGATGGAAGATCTATCTATCTATCTATCTATCTATCTATCTATCTATCTATCTATCACTCTGCCATTTAAATAAGTAAATCTTACATATTTTTAAGTGAAATGAAACACTGAGAATGACAGGGAATGGGCATTTGGCTTAGTGGTTAGAATACCAGTTAGGACACCTGTCCCACATTACAGTGTCATCCTTATGTATAACCAGGAATGCAAAGGTGATGCTCAAATAGATACATTCCTGCCACCCATATGGGAGACCCAGAATACTTTTCCTCCTTGACACTGATAGCATTGGGAAAGTGAACCCTTAGACGAGTGTTCTCTCTTCCTACCCACTCTGTTTCATTCTTCTTGCTCTCCATCTTTGTCTCATATCTCTCCATCCCACTCTTTCTCAGCCTCTCAAATATATACATCTTATATGAAAAACTGATACTGTACTCAGTCAAGTAAGCACAACCCTTCTCTGCATGTTGTTATTTAGGGTTTAAAATCATTTGATGAAATTACAACTACTGCTGCTTGTTGATTACAACTGTACTGCCATTCCACAGAACAAGGAAGTTCCCAGACCCACATTCATTTTATTTTATTTTTTGTCACAATCTCTAAAGAAACCCAAGGTCTTTGAATAATCTTTTTTAAGAAACTGTTCTAGAAACTTATTCTTTGTCCTGCCTCTTACATTTCTCCTCATTCTCCCTATGAATCTCCCTTATATTAGATAAATTGCCATTTTTCCTTCTCTTATCTCTTGTGTCTAAACTGAAATAGTTTCTGAAGGGGAAATAAAATAGAATCATTTAAGTAAGCCTATGAGATTTTAATATTTCTGTTTCAGAGTGGGCTGGAAGAGAGAAAATGACATGCAGGATTCTTTGGAAACATATAACATTAATACTTTGGGACATAGCACTATTACATTTCTTTTCAGCAACCAACTCTGGAGGGCCAGAAAGTTTAATATACCTAAATTAAAACATTAAAATTTAAAGTAAGCTTTTTTCTTTTTATTACCTGGTAAACTCCCTCATAAGCTGCCAAACTTTTCCCTACACTGATGTGACTCTGGTGATTTTATACTTTTGTTCATTGTCCTTTTAAAAAAAGATTATCTATCTATCAATCTATCTATCTATTTATCTGTCATCTAATTATTTATATCTACCAGAAAAGCTGTGAGATAGTTACATTCCATTTGTTGGTTCATTCCCCAAATGCCCACAGCAGCCACAGCTGGACTAGGCGGAAGACAAGGAAAAAACCTCCTTCCTTGTTCATCACTCATGTCCCTCACTGCATGTCTTTTCTAAGTAGGTGCTACTTTTATCCTACAGAAAAAATAATTGCATCTTCATGATCTCTAATTCCTAACTTGCTAATTTAATGTAAATCCATTGTTCTCATTTTTAGAGTTTTGTATTTGTTTCATATCGATTTGTGGTTTTAGACATTTTCTACAGCTATAACTTACCAGACATCAATCTTAAGGGATTGAGAAAGCAGAAAACATGCTCTGGCAAGCAAGTTGTTCATGTATTTGATGACAGCAATAGAGTGTAAGGGAGAAATCTTATAATTCGTTACAAGATTGTCAGTTGATGACTGTTTTGTAACAAACCAATGTGTTTCTCATATATTTCAACATATTTTTATGTCAGAATGAAAACCACGCAGATCTGAATTTAAAAATCTGAAGTCAAGTGTATTTCGGCACTGTTCCTATTATGCTTATATTTATTCATCTAGTATATACCATAAAATTAAGTTTCTCACAAAACATTTCTGATTAAATATAGTGATTTCATTCAAGTGATAGCTGAAAAGATGTTTACTCAATTTTGATGGAAATAAAATGACATTTTATACTTCTATGGCTTTCTAAATTGTTACACTTAAATTTTCCAGCCTTTTTTTTTTTAGGATAACTTGGAAATTGTATCATCTGTGAAAAAGTTTTATTATCATACATTGTGTTACTACACATGTCCCTACAAACAAAGGAGAGGTGCTCTTACCCCAAGTGTGTATTTTATCAGGAAAGCCTCTAAGTTTCTAGCTTCTTTTGTGCCCTGTCTAGTAGGCACAGAGAAAACAACACAAAGAAAACCTACAATTTTACTTTTGTTTCTCTTGTGAGGTCAAATCTTGAGGTTTATCAAAATGATAAACCTTCTCCTTTCATATGAACATTTGTTTTGAGTTTTTTTCTTTTCTTAAATAGAATTTCTTAGGAAACTCTTAGTCACTGAGAAATTAAGATTTTTCTAAGGAGACCTCAATCCCTCATTTAAACAACTGTTTAGAGCCATTTTTCTAGTCCTACTGGGAAGCAGGAACTCGTCTTTAATCCAGGTTGAGATAATAAGGCTGTACATGGGATTCTTAACATAAATGACATTAAGATCTTCTTTGTCTTTTAAATTCTCTTTTTTCCTTATTGCATAATGTATGTACTATGCATATGGGGGAGGGTTTCTCAAAATATAGACATAACCGAGTGCCTTGGGAGATTTAGAACAAGATATCTGGGTGAACTCAAGACTAGGGACAGTTATTTTGTAAATTGTAAAGGTATTTCTAACACAATTAGTCTTTCTGTCACCCTCATTGAGCATGAGATTATATATGTGTACTGGAAACATGCTCTGTCACAAATTCCTTTGTTAAAGATACAGCTGTTTCATATGTGGGAGACCTGGATCTTCTGGCTCTGCTGCCTTGTAGGTTTAGGACCATGGCTAATCATTTTGTTAGTAGTACTATCTTCAACTTTCTCACCTGTCATTGGAGACATTAGTATTTAACAACTGATTTCTGTAGAAAATTACATGATGCAATGTACATGAAATTTTGAAGATTGTAAATTGTTTTTAAAAATATGACAATGAATAGGAAAAGCAACAGGGAATACATGTAGTCATTCTGCATGACTGTCTTTCTAGAGCCTTTCTAAAGGACAAGGAATTAGTAAATTGGTCAAAGTCTGAAACATTCACTGGGACTCATTTTAATGGGATATGGGACTACTGCCCAAAAAACATAGGGTTCAAGTACCCATTTTTCCTGAACGTGTTAGAACAGTATATCTGGCAAAGCTTACCTTGGGCTCAGCTGTCATCTGGCTCTCTCTGTTCTGTCCTTGTCCAAAGTATTTACAGTGGGTACCAACTTTCCCCGTAATGATGATGGTCGTTTCAGATTTAGAGTTGGATGGATCAAGGGATGCTCCACATATACACCAAGGCTTAATGGGTTCATAGTGACAGAGCTCACTGGAGAATTCTACATTTAGAAGAATAAAAATAGAATTACCTACTGTTTAATATAGCTTATTTTCCATCATTTATTATATTATTACTTTAATACTTGGTCCTGTTGGCAGAGAATTTCTGAAGGTATAAAGAATGAGGTTCAGTATTTCAGCACCAACACAGTATTCCAAATGTCATACTCTCAGTAGAGGATAAAGAGGAAAAAAATATATGTTTTACACAAAAAACCAGGAGATCAGTTTCTGATAAGGTAGATAAATGCCTATAACAATAGTTAAGTCACAAAAACAGAGCAATAAGGATCTTCAAAGCATATTGTAATGCAAAGAGACTGGGAAGTTCAGCAAAGATTCTGGGATGGTTTGACACCTAAATTGAGTGTTAAAGGATTAAAAAAACCAGCTGGTGCTGGGTGGGTTGGAGGAGGGGTAGATGCATTGGATGTTCTTCTAGATAGAAGGTGCATCACGAGTTAACACTTAGGGTTGTAGGAGAAGCAAATTGTTAGCTGTTTTAGCTTGCTGGAGCATACAGTGCAACGTAGGGAGTAATGAGAAGAGCAGCAGGAACACTAGGCAGGGGATCCACGAAAAGTCCTTATGCAATGTTAGCAGCTTGAATTTTATCCTACCGTCAGAAAAAAGGATTTTGAGTTGATACTGTATATAGTCGTATTTGAACTTTTCAAAACAGACTTTGGCAGCAGTTTACTTTGTCATTTCGAGGTCAAAGTGTCTGAAAACCAGTTAGAAGGTTCTTACCGTAACGATTTAGAGCAGTAGAATGTGAGAGTTGGGCATCCACCTACTTCCCTACCTACCTCTGTATATTAAAACAGACACAACCTTTACCTCTTTATGTAGGTACTATCCATATATGGAGTTGTTTTCAACAGAGGCTATCTGAGCTTCCTAGGCAGCAAGATGACAACATATGTGTGGGCTCAAGAATAGCAACAAGGACAGTCATATAACTCTAGGGAGAACTGGCAGAAGTATTTCTAATGCATTCAGTTATTCTGTTACCCACTTGAAAATTATTAATATATACAATGAATATCAGTTTGAAATCGCAAATTCAAAATATCACAGCATCTTATATGACATTTCTTTACCACTGTTATTATAATCCTGGAATGTGATGGGTTTTACCATAACACAGAATGGTTTACTTGTATCCAATTAGGGAAAATAAATTGAAGCATTCTGGACAGTATAAACATGAACTCTGTTCACAAATTTTTCTGAAGTGAATTCTTCAACTAAATGATTCATAGTTTCAACCATTAAAATGCCAGAAAAACTCATGTTTTACTACACTGTTGGTGTAAATAATCCTTGCTCATGACTTAATCAAATAAAATTTATAATCATAGAACATGGCAAGGTATGTGAGGAGGTCAAGTCACTATTGCCTTCAATGCTTCCCTCTTGGATAGCCTGATGTTTCCTGAGGTGTGACATTTTACTTTTTGCTTCTAAATGATAACTTCAAGATGTCCTGGTACTTTGCTATGCATGACTGCATCATTACCTGAAAAATATTTTTGAATGTGATTGTCTGAAGGAAAACACAAATGTTTCAGTTTTAGAACAGATGGACATTAAGCACTAATTCTGGGAATGATCTTGCAGAGTGACACGATGCCAGTCTGAGGATTCTGCTTCATCACAAGGTGACCTGGGGCAGAAACAGAGTCTTAGTTTCCTCCTGAAAACTGCAGGCAATGAAATCTATCCTGCAGAGTTATTTTCATAATTAAATGAGGTAAAGCATTTAATGTGCCTCCCTTAGAAAATAGCAACATTCTATAATTATTGCATTCTTTTTGTTCTTGGCTGTCACTTTGTGTAACTGATTTTTATTTCTCTACGTCAGTAGCTGTTCTTTCCAAATTATCCTGTAATCTCTTTGCTACAAACTGATGGAGGATTATAAACGTGCGGCCCAGATTGCCTTTTGTTTTCTACCTGCAATGCTAGGTGGCCTTATTCAATTCCAAGAACATCCCTAAAGTGTTAAAGACTTACATATTTAAATCCCCAGCACTGTTTCCCTAACTAACACTGGCTTTGTGCACCAGCTGCCTGAAATCACTGTTAGAATACTAAGTAGGCATTTTACTTATTAGGTAAATATCTATTGAGTAATTATTCTAATTATAGATGCTGAGGATCTATCATTAATAAAAAATAAGTCCTTTTCTGTAAGTGTATGTTCTAGAAATGGACATTTATCCAAAAATTCAAAATAGATTCTTTATTAGGTAAGGTAGTTACAAACGTTATGGAGTAAAATAAATCAAGTGAAGTAGTGTATTTATTGTTACAGAAGAAATGATCCTGAAACTCAGAATAAAACCTTTTTGATTATTATCTTACCGTTTCTGTGAATGAGGAATATATTTGTGGTTTAGCTTTGTGATTCTGGTTCAGAGTCATGAGATTTCAGCCAAAGGATTAATTGTGACCATGACCGTGTGAAGCTTGTTAGTAGCTGGATGAGCCACTCCCAAGCTGGCTCACTTTCGGCCACTGGCAGGATGCCTGTGGACCTCCTCACGGGGACCTCTCTAGGACACTGCTCTTACAACATACCAGTTAGCTGCTCCCAAACAATGGTTCGAGACAGCACAGCTCAATTCTGTGCCTGGCTTGTCTTTGGATTTATGCCTTCCTCGACTTAACCCAGGATTTACTCCTAAAGCCTATGTTTCAGAAGTCTCTTGTTTCCACGTGAGGATATACACATCTGGCCAATCCCTCCCTATTACTGAATTAAAGAACTTTGGCTTAGATTTGGGACCACTGATCACAGGTTTTCCAAGAAGAATTTATTAGTATAGTGCTTCCAATTATTCTCAATAGAATATATGCTAATAGATATTATACATTTAATAACAAGAATGAAAATTCATTGCTGAAATCACTAAATGCACATTAAAGTAACTTGCTTTTCTAATGCATTGAATTTTGACAAGGAATTAATGAATAGAAACTGTTATATGAAGGGCTACAAAATTTCAATATGATGCATAAAATATTTTAAAATATTACTTCACAAGGTTTTCTGGCCATAATAGAATAATCTTAAGTGCTAAATGTTACCCATTAATATTTCTATTGTAGTATAAAAGAAATGTAAATACATTATGAGCACGGAGTTATTAATATATAATGAGATACAGATAAATTAAATAATCAATAATTAATATTTATGAAGAACGCTTAATGACATAAGACATACTCAAAATGTTAAATGAAAAGGCACTGCTAAATTATACTGAGTCACAAAAAAGCTAATGTTAACATCCTGTGAAGGGTAGTGTCACAGGGGACATACCCCTGGGGCCTGGTGCGGTAGCCTAGCGGCTAAAGTCCTCACTTTGCAAGTATTGGGATCCCACATGGGCACCAGTTCTAATCCTTGTGGCCCTGCTTCCCAACCAGCTCCCTGCCTGTGGCCTGGGAAAGTAGTTAAGGACGGCCCAAAGCCTTGGGACTCTGCACCCGTGTGGGAGACCCAGAAGGGGCGGCTCCAAACTCCTGGCTTCGGATTGGCTTAGCCCCAAACACTGGGGCCGCTTGGGGAGTTAATCAACAGATGGAAGAACGTCCTCTCTCTCTCCTCATCTCCGTATATCTAACCTTGTAATAAAAATAAATAAATCTTTTTTTTTTAAGATTTATTTATTTTATTACAGCCAGATATACAGAGAGGAGGAGAGACAGAGAGGAATATCTTCCGTCCGATGATTCACTCCCCAAGTGAGCCGCAACGGCCGGTGCGCGCCTATCCGAAGCCAGGAACCTGGAACCTCTTCCGGGTCTCCCACGTGGGTGCAGGGTCCCAAAGCATTGGGCCGTCCTCAACTGCTTTCCCAGGCCACAAGCAGGGAGCTGGATGGGAAGTGGAGCTGCCGGGATTAGAACCGGCGTCCATATGGGATCCCGGGGCGTTCAAGGCGAGGACTTTAGCCGCTAGGCCACGCTGCCGGGCCCAAAAATAAATAAATCTTAAAAAAAAAAAAAAACCAAAAGAAATTTATTGGTAAAATATCTATAAGAACACTTCTAATCCTGAAAGAGAACATTACAATAAAGGGGAAAACGTATTATTTCTATACAAGGGAATACAGAATAGTTAATACTCACCCTGAAGAGAATAACAGAAGGCCCATAAATGAAAATGAAAATTTCCAAGGTTGGCTACTCACACATAAAATGACTGACCATACCATGTGTTGTTAAGGCTGGGTGACAGTGGAGACCTGTGAGTGTAACAATCCGTTGGAAAACAGTGTTAGCATATTTAGCCTAACTGAAAATAGTCCTAGTTTGATCTAGAGTTATTCTTATCTAGAAATACACTTCCAGGGATTCTACTCCAGGAGACAGGGTAATCTGTGTCACAGTACTTGCACAAAAATGTGTAGAGATTTGTAATAGTTACATGGTGATCATAACTGAGTGTGTGAGCATAATTTGGTATTTATCAATGGAAAACATGTAGACTGGAAGCAAAATAGCTGGGTAAGAGGCTCCACTGATCACCCTTAGACACAGATGTGACAGCTCTTCATACACCCAGTCACCTTCTCAAGAGTGACAGACTTCAGCTGAGGAACACTGAGCCTCATCTTGTTATAATCGGAAGAAGAGTCTTGTTGAAGAGAACAAGAAGGAAAGACTATCCATACTAGGCCCCACTACAAAAAACTTTATCTGGGCCTTGCTGCCCAGCCCCCGGGGTCATACCCGCAGGGTGAATACTGGAAACTTCGTGGTCTGACAGTCTCTGCTTCCCTTTCCCAACAACCAGCAGAAAGTGACTCCAAATCCATGGAGCGGCCTTGGAGCTTAGACTTAAGTCGGCCTCCTTGGGATCTGCTTCCTTCACAAAGCCCAAAGCCCAGCTGGTGCTCCCAGGCTGAGCCTTGAGTCTTGCCCACTGTACAATGGGAAGCTGTGTTCTGGGGGTTAGACTCATTTGGATGTGTGTCACTGCTATCTTCTGCTGGGCTTGGCAGACATGCTTGGGTCATTTAAGAACCTGTGACTGTGGGAGCCAGGTGTGACCAGTCTGGTGCCAGTCTGAAGTCAAAGTTATAGTGAAAGAGGGAGAGATCTTCCGTTCACAGGTTCACTCCACAAATGGCCACAACAGTCAGAGTTGGGCCAGTCTGAAGAGGCCAGGAGCTACTTTCAGGTCTCCTACAGGGGCCCAAGGTATTGGACCATCCCTCTGCTGCTTTTCAGGCCATCAGCAGGGAGCTGGAGTGAACTTGGACGTGAACAAACAACCAAATGGAATGCTGACATCACCAGTAGAGGATTAGCCTAGAACACCACCATATCCCTATTCTTCATTATCATGGGGTTTATGACAATGTTTTTCAAAAAAGCAGATATTTTTAGTAAAAATAACATAGAGGAAAAGCGGAGTCCTTCTATAGCTGTAAATAAGGAAGCACTTAAGGCTTAGTGCTGGGTCTAAGATTTAAATTGAGATCAACATTATATTTCTAATTCAAAACAAATGGCAGCCCTGGTGGGGTTAGGATGTCAACAGAAAAAGATGACTTTTCTCTCATTCATAAGACACAGGTAATAGTGCATGGGGTGATCACTGCTTTGCAATCTGAAAAAATCTTGATTTTTGTTATTCACTGCAAGTAAAATTATAGTAATTAGGTCTAGCACAATGAATAATAAACCAAAATTTTAACAAATTAATTTATAAAGAAAAATGACATTTTATATGAATTAATTTTCTTATATTGGTATTTCTAGAATGTATACGATTAAAATTTGCCAAGTGCTTGGTAAAGCACAGAAGCAGAACAAATCTACCATCAGCCACCACTAGCACTTCTTCAGTACATTTTATATCTGGCTTCATATATATTCATGTTTTATTTCTTAATCTATACCCAGAGTGCAGCCAGAATGATCTTCTTTTCAAAACTGCAAACTGTACAGTTTTACCCCTTCTGTGTAAAACTCTTTAAGTATATGCCATTATAGGTAGAAGACTAAGCCTTTTACGCTGCCTCAGAATCTCAGTCTTTCAAGCTTATTTGCCCTGAGAGAATTTAATCTGAGATGTTTAAGTTTTATAGCAATACTTTCAGATACAAAAACAGTTATTGAAGTTCCTGCCAAAATATTTTTTATTATGATTCTGCAACCCTTCTAGCTTCTGTTTCTCTTTCCTTCAACAAAAAATTAAAAATGTTTAAAACAAAACAAATCTGGCTTATGTTTTAACAGGATGGCTTGTTGTAAAAAAAACACTAATTGGCATAAAAAAGGCATGACCACTGTGTGTTAATGACTTACTGAAGTAGCCAGTCATTGGGACATTGCAAAGTTCACATACTTATTATTTAAGACATACCAAACACTGACCTGTTTATTTTACATTAATCTTAAACATGAGGTGCAGCACCAAGCAAAAAAACATTTTTTATTGTTTAATGAAACTTAATTTTAGGTGAAAGGGGAGGCAGAAAATAAGGGAAAGTATCAGTAGATGCAAGCCACATGTGAAAGGTTAAACTTGACTGAAGGAATACAAAATGAGTGTATTGTTTGTAATTGGAAAGACTCAACACCATGACTAGACAAATGGAATTGGAGAGGAGGTATATAGTTAACATTTGGAAGATGGCTTTATGCCTTAGAATAGAATTTAATAATTTATCTGTAAAAATATTACCAAAATGTCTGAACTTCATTTTTCTCAATGTTGATGTACTGAGTTTGGTATAGCACCTCTGACTCTGAATTGCCTAATAGTTCCTAAATGGATTGATTTACATATTGAAAAAGATTTGTGAGTACATTAAGTTTGATGAGGTAAGTATGCATCTGAGTGTGGTTCATAGAACCCAATAACTTGCTCTTAAATACTTTTGTGGATCTGATTGTTTTGTTAACAAGCAGTTTTGCAATTCTCAGCCAGCTGCTTCACCAGATAAACTATGAAGACTGCTAAAAGACCCAGGGGAGAGTTCTGAAAGTACAGTTAACTTCAAGACATCCTTTTATGAAGATAAATTAAAACATGTTCCTCATAGATTAAAAAATGCCAAGCTACCTTAGGCGATGAAATAAAATGTTCAGAAGAGATCATTTCAATTTAATGTTTTCTGAAATTTGACTGGAGAAGGGTAAGGTGATCCAGACACTAATGTGGTGATTGCTCTATGGAAAAATGAAGTACGACAGTGTATATTGAGCATGGAAAATATTGTTGAACAGCTTTGTTCTCCAATCTTGATCCCAGAAAAATCTATTCACAATTATTTCATTTTGTCTTCTAAAGAAATTAGACATCCAGCAATATGAAATATGCAATCCTTAGATGAAAAAAGACAGAGGCACACTTTTGGAAATACAGACTGTGAGAACATTTACCTTATATTGTAGAAAATTTTATAATAGTAGTATTGCAATGGAAAATAATTTTAAATATTGAAGGTGTTTAGATTTTAACAATGGCAGCTATTTAGATGGAGTCATTAAAACCGACTTTGGAAAGAAAACTTGTGATAGGATCAAAAAAGCCAGTACTTGAGTTTTTTCCCTCTATATTTGCTACCCTAATATCCATGGTAAATTATTTTCTCTTTTGGCTAATATATATTGACCCCATTGAAATTTACTGGACATGATCTTATTTTATCTTCATAATAAATTATGATACAGACCCTTGCAATACTCACATTTTTATTAACAAGGGAAGTGAAGAGTATTGCTGTTGTAAATCTTCCTTTAGAGCATGTATTAAAATGGAAGAGTCAGTATTTGAAATTAGGTGTGCCTAAGATGCAAACTTGAGTTTCTAGCTCCTATGTACTAAAGATTTATGGGCTTGTTATTAGATTAGAGGAATTATTAGTAGAAAAGTACCAAGCATATCAACAAATGTAGCAGTTACTAATCTCAGTAAGAATCTTTAATTGTGCCAGAAAAATTATCATGGTTTCCTTTTGATTTAAATAATTATAATTTAAATCCTATTCCTTCTTTGCCAGCCAGGAATTCAATGCTTCACTTCTTCTACTGTCATAACTGGTTATCTAGGTCCTATGCTATCTAGGTGCCTGAGAATGGGAACAAACCCTTTCGCTCCTGGATTAGTCCACATTTGTTACTGCTCTGAAATTCCATTGTTTCTCTCAGTACTATTAGCTCAGGTGCAATAGTCTTGATAATTCTGAGGTATGGAAACCTTGATTCCAGGGAGCTTTTACTGATTTTGTTCAATTATTTCATATTTGTTTATTAAGTACCCTATCGTATCAAGTACTGTCAAAAATGTTCATGCAAACTTGGCAACAAAAGTTTTCCGCTGTCTGCTTAGCCTATCTTGGTGTATCCTGTGGTTACACACCTTGTTGAACCTGGCTGTCTCTTGGTGTTTTGCTGTCAAGTGATTCATGCATCCCACCACGAAAATAAAGCATGGATTTCAGGGTCCCTCATTTTCAGAACTTTTTTTTTTTTTTTGAGTGTAAAATGAACTTTAACAATAAAAAAAACATAGTGTTTTAGGTTTTCTGATTTTTTATGATTCTGCTAAAGGAATGTTGAGCTTTTCAGGTGTGTTAATATCATAGTGGCTGTATGAAAAATATATTATTTTTAAAAGCTGTGTCCTAATCACTTACAGGTGAAAAGAAAGTTCGTAAGGTTACTTCAAAAGGAAAAAGTGGATAAAATGTACCAAAACTAGTATGATGTTTATAATTGCTGACGCTGGGTGATGGACCCATATGGTTTATTATATTTTCCCATGTTTGCATGTTTCCAAACTAGTGAAAAATGATTGGAACTAATAGTGAGTACTGTGGTGCAGTGAGCTTAGCCACTGCTTGGGATGCCTCTATTACACATTGGAGTGCCCGTGACTGTTTTATGTCTGCTTTGGATCCTGCCTAATGCCAGTGTACACTTCTGGAGGCAACAGATGCTGGCCCAAGTACTTGGGTCCATGAAATTCACATGAGAGACCCAGCTGTTCCTAACACTGGCTCAGGCTGGCCTTGCTTGGACTACTATGGGCATCTGGAGAGTGAATCAGCGGATAGACATCATCTGTGTCTCCCTGCCTTTCAAAAATAGAAATGCCAAACCTATTAGAATGCATTAGAAATCTAGGTATAGTGGTATTTTACAAGTTTTTAAAAAATATAAATTGGTAAACTGTTTAAAGAGACAGTTCCAGTTTTTTATTCATTGTTTCTCCAGATTTTTTCAAATGTTTTTTAAAATGTAAGTTGGTAAATTATTCATAGAGGCTTCCAGTTTTTTATTCATTGTTTTCCCAGAAGCATTTACATTATATCTTGGCTGTGCTTTTGTTCTTATCATGTTTCAAGAGTAACACATTTAATTCATAGATTGAATCTGTTATTCTGCTCCAATGCTTATCAATTTTTCTTTTTGCTTTGCATTTTTAGAGTTGAGTTTACCATATGTTACTGATTTTATTTTCTATAATTCAGTTCTACATCCAAAAGCACACCCTCACAATTTGGAATTTTGTTCTTGAATTTGGGGTTCAGAAATCCTGTGGACACTAAAACCTGAGGATGCTCAGGCTCATATTAAATTATGTAGATTTTACTTACAACCTATGCAAATTCTATGTATTTTAAATCATCTCTGAATTATTTTCATGTAATACAATATAAACACTATGTAAATAGTTGAATTGTGTGGGAAATAATGAGAAAAAAAGTCTGTGTCCAATACAAAAACAAATTTATATTTTTTATCCATGGTTAGTTGAATCCAAGGATGCAGAATCCACTGTATTTTAATGAGCTAATTTTGTGTCTTGGTTTAACATGTCTCCCAATCAACTCTCAGCAAGCAGCTCTGTTGTCCTCTTTCATAAGTAAACCAAAGAGGCAAAATTGTATCTCTTTATTTTTGAAGCTGAAGGATGCATGTATGCAATAGGTTCTTTGCTCGGACTGCAATACATCTTTAGTGGCTTCATAGTTGCTTAGGGATATTATGCATCTCCCACCTAAAGGATACCCCCCAAATATTTAATTTTTTGAGTATGTGATAGTCCATAAGACAACTTCAGAAATATTCCTTAAATCATAAATATAGAAAATGCTGGCTTTTGAAAAATGTTGACTAACTCTTTTACATAAAGATTGATTTTTATTTAGTTGAGAGGCAGAGAAAAAGAGAGACAGAGATGGATTAGAAGTACAGAAACTGAAATTCAAACTGGCATTCTGATATGGAATACCAATGGCTCAGGAAACAGCTTAATTCACTGCACCATGTTTCCAGTTCTTATTAACTATTAAAAATTTTTTTTCTGGTACTCATAATTAGATGAGAATACATCAATGCATTGAATCTTGTATCTTGTTCACCACTATTTAGTTCAGTAAAAAATTAGTTAACATCCATAATGTACCAGGGTCTTTGCTGGCTTTGGGGATACAGAGCTGTATTTCTTCCTAGCTCAAAGTCACTCTTCGTGATCATAGATACATGAAAATGGGAACTCAGGCAATGGAGATGGAAGGCATACATAATACCCAAGGGGCACATAGCACTGACTTAATTTGTACTCAAAAATCCACTTGAAGAAAGTTCAATTTTCAATGGTTTGTTTTAAAATATGCAGGCCAGGAGTTTTTGTTTGTTTGTTTGCTGGGGGGTGGGGAATCTGGGGAATTGGAGAGACTGGTAACTCTCAGGGAAAAAAAAACTAAGTCTATTTGGCCAAAACGTTTCAAAGCTTTTTAATATTAATTAAAGTGAAGAGTAGCTTTAATTTAGAAACACATTCTAGCTCAATATTAAAGTTCTTTAAGATTTACTAAGAGAGTGTTTAATATTAGAACAACTGCTTTGGTTCATTAAATTTTTTAAGAGGTTCTAAACTTTAATCAGTAACAACTCAAGTTTCTAACCACTAACACCAGCTATTTGTAAGTAATGTGACAAGTTTAAAAATTTTACAATTTTAAAGCTTTTTTTCATCCAGGTTTTCATGGGTGAACTTCTGAAGTTCTGTGTGTTTGTAATGAGATAATATTTATAAACCAAAGGATATAACTCCATGGGATATAAGAATTAATCTAATTGAGTTTTATAAGTCTAAATTTGCTTTATATTTAGCATTTTAGAACACATCTTTGAAATACCAGAAAGTTAATATTTGTAAATGTTTTCATGGTTTAGTATTTCCTTCTGCTCTATTTTATAATCTAGTTGTAGTGTGTTCAACAAGGCCATAGTTTGAAATAACAAAATCTTGGCTTAAATTATAAATTAATGTTAACAGCTTTTTAACAGTACAGTGAGCTATTATACTGTACTGTTTTATTTATAAAGTGATACTGAACGGTCTTACAGAAAAGCAACCAATTGAAATGAACAGGGTTGCACAGCCGAGTGTAAAATACAAATTGGAAATAAGCATGTAAAACACTGGAAAACTGAATCTCAATAGTTGTATACCACTAAAAGGCAATTACCAGAATAATAAGAACTAAAGAATACATTAGACTAGCAAGTCATTTTAAAGATAACTGTCCTTTTGTTGGTGGGAGTAAAACATGAATTCTGGCATTCCACATGGAGCTCAAAAATCAGAACTGTTCTTCACTGAAGGAAGAAGGCAAAATGTGTATCAAAAACATACTCCATAAACAATCACAGTTTCTGATCCATTAGTACTGCTTTTGGAAATTTATCCTCAGGAAGATATATTCATAGTGTTTCATCATGCCTGTGTGTGATCCTCCTTATGGTTTAATGATGGAAACACTCATTATTTCCAAATTATAGATGATAAAGCCCATACTGAGAATGGTGAATATAATAAATTATAATATATAATATATCATATTATAAACATTATGTGTGATTATGTATTATAAATATCATATATTATAAACATATATTACACACTATATATTATGCAATATATTTTTAATGAATATTTAACTTTATATATAATAGAAATATAATAATATATTATATGTAAATAAAGGAGTTTTACAAATCCATCTGTGAATTTTACTCTAGGGTCCCTCTCATATCCATACTCAGATATTTCTCTTTCTCTCTGTCTCTCTCTCTCTCTCTTTTAAAATGTGCATCTTCCAGAGTTGATTTTACTGAACATTTCTGCAGAGCTGAGTGGGACAAGAAAGGGTCCCTGAATTCCAATGTCCCCGGCAAGGCCCAGGTCAAGACTTATCTGCCGATTTCAGCTCCCGCAGCAAGTCAGGCCTTCATTAAGGATAGAGAGAACTCCAACGGAACAGAATGCAGTCAAGGGAATTCAAACGTGGTGAAGCAGAAGCCCAAGCAAGATGGCCATGCTCATGCTGCTGAAAAGAGGTAGTTTGCTGGGGCTGGACTGCCCTGCAGGCGAGACCACAGCAAAGTGGGCCTCGGTCAGGGCCGGCTCTGGACACACCGCAGCATCTCGAGGCCTGGGGCCCAAAACGATGAGTCCCGGCACCCTACTCTGCAGATCATGTCCATCAGCCACCGCCGAGCACGAAGGGGTCCAACGACGCTGACCCGTCTGTCCCTGGGCTGTGAACCTTTCCAGCGGGATGAAGGTGTGGCCGTGTACTTCGATGCTGTGAAGGAAAGCGTCCCTGGGGCCAAATATTTGCTCCTTTTGCTATTTGCTGTAAAGCACAGATGGTGGCTCAAAGTGCTCGCGCACCATCCACCACGGTCTCTGGTTGTTAGCACTCTTTTCCAGGTCCTGCATGGCTCCCACCTTACTCGCCACAGGGACAAATCCAAGAAACTGCCTCCCAAAAGCCTTGCACAAGTCAGGATATCTCTTCTAAAGACATCATCTGTAGATACTGTCCTCAAATAGCTGACAGTATAATTGCAAGGAGCAGATTTCTTATGGTTCTAAAAGTGTGACAATAATTTTCTAGGGACACACTTTGGTCCTACTTTGGATCCTGACAGTAGATGGGGATGGCCTTCATAATTCAAATTTGGTTTTGCAACTGAAGAGAATTAAATATACTGCCTGAAAATATTTTGAATTTATATATATATTTTAATTTATTGACTGTTTGGAAATTATTTTATACATGATTTGATTCCCTATACAATTATATTCAAGAAATTCATGGAAAATTCATACTATGAAAAGCTATGAATGGGTTTACATTTTTGCATTACAATCTATTTTTAATTTTTTAAGACAAAAACTTGAAGTAATATATAAAATAGAAAAAATCGTAAGTATTTATGGAAAAATAGTTCAATGAAATGCCTTAAATTGTTAGCAAGGGCTGTCCATACTCTTATAACAAAAGAATCATGTTATCTTTTTTATATGTCTATAAATATTACTTTTCTTTTAAAACCATACAAATGCTATATACAATAGTTAATTTTCAACTTGCATAATGATATGAATAAGTGTGCAAAACTGAACTAGTAGCCTTTTAGGAGTTATAATATCATACATAAAGTTTTTTTGTAAGTATTTAGGGTGATTCTGAAAATTCAAGCCTTTGTGTCAGCTTCAGGCATTGGGCAAATAGAGTGTTTGTGCTTGTCTATTCTGAAGAGGCATAATCAAAACATGAGAATGCCAGGGTAAAACTGACCACAGAAACATCAAAGAAGTCATAAAACAAAGCAGAGTTTGTTAAGCCAAGTACGAAAATACACACAAGTGAATCTGAAAAACAGAATATATGAGCACGATATATATTATCAGTGTTTACAAGTAAGAAAAAGACTCTCACCAGAAAAATCATCAAGAAGATAATGTTGTCCTAGCTTTGGTTCTAGTCATATTTACCCACTGCTAGCTCACTGTCAAATGCTCTCTTAAGGGTGAATTTTGGGTAATTTTCAGGCTCTAAAAATAACAATCATTTAATTTTCATAACTAGCTTTTGTTATCATCTCTGCAAATTTGGAGTGGAGTCTGATAAAAGAGCTGTAATTTGCAGAGGGTCATACTCTTGGACTTGTAAAGCCAACTTAAGACCAAATGAGGGGCCCGGCGGCGTGGCCTAGCGGCTAAAGTCCTCGCCTTGAAAGCCCCGGGATCCCATGTGGGGACCGGTTCTGGTCCCGGCAGCTCCACTTCCCATCCAGCTCCCTACTTGTGGCCTGGGAAAGCAGTTGAGGACGGCCCAATGCATTGGGACCCTGCACCGTGTGGCAGACCCGGAAGAGGTTCCAGGTTCCCGGCTTTGGATCGGCGCGCACCGGCAGTTGCGGCTCACTTGGGGAGTGAATCATCGGACGGAAGATCTTCCTCTCTGTCTCTCCTCCTCTGTGTATATCTGGCTGTAATAAAAATGAATAAATCTTTAAAAAAAAAGACCAAATGAGTAGACAGAGCTCTTATTCATTTAGCCACTGGCTTATTGCACTGAAGAAATAAAATATTAAACATCTGTAAATTGATAACCACTTCTACCTTACTGTTTTAGTTTTCTGTTACTATTCATCAGCCTTTATCAACTCTAATTCTCTCTATATTTTCATTTACAGTCATATGTAGCTTGTAGTTATCATTTAAATATTATGAATTAATCTGCAGGAATTACACATACCCCTAAATCTTTTTTTTTAAATTGTTTATTTTTATTGGAAAGTCAGATTTACAGAGAGAAGGAGACACAGACAGAAAGATCTTCCATCTTCTGGTTCATTTCCCAAGTGGCCACAACAGCTGAAACTGAGCCAATCCAAAGACAGGAGCCAGGCGCTTCTTCATATCTCCCACCCAGGTGCAGGCTCCCTAGCTTGGGGTTGTCCTCGATTTCTTTCTCAGGCCACAACTGGGGAGCTGGATGATAAGCGGAGCATCTAGGATAGGGACTGGTGCTCATTTGGGATCCCAGCATATGCAGGGTGAGGACTTCAGCCACTAGGCTACCACACCGGGCTCACTCTTAAATCTCTGCAAAGGGAAATTATGAGTCTCTGACATAGATAACAAGAGATAAGCCCAGCCTATAATAAATTGCTTTACCACACCTCCTTCACATAATATTTTGAATAACTATATGATTTTAGTGTTTTTTTCCAAATATATTCCCAGTTCAAGTGTGGCCAACAAAATTTTAAAGAAAATAAGCATTATACTTATATCTCCAGAGATTGTTCCCCTAATCTAATTTTGATTAAAGAAAACAAGTGAATTTCCTAATTCTAAAATATCTCATTATATTATTATTTAATATTATATATTAAATATATATAATATATTTATAAAATATAAATAAATAAAACAAATAAATAAAATAAATAAAATATATAACATATTTAATGCATAAGGTAAAATAAAATAAATAAATAAATAAAATAAAAAATATATAATATATTTAATGCATAAGATCAAGAGGAAAGTCATCTCATCTTTGGGAATAAAAGACATGAGGGTATCGTATCATAAATGAGGGGACTGCCTATAGAGGTTACGAGTGTTTTCCTTAGAGATGTGCGAGACCAATATAAAATCTAGCTGAGAAAGAGTGGGCATTTGTGAAGTGGTTAAGATGTCACTCAGGATACCTGCATCTCCTATCAGCAGTTCTGGGTTTGAGTCCTGGCTCCCCTCCCATTACAAATTCCTGCTCAAGTGTACCATGGGGGGCAGTGGCGATGGTTAAAGTATTTGGTCCCTTCTTGTCACATGGGAGACCCAGAATGAACTTCTAGCTTCTGGCTCCTGGCTTCAGCCTCAGTCTCCCTTGGGTATTGTAGCTATTTGGGGGAATGAAGCAGTGATGAAAGGCTGATGTCTGCCATGTCTCCCCACTCTTTCTTTGTCCTTCAAGTAATCAATACATGCACACACACATACACACACAAGCCCAACTGGTAGACAGTTACAAAAGAAAAATTCAAGAAGAAAATGATGAGGCAACATGTAGCAGCGGAATAACTGAAGACTTTGTCTATAACTCTTTGACTTTGTCAAAGAGCATGATAAAGTTCCAATTCTGTCATGAATACATTATATTACCTTGGGAAGTTAAGTAGAATTTAATTTTCTTACTTATAATAATAGGGCTAGTAAAACCTAGTTCCATAGAGATATTAAGAAAATTGGCATTTATGTAGAATGCTTGTACATGTCTAGAACACAATAGACATCAAATATGTGATAGCTTTCATCTTAACGCAGGTTATTTAGTTTTGGATGATGATATTTACTTCATAATATTACCATTTTAATTATGTGAGTTTCTATGCCAATTAGAGCTCACCACTTTGTATCAGTCAAGCTCTTGGTAGGAACAATTTATTTTTCATTAGCTCAATTTAATGCTTTATAAAAAGTTTTTATAAATGAACCATTTATAGTTCATTTATAAAACTCAGTTGCAGTGTTCACACATTTCCACATAATATTATACCTAAATATTCCAATGCATTTTATAATACTGACAATGTATATATTTTACCATAATCTAAACTAAATAATGTTACTCTGAGGGGAAAGAAAAGCGTGATACCCTAGTGGCTAAATGTTCACCTTGCATGCTCTGGGCCCCCATATGGGTGCCAGTTCGTGTCCCATATATTCCACTTCCTATCCAGACCCCTGCCTGTAACCTTGGAAAGCAGAGAGGATGGTCCAAGGGAGATCCGGAAGAAGCTCCTGGCTCCTGGCTTCAGATCAGTTCAGCCTTGGCCTTTGCACCCACTTGGGGAATGAACCAGTGGACAGAAGATCTTTGTCTCTCCTCCTCTTTGTATATCTGCTTTTCCAATTAAAAAAAAAATACATTAAAAGAAAAAAGAAAAGCACTAGTTCTAAGGAAATTTGGCCACAAGGGGGAAGTAGAAGAATTTAGGAAACCCATCAGTGTTTTGTTTTTGTTTTGTTTAATTTTTGCTTCTTCATTTTCCCCTTCAGTCCTCAATTTATTTTGGCATCATGTACTTGCTTTATAGGCTTCTTGATTTAAAAAGTATCTTATAGGATATTTTATTAAAATTTATCACCTTTTTATATCAGAATAATATACACTGAATGAGTAGGCAGAGCTGTGCTCAATCAATGCATGAGGAACCATGCTCTCCTCAATTCCAAACCTGTTCTTGTGGATTACAAAGCAAGCGCTGCTCATTGGTTTATTCTTTAGGGCACTGGATCCCGGAGAAGGAATGATCTGTGGTCACTGGAAGACAGTTAGGCATAAGAACAGGCAAAGCTCCTACAGAGCTGAAAGACCGCCTTTTAAAGTCCTGTTCTCTCGGAGAATTTCTCATTCAGCTTGCCTGCTCTAAACTTACAGGAGTTCTCTGAAAGCTGTCTTTTTTTTTTTAGCTTCCACTTCCACTAACTAGGAGCCTTTTAGAAAATGCATCTCTTGTCTATACTTGTTTAAAGTTTAGGCTTTAAAAGACACAGACTTAATCCATCATTTTTCAAGGTTACTTAATATTTTATTTAATAAATACATGTTGTGTGTCATCCATAACACATGTTCTTCTATGCCCTGACAATGGCATCAGATAAGGCAAGGGCCTTACTCCTTTGAGGCTGGTAGTGTCAGTTTGATTTCTACTACTAGCTAGCATTTCGATCTGTGTGTATGCTTAGATTTTCTAAAAGATTTTGATTCTCATTGTCTGCAAAATTCAGTCAAAATCTTACAAAATGTAAGGATGTATGGATTAATGTTCTTATAGGAATATGGCCTTCTTAAAAGAAATTACTTACAAAGATGTGTAGGAAGAAAGAAATAGTGAAGGAAATCTTTAGCAGCATCCCTGAATGAGAAGAGAACTACAGCTGTGGGAGACTTGCCCACATAGGAGATGAGCAAGTGGTGTAGGAGCTGGCCTTCGAAGTAGGGAGACAATGAGTTGAATATTCCAGCTGGTTACTCCTGAATACTAGTCTCCATCTGGTTTATTCATTGGCAGAACCCAATAGGAATCCAGAGAGAAAGGAAATATAATAAGTGTAGAACCCAAAATTCAACATCCTGCGGACCCAGACCAGGGTAGATTAGGGTTGAGTATAGATCAAAAAGAGGGTAAACAGAATATCCAATACAAAAGTGATTCAAAATTGTTCCCAATTTAACTTGCCATCTACTAGAGTTCTATATCTATTGATATTCCAATTCCTTTAAATACAGATAATTCTTGGAACTATAATTCTTAACAGCAAGTGTTCAACATTAATAAATTTTCTTGGAACCTGTATTATGTTCCAAATACATCTCTAGTAGCTGGAAATGTTCACTGCTGGCCAGGAACTTAGTTTTATTGAGGGATGTCTTTATAAAAAAGTGTACAGCACCATATAATGGTTAGAGACAACCATTTGAGGGATAAGTCATCAGTGGTTTTAGAAAGGTTTTCGAAAGGTAGTAATGGCTTAGCTTATTTGTGGGAGATGAAATAAGAAAAAAAATAGTGTAGCGAGAATGTTCCAGACAGAAATGAAAGTATGAGCAATGGCCTGACTAGGAGAGAGTACAACAGCTTTTTTTATGGAGCTGCAGACAGTTGATCCCAGTCATGTAGAGCAGAAGAGACAGAAATGTCACGTGAGGAGTGTTGGTGAGCAGCAGCAGAGTCCTAAGGCCTTGGGTGTTGTATTGGAGAGCAAGGCTTTTGGGGAAAATAGACACTGATCATATTCCGCTTTGGTACAAATTGTGCTATGAAATGTTTGAGAGTGTTTCCTAGGATAGCAGCCTGTTCAAAAGTCCCCCAACATGCCCATGATTCTGAAGTCCTTGGTTTTATGGTTGCCCACTTGGTGGTACTAGCTAACACCTACAAGGCCAAAAGGAACTATCATTAGCATTGTCTAAGTTGGCATTTTGATACAGTGGCTAAAGTGTAAGTTCAAGAAATCTTCATCTTATATGAGAGTCAGGCCTGGGCTCAAATCCTGTTTGTATTCTCAATTGCACATTTGCACTAATGGGTTTCCAAGGAAACTGCAGGTTATGGCTAAAGAACATAGGTCCTGTCTTCTACATGGGAGACCAAGCTTGAGTTCCAGGCTACTGATGACATCAGTTTGGGCAGGCCCCAATTATTGCAGTCGTTTAGGGAGTAAATGAGTAAGTGGTAGATCTTTTTGTACTACTTTCAAATATATAAATATAAAAATAAAATTATCCAAATGCTACAATAGTGCTCTTTGCCATTGCCAGTAGGTTGCATCTAAGATGTTATTGATGAACTATAACCTGACAGTAGAACCCTGACCAGTCGTTGTCAGAGGAACAGCATGCGGTGGTGGCTCTCCTGGTTGGTCTTCCTGTTCAGCCCACACCCATCCTCAAGCTTAGAGCTAGAAAGTCTACATTTAAGTCAAACTGTAAGAACACTTAACTTTTATGATGTAAAAATTATAATTTCTCTGAAGTTCATTTTCCTCATCCACCAAATTTGAGAATTATACTGTTGCATAAAAATTTGCTATCTTTTTTATTAGAATGTGAGATAAAATTTTTAAAAAGATTTTATGACATGTAATTTAACTTGCTGCATGGGACTCCCATGGTCTAGATTTAGGGATGATTATGTGGAATCCTTACTGTGAGGAAGGCAGAGTTTTCTGACATTCAGAATGTTGGGTCGGGTAGTAGGGAGCAAGTTGTACAACTCAAGGTGCTAGTCAAGTGGTAGAAGTAAATCCCTGGGGAGCAGACGCTGAAGCTAATCTTGTTGGTACCTTTTATCACAGTTCTACTCCCTGGACAAATATGACTCTGCATTTTTGCACTGTAGCAGGCAAGGTTATCATTAGGGTTAGAGAAGCCAAGTTAGTCTCTTGATCCTGGGATCCTTGCTCTTCTCTTTGTTGCCCAAGATGTGTGTACTGATAACTCAGTGTGGTTCCAGGATTTCATTCTGGAACATGATAGAGCTTAGACCCTAGACTGATCATGACCATGCTTTACTTTGCTCCAGTGACAGTCGGGGATGCCAATATTTCAGGGAAAAATATCTGATCTCTTGTTGCAGGAGGAAGCAAGAGGATTAGCACAGTCAATGAAGGACTGAGATTGAGCATAGGAGAGAACACGGCAAAGACACAGGAATGGATGGCTGTGAAGACTTTGGGTGATCAGTATGACTGTGGAGCAGTGACGAGGTAGGGGATGCAAGTAGGAAGGAAGAAGATGGTGTGAGTGAATATCTGATCCTATGTTATTTCCCTCCCTCCCTCCTAGATTTTATTGGCATGCTGGAAATTGATGGCTTGGCAAGCTAGTTATTTTTCACAACACTAAATACAGGACCACTGCGTTTATATTAGTCCCATGTGAGTGAATAGGTAATTTAACGTTTGTCACTCATTCTTCTGATTTTTAAATAATACTTCTTGGTTGCCTTTAAAGCTTTAACTCTAAATAGTGTTTTTCAAACAATCATTCTATTGATAGATATTATATAATTACATACATGCTAAAACATACATTCATATAAATGGAAGTATCAAATATAGGCCTGTTATTTATTTCTAAAGTTACTTTGCTAAAAAGGTGTCATATAATTATACTATGAAGTTTGTTTTGATAATTTCTTTTCACATTAAAAATTGTATATTTAGTCATAATTTTACTTATGTCAATTTTACGTAAGGTGGCTTACATTTTCACTCTTCTATTATCACACTTACTTGGTTTTCCTGAAATGTGTCCTGTAAATGCTGAATTTTCCTTTACCTTGTTGAAATTTTCGTAACGAGGGAAATGAGACAGCGAAGCTTAGGTTCATGTGAAACAGCGAATTTCTTAAATGCTGGCAGTGGTAATAGAATCCTGCTTCCATTTCTAATTAATAACAAAAGTCTTGCTTCATCTGGCAGTGCATAAACTTCAATTGTATTCTGCAGATACTCCAGAGCCCTGTTTTGCTCATTTATTCTTTCATATATTCATCCCATAAATATTTACTGTTTTTAGCCCTTATGAGCTAGGCATTTGTCTGCTTGCTGAAAACATGACATTTCTGATACGGTTTCTAGGCACAAAGAGCCCATTATCTCATGGAGGAGACACTGACAAGGAAAAGTTGTGATACAGAATAGTATCAGAGATACAAGCTCAGGGCAATTTGGGATGATCTTCCATCTTCAGAGATGTTTATTTTTGACAGCAAACCTCTAACATAATACTGTGTTTGGAAACTCTTTAAGAATTTCATAATTTGCATGAAGAAAAGCAATGTCTTGTATGTATAAATGAGTATATATATTGAAATATAAAGATCCATAACATCACAAGTCAGGACAAAGTTGGCAGTTTGTTTCAGGCATTCTGCTATAAGCATATTTTTCTTGATTCATAATTTGGATTTTGTTTGTTCATTCTTTTGCAAAATTCTCCTTACCCCTGGTAATGCTTGAGCTATAACTCATCTTTGAGCCATTTAGAAATAGTATTCACAATTTTTTTGACTTTATAGAAAATAAAATTATATTAACCACTAGGGAAAAATGGTATTCTTAATACTTCTTGTAATGTGCCTTATAGTAAGTAATTAGTTTGTATACCAAAACCTGTTTGTATACAATATTATTAATTTTAAATCATCTTGAGAAATTTCTCTTATTACTTCATTTATTCATTGACTAAATTTTATTGGCAAAGTCATTGTGTAATATTTTGCCAGAGATAATATACAGCACAGAGCTTTAAAAAGTTTGTAGAAAGTGAAATTAAAATATAAATTTAATTTGGTACACAAAGTGTTGAAATCAAAGCAAATCTTTTCTTAATAAACATTATCCATTAATTTTTGAAAATGCCTCAAATGCATGAATTTAAATTTTTGCACTAAAACTGTTTAATTCCATTTGCACATGCTTTTTGAAGTACTTATATATACATATAATATGTGTATGTGTGTGTATGCCTTTAAGAAAATTATAATCCTGTAACACAGCAAAGCTAACAGTCTATGGTAATTATAGATTGAAAATATTGGCCTTGGAATTTCCTAGTCATGGACATTAGACAATATACCTGCCTAAGCATTTATTTTTGGAATTTTGATTCTACGGGTTAGTGAACATACAACAACAAAAGAAGTAGTGAGAAAAGGCACAGAACTACAGGAACAGATATCGATAAAAAAAATTTACCAAAACCCACAATCAACATATAAAAGCAATGGAGATTTCTTTCTACTTTAGGAGAAGAAAGATTTAAAATAAAAGACTTTTTGTGGGCCCGGCACAGTAGCCTAGCAACTGAAGTCCTCACCTTGCATGCGCCAGGATCCCATATGGACCCCGTACTAATTCAAGCAGCCCCACTTCCATCCAGCTCCCTATTTGTAGCTTAGAAAAGTAATCAAGGACGGCCCAAAGCCTTGGGACCCTGCACTTACATGGGAAACCCGGAAGAGGCTCCTGGCTCCTGGCTTTGAATTGGCTCAGAACCAGCCATTGCGGTCAGTTGGGGAGTGAATTATCAGATGGAAGATCTTACTCTCTGTCTCTCCTCCTCTCTGTATATCTGACTTTCCAATTAAAAAAGTGAGGAGGGGGGTTGTTTGCAACGAAGCTTATTATTACTTACTTTTCTCAACTGAGGCAGACACTACAAGTCAATCTCCCACCAGTGTTTAATGTCTGTGATGTCTGAAGTGGGTCTCTACTACAATCCACAGGGAAGTTTTCCGAGCCATATTGACACTGATCTATTTAACTTCCTTAACACTCATCAATATGTCTAAACATTGTATAAACAACAGATAAAAATCTTCATGAACTAAATCACTTAATGCATTTGACATACATACATACTGATGATTCTCCTTTATGCCTTTCTTTATTTTCCCGCTTCCAACACTAATATTTGGAGTGGTTTTGATGGGGAGCTGACTTTCAAATAGTAAATACATGATAAATCATTTAAAAATTGTATCTCAACTTTATTGGCCTGTGAGGTGGCCAGATATTTGTTCAATAATTTTCTTAGGGGTTTCTGAGGGAGTTGCTGGGTAAGATTAACATTACAATCAATAGTGAAACAGACTGCCCTCTGTAAAACATGGGTGGGCTCATCAATGTGGTATAAACTCAATAAGAATTCTCACTTTCTCCAGAGTATAGGGAATTTTTTTTCGTCTTGATTGTCATTAGACTGGAACATTAGCTTTTCTCCTGCCTATAAACTCAAAGCTGCACTGTCAGTGCATCCTGAGTCTGGAGTTTCCAGCCTTTGGTTGGAGGATATCATCAAACCCCCTGAGTCTCAGGCTTTTGGTTTGGAATAGAGCTAAATCATCACATTGTTGACCTACTCCACAGATCTAGGGACATCTTAGACTTCATAATTATATAAATCAACTCCTTAAAATAAATCCCACACTGACATACACACATTATCCCACATCCCACACACACTCAGAGAAACTTGACTAATATACTTAGTCTTCCTGATTATAATATAGCCAAATCATATGAGTTTTCTACAAATTGTAGACATAAGTTGGTTTATCTCAGTCTGAGTTTTAAGACTTGTTTATTTTTATTTGATCGTTAGACTTATAGAGAGGAGGTAAGACAGAGAAAGATCTTCCATCCACAGGTTTACTCTCTAAATGGATATAATGGCCAAAGTTGAGCTTATCCAAAGCCAGGAGCTGGGAGCTTCTCCTATGGCTTTACGTACCCAAGGACCTGGGCCATCTTCCACTGCTTTCCTAGTCCATAAGCAGGGAGCTGGATTGAAAGTGGAGCAGCTGGAACACAAACTGGTACCCATACAGCATGCCAGTACCTGCAAGTGGAGTATTAGCCTGTGATCTGTAGCATTGGTCCCTACCTCAGTCTCAACAACTTGTTCTTAGGTTGAGACTATATCGAGGTGTATTGGGGTTAGTTACTTGGGTCAGACAGCATTAGAATGTCCAGAATACATATGGCATTACTCGGATTCACATCATGAATATCTATGATTATAAATTCATACTAATGCAGATTCTGGTGCTAACCACATGGAGATATGCACTGAATTCCTGGCTCCTGGCTTCACCATCATCTCCCTGCTCTGCCATCCTGGCTATTAAGTGCATTTAGAAAGTTAAATTGTAGATGAGCCTTCTCTGTCTCTGCCTGTCACATAAAGAGATTTTAAAAAGGTGTTGGCAATGAGATGTCCAAGAGAACTCCTTGGCTGCTGTATTTTTATTCAAGTAGATTTGACTATATGTATTTCACATCACTTTTCTAAATGTTCTTCTAAATATGAGACTGTTCCAGGATGGTGATTTTGAAGCTGATCTTGAAGGCAGTATCAAACAATTTGTTATTTGCTTATTTGATTGCTCTCTTTATTGTTTTGCTCCTAGCCAAGACATTTCTCTTTTTAGCTCCAAAATTTCTGATGATTTTCCTTCAAAATTTGCATGATTGGCTTTCAGATGTTGCTAGAAAAGAGTTTCATACAGTAATTGTTCTGCTTCTTTTTTTCACAAAACAGATCCTGAAATTTAGACTAATTTGCATTTCCCCAATAATAAAACTCATACTTTAAATAAACATCTAAGTACCTTCCTTTTTTTTTTTTCTTGATGTCTGCTGCTTAGCACTGAGTCACTAATTGTGGCAGGGAAGTGTTATCATCTTTGCTTTCAAGTTTTTATGCAAAGCCTCAGGGACTAGATAACCATACCAAGTGTTCTAATCTGTTACTACAAATAAAATGCTTCTGAGTTTTTGTGATAAAAATGAGACTGGTTGCCTGAGAAAAGCAGAGGTGTACTGTTTTTGCATAGGTATATGGTGAAACCTTTTAAAAATGTAGAACTCAAAACGTATGTGATCCCAAATGGCAGGTAAAATGTCTACCTCTTGAAAAGACCTCATCCATAGCCTCTGTTGTCACTGACGGTTGACATCCCAGGCCTCAACAGTGTGTGTGCTGTGGAGGTGCCTCATTCACAGCACTGTCCACAGTGGATTTCTCAAATTGCAACTTGAGTGATTTTTCTTAAGTACGATTCTTAAATGGTGTCTTCCTCACTGTTTATCATACGTTTATAGGCCGGCATATCTCTATTCATTTCACAAATATAAGAAAATACTTAAAAACAACCTTTGCCTGGGTATACCACATATCTATTCATGTCTGCCCTTTTAAGCTCAGCAGTTATCGTGCATTTCCTAGTGTTTATTCTAGAGGTTACAGAGACCTGACTAGATCTGTCAATCTTTCCTCTGTACCGTTCACTACCCAAGGATTGCTTCTTACTCTCCTCCATTTCTGCCCAGTACCTCTTATGCTTAGGTCTGGAAATACTTCCCTGATTTCCCAAGTAGTTTGGGTAGTTTCCTTCACCTCCAAGCCCCCTCCCTGACCTTGTTGCCTAAGCATAACATCTCAACATAATCTACTTATCCATTAGAATACACATTATTTTAAGCTCTTTTCTGAAAGCAGAGACCTGGTTTTCCTCTGCTTTTAGTCTTTCCTATTGTAATGCCTTACATTTGCTGAAATTCAGTAAATAGTGGAATTACTTGGAATGCCCACTGTAACAGTAAAAAATTGAAAAACCAACAAGAGTCAATCTTAAAGAGGACCCAACCTTTCTTAAGGCTTTAACTCTGCCATGTGCTTTGCATTTTATAATATGTTCCCTTTCCTTGTCTGTTGCCCAGGTGGGACCAAATGAATTTTCTTAGTGCTTCTTTCTTTTTTTTTTAAAGATTTATTTATTTTTATTGGAAAGTCAGATATATATATAGAGGAGGAGAGACAGAGATGCCTTAAGTGACCTCAATGGCTGGTGCTGCGCCGATCTGAAGCCAGGAGCTCAGATCCTATTCTGGGTCTCCCACGCAGATATGCAGGGTTCCAAAGCTTTGGGCCATCCTCAACTGCCTTCCCAGGCCACAAGCAGGCAGCTGGATGGGAAGTGGAGCTGCCGGGATTAGAACTGGTGCCCATATGGGATCCCAGCGTGTTCCAGGCGAGAACTTTAACCGCTAGGCCATGCCGCCGGGCCCTTTAAACTTCTTATTGAGGTTAGATATAGGAACACAAACAGTAAATGTAGCTCAAGGAGTCATTATCAGTTTGCTTCTTTAACAATTGCATAAATAATAGAATATTTTCAGCATTCCCAAATAGCATCCATTTTTCCTCCCTTGATAATTTCTTCCTTTCCTTCCATTCCACCCTGCACTAACTTTCCAAAAGCGTTGGTATTCCTTAAATTATGTGACGAGAAAGATGTGCCATCTCTGGAAAGAACAGGTGAATATATCTGAATAAACACAAGACAATAAGAAGTTACGAAATGTGAAAGAGAAAATTTCTATACCTATAGGCAAAGGCAAGGCAAAGAGATGTACTCACAGAGGAGGAGATCTTTAAATATGATATTGAAGAATATTTTCGTGAAAGGAGAAAAGTAGAGTATTCCAAATTGCAAGAGGCGAGTATTCGGCTGCTTGAAAAAAAAAACAAAAGCGTGATAGTCTAACACAGTGCGGTCAAGACATCTGCAGCTTGAACTGTTGTTAAGTTGATGGAATGCACCTGAAATCTAGTCATCTTCTGTAGATTGAGCAGGGCCTGAGGCTAACATCTATGGATTGTTTTCAAAGTTTCTTAGTTCATTTTTCTTCGGAAACAAGATCAGAAATAACTGAACAAAAGGGCAACTGAGGAACATGAAGCACTTCACGCCTGGCTGCTCAGAGCAGACTGTGCATTGAGTGCTCACCTCTAGTTTTGGCTACTTTCTTTATCCCGGTGATTAAGAACAACTCAGGTACCTTGTAAAAAAGAAACTTCCTTGGCCTCCCTAAACTACAAAATAAGAACTAAGGAGGGAACTGAGGATGAACTTTTTTCTCTTTGTCCCTTGTTATCTCTCTTTTCCTCAACCCTTTTCTTCCCCCCCAATGAATTCAGATGATTTCCATGACTACACATCTTTTAAAAACTTAATTGGGAGTTATTTAGACTTTATTAGATTTAGGCCTGCTATAGAGATACTTTTAATATAAGCATTTTCTGGTTGAAGTGGAAGATTTAAATGAGAGAGAGATGAATTTTATATTTTGGGAACTGACTATTTAGCAGAGACCTTGGTTGGTTCACTTTTTCTAAAAGATTTATTTATTTTTACTTGAAATTCAGAATTACAGCAAGAGAGAGAAGAGGGAAAGACAGAGATACATATCTTCCATGTACTAGCTCACTATCCAAATGGCTGTCATAGCTAGATCTAGGCTGGTCTGAAGCTGGGATCCAGGAGCTTCTTCTAGGTTTTCTACTTGGGAGCAGTGGCCCAAGTACTTGGGTGTCCTTTGCTTCCTTCTCAGGCCATTAGCAGGGAGCTGCATCAAAAGTGAAGCAGCTGGACACTTAACTGGTGCCCATAGGGATGATTCGACACTAGCAGGGTATTAGCTTGCTATGCCACCATGCTGGCCCACACTCCCTTTTTAGTCCTTTTGTAAGATAGGGTCCAACACAAAATTGATACACAGAAATCTGTGAAATGAGTAGTTAGAATATTAACTTCTTAGGTTAAAAATGATACACTATTTGGAAAACATTTTCATGGGTAAAATAAAGAGGACCTGGTAAATAATGGGATGTTGAGATTGACAAAGAAAGGCTGATCATGAGCTGGAATATCTACCATGAATGCCAATGGATGGAGAAGTTACCCTATGAGACAAGTTTGTATGATAATGCTTGATTTTTTTTAATGTGAAAAGACAATTTCTTAAAAAGTACTTGACAAGGTTACTTTTTTTTTTTTTATATATATAATCCATTTTATTGTATTGTTGTTGACAATCTTTACATAGTTAACTATAGTTGAAGGAAAATCAAGAAAGAGAAGGAAAAAAAAAAAAAAAAAAAAAAAGGTTCAGGGGGATAGGGAGGTGGGCAATGCTATTATGTCCATATTGTTTCCATCATGTATCTGAGGTAAAAGGGGGTATTGAGGGAGAAGCCCCACCCGGTTTCCCGCCCACCCCAAGTCCCATATGTGGGGCATGCTCTGAGATATGTGCTCAAGTGGAGTTAATAGTTCTCCAGTTATGAGTCACTGCCAGTTTCGCTCGATGAGGTGGTCCACTGATTGATATGGTCCATCATGAAGTCTCCATTTGTCCCATATTTCGCTGCCAACATGTAGCTGAGATGAATGATTGTCCTATTCTGTCTTCTGTCTTTTCTTGGTTAGAATTCTGAGTCCAGCAGTTCAAGTGGGGAGATCTCCAAAGATACTTTGAGGTATTCCCAGACCAGATTCTTGTATGTTCTAGCAAGCACAGGGCCCGGCACAGTCCATCACCCTGATCAGCTGGTGGTTGCAATTGCTGTGTTGGTTCTGTTTTCAGTCCCGAGTTGCACTGGAACCAATGGGTGTTGCAGTCCAGTCTGGTTTGGCCCTTACATCAACCAGTGGGAGCTGCAGCCTAGTCGGGGCGACCCACAATAACCCCCACCAAGCCTGCCCCCTACCCTGGTTTGCCAATTTGTGTAGCAGAAGACCAGTCTGTCCCCCATCCCATTTGGCTCTGGTACTTGTCAATGGGTATTAAAGCTTAGTTCTATCTAATCGACTCAACCATCCAGCCCTCACAGATGTTGTTGAGTGCCTCTGTCTAGCCATCCCAGCCCCCGTCCTAGTTTTCATGCCCTCCCACGGGAATAGTGACCCAAGAAGGGGGAACCCACTTTTTCCCTCCCAGGTCTCTCTGTCCCGGTTTATGCACTCTTTAGGTGGTCCTGTGATTTGACTCGACAGAATTAGTCCCCAGTGCCAGCTTCTGCCAGCTGATGCTGTGGCCCTGATCTTGTCCACATGCAGCGCACAGGTGTTGTAGCCTTGCTTAGTCGTGTCTGTCTCTATCCCAGCCAACACTCTCCAGTGGGAGTGGTTGTCCAGCGAGGGGACCAGCCCCTTAACCCCCCCGCCAGCTCTGCCCCTCCCTTCCTGGATCTCACGTGTGCTGGATGGGTGTTGCATTCATATCCAGTACAGGCAACCACGCCCTGGCGTTCCAGAATGTGTACTGGTTTTGTCGCAACCAAACCCGGCCCATTCCACACTCTGTTCTGGTGATCGGATTTGCCAGAGGATGACATGAACTGATTCAGCCTGGCCTGCTCCTGACCCATGCCGAATGCATGCCAGTGGGAAACTTTCCATGGCCTATTCTGGGCTGTTTCCAATCATGCTTCTCGCGCTTACCTGCAGGGACTGTGTCCTGCCAGAGGAGTTGCCCAGGCTCCTCCATCAGAACCCCTCCCAATGCCAGATTTTGCGCTTGCCAGGGGGTTCTTGAGCCAACCCTACTCAGTTCACCTCCTGTCCTAGCAGGAACAGTGGCTTTTCCTGGCTGGCTTTCACCCCATTCTGACTCTTGTTGTTGGATGTTTCAGCCCAGCCATGGCTCGTCCATACCCACATACAGCTCACACATGGCTCAGAAGGGGATTGAGACCCAGCCTAGTCAGTCCCACATCTACCCTGTTTCTCCATAACACCAGATGGTGCTGGGATCTGAACCGGCCTGGTGCATCCAATCCCAGCCCACACTAGTGCCTCGGGTGACTGCAACTGTTTCCTAGATAGAACGCAGCCCCCATTCCAGCACATACACCCCTTGGTGGGAACCTCATCCCAGCTGTGGCTTCCCAGATTGGGACCGTTCCTAGCTGTAAATCACGCACCTGCACGTGGTTGCTCCGAGGACCATTAGGTGCCAGCCTGCTACACAAGCCGGAGCTTATCTTTTACTTGATAGGTGTTCAAAGCTCAGCATTATTAAGGGATTGGAAGTTCTTCAAAGGAAGAGTTACTGGCATTGGGAATCTTTAGGATTGACTCAGATCCCAGAAACAGTGGGGTCACTCTAGAGCTATCTCAGCAGCGATTCAGATGTCCAATACCCCAGAGCTCCCCAGCCGGGCGGCCAGTAGGCACAGCCTGGCGCCAAATGGCGCACTGGCCGCCCGGGCCCAGCCCGCCATGAGCCATGGGCACATGGCGGACTGGGTTCGGGATCCGAGCTAGACGTCCTCTCCCACAGCCCTCGGCTCGCCTCTGGCAGCCGGAAGTTAAATCCTGCAGGCCCGAGGTTGCGCCCCTCCCCAATCCCGTTCACCCACCACCCAATGAGGGTGTTGGGTGGGTCCCGGACATGCCCAGTCACGGAGGCCTCCCCCCTCGGTGTACTCACCCCAGAAGGAAGCAGGCCGCACCCAGGCATGTCCGGGCCCAGCCCGCCATGAGCCATGGGCACATGGCGGACTGGGTTCGGGATCCGAGCTAGACGTCCTCTCCCACAGCCCTCGGCTCGCCTCTGGCAGCCGGAAGTTAAATCCTGCAGGCCCGAGGTTGCGCCCCTCCCCAATCCCGTTCACCCACCACCCAATGAGGGTGTTGGGTGGGTCCCGGACATGCCCAGTCACGGAGGCCTCCCCCCTCGGTGTACTCACCCCAGAAGGAAGCAGGCCGCACCCAGGCATGTCCGGGCCCAGCCCGCCATGAGCCATGGGCACATGGCGGACTGGGTTCGGGATCCGAGCTAGACGTCCTCTCCCACAGCCCTCGGCTCGCCTCTGGCAGCCGGAAGTTAAATCCTGCAGGCCCGAGGTTGCGCCCCTCCCCAATCCCGTTCACCCACCACCCAATGAGGGTGTTGGGTGGGTCCCGGACATGCCCAGTCACGGAGGCCTCCCCCCTCGGTGTACTCACCCCAGAAGGAAGCAGGCCGCACCCAGGCATGTCCGGGCCCAGCCCGCCATGAGCCATGGGCACATGGCGGACTGGGTTCGGGATCCGAGCTAGACGTCCTCTCCCACAGCCCTCGGCTCGCCTCTGACAAGGTTACTTTGAACATCATAGAACCTCAATTCTTATTTACTCTTTATACTTTGCTTCAGTAACAGTAACCAACCCCTACACCCAAACTCATAGTCACACAAATGATGCTCACTGGCATCAAGAAATGGTCCACGCAGTTGATACCCAAGCCTTCGACTGGCAAAGCCTACTGTCACACCTGCAGGGTCCTCTGATGCCTCACTCCCACTCCTTACTAGAGTAGCTATGTTTTCCTTCCTAACAGCTTTGATATATGAAAAAGAGAAAGCATTGTGAATGAAAAGATGGTTGTCTGATTTTGTTACAGTATCTGCTGAAAAAGCCTGAGTGGTGTAACTTGGCACTGGAGTTTTAAAGAGAAGGGCAAAATTCCAATTGAATCGCATCTTCAAACAACCAGCGTAATAAAAGAGAAATTAAGGGTAGAATTTCATAGCAGCTCAATTTGAGAACTCTTGTAGCTGCTCAATTTGAGAACTCCACATAACAATTACCTATATATTAACAGATCATAGGTGAGACTCGAGATTTCACCTGAGTGAACATTTTTCTGGCAATAAAACAAGAAGTACTTTCTTTCCTTATTATGGTAAAACTGCCACTGGGCTTCATTTAATAAGAATTAACTGTGAATAAATTACAGCATCAAATTATGCACCATGACATGACTTGGTGTGAAAAATCCAGGCAGCTGCAAGACTCCTGGAAGTTAATTCAAACTGAGTTCAGTAGAAAAAAGCCCTAATTACTTCTTGGAATCCATGGATCTATTTTCAGTTCTTGGTGCCACTGGGATCACAGTTTAGTTGAATTTACAGCAAATGCTCAAGAAAGGCAGCAGTGGGACAGCCACAGAGATGAGGGGTTCGACATTTTTATTTTTCGATTTGCCTCTGACTTTTGTTATTAAGTGTGACTCTACAAATTGGCTTGCAAAATCATGGCTGGATTTAGAAGAATCTACATTTAATGTTTGTAAGGGAACACAGAATCATCGAATTTTGCCTCCTCATGCCGACATGCTTGTCCTGGTCCCCTTCCTCAGAAGGTCAGCCTCGATTTGGAATAGCCCTTTGAACAGGGCTCAGTACCTCCCACAACAACTCATCCTTCCACCAGGATAAAGTTTTAGAAACTATACCTAAAACTTACCTGCTTTTAATAGTCTAGCTACGTGTAGTTTTGTGAATTGCAGCAGTTTCCCCCAATTTTTTGTTTAATGTCATCTGATATACTTGCTAAATCTACAGAATACCTAGTGTTTCTCCCACAAGAAAAATGTTTCTTTTGATTTCTTGATCATCTTTCAAAATTATATTTATTGTATTATGTGATTGCATTTTGATGATCTTATTTTACTGTAGTTACTATATTATTTCAAATAATTTTATTTTTGAAAAAGTTTTATTTAGGAAATCTCCTATGTTGATTTCTCAGGGTCATAGCAAGTGCATAATAATTACTGTAACACAATTCTCATGACTCCTCATGTGGCTGTGATATTTTATATAAATTTCTTTATATAGATATAACTGATTTCGTGTATTTCACATTTAGTTTTATGAGTATAATAATACTTTCCAGCCTCTCCAGATCTGTGCTTGAGCCTGGGGATGTGCGTTTCACTACATGCAGCATGCTGTTATTACTTTGAGATTCCGCTGGGAAACACTACTCTAACTACTTATCAATCATGAATGTGCATAGCATCACCTGGGATTCAGATCAAAGTGCTGATTCTAACTTAATGGGGTTGAGATAGAAACTAATATTCTGTATTTCTAGTGAGTTCTTAGGTGATGCCAATACTATTGGTCTGTGAACATATATTGAGCAGCAAGATTCTTAGAATAATGTCAAGCTTTTCTTTTAAGATAATGGTCCTTACAATATTGCTGAAGACAGCAATATTTCCTTAGCTTCAATTTCTCTATACTCATATTTCTAAGTTGAATGCATTTCCTATGGCCTTCTCACCTTCATCACTTTGGTTGTTTTCTTATGATTTTATCTTGAGCTGCTACTGTTTTTCATAAAATGTAATGTATATAGGGCCTAGTTCAGTGGCTCAATGGCTAAATTCTGTAATCTTCCAAGTGCTGGGATCCCATATGAGTGTCAGTTCTTGTCCTTACCACTCCCCTCCCCATCCAGCTCCCTGTTTGCGGCCTGGAAAAGCTATAGAGGATGGCCCAAAGTCTTGGGATCCTGCACCCATATGAGAGACCCGGAGGAGGTTCCTGACTCCTGGGTTCAGATTGGCTCATCTCAGGCAGTTGATAGCCATTTGGGAAGTGAATCAGCAAATGGAGGATCTTCCTCTCTTTCTCTTTCTCTCCATAAATCTGATCTGCCTTTTCAATAAAAAAAAATCATTAAAAGCATATATGTAATATATATAATCTGTAATCATTTTCTCTTAAAAATATTTTATTTATTTTTTTATTTAAAAGTCAGATTTACAGAGAGGAGAACCAGAAAGATTTTCTGACTGCAATGGCCAGAGCTGAGCTGATCCAAAGCCAGGAATCAGGAGCCAGGAGCTTGTTCTGGGTCTCCCACACAGGTGCAGGGTCCCAAGGCTTTGGGCTATCCTTGACTGCTTTCCCAGGGCACAAAGAAGGCAGTTGGAAGGGAAGTGGAACAGCCTAGACATTAACTGGCGGTCATATGGGATCCTGGTGAGCACAAGGCAAGGGCTTTAGCCACTAGGCTACCGTGCCAGCTACTACTACTTTTAAATAGGGGCTCTACTGACATTTTAGGTAGGACTATTCTTTATTGTAGAATTTTCCTGCATTTTGTGATTTATTTGGCATCTCTGGACACTACTCACTAAATGCAAACAATATGTCCTATACTTTTTCAAAAGCTCTCTGGGATATATAGTGTCTTCCCTTATTGAGAAGAATATTGTTAGTATTCTTCATATAAAGCTTTTCTTTTTTTCTGGTCTTTAATAAGATATATGTTTTTAGTACAAAATAAAGACCAGTTCTTGTGTAACTTTGTGGCTAAAGGATTAGGCCTCCACATGTGATGTAGTCATCCCATAAGAGAGTGACAGTTAGAGCCCCAGTTGCTTCACTTTAGGTCCTGCTTGCTGCTGTTGCACATTGAAAGCCAGCAGCAGATGGTGTAAGCATTTGTGCTCCTGGCCCAATGTAAGCATTTGTGCTCCTGGCTTCTGGTTTCAGCCTGGCCCAGACTGAGAGTAAACAAACGGATGGAAGCTTTTTCTGTCCTTACCTCCACCCTTTCCATTGCTCTTTCTAATAAATAAATAAATCATTTTTTTAAAATCAGACTAAATCTTTCACATTAATTTGATTATTGGGACTGGGAACTGAAACCATTTGTGCCAATATGATTTAAGTGATCAGTACAGTTTTATCCAGGAAGATGATTCTACAAGTCAGTAAAAACATTTCTTATTTTCCTTTAAAACATTCTTATTACACACTAATTCAGGTGAATGCTTTGGACAACAGTACGTTTATCTAGACATTAAGCTAGCTCATCAGAGCTTATTTTAAAATTATTGTTGAGAGTTCAATATCTTCACCTTGCTGATTAAAAAAATCTGACTGGCCATTATTTTTTCAAAGTCCCAATTAATTTTGTATGTTGAAAGATCTCCATTTTAATCCTTTGTTCCAAATTCCAAAGCTCAAAATTCCCAAATCTTTCCTTTGTGAGGCACTGTTGAGACTATCAAAGTGGTAACCTTGCTTGATTCAGTAAGGTCGAGGAATTCAGTTTTGCTGGAATGCCAGGTTTCCCTGGTGGTCTTTGCAAGGGAATTGGCATTATTTATTGATAAAGACATTCAAGTGCTCTTGATAGTTAACTTTGTAAACTTTGATCTTGAGTTCTTTGAAGATCCTGAAGCCTTGCTGCCAGCCTTTTTGTTAATGATTGGTATGTAATGTGCAGTCACTCAGGAAGAAAAGAAATGGAAAAGAGGAAAAAGAAGAGGTTCCGATGAATACAACAGAAAAACAGCTATGAGAAGGAGAAGGAGATTTATAGAGGAGATAAGAAAAGAGAAAGGCGGTGATGAATATAGAACAAAGAGAAATAAAGAATAAAAGGAGACTGTATCTGACTTTTTCTTCTCATTTTTTTGGTCATTTCTTCATGTTGATTTCAGTCAGCATGAATAAACCATAACTGAGCAAGAAGGGAGACAATAGTAATTATCTTGTGTAGGGAATAAATACAAGGATATGACTTAGTACTTTGCTCCTTTTTCATACAGAACTTGTATGCAGAGAGGCCTTTTGCTATCTACCAATCCAAGGTGCAATGTTTGAGAGTTGATCAGATTGGAACGCCTAGATCATGACAGCTAATGGAATGTAACATTAATCCATTCAACTATTGAGTGAAGGATTTTAAAATGTATTTTTTAGGCTTATTTATTAAAAAAACAGAGTGGCAGGGAGAAGGGGACAAGAGACAAAAGAGGGAGAAATGAAGAAGGAAAGGTCTTCCACTCCCAGGCTCACTTACAACAGCCATGGGTTGGCCAACTCATGTGTCTTTTCTAGTTTTTGCTTCATATTATTTTCTGTTTTGATCCACTGCCTCTTAAGAAAATTCTTTGTTTCTTTTTTTAGAAAAGAATCAGCTCTGTACAGTTTCCTATAATGCATAGAATGTGTTATACCATTCTTTTGCAATCCAGGGTAAATTTATAGAGGAAAAATGTGTTTCTTTTCATGTAAAACGATTTGTTTATTGTATATGGAACATACAATGAACATGAAGAACTTAATCTAATCAGTTTGTTAATCTAAGCTAACTTTGTCTCACAACTTCAAAAAGAGGAGGCGCAATTAGCTTTCCTGACTGCATGAATTGTATGCCCATTGAGCCTTTATAAAGCAATCAAGAGTGTTCTAGACTACAGGCCTGGGTTGTACTACTGACACTTGGAGACATCTACTTCCAAAAAATTCTGTTCTGAGTCAGGCATTTTGTGCAGCATTATGAATTTGAAAGTAAACTGGAAAGGTATCTTTGAGATGCCCAGAAGTCAAGGCTGGACACTCAATATTCCCAGGCCAACAGGGGGAGTTTAGCTCACAGCCAATCTAGCAGAGACACTGCAAGGCATTAGTGTAGGTCAAGAAGTTTTGGAAGGATGCCTTCCAAGGCACCTGGAGTTTCGAATACATCTACAAACCCATTCATCAGGCATGACACATATGAACTACTTCCAAATTCCACTTGTTAGGAAGAGAAGTGTTGATACATATTTGGATAGGTCCTATAATTGTTGGGATGCAGACTACTGATGTGCATAAATCATGTCCAGATTTGGGTTAGGTAAGTCAAAATTAATCTTGAGAGATGCGAACAATCTGGAGTAAAGATAGTGAGAAAGAGTGGACACCTTACTGCAGAGCGTATTTTGACAGAGAGATCATTAGTCCCTCCTCATCACTTATAATTCCAGATCATAAAATACTTGGCAGAAAGAGGCAAGTATTTTTTCTAAGAGTAGTCACCTTGTTTTGATTAAGATTAGTCAAAATGTCTCATTAGTCCAATAAGTGTGTTAGTTAGATATTATCAATTTTCATAGATGAAAAAATAATGATGTATGGAGAGATGAATGCCTTTAATTTGTCTGATCCAACCTCTGAGTTATTTTTATACATGTCTCATTTTGAAGTGATTCCTTTTATATCACACAAAACATCCACATAAATTGAATTCAGAAATAACTCTTGGTAACAAAGTGATTCATGGTAAGGAGAAAAATTAAGCTCAAACAAGGGTATCATATTCTTACATATTGATACTCTGAGGAAAGATAATTTTGGGAACTGCCTCCATAAACCCAGCCAATGATAGCAAATATGTCATTCCAGAACATGATAACATTCTGCTGTAGCATGAGTTCACATAGATCATATATAAGCTATATGAATTTGTATATCGGTTAGCTCTACTCTTACATGGAAGAGCAGCAGTAGCAATTTTCCTTTAAATCATTAAAGCTGTTTGTGCTGTTGTGTTTTTCATAATTCTAAATATGGGTCTACATCCAGCACTAACACTTAGCAGACCATAGCAATATCTCTTCTGTGCTCTGTTTAATGTCCAAACATTAAAATTTTATGAATGAGTGCAAATAGATAGCAAGTTCCAAGGCAGGTCCCAGTTGGCTATTGTTCAGCAGTTTGCTCTGCAGCAGTTTTCTGAACTCTGTAAACACATCTTCCATCTGGCAACTAGATATGTTTTCAATTTTTTTCTCTGCAAAAGGAAAGCCTGTAGGCAATGCCACTTTGTATATTTTGCTACTGAGGCTAAGTGAATAGCCCATCAAAACCATCTGAAGAAGTCTTACTGGGCACTTTTATTGATTACCTATAGAAAAATTGTATGTATATATTTGAATATTTCTCCTTCCTTAGCAAAATCTATGAAAAATACTCTTAAACACAAAGCATATTTGGTTCACAAATTACTTTCATTCTTGTTTTCATTAATGATACTTGGTCGTCTGCCTTTCCCAGTCTTGCATTTTAGGCACCAATGGTGGCATTCATTTACACACTTAGCTACGTCCTGAGGCAAAGCTTGGAAAGGCAACCACTTGTCCTACACCATTTACCCAAACCTGAAATCAATGTTGCCTCTTGCAAACTCAGTATACAGCATGCCAAGGGTGCAGTTCCAGTTCATTGGAGCTGCAGTATCTCCTATGCCTGGTCACATGCTACATGGGCTTGCTTCACAGAAAAGTCATTTTAGATTTCCTTCTTACAGGAAAACCTATGACAAGATGTATAATATTTATGTCTGCTTGTCTTGTTCCAGACAAATAACCCAGAAAAGAAGTCCATATCTTTACGATCGGTTCAAAGTCGTGGGTTTTTAAAAAGGGTTGGTTTAGTTTACCAGGAACACACAGACTGTGATCTGGTTCTATCTCTAATTAACAACATCATCTGAAGTAACCACCAAGCTACCCTGAGTCTGAGTTTCCACATCTGTCAGATGAGCACAGTGTATCTTTACAGCCTGGTGGGAAAAAGCAGATGAAATTCATTACTCAGTTACTTCCCACCAAGAATGAACAAATGATCCTCCTTTGTATGAATATTCTTCCCCTTAGCTCCTGCAGATTCACAAAAGAAATATAGCCTAGCCAGATGATTGAATTTAATTGCATATATGACTAGATTGACCTAAAATCTGTGTTAGATGGATTACATGATTCCTAAGGTACCCTCCAATTCCAGTTAAATCAATAATTAACTTTCTTTTTGTCAGGAAACAGGAAGTCAGTTAATCAATTAATGTGGTTTGTGAATTAATGGACTGATTTTACAATCAAGTTGGATTTCGAGCAATTAATGCAAGAGTTAATTTGGAGCCTCTGGATTTCTACACAATTCAGATTTCAATGTTCTAAATACTACAGAGTTCAAATTACTTGTACATGGTAAAAGAAAAAAATCTACAACTTAACATCTCCCTTTATAGTACATGGAGAAACTTTAATTTGGGCCGGATATATTGGAAGCACTTTAAGTAGAGGAAGTAAACAAGACTAGTTTTCAAGACAAAGAAATTTAAAATTGAAAGAACTATGACAAAATGGAGCAAGTATGTTTCATTATATATAAATATATACAGGTTCTCTGTAATCTCTAGGAATTAACATAAAAGGATTTATACTAAAAGGTGCAGAAGTTGGATCACTCAGGAATAATCTTTTGCATAGTAATACACATATAATCTATACAAAATACATAAAAATCCCACTTTATTGAAGTGTCAGTTATCCCAATAAGGAAAGAGTTATAGGTCTAATCCTCTAAAACAAAAAGGAGGGGGAGTGTCTTAAGGCAGTGGGTTAAGATGCTGCATGCAATGCCAACACCCCATGTGAGAGTGTCTGCTCTGGTTAGCCTCTTTGATTCTAACCAGCTCTCAGTTAATGTGGCTGGGAAAGCAGAGGAAGATGACTGGAGCACTGGGACACCTGGCCCACATAAGATAGCAAAATGGGATTCTGCGTTCCTGCTGCAGCTTGGCCCAGCCCCTCCATGTTGCAGCAACCCTGGGGAAGGGAAGCAAGGGTTGGAAAAGCACTCTCTGTGTGTCGCTCTGTCACTCTGCCTTTCTAAAAGAATTTAAATAATAAGAGTTCCAATTATAAAGAACTTAATACAGATTAAAATGGATGAAGAAAGAGGCCAACTTATTAGCCCCAAGGTTTGTTAGTGTTTGGGAATTTTAGAGCTTATGAATGTTTAGATGAGTTCAGATGTGCATATTTTGCAAAACAGTTTAGGATGATAATGCAGTTTTAATTTGTCTAAATGTCATGTGCACTTTTTAAAGACAAAATTATTATTTTTGTATTATTTTGTAGGTATAAGGGTTCCTCCCTCCCTCACTCCTTTCTCCTTTTCTGTTTTCTCCATCCACCATTTCCCCCCAAATTATAACAGTAATATGGTCCCTCAGTAACAGTTCCATGTTTAACATTCTGTTATTTAAATGTACCATGGCATGGTAAATGTAGGAAAAGGTAGAAAATCTAGTATTATATTATATAGGTGTATTTAAATGTTTCATTAGGAGTTCTAATTTATTCAGAAGTAAGTATGTGTACTGCAATGTGTCTTTAGTTCCCGGTATGCTATTCTCCATTATACAATTTACCTACGGGAATATGTGGGTATACTTGATTACCTACATCAATTTATTTTGTATTTTGCACAGGCTGTCTTAGAAAGAACATATGATATTTGTCCTTTGGGGACTGGCTTATGTCACTACGCATAATGGTTTCCAGTTGGGACCATTTTGTCACAAGTGGTAGGATTTCATTATTTTCAATAGCTGAGTACTATGCCACAGAATAGACGTGACATAGTTCATTCATCTGTTGATGCACATTTGGGTGGTTTCCATGTTTTCACTATTGTGAATTTTGCTGCTGTAAATGTATAGTTGCTGGCTGCTTTTACTGTGTGCAGATTTTGTTTCATTTGGATTTATTCTCAGAAGTAGAGTAGCTGGGGGTATGGGAGATGAAGTCTCAGTGATCTGAGCACTCTTCATACTGGCTTCCATAGTGATTGCACTAGTCTACACTCCCACCAACAGTTCAGTAACACACCTTTCCCCCACCCCGCATCCTCACCAGCAGCTGTTGTTTGTTGATTTCAGTATATGAGCAATTCTTACAGGAGTTAGATGGAATCTCAAAGTATTTTTTATTTGCATTTCCCTAATAGTTAGGCAGCATGAGCTTCTTTTCATGTGTCTATTAACCATTTGAATTTGTTCTTTTGAAAAATACCAGGTGATGTCCTTTGGGGTTGTTTGTTTTGCTGTTGTTGAGTTTCTGAAGCCCTTTGTGGATCTTGGATATTAGTCCCATATCCTGTAAGGTGCAAAGGTTTTTCTCATTCTGTTGATTGCATCTTTCTTTTGGCTCTGACTGTGCTTTTGGCATATTTTATAGGAAGTCTTTGTTTACACCTGTGTCTATTTATAGAGTGTTACCTATGTTTTCTTCTAGTAATTTGGTGGTGTCTGGGCATAGGTTTAGGTCCTTGATCCATCTACATCTACAGCTGATTTTTTAAAAATGAATGGCGGTGGCCTGGTTTCTTCTGCAAGCGGATAGTTAATATCCCAACAGCATTTGTTAAAGAGACCAGCCTTTCTCCCTGGACTATTTCCAGTTATCCTGTTAAAGATTAGTTGGGCTCCCTTCTGTGGTCTCCATTCTGTACCATTGGTCTTCTATGTTTTTGTACCAGTACCAGACTTGTTCACTAATGCCCCGTAATACATCTTGAATCTGCAATTGTGAATTCTTCAAACATTTTTGTCAGAGTTAGAAAAGATGATGCAAATATTGATGTAGAAATGCAAGAGACAACAAATAGCCATGAGCACGTTTCTATTGTATTAAATGTTTCTAAAAGTCAAAAAGGAAAATGCGTTTCCTTCATCATATGGATAAAGGTTTTTAAGTATTTTCAATTGGATTAATTATTACAGATTTTGTATTATGCAAGGCACTGTCTTAAGTGCTTAAGACCTAAATATATTGACTCATTTAATCCTCATAATGGCCCTGGGTGGTAGACACTTCGATTTTTTTTTTTCTTATTTTATGGTGAGGGAGATGAGATGCCAGGAAGTTAAATAAGCTTTGAATAATAAGAGCAGTTTTACTTCACATACCACACAGTGAATATGCTAATGACATACCTATCGGGCAAATCCCTGATTGCTAGCAGGAGAATCTTCCTTATGGGATATTGAATAGGGTATGCCCAATTTTCACCTATGCTTATGGAAAACAAATGTGTATTTATGGTCAATAGATCCATGGATTATGTCACCTATGCTATGAAAATAGGAGTATGAAATTGCAAAGTTTCATTACTGAAATAATTATTTTTGATAAGTCATATAACTTTATACTATTCTTACAGAGGAAATGTGGCAAGAAACAACCTGGGGACTAAATTGTTTGTCTCAAACCTCTCCCTGGTCCTTGTGATTAGTCACATATTTAACATTGTTATATTCATACTGAATGTGATCTTTGATTCATTTTTAATCTAATCTGTTAATTCCTTTCTCCTTTTTTTTGGTCTGTATCTGTTATTTCAAAATTTTTTGAAACATAAGGTCTGCTGTGAGACTGTTCTCTAGGACTCAACTCAGGTGTCTATTTCCTAAGTAGTCTCTGCACAGCTCTGCTGCAAACCTTGTTTCACTGTTCATGCTGTGGTGATGTTGGAAGACAGCTATTGCCTTCCCACCAGCAAAATGAAACAGCGTACTATAGTTCATCCTCAAATGTGTTTCTGCTTTCCAAGCTTTCAGTTACCTACAGTCAACCATGTTTCAAAATACTGAATATATATAAATATACTTGTTTACTGCAGGTAAACAATTCTTACATTTTAGATTGCATGTTATTCAGTATAGCATGATAAAAACCTATGTTGTCTGCTCTATTTTCACTCTGAGTACACTCCCCACTCATACCAGATATCTAGTAGCCATCTGGATTACCAAGTCTACTGTTGTTGTATTCTTTTTTTTTTTTAAAGATTTATTTTATTTTTATTACAAAGTCAGATATACTGAGAGGAGGGAGGAAAGACAGAGAGGAAGTGGAGCTGCTGGGATTAGAACCAGCGGTCATATGGGATCAAGGCAAGGACCTTAGCCACTAAGCCACGCTGCCGAGCCCAGTTGCTGTATTCTAATGCTATGTTTAAGTAGCCATTATAAGCCTTAATAATGGTCCCAAACTGCAACAGTTATTATTGTTTTATTTTGTTAGTTGCTTATTATTGTTAACCTCTTATTGTGCCTAAATTATAAACAGAACTTTATTATTTGAATATAGTATATTTAGGTGTATATGTACAGGTAAAAACAAAGTATATGTAGTATTCAGTATCATTCATTATCTGAAGCATTCATTAGTTATCTTGGAAGGTATCCCTCATGTATAATGGAGACTACTGTACTTCCTGTCCAGCATAAAATAATTGGATTTAGGTTCCTCTTTTTTTAGTACAATCTAGAACATACGCATGCTTCACCTGACCCTTCTGCTTTACACTGAGGAAAGTAGGGTGAGGGAAACTGACACAAAGAAAGAACTACCCAGACATCTTTTACCAACCTCCGTGAAAATGTAAGCTGAATTTTTAACCTCTAAGAAAGATAAAAGTCTCAGACTCTTCATAGTTCTTGACAGGGTCAAATTTCCCATGAGAAAGTTAACATCAATTTAAAAGGTGACAAAGATTGGGTAAAAGTAGCTGTGTGTTCTTCGTTTGACAGTAGTCACTATTATAATAAAATTCAAGTCAACACTATAAACTTTGTTAATTTACAGTTTAAAGAAGGTCACTTTGATTAAGATGAATATTTCCATAATTACTAAAGAGGTATTACATAGTATTATAGTTGCCTTTGTTTACTTCACAGACTCTTTCATGATACAAGGACACTGTCTACTGAATTCCTTATTTCTTGTGGCCTAATTCAGTACCCACAAAAGTATCCTTCAAGTTTAATGAAGAAAAGGATATATTGCTGTAGGAGCTGCCCTAACACTGCAGGCTCAGAATCTTTTTTCTTCTGCCTAACTATTCCTTTGTTATTTAATTATCTTGATGTCCTAACATTTTCCTTAAAAAATTTGTTATGTTTGGAATCATTTCCCATTGTTAGTCTTCTCTCATCTTCAGTAATCTTTATTTTTCTCTAGCTATCAGTTGAAGTAATCCAATGCCTTTACCTTTGCAAATGAGAAAACGATCATTTATTAATCTCTTTTTCCTGATAGCACTGAGAAAGAGATCTTATGTTTTCTTGCCATGATCCTCATTTTAAATTTTATTTTCAATGATGTTTACATAGTTGAGTAGGGTGAGAATGGCTGAAGATTAGGGAAAAGTGGGTGAGACCATTGTCTCCACATTTTCTTTTTCCTTCTTCTTGCATCTGGGGGAAGGGAGGAGATGAGGGGAGAAGCTACCCAGCCTCTTAACCACCTCAGTACTCAAGTATGGGGAGGGACACCTGACATCAGCCCAGGGTCTTCAATGTGGAGAATGCTCCAAGGGTTCTGCTCAAGTGGTTTCAATAGTTCTTTAGTTCTGAATTGCTGCTGATCTCACCAATCTAAGGCTGAGGAAATTTTTCCAAGATCCATTGATGACATAGTCCATCCCAGTCTCATTTGCCCAGATTTTTGCTGCCAATGCTTGACTGGGTAGTTGTATAATTTATTCTGTCTTTATTCCTCTGTTATGGTACCAGATGTCCTCTGCAGGCTCCAATGGCCTGCCATATCCTCCACACTCATCTGGGTATGCTGTCCACTGCTCTAAGCCATTGAGGCAGCCCAGCTCTGACACATGCACTACACAGTCAGACCACAGAAGCTACAATTCTCCCCATGGTTGGAGTTGAGTCTAGTGGCTCAGTTAGGAGGATCCCCAAAGAAATCTCATCTGAAGTGAACCCAGGACCTGATTCTTGTGTGTGCTTGCCAATATGGGGTCTCGCCATCTGTTCCTTAGAACCTGTCAAATCGTAGTTTTCAACTCAACACTCATCTAACTTCTGTCTTTTCCATTAACTGTAGTGTCTTCTGTTTATCTTTTAGAATTAATTTACTTTCCTGATCTTTATATGAAGAAATTTTATTTGCTTCAGTGATTTTTGTCCTGGAAGAGAGTTGAAAGCTTTTTTTTTTTTAATCTGTGGGATGGTAATACCAGAGATTTCTGAAAATTTCTCTCACATATACTGAATTATCTTGTGTCTTTAACTTCCTTTATATAAAATAAATATTTCACACATGTAAAATTTATTTAAAATCATTCATATGTACATATAAAATACATCTAAAGTTATATATAGACATGTGTATATATATGTGTGTGTGTGTGTGTGTATCTCTAACAATAACTTTCAGGGCACTAAATTGCCATTTATATAAGACAATTAAAACATGAAAATGTGCTTGGTTATCTTAAAGTATCCTAACAATATTAACTGAAATACGGTAATAACTAAAGTTTTTGTTCAAATGTAGTCATTTCCACATGATTTCTAGAAACTAATTTTCCAAAATATTAAGCATTCAGCATTAAAGGAAGTAAATAATTTAAGATCTACTTAAAGGAATCTTAATTAACATAGAAAATAAATGTTATAACATTTGCTGAAAAACTAAAAATTTTGAAGAAACTATTTTAAAACTGTATCAGTGATTATATTGAGGAAACAAAACTTTTTTAATCTTAAAAACCCAGCAATGTATTTCTTTAAACTTCAGTTACTTCTGTCTAGAATGAAAATAAAGGTGGTTGTTTTATAAGGCTTTTTACCCCAAGATTCACTGAAATAATATATTTGAATTGCATATTACAATGTTTAATGTACAATAATGCATGACATTAGAAATAGCTGTAATACAGATTGATAGTTATTTTGATTGCTTTTTGAATATTTAACAATGATCAAAAATTAGTATTATGCTTGGTGTCATATAAATTCTCTTTCCCCTTACTGTATTTCCAAAATTCAGAAGCAAAATGGTGGACATTTGGCAGGCCTAGTGGCAGGAAAGCCCATAGTCAATATCAGAATTCCTGCGTTTTGTGTCTAAGCTACACCTCTGGATTCCAGCTTCCTCATAATGCACATGGCAGAAGGCAGCAGATGATGGGCCAGGTGGTTGGGTCCCTATCACCGTACGAGAGACCTTAACTGAGGGAATGGGAACTATTTGTCTATCCCCTTTTTGTCTTATTCTATGCTTCTCAAAAAATAATAGTAACAGTAAAATTTAAAACGAGAACAAAATCCCCGGAGACTCAAATAAATGGACTGGTCTAATGATATTCTAGTGAGAGGATAATCAGGATTGAAACTAAAGTCTGACTAATTATAAAGCTCATGTTCTTTTTTACTTAATAAGTTTACCTTTTTAGCTTTTTAACATTTTTAAAAACATTTTGTTACATTCACTTCTTATGGAGACCTTATACATGCACACATAAATAGTATATTTTGTTGGAAACTCATTATGTACGTGGCATGATTTGTTGAGGAGGTATTTAGAATTACATGCCAAATGATGTAAAAACCTTCATAATTTTTATTTTCTCTTTATTAGCAGCCATAAGTAAGAGAAAATATGATACTTTTCTTTCTGGGTCAGGTTATTTCACAGAGAGTAATATTTTCCAGTTCTATTCATTTTGTTGCTAATGTCATGATTTCATCCTTTTATGGCTGAATAATATTCCATCTATCTATCTATCTATCTATCTATCTATCTATCTATCTATGTGTTTTTTCTTTATCCAATCAGGAATTCATGGATATTCTGGCTAGTTCCATATCCTTGCTGTTTTGAAATGAGCTGCTGTAAACACAGGCAGATGGATATCTCATATGCTGATTTCATTTCCTTTGGATATATTCCTAGTGTGGGATAGCTGGATCATATGATACATCTATTTTTAGTTTTCTGAGAAATCTCCATGCTATTTTCTTTTTTAAAAAAAGATTTATTGGACCTGGCGTGATAGTCTAGCGGCCAAAGTCCTCACCTTGCACACACCAGGATCCCATATGGGTGCTGTTTCTAATCCTGGTGGCCCTGCTTCCCATCCAACTCCCTGCTTGTGGCCTGGAAAAGCAGTCAAGGACAGCTCAAAGCCTTGAGACCCTGCACCTGTGTGGGAAATCTGGAAGAAACTCCTATTCCTGGCTTCGGATTGGCTCAGCTCCAGACATTGTGGCCACATGGGGAGTGAACCATCAGTTCCAGAGGCAAGATCTCCTTCTCTGTCTCTCTGTCTCTCTGTATATCTGCCTAATAAAAATAAATAAGAAGAGTACTTCTGTTTTTCTAAAATGCTTTCAGAATTTGATATCTGTTGATTGTTGTGAAGTAGCCATTATAACTAGAGTGAGGTGATATCTCATTGTGATTTTTATTTACATTTCCTTGATAAGTAATGATACTAAGCATTTTTTTCCACATCTGTTGGCCATTTGTATTTCTTCCTTTGAAAAATATCTATTCATATTTGCCAATTTCTTATCTATATTGTTGTTTTGTTTTTGAGTTTCTTATGCTCGTTATATATTTTGGATATTAAAACTTTATCAATACACAGTTTATAAATATTTTCCCCCACTTTGTGAGTTGTCTCATCACCTTGATAACTATTCCTTTTATTGTGCATAAGTATCTTATCTTGGTACATATCATCTTACATATATAAAATTTATTTTTTTCTTTTTTTTTTATTGCATGTGCTTCTTCTTTTTCTTTTTTTTTTTTTTTTTTTAAGATTTATTGTTATTGGAAAGCCGGATATACAGAGAGGAGGAGAGACAGAGAGGAAGATCTTCCATCCGATGTTTCACTCCCCAAGTGAGCCGCAATGGGCCGGTGCGCGCCAATCCGATGCCAGGACCAGGAACCTCTTTCAGGTCTCCCACACGGGTGCAGGGTCCCAAAGCCTTGGGCCGTCCTCAACCGCTTTCCCAGGCCACAAGCAGAGAGCTGGATGGGAAGTGGAGCTGCCGGGATTAGAACCCGCGCCCATATGGGATCCCGGGGCTTTCAAGGCGAGGACTTTAAGACACTAGGCCACGCCGCCGGGCCCTGAATGTGCTTCTTAAGTCTTACCCATGAAATTTTTCTATGTTTTACAGCATTTCTCCTATATTTTCCACTACTGATTTTATGGTTTCAGGTTTGAAGTTTATATCCTTGATCCACTGTGACTTGATTTTTGTATAGGCTGTGAGGTAGAAGTCTGATTTCAATTTCTACGTGTGGAAATCTAGTTCTCCTAGTACCATGTTTTGAAGAGAATTTCCTTTCTCCAGGTTTTAACTCATTTATCAAAGCTTGCTTGATTATACTATATGTGGGTTAATTTCTGCGATTTTTCTTGTTTTATTAGTCTATATGTATCTTTTATTGCCTGTTCTAAACTATATGGCTTATAATAGCCCTAGCATACCTTAAAATCTAGTATTGTGCTTCCTGCGACTTTGCTTTCATTGTTAAAAGTTGCTTTGGCTGTTTGGGATCTTCAGTGTTTCCATTAGAATTTTAGGATTATTTTTCCTAGATTTGTGAAGAATACCACCAAAATTTTGAATAGAATGACATTGGGTATTATGGATATTTTCAAGATATTAATTTTTCTAATCCATGACTATGATTGATTTATTTCATTTTTGTGCTATTTTTTAATTAGTATGATGTAATTGTGTTATAGCTCTGCCACATCCTTAAACTTATCTCTAGGTATTTATATATTCTTGCATAAATATTGTGAATGGACCTGGCCTTAAAAGTCATTTCTCAGCCACAGCACTTAAAAAAATTTTTTTTGGCATAGAAGAATATTATTGATCTCTGTGTTGATTTTATATCCTGCAAGTTTGCTGATTTTTCTTAAGAGTTCCAATAGTCTTTTAACGGAATATTTTCGTTCTATTTAAAGAATGGTGTTAATGCAAATAGATATAATTTGACATCTTTCTTTCTAATCTCTTGTTTCTTTTCTTGCCTAACTGCTCCTGCTAAAACTCTCAGAACTATATTGAATAACAATAGTGACAGTGCCTAACCTTGCCTGCTCCTAGATTTTAGTAGAAATGCTTCCAGCTTTTCCCCCCTCATTAAGATACTGGTGTGGGTTTGTCATACAGTGCCTTCATTGTGTTGAGGTGTATTCCTTCTACACTTGATTTTTTAAGATTTTTAATGTAAAAGATATTGAATTTTATAAAATGCTTTTTCTGTATATATTGAGATAATCATATGACTTTTATCCTTCCTTTTATTAATGTTATATAAAGGATTCACATATGTCGAATCATTCCTAAATACCTGGAATAAATACCACTTGCTCTGGGTGGTTGATGAAATTTTGTTGTTGTGTTGTAGTATTTGTTTTGAGGGGTTTTATATCCATGTTAATCATGGACATGGTCTATTGCAATGTGTCATAATGAGGGTCTTTCCTTATCATGCCTGTTTGGAGGTTCTACCTTCTTCCTGTATTTAGATGTCTCTATCTTTCTCCAAACTGGGGGAATTTTCTGCTGTTACTCAATTGAAAAGACTTCCTAAGTTATTCTCTCTCTCTCTTTTTAATTATTCCTTCAGGAATTACTGCCTTTTATATTTGGCCATTTGATAATATGCCATTTGTCACACACTAATGCTTTCTTTCTCTCTGTGTGTATATGTATGGGTTCGTCTATTTCGAAAGATCTGTCTTAGGGAATGGCATTGTGGTGCAGTGAGTTTAGATGCTACTGTGACACTGACATTCCTTAAATTTTATTTACATATACAATGCATAATGTGCACCACAATTAAACTAATCAGTTGTTTTTGTTAAGTATTTTTTGCTTCATTGAGTACAGAATTTCATTGGTATACAATTCCAAGTTGGTAGTTTTTTTTGTAGTCCACCATATTCTGATTTCCTATTCTGCTCCTGATGTGTTTTTCTGAACTTACCTGTCCTTTTTTTAAAGTTATGTTCCTTATGGTAGTAAACACAGCACACGGTGTAACAGGATTTCATCTGCTATACATACTAGTTAGCACAACAATCTCAGATTTTTATCAATGACTTTTAGATATAATTTGGATTTAGTATTAATGCCCTGCTGCCTGGAGGGTGTGGCGTAAGCCTAACCTTCCCGATGGCCTGAGGCACAGCTTTCAGGCCGACATATGGAGTATGACCTCCAACATGGCTACAGGTCAAGGGGAGTACACGTGTAACATGACCTCTGACATGACTGGAAGGTTTGGGGAAATTGATGTGTCATACAGCCAATTACAGTGTCTTTGGTGGGAGTGTGTTCTGCAGAATGTTCCCTCCTTTCCTCCCCTTCCTTACCCTTTCAAGTCTGTAACCTGTGCATAATAAAGGGGACATTCCTCACCAGCTTGTCTCCAGTGGTTCTTGAGGCTGAAAGTCATAATCTTCCTCACCCTAAGTGACCTCGGAGCCTGCTGGCAGGCCTAACCCCGAGATTTTTCATGTAGTCTCCTTAAATAATAAAATTTATTGGGATATATATATAGTCCTATCCAGTCTGCTATTATCAATCAATCCTTAATAGCTCTGAAAAATGAGAGATTAATTGTAGATCTACCCTCTTATTGGTCTTCATTTTCATGAATGTAAAAGAGCTGTGCATAGATAATGATAACTTATTATTCATTAATATACAAACTACATTCCATTTAATTTATAAGTTAAGAAATTATATTTAAAAAATTTAATAATAGGAAACTGACATGAATACCAGTTTTGTCTCTCAAATTGTAGGAAGTAATTGTGCTGAGGTTTCAGGAAAAAGTGGTTATGGTTTAAGAAGCTTTCTGCTCCCACACAGGATATCTGAGCTCTTGTCCAAGCTTTAACCTTGATAGACGTGCTGCTGTGGTCACCAATTTAGCATGTCATGAGTAAAACAATGAAACTTGTGCGTTTAAGTGCTCATTATCACCAAATATTAAACACAGATATAAATGGTTTCCAATAAGTTCATGGAAAATGTAAAAATGAAAAGATAAACTTTGTAGCATAAGTTGAACATACTACTATAATTTAGTTGATTCCCCCAAACTAAAGTTCTTTGAATGTAGCCATGTCAATGCAACCCTTTTCACATTTTACCCAATGAAAAATAAGTGCCCCTTAAAGACATTTTTAAAAAAGATTTATTTATTTTTATTAGAAAGTCAGATATACAGAGATAAGAGACAGAGAGGAATATCTGCCTGCAGAGCCCAGAGCTGAGCCAATCTGAAGCCAGTAGCTTCTTCTGGGTCTCCCATGTGAGTGTAGGGTCCCAAGGCTTTAGCCCATTCTTGATTGCTTTCCCAGGCCACAAGCAGGAGCTGGATGGAAAGTGTGGCCACTGGGATTGGAACTGGTGCCCATATGGGATCTTGGTGCATGCAAGGCAAGGACTTTAGCCACTAGGCTACCAAGCCGGGCCGAGAGATGTTTTTAAGTTGAAAAAACAAAAAACAAGTCAGAAGGAACCAAGTAAAGACTAATTAGGTGGACACCTAATAATTCCCCATCGAGATGCTTACCAAATTGCTCTCACTCAAAGATTGAAGTTAACAGCAGCTTTGCTGTGGTGGGAAAGGACTGCTTTGATAGGATTGCTTTCTCCTCTTGCCAGTCATTGCTTTGATCGTGTGTCAATTCAAGATGGTGCTGATAAAGACATATTTCATCTCCTGTTATAATTCTTTGAAGAAACACCTCAGAATCTTGATCTCATTTACTTGAGATTTCCATTCAATTCTCTGTGCTTGTGTGCAGTTAATGTGGACACATAAATTTTGGCACACAATAAATAGAATGTTTATTTCAATTTTTAGTCAGAATTCTGTAAGCTGAAACGATTGAGATGTCTTTGGTGTTGGCTCTTATTTTGCTGCTTGTGATTGGTCTTTTTCAATTAGGGTACAGGCAAGTTTAATTCTTTTCCTGGAAATCATGTGGATGATTTGCCACATGGGCTTTATTTGCAGCATTATCTCATGCCCTCATGTATGACTTACACATTTGTACACTGCTGATTTTCTTGGGGGGGGGCGCTTTTCAAAACAGTACCAATTGTGCTTTCCTTCTATCCACGCTGCAACATAAATTTCATGTTTTTCACGCTCTGATTTTAGCAACATTCAAGTTGCTTTCATAAGGGTTCTTTTCAAGCTGAGGTTATCATTGTCACTGTCTGAAACTAGGTCCTGTACAGGCATGCTATGTAACAAGTTAGTAGGGGTTTATCCGGTGCAAGAAACTTTTGAAATCCAAGCATAGGGTTTTTATAATGTATTTTTTTCTTGTGTGCTTTGTACAGTGTTCATACATGTGAAATTAACTTTGACTTTCGAAATTTATTGGCTCAGTGAGGTCACAGATGGTCATGTAATCATGCCGCTTAACTATCCCTTTACTGCTTGCAATCACTTCGCCAGATAATCAACATGGATATTGTTAATCTTTGAGATATCAATCTACAAAACATAGTTCCAGCAAAAGCATATGCTTCCAGCATGTATCAATGGTTTTAAAAGTTAAGGACTGCAACCCAAATATAAAACAGTAAGCACACACACATATACGCACACTCTTTTTAATTGTTCCATGCATCTCCTCCATTTGGTGGTTTCTGAGTTGTATCTTTTATAATAAAGCAGTAGAGGTACAAAGAATAGAAAAGAAGACAATAACTGTTTTCCAAGGAGTGGAGGGGATAGAGAAGAGGATTAACAGCTAGGGTGCAGAGTATTTGGGGCCATTAAACCATTGCTATAATGGTAGAAACATGGGCTTATACATTTATCAAAACTCATTTTATAACTCAGGAGTGATGCCAAATGAATATATGATGCTTGGATGACAGTGGTGTGTCAGAGATGTTGAGAAAGAGTCCATGTAGGTGTGGTGCAGAGGGACTATGGAAGGTGTGCTTTCTCCTCTATTTTGGGGGGAAACATAAAATTGCTCTAAAAGTAGTCTTTTTCTTACATTTAAAAATGTTTCAGGTTTTCAGACTTCCCAGTGGTTTTTTTTTTTTACCTTGAATGTTTTATTGTGTATATTTTGATTGTCATGTATACCTTTGTTATTATCCACTAAAATGCAAAGAAAAATTAAAAATATTTAACTTGCATTAATCTAGTGGGCTTTTCCTTTTTCATTACTTTCATATTGTTATTTTCAAACAGCTTATTTTATACAGCATATGTCAGGTGTAAATAACAATCTATGGATACTTTTTGTCACTTGAAATTGCATCACATATATTTCTCTTCTCTTATTCTAATAGCTTTAAAAACTATATGGTTTCATAGGCACAGGGATTTGCCCTTCCACCCTCTCATTCTCACCCCCCTGCTTTCCCCTATATTATTACAATACTACAGTGCTTCAGCAACGTATGTTCGTGGTATCTCACTGCGTCAATGTACCATAATTTAGCATGCCTTTCCCTACTGTAAAACGTTTGCTCTATTGAAGTTAGTCCCACTCTGAATATTATTTAGAGACATGACTTCTTGGCTTTCCAAAAACAGAATTATTACGGCAAGGGAATAAAAATATTTTTCTTCATACTATCATAGTCCTTTAATAAATTTTACATTAATCTCCACCAACATGAGTAGAGTGAATACTTTTGACACTGTCACCTCCAATTGATTGGTCATCATAGAAGTGGTTTAAATTGATTTAATTATTTAATGAAGAGTTTGGCTTTGGTGATATCTCCGTAGGAGTGTCAGTGTTGCTATATTTCCTGATGGTAATTCTATACTTAGCTCTGTGTCAACAGCAGTCTTGTAAGGAAGAAATAAATAGTCTAGGACAGTTATTTATGACTAGCAATATAGCACCTTCCCTTCAAAAGTGTATACCTTTTAAAGTTTTAAACTAGCTTTATTTCTAAATTAAACACTTAAAAATGGCAACTCTTAAAATAATTGATCTCCTTGGCAGATCTCTTCATAAATATTGTGAACCATAGTCTAATCTCTGCTTAATAAGTAACAATTCAGAAATATGAATTTAGCATTACTCAATATGACGGAGGAGGGCAGCAGCAGACCTCCACATTTTCTTAACCCTGGATTTCCCCTCTTCACTGGCTTTGAGAATTCAGACTGAACATACTGGCTCAGCAATGCCAGGATAGATTTAGTATTTAAAGTTCAGTCAAATACCAAAAGGCCCAGAGGTTTCTTCTGCACAAAAATAGCAAATCCTATTACCTTAAAAATCAAAAGAGAATAGATTACCTCACCATCTTACCCATACAATTTCTTGATGGACTCACAAGCATCACAGTAGATAACATTTCTGTTCATGGTGGTTTCACAGATTAGGTGATTCTATAGTCAACTTCATTTTATTCTTGGTCATACTGAGCTGATGAATCATTTGGTCAAAGTTTATCTATGTCTACTACTGATGTGAATGTTTTCCAATTGCATTCTCCAAATAAACACTGGCAAAAATTAGTTTGGTGTGCAACTCTTCTAAAAGTTAATGGATTTCATAATAAATTATATCAGAGTTTATTTTCACTCTCAAAGATTAAATTGGTGGTGTCTTAAGGGAACATCGATTTGTAAATTGTTTTAGTTGTTTTGTCTGCACTAAGCAGAATTAACCAGCATTAAATTTCTATCTAGTTGTTGCTCTGAGAATGGTGGGTAAAACTATCCTTCCTATGGCATACATAAATGGGCAACTCAACTAATTTATTTTTCTTAGATTTGTTGGAGTAAATATATGTACAGGCAAAGTAAAATCTGAAATGTGGGTAATTAATATTTTGGAACACAAAAAACTAAATGCAAGAAATAAATTTGTTCCAAGTAACAAAGAGCAAGTACTGCATTGCAGATAAAAAAATATTCGTTTAAAAGTGGTCTTTCTACTTCTACATGTTGAATTATTTATTTAGCAGAGAAGCCTGTGATTATTAAATAAATCAAAAGTATATTATTATAAAAGAACAGGAGGCATCATAATATTGTTAAAACCATGTATGTGAAATACATATACTCTGTTCTCTTGATATCAATAAATTAATGTATTTGAGAAACTGAAGTGAATTTTTAGTTTCAATTTTCTGAACCAAATCACATCAGCACAGAACTTTATATAGGATTACAAATTGGAAACAATGGTGTGGAGATAGAGGGGTCTTCAAAGTTCATGAAGGGGAAAATGCCGTGAGGCAGCACGTTAAGTCTCAGCCGGAGCAGCAGCAGCTCTTGTGGGGGCCGGGGTAAGTCCCAGCACCCCCATCCCTGACTCAGCACCCTGGATGGTGATTAGGAATGCAACGGAGGAGGGCTCCAGGCCTTGGAGCCCTGTATTCACGTGGTTTGGTTCAGTTCCAGCCATTATGGCTATTTAGGAGTAAACCAGTGGATAGAAGATCTTTCTCTCTTTTTTTGACTCTTTCTTTCTTTTTTTCTTTTTCTTTTTCTCTTTCTCCTCCTCCTCTTTTTCTTTCTTTCTCTTTCTCATTCTCAGTCTCTTTCTCTCTGTAACTGCCGATCAAATAAAAAGATTTTTAAAAAATTTCTGAAAAATGCATTTTATGAAAAATCTGTGAATTTTAAAGTTTTAAGTCAAGATAAATAAAATTGCATTTCCATGAACTTTCTGAAATGTGCTATTGTTTATTATATTTTTTAAAAAGTTATATTTTAGGAGGCAATTTCTTATTCTTTTATGTTTTTTGACAACACAATTAGATATATTATAGGAGGAGAAACAGAGAGGAAGATCTTCTGTCTAATGATTCACTCCCCAAGCCGCTGCAAGGACCAGAACTGAGCCGATTCAAAGTCAGAAGTCAGAAGCTTCGCCGGATTCCCCACACCGGTGCAGGATCCCAAGGCTTTAGGCCATCCTCGACTGCCCTCCCAGACTACAAGCAGGGAGCTCGATGGGAAGTAGAGCTGCCAGGATTAGAACCGGCGCCCATATGGGATTCCAGTGCGGGCAAGGTGAGAACTTTAGCCATTAGGTTATTGTGCTGGGCCTGAGAAAAAAATGTTTAAACAGTAGCTCATTAAGTATCTATTTTAATTTATGTATAAAATGAAGGCCAGTGTTCTTATATTTCCCCTCTCAAATCACTGTTGACCCTATGTAACTTTCCCCCCAATGGAAATAATTGATGTTTTTTAAATTTTTAAAAGGATTTGTTTCATTTATTTGAAAGAGTTACAGAGGGAGGGATATGAGAGAGAGAGACACACTGAGATTGTCCACTACCATATGACCATAAAGGCCAGGAGAGAGTCGGGCCAAAACCAGAAGCCAGAAGTTTCTTCCAGGTTTTCCATGTAGGTTCATGGACCTACTTGGGCTACCTTCTGCTGCTTTCCCAGCTGCATTAGTAAGAAGCTGTATCAGAAATGAAGCAGCTGGGACTGGAATAAGTGCCAATTGAGATACCAGCACTGCAGGGTGTGGCTTTATCTGCCATGCCATAGTGATGACCCCTTTGTGAAATCTTGTTCTCTGTACTTGTTAAACTAGGAGTCATAGAAATAGCCTGAGTTGGGCCCGGCAGCGTGGCCTAGCGGCTAAGGTCCTGGCCTTGAATGCACCGGGATCCCATATGGGCACCGGTTCTAATCCCGGCAGCTCCACTTCCCATCCAGCTCCCTGCTTGTGGCCTGGGAAAGCAGTTGAGGACGGCCCAATGCATTGGGACCCTGCACCCACGTGGGAGGCCCGCAAGAGGTTCCTGGTTCCCGGCATCGGATTGGCGCGCACTGGCCGTTGTGGTCACTTAGGGAGTGAAACATCGGATGGAAGATCTTCCTCTCTGTCTCTCCTCCTCTCTGTATATCCGGCTTTCCAATAATAATAAATCTTAAAAAAAAAAAAAGAAATATCCTGAGTTATTGGTTCAAGGCCTTGCTTACTTTTTGACATCAGTTGTTCCTAAAGTTTGGCATTCAGTTTTCACTGAATGACAAAATACCAGGTCATGGTGAAATACACAGTATTAGACTGAAACTTAATAGATGAGATTAAAGCCTGGAAATTACACATTGAAATATGAAGTTAGTACCTGCAGTATATATAATTAATTAATTTATTTTATAAAAATAGATGTTAATTTGGCTATAACTCAATGCCAAAAATGAGCTACTAATAATATTATAATTCCTACTGTCAATAAGATAAAACCCACCCAGTAATTTAGGATGAATGCATTTCTGGAAGAAAAACCAGAGATGAACTTCTCTAATGGAGTATTATACAGTTATAATGATTATCCTAATAATAACTGAGGCGTACTTGCTTTAATTGCTTTAATAGATACTATTACGAAATTTCTTCAATATTAATTGATACCACCTGTAGGAATAAGGTCACAGGAGGATTGAGCTGGGGTACATATCCCAATTTGAAGAGATGATAAAACAGTATGTTCTTACAAAAGGAAGGAACTGGCTATGGTTATTAAAGGTTCATTTTACTATTAAACAATAAGCTTATTATATTATTAAATAAACACAGTTAATGTATGTGCTATATGTAGTCTACAGTAATTGCCTTCAAGTTATTCTTTATAATCCACATTTTTCGTTAAAAAATATTGTATTCGAGAACTTGTCATTTGAACATAACATTAGATTTTATTGCTGAGACTGGCTACAAATCTATGATTTTAAGTGATCTGGCTCGATCCAGAGCACAAATTCTTTCCATTACACCAGTATATAAGGGAAATTAAAGAGAACGCAAAGAAAAAAAAAACAGAGGCATAAAATCCTTTTAAAATCCTATTATTTGAATTCCTGGGGATGATGTGCAATAAGTATGAGCTGTTTCACTGTAAAACATTCTCAATTATGAACTACTACAAATGATAATTCTAACATAGTTTTATTTTATGGCAAAAACTTTCAGAAAGTTTGTATTTTCATAAGTTGTATGAGGCAATACATTTTACATTTAATGACACTTTAGCTAGGAGAAAGACAATGAGCCAAAGCTAATTGTTGTTTTCCTTATAGACATTAGTAAAATTGCAACCTAATGGCATTAGAAGTGAAGGGTTGAGATTGTATAGCCCTAGGGTTTCAGAAGTGCCTCATAACATGTATACATTTTTAAGCCTGGGTTCAAAAAAAAAAAGCAAAAAAATTTTCTATTTGAAAACAACTAGGTTCTAATATATTATTAATTCATACAAGAAAACAGCTATGATGGCAAAGGATGTATTCTTACATACAGGTTATAAATATAGATGAATAATTCACTTTTCTATTAATTTTGAATTTATAGCCTAACTGCTTGAACACTATTTTTTCTTTCCTAGAAACGCATACACTAGGCAAGATACGATGCAATCACAGTCAAGATATATAGTACCCTGTAATAAAAATAAGATTTATTATACATATTTATCTTATTTGAATGATCACCTATTTGTTAGATCCATATTATGGTTTATTAGAATATTCTGGAAAGTTATGTCATCTGTAGAGATAATCTTTAATATATATTAGTCTTTGCATTACGTAGCATGTGATTTAAAGCTACTCATAGGCCTCCCCAAACATTGTTCTCCTTAACATGTTAGTGAGGCTATCTTTACATGTTACTGTCTCTCAAAGTCTATTGTGACAATTAAGTTATATTTTCCAATTTCTCTCAATATTTCAGTCAGACAATAACATTGATTTAAAAATCAGAATTTATTCAATGAAGTCCTTGTCTGCTTCTTGTAAGACTATGTGATTTTGAGACTCTGGGAAGGACTCATTATAACAAAAAGATTATTCATGTGATGAACGTTTACTGAATAGCAGCTTTGATCTAGAGTCAAGAGGTCAGTCAATCTGTTGTTCTCTTTTTCCCATTAGATGCATGCACTGTCCAATCAGACATTAGTACATCATATATACTCAGCTTGCCTGATGTAAATTAAACACCATTTGTGAAGAACTGTCTAACACTAAACAAACAAACAAAAATCAGTATACTTCCCAGCTGCTCAAATAAATGAACATCTGGGATGCCTTTCTCTGGGGTTTAGCTAAGCCCAGAATTAGCATATTGAAGACATTGGGTCACAAACATCCAAAATGGCTAATATGTACACTGATCAAAATGCATTTTCCCATCTGACATACAAAACTCAACCTTTTAAATAATTATTTCTTCCACTGTTGGAAAATTCTAACTATTCAATCAGGCAACATAATACTGTTCATACCAAGATAACCCAAATCTTATTTTAAGATTTATTTTATTTATTTGAAAGGCACAGGACACAGAGGTAGCTTTTGTCTAATTGCTTCCTGAATTGTAGCAATGGTAACGTCTGGACCAGGCCAAAATCAGGAGCCAGTAAATCTACCTGGGTTGCCCACTTGGGTGGCAAGCACCCAGTGCTTGAAAATCTTTTATTGCTTTTCCAGGAACATTATCAGTGAAATGAATTGGAATTGGAGCAGCTGAGACTTGAATTGACACTGATATGGGTTGCAGGTGTCGCAAGTGATGGTGACCCCATGGACATAATTCTTGTCCTCTTAACATTGCTTCTGATGATTATATTATGTTGCCTGAAAGAAAGCTGAAATGTTAGCATTGAGTCTTGTGGTTTATCTACTGAATGCTGTAAGGTCCTATGCACAGCCATCTTCTATGAGGATCTACGTGTGACTTTCCGATAACTGAAAGGCTGCAACTGTATCTGGAATAGTATAATCCCAGTTATTTTTCAAGGTGTTCCTGTTTCTACTTTTGCTTTGCTGTCTGTGAGATGCCAGAGTAAGGAAGAGGATAGTCAAGCGCAATTATTTTCCAGGATGCTGCAATTCCTCAGAGTTGTTTCTACTTTACTCTTCCGTATCAGACAGATTGTGAATGAGCAGTGGAAGAGCTGGCAGTGAATCTTAAACATCTTTCCTGACTCTTCAATCCAGAATATTACTTTCTTTTGCCATGTAACGGCTATGAAATTTTGTGCAGCATTTAACTACACATTTGGCCCTAAATACAAGTCTTGGTACTTGGATATTTTCTCTGTAACTTTGACACGGAACCATCTTAGATTTAATAAGAAATGGGTAATTTTACTGGTGTGGGTGTCTGGCTTGAGTTTGTTTAACCAAAAATACAACATTGTAATAAATACATTAGGGTTGAATATCTATGTCCCACTTTATTATGAATTTCTGAGGAAAGCATTCCAAAAACAGGGACATGATCGGTAGCAATTATTTTAACTTTTAAAAGAAGGGAGATCTAAACATGTGGGTGCCTCCACATAGTATGGGAAGAGGAATGGAGTTAGCACTTCTAGTTTCTTCCCCTGTCCTCTCAGTAGATCAAGATGGTGTGGTCTTGAATGACTACAATGTACTAGCTGGGACAAAGTTAGGAACCAAGAATTAATCCAGGTCTCCCACGCGGATGGTGGGTAAAACTAAGCCATCACTGGAGCATCCGAGAGATGCATTAGCAGTCAGCTGGAATCAAATGCGGAGTCAGAACTCGAAACTCAGCCAGGTGTTTAGACATGTGATACAGGCATCACACCTGCTAGGTCAAACAGCTGCTTCTGCTATCTTCTTTGATTTTAATAATTTTAAGACACCCTATTCTCTGGGGGAAAATATTGTGGTAATTCTTTTATCTAGCAGATTTGTTTAAATTTGTCTTTATCTTTAAAAAATTACAAAAGTTTCAGCTTTAAAACTCACCATTGGTAATGCTATAAAATGGTTAGGGCTGTTGTCAAAATTTGAAAAACCTGATACTGAGTTTCTTTCATGAATAAACTATTTTAATTTGCTCATTATCTCTTGTACTGCTACATAGGAGTGCTTTAACAAACATGAGATTCTGATAAATTATATCTTTCATGATTACCATCAAAAAAGGAAAAATGTAAAGTGTGTTCATATTTGTGTTTTCTAAACTGCTAAGTTTATTTGCAGTAAGAAAGAACATCTGTTTAAAATGGGCTTTGATGAAACCCAATCTTATGTGTCAAATTTTTGCATAAATGATGATAGAAGTTTTCTACAAATGCAATTTTGGCTCCACATGTTTAAATCAGTTTCTCCTCTTCTATTACCTTATACAAATTTCTGATGCTGGGGGTCATAGCTTATATTCAAATTGCAATGTCATTCTGATCTTGGGGCTTCATGACAAAACCTAGATGAGCTGGCATACTGGACAATAACAATATTCCTGACATCTCTTTCTGTGCTGTTAACTTTCTAAGCTTCTGTTACTTCAAATCAGAAGTGGTGCTGAACTATGTATATAATACCAAATTCAAACTAAATATATCTCTGATTGAGTTTTTTTAGCCATACTCCAAAAATATTTTGATTATTACAAAGGCAACTACAGAAGAAATATATAGAAATATATAAACTTATAGAAGAAAATGGCATTTGAAATGAAATTCTTTCCTTTAACTAGAATACTCTAGTCATGAAAAAAATACAGAGTAGAGATAGATGGAATAGGAATTCACAGCAAAAATGCAATTTATTAGCAATAAATTCAAAGAGAGTAGCTAATTGCTGGCATACAGACAGGAGAAGTACATGGCACAGACCCAGCATATGGGGGTTTGGGGATGTTTGGAGGGGTGGGATTGTTTGGAGGAATGGGCAAATGGACAAGACTGAACAGCTTTTTCACGGGCATTTGACCTATATTTTCACCTTCGTAGGCCTTGCTGGCTGAGGTTTAGGTGGTTGGCAGGAATGTAGAGGGTGGAATTGAAAGGTAGTGCAAGACACACGTTAGACTGGTCATTTGGAATACAGGAGTGAGTCCTTAGTGTCAGATTCTTTCCAAGGTCATGAGCTGAAGTTTGTGTCCTTGCTCTCTCAATCCTAAATTTGCAGACTTTTTGAAAAATAGTATATATGACCATTATAAGTCTTACGTTAGAACCTCTACACTAGGCTAGAAAGGAACTGCCCCTTCAATTCAGAGGACTTGAAGCTTACATTTCATTAAATTTTTTTTGTAAATTAATTTGTCTCCAGTAAACACAAATCCAATATAAGAAAGCTAAGAAACCCAATGCTGTGTGCCATGGATGAACAATACTGCCAGGACAAAGCAGTGCCTGCAGTTTTCATCTAAGGATCCAAATTACTGTCATGAGGTCAGACACTGAGAAGTCAATTAATATTATGGCAGTAATAATGAGAATTCTTATTGAAATATACAGAATGGAAATCTATGTGCCTTTTCTCAAAAAATACAATTGTGTTAGGAATCATTATTATTTCCTAAATGAATTTAGGTCATTTAAGACTTCATTTATTTAAACAGAATCTCTTTAAAAATATAAACTCTTCCATGAAGTGATTGTTAATTCATATATGTATCATCTTAAGCTCCATAAGACCATCTTGCAGTCTCCTTTTTTATATAAAGTTTAATCTGCTTCTTAACCCCTTAGGAGAAAGTAACCTTTAAAGTGATTTCAGTTGACTGTTCAATAATAATTTTTAATGCTTGTCAAGGATCCTGTTTCTTTCTATAGTTCAATTGTATTGATGTGTAGCTCATCACTAAAAGTATTACTAATTCCAAAATGATTGAATATTCATGAGGTTAAATTTTTGTCTAGGAGAATTGATGGAAAGAAAAGAATCATTAAATTAGATGTTAAAAAGGACTAGTAAAGTTCATTAATCATACTTTTCTTTTAATCACATTTCATATAATCTCAGATAAAATTCATATTCTATTTTAGTACCTGAAAAGATGAATTCTTTTTATATTTCCTGTGCCTTTTATTATGTTCCTAGTAAATGCTGATTATTGTGGTTATCAAAGAGGAATAGAACCTTTATTGTTTATCAAATCGTTTTGATCAAGACCATGTTTTATTCACTATTTTATTCCTTGAGTCTGGTCTGAAATCCAGACACTCTTTATTACATGAATTGATGGAATAACAAAGTCAGTTCCTAATAAAATCTGGTTTCAGAATTTTCCTTAGAAGAGAGGCTATTTTATTGAGTAAAAGAGTTTGAAAGGTAATTGTGACAATCACTAACTGGAAGTCAGACAGCTACATGGAACACAGGATTTTTTTTCATTATAAAAAGTGAACAAAACTTTTGGGTTGGTGGGTGTTTCAACCAAGAAAGAGAAATAACAAAATCAAAGAAGAGAGTATGCTTAATGTTGAAGTGAGAGATTGGACTTAACCAAGAGTTATTCATGACTGTAACAGGATAATCAGAGGGGTGATTTAATGGGATAATATAGGTAAGTAATTGGTCTAGGCAGTTTACTTATTCTGTAGCAAATATTGTGTGACACTGTTTTTGAGAAAAGACAGGCCTTTCTTATTATTAATGAAACATCAAGACTCCAACTACCTCCTTACCCTGGAAAATAGGCAAAACACAGGTTTATAATGTGGCCATCTTGATCAAAGACTAACATTTGTTTTGTTATTATAATAGGAGAAACACACCCCTAAGAGAAGAATAAGATGCTAATGAAACATGCAATGTGTGAGAGAGTATTTTTATCCCAATAGTACCTGTGCAAATAAAGATTCCTGAACATGGTGAAAGACACTTTGGTTAGTAAAATCTGGAAAACCAGATAAAAGAAGCTGCCTTAGCCTTTGGACGCTTCAGCTGCTACGTTTGTGAGCCTGCTTATCCCCGAGCTCTGGTGTGTGTACTTTTGCCTTTGTGACTTTTCTCTGTGTTCCTTGAAATCTCCCTGGCATAAATAGCAGGAATCAGGACACTCCTCAGTTCCTAATTATTCCATGCAGGTAGTGGAAATGACTCAGGGACTTAGTAAATTGCAATGACTTGTTATTAGAAATAAAGCCTTCCCTATTGTAAAGTTGCTAAAGACAGACTTGAAAAAGTACATTTGAGGAGTAAAGATGTGAGATCAGGTATCCACTATGGAGCATAGCTTAGGCATCTCTTAAGTGAAACACTGGGAACCAGCAGTGTTCAGATTTTATTTTTTTGCTTTGGCTTTTGCTTATTACAGAAAAGTGTCTAGGGATGGGACACAAGTCCAAACACAAAATGCATTTATGTCTCACATACACATTGGACACAGAGCTGGAAGATAACTTAATACATATTTTAGTAACCTGTATTTTGATTGTGACTAATGACATGAAGTTTTGTGCAAAATTTTCCACTTAGTGTTATGGCAGGGCTGAAAAGTTTTTGAATCTTTCCACATTTGGATTTTTGTATTAGGGATTTCAACTTGTAATGACATGAATGGAAAGCATGGGTAGAAGGAAAACGGAAGAAAAGTGATGGAGAAATCAGAACAAGAGATGCTAAAAATACAAATCCTTTTCCTCCTCCAAAATCCTTTTCACTCTTTCAGGTAAGGTGGAATCAATCTCATTTACATTAACAACAGTAACTTGATTTTAAAACAAATTGGAGGATTTGAGGATACTCATGTTTTGGAAAGTGGGAAGAATTGTTTAGATTTTATTGAAATGACGACAGAATCTGCCTTGAAAGAGCTTAAAGATTAATAATGGAAGTTGTAGCCTAGTGGCTAAAGTCTTTGCCTTGCACACAACAGGATCCTATATGGGTACTGGTTCTAATCCCGGTGGCCATGTCCCATCCAGCTCCCTGTTTGAGGCCCAAGAAAGAAACTGAGGACAGCTCAAAGCCTTGGCACCCTGTACCTGTGTCGGAGACCTGGAAGAGGCTCTGGGCTCCTGGCTTCGGATTGGCTCAGTTCTGGTCATGTGGCCACTTGGGGAGTAAATCAGAGGACTGAATATGTTTCTGTCTTTCCTCCTCTATTTAACTTTCCAATAAAAATAAATAAATCTTTGGGAAAAAAAAGATTAATGACTGAGAAATGGCTTCAGCCAGTTTGATGCATTCTGTAATAGAATTGGGATAACCCAACCATGAAGAGACTGTCAGCCAGTGGATTCTGAATAGGTTTCATTGCGATTGGAACTGAGAGATTGGCAGCAATCCAGAACTGATGAACTATCAAAACTGTATGAGGAGGACCCTCAGAGTGCACCTCCCATTGGGGATCTGGGATGGGTGGGAGGTTGGGTGGGGCTTTTCCCTTTGTTTTTTTCCCTGACCCCAGATACAGGGAAAAATGATATTCATGTGGAAACAATGGTATTACCCACTTTCACCCTGTAGCCCTTGACCCTTTGTTCCCTAATCAACTAAATAACATTCTTAAAAAATAATTTTAAAAAATTATCAAAACAAAACAAAACAAAAGAGTCTAAGCAGGCTTACAACAAATGAATAAAGTACAATAAACAAGAAAAAAAAGAATTGGGATAAACATGCAGAGGGAGTTCAGGGCAAACATTGAGAGAATGTTATACTTTCTGTATCAGGGAGGAATATCCAGAAGACTAGACAGAGGCAGTAACATTTGAGGATCCAGAAGGATAATCTCGAAATGCTCATGATGGAAAATGGGGAAAGATTTTCTAGGATAAGAAATGGAGCATGAAAGTATAAAGACACAAGGGATACTTCAAAAATTCATAGAAAACAGAATTAAAATATAAATATATTGGCATAACAAATATTAAAAAACAGGCATTTTTTCTTAACAATTTTGCTTTTACATTAAGTTTTTGAAGAATCCTCTTGTGAAAGAGCAAGTTGCAAGAGGGAACAAAATCAGAGAAAATACTGAAAAAGGGAGACAGGGCTCAGCTTAGAAAATACCATATATTCCATTCTCATGAGGCAAGAATTTTATCCTAAAAAAAAAACCAAAGAAATTACAACAGAGCGGTTTTTTTTTTTTTAAACCACAAATGTAGCTTATATCTAAATATTGATCAGTTTTATTTCACTAGATGTTTCTAGACTTTTCCGGAGTTAAGAACACTCAGAGTATGTGATGATTCAAATGAGAATATGACTTTGTTTTTTTTTTTTTTTTTTTTAATTTTATTTTAAATTCATTAATTACATTGTATTATGTGACACAGTTTCATAGGTACTGGGATTCTCCCCACCCCTCCCCAAACCCTCCCACCATGGTGGATTCCTCCACCTTGTTGCATAACCACAGTTCAAGTTCAGTTGAGATTCCCCCATTGCAAGCATATACCAAACATAGAGTCCAGCATCTTATTGTCCAGATAAGTTCAACGGCTTCTTAGGTATACACTCTCTGGTCTGAAGACAGAGCCAGCAGACTATCATCCCGATCAATTAAAAGCTCCAACATACCATCAGCAAAAATTTACATCACCATGGAATTAATTGACATAGTAACGAGTAACCAATATGGTAAAAGTGAATGCGATTTCTTATCCACCTTCTGTGACCACCTCATTGACATTTCAATTTAGGTTTATACACAACATATAACATTCATAACATAACTTGTTATACATAACATCGTGTCATCTTAAATTAAGGCAAACATGTGGTATTTAACCTTTTGGGATTGGCTCATTTCCCTTAGCATTATGGTTTCCAGTTTGGCCCATTTGGCCACAAAGAACTGCATTTTGTTTTGTTTAATAGCTGAGTAGTATTCCATGGAGTAGATGAACCATAGCTTTCTTATCCAATCCTCTGTTGATGGGCATTTTGGTTGCTTCCATGTCTTTGCAATTACTGATTGTGCTGCTATGAGCATAGGAGTGCATGTTGGTTTCTCATAGAACAAGCTACCTTCAAGTGAACACAAGGAAACCATTCTAAGACAAGTAAGAAAAAAGGATAAGATTACTTTCAGGGGAAGGGAAATCAGGATCACAGCCGACCTATCAGAAGAAACGCTCCAAGCAAGGAGAGAATGGGGTAAAATCTATCAAATCCTGAAACAAAACAACTGCCAACCAAGAATAATGTACCCAGCAAAGCTCTCATTTATATTTGAGAATGAAATTAAATACTTCAACAGTAAAGAGAAACTCGAAGAATACATCAACACGAAACCAGCTCTGGAAAATCTCCTCAGGAAGGTGCTAAACCCAGAAAGAAAAAATACAAACCAAAATCAAAGATGGCAAATGGGAAGACCTCCCCACTAAAATCCATACAAGAAAAGTCAACCAATCAAGAACTCTAATAGTCGCAAATACACACTTGCATACTTACACTCATGGCAGCCCAAAACCAATTCCTTTCAATATTATCTCTAAACACAAATGGCTTAAACTCACCAATCAAAAGGCATAGATTAACGGAATGGATCATCAAACAGCACCCAACTATATGTTGTCTACAAGAGACACATCTAACCAGAAAATCCTGTAAGAAATTTAAAGTGAAAGGATGGAAAAAGACATTTCATGCCAATGGACGAGAAAAAAAGGCTGGCGTAGCTGTTCTAATCTCAGATGACCTAGACTTCAAGCTGACAGACATCAAAAAGGACAGAGAAGGACATTATATATTGGTGAAGGGACTGATCCATCAAGAAGTAATTACAATCGTGAACATATATGCACCTAATTCCAATGCGCCTAGCTTCGTGAAGCAACTACTTACAGACTTAAGGGGAGACATAGATACACACACAATAATAGTGGGTGATCTTAACACCCCACTAACAACTATAGACAGATCAACAAAACAAAAACTCAACAAAGAAACAACAGAGCTCGTACAAACATTAGAACAACTAGACTTGGTAGACATTTATAGAATTTTTTATCCTAAGACCACAGATTATACATTTTTTTCAGCAGTGCATGGCACCTTCTCCAGGATCGACCACATGATAGGACACAAAGCAAATCTAAATAACTTCAAAAAGATAGGAATCATACCATGTACCCTCTCAGACCACCACGGAATGAAACTGGAAATCAGCAATTCAAAATGTCCCAGGAAATATAGAAACTCTTGGAGGCTGAACAATATGCTATTAAACGAACAATGGGTCAGGGAAGAAATTAAAGATGAGATCAAAAAATTTATGGAAACCAATGAAAACTCTGACACAACATTCCAAAACTTGTGGGACACTGCCAAAGCAGTGCTACGGGGTAAACTCATCGCAATTGGAGCTCATGTCAAGGCCCAAGAGAGTCGCCAAATACAGGAACTAACCACACACCTCCAGGAATTGGAAAAACAACAGCAGATGAGCCCCACACACAACAGGAAACAAGAAATCATCAAAACAAGGGAGGAAATCAACCAGATAGAAATAAAAAAAACCATACACAAAATCAACGAATCAAAAAGCTGGTTTTTTGAAAAGATAAACAAAATAGACACCCCGCTGGCCCGTCTGACAAAGAAAAAACAAGAGAAAGCAAGAATTAACAGCATCAAAGATGAAAAAGGCAACATAACAACAGACATTACAACCATTAAGAACATAATCAGAAATTACTACAAAGCACTGTACTCCAACAAATCAGAAGACCACCAAGAAATGGAAAAGTTCTTAAACTCACACAACCTGCCAAAACTTAGCCCAGAGGCAACAATCAACCTGAACAAACCCATAACTGAAGCAGAGATTGAATCAGTGATTAAAGACCTCCCAACAAAGAAAAGCCCAGGCCCAGACGGCTTCACTACAGAATTCTACAAAACATTCCGAACAGAACTAACTCCAATCCTCTACAAACTCTTCAAAACAATAGAAAAGGAAGCAACCCTTCCAAACTCATTCTATGAAGCCAACATTACCTTAATCCCAAAACCGGGCAGAGATCCTACAGAGAAAGAAAACTACAGACCTATCTCTTTGATGAACATTGATGCTAAGATTCTCAACAAAATCCTAGCCAACAGAATTCAAAAACACATCAGACAGATCATTCATCCAGATCAAGTAGGATTCATCCCTGGAATGCAGGGATGGTTCAACATTCGCAAATCCATAAATGTGATACACCACATCCAAAAACTGAAAAACAAGAATCACATGATAGTATCAATAGATGCAGAAAAAGCTTTCGACAAAATTCAGCACAACTTCCTGCTAAAGACCCTAACCAAGGTAGGCATAGATGGAAAAATCCACAACATAATCAAAGCAATATATGAAAAACCCAATGCCAGCATCATACTGAATGGAGAAAAACTGGAACCCTTCCCACTGAGATCTGGAACAAGACAGGGATGTCCGCTTTCTCCGCTGCTATTCAACATAGTTCTAGAGGTACTCGCTGAGGCCATAAGACAAGAAAAAGAAATCAAAGGAATCCAAATGGGAAATGAAGAAGTCAAGCTTTCACTATATGCAGATGACATGATTCTTTATATGGAAGAGCCAAAAGGCTCAACACAGAGACTACTAGAACTTATACGAGAGTTCGGTAGAGTGGCAGGGTACAAAATTAATGAACAAAAATCAACAGCCATAGTGTATGCTAACAGCCCCAAGTTGGAAAAAGATCTAACCAGCAAGATACCATTCAAAGTAACAAAGGAAAGCATGAAGTATCTGGGAATTAACCTAACCAAAAATGTAGGAGACCTATTCGAGGAAAACTACAAACTACTTAAAAAAGAAATTGAACAAGATCTAGAAAGATGGAGTAACATCCCATGCTCCTGGATAGGTAAAATCAATATCATTAAAATGTCTATACTGCCAAAAGCAATATATACATTCAACGCAATCCCAATCAAATTGCCCAAAACATTCTTCACAGACCTGGAAACAATGATCCAAAGGTTCATCTGGAAACACAAAAAACCACGAATAGCTAGAACCATTCTCAAGAACAGGAAGTTAGCAGGGGGAATCACAGTTCCGGACCTCTGGACATACTATAGGGCAGTGGTTATCAAAACAGCCTGGTACTGGCACAAAAATAGAGAAGAAGATCAATGGAGCAGAATAGAAACACCAGATGGGAACCCACAGAAATACAGCCAAATAATCTTTGACAAAAAGACAAACGACAACCCAGGCAAATGGGAAGGTCTGTTCAATAAATGCTGTTGGGACAACTGGTTGATAGCCTGCAGAGACAAAAAGATAGACCCACATCTCTCACCATATACTAAGATCAAATCCAAATGGATAAAAGATTTAAACCTACATCCAGAAACCTTCAAACTTTTGGAGGAAAATGTTGGAAACACACTGGAACACTTAGGGGTAGGCCCTCACTTCCTAAAAAAGACTCCAAATGCAGTAGAAATCAAGACCAAAATAAACAATTGGGACCTCATCAAACTAAGAAGCTTCTGTACAGCTAGAGAAACAATCAACAAAGTAAAAAGGCAACCCACAGAATGGGAGAAGATCTTTGCACACGACTTAGGTGATAGAGGGCTGATCTCCAGAATATACAAAGAGCTACAAAACAACCAAAATGTCAAAACAAACAAGCCACTCAAGAAATGGGCACGGGAAATGGGCAAACACTTCACAAAGGAACAAACCCAAATGGCAAATAAACATATGAAAAAATGCTCAAGTTCCCTGGCAATAAGGGAAATCCAAATTAAAACATCAATGAGGTACCACCTAACGCCAGTAAGACTGGCCCACATGAATAAAAGCACCAACAACACTTGTTGGCGAGGTTGCGGGGAAAAGGGAACCCTACTCCACTGCTGGTGGGGCTGCAGGCTGGTACAGCCTCTATGGAAATCAGTATGGAGAACATTCAAACAACTCAAATACAACATACCGTATGACCCGGCAATAGCACTCCTAGGAATATATCCAGAACACTTGTTTTATGAGAATATGACTTTGAATCAATTAAAACTGTCTGCACTCCCTTGAAAAGGTGGAGAGCCCTGTTTTCATTTCCTGATTCTTTTTCTTACAAAAGCTTGGTTACATTTCACAATGGTGTCTCTTTTTACATTTCTTTTCATGGTCTTTCATTTTTTATATCAATGTGTTGTTCACAGAAAGACATAGTGACAGATTATTTTCACTTGTCTGTACTTTCCTAGAACTACAGGCAGATGTATATCCACCTCCTGCCGTAGCAAATGAAATAAACACACGATGAAAAGGCACATGTGAAGAATGGTACAGGAAATCTTTAATGCTGATAAAAGTTTGAGGTTTAGCAGAAATAAGTGAATTGAGAGATTTACGTTGTTACCAATTTTTCCTGAAAAAATGTAACCTATTCACCGCAAAACTAGGGCAAACCACAAATAAACTGAATGTAACAATGCACATTTAAAAAAAATGGTTTTTCTTGTGTAAGAAGTCATTCTGAGACAAATTGGAAAAGTGTATACATCGTTAAGATCAACTTTCAAAGTAGTAAATCCGATTTTCCTTTCCCTTTCTTTTTTTCCCAGCCCCTCCCACATCTCCTCTCCTCCCTCCCCTCTTACCCTCTCCTCTCCCCCCCTTCCCTCTCCTATCCTCCCCTTCCCTCTCCTATCCTCGGATAGCCTATCCTCTGCTCTCCTCTCCTTTCATCCACACTACTCTCCTCTCCTCTCCTCCCCTATTGTCTCCTCCCATCTATTATAACCTCATCTCCTCTCCTTTGATTTTTTTCTCTCCTCTCCTGCTTTCCTCTCTCCTCTTCTCTCCTTTCCTCTCCTCTCCTCTCCTCTCCTCTCCTCTCCTCTCCTCTCCTCCACTCTCCTACCCTCCACTCATCTCTCCTTCCTGCCCCTCTCCTCTCACATCCTCCTCTCTTCTCCTCTCCTCTCCTCCCCTGTCCTCTCCTCACCTCCAGGTCTGTCTAAACTGCTCTATTCTCTACTCCTCCACATCTCTCTTCACTCCTGTCATCTCTTCCCCTTCCTTCTCCTTCTCCTCACCTCACCTCTTGTCTCCTCTCCTCCCGTCCTCTCCTCACCTCACCTCTCGTCTCCTCTCCTCCCGTCCTCTCCTCTCCTCCCCTGTACTCTTCTCTCCTCCCGTTCCTTAACCACACCTCTCCTATCCACCACTCTCCTCTCCTCCATTTACCTCTCCTCTCTTCTCCTCTCTTTTACTTTCCTCTCCTCTCTTCTTCCCTCCCCTCTCCTCTCCTCTCCTCCAATTCTTTCACCTCTCTTCTTCTCTCCTCTCCTCCCCTCTACTCTCCTCCTATCCCCTCTCCTAAGGTCTTCTCCCCTCTCCTCTTCTCTCCTCCTCTCTTTTCTTCTCCTTCCCTCCCCTCTCCTCCTCTCTCCTCCCCTTCCCTCTCCTCCTCTCTCCTCCCCTCCCCTCTCCTCCCCTCCCCTCCCCTCTCCTCCCCTCTCTTCCCCTCTCCTCCCCTCTCCTCCCCTCTCCTCTCCTCCCCTCTCCTCCCCTTTCCTTTCCTCTCCTCCCCTCTCCTCTCCTCCTCTATGTTTTCTTTATCTTTCCCTCCCACCAGTCTTCAGTCTTTCCATGTCTCTTTCCACTACCCTCATTTTTTCTCCACTTCTCAGTCTATCTCATTTTTCTGATTAAATGACAGAAACTTAGTTTAACCAAAAATGAATTTTTATGAGAAAGATACTTGAGATATCCAGCAGAGGTTAACTAAATACAATCAAGTATAAGTGACGCTGGGTATTTGGGAATCATTCTTTCTAAGGAAGTTGTAGACATCAGTGTCTCTTAGGCTCCTGTCTGTTTTCTGACCCCATTATCTCTTGCTGCAAATTTAGAGTCTTCTACATAGCAGATTATAATTGTTAAAAACACAAGACCTTATTTTCTATTCATGAAGAAAAGCTACTCTTGAATTAATCTGTTGTTATGTTTCAAAATCCATGTTAGTGGTTAGCTTGGGAATGGGAGATTGTAATGCTCTAAGAACATACAATCTTTCAGAACAACTTATGTTTAGAGCTAAGGTGGATCATTGCAGAAGAGAGGCAGTTTCCAAAAGAAAAAGAAAAAAACATGTGACAGACAACAGTACTGACATTTGCTAAAGTAAGCCCATAGCAGGCTGTACCATCTTCAGGACTAATATGTGTCCTCTCGACTTCCGATATTTTGAGATTTGATTATTATTTAAAAACTTTTGTCTATATTCTTGAGAAACAGTGTTTTTCTGCTATCTACTTGTTGAATTCTTTATTTGGTAGAGGATTAAACTTGTAATAATGAAATAAACTGAAAGCACATCATTGTAAAAATTTTAAAAAGAAAGGAAGGAGGAGAGCGAATGGGAGCATGGGCATTAGGAAGAATAGAGTGGGAAGTACCATGTTGCTGTTAAATCTGTACACATGCAATGAATGAAATTTTTTTACCTTGTAAAAATCAGTCTTTTAAAATTAAAAAGACAAAAGAAAATTTAAAAATGCAACCATCCACAACCCTTGTTGGCATTGACATCAGTGAAAAGCAAATATCAATAATGGGATTCGTGCTTTTTCAACCATTATCGACACGCATAGCACCACAGTGAGCTTCAGCAGAGGAGAAGGAAAACAGCACGTTACTGTAGTAAACAAGAATATTATTGCGGATTCCCTGGGCCACACAGGAAAATTCAAATATGCATTAAATTCCTGTTGAGCAGATGGTGATGAAGTCAAATAGGTTTGCTAAGACACCCTTACTGATGCTTCAGATTGCCATGGCCTAGGAAATATGCACTTGGCATATTTAAAAGTGGTAGGACTATCAGTTCTACAAGATGTGAAATCTACCACTGCACATGGTTCCTCAATAAAAGAGTTATAGTCCTGATTTATGTTCTGGATTACATCTTCTTCAAGATTGTGCATTTCCGACATAATCATCAAGCACATGTGTCTTAAAATAGTTAATTATTCTAAAATTGTTGTAAAATGAAGTCATGGTCTGTGTTTGCTAAAGGCATAAAAACACAGGAATACTCAAATAACTATATGTTATTAAATGACTATAGGCGTGTAAAGTGTCACAGTTCTCTGCCAAAAGCCCAGTACCTATGGTGAGACAGAGAGAGGGGGAGAGGGAGGGTGAGAGGGAGAGGGAGAGGGAGAGAGAGAAAGCTCTGCGGCAGAAAATAAAGGGGAAGGAGTCAGCACTTGAATTTTTAAAAAATATTTATTTATTTTTATTGGAAAGGCAAATATACAGTGAGAAGGAGAAGAGACAGAGAGCAAGATCTTCACTCCCCAAGCAGCTACAACAGCCAGAACTGAGCCAATCCGAAGCCAGGAGCCAGGAGCTTCTTCCAGGTCTGCCATGCAGGTGCAGGGTCCCAAGGCCCTGGGCCATCCTCGACTGTTTTCCCAGGCCACAAGCAGAGACCTGGATGGGAATCTGGGCTGTCTGGATTAGAACCGGCTCCCAAATGAGATCCTGGCACATTCAAGGTGAGGACTTTAGCCATTATGCTATCGTGCTGGGCCCCAACACTTGAAATTTAACAAATTCACATTCGTAAGTATGAGCCAACATAATCCACTTTGAAAACTGCGCTACTAGATTGAGAATCAACTTGAAAAGGGATATGTCTAGAAAGCCAGGTGTTGAAGGATACTAGGCCCTACTCACCTGGGGTTAGGGTAAAGGAGTAAGGCAGTACCTTAGGCTTAAGAATTACAGCATCCAAGGGAAGAGTACAATTTGATTTGAGGGCAAGCAGGAGTTCACTGAACCTGTATTTCATTGTTTGTGAAGTTATCTCAAAGAGCAATGTCATAGCCAGCAACCTTAGAGGGCCCAGTAAACTTTGTTTCTTATTTGGTGTTTGATCTAAGCCATCCAGGCCACACCAGGGAAGGTTGTTGAGGGAGCTAAGTCACTAACCTACTTTTGCATTTGTCAACATAAGCTCAAAAACAGTGTTGCCAAATCAGGACCAGTAAATCAAGCTGTAAGGATTTAAAAAACAAGATAAGACTGACAAATCTGCATTGCAAGGAATACTCCATGAAATGTTATACACCTTAACTTTTTCAGTGTTTAACTTTGAATAAATATAAAATATTGTTCAGTAATCATTTTATGTGGTTAGGGTTCACCAGATGTGCTTTATCTAATTCTATAAAGATATATTTCCATGACATTCATAGAGATGACTCTTAACCTATGTCTCTTTTACAGAGGAAAGTACTCAGAGATGAGGGTTCATTCTTCCCTTGCACTAACCATTTCCCAGTTAGAACAATCAGTGCTATCTTGGAAGTATGCGACCAGAAGCACTAAGAAATATGTAAGGCTGTTTGTGGGCAGCTAGCACCAGTATGGTGCAAGAGCGGTATTCAATCACTCTGTCTCAACAATGACAGCTAGGAGAAGGACTCCGTGAAGCTATTCATCATGCTCTGAAATGGCTAGCACTTCACTTGTCAGGAGTTATTTACTAGTGGTTGATGATGTCACAGTTGAGTGAGAAAGAGCTTAGAAGGCTTCTTGACTCTGTTTTGGTGACAAGGTCATTTTGAAAGAGAATCATGAGGTCTTTAGTTCATCCACATCTAGTTCTCGCTACTATGGTGAACTGCGATTGAAACTGGAAAGAGCATTTTCAGAAGAAATGTGGATTGATATTGTTAAAGGATTGAATCTATATCAGGATTCAAACAGGAAAAAAAGACTCATTAAAATATATAAATCATTACAACAGTGTGAAAAGAACTAATTGAAGCACATGTTAAACCTTTCTTAATTAGATATAAATCTTTGTATAAAGAATTTTAACATCTCAATCTGCCTTATGACATCTATCTAGGAATATTGCTTGGTGAGGTTTTTAATTTTTCTTCTTTTCTGTTAAATATGTGATTCTCCAAGTAAAAGGCATTCTAAACAAGTGTACTATGGAAAAGGTGGGTTGGGCTGAAATTTTCTTTGACATCTAAACAAACTTTCTATGAAGTTTTCACAATTGAGTTTATTTTTTTTTTTATTTTTTAAATAGAAATGGAAAAGATTTTGAATATTGATGCTATGTTATATGTTGCTTCATTATATTTACACACTGTATAATGTTCAAATAAGATAAATATATCTATTACTTTCTTTGTGGCTAAAACATTCAAAGCCCTCTATTAGTCTTATCAAGAAATGAAGACGTAGGGGCCAGCACTGTGGTGTAGTTGGGTAAGCCTCTGATTGTGGTGCAGGCAGGTTTGTGTCCCGGCTGCCCCACTTCCCGTCCAGCTCCCTGATTATGGCTTGAGAAAGTAGTAGAGAATGGCTCAAATCCCTGGGGTTCCTGCACTCACACAGGAAATCTGGGTGAACCTCCTTGCTCCTGGCTTCAAATTGACCCAGCTCTGGCGATCATGGTCATGTATGGAGTGAATCAGTAGACAGTCAATCCCTCTTTCTTTGTCTTTGTATCTCTGCCTTTCAAATAAAAATAAAATAGATCTTAAAAAGAAACAAATATAGTGCATTAATCTTCTCAACAGAGCACTCTGTTGTGCAAGAGTGCAAAACATCTTACACCTAGTTATAACTTAGTAACTGTTAACTCCCTAGTCTCATAGTCTCTTGTAACTGTCATACTTTCAATGTCTGTGGGCCAGTTTTTTCTTCAGAGTATACAAATGAGTGAGATCTACCACACAGTACTTATCTTCTCTCCTTGGCCAATTTTACTTAATAGTATAACTTGAAGTTCCATTTATTGTCACCTGTGACAAAATTTCATCATTTTTCATGCCCAGGTAAGTATTCCATTGCATGCAAGTCTCCCCCATCTGCCATCCCTATGCTTCAATGTTTATTTTGGAGCAATTTTCTAATTCTTATTTTCCATTTTTCAGTTTTGTAGGTATAGGGCTTCCTACTTTTCCCTTCCTTTTCTCATTCCCCACACCCCCCCATTGTCCCCTATATTTTACAATGATATAGTCCTTCAGCTGTAGTTGTGACTCCAGCTTTCTTCTCTTTAATTGTATCATGACATTGTAGGTACTAGCAATGGCAGAGAGTCTAGTATCCTGTTGTAAAGGTGTGTTTAACAGTTTTCGTGGGAAACGTCTTTTATTCTGTATTTCTTTGTTTCCTGTTACTCTAGGTTCCCTTATGTTGCTCATTTATGAGATTTTAAGCGTTTACTTGTTTATCTATATGTATCTTTGTTTTGTATTTTGGGTGAGAGCTGTGTTGTATCAGGGAGAACATATGATATTTGATGGTTTATAGTGCTCATTGTAGAGATGTTTCACCTCTATGGTTAAATTTATTTCTTTGTACTGTTTCATAGCTGTAGGAAATAAGATTGCTTTCTTAATTTTTCTTTCAGATAATTAACTATTGGTGTATAACACCATTAACTTTTTCACATTAACTTCTTCATCTTGCAGTTTTTAAAAATTATTTATTAGCTCTAATTATCTTCTTTTGAGAGTCTTTGAATTTTCTAAACAGAAAAGCTCATGTCTTCTGTGGATAGTGACCATGATTTTGAAGCTACCTGGATCTGAGTTTTTCTCTAATAGAAAGAAGACTTTTAATTAGTGATTCAATGTTACTATCTGTCATAGATTTGTTCGATTAATCTGTTTCATCATGAGCCAATCCTGGTGACAATTTTGTGTTCAGGAATTTTCCCCTTTCCTTTGGATAATCAAATTTGTTACCATATAATTGTTAATAATTTTTTTTAACAGTTTTTTGCATTTCTGTAAATCAAGTCACAACACCTCCATTTTCTCTCTGGTTTTATATATCTGAATGTTCTGCTTTTCTTAGCTAGTCTAATTAAGAGTTTATTGATCTTATTTGTTGTTTCAAACAATTAAATCTACATTTCATTATTTTCTGTGTTGATATTAATACGCCAAAATGATTTATTTATACTCTAAGTTTTATTATTTTTATCCTTCCACTAATTTTGAGATTAATTTATTCTTGTTTCTCTAGTTTTATGAGGGGCAATGATAAGATTTTTTAAAAATACTTATTATGATTTGAAAGTCAGAGTTACATAGAAAGGCGAGAGAAATCTTCATTTGTTGGTTCACTCCCTAAATGGGCACAATGGTCAGAGTTGAAATAGTCTAAGGCAAGGAACCAGAAGCTTCTTCTGGGTCTCCCACGTGGGTGCAAGGCCAAAGGACTTGAGCCCTTTTCCACTGTGTTACCAGGCCATAAGCAATGGACTGCAATAATATATTTTAATGCCTTTTAGCTGACTTAATGCGGGCATTGATTGTTATATACTTCCCTCTTAGAACTACTTTTGTTGTATCTCATCGATTTTTATATATGTTTCCATTTTTGTTCATTTCAGAATTTTATTAATATTCTTACTAGCTGCTTTCTTGTTCCATTGGTTGTTCAGGAATCAGCTGTTTATATTTATTCATATATTTTCATATTTATATATATATACATATACACACATCTGTATATGTATATACATACATATGTACTCTTATTTTACTTTGGATTCCATTTACATGGAGTATTTTATTTCGTTCATCTTCTCACTTTATGTGTTTCCTTAGAGTTAAAGTGGATTTTTTGGAGCAGGATACATTTTTCTCTTTTTTAAAAATTACATTTAGTCATTTTGTCCTCTAATTGTAGAATATAATCCTTTTGCACTTAAGGTAATTAATGTTTGGTAAGAGATCACTGCTGCCATTTTGATACTTGTTTTCTAAAATTGCTACAGCTCCCTTTTCTCATTTCCCCTCTCTTATAATCTTTTTTTGTGTTTAAGTTATAAATTTAGTAGTGTGTTTTGATTGCATGTTTATTGTTTCTGGTAAGTCTATTACTGGTTTTAGATTTGTGATTATCAAAAGAGTCTTACAAAAACATCTTTTGTTCCTAGACACTATTTTGAAATAACAATTTGATACTGATTATAAAAATTTAACAGAAAACAAAAAAAATAAAATAAGTAATGCTAATAAATAATTATACTTGTATTCAATTCTTCCCAAATTATATTTTATGTTCCATTTGGCCTCTTACTATATAGCCTACCTATGAAAAATTTTTATTCAGTTGTTATTAGAAGTGTTTTATTTTCAATATTCATACTCAAGAGTTTGTAAACTGTGTATACAATATAAGAACATTTTGAATGTATATGTATGAATGCTTATTTGAACTTTTTTATTTGATATGAAGAGAATAAGAGAGAAAGACACACAAACATACATATATACACAGAGGGAGAGAGGAGGGAGAGTGAAGGTAGGGAAAGAGGGGAATAGAGAGAGAAACACACACACACACACACACACACACACACACACACTCTCTCTCTCTCTCTCTCTCTCTTCCCAAGTACTAGTTCATTTCCCCAGGTGTCCACAATAGCCAGGACTGGTCAGGTGAAAGCCAGAATCTGGGAAATGAGTAGGTCTGCTGCTAACTCGAGCCATCACTTGCAGCCTGTCAAGATATGCACCACAGGGAGCATTGAATTAGTAGCAAAGCCGGGACTCAAAAGTGGGCGCTGTGACATGGAATGTGGTTCCCAACAGTGTGTTGACTGCTGTGTCACATGCCTTCCCGTCTAGTTCAACCTTTGCATATTCCTTCTTATTCATTCATATCTCTTCTTTCAGCTTAAAGAACTCTCTTTAGCATTTCTTGCTAGGCAAGCCTGCAGTTGACACATCCTTTCAGCTTTTCACTGTCTGGCAATGACTTTTGCTCTCTCATATTTGAAGAAAAGCTTCATTGGTTATGATACATTGGCTGACTGCTTTTTTTCCCTTTCAGTGTTGTGAAAGGTTATATCACTCTCTTCTGTAAGGTTTCTGCTAATAAGTCTGCAGTCAGACTAATTGGGACTCTATTCTTTTGTGTGTGTTGAGCATTGAGAATCCTCTTTTAATCTTTAATGCTGGAGAGATTGATTATAATTGTCACAGTAGACTTAGTTGGTTCAATATAACTGGTGACCTTTAACCTTCTTATAGCTATGTAGTTGTGTATTTCTTTAGCATTAAAAAATTTATATTGGTTAAATTCAAAGGCAGAGTGGCAGAAAATAGTGTAAGACAAACACAGAGAGAGACAGAATAGACAGATCTTCTATACGCTGGTGCATTACCCAAATGGCTACAACATACAGGTCTAGGCCAGAGCAAATCCATGAGCCAGAAACTCCACCTTGATCTTCCTCTTGAGAGAAGAAACTATGTGGGTCATATTCAGGTCTCAGTCAACAGGTCCTGTGCATTCTTGGGGGTGTACCCCAAGGTTGACAGTGACACAGTGAAACAAGGCTGTCCATTCAAGGGATCAGTGTTCCCACTTTGTAATGGGATAAGCATGGAGACTTCATACACAGGTTCTGTGCTAAAAGCTGGTGTTGCTGGGATCTGTTGTGCTTTGGGCTTTATCATCCTGGAACTGACTCCCAGGATCACAGGCATGGGCTTCCTTTCAAGTTTCCACATTTGAATGCTAAAGGAAGCATACTGGCTACTCAGTGTGAGTAAGACTTAAGACAAATTTCTAATCTCCACTGTCCAAAGGATGGAGTCTCAATCCACTTTCTGCTAGAAGTTGGGAAGAGTGGCCCTTGGCTACCTTGCTATGGAAAATCCAAATATGTAGTCTGCAAATGTAAAACTGGCTGTTCCTGGTTGACTCCAATTTGGTTTTCAGGAGCTTCTTTCGAGTTTCCCATGCTGTTACAGGGAACCGGGACTTGCATCCTCCTCTGCTTTTCCAGCCATGAGCAGTTAGAAGGATTGGAAGTGAAGTAGCTGGGATACAAAGTGGTGCCCATATAGGATGACAGCCTTTGCAGGCAGAGGATTAACCTACTTTATCATTACTCCAGCCCCATTTCCTTTCCTTTTAAGCAGGTGATTTTTCTCTTTATGCTGCATCAGTTGGACACAGGGGTTTAGTTACGCACTTATGTGAAGTGGGTAACACGCTCCTTCCTACATCTTCAAAGTAACTTCTCTTCTTATACTAAAACCAGGCCTTGTGGCCTCTCACCTGGCTTCTGCTGCTTTTTTGAAGGTGAATTGGTCCACTGATAGCCATTCAAGTTGGTGTCTTTGTGGGGAGATGGTCACTAGGGTGTGTTACTCAGTAACCATTTTATTTCACCTCCTCCGTGAACTTTCTAAAGTCCCCTTTTTACTAACTTTGTATTTCCATAAAAATTTTAAATTTTTTTGGTCTAAATCTCCTTCAGAATATAGAAAACTCAGCATAGATTAGCTGTCTGCAAAAGATAGATTAAGTGATAGGTAAATTCTTACACAATTTATTATGGCATTACTATGAAGAGACTTTATAAACAATATTTGAGTAAATTCAATTATATTTAAATTTTAAATGGCTATAGTTATAGATAGCTTTCTGTAGTCTGCATTTGCTCAACAGTTTTTTAAGTCACAAAAGCATTACACTTGGAAATGAGTTTAAGTTCAAGTCAGTTTGAATTTTCATTTTCTAATATATGAAATGTATGACCCAAGCTTTGAAGAATCTTAATTAAAAAACCTATCATAACTTCCCACTTTGGTTTCAGCTTGTGAGAATAAAATATTGTGTACTTCTCTTAGGTGATAGCCATCTGCTACAGAAACATTCAAATGTCAGCTCATCAGAATTTAAAAGAACTTCCTGAACAGAAGTTCACTGAAATTTAAGAAACTTTGATGGAACTTCTGTTGCAAAATGATGCTTTCTTGACTTTAGGCTAATCCCCCAAACACACCTACAAATCCATCTCTCAAAATGTCTGCTATATAGAAGGAGGTAAGCTGATTTTACAATTTTTATGGCAAAGGTTAAAATAAGTAATTTCCACAACAGCTGTCGACATGCAGTCTGCCTTTGGAGGCTGCTTTCCCTGGAGAATTTTATGTCTTCAAATGTCATAATTAGAATTTCTTCTCTAGTTACTACCCAAAGAAAGCTGGCAGCAGGAGACAGCATGGGTCACATTTTAATTACGAATGCATCCTTCCTGTCTGAAGGGGCCAGGCGCTTATTAGCAGTCATGTCACAGGAGCTCCTCTGTATTGTGAGTAATTAGGTACACTTTTCAGTGAATAAAAGTTGCTTTTAAAAAAAATCAGTAAGATTTATCAGCACATTAAGACTTTTTTTTGCCCCACGAAAAGCTGATGCAGTTCAAAGAAATAGATTTCTAGACAAGTAAAATTGTGAGTTGTGTTCAAGTACTATGGCAGATGTGAATCAACGGGGGCATTTTCATGAGTTCACTTATTTATTTTTGCTCTTTTGTTAAACAAACATTTATTGAATAAGTTTTGTGCTGGACACTGAACTGACAAATGTGGGAAGTGAGTGAAGCAATGCTTTCTTTTTAACTGAATTTGGTCCTCAGTTATTAAATGAGTCATATAATCACCTTATCTCCATGATGTTTTGGAAACAACAAGAAAATAGTAATTCTACTTAAAAAGGTCAAAAAAGATATGACAGGAGAGGTGATAGCTGAACTGAACTATATGGATAATAAGCATCAAACAACTTGATGGAATGACAAAGACTGAGAGAATTCTTGTCAAGGGAAACTGCATCTGTTATAACAAGATTTGGAGGCACTTTGTAGTGTTGTATTGTGGATAAAATGAAAATGCTTTGGGGCAAGTGGTAGCAGGTGCATATTGGTACAGGGTTATGGTTTACTTTAATACAGGCAAAAAGGTAGCTATTACGGGCAAGAAATCTGTCTTCCCAAATTATTACAGGCATGAGAAGATTGATCTCAGACTTTAGAGCATCAGAAAAGACTTTCTGACTGGTGTCCTTTTATCCCAGTTGCCTGTGAAAGTATTATTTTCTTACTTTTTTTCCTGTTGTGCACTCATGCAACAAAATAATATTTAGAGCCAAAAAGAAATGAAGTATTGAGATACCCAAGAATATACATGAATCTCAAAAGCACTTAGCTAAGTGAATGAAGTCACAGAGAAAAGACCATGGCATATATGACTCCTTTGCTAGGAAATTTCAGAAAATCTAAAATAATAGTGATTAGAAAACAAATTGATGATGGCCAGGATCTAGGGGCAGAACAAATGATATTGACAAACCTGGAATAAGAACTCTTTGGAATTATGTAAATGCTGTTCTGGTTACTGTAAAACTATAAATAATCTCTACATCTTACCATATTATTTATTTAAAGTTAGTAAATTTCACCATTATAGCTCAACAGTGCTGACAACAAAGATGAGGAGCATCAGAAACTTTGGGTTGGAATGATGTAACTTCAGAGATGCCAAAGAAGCAATAGACTTTCCAAGGTAAATGGTAACTGCTCTCGTGAAACACAGGATTAAGCTGCTGCTTGCTGCGCTGCTGCATATGGGAGTATTTGTTAGAGTTCTAAAATTGTTCTATTTCAGATCTCAGCCTCCCACTAATGAGTCCATAAAGGCAGCAGAAGGTGGCTGAAGTACTTGGGTCCCTACCACTCACAAAGGAACCAGAGTGAAGTTCCTGGCTCCTGAATTCTACCTGTGCCACTCTCTAATTCTGATCATTTGTGTATCTGATCTCACAGATGAGTATGTTGTCTCTATGCAATGGACTCAAACTAGAAATCAATAAGGGGTCAATAGCAAAATCTCTTGGAAATTAACATCATACTTCTGTGAAATTTGTTAACCAAAGAGAAAGTCTCAAAGAAAGCTTACAAAGTTAATATGTGATAACATTTTTTTTCTATATAACCTGCAAGAAATTAGTCAACCAACAAGTTAAGAATATAGCCTAGACCTTGGGATCTGTACTTTGTTCTTTGCTGCTTTATACAATTACTTCATCCTAAGAGGTTCATCTGCATGCACTTCCTTACAGGCCAAAGGTGTTATAAGTTATTAACCAGCATTTTTGATACATTTGATGTCCTGAAATTCTCAAAGCAGTAAGAGCACTAACTCCAATTGTCTAGTGGGGTTTAATTAATTTGTTTTCCCTTGTAAAGGGCCTGTTTCATGTAGAATCATTATCTCCAAGAAGTCACTTTGAGATAGACTTTCCTTTGAAATTCAAATAAAAATGTTAATGTAAACTACAGGTAAGGATTTTCACATCCCAGTGCAGATGCAAAAATTCACGCTTGGGATGAGCATTTTCCAAAATGGAGGTTGAGATGCTGTGGGAGTGCCCCGTGTAATTTCCAGCTACTCCACTTCCAAGCTAGCTTTGTGCTCACGCACAGCCTGGAAGGCAGTTGCTCATGTACTGGGTCCCTGTCTCCCACATGTTTTCGGGATGTACTCCCAGACTTCTGCTTTCAGCCTGGCCTGGGACTGGCTGTTGGAAGCATTTGGGAGTCAATCAGGGGATGGAAGCTATCTGCCTGTCTTTATCTTTACCGCTGCCTTCCAAATAAAATGAAAATGAGTAATAGAAATATGTGTGAAATGGAAAGAGTAATGAAAAGAATTGCTCTGAGAGTGATCCTGAAACTGAATGCAGGATTCAGCAGCAAGCCTGCAAATTTCATGTGGTGGTTAATATGTAACATGCTGCTGTGGGGAAGAGTATTCTCGCTTTGGAAGCCTGTTTCTGATATTGAGTACAGATGAATGTTTGATAGGACCCACTATCATGCTGAGATGTTTTATTTTTTCTGAGAGTAGCAATTAGATTTTAGATGTGCTGTTGTAGATTCATGATTGGAGAAATCTACAAAGTTGAACTATTAGGCAAGTTTAGGTATTTTTTTATTTGTTTGTTTTCCTTTTCTTTGGTTTTTCATGATGACCAAAATGGAGTTATTTCCTTAATGACAAAATTTATTAAAAGATACAGAGGAAAAACAGATACAGAGATATTTCAACTTTAACTAAATTTCTAGCTGATGCTTCACTTGACAAATTGTGTGTGTGTGTGGTGTTACACATGATGTTATGATATATTTCCATTTATCCTGTTTTTGGCACCTAAATAAGTCCTATAAAAGGAATTTGACATGGTGTCTAGATGGTTCTTTCAAAAAATTTTTTTCAAAATTTATTTGAAAGACAGAGTTACAGAAAGAGGGAGATGATGATAGAGTCTTCTGTCTGGTGTTTCACTCCTTAAATGGTTTCAATGGTTCTGGGCCAGTCCACAGCCAGGAGCCAGGAGCTTTTTGTTTCTCCCACATGGGTGGGTGCAGGAGTCTAAGTAATTGGGTTATTTTCTGCTCCTTTCTAGGCACAATAACACGGAACTGAATTTAAAGTAGAGCAAACCACTACCCAGGGGGATGTTGGTGCTGTAACACAATGCCATTTCCTTCCCACTTCCCTCCCCCTACAGAAATTTCTTAACATGTTTGATTCGCAGGGGCCAGTGTGGTGGCTCAGCAAGCTAATCCTCCACCTTACAGAGCTAGCGTCTAATATGGACACTCAAGTTTGTATTGAACTCCCTGCTTATGGACTGCAAAAGCAGTGGAGGATGGCTCAACTCCTTAGCCCCTGAACCAATGTGGGAGACCTGGTAGTGTTTCTGGCTCCTGGTTTCAGATCAGTTTACTTCTAGACATTCTGGCCATTTAAGGAGTGAATCAGGGGATGGAAGATCTTTCTTTTTGTCTCTCCTTCTCTCTGTAAATCTGCCTTTTAAATAAAAATAAATAAATGTTTAAAAAGATATTTGATTTTTTGGTTTGAAATAAAATTCACTTTTGAAAAACAGTGTTAAGAAAGTGGCAGACACAAAATTGTCTTAAGAATGGTAATATTTTAAAATTAACAATTTTAGGGCCCGGTGCGATAGTGTAGCGGTTAAAGTCCTCGCCTTGAACACGCCGGGATCCCGTATGGGCACCGGTTCTAATCCCGGTGACCCTTCTTCCCATCTGGCTCCCTGCCTGTGGCCTGGGAAAGCAGTTGAGGATGGCCCAAGGCTTGGGACCCTGCGCCCGCGTGGGAGACTCTGAGGAGGCTCCTGGCTCCTGACTTCGGATTGGCCCAGCTTCAGCCATTGCGGCTGCCTGGGGAGTGAACCATCGGATGGAAGATCTTCCTCTCTGTCTCTCCTCTCTGTATATCCGCCTTTCCAATAAAAAAAGAAAAATAAATCTTTAAAAAAATTAACAATTTTATGTCAAGATAACTTTTAACTAAATGACTGTTTTAATTTGAAAACATAAAAAATAAATATATCAATTTAAGTAAATACAAGAAAATTGATTAAATATGTAGAATATGCTTTTCTATTCTTTTTCATTAATGTGTTTGGGGGGATGCATTGACTGATTTTGAGATTTATTTTTTAACAACATTGTGTTTAACTTCACTAGCATGCTGTATCTATAGTTCTCCCAGAATTTTTGTAGTTTCCAAAGCTGATAATGTAATTCCTTTGATAAGACTGTTGTACATTTAATGACTTTTGAAGCTGCTGAAAAGGATATTATTTTTAAACTCCCAATTTCTAATTGCTACAGATGTGGTGATGAATCTAAGATTGCATATATTCATATTATATCCTTTGGCATATTTTTAATTCAGTTATTATGTTATGCTTTTATTTTAGATTCCTTAATACTTGTTCTATAGACGACCTTGCCATTTGATAACAAAAAACAATTCTACTAGTTCCCAATTTTTTAAAGATTTATTTATTTTTATTAGAAAGGCTGACCAGATTTATGAGAGAAGGAGAGATAGAGAGAAAGATCTCTGTTCTGCTGGTTCACTCCCCAAATGGCTGCAACAGCTGGAGCTGAGCTGACCTGAAGTCAGGCGGCCAGAGGTCTCCTCCTAGTCTCCCATGCAGGTGTGGGGTCCCAAGCCTTTGGCAACCTTCACTATTTTCTCAAGCCATAAGCAGAAAGCTAGAAGGGAAGTAGAAGAGCCAGGACATGAATAGGTACCTATTAGGGATGTTCCTGGTGCTTGGCAGATGAGGATTTAGCAACTGAGCCATTGTGTCAGTCCCTATTCTCTAAATTTTTACTTCTCATAGTTTCCTTGTTTTAGTAATCAGGATTTCTAACACAAGGTTAATAGAAGACATATCATAAATGTCATTTTGTCATGATCTTAGCAGAAAATCGTTCAACATTTTGTATTAACTACAGTTATAAATACTCATTTTCAGATATTTCATTGTTCTTGGATTTTCATTATTTTATATTGTTTCCATTTCTACTGTTCATCCCCATCCACTCATTACTGTCTCTTTCCTTTAAATATTTATGAAAGTATTTTATACTTATTTTTACTAATCACAAAATGTGGAATTCTTTTTATGTCAAGGATCTTATCTTTGATTCAAAAATAACATTTTGAATTTTTAAAATTTCTGCTAGTTTTATTGCATACTCTGTGAATATATTATAAATATATTACTGGGGGTATAGATGCATTACAGTATGTATTGAATTTTCCTACTGGGAAATAGATTATTAATGTATTCTCTTAGTCCTGGTGCTCAGGTTTTTTCTTCAACATAGAAGGTATGTTTCAGGTTTTCCCCGTGTCTCACTGCGATACTCTTTCTATGCATTATATTTCATTTTTAGAATAGGGCCTTTCTTTAATATTTACTGAAAGTGTTATGTTTTCAGTGCAGCTACTTCACTGTGGTTGGACTGAAACATTAATGTGTCTCAGAACACACATCTTTGTGCATCTCCATTATGTCACGGCCTCCCCATCAAGGATCCTCTTGCAGCACTCATGGAACCTATTTCTATGCACAAGTAGCCCAAGGACATTTGGAAATCTCAATTCATACTGGTCTCCTTCTTGCAAATCCCAAGCTGGGATTCCCAGAGCCTATGAAACTGTCACATAATGCAAAATAATTAATAAAAAAAATCCCAAGCTGGCTTTGTGTCTTCCAAATGTGGTATTTCTATTTTTGTATGTCAAAAAGAGATGTTTTTTTCATGGTTTGGGAAATTTCCCCAAATAGAAAATGAGGATAATTGGGCATTTGCCTATACATTTCTCTTCTTCAAATATTACTGATTAGTTGCTGCTGTTGTGTCACAAGCAACTAAATCACCACATTTACATTGTCACTTCATCATCACTAGAAGCAGAATCCTTTCTAACTTTCATGTTAACTTATTCTCACAGGATTATTTAGTAAAAAGCTAAGATGTAGCACAGGGCATTTGGCTTGCCAGCTAGCCTGTCAGAGTGTTTGTGTTCCTTACCAAAGTGCCTGAATTTGAACCCTGGCTCAGATCGCAATCCCAGCTTAATGCTAATGTATGCCCTGGGAACAGCAGGTCTGGAATCAAATGGTGAGATCTTTGTCAACTGAATGAGACAACTGAACTGAGTTTCTGGCTTTGAGTTTCAACCTGGACTAGCCACAAGTGTTAGGAATATTGGAGAATATGCCAGTGGATTAGAACTCTACCTATGTTATTCTAGAATCATAACATAAACATTCAAAATTATGGGGAGAAATAAAGCTTAAATTATTTGACTTTCATGCATTTGGAAAGAAACAATTGTGGCACAGAACACATTTACATTGTACTATTTTTTTTAAGATTTATTTATTTTATTGGAAAGGCAGATGTACAGAGGGGAGGACAGACAGAGAGGAAGATCTTCCACCTGATGATCCACTCCCCAAGTGGCCACAACGGCCGGTGCTGTGCCGATCCAAAGCCAGAAGCCAGGAACTTCTTTCCAGGTCTCCCACATGGGTGCGGGGTCCCAGAGCTTTGGGCCATCCTCGACTGCTTTCCCAGGCCACAAGCAGGGAACGGGATGGGAAGTGGAGCTGCCGGGATTAGAACCGGCGCCCATATGGGATCCCGGCGCGTTCAAGGCGAGGACCTTAACCATTATGCTATCGCACCGGGCCCTGCATTGTAGTATTGTTGCATATTAGTAATATAGTAATGCTTTAGACTTTTTGGTCTCCGAAATATTAAATCAGCTAATATATCTCTTAACAGGTGAAGACCTGAAACATAGGAACTGAGAAGCTCACAATAAAAAATTCAAAGGGGCCCTGCCAGCGTGGTCTAGTTTTAAAGTTTTAATCATCATTTGGTGATCTCAAAAGGCAATGTCAAAACCCCCAAAACACTAAATACGATACTCCTTTTCCCCTCTATGTTACACAAATGTAGAAATAGCCTTGCTCCTATATTAGCAAAAAAAAAATTTCACATAACCTAAGAGAGAGCTATATTTGAACTCAGCAGATAGCTGAAGTCTACTTCAAATGACTTTAAACCTAGGAAGAGATCCCTTCTTCCTGAAGACAGGAAGAACGAGCGTCCCGACAGGAAAGCACACCAGAACTGTCAAGTGGAAGACAACTATGTAAGGTTTCAACTAAAATATCAAACTAATTTCCAAAAGTCTATGGTTGGTTAGGTGCGTTGAGAAAACCTTCTTGCTAACCATTCTTCTCCTCATTGTACAACATAACTCTAAAGAACTGAATTTGCTGATCCTTTGACAATACCTATAGTAACAGCAATGTAAGGACACAGTGCATTCCTGATTAGATTGACTGACCACACAAAAGATGTAGCAAAGTAAAAGCCATGTGTGTTTCAAGAAATAGTTGTTATATATTTAAATAGCTACTGTTCTACTCTTAATGACAAGCATTCAGCAAAAATCATGAACAAAAGCCACTAGAAACTTGGTTCAGTGTCAATAGACTTAGCAACCTATAGGACCAAACTCAACAAATGATTCAGTTATAGGAAATACCAGAAAAAAATTTTAACTTAACAACACTTAGCATATTAAAATTTTTTGTGTAAAAGTTGAATGTTATGCATGAAAATATGGAGAATTTTAACCACGGGCTCATAAGAATGTAACCCAGAATTAGCATGCCACAAAAGAATTCACCTTTGATTTGGAAGTAAAGTACAATGCAGTATGCATCCAAATCAAAGATGGACTTCCAATGAAACTGTTGGATATATCTCCACAACAGGATGCTCAACTATCTGCCGCTGCCCATACCTACAATGTCAGAAAACACTTAAATAGCAGAATCATGGACCTGTGACTGCTTATGAAGGACTATATTATAATTCTATGAAGGAAAATCAGTGCAGGGGAAGGAATTTGGGTAGGGAAAAGGTAAATCTCAGAGCCTATGAAATGTATCATACAATTTAAAAATAAAATAAAAGGAAATAGGGCCCAGTGCAGTGGCCTAGCGGCTATAAAGTCCGCTCCTTGAACATGCCAGGATTCCATATAGGTGCCGGTTCTAATCCCAGTGGCCCCGCTTCCAATCCATCTCCCTGCTTGTGGCCTGGGAAAGCAGTCGAGGACGGCCCATAGCTTTGGGACCCTGCACCTGTGTGGGAGACCTGGAAGCGTTCCTGGCTCCTGGCTTCGGATTGGCTCAGCTCCAACCATCGCAGTCACTTGGGGAGTGAATTTTTGGATGGAAGATCTTCCTCTCTGTCTTTCTTCCTCTCCATATATCTGACTTTCCAATAAAAAAATAGAATAAATCTTAAATAAAATAAAATAAAGGGAAAAAAGAATTTACAATTTGAATTGAATGCAGTGAAAACTTATGTGATTAAAATTGTGGAATTCAACTAAATATTTAATGAAAAGCTATGCAACTACATAAAAATATTCCTAAAATTATATCAGAAAGGAATATATATCTTAAACCATTGGGTTTCCATACTTAAAATATTTGGTTTAAAATGGAAATAAAATGAAAATCTCTGGATATAGAAATGATATCATATATATATATAATATTTCTTTCAAGTATGATTATAATTATTTATCAAAGTACCTGAATAAAATCAGTGCCTAAAAAAATTAAAAATTATTTAAGTGTACATGATAGACTAAAATAAACTAGTATGACTGAAAAAGCAAAGAAAAGAACCAGAATAGGTGTGGGCCAGCTGGACTATGCCACAACACTCACTGGCAAGTGCCATGACTGGGTGTGAACAATGTCAGACTGCACTGCGGTACTCCCTGGCAAGATCCAGCGCTGCGAGCAGGCATGAGGGCTCTCATGCTCCTTCTGGGGAGTCAAGATAATAGCACCTGTTGGCATATGTGTGGGCCATGGCACTCATGGACGTGCTGGAGAGCCAGACAGGATCCCAGATGGACTGGGTTAGGCCACCACACATGCAAAACTAGGCCTGGCAATTATACTGGAAGGATTCATAAGGGTCACCCCAGTAGGCTAGGCCACAGTACCCATCAATTCACGTGAGAGTTAGGGCTGGGGGTGGAACTGAGAAGGAGCTGCATCCACCAATATGTGTATTGGCTGGTGTAAGAGACAGACTGTACCTGACCCTGCAATGGCTAGCACATACAATAATCAAATATGAGGTCACCTCAAACCCCAGCCACAGGAAAAATCACAATATATGTGGTCTTACCTTATAGTGCATGAATCAGGGCTGGGCCCCCTTAGTTTCTGATGCCTGTGCAGTGGACAGAATGACCAGATGCACCTGGAGGATAGGACAGCCAGCTCACCTAGGCCAGCAGAGAATAACATGCGCTTCATCAGAGGATGAAAAAGCAGAATAGGTTGGACTTTCTGGCTATCTTTCTAATTTCTGTTGCCATATATTCTATATTTTGAATTCAGAGACAACAGAAATACTTCACCTACATGTGTTCTCTCATGTAGTTTCACTGTCTCTCATAGATCAAACATGTCTATATGACTTCAATTTAGTAGGAATTAAAATGCTCAAATCAATGTGTTTTTTTCAAACTCTACTTAATATCAAGTAAGAACAATGGGCTTTGTTCAGTAATATGTATATGATATATATGTTTGTACCTTTATTTGTGTTCTTACATTAGCTGTAGATTTCTAAGAATTTCAACAGGGATACCTCATTGACTATAGTAACATATTAACTGAATTCCAAACTCCTGTACTCAAATAGAAATGATCCTCTTTTAATATATTCATGTTTTGGTTTTGACTTAACATTGTATTTGCAAAAGATGTCATTTCAGGAAATCAGATACTTTAATTTTTATTAAAGGTTTTTTTTAAAAAGCAAAAAATAATAATTATAATACAGCAATAGAACTTTGTTAGAGGATACAAGAAGTATAGAGATCTTCATATCATGTGGTATCCGAGAGAGCAAAATACTTATTTGATGTGATTGGGCACTTTAATGAATGTAAATTAAAATCTTAATGCTTGGGATAGTTCATGAAATTTGGGTTCTGCCACTAGTGTGGGAGCTTTGGTCTGAGCTACTAGTTTCCAGTTTGGTCCCATTGGTGGGCATTTGGGAAATGAGTAAGCAGAAAAGAGTCCTTTTTCTACATAGTTAACTATTGTCCCCCTGGCTCTTTCATTCATGTTTCCATTTCATGAAGCTCTCTACTTCTAGCCTAAAATGATTTCTGAAAATTCTTACTCAGTCTAGTGGTATAGATTAAAGGGTATTTAAACAATGTAAAATCAGCATAAATAAAAGTCTTAAAACATGCATAAATTAAAAAGAGTGAGAACTCCAGAAAAATGTGACAGAAACTGAACAATGAAAGGATCAGGTATTTTCTGCTTTTCACAATAAAAAGAAAAATCAGATGTTTTAGCAATTATCCCTGATCTCATTAAGAAAACTAGAATAATGAGTAAATGAATAGATAAAAATGCTGAAAATATTACTGTGTTGACCTATGCATATTTTTATTCATAATCCCCCACTTGTCTTCTCAAGAAAACATTTCATAAAAAATACTTTTGAAATACAACATTAAAATGGTGGTGATAGTATAAAGAAGAAAAGTAGATAAACAAGCATTGGGACACAGCAGGAATAAATAAATTTTAAAAAATAGAAGAACAAACAGAGTTCTTGGCTGGCTCTGAGAAATACATCAAGATCAGAGTGTATAATCTCCAACATTATGCTTTCCAAATATGAGATATAGTTTTCTCAACTATGTCAGCAAAAATAAAGCAGCTCCTAGAACGGATTTCAAAATATATTATTAAAATCCTTTAAGTAAAAGTTTTTATTCGACCCTCTCCCAGAAAATATCAAGTCAGCATTGAGTAGCAATCTGCACAGGTCAGCAGGTACTTATTAGATTTTAATGGATTCATTTGCAGAAAAAAATGCACAAGTGTCTGCAATTAATTTAGCATATTACCATGCTCTTACTACGAGCTCCCCAGAGGAAAAGGAAAATGAAAGAATAGGTAGAACACGCTGGTCCTGATTAGATCAAAATTTTAAAAGTTCTTTCTCATAGTCTGTCATGTCAGAGTTTAGTAAAGGACAAGACAAGGCCGATCATAAGTGAAAGCCATTGCCTCAGAATGGTTGTTGATGTCCTCTGCTTGCTTTCTCATTATTCAAAAGAACAAAGAATATAAGAAAAAAATGAGCATGGAAGAAAAATGTGAAATTATTGATAAAAAAACTCTTGCTTTAGTGAATATTATTCAAACTAGAGTTCATAAACAGAGTGGATTGTGAAGTGAATTCAATGGTTGACAGCAAGATATTATGTAAAACAGCTTGAAGCAATGAAAGATGCAGAGTCTTCCAATCAAACAACATGCAAGGTAGAAAACAGGATACAGAGGCACAGATACCCTTGAGAAAGAGACCAGCAATTTTTTCTGGCCGATTTCATGGCCTTTCACTATTTCTGACAGGCTCCTTTCTACCTTGTGATCACAATAATCTCTAAGATTATTCTTGATCACAAAAAAAGGCCAATCTCATTAGTTTCCCGGGGATGGCTTTGTAGACATTTAAATTAGCCTTGCTCCCTAAAATTGGGTTGTCATACCTGATTAAATGAACTTACTTTCAAGTATGACATCCCAGGAAATTCATTGGTTTCACAACCTATTTTTCAAATTGTAAAAAGGTACATTTTTAATGAAATGCTACAAATAATTTATAATTTCCTGAGAATCAGATCTCAACTAAAGATGCTTCAATTCAGTTTATCTGAATAGAGGCTAGTAACTTTTTATATTTTCTTCCATAAGTGAAGAAGCTCTTTCTTCCCACATATAAAATATCTGAAACATTTTTCCATATGTAGAAAAATAGAATATTTCAACCAAATAACCACAATAAAATATCGCTCATCTACGTGAAAACACAGTCTTACAGAGTTAACTATTGTTCCCTGGGTGTTTGGTTAATATTCTAATTTCATAAAGTTCTCTACTTCTAGCCTGAAATGATTGCTGAAAATTCTTATTCAGTCTATTAGTATAGATTAAAGGATATTTACACAATGTAAGATCAGAAGCTTGAACCAAAATCCAATTATAGTATCACCAATATAAAATATCTGAGAGAATAGCTGCGTATGAAGCTACGAAGATTCTCCACTTTTGGAGAAATAAACTTATATCCTTAATAGTACAGCTTTATTAAGGAAGTACTAATACAAAATGGACATGGAAGGTTAGCTTACACATCCAGTTAGAATGGCTATATCACTTGTATAAGTGCTTAGGTCAGAATCCTATATCTGCTCCTGGTTCCAAAAAAGCAGAAAGCAAGAAAGCAGCTGGTGATGGCAAACGTTGTTGGATCACTGCCATCCACGTGAAAATCTTGGATTGAGTTTTCCACTTTTATTTTTTAATTTTTATTTTATTAATATGATGGGAGCACATTTTATGTATTTCATATGCACTTTTTTTGAGAGAAGGAAATCTTTCATCTGTTGATTCACTCTCTAAATGGCCACAATGGCCAAAGTTGGGCCAATCCAAAGCCAGGTGCCAGGAGCTCAGTCTTCACCATGGGAGAAGGGTCCTAAGGACTTCAGCCAACCTCTGCTGCTTTCCCAGGTCAAAGGAAGGAGCTAACTCAGAAGTGGAGCAGCCAGAACCTGAACCATTGCCCATATGGGATGCCAACTTCACAGGCAGTTAAGCTTGCTACATTACTACACTGAGCCAATATATAAATCCAAAGAAAATAAACATATTGTCCTCTTATTCTCTTTACCTCTCTCAATCCCCTTCCTTTTTTCTTTTCTTTAATTTTTGCAAAAACATAATTTCATTCCACTCTATAATCATAGACTAAATACATCATTACTCCTAATATTCAACAAGTAAAAAGTAGAAAAAAAACCACAGTTCCAAAGGATTATAAACAAGGGCTAAAATAACAATCATCACAAAATATCTGTTTCATTCCAATGCATTTTTTGTGTTCTGTATTAACTACTAAATATCAGAGAAAACACATATTTCTCATTTTGGACTGGCTTATATCACTAAACATAATGGCTTCCATTTGCATCCATTTTGCTGCTAAAGACAAGATTTCATTCTTTCTCTGTGGTCAACTGATAAATATGTATGTGTATGTGTGTGTATATATTCTTTAATACATATTCTCTAATATATATTCTTATATAGTTTCTTTAACATGTACATTCTTATTTCATATATATGTATAGATTCTTTAATTAATTGAGTTTTCGATTTCTGGTTTCCGCCTACAGCAGTCTGAGAGGTTGAGGGTATTTAGACAATGAATCAGGAGGTGCAGACACTGTCATCTCTTATCCTGACTCTTACCCTAAGCACAGCAAAAACAAAGCCAGCCTCCTTTCCCTCAAGCCATGTTCAGATTTACATGAGAGATGTCCTGACGCTAGAAAGTTTGCTTAGCTGAATCAATAAACCTGTTTGCAACCTCTTGCTCCATATGTGGATGATTCTGCCTGTCAGTTACCCTAACAGCTAAGAAATCTGATGACTATATCACATCAATATAAAACAGTCAGAGAACATATGAAGAATTGTTTGACTATATTTAACATAGATTATATAGTTAATAGGATAGTGCATTGCTAATAAATTTTTGTGAAATTTTATGGAAATCAGGTACTGGGGAGTTGAGCTAATCAAAATTCTATACTTCTTTGGTCTCATATTTTCAAATACCAATTGCAAAATATTGAGAAATATTTACTTCATAATTATTGTATTTCAGGAAACAAATAGTTACTGAATACTCTCAAGACAAGTGCTTATTCCTGTGGCAAAAATAATGGAGACATCTATTACATCTATGTGTTTGACATAGAGGTTTGAATTAAGATGCAAAGGGAGCTACTTCTTGAATTTACAATGGTGTTTAGTTGTATAATTTTTAAAGTATGTTTTATTCATTTTGCACTATAAGAAAAATCTTGCCCAATATTAAAATCTTGCACATCTATTAAAATATTAAAATTTATAATATCATCTTTTTAATTTCAACTTTTATTTTTCATCTTACTTATAACAGCATTTATCTAAGCTCCTTTTGAAGTGGTTTTCTACTACTTACTTCTCCTGTGACAGAGGAGTTTTCTCCTAATCTACCCAATGCATTCTTCCATAATCTTGATTTCAATTAGCTATTTAGACAAACATAACCCGATATTTTAAAAACTCTAATTCATAGCACAGATCAAAAATTTGAGTTGATGAACCAATTTTTGGGTACACAGATGAACATGAGAAATAAATAATTTTCTTAAGGTAGGAAATAAGGGGTTTATAATCAAACAAAAATTTGGCATACATATATCATGTTTTACTTATGCAAATGGAGTAGATAATTTAATGAAAATAAGCATGAAAACAGTTGGGATTTTTGGTATCTACTACATTATTTTTAAAAATTCTCTTTTTTTAACATTTATTTTTATTGGAAAGCTAGATATATAGAGAGCAAGAGAGATAGAGGAAGATCTTATGTCTGATGATTCACTCCCCAAATGGTTGCAACGGCCAGAGCTGAGCTGATCCAAAACCCAGAGCCTGTAACTTCTTCCAGGTCTCCCACGTGGGTGCAGGGTCCCAAGGCTTCGGGCCATCCTCGACTGCTTTCTCAGGCTACAGGCAGGGAGCTGGATGGGAATTGGGGCTGCTGGGATTGGAACCGGCAACTGGGGAGAATCAAGATGGCGGAATAGGGTAAGGATACGTTTAAATGGATGGAGAAACATTTAATCAGAATGAAGCAGAGAGGACATATTCCAGGAAACAGTCAAGGACAGAACAACAGCAGAGGGGTACCTGGAGACTGACAGACACAGGAAAGCAGCTGACACAACGGTGTGCTGTTGCAGTGAATGATACTCCAGTGGCATTCAGCTAATGGCGATCTGAACTCCACCAGCAGTCAGAACTCCACCAGCAACCAGGTGGGAAGGGACTTATACTGGGAGCTTGGGAGGCAAACCCAGACAAAGAACTGTCCGTCCGGCTGGTCTGTTTGATTTGACCAGGAGCAGAGACAGAGCAGCAGATCCCAGACGGACAGTGTGAGAACAGGGTGGATTTCACAGCCCGGTCGGACCCCTAGAGCCAAATTGGACGCCATTTTGCATAAGGAGGCAAAGGGCAAGGGAAAGGACTGAGCATACACAGAGCTGGGAGTGAACTCATTTCTGGCTCAGTGAGCTGCAGCAACGTGGCATTCTACAGGTTTCACCCAAGACAGGTCTGGGTAGCCCTAAGACCTAATGGTCAACAGATCAAGAACTGAAGTAGTGGTATGTCAGGCGCCATTTTGTACACTGTGGCAATAGCTTTAGGACTGCAGGGGACAACAGTGAACTGTGCATGTGCTGAGCTAGCGAGAACTCACTGAGGTCCGTGGATTGCACTGGTCCTGCAGGGAAATAATACTGACTGTGGCATCATACGGGTCAAAATAGGTCTGTGTGGCACCCAGATCTAACGTCCAACAGGTTCTGACAAGATCAGCGCCCCAACAACCTAACTATATAGGACACCTGGTGTCTCTCTGATCCTGGGACCTGCTCCAACCAAAAGTGGAAGAAAGGTTGCAGAGACAACGGTGCAGCCTCAGCACGGTATCACAGGAGGTGGAGAGTAGTGAGACAAGAGCTGGGGCTGTGGAGACCATGATGGAAATCTAACATAAGAACCCAGATCTGGAACTCACTGGAGGTTGTGGCACAAGTAGCTGCAAGCAAAGAGTTGTGTGCCAACTGCAATAAGTAAAATTGCATTGTAGACCTGTGGGTGACAGAGTTTAGAAACCTGCCCCAAGGAGAAGACTCTGCTAACCAGAAGTACAATGACCAAGAGTAAAAGAAGAGGCAAAAGGCACAATGAATATTACTAAAAACTCCCCTGCAAAGGAGCAAAACCCTATGCCAACCTCAGAGTTAACTGAGGAAGACATCGAGAAAATGGGGGACACAGAATTCATAACACTCATTTTAAAGCTTCTGATCAACAATGAGAAGCACATACAAGAGTGTAAACAATTTAAGGAAGCAATAAAGCAAATCAAGGCTGGTATATCAGAAATTAAGAACACAGTAGAGTAAATTAAAAGCACAATGGAGAGTCTCCAAAATAGAATGAAGCAAGCAGAAGAAAGAATCTCAGAGTTGGAAGATATTTCCTATCATCAGGGGGAAGCAAACAAAAAACTGGAAGCAGAGTTGGATCAGGCCAAAAAAAGTATTCAAGAATTGAAAGATACTATTAAGAGGCCAAATATAAGAGTTATGGGAGTCCCAGAAGGTGCAGAAAGAGAAGCTGAGTTTGCAAATGTATTTAATAAAATAATACAAGAAAATTTCCCTAATCTGGAGAAAGAATTGGGAAACAAGATCCAGGAGGGGCACAGAACTCCCAACAGGCCTAATCAAAAGTGATCTTTACCACGACACATGGTAATCAAGCTCTCTTCAATTGAACATAAGGAAAAGATCCTTAAATGTGCACGTGAAAAAAATCAATTGACATATAAAGGAATGCCAATTAAACTCACAGGAGATCTCTCACAGGAAACTCTACAGGCAAGAAGAGAATGGAGGGACATATTCCAGATTCTAAAAGAAAAAAATTGTCGGCCTAGGATAACATATCCAGCAAAGCTTTCTTTTGTCTTTGAAAATGAAATAAAATTCTTCCACAGTAAAGAAAAGTTAAAAGAATTTGCCTCTTCCAAACCTGCCCTACAAATGATACTTCAAGATGTTCTCTTGGCAGAAAACAGGAATAGCACCTACGAAAACCAAAGGCAAACAGGAAGAACATCCCAGTAAAATGACAGCAGAAGACTAAACCAATGAACAACCCAGTCCTAAAATGACAGGACCAAATTACCACCCATACGTATTAACCCTGAATGTAAATGGCTTAAGCTCAATCAAATGTCATAGATTAGTAGACTGGATTAAAAAACAAAACCTATCTACTTATTGTCTAGAAGAGACACACTTCACCAACAAAAATCAGCAGAAACTACATCGCATGAGTTTTGTTGTTTTGTGTTAGTTGCATCTCTTCAAAACACTTTCTTCTGATTTAATCATTCAATGACTCATAGATCATACAGTAGCATCATTTTCTGCAAGAAGTTTCTTGATTTTCATTTCTTCAGCTACATGTTAGTCATTTAGTAGCATGTTATTTAACTTCATGGTGTTGTTATTTCTTTTTTCTCCCTGATGTTGATTTTGTTTTGTGGTTTTTCATTTCAGGGGATGTATAGTAGCTGTGTAATGGAGACTGTCATATCTAGTAATATGTCATTTAACTTGATGGCATTGTAAATTTCTATTTTTCTTCCTATTATTGATTTTGTATTATTACTTTTCATTTGAGGGGATATACAGTAGCTGTGAAATGGAGACTAACATCCAGATGTGAGGATACAATGTAGTATGCATTGCTACTTCCAGACAAAGATGGACTTACAATGAAACTGTTCACTATATCTTGACAATAGGATGCTGGACTCTCTGCCATTGTTCATGCCCGCAATGATGGACATATGACTGTGTATGAAGAACTATATTTTAGTAATGATACAGAGGAACTAGGTGGGGGGGAGGGAATTGGGGAGAGTATAAGGGAAATGCCAGGAGCCTATGGAATTGTATAATAAAATGATAATAATAATAATATAATGTTTAAAAAAAAAAAAGAACCGGCGACCATATGGGATCCCAGCATGTTCAAGGCAAGGACTTTAGCTGCTACGCTATCATGTCAGGCTTTAAAAAATCTTTTTTGGATTATGCTTTTCTTATTTCATTTTGAAATAATTTTTTTTCTTTATTTTGAGAAATTCTAATACGACATATTATCCACCTCTGATAGTAATCCCATCTCTTTACTGTGATTTTATGAAAACAGCTAATTAATTCACAACCTTAAATTGGTGAGGAAAGTAAATAGCGTGAAAGATTATAAACATTTGGGTTGGGAATCCAACACCTTTAAATCAAAGTGTTTAGGTTTGACTTGTTATAATCCAAGAAAGAACTGTAGGCCGTTTACACAAGTGACATGTTTCAGAACAAATTGATGGCATATGTATGATAAATTCTTTACTTAGACATTCCTGATATTTACTGGAATTAAGTACAGCAAATGTCACATTAACATTTGGCAAGTAAAAGTTCATATGAGTGGTTGGAGAAAGAAAGTAGTCTACAATTTTAATAGAATTTGTGTACACCCAAGAGACCTAAAAAAAGCTATTCAATATTTTTATTTATATACTGACATGGTACATGTGGATGCATTTAGAATGAATGACTCAAAGTAAAAATCAAGGAATAATAAAAATGATATTGTTTCCCTTCTTTATAAATCCTAAAAATATGTGTTTCATTAGAAAGATGTGCATCAAAGTTTCTTAAGGTTTCATGGAGAAAATAGAACAATAGTAGGAAGAATTTATACATGTAGAAATAATGTTATTATATATTGTTTATAACGGTCCCTAATACACAAAAATACTAGTCTCTGTCATCAGAAAATCCAAAATTCACCAACTGTATCTATAATATTGTCCATATGACCATAGTAAATTAATATCAACATTTGAATAACAGTTTATATTAGGTTTATAAAGAAAATATAATAGTTGAAAGGATATGGAAAATATCACTTAAAATATTGGAACTTTAAATTCAAACAGTTAGTGCACAATTTTTCCCAACCCCTTAACATCTCTGATATTCCCCTTTTGATAAAATGTCCACTTTACAGACTGTATTTTTAAACAACCAAAGTGTAAACATTTTATTATTGTAGTAGAATTTGTTTCAGCAATGTTCAAAGACATATGGGATTGGGAGGAGAAAATAAGTGCATAGTGCAGTATTAAGTATGTAACTATGATGTAAAACAAAAACGTTATCTCAAAAAATTAAAACGGAAGGAAAGAATAAAGAAAAAGAAAAATAAAGGAGACATTATTATTTTAATTGTACATATGAATTTCACTTATTAAAGTTTCTGTTCTCTTTATATTGACTTCACATTAGCAGGAGAAATCATAAGAGGAAGAAAACAGTTTCCAGGCAAAAACACATCACAGATGCAACAGTATGTAATTCACAACTGTGCTTTTCACCCTCTGCTTAGCAATAAAAAACCAAACCTCACAGTCAGGTTAGGAGTTAAAAGGTGAAAGTTATACAACAGCAACAAAAAGTTGATGATCTTGGTATGATAAGAAGATGATTTCAGCAGAATCCAGATTTTTTCTAGCATAAATGTGTTCCTTTGACCAAAAGACTGTACCAATTATCCAAAAGGAAAGTGAAGCCTATTTAGCATAAGTAGATAAAAAACAGCCAGAGTTTCTGATAAATTATAGAAGCTGTACTCTTATTTATGTTCAGATTTGTAAGTTAAAAATCTCAGAGCATAGTTCTCATTTTTGTCTTTTCTGTATTTCTGGGAGGATTTTGTGGTATTTTCTTCATTTTGCCTCACTGATAAAAATGACTCAATGTGGAAGAACTCTGTTTTGAATAATCCCTTACTACTCAAGATAACATTGGTAGAGGACATTTATAAGTTAAATAATGTCATCTTGTTTATTCTTTGGAAAACATGACCTCCTGTGCTCATATGAAAGAAAAGCAACTTCAAAAAATAATTTCTTCTACTTTAAACTATTAGGTTTATTGCAGTACTCCAAATAAGAATTAATTGTTCTATACACTATGAAATCGTGATCAAACATCTGTGAAATAATGTTCATTGTCACTTTAGTACAGTTACTAAAAAACGTGAATGTTGGGCCTGACACGATACCCTAGCAGCTAAAGTCTTTGCCTTGCATGTGCTAGGATCCCATACGGGTGCCAATTCTAATCCCAGCAGCCCCAATTCCCATTCAGCTCCCTGCCTGTAGCCTGAGAAAGCAGTAGAGGATGGCCCAAAGCCTTAGGACCCTGCACCCATGTGGGAGACCTGGAAGAAGTTACAGGCTCTGGGTTTTGGATCAGCTCAGCTCTGGCCATTGCAGCCATTTGGGGAGTGAACCATCAGATGTAAGATCTTCCTCTCTGTATATCCTGTTCTCTATATATGTGCCTTTCCAATAAAAATAAATCTTTTAAAATTTTTTTTAAAAACATGAATGCCTTGCCTATTGCAAGGTACGACAAAAAATGCCATCATTTATCCAGCACATTGCACTAAGTACTTGAAAAACTTTTTTTAGAATAAATGTAAAATAAGTTAATAAGAATTATGTAGTATTAACTCCGTTTGGGGGAAATGTAATAAGCTGTGAAATCATTATGCATATGTGCAAATATAGCTTACCAGGATTCAGCATACTATAAAATTATGAAAAAATGTTAGAGATATGGATAATATGGAATATCAAATATTCCATTGGAATATGAAACATCAAATCATAAGTCTTGTTTTCCTTAAGTAAGTATGAAATAAATGACCTAAAGAAGAAAGCAGAAACTTAATGATACTGAGGAAAAGAACATAGGTAACAATGTTATTAGACCAGAAACTTTTCAGTAGTTTTTAACTAAAAACCAGCAAATGAATACCCAGTGAAAAACAAGTTGGAATCACAAAATGCCTCCCCTCAGTCCCATACCCCCTGAATGAGTGAAATACCAAGATTCAAACCAACATGGTCATAATTCAGTAGAGGATGGATAAAGCTCACTTGCTGCCCATTGGTGAACTATATTCTCCAATCTGAGGAAGTTTCTAAATTATAAAGGCCTTCAAAAAATGAAAAGAAATATATTATTGCCTGTTAATGTACATTTTGTGTTTAGGATAATTTGGGAAACATTACAAAACATGATTTGTGGATTCAACATTTTCATACTCATGCATATAGATTTAAAACTCAAGTAACATCTATCAAAATTACATGATGTTCTTGTTTACATATGTGAGTATGATAAGACTGGGTTTGAAAACTTCTGTTGATATTATTCATTACTATTTTAGAAGAACATGTTAGTAATGATATATATTCATTAATTAGTCCAATGGAAGAATGGTGATACAAGTTGAAAGATGGTTTTTCTCTCTCAAGGAATAAAATTTGAAAACTCATTTTCCCACACAATTCACATTAAGTGAAATACTTCTACAATGTGTTGGATTTGCATTGTGGCTGATGAATGAGGTGTGCCACTTCACCATCCATGGGGATGAGAGTTGAGGTGTGAACTAAAATACAAACTCAAAGCAATTAATCAGAGCCCACTTATTCCAAACATATCTCAAAAGAAAGCCACACTAAAACTCACTTAACTTGGTAGCAAATTAATTTATATGTTTGCTGTGGAAGGTTGATGAAAGTTGCATTGAATGTATGCATAAGTGAGGCGTATACCACACTTTGCTCATTCACTCTTTTCTAATGACTATGCTTAATATACTGAGGAACTTTAATATTTATTATAATTATGCAATGGATACATCCAGATATTAACATGGATATCTTTAAACTAGGTAACTAAAATAGTTAGCTTGTTAAACCCCAAAAAACATGTTGTAAATACCAAAGGAGCATTGAAATTGAACATAAGTTCACATGCCTGAAAGTTTTTTCACCCAAACATAAATTTTGAACTTCTCTGAAAAAGTCAAGTGTGGGAAGTTGGAACCAAATTAGGACAGCCTGGAGAGCAGGTGACTCGTTTTAGATGAGGCACATATCCTACAGTTTGCAGGTCCTAAAGTTTGTGCACAAGGCCAGCTTCACTCAATTACATTATCTGCTTGACCCATTAGACCCTAGATTTCAAATTTTACCAACCAAATTGAACTCCAAACAGACAGATATATTCCTATTAACAATGTTAAACTGCCATAAAATATTTCAGTTAAGTCTTCATTTTTAATTTGGATGCATAATGGATGCCCATGTCAATAATTATTTCATGGATGTAAGTGATGACTTTTTTATGAGAAAAGCAAACAATACATAAGTGTATGTTGAAAGATTTTGTTTCTTAAATACAAAATTTATTCTTCATGATAATTTAAGGACATTAAACCTAAAATATTTGATAAGTTATAATTCTAAGTAAATTATCTTGTCATAATAACTTCATACTTTGTGTATTATCATGGTATTTTATTGAAACAGATATGTTTAACAAGCTAGAAATTGATACATAAATAATGATTTTTTTCGTGTTCTTTGTAATTAAAATAGATCTCTCAAAGACAATCACATGAAAAGTTAATTTTTAGTAAATAGAATGTGAAAGCATTAAAAGAAAATTACTCTTCTGGGAATGAGTATAGACAAACAAGGGGGAAATAAACATCATTTTCAGACACTTGGAGAGAGGTGAGGGATCTCTTGGGCTGGTTTTGTAGTTCAGTGGGTTAAAGTCATGCAGTAGCACCAGCATCCTACAGGAGTGCCAGTGTATGTCCCAGATGCTCCACTTCTGATACAGCTCCCCGCTAATGACAGGCCTGGGAATGCAGTAGAGGATGCCTCACATCCTTGGTTGTGTCAAACTTGCATCCTTCTGTTTCATTCCCCAGAAGGCATAGTATTTTCTATTCTTGTATGCCATTATCAGCTTCACTCAATAATTATATTACTATAACTGATTACAACTTTCAAAATACTAGTATCTCTGCACCTGAATTAAAATACCCATATGCCAAACAAATAAATAAAACAAACCTTAGATTCCAGAAAAAGGATCGTGTTTATAGAATGTTAAAAGAAAATGATCCAAAGTAATATAAGAAAGTGATTAATTGGACAAGAGTACAAAATTGTCAGTTTTTGTCAGTGACACAGAAAAAAATGAAAAATGTTTTCCATTCCTTAAATTCTGGTTTTCTTTCAATTACCACTCAGTCCTAATGGAAATTATAATTCTTATGAAAAAAATAAATGTATAAACCTATATCCACAGGAGTCCTCTTTTTCTGTAGTTTTTCTTTCCACAATTTCAGTTACCCATGATCAACTACATTCTGAAAATATTAAATGTAAATAAGCAAGTCTTAGTTACAAATGACTGACTGAAATATTTTTATAATTTTCTAGTCTGTTAATATTATTGTCAGTCTCCTCACAAGCAATAGCATACATATTTACAGGTAACATATAGTAATACAGGATTCAATATTATCTGATTGCAACCATCCACAGAACATCTCGGTGTGTATCCCCCGTAAAATAAAGAGGACTATTGCCTTTGGAGAAAACAGAAACACACATTCCACATTTTCTCCTTTATATGTCAGAGATAAAATAAAAAAATTAAAAACAAACAAGAAAGAAATGTGTGCATAAGAATTGCTATAAATATAGTCCTGTTGAATTTTTTCATACCTTTTTCAGACAATAGTTATGAATGATATACAATTGCAGTCTACAATGGCCTGTGATTGTCCTAAAATTAAAATTGATCTGAAGGAATTTCACATCTTTTTACAAATTATCTCTATTTACAGGCCTTATAGTCTTATGTTGTATATTGATTTATTGTAAATCATCTAGCTGGAAAATTTCTTGAAGGCTGGACCACCACCTTATTTGTTACCATTATCTAAGAGTAGATAACATAACACCTTTTTTTTTTTTTTTTACAATTTTATTTATTTTTATTGGAAAGGCAGATATACAGAGAAGAATATCTTTCATCCAATGATTCACTCCCCAAGTGGCCACAACAGCCAGAGCTGAGCCAACCTGATCCAAAGCCAGGAGTCAGAGTTTCTTCCAAGTCTCTCACGTGGGTACAGGGTCTCATGGCTTTGGCCCGTCCTCGACTGCTTTCCCAGGCCACAAGCAGGGAGCTGGGTGGGAAATGGGGCCACCAGGATTAGAACCGGTGCCCATATGGGATACTGGCGCATGCAAGGCAAGGATTTTAGCTGCTAGGCTACCACGCCAGGCCCATAATGTAACACCTTTTATAGTAATTTTCTGTAGATGCTTACTGAATGCACATGGATTATTTTTGTGTCCAGTTGGAAAGGAACACAAACTTGAAAGGATGACTTCACACAGAATGATAATCATTCCAGTGTTAAACCAAGGAGATGAAGCATAAATGAATTTGTCTTAATAACAACTAGGAGGAAAAAGAAATCTATGCATACCTTCTCTTAGAAATGTACATGTGACATGCATGCGTACTTGATTTTCTATGCCCAATAAGCATTCTATATCCAAATCTCAAGGCTCTTCTTTATATTCATAAAATTTAACTTTATAATATCTTAGAGGGAAAATGATAGCATAATTATTAGATATAGCTCCCACAACAAAATATCTTCTTTTGGATTCACAAAGCATCAGCTAATTTTTGTTTATATTTAAAATGATATAGCATCAGGCCCGGCGGCATGGCCTAGTGGCTAAAAGTCCTCACCTTGAACACACTGGGATCCCATATGGGTGCCAGTTCTAGTCCCAGTAGCTCCACTTCCCTTTCAGCTCCCTGTTTGTGGCCTGGGAAAGCAGTCCAGCATGGCCCAAAGCCTTGGGACCCTGCACCTGTGTGGGAGACCTGGAAGAAGTTCCTGTCTCCTGGCTTCGGATCAGCATAGCACCGGCCGTTTCGGCTCACTTGGGGAGTGAATCATCGGATGGAAGATCTTCCTCTCTGTCTCTCCTCCTCTCTGTATATATCTGACTTTCCAATAAAAATAAATACATCTTTAAAAAAATGGTATAGCATGGCACTTAACTACAAATATTATCAGTTCTAAATGTAGTCTATAATTCACATATTCCACTATTTAAAACCTATCTATAGGCCGGATGCGGTAGCCTATTGTCTAAATCCTTGCCTTGCATACATCAGGAACCCATATGGGTGGTGATTTTTGTCCTTTCAGCTCCCTGCTTGTGACTTGGGAGAGTAGTCAAGGACAGCCCAAAAAGCCTTGGACCCTGCACCCATGTGGGAAGCAAGAAAGAAGCTCTGGGCTCTTGGCTTTGGATTGGTTTAGCTCCGGCCCTTGCAGCCACTTGGGGAGTGAACCAGCTGACAGAATATCGTTCTCACTGTCTCTCCTTATGTCTGTAAATCTGACTTTTCAATAAAAATAAATAAACATTTTAAAAATCTATGTCTTTCAACTAAGTAAGCCAATTATGCAGTATGACTCATAATCAACCTTTATTAGGACGTTTCTTTGCTCAAAGCAGCAGCCATTCTGTGTATTACATGACCCTGCTTCCTTACTATACTTTATTCCAACAGGGCCTTGACTCAAGAGTCACCAAGGATCATGTAGATACATAGAACAAAATTAAAAAGCAATTGGAGTGATCTAAAATAAAATGATCTGCCCCCCCAAATGATGATAAAGTTATGTAATTAAGGTCTGTCTGTCTGCAATGTGAAGTGCAAATACTATCAGAGAAGTGTTAGCTGAAGAAAAGATAAGAACATAAGGTAGACAATGAAAATACACAGTCCATGAATAAGAAGTAGTTTAGAGTAATATCTGCCTGCTCCTTCGTAATCTTGGGAAAAATAATGATAATAACAATACAATGATGAAAACTAATGTGTATTCTATAAGTTATTTGATAATGAGAAAATACTTGTAAATCTCTCAGCAAACCAGCATAGCTGCAAGTGCAATTAAAGTTAATTGTTGCTTGACTGAAATTATATTCTAGTTTTTGTAACTTTCTGCCTGTAGGCCATGAGATTCTTAAGGACAGGAACTGTTTTACTCAAATTTATATCTGCATTTAGTATCACACAGCTAGATGAAAGCTTAGCACCTTATAGATACTTAAGCAAAATAACATTTTCTTTTCCTTTTCCAAATCTTCCTCCCTTTTCCTTATGCACTCACCCACTTATTCATATCTGGTAAATTAAGAATATTGGTGTGCTTCAGTATTAGCTCATTTTAAAAGGTGTTAAACATCAACCTATAACTTCCTTACCATGATAAGATGTGTATATATTTTGAGACGTCCCAATCTGATGTCACAGTCAATGAAATGGCATCATCTAGATTTCCACAATAATGGAAGCAAGACAAATAAGGAATAATCAAGCCATAGTATTAATGAGAACAAGAAGAATAACTTCTTATTATAGTATCTTGTAGGGTTTTTACAATGCATAAAATATAGTAATTTTAGTACTAGGAAGAACTTTAGAGTTTACTTAGTTCATTAATTTATAGAAGAGGAAACTAAGATTCAGATAAAATAAATAATTTATAGCACATTGGAGAGCATGGTGTTGAAAGACCTGATACTTAAACACATGGCCCCTAACAAGTATAATGATCTTTCCTCTGCGTTTCATTACATAAAAGCATATCATATATGTACAAAATTAAAACTAATATAAAACATTTATGCCATTTCAAAGACTACACTTACAGAATTAGCTTTAATTTTAGTAAAGGCAAGCAACTGCCTAGTGTATCCTTAGGGAGAATACAATATGAGCAGCAACACTATTGCTTTCCATCATTGTTCATAAATGTAATAAATTACTGATGAATATCATAGATGTCAACAAGAATGATCAACTAATAACTCATAGTACTTTCATTTATTTGATTTACACATATAGTTAGAGACAACCTTTATAGAAAAACATATAATAATTAACCACTTGTCAGAACAGCTAAATGTCATTATAAAATAAACCAGCAACCAAATCCTTTGGGACAACTTTCATATGTCACTAGTTCTCCTGGGAAGGGAGTTTTTGGACGCACCAGTTTGCAAAATATAGCCAATGCGCCTGGTTAATAGAATCAATATATGTCACTTATGAAGCTAAGATTAATAGGCTGGTATAATTTTGAGATATAATAGGAAATAGCAAGCAAATGAAATTTAGGAACAATATGGATAAGAATTGGTTGTTAGAAATAGGTCAAAATCACAGTAAACAGATAACATAAACCCTTTATTTCTCTCTGCTCTCCTATATCATTATCATTTTCCATTATATATTTTCTTTGTTTTCCATGTAACTCAACTCTATTTAACTTGTTACATGGCTTTATACACTGTCAATGGCTCTTCGCCTTCTATATACTATAGTGTTATCACAGTCAAACTAAACATTTATTCTTTTTTTTCGTGTTTTTTTTTATTAATTATTTTGCATTATGTGACAGTTTCATAGGGTCTGGGAATCCTCCCACCCCTCCCCACACCCCTCTCCCCTGGTGGATTCCTCCACCTTGATGCAGTATTACAGTTCAAATTCAATCAAGATTCTTTCCTTGCAAATGTATACCAAGCACAGAGTCCAGGTACTTGTTGTCCAGATAGGTTGAACAGTTTCTTGGGAAGACTATTTCTGGTCCGAAGTTAGAGCTGGTAGAATATCATCCCAGTCAATTAAGAGTCCCAATATAACATCAACAGAAATTTGCAACATTATGGAATTGACATGTAAACATTTATTCTTATTGCTTAATCATTTAGTTCCTATTTTAGCTATATTGAACTTTTTTATAGTATCTTTTTCTGTTTTTTTAAAGATGTATTTATTTTTATTGGAAAGGCAGATATACAGACAGACAGAGATGCAGAGAGGAAAGATCTTCCACTTGCTGATTCACTCCCTAAGTGGTCACAACATCCAGAACTGAACCAATCCGAAGCCAGGAGCCAGGAACCTCTTCCAGGGCTCCCACATGGGCGCAGAGTCTCTAGATTTCGGGCCATCCTGTACTGCTTTCCCAGACCTCAAGCAGGGAGCTGGATGGGAAATAGAGCAGCCAAGACAGGAAATGGTGCCCATATAGGATGTCGGCACATGCAAGGCAAGGACTTTAGTCACTATCTGTCGCACTGGGCCCCATAGAATCTTAATAGCTAACTTCCTCTAGTTCTAATGCTACTCATACATTTTGAGATACTGTTTTATTCAAATTTCAAGTAATAAACACATTATTATTAACTACAGCGACCATGATATACATTAATCCTGAATTTATTCACCTTATAATCGAAAGTTTATACTCCGTTACACCTTCTCACTTTGCTAAACTCATGCCCAAAAATCAATGTTCCACTTTTTATGATTCAGATTTTTGATTCCACATGTATATTGACCTCATAAGCACTATTTTGTCTGCATTTGCATGGTTCATTTAGCATATTATCCTTCAATTTTATCCACATTGTTACAAATGACAGAATTTCTTTCTTTTCATGCTTTAGTACTATTTCATTGTGTATGTATGCTTGTATGTCACCTTTCTTTATGTATTTGTCTGTTGACACTTAGGCTGATTCCATATCCATGGGTATTGTGAACATCAGAATGAACATGGGGATGTAGTTATACCAATTTCAATTCCATAGTACATATATTCAGAAGTGGAACTGTTACATTACAAGTTTCCATTTTAATTTTTGGAGAATATTTCATACTGTTTTCTGTAATTACTCCATAACTGTAGTCTCATGAGCAGTGTCACCCCATACATTTGTTACCTCTTGTGTCTTTCATAATACTCTTCCTAAGAAGCTGATGTTATACTTCAGTATTGCTTTCATACGCATTTCTTTGAATATTAGTGATGATGAGTATATTTTCATACACCCATTGGTCTTTTGTGTAGCTTCTTTGGGGAAATGTAGAACAGTAGTACAAAAAATTAACAAAAATACGTTTAAAATTATTATTTTTCATACCAACAATTTAAATGTATGCATATAAGCATTCTTCAAAGCATGCGGGATAAACAGGTGTTAGGAAAAACTGCATGGATATCAAATCTTTTGCCCATATTTATCTGATTCTTTGAATTTTTTTTAAAGATTTATTTATTTATTTTTATTACAAAGTCAGATATACAGAGAGGAGGAGAGACAGAGAGGAAGATCTTCCATCCGATGACTGACTCCACAAGTGACTGCAATGGCTGGTGCTGCGCAGATCCGAAGCCAAGAACCTGTAACTTCTTTCCGGGTCTCCCACAAGGGTGCAGGGTCCCAAAGCTTTGGGCCGTCCTCAACTGCTTTCCCAGGCCACAAGCAGGGAGCTGGATGGGAAGTGGGGCTGCGGGGATTAGAACTGGCGCCCATATGGGATCCCAGTGCGTTCAAGGTGAGGACTTTAGCCACTAGGCCATGCCGCCGGGCCCATCTTGTTATTTTATAAGTCTTTACTATTTTGGCCTAATATTGGGTCTGGAGACTTCCAAGAATTTGTCGTTAATAGTATTTGTTTCTGTTCCACACCTTTCTAAATCAGCCAATTACAACAGCACCTCTGAAGAAGTGTACTGTGAAGACAAAAATTTTGCCTTTCAGACTTGGATTGTGTTTGTTCTGTAGTGGTGAAATCTAGGTACAATTTCATATAATTTAAATAGCACATATGTGTTTAGGCTGGCTGCACTTGGCTCAGTCTTTAATGTTAAGAATGATACATTTGACTTACGTTGTATAAAACCTGTGGGTTAATTTGGACTTGTTATTATTTACTTGGGAGCTAAAGAGACAGAGCAACGTGGATAGACAGAAGCAGAGTTTCAGACAGAGAAACCAAGCTCCCACTTGTTGGTTCATGTCCTACATGTCCACAAAGGCAGGGCCTCCAACAGGCCAAAGCTTTGAGTTGGGAACTCTATCCAGGTCTCTCTTTTGAATGGCAGGGAGCCAATCACTTGAGTCATCAGCATTGCCTGACACTATTAGTATCTTAGTCAGCAGGAAGATGCATGCAGCAGCCAGAGCTGAGCATCAAACTGTGGTTCTCCAATATGGCACATGGGGTCTTACCTGGTATCTTAACAGTTAGGCAAAATGTAGAACCCTACTAAAGACCCTTCTAAAGATGAACTAGAAACACATTTTAGAAAACAGTAACATCTGTCTTTACAATTTCTCAGTTGTGAATATTATTTAGATTAATTTTGAATGTGATGTGATGGAGACAGAATGATCAAGTGACAGATTTGGGATACAAATACAAATGTTTCTGCATCCACCTCCACGAATTCATTCTATTAGGCAATGGTAGTGTGACAGCTCAGACACTAAAAAAAGATAAGCTACAAGAAGGCTAGATCTGAAACATATCTGGGAAGTGTCCACAACTTTGGGTTCTTAGAAATACCTAGAGTTTCTGGAAAGTTCTAGGAATGTAAGTGAAAATATCTCAGTCTGGGATAAGTTCTTGCTTTTCTTTTACAGCTCACACAATAAGCTCTTGGCCTACCAATTTGTTTCTATCTATCGGTGGAAGTGGAAGGACCTGTTTGCCTGGTTCAGTTGTTTGCAACTAGTCAGGATGCAGTTCTTACTGGATAGTTTAATGTATGCTGCTTAACTGATAGGATGTCTGTGTTTCACGTCACTACAACTGATTGGATAGTTTGTACTGTGCACTGATACAAACCTGGTTGAGTGAATGATTCATATCATGTACCAGTGCTCTCTTAGTTGACTGGATGATCATTACTTAAAAACTGAGAACCTGGGATGCTCCCCTCTTCCACTTCCAGAGCTATGGGGCAGTCCACCAGTCAGTGCCTGCTAGCGAATAAAGGCCTCTGGAGTTTCAAAGAGTCTGACTCCAACTCATTTCTGGGATAGGTTTGGTCAACTTGCAACAGAAGTTCCTTAAAAAGGCTACCACACATGATTATGCAGAGTGTAGCTTTGGTGTGACGGCTCCATAGAACAACATGTAATCCTTTCAGTTACTACAAAATATTTCAGTGTTGTTTTGCCAGAAGTACCAAAGAGAGTTTTTTTTATTTTAACCTGGAATTTTTACTTTGCAAATTTTTTATCACTGGAATTAGCCAAAATGAATGCTTTTAAAAATGGGGGTGGGGGCAGGAAAATAAAGTGTGAATTATCTCCAACAGCATAACTGAAACCAGGACTGCTGGTAAGAAATTGATTATCCCAGCAAGGTTATTGAAGCTGAGCATATAAAATGTGATTTGATAATAAATGTCTGTGATGTTGATGCCTTCATGTTGTCTGTCTAATACAGATATCTTAGAGTTTATAGTTATTCACATACAGCACTGAATCTTATATTCTATTACTGAATATGCTTTCATGTCTCATTGCCATATCTTTAGGCAGCAGGACTCAACAAGTATTGGCAATGGATTTATTTTCACATAAATTTAATTTTACTGCACAACTTCTGAGGATGTGTTATCCTTTGTAAAGCATGTTTGCCCTTTTCTCTCGTGTTCTTGCTCCCTGATTCCCTCTCTTTGTTCTGTTAATTTTTATTTTGACTCAGAAGATCTGGAGCAATTATAATGCTGTTGGTACAGACTAAATGAGCAAAATAAAATTATTTTATTAAAAATTCATGTTTACCCCTAAGAAAAGTTATATGTATTATGTTACATTTGTCAAGAAAAATATCTATTGTAGTTGCACTGATCTCTTAGTCTTCATTGCAAATAATCTACTCATCAAAATACAACATTTAACAAAGTAGATACTAATATATACTTATTTATGTTAGCAATAGAAAAAATAGGGGAAAGTCTTCTCTGTATTAAAATACTACAAATTTATGGAATTAAAAATATTGCTTCTAAATACTAAATTTCAAAGTAGCTTCACACTTTAGCACATTTTTAAAAAGATTTATTTTATGTTTATTGGAAAGTCAGATATACAGAGGAGGAGGGACACTGAGGAAGATCTTTCATCCGATGATTCACTCCCCAAGTGGCCACAACAGCCGGAGCTGCACTGATCCACAGCCAGGATCTAAGAGCCTCTTCCGGGTCTCCCACATAGGGGAGAGTGTCCCAAGGCCTTAGGCCGTCCTCGACTGCTTTCCCAGGCCACAAACAGGGAGCTGGATTAGAATCAGTAACCATATGGGATCCTGGCATGTGTAATGCGAGGACTTTAGTCGCTAGGCTATCACGCTGGGCCCCTTTAGTACATTTTAACTGAAGATTTATAAAAGTTCATTTCAATACATTGTTTTCCAAACAATTAATCATTGTAGAAGTGGACTTAAAGCTAGTTTTCCAGGATTAAGGTAATGCTCCATTGACTGAATTCATAAATACCTTATTTCTAATTCCTTAATACTGCCAGAGAAATTTATTTCTTTACATTTAAGGTTACAATTACATGGAAGTGAGTAAGTTTAAAGAGACCAAGAAATACAGTTTAGTTATGTGGCCCAAAAGATGCATCTGTCTAGGAAATTTGAGTTAAATGATCCCTTGACGCAGTCACAAATAGTCACATTTGATTTGTTCCTATGTTTTTAAGACTATAATTCCATAAAGGCAACTACAATTTTAGAAAACTGTTGTTCAAGCATAGAATTCTACTGACAATTTTTAGAAGGTATTTATGAGACATTAAAGTTCAGCCATCTAGCTTCTGGACTTGGTGAAAGTAGTTCAATTGGTTTTTCATGGGCTGTGGTTTAACTCCTACCACTGCTAAGGTTGGGAAAAAATAGCCTTCCATACTTCTTGCAACTTAAGTCAGAATCTTCAGATGCTTATGTACAAATGAACAGGCACATTACCCCACATGTAAAGCTAGTTATAATATATTACAATAATAGAAAACAGTTGTACCTACAATTTCACTTTATTATTAGGGAACATTTTTATTTTTCATTTCCTTCTTGGAATTTGATAAGGGAATATAATGAAAATTAAGCTGCATTTTCATTAATGAGTTCATATTTCAGAATATCAGAAATCCAGAAGTTCAAATTTTTTTGACCTGAAGCAACAGCACAGCAGAGCAGCTAAGCTGATTGCTTTCTATAAGTGATCAAAACCTTAGAAACATCTTTGATGTCAGCTTATTCAGGGAGATACATACAATATTGCTCATAGCACTTCTTATATTTCACATTGTGCTACTGAAGCCCACAGTTCATACTGCAGAAATAATTTGCTAAATATTTTTGGTCATTTTCAAGTGTTTCCAGTTTTGGAGATCTCCACACTTTTATCATTTCTCTTAGTTTAGATAAAGAAATACCACTCAGTTTCATAAATGATTCTTGATTTCTCAACTTACCTTCTAAAGCATTTGGGAAATATTCACTGTCCTTATTTCTGAACTCTGGATTTCACTTTCCTAAATAACAATAAAATCCTCCACTTTATCACTGCAGGTTTCTTGTTATATAAAATCTCCATTATGGATAATGGATGAAAAGGAGATCCACAAATTTATACCTGAAGTTGCAAAAACTCTGGAGTTCTATAGAATTGAGTATTCACTATAAAGTATTAAAAATAAAAAACCCCTACAAATTTGGAAAGCTACCATGAAAATGTTATAGCCTTCACACACACACACACACACACACACACACACACACACACAATTAAAGTCTTCCTAGAAGTCAAGAATATCTTTAACTGAATGGGATGGTTCAGTGAATAAAAGATACTAACAGATCTTTCACATTAGAGATCTTGTGTTTTATGTGGAGGAATCAGAAAGCAGTAGGAAACACAAAATTAAGGCAATTGATTATGTCACAAAACAGTATCTGGAGGGTGCATTGTGATGCCACAGGTTAAGCCATCACTTGCAATAGGGTCTAGGGAATTATTCACAGACACAGCCCTTGAAGAATTTACAGGGTTAGAGCAAGTAGGCAGAAGCTTTGAAGTCCTGCTGCCTGAGAAGTTGACACTGAGACATATCTGCACAGTCCATGCAGGATGAAGGGATTAGCTGAGTCAGTCAAACATCTTGTACCTATCTATTCCAAGGGGAGGAAGTTGCATAAGGGTGCTATCTGGACCAACCACATGGAGGAATGGGTAGACTCCCAGAGCTACAAAGTGCTGAGGGTGGCTCAGCCCTGCAGAGCCTGCATCTAGTAAGAGAAAGCTAAACATATTTAAAATGGGCACCAGGACAAGTTAAATCATAAGAATTTACTCCACCAGCCCATATGCCACTTAACAAAGTTTCCCAGAAACAACTAATCAACACATTTAATTGTACTATTATTTTATGGCAGCTACCACTGTCCATTGTTATGATTTCTAACTGAACTCTATGTCTCAATGTCCTAAAAACATTCTTAGTATAGATTCTCCACCTTTATCATTTTTAATGAACAAATTTAGAAAATTACTTGGTCGGTTCAATTGAATAAAAGGTTCACAATCACAATATAATGTTACAGCTTCCTTTGTCCAAGAAGATGAAGCTCATTTTGTATTCTATTGTCCTAGATGATAAAGTAAGCTGCAAAAGTGTAATTCATGGAAAAAGGATTCAATAACTTGTATAATGTGTCGAAGTTTTATGTAGTATTGCATAAAACGTGATTTTTCAGAAAAAGTTAAAATTTGAATGGTTTCACTTTGGAGCAATTTTGCACTTTTTTCCCAGGACTAAATGTATACCATATTCCCTCAAGTACATTGAATGATTTAGTGCATCTTAAATAAATAAACATATTCATTTACTTTTAGAGCTTTGTTTACTTATTTGAAAGAGATTTAAAGAAAGGGAGATGGAAGGAAGAGGATGAGAGAGAGAGATCTACAGGTTCCGTTTCAAATGTCTGCAATGGCCTGGGCTGGGCCAGGCTCAAGCCAGGATCCTATTCTGGGATTCAAGTACTTGAATCATCTTCCATCTCAGATAGTTGGAAGAGATCTGGATGAGAAGTAGAGCAGTTGGGATATGCACTAGTTCAGATCATGGAATGCTGGTATCCTAAGACAGCTTACCGTACTACACCACAACTCACACAAAATATGATCTGTGCTTTAAGGTATGTTCCAAATTCAGTATGAGGAGGTTTTTCATTTTTTTAATAAATGTGTACTATTTTCCTATCCAATTTCAAAATCTGTTCTAGGCATTGGCTTTATGGCTTGATAATAACTTAAAGATATGGTGATGGACATATGCAGGAAGTTCTTGTGACAACTGAACATTGTTTCTGAAGCTACAGTTTTAGAAACAACTATGACACAGTGCCATGCACTTGAACAGAAAGTAAGGGCAGAACACCCATTATTTCAAAAATTGTCATTGTAGTTTAAAATTACTGTTCTTGAACCAAGAATTATCTTTTCAAGATGGACTTGAAAAAACTAAGAAATTGTGTGTGTATGTTTGTAATGTTTTAAGAGAGAAAAACACGAAGTAACATCTTATCTCTCTCTCTTTCAATACACACACACACAGTACCTGAGTACATAATATCTACACTAAGATTTGCACAGCTTGCTTTTTTCATGAATGTCAATTTTTTCCAAGTGTGGAAGTAGGGCGTCTTCCTTCCTGTGAATGAGTGCCCTTACTTGTACAACTCTGCTGTTAATCTTATCTTACCACAGAGTGTCTGCCTTAGTAAGCTTTGCTAAATTACTGTCACAAATCACAGCAAATATCATATCAGGAAAATAGCACTCATGTGGTGGCATAGTCAACTAATCCTCTGCTTGTGCCATTGGCGTAACATATGGGTGCTCATGTGTGTCCCACGTCAGGTCAGACAGCACATTCTGCCTTGCAGTTATCCAGACGCTGACTAATATGAGGATTCAGTATTTTCCCTAGTCTCCAGGCTGAGGAGGCCACTGCACACACAGCTTTGTGGAGATTACCTTGAGGTTGCATGCTCAGCTGGCTGCTACTGCCAGATGCTATTGCTAAGGCAGTTTGCCATTTTGTTTCCTCTATGTCTTTTTCTTTTCCCAGAATTGAATTGGTAGGACATATAAATGTCTCAAATGAAAAAAAAATTCAAGTGGGAATTTTGAGAGATTAAACCTTTCAAACAACTACGAGATATCAAAAACAAATATGTGAACAAATCACCACTAGGCTGACATTATGGAATAGTATCAATCACATGCTCCAGTTAATTCAGCTAAAACCTAATTAAAGTTGGTACCAGGAGGCAATGCATGATTCCGTGTCCTGAGAGAGTTTTGCCATGTTGCACAGTTCGGTAAATCTCTATGTTATATAGTAATTTGGAAGAATGAGGTAAAGGTAAAGACTCATACAAGCATTTGAATAAATAAAGACACTTGTCAAATGCAATATAAAAGTCAAAAAGGGTTTAGGTATATTCTTTTCAACATCATATTTATCAGAAGCCACAGTGCAAACTTAATCAGTCATACCAAGTATTGGAAAGAAAAATTGTAGGAATTTACACCCAAATAGGAAAATTTTGAAGATAACAGAAATATGTTCTCTAGTTTAATAGGGTATAATATATTGATACAGCCACCCAATTATTCTCCTTATATTTACTAGAGAAAGGTTAGAGAAGAAACTTGGTCACAAAAATAGTCATATTGGAAACACAAAATACTTCAGAATATATCCTATTTTACTTTTTATATCATGTTTTATTTATAAAGTATTTGAATAAGAAGACACATAAGAGAAATGACATGTTTCATGTTAAAATAAATGAAATCATTTATCAAAAGAAGACTGTCATGTTTTGATTAGAAAATAACCTCCATACATCTTTTATCAGAAATTCGCCTAAAAATTTTGAGAAATAATGGGTCTGGTAATTGGGCTAATACCCACTCTCCCCAAAGTGTTCATGCTTTAGCATTCAGAAATGTGATTATATGTAATGATTATATGTAACTTTACATGGAAAATGAGATTGTTCAGATGTGGTTATCATATGAGACTTGAGATAAGGAGATTATTTTAGATTATCTTGAGAACCCATGTAATCCTGTGAGCCCATAAATGTTGAGAAATCATCAGAGCAAGTAACAGAGAAGGAATGAGAATCAGAGCAACGACACATTGTCAATTTGTTGTCATTGTTTTAAAAATTCATTTATTTGGAAATCAGAGTGACAGGGAGAGACATCTATAGATTTTCCCCTTATTCATTCCCCAAATGCTCACTACAGCCAAAGCTGAACCAGAAGAACCTAAGTACTTGGGCCATCATCTGCTGTTGCTCGGCACATTAGCAGGAAGCTTGATTGGAAGCCTGGAATAGCGAGAGTCAAGTTAGGCACTGCAAATGTGGATAACTCAAGTGCTGCTTAACTCAGTGCACCACCGCATGACTGATTTTGAAAGTGGAGGAATGAAGTAATAAACCAAGGAATTCAGATATCCTACATAGTTTAACAAAGAAAAATTTTGAAATAAAATTCTCCCCTACAGTTTTCCTGTCCTATATTTACATTACTTATGCTGCTTAAAGCCTTAAAAAACATCACTCATTGCGTAATCAAAATTCTGACTGTAATTGTGTTCTTAATGAAATACATAAATCCATGTCTGTATACATATTCTCTTCCTCCATTTTTACTGATATATTAAAAAATAAAAATTTATTTCCTGCAATTACAGGACATGAGAAGCCGAAGATCAAGGGAAAATTTGGTGTCTGATCAGAAAAAAACAAGTTCTATAGGGCCTTTTTTAAGGACGGTGATTCTATTCACAAAAGTGGAGCTCTTATGTGCAAAGAATCCCTCAAAACCCCACCTCTTAATAACATAACATTGAAGATTGGATTTCAACTTACAAACTTTGGGGGAACACAAGCATTCATATCACATGGCCTAATGAATTCTCTCTCCTCATTCTTTGCACCTGCATTCTCTATAGTTGTTAGCTTTCTTTAGTAAATACATCTGACTTTGCCATTTTTCTGAAAGTATTACCTTAGGTTTCCAGTGAAAGTCTATACTATTGCTTTTGGCTTGGTCCACCTGACTTTGCCAGTGTTGAGCACATGAACCATATTTGGTCAAAATGCGTATCATACCATTGTCAGTATTGGCTTTGGGGAAAACCCATGACTAAAGTTGTGTCAATGGTAAATTTTTTATTTTTTTTTCTTTCAGTCTCTTAAGGCAGATCTACAAAGAGAAGGAAATGCAGAGCAAAGATCCTCCATCAGCTGGCTCACTCGCCAAGTGTCCGCAATGGCTGGAGTTGAGCCATCTTGGGTAAAATTTATAACTAATACAACACAGCTCATTCATGCCATTCTTTTAATCTGCATTAAATTACACTTAATGGATTAATTGACTAGAAATATCTAAGAATTTTTAACTTTTGAATGAATATAAACAAGAATTTAACTAGCAAATTAACATTGTCCTCATGATTATCTCTTAGAAGTGAAAGTATTCACATACTGTCAATAATTTTCTTCAATAGTCCCCACTGAAAATGTTGCTAGCTAATAAGATAATTTAACATAGAGATATTTTCCCTCAGTAATTCTTTTAATTTTTGTGTGAAAAAATATGAATGTATTTTGTGAAATATATATAAAATATTTTATTATAGAATCCATATGAAAAATAAATTCAATGCTCTTAAATGTAATTATTTCAATATAAACATCAAAAATTTCATTTATTAACCAGTAACCTACATCTTTTAGCATCCAATGGAAATGAAAATTAAACCAACTTGATTCATTACATAATATAAAATTACTGATCAAAGGTTTGAATTTCTTATGTGTGAATTTCACATTTTTGAATATATTGCTGATAAGTAAACATGCAACTAAGTAAATTAAAAAGATAGTGAATACAAAAGTATACTCCGATAAATTTTCACTTTTTCAGACTTCTTAGAGAGGAGCAGAGTAATTGCATAAACTCTCAAAGTTTATATCAACTTTTTTTCTTTGTCTTTTAACATTGTTAACTAAACCAACATTTGGCTATGAAAAACAGAGTGAATATAAAATTTCTGGGTTTTGTTTTTATTGAAAGATAATGCTATTAAGTCAAGTTTGGAGGAACCTGAATGATCCTAAGAATAAATTCTTTTTAAAAATTTCTTTTGAATAAATGTTATGTGACTTTTTTTTCCATGTGGGAAATGGTCTGGCAGTCTATTAAATAAGTTAATGAATGCTTTTAGAATATGAACACTGATTTGAGGGGACAGTGAATTTTAATAAATCCTTTCTTATACAACCTCTAATTAAAGGATGCACATTCCATGTTACTTTCTAAGAATGAAACACAACACATTCACTCAACTTGTTTCTTGACAAATGCCAGGTGTGGCTGGATGTGGGACACGTGGTCTATGGAATGCTTCTGATAAAATGCTCCTGCTCCGTGCCTGGTTTTCTGATTCCCAAGTTTTTTTTTTTTTTTTTTTTTATCACTATAACATTTGCTTTGCCATGTTCTGCATTCCCACACAAGATAATTACCTGACAGAATTCTGTGAAACTTAGGGGAGAAGAGTTGTATCATCAAATTCTGGATCTTAGAATCCCAGCACTAGTCACAATGTGATTCAATGGGTTCTCTACTTTTAGACATATGGTAAGCTTTATGTATATCCAAGGAAAGGAGTTGTCATGTGTTTTAGTAACAGAAAATCTGAGCGATCAGAGTTCTAGTCACTCTGTTATTTTTTGTTTTCTGTCTAGGTCTGCTTCCCTTCTAACCAAGAACGATGATTCTGACCCAAGAGTAAAGGCTGTTGGTGTGATTGTTAAGAAAATCAGGATAGTACTGATTAGTGTCTTTCTGGAGCAGATCTGTGTTATAGGCATATAATTTCTCAAAGCCAATCATTGTCTACACCTTTAATTGCTCTTTTATTATTATACAGTAGAGATCACCTGCCTAACACCCTGGAAGATTAGCTTCAAGTGAAAAAAACTTATGTGAAATTATTTTGGAAATTTTTAAAGCAAACAGAAGCCAGTGATAATATGTTTGGAGAGAGCATACTATAAAATAAATTTTAAAAATGCATGTAGGTCAACATATGCTCTATTTTTGATCATGATGACTACCCAAATCAATTGTTATTTAATACTTTGTGGATTTATTTTACCTACTTATATATTGAAACAATTAGACTGAACATTCCCTGATGAATACTTTAAAGCTAAATTATTATAAGGTACCTAAGATACATTTTCCAAACTGTAAGTTTACTGTTTATGCAAATTATTTGTATGTAATCAGAATATTACCAGATTATGTGATATTTAATGTTCCATATGATGGCAAATGCTCAGCTTTATTTTGTGTTTGTCATAAAATAAAAACCACATCAGGGATAGAAGATAATAACATGTAAGGTTTCAGCTTTATAACGCCCTTAAGAAAGAATTCTAATCACTTAAATAATATGTAGAAATTTCAGTTTAATAAAATTTTCATAGGTTAATTTTGTTCAGTGGTACATGGAATTTGTAAAACTTACAATATGAGCCCTAGCATTTGCAGAATTCTTTGTGCTTTATGTGGTATTTTTGGATACGAATGTTAAATTATGCTATTTGAGCTCTTTTACTATAAAAAGCAGCAAGTTGTGTATTCCCCAAAGATACAATAACTGTTTGCTTAGAAAGATATCTGATGCTGCCTGAAGTTGTATTTTCTAAATACAACTGAATTAATAATTAAATTCCTATACTGGCAAATTTTGTGTTGTATATATATGTGAGGAAGAAGGAATTTTGTGTCTGCGTGGAATTACTGAACCAAAATAAACTTTATTTTATTAATTTGATTTGAAAACAGCTACTATCAAGATTATTATTTAAATTATATTTAGCTGTTAGTGATACTAGACTGCTTTTCTCATGCTTTTTCTTCACAACATATTTTCAATAAGTTTATACCCCATTCTATTCTGGTTTTGGATGAAACTACATGAATATGCTTAAAATACACTAAATTATTTTGAGTTTTATAATTATGTGATTGTGAGAATCTAGCCTAATTGGGGATATTTTAGCACAAGTTTTTTTAAAAAATATATTGATTGTGTGTCCCACCAAAAATAAGTTAATTAGAGAGGAGATTTCCTAACATCTCCTTTGGGATCATGCATTCTATGATTCCATTGAACTATTATTTAATCCTTTGGCAAGTTTTGATTTAGTTGTTTACTCTCTTTCTAGATTCATAGCCCTTTTTTCCCCATCATTTTACTGTACATGAGTATGTATTTACATAGAAACAATGATAGTAAGGATAGCATTCTTACGTTATCATCATTTGTTTTAAATTCCAATTTTTACACAATATTTATTGTAAAACTTTATGGGAATCTTGTTGAGTTCAATTAGTGTCTATAATTTTGAACTCAGTCACATTTTGAATCCATTACTCTTGTGCAGATTTAGATTTTTAAAATTCAACAAAATAAAATACAATAATGTAAGTTTATTTTATTTAAATTTATAGTTTCTACCAACTATTTGGCTTTTAATATAAAATGTCACCAATCTTATTAGTTCACCTCTAGATTCCATGATTGCTCAAACATACGATTTCAGTCCTTCTGTTTATGCAAAAAAGCATTATTTATTTTAATCTTTTGAAAATGAGAATGTTATGTGAAAATGGTAGGATCACTTGACTGAATATCAGGTAGCTTGAGCCTACCTGAGCATGTTATTTTATATTTATCAGGTTATTCATCTTTTGTAAAGAACTATCTCATGGAGCAGTATATTTTCTTTAACCAGTGCATCACAGCTATGGTCACAGCACCAGCCTAAACATGAAGAAACAATTTAACACATACAGGTGGTCCAATGGTTTGCAATAGCAAAAAATACCCAGAAAACAACTGCAAATTTGTTTTTGCAAAAACTGAAAATTATCTAAAACCTCTCATTTGTCAGCATCATGTAGATAACATGTTATGCTGACCCAATATAACCATTTCCTTCATCTTTGGTAATTTCAGCACCTCAAAGTCCATAATGAAAAATGTAAAAGTGAAGTATCACCTCATCGACCTGAACCCAGGTTTTTCAACCTTTCCCTTCTGATTAACAACTGGGGGCAACTCTTTACCTAACTGCAAAATATAATGGGAATCCTACTGAAATTCTTTTTCAAGCAAAAGAAATTTGGTATTTTAATTTTTGATTGATAAATTCATTAAGAATCTACTTTAAGCTTTGTGTTTTTCAAGCATATCCTATTTTAACTCATAGGAGAATAATTTACTTTTTCTTTTTTTTTTTTTTTAAGATTTTTTTTTTTTAATTGGAAAGGCGGATATACAGAGAGGTGGAGAGACAGAGAGGAATATCTTCCATCCGATGGTTCACTCCCCAAGCGGCTGCAACGGCTGGAGCTGAGCCAATTCGAAGCCAGCAGCCAGGAGCTCTTCTGGGTCTCCCACGCGGGTGAAAGGTCCCAAGGCTTTAGGCTGTCCTTGACTGCTTTCCCAGGCCACAAGCAGGGAGCTGGATGGGAAGTGGGGCTGCCAGGATTAGAACCGGCAACCATATGGGATCCTAGAGTGTGCAAGGCAAGGACTTTAACCACTCTGCTATTGTGCCAGGCCTAATTTACTGTTTCTAACTCCTAAATCATTACCTTTCCCAATAACTCTTGCTTATAGGAAACGTTTCTTTTCAAAAATATTCTTCTAGGACAACAGATTGATTTCTATATGCCTTATGTCTATGAAAGAGTTTAACTAAAACTGATTTTCTTAAACTCAGATATTTCTATAGCACATTCAAGGTAACTCTATAAATGCATTCATTGTTACCAGTGTTGGCCTGTCATGTAACAGGGGCAACAACATGTACTTTTGTACTTAGCATGGCCATACTATCTAGAATTATTTGTTAAAGACTAATTAAGAGTGAGATTTGGAAGAAGAAGCGAGAGCAGAGCAGAGAGCAGGTGAGGTGAAGCATTTGGGGGAGAAAACAGAGCAAGAGAGAGAGAAAATGAGAGAGAGCATTCACTGCCTCCTTTGTAAATGCCCACATATGTGGGTCTGGGCCAGGGCAAAGCCAAGAGCAAGGGATTCAATGCCGTCCTCCCACGGGAGTGGCAAGATCCCAATACCTGAGGTCTCCCGGAGGGTGCTTTAGCAGGAAGGTGACCTGGATCTCCCTTCTGCTGGTTTCCTCTTCAAATGTCTAGAGCTGTAGAGCTGCCTTTGGGACACAGCGTATCTTTTACATATTTCAAACTGCTCATGTTGCTTTCTGGGTAAGCGATTAGCAAGTTGCCTAATAAAATATTTCCAAAAAATATCCACACCATATTATGTATGGAGAAGGTTTTCAACATTTTCTGTTTTTTGTGAATGTCCACTGACTTTTATTAGTAACATTTTGTTTTCTTAGTTTCCAATTCCATGCTCATTTTTATCAATTTTAGTGAGGACCAAGTGGAAAGGGAGAACGAAACATTTATAATTACATAACATCATTATCTGTAAGGATTTATATTCCACAAAATCCTATTTACTATATATATTGATTATAAAACAAATAAAAGAACATTAAATTAAATAGGAGAGTCAGATGTTCAAAAGAGAAAGGTTGAAAAAATGTGTTCTAAATATATTGACGCGAATACTACTAGCTATAAATATTTGTTTGCTTTGTGAATATTCACCAAAGGCAATTCTGCAGAAAGCTCAGACTATATGAACGTTTAACAACAGTTCTTAATACAAATTAAAATTGTCCTTTTGGTATACAACACTATTCACATAATTTTCCCCCCTTACAGTGGGAAGGTTATATCTTATTCTCCTTTTCATGGCAGCTGTAACCTGTGACTTGCTGTACAGGCCTGCCTCAAAGATTATATGTGCTCTCCACTAGCCCCATAGCCGGCTTGGGTATGCTTGCATAATGTGCAATGAATTTAAGTTATAGCAAATAGAACATAGTGGGTTTCATGATCAGCTTGGGGTTCATATCTCTTTTCTCATTCTGCCATGAGACTCCTTCTGCCATGTTCCAGGTGGAGAATGAAATATCATGGAACAGAGATATGACCAAATCAAAAAAGATGGGTAGGGTATGTGAGGAACACACTTTGTCCATCTCTGAGATTCCAAATCATCATTTAGCACAACATAATCTAGGATAAGTTAACATATTTTACAGCTCTTAAGAAGAGTTACATCAATTTACTTCTAAAAGGCCTTACAGTAAGTGTGATGGTTAAAATTTTAGCCTCAACTTGTGTCTTTGATGCCAAATTTAGAATAACATGGTAATCTGGATGCTTGAATGTCACTGTAAACATATTTTGTAGACATGCTTAATGTCTACAACCAGCTTATTTTGAGTAATTTTTGTGGGTGTTATATAATCAGTTGAAGGCTTAAGGACCAAAAACGGAAGTCTCCTAAAAGAGGAATTCTGCTTCACAACTAGAAAGTAAAAATCTTGCCTGAGTTTCCAGCTTGTTGGGCTACTTTACAAATGACAGACTTCCTAGTCTTTATAATTGTGTGGATTAATTCCTTAAAATACATCCACTTAAACACACATGCATACAAACACACACACAGACACACAGACACACACACACACACACACACACATTATTGACTTTTTCTTTGGAGAGCCCTAATGCAATATCTTCTATTCTAAATGTTATGTGAAACTATATTTTAAATTGAGAAAACAACCATACTTCATAGAGTCAGCATCTAATGGTTTTATAAATATAGTGGAAACCAAATGGAAAATTCCTAAAAGAATATCTCAGGAATAAACTAGATATGGTAGTCATTTATGATAGTAAATGGATATATACTTCATTAGAAATTTAAGTCAAGAAATGTATAAAAATAATTCATAGCAATACCAGTTTATGCATGGAATGTTAGAAATCTAAATGTTACAAAAATATATTTTCTTATTTCCAATTTTTTAGAAATTTTCCAATTTGACCTTTCCTTGTCCATGTGTATTTCCTGGTTTACTGAAGTTCACCAAAGCTTATCAGTAAGTTTCCTAACAGTGGGATGAGCAGGCCACAGTGTTACAGAGAATCAGCTATCTCAAGGCAAGAAAATAAAAACATGTCTGTCAAACCACCACATTAATTTGTTCTCCATGTGTATAAATTAATGAGTCTTCATCACATCACCAGGAACAATTCTTGTAGATTTCCACGGAAAACAACTTAACCCCATCTGTTTCTGTAACTTTTTCTCAAAGGACTTCTATCAAGAGTAATATAAATTATAAACTGTCAACTTCTTGTATATCCTAGATACAAACATAACTAGGAGTTTTCGCAGCATAAATAGTGCCAGTCATAACACATCAAATTACTTGGCTATACATGTCCAATGGTGAATTGCTTAACTTTAGGAATCAATGGAAATTCGTGAAGATGATGATTATGGTGATTACAATGATGTTACCATAATTTTTAGTTAGAGCTTATCATATGGCATGCATTGCCTTGTGGTTTAAGATATTTAATATGCAAAATGACTAACAAAGAACTTAAGAAACTCAACAGTAGCAAAATAAATAATCCATTAAGAAATGGGCAAAGCAAATGAGCAAATACTTTCAAAAGAATAAATTCAAATGGCGATTAGACACAAAAAATGTTCAGGCTTCATATCTATTACAGAATTGCAAATAATAACCACTTAACTGGGTCCGGCATGGTAGCCTAGTGACTAAATCCTTGCCTTGTACATTCCGGGATCCCATATGGGTGCTGGTTCTAATTCCAGCGGCCCTGCTTCCCATCTAGCTCCCTGCTGTGGTCTGGGAAAGCAGCTGAGTATGGCCCAAAGGGACCCTGCACCCATGTGGAAGACCCAGAAGAAGCTCCTGCCTTCTGGCTTTGGATCGGCTTGGCTCTCACCACTGCCACCACTTGGGGTGTAATCATTGGACAGAAGATCTTTCTCTCTGTCTCTCCTCCTCTCTGTATATTTCACTTTCCAATAAAAATAAAATGAATCTTAAAAAAACCCACCTAATTCTAGGGAGAATGGCTTCATACAAAAATCAACAACACTTGCTCATGAGGGTGTGGTGAAAAAAGTCCCCTACTGTATGGTTGGTTGAAGTCTAGATTAGTGCTCAGAGAACTGAAAACTGATCTACTGTATGATCTAGTCATTCCAATCCTGGGGATATATCCAAAGGAAATGAAATCTGCATATGAGAAAACAACCTACTCTCGGTATTTATAGAAGCACAATCCACAATAACAAATGCATGGCAACAAGTCAGATGCCTGTTGAAAAGGGAGTGGATAAAGAAAGTGTGGCACATCTACTCTATGAAATACTATTCAGCCATTAAAAAAAATTAAACCCTATAATTTACAACAAAATGATCCCAACAGGAGAACATTATGTTGAGTGACATAAGTTAGTCTCAATAAGGACAAATACAATATGTTCTCTCTGATATAAGGCAACCTTCCTGCAAACTACAAAACAAGTAGATATATAGGTAAATAATATATACATTTATTCTCAAAGAAGAACTATATAATGGAGACTAGCATAGTGGGCAATGAAGATATGTTGTGATATATGTCTCTACTTCTAATTAAAAGGAAGAACCCAAATGAAACAGTTAAATATTCCTTGACAGTATCATGCCCAATTTTTCTACCTTTACTTATTGCTATAATGCCATGATATGCTTCAATATCAGAATGTTAAATTTGTGATTGTTACTAAAGGACTACATCGCTGTTACAAAAGAGGGAAAATGGTGGGAGAGGAAAAAGGGTTGGAAAGAAGAGGAGGAGAGGTGGGGAATCCCTCTACCCATAAAACTGCTTCATGAAAAGTAATAACAATAAATAATAATTGATTCTACTATTGTCACTGTATTTTAGACATAAAGAAACTGAAGCAAACATATATGAACAACATCCCTATTACCATATAAGTTTATCATCTATGTTGATTTCCATTGCTCTTGAAAGCAGAAATAAGAATCTTCTGTTTCTGTGATAAAAAGTTCAAGATAAAAGAATATTTGTAAAACGTGTGTATAATGTATAATTTTATCTTTATATATTTTACATTTGCATCTTACTAATTTTCTGTTAATATATATTACTATGTGTTTGCTATTGGCTTATTTCCTAAAATAGTTACTTTTACGCAGATCATACTGCATGAGACCAATCTATGTTTTATTCAAATTAGAGAAATTTGAAGACATAAAATATTTTGAAACTGAGACAACTTGCAAAATATCAGTCAACAAAATAAGGGGCTCAAAAAGGATCTAAATGCCCCTTGCTTTCATTCTATCCTGAGTAGCCTAATTTTTGGGTGACTAAGAATTTTACTCTTGATAGTACGCTTTTTTAAATATTTATTTTACTTGAAAATCAGATTTACTGATAGAGATAATGAGAAGCAGAATGAGAAAGGGAGAGAGAGAGAGAGAGAGAGAGAGAGAGAGAGAGAGAGATCGATCCTGCATCTGATGGTTCTTTTCCTGAAAGGCCAATAATGACAGAATTTGTCTGGTCTAAAGCCATGAGAAAGGAGCCTCCTGGAGGTCTCTCATGTGAGTACAGAAGCCCAAGGACTTGGCACATCCTCTGTTGCCTTCCCAGGCCATTAATATGGCGCTGGATCAAACATGGAACAGCTGCAACTGAAATCGGCACCTAACGTGGAATGCCGTTGCTGCAGATAGAGATTAGCATGCTATGCCACCATGTCAGCACTTATATTACACGTTGAAAGTGTTCTTACTGTTTTAGTGCTTCAAGAAGCCAGAGAGAGATTTAAAGAGTCTAGACTGCGTTTTTATAGCTAGCTGAAAAACTTCCAGAAAGAATAAGTGACTTTTCCAGAGTCCTACAACAGAACAAGGACTACAATCATCTATAGTTCCATTTCATCTTTCGTTTTGTTTCGTTTTTGTTTCATGACACTCACTTGTAACCCACTGTGATCAGGCAAAAATTTGCATTTTGGAGCCTTAATTTTCTTATATTTATAGGTTAATAATCACAAAGCCATACATCAACTAAAAATTGAATAGTATCACTCACCAAACACTCAAAGCTTTAACAAATGTCACAAATGGGAGTTCAAAATTGTGGATAAAGTTGATAATATGCGTTTGTTGCTGAAAGTAATTTTTAGTCCTACATGGAGGACTGAGATGCCCAGGAGGCGGTCTGAGGACAATATTTGCACACAAGATAAACTACAGAAACGGCTACCTAACATGATTATGGCATCTGAAGCAGTTTTCTACTTTCTTGTTTTTGGGGAACTATCTTTAGGAATTTTAGCATTTTATCCATTATTCTACCTAAATAGCAAATTCTCTATCGTTAAATACTGAATGAAGCACATATCCTGATGGTTTTGTATATTTTGAAGATAATCATAAAGATAGAATAATTATCTTTCAAAGATGATTTAAGAGAGAGGCTTAGTATTTCACACTTACAATTTTGCACACATCTAGGTGGTGCAGGTTAATGGCTACAATGGCAATTCAGTAGAAGTAGTGCTAGAGTTTGGATTGTGCCTTTCAAATCTGCATCACATCAGCCAAGAATGCTCACATAAGCCTCCACATGGTAAACCTTAGATATAGAAATTACCACGAGCTGAAAGTTTATAAGGATTACTTGCCAATATACTTACAAAATCTGTGACCTGGAAGAGTTTGCAATTTTGAAAATCAGTCAAATGAAACTATGAAAATATATGAGAACCATCCCTTTGGAATAACTGCAGATTTGAAATACTAGATGACATTTATTTATCTGATTTTCAATTATTTTGAAACACTGAAAAATGTCAGAATAATCATTTTTAAAAAATAAAACAGTAAAATAGAAAACCCTGTTTGAAAGAAGGTAGAATATGGAGGATGCAAATACTATTTATGCTTCCTTACCCTTCTATTTCTCATGTGAAACATCTCTAAGATTGGCCAGAAATACCTGAAGCTATCAGGCAAACAGAGTCTTGCTGTGGATGCATCAGGCACTGAGTTTATCTCTTCTATCCTGTGTACAGTATATGTGCTTCACTTTCATTCTTTTTTTTCAGTCTTAATGAAATAGTGAGGATCAACTTAATGATATTTTCTCTCAAATATTAAATAATCCATTTTTAAAAAAGTAATAATACAATAATCAGTCAAAAGGTAAGTTCCAGGTGATTTCTTTTGCAATCCTTAATATTTACACAGAGAAGTGTCCCTGTACAAATGTCTCTGTACACAGTCCCTCTATTCAGGGAGTCTCTCTGTGGTAAAGGGATACAAATGATGCTTTAAGAGATCAAGGTCATAAAGTTTAAAATTTGGGGCACAAGATGAGAATATATAAAAATATTATCTTTGGTTTCTGCTGGTCAGCATGCCACTAAAAAATCTCTGACTCATTATTGCATTGTATCTGGAGTCTAAATAAAGGGTTTTCTAAAACTTCATAGAAAAATACATATTATATAAGGGATATACATCATTTCACCTTTTTTTGCATCAAAATAAATCCCATTTTCCACCATTTTTTTCAGTACCTTCATGTGACAAATTCAAAGACTGACCTGCAGCAGAATCTAGTCTTCCTAGATGGAGGAATCAAGCCTCATAAAAAGTTACTGTAGGTCATATTTGACCTAGATGGTTCTTTTGGTGAATCATGCTTTGTTATGCTATCTAGACTCATACTTCTTTACTTTTCATTTCATATTCTAATTTAATCGCATTTCCATGGTCAAATGAGCAGACAAAATAAAACAGACTTTCCTTTTTCTATCCTGGGAATTTATGCAAGTTATTTACACTACACAGATTTTTTTTTCTCAGCTTCCCTCACCTAGTTAACTTCAGTACATCTTTTCACTGTTATCTCAGATGTAACTTTCCTATCATATTTTTTCCCTTTGTCTTAGTTAAGGTTCCTAAGTAAACAAACTGACAAAAAATATGCCTGTGGAGCTTTATTAGGGATGCTCTCAGAATCAACATCTGAAAAGGTATCAGGGAAGCAGAACTGTGTAGGAGTAGCACTGTGACATCATTTTATCAGAAGGCTCAGATAATCCTATAGGAAGCTTTAATAATCAGGAATTCAGGCACATGGACTGGATTACTGTACCCTCAACACCCCCTGCAATGGACTGCCTAGGGAGAATAGTATAAATTTGTGCAAGTAGCTTCCAAATGTTGTCAACCTTCTCTGAAGATGTGTGAATGGTTACCTTGGTCCTGTAGGGTGTTCTTTGTGGCACACCACAGTCCTCATGGTGTTTTCAGGTCTTAGCAGTTTTCGTTACTTGTATTGCCTTATCAACCAATGTGAAACAAATATCCCAAAAGTTGTAGTAAATGTGAGATTATTTACAATTGCTTGGCTTATTTCATCTAATTGTAGGTGTTCAGGCCCAGAATTTGTACCAGACTTTAGTACATCAAAGTTCTTTGTAAATGTTGCTTAAATAAAACAGTAGATGAATGAAGAAGTACTGAAGCTGAGACTGTGAGGTAAATAGGAGGCATTTCCAGGTGAGCAAGGAGAAGAGAATGCTGTAGGCAGAGAAGGTAACAGGTACAGCCAAAGGCATATAATTATACTCAGAAAACTAAATGTGAAATAAGTAGGTTAGTTTGGTTGAGATAAAATGAGAAATTAGGAAGTAACACACTATAAGCTGAAGAACTGTGAAGGGTCAGCGTATGAATGACCTTGCAAATCAGGCAAAAGGATTTATGTTTATGCTATACAATTTTCACTGAAAATATCTTCTAGAAAAAGTTGCCAGTACCATCTACATGAATACTAAAGCAGCTTCATTTCCCTCTCTCAACCTATGTACTTTATGTTCTCAATATTCATCACATCAACCTGAAGATTACATTTTAGGCCAGAGGATGTCAAGCAAATAGTACTCCATTTTTAATAGTAAGATACATAGTAAAATATCCTATGTTTTTCATGAATTTTAGTGGAATTGTTTGGATCAGTCATACTCACATATGAACTTGCTATTTCAACCAAATGGCATTGTGAGGTTGCAATGCTGATTTATTTAAGCAGATATGTTACAATGTCATCTTAAAACAAAAGTATCTCTATATCTATGACAACAAATTTTTCGCAAGAGAAGAATAAACTCTTTGAAATCTGCATATGAATAAAAATTCTTGGACAGATGTTTAACTGGATCAAGTATCAAAAATTCATGAATGGGCTGGATATTTGATCAACAACAATATAGAAATACTAAATTCAAACATACAAGATAAAATAAACCATCTCATAAACCATTTGAATGGTATCCCTAGAGTATCTATTTTGCATTAAAATAATCACTATATGCACAAATTTTCATGGAAATATGATCAAAATGACATATCTTTAGGAAAATGTACAACATATGCCATGTACAACTAATGGAATACATTATGTATTTTTGTTGAATTTTAAAGTGCAATACTAGTAATGATTGAATGTCAAGACATTTTAGGTTTATAGAGGTCCTGACATGATTCAATTGAACTCATTTTAATGATGTGGAAAGTGAGATCTTGCAATGTAAAATGCCTTATTCAAGGTCATGCAAAGTTATAGTAAATTTAGTAACTGGTTTTGAATCCTGAATCTGAATTCATCTGCCTTTTGCACTTTCCACATCATATTCCATCCTGCATTTATAACAGTTAAGTAAATAAGTATCATTGCAAATGATGGATTGCTGTTTTATTTGGGTTATAGTTAAACTGAAACCTACTTTAAAATAAAATTTTAGCAAGGAGGCATTTCCTAATAGTGATACAACCACTAAAGCAAAATCGTAATCCACAGTTGACACAGGTTAATGTTACATAGTATTATGCCAATTTTGGCACACACATTTCATAATACACCTAACAGAAAGGCAGCTGGCAACGCAAATCATGCATTCATTGTTTCACAGGTCTGAGTAACTTAACTATGACACAGAATCTAGGAGGTCTTCTTTTAAAATACAGAGGTTTCTAGCTCTCTCGTCCTCATTGCTGAGAGAATCAATATGTTTTCTAGAGCTCTATTTTCATATATGTATATGAAATATATATGTGATATGCATTATATATATAAAAAATTGTGCTTGTGTTACCTAGGAATAAACAGATTCTTCTCTCATAGTCCAAATTAATCTGGTTCTAAAAGTCAGTACCTGTGATTGCTAACTTTAATTGCAGCATAATTAAAACATTTAACTACCTTTCAAATAACTGAATGTAGTTGTTAATAATGAGGAGTTATGGAAGCTAACTGAGACTAGGACAAGCAATGAACTTAAGTCTGTATAAACAGGGAATTCCTGTATAATACTTATATGTCAGTACAAGACTAAAAACCCATGGTTGGCATACTAGTTTTAAGAAAACAATAAAGAATTTGGAATTCTTCCCTGGCTATACAAGATTCCAATAAGATTATGTGTATACTATTTGGAATTATTTAACATATACAGTACAATCTTGCTATTATCCTCATAATATGATATCTGATGGTTTGCATGGACTACTACTAGAGAATGTTTCTAAGGAGCAAATATTTTAGTAGAGCATTTTCAGATCTGTATAATTGTTTCTAGGTTCTTATGTGTCAGATACCTGGTCATAAATATAGAAAATGAGTGGGAAATTTGAAGCAAAATTCTGGAAAACAGGTTGAAGTAATATTCACATCCACTGATTCCCCTTTCAAACACCCATCGTGGCTGGGGCTGATTTAATGTATTGCAGAGAAGGTAAGATGAGAAACTGGGATCCCAGAACCCCAATCAGATCTCCTACACGGTGACAGGAGTCCACTGACTTGAGTTATACTCGCTGCCAATGTTCAGTATTGACTGAAAACTGGAATCAAGAGGCAGGTCCCGGGCCTGGCGGCGTGGCCCAGCAGCTAAAGTCCTCGCCTTGAAAGCCCCGGGATCCCATATGGGCGCCGGTTCTAATCCCGGCAGCTCCACTTCCCATCCAGCTCCCTGCTTGTGGCCTGAGAAAGCAGTCGAGGACAGCCCAAGGCTTTGGGACCCTGCACCCGCTTGGGAGACCCAGAAGAGGTTCCTGGTTCCCGGCTTTGGATCAGCACAGCACCAGTCGTTGTGGTCACTTGGGGAGTGAATCATCAGACGGAAGATCTTCCTCTCTGTCTCTCCTCCTCTCTGTATATCTGACTTTGTAATAAAATAAATAAATCTTTAAAAAAAAAAGAGGCAGGTCTCAATATAAGCACTATTGATATGAGATGTGGTGACTTCATAAAGACCTTAACTGCTTAGCCAAATGCCCACCCCAAGATTAACTTTGTTTATTTATTTAGGTTCATTGATTTTAAAAGCAGAATGATACACACTGAGAGAAAACTTTCATCTTCCGGTTCACTTCTGAAATGTCTACAAGAGGCAGGGGTAGGCCAGGTCAACCACAGGAGCCTGGAAAGCCAGGTCACCCACACAGCTGTCACAGATTATTCATTTAGGCTATCCTCCAAAGTTTTCACAGCACATGAGCTCATACTGAGCTACTATGGGTTTAACCTGCTGGGTCACAGCAGCAGCTCTGAAGATTCACTCTTTCGTTTTAATATAAAGTGAACAAGTACCACACTTTTCATGATGTATTATCAGGAGCATGGCATTTACTTCCTACCCTAAACACCCTCTTGCCACAATGTGTTACCCATCCTCCTTATTCCTTCCTTTATATTTTTTTCTTATTTTCTTATGATTTTATTTTGTTGGGAAGTCAGATACACAGAAAGAATGAGAGACAGAGAGGAAGATCTTCCATCCAAAAATTCACTCCCCAAGTGGTCGCAACAGCCAGAGCTGAGCCAATCCAAAGCTAGGAGCCAGGAACTTCCTCCAGGCCTCCCACGTGGGTGCAGGATCCCAAGGCTTTGGGCCATCCTCAGCTGCATTCCCAGGCCACAAGCAGGGAGCAGGATTGGAAGCACGGCTTCTGGGATTAGAACTAGTGCCCATATGAGATCGCAGCACGTGCAAGGTAAGGACTTTAGCCACTAGGCTACTGCACCAGACCCTATTTTTTCTTAATTTCTACAATAGCATATTTTCATTTCACTTTGTAATAACATAAAGATGTCATAAAGATGTCAACACACAGTAAGTAAAAAATAAAACAAACAAGTGAAAACAAATGAAACAACCTACTATTCCTCAGGGTTATAGACAAATACTATAAACAACCAAACCCTAGGATGTAAATCTCACTCACAAACATTCCATTTTCTGTTGTAAGCATATTAGTTATCACAGATGAGGGGATACATAGTTATATTTTTGGGACTGACTTATTTCACTAAGCATAATGGTTTCCATTTGTATCAGCTTAGTAGGAAAAAACAAGATTTCATTCTCTTTTATGGTTGAGTATTATTCCACTATGTATATATTCTACACTTCCTTGACCCAGTCATCTGCTGATGACTTCTGGTGGTTCCATGTTACTGTGACTCGCGCTACTATAAAAATGGGATCGAGAACTTCCTCATATGTTATTTCATTTCATTTGGTTAAATTCCCAGGAGTAGATACCTGGGTCATATGGTGTAGCTATTTTGAAATACCTGAGGAATCTCCATAATGGTTTACAAACTGGTTGCAGTAATTTAAATTGCCGACAACAGTGGATCTGGGTGCCTTTTCCTTTAAATCCTCTCCGGAATTAATTGTTCTCTGATTTCTGTATGATAGGCATTTTCATGTCTGTTGTTGTTAAATGTGGTTTTTTTTAAATGTTGATTTACTTGAAAGGTAGGTTTTAAAGAGAAGGGACATATACACGCACACACACACATTCCATCTGCTGTTTTACTCCCCAAATGCCTACAATAGCAGGGCCTGAGATGATCCAAAGCCAGGAACCAGGAGCCAGGAGCTTTATTCGGGGTCTCCCACAAAGGTGCAGGGGCTCAAAGACTTGAGCCATTCTCTGCTCTGCTGCTTTCTTAAGCCATAAACACAGACCTGGACCAGAAGTGGAGTAGTTGGCACTGAATCCAGCATTCATATGAGTGCTGGTGCTGGCAGTTGGAGGATTAGCCTGTTGAGCCACCACAGCAGCACCCAAATGTGGTTTCTTAAGGAATACTTCTGTGTTTTTTTCCTATTCATCTTTAGTTACTTCAACCTACTTTTTCCTACATATTTCACCAAATATTTAAAATCTCAAGATTATTCTGCTAGTATATGAAAAATATTTCAGATTTAATGAAGACAAAAGCATTAAATCATTTATTGCAATTTGAAGTCTTCCCCTTTCTGGGATATGCAATTTGTGTGTACATGTATAATATATTCTTGTATTCATAGTTCATGCTATAGGCCAATGAATTTGACTGTTACTCATTTTCCAGAGTAGAAAGTAAGACAAGATAAAAAGGGACAATTCAAATTCATTGAGTCTAAAATATTTGCAAGGAAAATCACATATCTTCTAACACAAATAAAATTATGTTTTATTGTTCGATTATGGTTAATACATATTGATAAAAATGCTTTAAATTTGAAGAGTATTGAAAGTTCCTATTACACATGTTATCAAGCCCCTAGCTGCTACATTCAGTCTCAATTAAAAATAATGATATTGGTTGGCCAAAGACACCTCTGTAAATCACACCAGCGACATCATATGAATCACATTTTCTGCATGAATGTAAGACATAAAAATGCAATGCTATGGTCAAATATGGAAACAATCCACCTTCCCATTAATAGATGAGCAGGTGAGAAAAATATGAGCTAACGACGTAAGACAGAATGTTTAGTCTAAAAAGAATGAAATTTTGGCATAAGCTGGCACATGGCTGACCCTTGAGGGCACACTGTGAAGTGAAATAACCACTCACAAAAGGATGAATTGTATGAGTTCACATACTTGAGGTACTTATTAGTGAGACTTACAGATAAGCAGTTACAAAGTTACAAAGGCATGGGGAGGGGAGAGCAAATGAATTATGGTTGAATGAATACAGAGTTCAGAATTTAAAACTTCTGGAGATAGGTGGTGCTTGTATCATAATGTGACTGTACTTAACTCTATTTTACTATCACAAAAATATAACCAGTGCAATAAAAAATAGTCATCTACTCTAAAAGAGGAGATAATGCCCCATCTTATGGGGTTCATATTAGAATTTGTCTAGGATAGAGAGATATGAAGGGATGGAAAACAAGGCTGAGAAATGTAATACGCAAACCTTTATGACTGTTTAAGACTGGAGGGTGACAACATCTGTAGACAATTCATTATAAGGGTTTCGCTATGAAAGAGAGGAAATAGTGTTGTAAAATTTGGGCAATTCAAGCATCAAGAACTATTTTGGAACTGAGAGAAACTTAGGAATCCTAGCCACACTGCTGCCCTGGGGCTCAAATTTTTGATAAGCTGGACTTACAAATAATGATAAAAGTTCACTAATTTTTAATTAAAAAGTTTTAATTAAAAACTAATTTCTGTATTCTGAAATCAATTTATCTTCATATTACAATAACTGTTGTTATAATAATCATTGGTTCAATGTCAGTGGGCTCATAGATCTGACATTAAGTATATAGAGGGTCAATAAAATTTCATAAGAGTCGCAAAATCATTATTATTCTGAAATATCTTGCCAAGTAAGAATGCTTAAACAAGCCTACACTATTTACAACACAGGATCAAAACAGAAGTACACAGCACATTTTAAACTGACCTTTTTTGGCCAGTTTATGGAACAGAGAACTTAGTTTCTGCTTCCAATCAGTTCCATACGATTATTCACTCTAATGCTCTTTTTTCTATCTTAATTCTCCTGCCTACTCACTTCCTACCTCTGCACCTGCTTGGCAAAATCTCCCCATCTAACTCTCAGCTAATTAAACTGGTAGGTTTTCTTGAGCACATTGTGACTATGGGCTCTGAAATTTACTCATATGCCTCCAGGAGCCCCAAATTTTGGTACCATTGCCTCACTGCAGTGACTTTCAGGAGAGGTTTAATCCACACATGTATGCTTAATTCATATTCATCCATACCCCAAATTGCTTTTGTAGGTTCCATCCTTTCCTTATCTGTATGTTTGCTAGAGTAGTTTCCACTTTATGAAATAGTATTTCATCTAAAAACTTGCTGATTTTTAAAGGGCAATCTCTATCATACCACCCCCACAAAAATATTCTTTTATGTACTCAATTAATTCACCACTAAACATACTTTCTGTATTTACATGTTTTAATTCATATCCAATAATAGTGCATTTCTCTTAAACTGCAGAGCTCAAAATTCATAAAAACATATGTAAGAGCATTCAAGGCATTTACAATGATAAATCTGTCCTTTAAATTACAATATAGTTCTCCATTTAATGCCATTTTTTCACTGATTCATTGTAGGCTGCACTTATGGTTGAAGGGGTGCACTGTTATAAACATTAATGCCCTAATTCTTTGCAAGCATTCCTGCCATTTATGCCTCCTCCCTGCAGATTATATTTCTTTTTTATTCATTCAGGTGCTTATTATGCACTCCCAGGAGCGAATCTCACTTACATATAGATTTATGAGATCTTTCTTTAGTAAAGAGAACCCAACTCACATTTAAGAGACACCAATTTTGAACCTGTTTTATATTCAGACAATGATTGAGCCAGTCTGAGAAAACATATAATTCACCTAAGTTACATGTTTCATGAATACAAATCTTCATATCCATGGTTGTGAATAAGTTTTAAAATCTTTACTTCTGATTCACAAATGACTCTTTGCATTGATTCAGATACTATTAAAGATGTTTCTTGAAAATATTTACCTAATAATAAAAACAGCTTTACTTCAAGAGTGTTTGAAAATACAGGGATTTTTATTGTTGTGTCAATGTTTTGGGCAGGTTTCTTTGTTTTTTCTTTTTGACTTTACATTCAGTTTTCAGCCTACTTCTAAATTTCTTCCTTGTTCTCTTGGTTACTCTACCAACCAGGGGGAGATGCTTTTTCAGCTAGAATAGACAACCTGTCACCAGTAAAATCTTGACCATATTTCCTGCCCATAAGCTAGAAAACCTCCTAGTTAATATGAACAATGATATTCTAATTGCTTAATATAATTGACAAAACTTCTACCGACTGATCACCATAATTATCCTTACTAGGATGTTTCATTTCTGAAGTTTTTCTCAATGAATTTTGTTATTCACAATGTCAACAGAGAAGCATAAATTTTTTTTTAATCTGGGAAATGAAGAGACACACAAAGGAAGTTTTAGAGGACAAAAGAGAAACAGAAAGCAAGCTCCTATTCCCTGATTGATACTTTAAACATCTACATTAGGTCAGTCCAAAGCTAAGGGCACACACTTCCACTGAAGTCTTTAATGTGGTCAGTAGGGACCCAATTTTTCAGTCAAAACTGTTGCCTTCCAGGGGGCATGTCAGCAGCAAATCAGAAACAGAAGCACTCAGGTGCTCCAACAAGGCATCCCAGGCAGCATTATAACCCTTTTACAATAATATTTAATATTCATGTATTCCTTGAAAATTAATGTGAAGTTAATTCTTTTTCAGGGCTTGAATGGCAAGCTATACCCATGATAATAAGCTTTCCAAATAGCTACAGTTGCAAAGGTTGGACAATGCTAAAGCCAGGTGTTCACATGGGTGGCATAGAATTAACTACCTGAGTAGTCATCACTTTTTTCCAGGGTCCACAACATCAGGAAGCTGGAACCAGAAGTTGTGCAAAGACATGAAGAAAACAGGCAATCTGACACGGGTTTTAAAATTATGATCTGCTACAGTTGTACAATATGAAGAATTAACAAATGTGATAAGATCTGGAGATCTCCGTCCTGAGGATGTGTGCATGCAGTTTGCAAACGGCTGGCTCGCTGAAAGCACTCATGAGAAAATATAGCAAATGCAAGGCCCAGCGCAATAGTGTAATGGTTAAAGTCCTCGCCTTGAACACGCCGGGATCCCATATGGGCACCGGTTCTAATCCCAGCAGCTCCACTTCCCATCCAGCTCCCTGCTTGTGGCCTGGCAAAGAAGTCGAGGATGACCCAAAGCCTTGGGACCCTGCACCCACGTGGGAGACCCATAAGAGCGCCTGGCTCCAGGCTTCTGATCCACACAGTACTGGCCATTGCGGTCACTTGGGGAGTGAATCATCAGATGGAAGATCTTCCTCTCTGTCTCTCCTCCTCTTTGTGTCTGACTTTGCAAAAAAAAAAAAAAAAATCTTAAAAAAAGAAAATACATCAAATGTAAAAATTTGGAAACTTGATGATCCAAAGAAGTACTCAGGATGACTACAAAAATATTTACTCATGCTCTATACCCTAACTCTTTTACTGAAAAATGTCTTGTGTGATCTCACAATTGTATATTTTAACATCACTAAATTGTAGAAACACTGAAGCACAGGTATTTAGTGGAATTTCCTTGAAGAGTATAGTATGGTAATTGGAAACATTTATTTTTGAGATTTATTTCATCACTTTTGATATTTTCATTTGTATGTTTTTAAAATATTTATTTATTTATTTTTAAAGATTTGTTTATTTTTATTAGAAGGGCAGATGTACAGAGTGGAGGAAAGACAGAGAGGAAGATCTTCGGTCTGATGGTTCACTCCCCAAGTGAGCTCAATGGCCGGTGCTGTGCCGATCTGAAGCCAGCATCCAGGAACTTCTTTCCAAGTCTCCCATGCGGGTGCAGGGTCCCAAGGCTTTGGGCCATCCTTGACTGCTTTCCCAGGACACAAGCAGGGAGCTGGATGGGAAGTGGAGCTGCCGGGATTAGAACCGGTGCCCATAGGGGATCCCGGGGCGTTCAAGGCGAGGACTTTAACCACTAGGCCATACCACTAGGCCCTAAAGATTTATTTTATTTTTATTGGAAAGTCAGATTTACAGAGAGGAGGAGAGACAGAGAGGAAGACCTGCCATCTCTTGATTCACTCCCCAAGTGACCGCACTGGCCAGAGCTGTGCAGATCTGAAGCCAGGAGCCACAAGCTTCTTCCAGGTCTCCCACACGGGTGCAGGGTCCCAAGACTTAGGCCATGCAGAAGCTGAGAGCTGGGGAAGCGGGCCTTCAGGACTAGAACTGGTGCCCATACGGGGTCCTGAAGCATGCCACATGAGAATTTAGCCAGTAGGCCACCATGCCAAGCCTTATTTGTGTGTTTCAATGGAAAGTTTGGAAAGGCTGAGTGAAGGATGGCTAATCAGATGCTGTTTTAATCACATTCTGATCTCTGTTCCCTTGAAGGTTCTTTCAAGATCACTTTGGCAAAACAAAACAAAACAAAACAACAACAACAAAAAACTCATGACATAAGCTGAGTAGAAGGTTTCTTTGCACCTCTTTATAAACTAGCAGCAAACCATTTCAACCTTTTTCTGAAGGTCAAGCTTCATGCTGAGGAAATGATTGATTTTCATTGCTTCATCAGGGATGTTTGAAGCCTAGAATAAGGAATTGTTCAAGTGTTTTGGAGTCAGTCTCATGTTTATTCCCATAACGTTTTTTATGCCACATCATCACTCAGTGACGCCAGATGTGCTTTGGGGTGTCTAGTATGGGATTGGAACTGACTTAAAGTACAGCCCTGAAATTATGTTTCAATGTTTTATCTACTTCTCTGAAAAAAAAAAAGCTGCAACATTTAATGTGGTCTCACTCCACAGTTTTTAATGTAATCAATAATTTAACCTATATGTTATTCATGTTTTGGTAAAACAAACACAATTTAATGTATAAATGCAGAGTATTAATTAAATCTGTTCCATGGTTAAATATGTCACCCTTGGTAGCTCTTGATTACACTGTCCTATGATGATCCATTAATACAAAGAATAAAATCTTGCTGTTAGGACATAAACTGCCAAATGTAGATTATTGTAGATACAATGCATGAATAACAGCATTGTATATATTTAGCAAGTCTTTTACAATATTTTAATTAACTAGTTAATAGTTCAGAGAGAAGGAAAAACACAAGAAACACATTCTTTATCTGCTGGCTCACTCCCTGAATCAGCACACAGCAGCAAGGGCAGGGCGAGGTCAGTCAGGAGTCAGGTAATTCATCTGGGTCTCCCAAGTGGCTGGAAGCGTCATTATCCACTGCTTTCCAGGGCACATTAGCAGGAAACTGGAAAACTTATGAATCTTTATTAAATTGCTTTTCTTAATAAATTGGACATATTTTAATGTCCCGCGCAAGAGAAATGCAATCACTTAAAATTTAATTCAAAGAATAAAAACATATTTTTCCCTTCCCACAGAAGAAAAATCTACTGATGCACTGACCTCAAAATAATTAGCTGGAGTTTTGCTACCTTGAAACTATTTTCTTTAGCCTTCACTCTTCAATGGAAATGCAATCGATAAAGAGTTTTATAATAGACCAATCTAATCAGTGCTGAAGAACTATCCTGAGGAAAATAACACATATTATTAATTATCTTCATAAATACTCAGCATTGCTTCATGTATCAAGATTTGTTGATGCTGCCCTCCTCTATTAATCTCACATTTCTATGCAAACTATGGCACTTGCTAACAATTTCAAGTCATCATTTCCTTTGCAAATTTTCAAATGGTGATCCCTCTTGAAGTTTTAATGAACATTAGTATGAATTTTCCTTATTTTAGGTAGTAAGTTGCATTGTTCAGTCTGTTAAGTCTAGAAATATTTTTTACATTTTGTCATTTTTTCTCTTTACAATTGAGGTACAGCTAAACAGTCTTTCAAATAGTTCATGGAAATGAATGTAATGAAAAACTTGATAGTATTTCCAGATTTTAACACCAAATTAAGCTTGTATTTTAAAAATGTCATTTTAAAACAATGATGAAGACAATTTTAAAATTTTATTTATTTGAGCATTAGATAAAGAGAAACAAACAGTTGGGAAAGAGAGAGGAGAGAAAGAGATTAAGAGAGAGAGAGAAACAGAGTGCTATTCACTGTTCGTATTCCCAGCTCTTCCCAACAAGTCAAGAAGTCCATCAAAATTTTCTCGTGGGTGCCAAATTGAATGGATTTTGCTCAATATAGGACTTCTGTCTTTGATATATGATTTATTTCTAAGATTCTTTCCAAACATTATTTTTTCCCATGGTGGTAGCTAAGAGAGTTTCTTGATTTTGATGAAACACAATATTAATGTACCAAATGGCAATTAAGTTTATTTCGAGGGGATCACTTTCCTGCAAATTGCCTATTACATTCAGTCTTTCTGCATTTAAAGTTTATAGTAATGGCTGGGAGGTGCTGTGACTCTCTTTTTCATGGTTGCCATTATGATATGATTTTTTTCTTTTTTCACAGGAGCAGCTTCATGCTTGCTATTGTGTGGACTACCTTAGGTACCATATATCTATGAATAAAGAAAACAATGTTTTTGTGGAGAAGGGAGCTCATTGCTTTTCAGCGTTTACTTCAGGAGACTTTTGCAACTAAGAAAGAGTATTAATTCATTTTTAACTGTGCATTAATTTCTTTTTATACAGATAAGTGTTTAAAGGTATAAAGAAATAGAGTTTGTGAAAATTATTGCTCTGAAATCTATTCCAAAGAAAAGGATCACTACTAAATCTTTCTATTTTGCCAGCTTAAAAACTGACATAGTTTTTCTATGTTGTTGTTCCAGATGGAGCAGAGTTGTTCATTTAAATGATATAAATTTTGTGTGAGCTTGATATGATGATTTTTCTGGAGGGTAAATGTAGCTAGGTGTTATTTCAGTAACATTAAGTTGTGTTCTGTTTGGGTGGGATTTTGTTTTTTAATTATTGTCTCATGAAACGTACCTAGAGCTTAAAAATGGATCATAAGCAGAGCAAGTAAAAGGTACAGTTTTCTGCCAAGTCCTGATGTTGAGATCACCCTTACAGAACACAACATAAGTAGATTCTTCACTATGGTGTACCCTGCAGATTTTACAGCTGAAGTTTCACTTGATCCCTTAGAGTGAAACTGGTAATTATAATAAAGACTGCTATGGGAATGGGTAGAGTGATTCAAGTTATTTGCCTTTGGAAATAAACTACTTTAGTCTTAGAACTTGGAGGGTCAGTGCCACATATCGTATGGCCAGTGTGCATTTGAGTTAATAAAGCCTTTTAACTTTCTAAAAGTCAGACTAATCTTTATTTTCTAAATGTCTTCTGGCATTCCCAAGCTACGATGAGAGAACTTGTTGTTTTTATAACAAGACATTTTCATGAGAAAAAATAAATATGACTGCAATCAAGACACAAGCAGAGGAACAAAGGTGAGAATGAAAGCGACTTAAGGGTACATCTCATTTCACGAGTCTGTAGAACAATGATTCATTTAGTTAGTATCTCAGCCTTTCTTGTACTTATTCTGCTTAAGGATTCTTGCTTCTAAAGGGCACGCTGATCCCTAATCAGACTGTCTTTCCTTCAGAGTCTAGGAGAATTCAAAGTTCATAACATTTGCATGTCTGACAAAGCAGCTACAAATCTGAGTTTTTGCAAGCCTTCAAGTCGTTGAGTGTTTGCTAAAATGACTTATACAACTCAGTGAAATACCATATTTATGATTATGGTTCTGTTATAAAGGACACAGACAGAAGCAACCAAATAGTGAAATATAGGGAGAAGTCTTGGGGGAGACTAAAGGCAGAACTAGAGTGTATAAACCTGACAGTGTTACTAACCACAAAACGCTACGCTTTAAGTCCAAAGTTTTATTAGCTAGCTATGACTGCAAAATTATCCATCCACATGACTCAACTCCTCTCTTTACAGATTAGATTGACTGGAGACTCAATCCTCTAATCACCTGCTTGGTCTTTGTATGTGTATATGTGATATTATATGTCTGTGATATATATATGTATATATGTGATATATATATGTACATATATATTATTTACTGTTTTTTACTGGAAAGGCAGATCTACAAAGAGAAGAGGACACAGAAAGAAATATCATCTCTCTGCTGGTGTGCTCTCCAGGTGGCTGCATTAGCCAGAGCTGAGCTGATCTGAAGTCAGGAGCCAGGAGCTTCTTCTGGGTCTCCCATGTAGGTTTAGGGTCCCAAGGCTTTGGGCCATCCTTTACTGCTTTCCCAAGCCACAAAGTGGAAGCAAGATGGGAAGTGCAGCAGCTGAGACACTTACCAGTGCTTGTATGGGATCCTGGCCCATGCAAGGCCAAGGATTCAGGCACTAGGCTATGGAGCCGTGCCCCCTTTTATGGTCTTTTCAGTGACCAACATTCAACCTGATTCATGATATCTATTAGTACAGACTAAGGTGTGATACAAAAGCCCATGAATTAAAACCTACTCCTATTTCTTTGACAACTTAAAGGTTAAAGCATCTATAGCAGGAATAAGGGATGAATGCCAAATTCTTAATTATATAACATCTAACTATATTTTTGACTCTTATCATGGGAGTCTCCTTGAAACCCCAGAGTAGCTTATTTAGTGGTCCAACTGACAAATGTACATGAAGTAATGTCTAATACAGATTAAAAGTTAGCCCATTAACAATGGAAATCATACATTTGGACAAACTCTATCTCTCCCCATTTCTCTCATTTTAGTTATGGAATTATCAGATAGACTACTTCTAAAGAGTACAATTTTTATATTTGGCTTTATTCCATCTCACCTTTCTTTTTAAAGTTAGATTTATTTATTTCAAAGGCAGAGTTACCCAGAGAGACATACACACACAAATGCGCACAGACACACACACACACAGAATCTTCCTCTTGCATTTGCTGCTTCACTATTAATGTGGATCTGCTAAAGTGGTTTAGGAGCTAAAGGACTTGAGTCATTTTCCAGTGCTTTCCCAGATATAATAACAAGAAGCTGGAGTACAAGTGGAGCAGCAGAGGCTCAATCCAGAGCCAATATGGAATTCCAACTTTGCAGGCAGTGGGTTAATATCATATGCCTCAATGTTGGCCTCAACTTTGTACCTTTTATTTCCTCATTATAATTCAAACATCTATGAACATGCTGATTCTATTTCAAAGCTAACTCTAGCATCTATAACAGATATGAACACTGTAGATATTCATTAATTAATACTCACATTTCATTTGTGTGTGCAGTTCTAGAACTAACTACATTCACTGGAAGGTAGCATAAAATCAATGCTATTATTTGAGTACTTACTCAAATATTTATATTTATACTAACATGTTATATTTATTCATTTATTATATTACTAACATAAATGTGATTATTTAAAGCAGATAAAACTATATTTTCCTAACAATATGAGGAATAAATTTATGATTGAGTCCATTGATAAAATATGAAGATTCATTTTGATATGGTATCTTTAGTAGCTAATTAGATGCTTTCCAAGGATAATGGAAGTCCAATAAAATTAATAACAAAATTGCATCTCACAGTATACTAATGGAACACCTTCTAAAAAATCCAGAACTTTATTGAGCACTGAACAACAATGATGGGAATTATTTCATCCTGAAATACATGCATTTTTCTTTCCATTATAAACAGAAGGGAAGTAGATAATAAAAAATAAAGTGTATTTAATATCAGATGTTTTAGACACATAGGAAAGGTGTCAACTGATTATTATAATGTTTCTTGGTAAAGGGGAAACCCAGCAGAGGATTTTTGGCATAAGTATTTATAAACATTTAGAGATTAGAAAGAAAAATGCTTTAAAAAGGAAACTATTCATATTTTTTACATCTTGAGTGTGAAGAGGGTAAACGGAGAATGATGAAAGAGGGTGTTAGGTAATAAAATGCTTCAAGGGCAAGGGTCACAGAAGTCATGCTAAGAAATTCAGAATCGATCACAAGAAGTAAAGACAGGAATAAATGGAGGACATGAGCCAAGCAATGAGAATTAGTTTCTTACATTAAAAGGAGGCTCTGACAGCAGTGTGAGTAGTAGACTGAAGGAACTGCAATTGAAAGGAGAGGAGTTAGGAAGTTCTTGCAGTGATCCATGAGATAGATGATGGCTGCCTGAAAAAAGCTAGCAGCAGTGGAGTTAGAAATAAGAGTGGATCTAAAATATCAAGGAGAAATGTCAAGTGTTGTGCAAGGTATTCACAAGAATAATATTAGCAAAGAAGGCTACGGAATGTGGGGGAGAAAAAAAATGTTCTCGCAATTTTAATCAGCGTTACTTGTTGCCAGAGCAGAGGGGAGAGGAAAGTCATTCTCCCTCCTAAGTGACAGCAGTGACAAATGGGCGCTGAACAGAAGATTGCATGTTTATGATTGCAACTGCTGAAGGTAATGCCTGCTAAGCTGTTAATATTACAGGCACTAGAGTGAGTGAGTGCAGATTGTTATTGGCATATGGTAGACATTAGCTCATTAAAATATTCAAATTAGCAGATGTACATGTTCCACTATGCTAGTGAAATATGAATTTTAGGCATTTCTGGTGTTTTAGAAGTTTTTGCTGATGGCTTGTCAAAGTTTGATGGACAAATTAGAGATACTATATGAGCTTTCTGTTTAGCACTTTGATACTGATGGCTGTTCAAATTCTGCTAAAGCAAATACGGAAAAAACCAATAGGAAAGAAACAAGACATGTTGTAAAAATTGGAATTGCAATTTAGGCTAAACATCTGGGTTGAAAAGAAACTACTGTGAAATCTAAAGGTACAATACATTTGATGAAATATTTGCACAATTATAAAAAAGACACTGACATGCATATATTACATGTGTCTAATATAATATTAAAAGTAGTTCATAAAATCTGCTCAACCGCACAACCTGTGGCTTAAAGAGATTTTATTATAATTTTCCCTTTAAGAAAATAAAGCTCCAAGCAAGTCCTTCAAGTTTTTGAAAAGATATAGAGATATAGAAGTTGACAAAGAAAACAAGAGTAAATTTTAATTCACCCAATTTGTTTCAGGTAAAATGCAAATTAAAATTAATATCTTGTAGTTTTCCTTTATAAGAGAGGAACAGACAATAAATGAATCAAGGAAAGCTTAAAAAGAAGAAAATAGGAAAAGAGACAAATATGTCATCAAGAATATCTCCTAATGCACTGAATAAAGGCGTGATCAAATGAACACTTAAAGGAAACAGTTTCACATTTTAGTATACCTATTCTGCTATCATAACTGATAGCTACTTCAAAAATAGCAATTACTCGAAGGGTCTGAGTGCAGATGAGAACTGAGCACTTGTGCATAAATCTAGAGCTTGCATTATATTATGGTCATCTCTGTAGAGCAGGCAAGTATTTTGTCATATTCATCTCTCATTTATAAAGTAGTCGTTTGTGTGTGGTTTTGTGTCTGTGTACACATGCACACACTTTCATGATGAGTTTGGAAAGAGTATTCTGTTCAATCAATAGACAGCAATTTTGAGGCATCCATCCCTGAAATCAAATAGCAGATGAAATCAAATAGCAGAAACAGCCGCAGTCCAAAAATCTTCCCTTGAGGGAATTATAACAGCACTGCTAGGATTGAAGCCCATGTGCCTTGAAAACAAGTCATTTGCATAACCTAAGGAAAACCTAGTAGGGTGGACTTCCTAGCATTCTTTAAAAGCACCAACGCTAAGGACACTGTGATAAAAATTCTATGGCTGTCAGGAGCACCAGACTTTTAATTCAAGTTGAGAAAAATATATTCCAACCACTCAGGCTGATGAACTTTCACTCTTTATAAACATGAACAGATGATCAAGGATCACCAAATATTTGTGGAAAAGAAAAATGATAAGCAGAATTAACCCCAAAGGTAAACAGAAGCAAACTCTGAAATATGTATAATTAAAACCACTAGAGAAGAAATTGATGGATGAGGAAGCAACAGATTGTTGAGGGAAAAAAATCAGCAATTAGCTCTGCTTTTGACACTGCAACCATACATACTCAGAGAAACCTCACCTTAATACATGCGATAGCTAACTGAATGCAGATCCCAAAATTAAGCTAGCAGACGAGAACATTGCAATCAAAGCAATAAAGATAAATAATAAAGATAACTAACTAACTAAATAACGATAAAAATAATAAAGACAAATAATAAAGATAAAAACAAAATGTTATACAATAAGAAATTGGTTCCTGGAGTGCTAACAGCCATCTAATAACAGGGCCAGAAGAGAAGAGAAGAGAAGAAAAAGCAGAGGAAAGGAGTAACGGAAGACAATAATACAGGAATAATAAAATTCCCTAGAATTGAAGATGCAAATTTTTAATGTGAGTCATTTGAATTCAAATTGTAATTATAAAAATAATTTTAAAACTATATTTATAGGAATATTCTGTTGAAACATTTCAATATCTAACATCAATAATTATTTAAAAACCAACCTTATTTTAATAGTCAGCCAATGCAATCATCTCCTTTTATACTTTACTCTGTACTAAGGAGGTAGGTTACTCAGCCTGAATACTCCTTCACTCCTTCACTAGTTGTGTGTAGCAGTTTGGCATGTTTCTTTCCTGATTTTTTTTCTTTACTATATGAGATAAACAAGTGTGTATATATAGGTATACATTTGTGTCACATCGTATGGTTTGTTTTCTAAACTGGAACCCATTAAATATTTTTAAATACATGACATTTATAAAGCAAATGCAAATGAATGCAGCAAATGTAAAATAATGCTTAGTTGGCTCCCTATATTTGAGGAATTGTGAATGAAGAAAAAATTTGAACCCAAAATTATTTACGATACAATATGCTAGAAACAGAGAAGAATCAAAACTTTTCAACAAAGCTGGTTAGACAGAGAAAAGCTACAACCAAACAGGAAGAAAAATAGAGGTATATATAAAAAAATACGTACTATTTTGACAGAAAAATACCACATTATAAAGTTATCTACAAATGGAATGTATCGCAATAGGAGTACTCTCCAGTGGATGTAGTACCTCCCTTCTGTGAGAGTACTTCATAACATCTGTGGAAAAAAGTGGAATTGAAAGACAATTTTGTTTAAGAAATTATTTTGCAATATATGCTGTAACTTTTTTCATAATTTCCTGTGACCTTGTTCAAGACTGTATATATATATACAATTATTTATATCTACACAATTATTTATTTATTTATTATATACATACACAATTATTTACTCGGCATTCCTAGAATGTCAAAAAGTGGATTTGGAACAGTGTAAAAGTAGCAGAATAATTCAATAAACTGTCAATGAGTACAATAAAAACTATGTACCAGTTAATGAATTTGTGACTTAAATATGCACTTTGAATTTTTTTATATTCATGATTCAGTTCCAAGAGCTCAGGTATTTTCCCTTCTACCTTCCTGATTTCTAGTTCCCCCTCACTAATTTGCCCTATATTATTATAATAGTACTGTCCTTCAACAATAGTCATAAGTCCATCATTCTGTTATTAAGTGTATCATGAAATTTAAGTATAAACAATGGTAGGAAGTCCATCATTCTTTTGTCAACATATGCTTAAGTTTCCTTAGAAGTCCATCTATTATTCTGGAGTAGATATGCATACTGCATGATATACTCACCTCCATTATACAGTTCTTTTAAATAAATACATGTGCATGTATGTTTACTTATATATTTGTTTTGTATTTTACATGAAGGTTGCCTTACATAAGAGAAAATGTATGAAATTTGTCCTTTTGAGATTACTTTATTTCACTGAGCTTAATGGTGGTACCATTTTGTTGCAAATGGTAGAATGTCATCTTTAATAGCTGAATAATATTCCAGATGCCTATTGAAAAATGAATGAGGAAATTGTGGTACATCTACTCAAAAGAATGCTACTCACATCATATTTTTTCTCTTATATAAGGCAACCTTCATGCAGAAAGTAAAATAAGTAGACATATAGGTAAATAATCTAAACATATTATTGTATTTATTTATAATGGAGCTTAGCACATTATGGGAAGTGAGCATAGGTTGCAGTACACAGCTCTACATCTGGTTAAAAGGATAATTCCCAGTGAAATTGTTTGATACAACTTGACAATCTGATAGTAGATTTTCTACTGCTGTCTACACCTACATTCCATGAAACAATTAAACAGAAGAATATTAAAATTGTTGTTGTTGCTACTGTAGCAATATGGGGGAAAATGGTGGAGCAGAAAGTTAGGAGGGAGAAAGGAGGGTGAAATAAGCAATTCTTACACATACAAAACTGTATCTTGGAAAATAACAAAAAAAAATTTTATAGTGAAGAAAATCATAGAAGAGATGCTCCTTCTGAACTTTGATAAGGAATTAGCCCTGACACTTTTACATTGCACTTTAAGCAGCTGAAAGTGTGAAACATTAAGTTTTCACTGTTTTAAGCTTCCTGGTTTCTAGTAGCTGGTTGTTGCCCTAGGAAATAAATAGAAGCACTAACTTCTCAAAAACGATAAAATGGTGATGTGTCAGGAGCAACTAATACATAACCATTAGTGAAATTCTTTTTAAGAAAGGTCTGTTTAAGCAAGAAAATGAAAAATTGAGGATAGAGCCTTGCCACAATCTGGGCAAATATGCACTTAATGTCAGTTACCGTGTTATTCGTATTATACACGGCACAATATATGCTTGGATATCTAAATTATATCCTGCAAAAAATGCCTTTTCCAGGACATTTTAGTTCTGTAATTATCAGAAGGTCATGGGCAGAAATTATCTTTGGTTTGCTTTTCTCACACAATCCACTGCATTGCTGTATTATTGGCCAATTATTATATGTATACATGTAAAGATTCTATCTGATTTAAATGGAACTTTAAAAGCTCTGAAATTTCAGAATTGTATTTACTGTAAGATAGACATTCTTCTTTTTTTATTGGAAAGTGAGATATCTAGAGAGCAGGAGATACAGAGAGCAAGATCTTCCATCGCTGATTCACTCCCCAAGTGACCGCAACAGCCAGAGCTGAGCCAATCTGAAGCCAGGAGCTAGGAGCTTCTTCCAGGTCTCCCACATGGGTGCAGGATCCCAAGGCTTTCAGCTATCCTCCACTGCTTTCCCAGGCCACAAGCAGGGAGCTGCATGGGAAATAGGGCCACCAGGACTTAAACCAGCGCCCATATAAGATCCTGGCATGTGCAAGGTGAAAACTTCAGCCACTGGGCTACCAAGCCAGGCCTATTCTTTGTCTGATTTTAAAGAGTTGTTAGATTTTCACATATAATTTTATTTTGTGATTATTTTCAAATTAAAGGACTAACATCACTTTAATTATGGTATTCATTCATACACTAGTTATCTGAAAAAGCTCTCTATACATACACATGCTTGCAGTGTAGGAAAAGCAGATAAAAAGAGGATTAAGGCAGAACTTATATAATTTGTTATTAAAGACTACTTTATTGCCCATTAAGATTTGGAAGGAAAAGCCTCTGAACTCAGTTTCAGTGTGAGGTAAATTATCCTATTTATTGGTGAGCTATAGAGCATGTGAAATCATCAGTTCAGACTTTGATACTTTGCTGGGAATTTATATTTATCAGCATGTATCTTAAAGGAAATGCAGTTAAAGTAAGTTTAGATGTGAGTTTCATAGAAACAGCAATGTAAGGAAAATGATTCTTAGAGTAACTTAAAAACAGTCATACATAACTCAATGAAACAAGCAGAATTTTTATTTTTTATTTTTGAAAGAGAAATCTAATTGAGTAGTAAAAACAAAACCACAAATGAGTTTTTTTTTTCAAGCATTTCCTCCAAGTTCATTTGCAGTTTGTTTTATGGAGATAAATGTAAATATTAATACGTAAATTGTTGAATCCCCTACAGTAAATTTTACTGTGGTTCTTAAAGGGGAAAACAACATTCTTTATTTAAAGGGAACTCTAAGGAACAATTTGAAAAAACTTCGTAAGTTTCTCCTGTCTTCAGCTGATACAAGTTCCATAACAAAGTATCATGAACAGGATGATGAAGCAGCATTTACACTTCTGTAGTTTGGGAATCTCTGAAAGCTGCAATGTACAAGAGCAAAGAACAGGATCTACATTCATGGATTCAATTAATTGTAGTTTGAAAGAATCAGGGAAAAACTGCATTTGTATAGGACATCTACAGTTTTCACTTATTCCAATTATTCCCTAAATAAGACAATAGATCAGCTACATAGCATTTTCACTGGTTTGGCATTCTAAATAATGTAGAGATGCTTCAGTGTGTATAGCAAGATTGTATAAATTGTATGCATGTACAGATCTGAGAATGCATAGCTTTTGTTATGTACAGGGCGTCCTGTAACCAACCCTCCAAGCATATGGAAGGAGAATTTTACTTTTCAATGACTCTGTTTCCAAACACCATCATCTTGGAGACTAGGGTTTCAACTTACAGATTCTGGGGGTGCCTAAATATGCAGTTTAAATTATGTAGTGGGTAAAGACATTTGCTTAATATTCTGGTCATTTATTTGTACATACTCTTAATATTTCTCATGTCAATTTCCAAAAGTTTGCTGAAAAATAAATAATATGCATTTAGGGGTGGGCATACAACAAACCCTGGGAAACAATAATATAGAAAATGTTTGTATAGTTAACACTACCCTTGAAAAGCCCAACTGTGAGAAAGGCAACTCAAATAAAATCCCTCACACACGTGAAGAAATTTGTTCTCTAGTGGGATGGCTAATTTATGAATAGATATCTATTTATACTATTGTATAATGAGAAAGGATAGGAAAGGATTTTGAAATCTTATGCTACATCTATTCAATTTCATGACTATAATGATGGATAGCAAAGGGGTTATCTTCAGAGGAAAACGGAACTGTTAAGGACAAATAAAATGCATAATAATTTCAGGTTAAAAACCAAAGTAGAATCAATACCTCATGTTCCAGGTGTTGTTTTCATTACTGATAAAGTACTCTTCTTGATGAAAGCTTAGATATGCTGTTTTCAACTCTCATCCTATGTAGATCTTCATAGGTGACTTTGCATCATGTTGCTTCCATAAGAATTCTTTTCAGATATTTTAGTCAGAGTCTCCTTTTTAGTTCTGATTGTTCAAACCACTGATACCCACATGTCCATCCTCATTCCTTGGTATATAAGTACTCATTTTTCTGATTTTTTTTTAAAGATCTAAAGCCAGGAGCTTCTTCCACCCCTCCTACGTGGGTACAGGGCTTGAATACATCAGGGAGAATGAATGAGAATTTCTTTGACTCTGCCATTCAACTTAAGCTGCTTTGGTTGAATTTTTTCTAAATTGCCAGATGGTATTTGATTATATAGAGCATAAGAATTGATATGTAACCATGAACTTAATGCTTTTTTGTCCTTATTTTGCATGGGACACAAGAATTAGTGTTTTCATCCTAATGAAGAAGTTAGAAGTACTAAAAGGAAATGCCCTTTTCCTATTTTGAATTACAATGAAGAACTGCAGGGAAATACAGGAATACTAAGAATCTATTCACATAGTTTTGGAGAGATTATTTCCCCACATTAGAGGCATTTCAAAGTAATTCGATACTTCTTAAATTGGTAGAAACGAGATTAAGAGAATGATGAAGTATTAAAGGACTCACTAATTATCTTCCTTTTTATTCCATCTTAAGCATATTTTACCTACAATCTGTCAGCAAACATTTCTGTAAATCAACATTAATACACATCTTTTAAGATTTAGCTTCTGGTATAGATTCATAACGAAGACACAGACATGAGCACAACCACTAGTGAAGTTAGATTCTAGTGAGGAAGATAGACAGACATACTAAAGTAGGTCCAAGAGAGAACAGAGACATATTCATGACCTGGTGTAGCTAGATGCTAGGATGGTAAGTCCTAACACACATGAGACCAGAAAGGGTTCACACACAGCAGTGTTGACCAATAAATATTTGGCAATGATGCAAAGTGGTTTTTTTGCACTCATTGTCCTATTTTCCTGTATGCCAAGATACCATGATTGGGGGCAATATGTCCTGCATCCATCATTGGGTATTTAAAATGTGTTGCTATCTCTGAGGAAATCATTGGATGTTCACTGAGCCCAGTGGATTCTGGCTTCCTGGACAGCAGCAGACAATGGCTCAAGCAAAGAAGTTCTTGTTACCCACATGGGAGATGCAAATTGAATTTTGCCTCCAAGATTCCTACTACGGGCATTTCAGAAATGTATCAGTTGGCTGGAGATTTCTCTCTGTTTTTGTCTTTCAAATACATCAAGTAAAATAAAAATGAAATGTGCTATTATAACAGAAAGTCTGCATTTTTCATCCTATTTCATTTAAATTAGTGCACATTTAAGCCAAAGAAGTCACACGTGGATAGTAGCTACCATACCTAACTGGACAGTGTCAGAGGCTATAGGTACACTGAGTTCTTTCTAATCCTATTTTCATTTTTTTTTCTTTTAAAATTTTCATTCTGTATCCAAAGTCAATATGAACTGTCTGCTTTAAAGGGAAGTGATAGCTAGGATATATTCTCATTTTTTGTATTGACACTGAGAGAAATATAGACCAAAGAACATAAGGTAGTAGCTAGCATAGGAATAAGAAGGTAGATCAATAGGACAAGGCAGAAAACTACCCAAGAATGCAATATACTTAGCTTATGATAAAGGTGACATTTCTATCCGATGGGAGAATATGATGGATGTCTTAATGAATGCTCTGGGGACAAATGGCTAGTCATTTGGAGAAAAGAGTAACATTAGAATCCTACTGCACATCATACATAACAGTAAATGCCAGATAAATTAAAGCTTTAAATGTGAAAAATGGAACTATTTCTGGAAGAAAATGTTATTGAAAAGAAGAATCTATTCCTAGCATAGTGCAGCATATCTAACTAGGATACCAGAGAAAGGAAAATAAAACAAACAAGAAGATAAACAGAATGGTACTAGGTAAACCTTAGAACATTTATCCTTAAAAGTGCAGCATCAACTCAATGTAAACAAACGCTGAAAATACATTTCAACCATACATAGCAGAAATTATTAGCCTCAAAACTTAAATGTTCCCAATTTAGTAAACATACACAAAAGTATTAAGGGACAAACTTGAGAAAAATTTCATAAAAAAAGGAGTACAAAAGTCCAGTAACCTTATAAAAAATTTTAAGCTCACAAATAATAAAAAAATAGAGAACACTAACAATGGCAAAATCACAGTTCTGAATGTTCTTTTGAAGATTACATAGAATATATATATTGCTCACAGCCTAATAAAAAGTAAGGTTTCCCTGGATTTCAGCTATTATTTTCTGTATATCCTTTAGAGAGTCTTCCATTTGTTCACTTAGAATATAATGGTGAGTACCTTCTTTGTTTACAGACTTTATTCCAGCCAATAAGTACAAAATATGAATGAAACAAAGTACCTATTCTCCCAGAGCTTATTTATATCCTTGAAGCCAACATTAAAAATACGCATCAGGTAAATTTAAGAGTGTTTCAAGGCCCTGAGTTTAGTTGCAGACAGAAGAGAGAAATTGTTTTGCAATATCTAGAAATACTATTATGTTGAAGTATAAGACTTCATTCAAAGTAATAATTCACAGAATGCTTCTGTTCTAGTTTTACTGACAACTGTAAAATTCCTTGATTCCCCAAGTGTGGGACACTTGCACTTTGCTAAATTGTATTTGGAGTGTTTTGTTAGTAAATTCAGAAAAGCATGGATGTGTAGCTATGAGAAGCATTCTCCTAGTAGAGGCTCCTAGAGGACTCATCAAAGCATTACAATTTTCTGACATATGGGTTCAGAATGTGTTTAGTCAAAACCTTGGCAGACCATCAGAAAACAACAACAATAAAAACAAAACAAGAAAACTTGCCCTAATTTTTGGAGAAAAAAGCACATGGGATGCACAGCTGACATGAATTCAGAAATAACATCAATGAAGTAACAAAACCATTCAGTACTTTTGAGAAATTGTTAACTGACTGAATTGTGACTACTAGCAAGAATATGTTGGCGAAATAGGACAATGTCATGAATAATCAAAAATGAAACAGAGGTTTTATAATTAACTGAAGGGGTCTGTGTTTGTATTTGCTATTTATCTATTGTATTCTACCCAGAAAGCCTGGGGTCTTTCCCCTGACAAACTGCTCCAACAAACTAACTGAATGATACAGAAAACCAACTGCTGATATTGGTGTTATTTGTACCACCCTCCATCAATAGAAAGGTAAAAATATTCTATGTTTAGGCACTCTATCAAGATTTCTTTTCGATTATGCTCTAGAAATTAGCAAATGGTAATTTTTCTGATATTGACTAGTATGTTTTACAGCCAAGTAAAAACTAAAATGATTTCATGAGTGGTTTTATTATATTACTTAAAATTTCTATTTTCTGGTTTAGTAAAATATGAGCTCCAGTTTCCATAACTGGAAACTGTTTCATTCCATTCAAAATGCTTGCTCTGCAAGACAATTACATTTTTTTTTGTCTTCTTTTAGATTTATTTGTACTGGAAAGTCAGAATCACAGACAGAAGGAGACATAGAGAGAAAGAGCCCCCATCTACTGGCCCATCCAGAAGCCAGGAGTCAGGAGTCATCCCCACCCCGTCTCCCTCCCTGGCCTCCCACAAGCTCCCAGTGCCCAGTGCCTGCACTGCCCCAAGGCTCTGGGCCATCCTCTGCCACTCACCACCCCCTCCCCGCCCTTGGCCCACACCATAATCCAAGCCACAGTCAGAGAGCCTGATGGAAAGCAGGGCAGCTGGGACACAAACTGGTGCCCACAGGGAACCCCGGTGTATGCAAGCCGAGGACCCCAGCCGCCTAGCTTTGGGCACGGGCCCAACAATTACCTTTAAAATCTTTATGTTATATGTAAATAAACAAAAAGTAAGATATCAGCAGAATGTCAAAGAGGATATAAATGATCTCATACATAAATATTTTCCTTAATCAAAAACATAGTTTCTAAAAATGACAAACATACAAAGAATGAAAACTGAATGACACATTTGGCAATTTTAGGTCCAAGGTATTCAATGTCTTTAGAAGAGTCAGGATTGAGAAAAATTTGCCTGTATGGGTCAAGATAGAGAACATTTTAGGTACAGAGATCATAATATGTACAACTATCAAGGAAATTAATATTATTTCATTTGAGTAACTGCGGGAAGACTATTGAAACTGATTTCTAAGTTGTACATGAAGCAATAGAGCAAGATTAAAGTTCAATTGATAACCTAACATATATGAAAATGTATAATGAGTAGAAATTAACTCATGTGGTTGTTGGTCAAGGAACCTGTATCTTATCTATCAAATGCCAATTTATTGATTCAGCACGTAGGCACATAAGTCAATATAAATTGAGGTGTGTCACTACACAAATTTTGTTTGGAGCGCTACTCTCTATGAAATTTTAATGAATTGTTTTAAGATTACAATGTGTTTTTAAGGTGATAAAGTCTTGCACCTTTTTTGAATCAAAACACCAGAACAGGAAATGGTCTTACAATTTACATTAGCATTTATGATGTTCTTTAACATAATTCAGTTCACTTCATCAACACTACAACTGCAATGGAAGACATAAACACAGAGAAGTGTTATCTAGACATTGTTTGGGTTAGTGATATGTAATATAAACATTATGGCATCATTTTAGTTATATATATGTAATATAAATTATAAAATGATGTAAAATAATTTATTTTAGGTTTATAAGCTAGCTCTTAAAAAAGTGGGATTTATAGCATTTGCTGACTTCTCTGGTTCAAATATTTACACTATGATTTGAAAAAGTGGATAGTAATATTTTTGAATAACAGTAGGATTTCCTAATTTGGTAATCACCTGCCCAATTAGGGATGGCACAACTCACGATAATTAATATTATTGGAGTGGGATAGAATAAACCTTTTCCCCAAGCTATCATTTCATTTCTTTTAGCAATTAAAGAGATTCTGAGGCCTGTGGAATATCACAGGTAAGAATTCCCAGAGCTCTGGCAGGGGGCATTGCTACCAATAGTAGAAACCATAATTCTTATTTTGATAATATGCAAGTCAAATTCCACTACATGATTTCTTCTTCAAGAGCATGGATGTTAAATAGATTTAATGTGAGCAATTCATGCAGGTTAGAAAGAAAAAGAGTTCTTAGCAAGGGGCTGGGATCTATAAATCTTCATTAGTGACACAAATCTACCCTGGGGTTATAACAATCTATTGGAAAAGTCTGAGTTAAAGCCTGCTTTATCATCCTCCCCTTCTCTAAGGTTGCAACTGAGGTTCAGAGGGGTTTAATAACTGTACAAGGTCATACAGAAAGAAGAGCCAAAGTGGCATACCATAACTTTGAATCACTTCATTCATGAACCTTTTTGGGCTCATGAGAAACCACAGGATATATTATTATTTTTTATCATTGAATCAACCCCTGATGTAATTTTATTCCATTAAGTATGGTCCTAAAAGGTCAGCTCAAATTTTAGAGCTTTGTTATGACCCAATAGTGTTTTGGCTAGGTGACTGCTCTTCTTAAATATATTATGTATTTATTTATTCAACAGACATTGTGTGCTACCTTCTGTCAAGAGCTCAAGAAGCTAGAACAAGAATTCAATATTATAGAGACTTACCTTTCAACAATAACAGTATATTATAGGTTACAAAACAGATACAAAGTGAGTACACAGAAGAACTAAGCTACCTTCACTTTAAAGACTGAAAAGTCTTTTAAGACTTTTAAGGCCCATAGAAGTGATGGATTAAGGAACTGAATTTGGGAAATGATGAGGTCTCCTTAGGTAGGAAGAGAGCTAGTTGCATGAATGATTTAGATAAGGTATGAATGACTACAGGAAAACAATTCCTGTGGGGCAAGTGGGTTGGAGAGTTAGTGTGGTCTTGAAGAAGATTTTATATCATATTCAGGATCTGACCCTATAACTGTAAGCAGTGAAGAGACAGTATAGAGTGAAATCAGCCTGTTTTTCCCTTTATCGGCATTCCAATGTTTCCTTTGTTGCATGTTTTATACCACGTGACTTCTTTTTATGCACATATGATTCTATACTTCTCACCAATGCTAAATCCATGGGTATGATGCCATTATTTTTAATAAAAATACATCATTAGGTAGACTGAAATGTGGAAATACATGAAACACAGAACCTATTTTATTCTTTCTGTTCCAGTCTGCAAGTTTTCTATAAAGAGATGATTTTGACTCAAATATAATACAGTGGGTACAGAAGAGAGGGCAGCTATTGGCACTATTCCTCTGGGTGAAAGGATATAGTGACCAGTACGTGTGGGGTTTGAGATTCTAGAGGGTATATGCCAGGTGTAATTGCAAATGACAGCATTTTCTGAAATTGGAAAACCACAGTGCCAGTAATCAAAACGTGGTGATAATTAAGACATGTGTTTCGATTTTATTGTGATGCAAATGTGCAGTGACACCCCAATGCCTGTTAAACTGTGTCATAAAATAAAGAATTATAGAACACACACACATATATATATAATTAGAAGTCAGTCCAGGTTTGATTAAATCAAAAAATATTCAATCTTCTATTTATAAATTAAGTTGAATATTTTATTAATATTTATAATGTGAAGTTAAATTATCAAATTGCATGTTTATGTGTATCCTAATTGAGAAGCAAGTAGATCCAATTTGTAATTAACTTCATGGATTTGGCTATTAAATGAGCCTGACATTAGTTAAAAAACAAAGGAAAGATCAATTGTTTTATACTGTGAGGGATTTTACTACAATTACGTGAGACTAAGTACAATTTTAAGCTAGGTTTTCTGTGAATGAAAAGAACACAGCTGAAACTATAAATAACTACCTGTGTTAATTGTCTATGCAAACAATTCAGGAGAAGCATACTTTTTTACCTTATTTTTCAGACTAGATCACCCAGAAAATTAAACACTTATGTTTATATCTTGCTTTGCATGGTTACCAGCTGTAAACACTTGGCAATTGTGCATTCCGATTGTGCATTTCAGATTGGGCAAGAGGACTGATAAAAACCGAGTGTTAACTTCATTAATCAGCAAAGCCTTTGGATAAACTGTATTTCACTCTTGAGCCAGATCTAGATTTTTCCGCATTGCAGGAAAAGAACACTGGTTTAAGAGGCAGAATATTTAGGCTTGAGAATTAGTTCCGATGCTAATTAGTGTAAGAACTTCGTGGAAGTGAAAGCTGTATGAATTGTAATTACCTCGCGTGTAACTAATGATGCCTGCTTTACCAATTCTGCAGAGAGCTTTTGCTGCCACAGCTATCCCATCCTGAACGCAGGCAGAATTCTAAACCAACACAGGTAGGAGGCTGTTCCAATTGATCAAGCTAACTACAAACAGTGAGGTATCACAGCTACCGAGAGGACTAATTGCCACAATGTTCTCATTTCATGGGCGGTTTTCCTTTTTCCTTGAATCTGCACAGTTCTAAGGTTAATTTAGGTGAGAAAAAAAATGCGTTTTTTCAAGAAAATCTGGCTCTGAATTCCCTCACAGTGCCTTCGAGGGTGGCAAAGAACCAAACCTTTAAAATTCACAAGACCCACTAAGAATTTATGCTTTCATTTACTCAAAAAATAGTATCAGGTGTTCATTTCGTTCCAAAGGTCACAACACTCACCAGCCTTCCAGTGTCCCTCGATTCTTACAGGAAACTCCAGAGTGAAAATGACCAGGCTGCCCTGCGCTGGAGCCTCCTTGAAGGCGTCAGTTCCTTGCTGGGGTGCAGGTCCAGCCCGGGCCTCATGGGGACGTCGCTCTTTGCTGGGGTGCAGGTCCAGCCCGGGATTCACCCTTGCTGAGGTACGAGTCCAGCCCGGGGCCTGGCGGTTTGTGTCCCTCCTTCCTGAGGTGCAGGTCCAGCCCGGATCCCACCCTGCTGAGGTGCAGGTCCAGCCCAGCCCTCGAGGGGACCGTCCTGCCTTCCTGAGGACCAGGTCCGGCCTGGATCCCGCCTTTCTGAGGTACAGGTCCAGCCTGGCCCTCGAGGAGGCGTCCTGACTTCCGGACAGCGCTGACTGTGCTTCACTTCCGGAAAGTCGTGCTGAGACCTTCCGGAGCCTTCTCAGCATCTCTGGGTTGGCCGCCAGGTTGTTGACCTTTTCCTGTTGGTTGTCGAAGGCTCCAGAAGTCTTGTGTAGAATCATTTTGGTCCTGGCCAGTTGAGCCCGCACTTGTGTCAAGGACCCGCTGACCTGCTGGCCGCTGTGGGAGCTCTTTTGGCAGCTTCCCCGCCAGCACACGGGGCGGCAATGCACTGCCCGCGGCGCCCACCCTCGCGCCTGGCCCGGGGGTCGGCCTGGACGCCTCAGCCTTGCTGACAGAAGCTGAAGGCCTCTGGCGGAGTCCGCAGCCCGTGCGTCGGGAAGGCGGCGGATTCCTGGGTTCCACGGAGCCCTGGAGGTCGCTGAGGGAAGGCCTCTGGAGTGGACAGCACCCGGGGCAGAACCCGCAGTTCCCTGGGGCCACCATCCTGCCTGGTCTCCTCGGTTGCTTCCTGCTCACCGCCCGGACTTCTGACCAGGTAGGGAAAAACTGGCAACGAAGAATCCTCCTTCCTTACACCTGTTCAATACCGAAAGTCCGATGCTTTAGATACACCGCTAAAAACGGCTGGCAGCCCTTTGTTTCTGTTAGGAAGCTACTCTGTTCCTGGCACCAGAGTTGACTTTGTTATATGGAGTACTTAACCGTCCTGCCCTGTGGAAATGATAGTATAAACTACTTAGTATTTTAGTTGTGCCGCATGCTAACATACTGCTTATTTTAAATGCTTTGGTCAATTTATTCATTTATTTAGGTACTGTGATTCGACTTTGATAAAGAGCATGTAGACAGGTATTTTGGGGCTTTTTGGCAATGAAAGAAAGAAGCCAAAACCAACACACAACATATCACGGGTGTCACAAGAGATTTTATTTGCCAGCAGTGAGAGCTAGCTGAAGGCAGCGACGTGCAAGGAAGTGGCAAACTTTAAGAATACACAGCCTTTTATATCCCGAAAGAACCCAGGTGTCCTACAAAGCTCCCTTTAATTCTTACTTTATGTGAAGCTGGCAGTTCTTTAGAATAGTTTCTTATGTTAGTTAAAAACCAAAAAAAGCAAGGGAGAAGAGGTTAACAGAGATGTGGTATGCTTTGATCCTTTTTTTTTTTTTTTTTTTAACAACGGGAGGAAAGCAAGAAGAAAAGGTAGAATTGAGGCTAGGAATGTTTTCTTCTGTTATTGATGGCCACGGGGAGGCAGGAAGGAGAGAGAACACGGGGACTTGGTCTGCTGCTTGATGTTCCAAGGTTAGTTGCTTGCACCAGGTGTTCCTGGCTTGTGAAAAGCTTCCTGTAGTCGTGCAGTGTTGAAAGGTTTCACGAGTGCTGGAGAGGCTGGGCTGGCTGCTTCGTCCAGGCCGCTGTGGTAGCTCAGTGGAGAGAAGGGGCGGAAGGGACAGCACCTTTTCAGAGGAGCTGCAACCAGCGCTTCTCCCTCTCTTGATGACCACAGAAGTATCAGTCAACTATTTCTTATTTGCACCCAGATTGAATTATTTTATTAATATTGGCTGATACAATAAAGTGTTATCTTTATTGAACTGTTGAAAAAATTGGGGCACAGAATGGCAATCCTTCTCTCCTTTTGTTTGGGATACTTTCATTATATGTGATTTGTATCACGCATTTCTGGTTTGTTTTACTAAATTTATTACTGATTTTTGTTAATGATTTTTATTTTATATTTTTGAGGGTATTGTTTTTATCCTTGTTTGCTAGATTTATTTAGTTTTAGTATCTAAAATGTATAAAATAAAGCATTTTTCTATTTTATTGTTTTTTATTCTTGGTTTGAGAAACATGATACCCTGAATATTTCTTTGATTTTAGCTTTGACTAAAGGTGTCAGAAAATTATGCAAACTTGTAAGAAATAAGGAAATTAAAATACAAATTATTATCTCTCATATTGGAAAATATTCAACATAAAAGAGGACAAATGGGGAAATTGTATCATTTACAATCAAATGTACTTAAAATTAAATGTAATTAAATTTGGAGATTTGTATTAGAAGCTAATAACCTCCTTTTAAAAAATTTATTTTTATTGGAAAGGCATGTTTACAGAGAGAAGGAGAGACACAGAGAAAGCTCTTCCATCTGTTGCTTTACTCTCCAAGTGGCTGCAGTGGCTGGAGCTGAGCTGATCCAAAGCCAGGAGCCAGGAGCTTCTTCTGGGTCTCCAACATGGGTGCAGGGTCCCAAAGCTTTGGGCCATCCTGGACTGCTTTCCCAGACCACAGGCAGGGAGATGGATGGAAAGTGGGATAGCCAGGACCTGAGCTAGCGCCCTTATGGCCCCTCAGCAAGTGTAAGGCAAGGACTTTAGCCTCTAGACCACTGCTGGGCCCTCTGTCTCTTTTCTTAGGTAAATAAAGAAGTGTTCTTGAAATATGTACTGTTTCCTGGCCTTATATGCTTTATAATTTTTTTCTCTGCTTCCTCAAATAATTCACAAGTATATTCTATCTGCTTTTCCTGCCAAAGTTTGCTGGAATCCTATTCCAAGAAATATTCTAAGTACTACTTTTATAATCATACTGTTTTTGATTCTGCTCTATGATGGTGAATAAGGTATACACTTGATTCTGAAAATAGTATTCAGAAATTTGGACTGAGAAATGCTTGTTAGCTCACCCAAGGCATCAGTTTTGTAACACAGCCATGGTTAATCATATTTGTTATTGAAGTATAACTTTTGCTGTTGAATCAGAAGATCTTAGTGCATATGAAGCAAAATCATCTTCAACATCTTTTTTGCCTGCCAATCTCTTTTATAAAAAATAAAGTTTGTTTTGCCATGACATAAGTGGAGATTATTTTAACTATGTAGTTGCACTTGCCTTATGGGTAGTCTCATTTCTTTCCAAACTGTGATGTGTAATGTTTTTAAGATGTCCTTGGCCCGGTGCGGTAGCCTAGTGGCTAAAGTCCTCGCCTTGCACGTGCTGGGATCCCATATGGGAACCAGTTCCTGTCCCAGCATCCCTGCTTCCCATCCAGCTCCCTGCTTGTGGCCTGGGAAAGAGTTAAGGATGGCCCAAAGCATTGGGACCTGCACCCACGTGGGAGACCCAGAAGAGGCTCCGGGCTGCTGGCTTTGGATTGGTTCAGTTCTGGCCACTGTAGCCACTTGGGGAGTGAATCATTAGATGGAATGTCTTCCTTTTTGTCTCTCCTCCTCTGTATATCTCACTTTCAAATAAAAATAAATAAATCTTTAAAAATGCATTTTCTTTTTATTTTTCCAGATAGCAAAATTAATAGATATCAAAAAGTTGTTTTAGGACTTGCCACATCAATAGCCTGTTAAACTGCAAGTCTGAAATTCTCTATGATATATGCTGCTGTTTTGCTATTCCATTAGTCTTCTCTTCACTATGAATGTATGTTCTGTCTTCCTTGATTTGTAAGTCATGATTTTTTTTTTACTTTTTTTTTTATTATTATCATATTATGATACAGTTCCATAGGCCTGGGATTTCCCTTATCCCCTCCTTAAATCCCTCCCCCCTCACTGAGTTCCTCTGTATCATTATTATAGCATAGTCCTTCATACACAATCATATGTGCATCATTGTGAGCATGGTTAATTCAGAAATCTTGAACGTATTTGAGGAGCAAAAATGCCATTGTTCATTTGCCTCCTTTTAAGTGTTTTGTTAGTGTTAGAGGTGAAAAATTTTGGATTAATTATTTTTTCTTATTTTACAAATGAGAAAGAGTTAATAGCTTTTCTGTGGACAAGCAAACACCTATTAAAGCAAGTGCTAAATTATGGGCACCTGTGTCTTTAATCCAACTTCTAACTAAATCACACACTTCAGTATCCGTGTAAATTGTATTGAGAGCCAGCTCTACTCAGAGACTGGGAGGTAAATTGTGAAGAATGTGAAGTCCAGAAGTGCAGGAAGAAACTGATGATTAAACACACTGAAAGCATCTGTTAAGTGTTGTCTCAGCTGATACCAATGCAAACTTGGTGGAGCATAATGCTTTTCCACATGAAATACAGTTAAAGTGCTCCGTCGAGGCATTCGGTCACCCTGTCAGTGTCATACAGCAGTAAATTGAGGGTCTGAGTTTTAATATGCATTTGGATAGTGTACTGAACTTTTTTTCCTATATGTTGCTTACTTGTAAGTTACCTAGAATTCCTAGGCCTTCTTTTCTGCATTTGCTTTAAAGGAAAAACAAGATGAAAGTCGTTATCTATCTTGTAATATATTTCTGAGGATGTTATTGGAGAATGAATGGGAAAGTGCTTTTAAAATCCTACTGTGCTGAACAATTGTTACATACGATTTATATCCTTTTAAAGTAGACATCATCAGTAGGTTTCACCATCACATTTAGCACTGAAAGCCAGTCAAGCATTACAGAATTCTGTCCTGACAAGGAATAGATAACAGCAGGCTAAAATGAATGCTTTCTAATCCCTCTCCACTCATCCACGGTTTCTTTGAATTGATAATAATCCTAGGAATTTTCTACTGTTTACTAACATCAGCAGTCTGATGAATGAGTAAAACTATTCAGCGCCAAGCAGCATTTATCTGCAGAGGTTCATATCTTTTAGCTTACAAAGTTGTAAAATCAACCTGCCAAGATGAAAGGCATGAAATATTGCCTTTCCTTTATTTATAGTTATCCTATACTGCAGAAATACTTACTGAGCATCCGTGATGATAGAACACCTGGTAGCCGCTGTTGGATATGAAAGTGAAGATTATGCCACCTTAAGATTGGGCTTAAAGCATTTTCTCTTTATCTAAGGGGAAAGATTTTTTTAAAATAAAGATATTATTTGGACTGATTTGTAAACTTTGTTTATATTTTGCTATCTTGGTTGCCATATACTTGTATGTGCTATAAAATAATACTTGTATTGTTATTGTTGGGAAACAGATTATTTTCATATTTTGCAGGAAAATATAAACATATCATAGGAGACAGTTCTGTTGAGTGAAAGAATTTTTCCAAGGATTAGAAAAGGCCTTGTGTATTTTCAATTATGTTTAGATAACAAGATGAAGAATAAGAGATTAGTAGTAAAATAATAGTAGAAATATTTGAACAGAACAGTTAATGAAAAATCTTATGGAGCAAGATAGACATATATGACACTTCTAAAACATTAAGAACCTGAGATGCAGAAATAAACTGTTTTTTTTTTTTAGTGCCACTCAGCTATAAATTATTTGTGACAGGAATCAAAGTTTTATGTGGAGAGGAAGGAGGATGGTTTTTAGTTATCATTTTTTGTATACCACTGGAAAATTTTTATGTGCCTGTATTCCTTGGGATGTTAGACATTTCATAAGTGAGTTCTCGAAGAAACGTTTATGTTTTTATATCCTCACCATGCAAATCTTTAAACTTAGCACTAGGAAGAAAATTTACTAAACTTGATTGTAATGTTTATCTTCTTTTTGACAGTTCAGTGTTTTACAGTGAAGGTCAGTGGACTCTGGTTCAAGCACACCTTTAGAGGGTTGTTTGTTGGTGCTTTGAATGCTCTGCTTTCATTTTTGTCTGTTATTGTTTACCTGTTGCCCACATTTCCGTTCTCTTGTTTAGAAAAACAACATTCCCTCCATCATCACCATTTAGTGGCTTTTTTTACTTTACTATTTATTTAATTTTTTCAAAATAATAGCAATGTTCTTTTATTTTTAAAAGATTAACCTGTTTATTTACTTTTAACTGGAAAATCAGACATACAGAGAGAAAGAGAGACAGAGGGAAGGCTCTTCCATCCATGGGTTCCCTCCGCAAGTGGCCACAATAGCTGGAGCTAAATTGATTCGAAGCCAGGAGCCAGCAGCTTCTTACAGGTCTCCTACATGGGTGCAGGGTCCCAAGGTTTTGGACCACCCTTGACTGCTTTCCCAAACCACAAGCAGGGAGCTGGATGGCAAGTGGGGCCGCCAGGATAGGAACGGGTGCCCATATGGGATTCTGGTAGATGCAAAATGAGGGTTTAGCCACTGTGTTATCGTGCTGGGCCTAAGAAATATTCTGAAAAGTTGAAGGTTTGATGATTTTTCTGAGGTTGAGATATTTAAGATTAGTTTCTAAGACAACTGCTAAATGTGAAATTGTATCTGAGTTTATTTATTTGAGATTGACTTATGTTCTGGGGAGCTATCTGTTTTCATTGTGTTCTGAGGGGCTACAATATATGCAGGTTTAGTAAAGCTTCCTAATAGTGACATAAAAACTTGTCCTTAGTTGTAACATGAATCATATTTAATGGACTCTTTAATTGTTTTATACTTCTTTTTTTTCTGTGAAAGCCACTTCTCATTATTTTAATGCTAATGATAGGATTCTAATGCAAAGATATAGTGACTGGGACTAAAATTTAGCTCTTTGAAAAATAAAAATATAATAAAGAGAAAGGAAGAGACTCAAATGACCGTCAGCATAGGGGATAGTTATTCTTCCCAAGAACAAAACAGAAACAGACTCCTGAGGTTTTCTTTTTCTTCACACTGTATGTCTTGGATGTAACAGACAACAGCAAACATCAGTTGGCGTATTCAGACCAACGGGAGGACCTCAGGTCTTGTCATCATGGTCTGTAAAAACCACAATGACATATTGCCTCATCCCTGTTGGAACAGCTATTATCCCAAACAAAGTGGTGAGAATGTGGATGATAAAAGTACTGTTTTGTTTGTGGGAATGCAAATTGCTGCAACCATTAACCATTCAGCAACCATTATTGAATACAGGGCAGGGTTTTGTTTTTTATTTTTTTTGAGAACTAAAACTAGATCTCTCTGTCCTATTACCTGTATTTTCAAGAAGAATGACTAGTTTATCTGCACTTTTGTACATCATTCACAAAAACATGCTGTGATGAAAAATAAGCCAAGAAGTGGTACTATCTGAAGTTCATATATATGCATATATATATATTTAAAATTTATTTTTGGGCCTGGCATGATAGCCAAGCGGCTAAAGTATTCATCTTGCATGCACTGGGATCCCATATGGGCACTGGTTCTAGTTCCAGCTATTCTAATGCCCATCCATCTCCCTGCGTCTGGCCTGGGAAAGCAATAGAGGACGGCCCAAAGCCTTGGGATCCTGCATCCACGTGGGAGACGTGGAGGAAGATCCTGGCTCCTGGCTTCAGATTGGCTAAACTCTGGCTGTTGGGGCCACTTGAGGAGTGAGCCAGCAGATGGAAGATCTTTCTCTTTGACTCTTCTCTGCCTTTCAAATAATAGTAATAACAAAGGTGATAGAGCTGACTTACTGTATGTTTACCTTGAGAATATGATTTATAGTTTTGGTGCTATTTGTGTGGGATTTTACTATTTCCAAAGAACTTTCACTGATACAATTTTCACTTGATCTCTTTATCTTCCCTACAATGCGGAAAGTTGGTCATTCAGTGTCCTTATTGTAGATACTATTTTTTGACACCGGAGCTATATGGTGTAGCCTGACACTGAAAGGATAGTGCATGGTGAAATTGATACTAGTAGACAGATCTCCAATTCTAATGTATGTGTACTCCTCAGATGGTCTCCACAGCTTTACGATACCGTTTCTGCAAATGCCTCCAGAACTTTGAATCAATTGATATTGTAGGAGAGTTTGTAAGCCTATTTAATTTATAATAACTGTTCCTTTGCTTGTCAAGAAATATAATTGTCTTCACTTTCCAGTACAGTTATTATATTTCCCACTAGGCTATATATAATCTATGATAATGAGTGCTCATGTTATATTGCATGTGCCAATGACTCAGTAAACTTACTGTTCTTTGGGGTTTTAAGCAATTGAATAGTCTTCTAATTAATTATTTAACTAACTTCTTATAGTCCAACAAAGCCATACTATCTTCCCAAGTGTTATACTAATAATAATTTCTTTTGCCTAAGTAAATATAAAATAGTATGTGCCAAATGCCTTACTGTTCATGATTACTAAAGCATGTAAACCAAACAGAAATTAGTATCTAGAGAATGAGTTAGGACAATTGATTTGTTCATTTCCTTGCCATTTTTTTATGTATGCAACATTTTGAATATTTTCAAATAAGGTTCTCCAGGGAAACTCACAGTTGGGATGTTTAAGCAAGTTTGAAATCTTTATGGTTGCTTTGAAAAGTTCTGTTAAGCCAGATGACTTTTCAGAATTCTGACATTGCTATAAGATTCCTAGGAGTTTATAAGACAGATCAGAAGACTAAGAATTTGTGTTCCTTCTGCCACTCTTTAACTTACAGTAACTTGGATAGGTTCAGGCTAGCAAACACTTTATATTTAAATATATGTCAGATATTTGGTAGGGCTAGTGATAGGAAAAGTAAGTAGTACATGGTCCTTATCTTTCAATGTCTTGTCATCTAATAGGAAAAGTAAGTAGATAAACAAATTTACCAAATTGGTAAATACTGGAGAAACATGTGCAAGATGTAAGGGTAAAAAAATGGCAGAAGTATGCAAGAAATAGCTTTTCTGATAACCTGCTTAGCTAACATTTTTACATGGAACAATTTGGGGTTATAAATCACATTTATTCTGCGGAGTACTCCATTAACTTGCAAGGCACAAAATGTGCTTTGGACTTTATTATTCTTGTGATTATGAATATGTCAGTGGACATTGTCAACAAGGTGCATTTTTTTCTCTCTACTGACCAAATCACTTATAGACATATCAGTTGACCTAAATTTATGTAATTTATCAAGTGTTTTCTTTGAATGATAAAACGAACTCTGAAATAATATGTCATAACTGATGCAAAAATGTACTAATTTGGACTTAGAGGTTTAATTAGGAATATAGACACAATGTTAAATGTTTTGAATAGAGAAAAATTTGTAATAAAAATTTAGAGATTTGAACCCAGTGCAGTGGCCTAGTGGCCAAAGTCATTGCCTTGCATGCTGTGGGATCCCATATGGGCACTCGTTCAAGTCCTGGCTGTTATACTTCCCATCCAGCTTCCTGCTTGAGTCCTGGGAAAGCAGTAGAGGATGTTCCAAAGCCTTGGAACCCCACTCCCACATGGGAGACATGGAAGAAGCTCCTGGCTCCTGACTATGGATCAGTTCAGCTCTGGCCATTGTAGCCACTTGGGGAGTGAACCAGCAGGTGGAAGATGTTTGTTTCTCCTTCTCTGTTCAATTAACTGCTTTTCCAGTAAAAATAAATAAGAAGAGCTTTCTGTGTGTCTCTCCTTCTCTCTGTAACTCTAACTTTCGAATAAAAAAAATAAATATCTCTCTCAAAAAATAAAGGTATTTAGAGGTTTATGCAGTATTTGAAAGAGTTACAAGAAGAGATTAGGGAACTTACCATTGAGAACATTAAGTTAAAAAATTATTTGAAACACAGAGTTTATATAAAGAAAAACATAGAGAACTTATATCCACTGGTTCAATCCCCAAATGGTCTCAGTGGCTGGAGCTGGGCCAGCCTGAGGCCAAGAGCAGCTTCTGGGTCTCCCACCTTCTTGTGAATGCCATTTAGACTATCTACTGCTGCCTTGCCTGGTGCATTAGTGGGGAGCTAGATGGGAATTAGAGCAGGTGGGACATAAACTGGCTGTCAAATGGATGCTAGTGTGGCAGGTGGTATCTTTACTCACTATGACCCAACTCCAGCCTCCTTTTTAAAAAAACAAACGAACAAACAAAAAACTATTTTTCAATGAGAAACAGGGAGGGAGACATAGAGAGGGAGGAAGGGATGAAGGGAGGGAGAGAGAGAAGGTGAGAGAGAGAGAGAGAGAGAGAGAGAAGGAAAGAAAACGAGGCTGTAACAGCCTACTAGTACTGTGTCAGGCTGAATTTGGCAGTCAGGAACTCCTTCTGCGTATTCTACATGTGTGACAGGGATCCAGGTACATGAGTCATTAGCTTCTGCTTCCTAGGTTGATCATGAATAGGACACTGGTCCAGGAGTAGTGGCAGTTCTTGATCCAGTCGCTCTGATATGGGATATTGTATATAGCACAGAAGTTACATGATTCTCAAGAAAATCCCAGGATTCCAGTGAAACTGGAGTTAACTTGCAGATGCACCTGAATATAGTGATTGTCTCTCTTTCTATCCTCCAATTTTATTCCAGTGCTTTTGTTTTGAAGCAATGTAGGAAATCATATTTCAAGAAAAATACATCAAGATTTTTTTCTTGATTTGCCGTAGCTGTTACCTAGGACTTAAATTACATTGAAAGCAGACCTCATCATGCAACTGTTAAAATATTCTGAAACATGTGCAGGCCCATAAAAAATGTTCATGGGAAAATGAAATTAATAAGTAAGATTGTTTTCATACAGAAATTGCAATCTACACCTAGTTCTTTCATAATGTGTTTTACACAAACTTTTTGAAGATCTCTGAGTATGTATGTACTCCAGGTTTTTTTTGCATCAATATAAACTTACCTTACAATTCAATTTTCATGTATCTGTCAAGCAGAGTACAAATTTGATCTTTACTGTTATTAAAGATTTATATTTTTTGAAATGAAGAGTGGCCAACAATAACTAGGGCTGGATCAAGCCAAAGCCAGAAAGCAGGAATTTTATTGAGGTCTCCTGCTCTTAAGTCAGAGATCCTGGTTCTTGAACTGTCCGCAGTTAGCCTCCCAGGTGCATTTGCATGAAGTATTATTGGAAGTGGAGGTACTTGGACTAGAACCAACAATTTACTTTGAGATATGGGTGTTCCAAGAAGTGACTGTGAACCACAATGCCTGCAGAATTTTCTCCTCAATAAGTTATTATATACATGTGTATAATTTAATTTCAAATGGAATATATGTGAAAAGTTGGACAAAAGTTGCTATATAAATGACAGGCTGCTACTTCACTTTTACCTGGATAAGTGTTAATACATAATTCACAGCAAAAGCTGAAATGAGAGTGGAAGTTTTATTAACTATATTGTTTTGAGCAGATGTTTAGCCTTGTTTGTCACATTAATAGTGAATGTTTTCTCTCTCCAAATGTTTGCAGTGGCAGGGGCCAGTAACCAGAAACCAATCCAGGTCTTTTCTGTATGTGGCAGAAATCCATACATTTGAGCTATTATCTGCTGACCCCAAGTCTGCATTGAACAGGAACCTGGGGTCAGAAACTGAAGTCAAGGGTTGAATTCTGACGGTTCTTCATGGGTTGTGGATGTCCTGACCACTAGCAGATGCCAGTTCCAAAATATTCTTGTGATATATTTCTTTCATTTCTTGAGCAGATTAACACACATGTGTAGAGTACTTAGAAGATAGTAAATGAATAAACAACATAAATTGTTGCCAGGATCAACATGGCTATTATGATATGTGTTTACTAAAATATAAGTTGATACTCAGTGTTGTCCTTGGTGTTAAAATATGCCAAATTCAAAATAATAAGATTTCAGGGATAGATTAATGTACAAATTGATGTCTGTTTTCAGAGGAAAGGAAAAGTGGAATGCCAAGTAGAATGTCAGCCAAATAAAGGGGTGAAAGTGTTTATGTACATATATATTAATGTTTGAAGGGCCGTCATAAATATTTGAAAAGCTATGTTCAAAATCAGATTTGTGAGAATAAGATATTTTGGGGAAACTTGAAAAGGTCAATTTAACTGAAATGTAAGACTTATTTTAATAGAGTTTTAAAAAGGAATATAGACAGATGTGTAAAGATTAAAATTTTTTTCGCAAATACTCATTTTATTTATTTGACAAGCAGAATTGCAGAGAGAGGGAGAAACAGAGATAGATCTTCCATTTGCTGGTTCACTTCCCAAATGGCTGCAACAACTAGAACTCAGCTGGTCTAATGCCAGGAGCCAGGAACTGTTTCTGGGTATCCTTCATGGGTCAAGGGCCCAAGCACTGGGGTCATCCTCCACTGCTTCTCAAGCAATAGCAGTGACCTGGATCAGAACTGGAGCAGCTGTAACTTGAACCAATGCTCATCTGGGATTCTGGGATGTCAGTGCCACAGGCCCCTAGGGAGATTGCTGTAAGGATTTGTCTTGTTTAATAATGACAGATGACAAATCTTGTATCAGTAGGCTAGAGACCCAGACCAGCTTTTGGTGCAGCTGCAGTCAAGTCCCAACTCTGAGTTGCTAAGAGCTAGGAGAGTTGGGAGTGCAGGAGTCTTCTCTTCTGTCTTCAGAGGAGGCACTTTTTTTTTTTTCTTATTCCACCTTTTTTTTTTTTCTACTCAAGCCTTCAATGTATTGAATGAGGCATACCTACAGTGGAGAGGGCAATTTCAGTTTACTAATTAAAATGTTAACTTCATCTTTAACTATCCTGAGAAAGAAACCTAGAAAAATGTTTAACCAAATATCAAGGAATCTGTGGTCCTGCCAATGTGCCAAATAAAATTAACGTGCACAGTCAGAACAAGCATAAAATAATGGAAACAATTGTGGATTAACTTGGAGTATTTGTATTTATCTTAAAGTTTTCCAGAACCACTGAAAAATTTTTTGACAATTTGGTGATAACAGATGTGATTTAAGACAAATCTGTATGCTTACTGCATGGAGAATAAGTTGGAACAGGAAACACTTGATTTTGAAAAAAAATGACAGTAGAGAGAATTATGATCTAAGAAGACTGTTGCTGGAGGACTATATTATTGCAATAATATAGGGGAAAACAGTGAGGGGATGGGGCATCCCTGAGCCTATGGAACTATACTATAAAAAATAAAAATTAAAAATGATAAAAACTCTAGGACCTAATGCTAACTGCTACCATTTACTACCTCTAGAAGGGATTAAAAAGTACAGTGCAAGTATCATGGACAATTTGTTTTACAAAATTTTTAAAACTAACATTTTTATTATTTGCTCTTTTGGATTCATTTTTCTACTGATAATCAATAAAATCTTAAAGTAACAAAACTTCACAGTTTTATTTCCCACATTGCACTTTGGAATTTGTTTTAGCAAGAGTGGGAACCCCAAAGATGAAGGGGTTTTATCTTTGTCTGAAATGAAAAGAGGCAAGCATGCTGTGTTCACACTCCAAAGCAGAAAGAAAAACATTGAAATCCACCACTTTTCTAAAAGTCTGGTTTTATGTCCAAGTGAGAGAAAAGACAACGTATGGTTTTCCCTGTCATTATGTGATGTCAAAGGAGAAGGAGGTGAAAAACTAGCTGTGGAGATGAAAAGGGAAATTTGTTAGGAGACCTGGCTTTTAGAAACCTGATTGCAATGAAGTACTTATGGCACTGTGAGAAAAGGCTGATCCTTTAATTTCTAATTTATCTGTTCCCAGTAGAATAACCAAGGCTTTTGGGAACTGAGTTGAAATGATAAAGATTCAGGTAACCCCTTGGCAGATAATTTCTGGCATTTATCACAAACTCCCTCCTTTCCTATGCCATCACCGAGACCAGGCTTCAGCTGAACCTGATAACCTTTGCTCAGAATAAACTCTCATTGACTCCAGTTCAGAGATTAGAGGCTGTTGCTATATCTATAATCTTCCTTCAAACGACACTTAAAGTATCATGTTGTCTTATTTTCTTGTGATAATTTGCCCATATAAGCCCCTTTCACTTACAGTAGTATAGTTATTTTCCTGATATTCCAATATTACTGTTTTTTTTTAACAGTCTTCTTAGGTAATTTCACTGAAATTGCATGTAATTTGAGTTGAGAGCTGTTTTTCCACCAAGGTGACTGTAAGTTGTAGAATAGATTTTGAGCCTGCTGATTTGGATTCAGAGAGGTGGAATGCAGGCAGATTCTCCCAAGTACTCACACTGGGTAGATTCCAATATATTTGAGAAACCAGTACTTACTGTTATGCTCATGGTATCACAAGATAAAGTGGAGTCAGATCACCCAAGGTGGGAGCCAGGTGTTCAGGAATGTGGTCGTCACACTCTGTGCAGTAGAGCACTCAAGTTATCATATGTGAAATTTGCTGGACTCTCAGAAGTTCAAATGAGAGCTTGAATTCCTCTATTTGTATATGGTGTTTATTCTCCATTTTCAGAATTAGAAACTGTATTTCAGTTTCTCTCACACAGGTCTCTTCCAGCCCCACTCTTACTGTTCCTGTTCTTCCTTAGTATGATCTTCACCCTTTCTTCCAACAAGCTGGTTTTATGACACATTTCCATGATGACTTCTTTTCGTTCAAGGTATTATCAGTGCTTTCCAAAGTACAGACATGTAGAGGCAGGCTGATTTCCATGAATCTGGATTAAAGAACTTTTATAGTAGTGGAGGTTTCCACTAGATTGCGTTTATTATTATTATTTTTGGGACATATTCTAAAATGTACAAATATTTAGAATTTTTATGCTATCACTAAGACCAGAAGACTTTCATAATCCTGCAAGTAATAATTTTTGTCAAGTAGTTAGAACATGAGAGTATCTACCTTAATTCTTTAAGGCAGACAGATACTGGCTTGCTCTACAAGGATTGACATAGATTCTCTCCTTGACCAAATTCAAATCAGGCACCTCTCAACTATCTCCATTTTTAAGTAGGCCCTGTTTTTTATGCTTTTGTGTTTCTGCATTGTCTAATTTTAGCGAGAATCCTCCACCTTCAATATCTGATCACTCTTCCTGTCTAATCGGGTTCCTTAACCTTCCCCATTCCTCAGGTGATGTGTCCTCATCTGGCTCTACCTTCCAGCAAGACTATCCTTGGGTCAGTTTAAGCAGTCTCCTCTTACATCTGATGCTTCGTCATAGTCGTTTGCTGCGATCCGCTCACCAGGATCGCACTCTGGCTATACATTCCCTCTCGCCCTAGTTATGTTTGGATTCAGTCCTGCCTTTTTTCCTATCCCATTTTTAAAGTCCTCCCAATGGAAGTCTTCCTTATCTTTAACACATAACATGAATAATTTTTGTATAGGAAAATATCATGCTTTTTGTTAATTGAAGACCCTTGCGAAAGAGAGATCTTCTTTGTATTAGATGCCTCTAGAGAACAGAAAGAATTGGTGAAAATCAGTAAAGAGAAAGATTGTAAACCTGTATAAATAAGAACTTCTGAAAATTTGCAGGGTTCAAACTGAATTTGTCCTAATAATGATCCTCTTATTTCAGTGTTCAAGAAGCATTTACTGACTGGGAGTACTTATAGACAGTGTTCTTTATTAGGTGAGATAGGAGGTTGGATAGTCTTAAAACAAAAATGTTTAAATTCTAGCTTCCATAGACCCAATAGAGTCTGAAAAGTAATGGAGAGAAAATATTAGCTGTAGAGTCAGGAAAAGATGCCATTGTTCCCTAGCTCTGGTGTTAAGAGTGTGAATTTTAGTAAGGTATGTATGCTTGCTCAGATTCACTTATTTTGTCTGAATGTGGTGGTGATAATACTCATATGATCTGCCAGGAAGTAAAAGAAACTTAGAAAATATGGGAGGCAGTTACAAGAATGCTTGAAGCAAAAGCTTGGCATGACAAATTCCTAAGTCCTAAGCAAATTTTGTTAGGAAATGTTCTAAAAACTATCACAAATTCTTAAAACATGGACAGAACGAATGGATCCTCTCATTAGTTCTGTAAATGTTGATTCTGGGATAAATGTCCTTAAGTAAGAAGAGAGACAATGTGGGAGATGTTAGAAGCATGGATTGTGACGACATAGTTGATGATGAACACTGCTCTGTTGTGCACACAACTTTTTCTGTTTATAAGCTGTGTATACCAAGATGAAATTGTCAAGATAATGATAAGAACATTTCTTATACCTTTGGTTCAGTTGTCAGTTATTAAGTGAACCAATGGATATTAGAAATGTATCAAGACTTGTTCAGTGTCTGGTAGGAGGCAGACACTGTGTCCCACCACTAATAAAATAAGTGCTGGTGGTGACGGGGGCGGGAGTAGCGGTAGCCCAGAGGTTACATTTGGAGAACAATGCATGCAGATTTTAAAAGCATTATTTCAAAAAATAGACTGCTTGTCAAAAGTTTAAAATTAATCATACTCTTGCTTTCAGTGTCTTTTTGGTAAAGATCAGTGCAATAAGGGAGACATCATTCTTAGTTACTTTAAAATCATCTTTTTGTAGGAAGCACATTAATATGTATTATACCACTGCTGTCCCCAGAGTGAAAATAAAAGTTTTAGCTGCTTTTCTTCTTTCATAAAGCTGATTGCTATGGATTTTTTTGTCTTAAATTTAGATAAATGCAGGAGGCAGAATTTAGCATAACAAGTCCACAGGTCCTCATCAAATTTGTAAAGAACTATTATAAAAAGTATCTCCCAGGATTTTTTTAAACATAAGAAACACATTATGCCACTGACAAAAGTATTTTCATATCATTTTAAGTTAAAGGCTATATTAGTGGACAGTCAAGTCAGGAAATAGAAATTACTTATTAAGTACAAGAATATTAACTAATTAATGCAGAATTACCTACTGAGTATTAAATAGATTTTAAAAATATTGTGAAGGCAAATATGAGGAACATGTATTCTTATTCTAGTGATATATATTATACCAAAAATTACAGTAATGGTCATACATGCTGTAAGACTAAAACCCAAATCTCACTGGAGAAGCAGAGGCTATAGATGATTGGACATATGTAGGTGTTCTACATATTGAGGGTGACAAACAGGAAACTTCCCATTGAATTGCTGAAAACTTTGCAAAAGATTGCTATGTGGAGTGGTGAAAGTTACTGGCTAACTTACCATTGTACCAACAAGGCTGGTTGAAAACCCAGCTGTAGTGGTGGTGGAACTTGCTACAAATTCTACTGAGGGAACTTTGCTGAATTTCCCGGGACATTTGGTGTGATTGCTGGTGAAATTTGTTCAGAAGGCTGCCTGCTGGAATTGTACAGAACTTGTTGAGGGCCAGTGTAGGTGATAACAGATTTGGATATTGGCAAACTTACTGGGAAGTAAACACTACTGGATGTCCTGCATATTGACCAGAATTGCTACTGCAAGGAAAAGGAGTTCATTGGGACTGGATTGGAGTGTCCATCCAGTATCCTTTACTGATAGTTGTTCAACACTGTACCAACAAGAAAAAGTGAATTGCTTTAGTTTGACCTCAAAACCACACAATGGGACAAAAAAGTGAATTTGTTACTGATAAACAATATACTGTTAATTGACGTAAAGACCACTAATAAATGTAGTATAGACAGACATGGGTTGGTTGCAATGAACAAAGCAAAGTAATAGAAGTGTGCAGGTTGAGAAACAGTAAACTCAGACCCAAAACAAGATTGTAGAGTAAAGGCAATACTATGTGTACTGAAGGAATAGCATTATCAAAGGGTTTTTTTTTCTTTGCCACTGATTTCTGGACTTCAGGGAAATAATCTCTGAGCAATTAGAATGTTCTGCCTGATAATAATGTATTTGTTCATTTTGGGTCTCTGGATCACACCATATAGGCTGTCTAATAATGTTATATAACATGGCCTTTGTTCATGTGATAATACTTTGATCTCTGGAGAGGTTAGAGACAGAGCAGCCAGGCAGGCTGTGAACCATATCTGTGTAGTTCACCTCCAGTAACAATTATAGACAGCAAATCTCAGATTAACTTCTGTAGTTGCCAATACTCTGTACATGTCATACTACATCTTTTTAAAAATGAGAGTAGTTTATTAAAAAGGAACAAAAACAGAAACTCTAAGTACCAGTTTGTACATTGTACATATTTAAATGACTCACAAGAATGAAGTTTTTCATATATATTATGATCATACCACCTTGCTGTTTATCAGAAGATGTTCAAGGAGAAATTTGACTCCAAATTGTATATGAGATTGCCATTTTCAACAGATTGCATTTCAAACATGCAACAATGAGACTGGTAATAAAGCTTTGGAATGGGTGCTCATTCTATTATTTTACTATGAACAGGATAGAAAGCAAGAGAATTTGAGAATTTATTCTAAAATAGAATGGAAGTTGTCATTGTTTACACCAGCATTCTTCACTCCTCTGCTGCCATTTTGATCAAGTACTCCTTGTCAATCTTGAAGAACCTCCTACCTTCTTCAGTGGACAGATCAGAAGCACCTCTTCTCTTGTAGAAGCTGATAGATGGTTCATTCCATTCTGCCACCAAGACGTGCATGCTGCTACAGCGGCACTTGATCGTGATCTGGCTTAGATTCTTCAGAATTTCTGATACTCTACCAAAATCTGTATAATCATTCATCACAAAGAAGTCTTCGAGATATAGTAACTTGCCAATCCTGGGGTCATAGGTAAAGTGGTACATGGCAAAACCAACAATGGTGTGTCCTTCCGCTGTCCGCTGCTTCTTGGGCACTTCAGCAACCAGGCAGTGATAGAATGGGTGCTCTCCGAAACCATCCTCTAGCAGATCTTTTTCAGTTCATATTACTTGATCGTCCATATATTCATATTTAGCCAGCTCTTGATTAACTGCAGGATGTCACTGCAGTTGCCGGTCGTGGCCGGACAGATCACAAATTTAGCCATTTTCGTCTTTTGCTCTTCCTTTTGTGGACCAGGCCCCTGTACTTGAACAGTAGGAGGAGATGGTTCCTCATTCATTTCGTGGGAGCGCCCTCTTTTCAGTCAGGCTGGCACCATGACCCGGCGAAGCTCTGTGTCATGGAAAACTGCTGAGAATGCAACTAACAGCTGTGCCATGTCATACATCTTGATTACTAGGAGGTGTCAGTACAGGCTATGTACCTGCTCTTTTCCAGGTCTTTTCCAATTGCCCTTCCTTCTGTCTGAATTGTTTTGAATCCTTTTGCAAAAAAAAAAAAAAAAAAACCATAAACCATCATTATATGTATAACAGTTTATGTTCAAGGATGTTTTTATTGATCTTTTAAGGTGACATGCGATGTTATCTATGACTAGAAGTTAGAATATGGACATGGCTGAAGGGTGTCATCAGCTTTACAGTCTCTCACAAGACTGAAATCAAGGTTATTCTCAATGAAAGGTGCAAATGTTTCCAAGCTCAGTCACATGGTTCTCAGGATTCTCTCAACTGATCTTGGACTAGAGGTTTCAGGCGACATGCTACAGTCTAGCTTTCTTGCCACTTGAATGAATCCAGAAGGAGCTCAAACATGGCATCTGACTTCATCAGAGAGGTGCATAAGACCCAAGAATAAGCAAGTTATAATCTCTTGTAATCTACTCTGGGAATTGTCATCCTGTACTTTGGCCTAATGATCAATTTTTTATGCCACATGACATAGTTTTTGCCTCAATTTCTAATTAAGATTCCTCTTCTAGTATATTACCTGGTTTCCCATATCATTTTTTAAAAAGATTTTATTATTATTGGAAAGTCGGATATACAGAGAGGAGGAGAGACAGAGAGGAAGATCTTCCATCCAATGTTTCACTCCCCAAGTGAGCCGCAACGGGCCGGTGCGTGCCGATCCGAAGCTGGGAACCAGGAACCTCTTCCAGGTCTCCCACAGGGGTGCAGGGTCCCAAAGCTTAGGGCCGTCCTCGACTGCTTTCCCAGGCCACAAGCAGGGAGGCTGGATGGGAAGTGGAGCAGCCGGGATTAGAACTGGCGCCCATATGAGATCCCGGGGCGTTCAAGGTGAGGACTTTAGTTGCTAGGCCACGCCGCCGGGCCCCGCATATCATTTTTTAATTCAGTGTTTATTTGGCTCTTTTCCAATGTTATTCTTTTTTTTTTTTTTTTTAAAGATTTTATTATTACTGAAAAGCCGGATATACAGAGAGGAGGAGAGACAGAGAGGAAGATCTTCCATCCGATGTTTCACTCCCCAAGTGAGCCGCAACGGGCCGGTACGCGCCAAACCGATGCCGGGACCAGGAACTTCTTCCAGGTCTCCCACGCGGGTGCAGGGTCCCAAGGCTTTGGGCCGTCCTCTCCTGCTTTCCCAGGCCACAAGCAGGGAGCTGGATGGGAAGTGGAGCTGCCGGGACCAGAACCGGCGCCCACATGGGATCCCGGGGCCCCCAAGGCGAGGACTTTAGCCGCTAGACCACGCCGCCGGGCCCTTTTCCAATGTTATTCTAAGGAGTAGTGAGAGTCTGCTTAATTTGTCAACACCAAACTCTAAGATTAGAGTAATTATTTTTTGCATCAGACATCGCAGGTTTGCTATCAGGATATAGAGAACTGTTTAGTTCAATTGCTGTTGCTGTCATATTCATCAATTATGTTACTGGCTGTGTTCCAGAGTCAATTACTTGCTTGCTGGTGGGAACCACATCTTCTTTGTTAACCTTATTCCTGGTATCATCCCATCTCAGAAGTAACACACCTGACCTAAGTCTTTTTCCTCCTTACCTAGTGTGTATGTGCCAGCGGCTGGTGATGCCTGTGTCATGTCATATCCTCGCTATAAATTTAACCAGTGTTTTAGTATTGGGCTATAATGACTTTTGGAGAAATGGATGTCCATTGTATTTTCAGTGTTTCAGGAAGGGACAAATAAGATGACTTAGTAAAATTATCTATGCATATATATGTTATATTACACAGTAGAGTATAAATAATTAATATTATGTAATATATATGTAATTGTATAAGCTCATGTTCAGGCATGTTTTTACAAATCTCTTAAGCTGACATACAATATTATGTATTACATATAATATATTACATAATATATTATGCATAAATTATATACAATTTACTTATTACATATTTATTTTGTACATATATGATGGCTCTTCAGAAGATCCATGTAAAAAATGGAATTAAATGATGTTTATTTTAAGGTAAACTCTGAAATTTATGCATAGTTTTTTCATAATCCACATTTTTCAATAACTTTTGGAAGACTTTGTATACACACATAGATACAGTGGAGGAAAGAGCATGGGCATTTAGGAAAAATAATCATTCTGAGAAAAGGCATATGAATTTTAAATGGAAAATTTGACCATAGAAGGTAAGAATTTCTAACAAGTTGGAAATACTATTCAGCAAAGGAAAGGAATCATGATGATTAAGTTTTTCTTTTTTTTTTTTTTATTCTGTAAAGACTAAATTCTGCCTTCTTGCTTTGGCACACTGTCACTTTTAAGATCAGTTTCATTAACCTTGCTTCTTTTGGCCATGTTAGACGATTGTTCTCCACAGCAGGATAAAAAATTATAACTTGCAATAGATTATGAAGAGTCAGTTTTGAAATTGGAGTTTAACATACATGTGGAACCCCATTTTCCCACTAGCAGTTATCAGAACAATGTTCTCTATGGCTTTAAACTGTAACAAAATTAGAGTTTCTTTTAGTGTGTTAAGTGAATCTAATTTTAATTCCAAGTTCAAATTTCATACCAGTAATTCGTATACATTAAAAGTAAATTTCTTACTGTTTATGTTATAAATAATAGGGTTCCAACCTCCACAAAATTTTAAAATCATTTGTGAGGATGTTTTTAAGGTCTGCTACTCACTACATGTTTTGACATTCTTGATTAGTATTACAAAGATTGGTGAATGAAACTTCACTTTTGTGGAGGCATGTACAATCATTAAATGAAAAATTAAATTCTACTAAAATGTTTGAAACCTTTTAAGAATCCAAATCAAATTATTCTTGGAGACACTGACAGTTACCAACTGACAAATGACATTTAAGGTTTATAGTTGTTTTGGCAAATTTTAAATACATAAATAGTTATTAATCATGGTTACAGTGTTGAACATTAGATATATAGAAATTTTTGTTTTGGTATAAGTAAAACTTACCCTTTGTTTTTGTCACTATCAATTCTGCTACTTTAAGCAAAATTTATTTCAGAGTAAAAATAAAAATGAAATATTTGAGAAGAAAATTAAACTTAAATCTGTAAAATTTATAAAATGCTTGGCATTTGAAAAGTAGTTAGAGATGATTGAGAGATAGTTTTGTTATCTACTAGTTCAATCTCCAAATGGCCACAATGACCAGGACTGGGCCAAGCTGAATCTAAAAGGCAAAAACTCCAACCTGACCTCCTACTTGTTTGGCAGGGCATCAGATCAAGTACTGGGGCCATCTTCCTTTGCATTTTCTGGGAGATTACCAGGGAGCAATATTAGAAGCAAAATGGCTAGCACTTGAACTGATGCACATAGTGGGTTATGGCATTGCAAGTGGTGATTTAAACCACTGCACCCCAATGCTTGCCCCACATATAAACAATTTTAAAAACTATGTTTTAACAGTTTTTATTTGAGAGGCAGAGAGGTAGAAATATAACAAGAAAATTTTCACTCATTCATTCATTCACTTTTCAGATGCCCATAATGGTAAGACCAAGGTCTAAGTCTGGAGCCAAGAATGCAATTCAAATCTTCTATACGATTGACCAAGAGCAAGTTACTTAATGCATCACTACTGTCTTCCAGTGTCAGCACTTGAAGGAACCAAATCTGCATTCTAATCCAGGCCCTTCAGTGTGACACAAAGGCTTCCTAAACTTGATCTTGCCAAAAGGCTGAGAAACAATGGCACACAGGCTTCCTAGCCAGCACTGTTAACTGCTTACCCCTCAACTGCAATGTGTAACTATTGTATGCTCTCCACTTTCTATGTGTGCATGGAGAATATGAATTCCAGTATTTGCATCTAAGTTACATTTTATGGCAGAGATGGAGTTTTAGTCGATGTGGTCTCTAATCAGTTTATCTCATCATGAGTTTAACTCATCAGAAAGAAGATTATAATGGTTGAGCATGGCATCCCCAAATGAGCCCTCAGAAAATGTACATATCAGAGAGTGGAAGCAACAACTTTTCTCTTTATTTTTGTTGCTGGCACTGAGCCACCCTTAATTCTATAAGAGCAAGGCTTTAAATTCTGCCAAAACTGTATGAACTTAAGAGGTAAGGACACAGTTACAGTTCACATTTTTTTTAAAGAAAAAATAACATTAATTTCTGTCTATCTGAGAACAAAAGAGAGAGATCTTCTACCTACTGATTCATTCCCAACAAAAAGACTAAAGCATGGGACCTAGAACTCATTGTGGGTTTTCCACATGGTTAGCAGAGACCCAAGTGCTTGAAATGTCATAGTCTGCCTTCCAAAACGTGCAAAACTTCTCTCTTCCTCCAAACCCTCCCCTCAAAAGACTTGGATTGTAGGAGGAGATTTAGTAATGAGCAGTAGATAAAGGATAAAGTAATTTGAGAAACATGGTGAACAATGCGAAAATTACCTTGAATAGGTGTTAACAGATTCATCACTTCCTTTGTCTCGCTCTCTCCCTTTCAAAAAAAGTAAACAAAAATATTATTGATCCTAGGAATGTTGCTGTTGAGAGTTAAAAATTAACTGAGAAATACGCTATTGGAAACTGAAGAAAAGAAATCCTTGCTATATAGTGATAGGCAATAGAGTGCAGTTATGCGGGTAAGAGAACTTGTAAACAATTTCATTGTTTACAAAGCTAAGGAGCTTTCAATATTAAGTATGAGGCTGATTATGTTAAAATTTCAGGAGGAAAAGAGAAGTTAGGGGGAAAACTGTTATGACCAGATTGGTTTGAAAATTCTGACTCTGGGGGGGTAAAAGACAGTAAAGGTCAGAATTGGCAGCCCGAGATGTAGTGTATAGAGATCGCTTAGTATATGACCATTCAACCTTTTGCAAAAACTTTTGAAAGATCAAAAGGTCAGAATATTGAATTGCACAAAATTGGTTTTCATTGTATGTGTGCCTCACAAATATCCTTGATCTCGCCAGATGGGTCCTTGGGAGCAAGAGCAACGTCCTTCAACCGTCTCTGCAAGGGCCAAAGAAAAAGAATTATCTCAAGCACATTTGTTGGCTATGGCTTCTATTTAACAGGATAAAACCTGGTAAAATCCAGGCAAGATCCTCATCATCCTTGAGAAAATTATTTCAGCAGAATTTCTGCCATTTTGGAAAAAGAGATAGAGGGGAATGTGAGAAGATGGAAGGCAAAGTCATGGGTACTTATTTCCAGGCTCTGAAACCTAATTAAGGACATTTGGTGGTATTCCACAATTGTCATGGACCAGTGATTCTTTCCTATCTTATGTTTTCACACTTTTGGAACTGCAGTATATATATAGCTATCATTCCATGCCTGTCCAGTTATTGCATTGTTGAATTAATTTTGGAGCAAATAGCTTGTCTATTAGCTTCACAGATGTGAAATGGATAGGAAATGGGCCTGCCTGATGTACATACAGTTTACTTCTGGAAGCCTAGTGTTTACCTGTATCTGATTTAGATGGTGAGATTCCAGATTTTAAGTTGATGCTAGGATGTTGGGGTAAATGTATCTTATTGAGATATAATTCATTGGGAGCTAGAAACTAGACTGTTGATGTCTCTTAAATTTTTCACTGTCTGATGTAAAAGCTCTCTATTTTCTCTTGGATGTGGGTAAGACCTGCATGAATGATCAATTTTCACTCCTATTATTTGGTTGTATTTTATAGTTCAGTCAAGGGATTTTTCAGGTGTAGAGTCCAAGTCAGATAACGTTGTTATTATTTTAACAACGCCAGTTTATTTTAACAACTCTAGTTTATTTTAATCTAAAGAGATATTGTCTTGTGCAGTTCTGGCCCTTGCTGGGCATAGATGTCAGAGATATATCACTCTTTTTGCATTGCTTCGTCTGTTTTCTCATTTACTTCATACTTGCATGCTTACTTTACTTTAAAAGTTTCATTTATTAATAAAACTTGCAACAATTTTAGCATATGCTTACAAATTTATTTCAGTTAGGTTTTTAGTTTGTTGTGTTTTTCTCCAAAACATTTTCTTCCTTTCTCTTTGCCTGAGTTGACTTTTCTAGGCAATAGCTATTACATTTAGTATTTATCCCTTTTAAACACAAGATAAAGAGTTTCAGTGTTTACATTTAGTCTTTTGTCCATGAAAGTAGAGCACCAAAATGATCCAGACTCTGAAAGCACAGAGAGAAGATCTGAGTTGTTTCTGAGTTTATCTTTATACACAATGGCAGTGAGAAATGCACAATGGCAAAGAGAAGGAGCCACTTGCCTTCAATGGCAGTGGGGCCACAGATGTCTGCTTTTATGTCTGTTGCAGTGGTGGGATATACACACAGAGGTGTCTGTACACGTCCACTCATAGTAACATATAGCCACACATCTACCTCTATTCGCATCCACTAATTGCCATGTATCATGTATGCATCTATTCCTAGGCAGTCGCGTATAACTGTGTCCCCAGTTGCTTGTATGGGCTCATAGACAGTAGTGATTTGGAGCCATTACGTATCAATTGCATAACTGACTGGTGGGTGGCTAGCCAAGCATATGGAAATATATACATTAACGTGACACAAATTGCCATAGAGAAACAGAGATTAAAATAAAAAGTACAGAGATAAGGGGGAAAGAGTAAAAGATGTGGGGACCTGATGAGTACCATGTTCTGAACATATACTCATCTATATATTAAATTTTATTAATCATCTCAGTGTTTCATAATTCCCAATACTGGAAATTAGATTTTTTATTGTTACTTAATGATTCACAATATTCTATTTTTGCCATGAATAGTAAAAATTTCAAGTTTTCTGCCCATGGTTATTATTGTTCAAATGATTTTCTGATCACCTCTTAAGCAACAGTAGGATTTTACCGCTCTGTAATATCTTTTCATTAGTACATACCTTTTAATAGTTTTCTATGTTCCTATATAGTCCCAAACCGCAGGTGGTATTTACTTATTGTTTATTTGTGTGAAAAGAAAATCTAGCACATTGATTCTTTTTACAAAAATAGAAAATGAATTTTTTTTCTACTTTTGTTGTGATTGTAGTTTATTGACTTGAATGTTCTCAAATCGTTGTAATCTCACGTCAGAATCACTGAAACTATGTGGAGAATGACTTACAGTGTTCTAGTTGGCGAACAAAAATCCAGTCAGTGTCAGGGTCCTGGTAATCTTCATGTTAGAATAAGGATGTCTACCTTAGGTGCCTTATTCAAGCCCTTTATTAAAGGGCATCTCAAAAAAGTTTGTGTGAAAACTGCATTTTAATGTTTATTTTGTTGCAGATGAATTTTGGGAATCCATGTGTCATTTATTTCTGTTAGCTTCTCCATGAATTTTTCAAGATTTATTCATTTTTACAGGAAAGGGAGATTTGCAGAGAAAAGAGAGACTTGGAGAAAGATCTTCCATCTGCTTGTTCAATCCCGAATTGCTGCCACAGCCAGAACTGATACAATCTGAAGCCAGGAACCAGGAGATTCTTCCAGGTCTCTCACGCAGATGTAGGGCCCCAAGATTTTGGGCTATCCTCCTCTGCTTTCCCAGGCCACAGATAGAGAATTTGAGGGGAAGTAGAGCAGCTGGGGCATGAACCAATGCCCATTTGGAACCTGGCACTTGCAGGTGGAGGGTTACCCATTTGATCTATCATGTTGACCCATGTAAATTTTTGAAGACCCTCATATTCATTGTATAATATTAGGAGCTGTTTCTTTGAAAAATTTTCAACGACAGTTCTATAGAAATATTTCTCAGAAACAAATGATTGCAAACTAACACTCTACAAATTCATGGCTCATAGCTAAGTCTTTTTTTTTTTTTTTTCTAGTTAACGAGACCAGAGTACTTAAAATTAAATCCTCTCCTGGGCTCACAGCTGGTACTGCAAACACTGCTAATTGGACAGACTGAAGTGTGAAACTAAATATATATGTTGTCATTTTACTCCACAGTTTCTGGAAAATATATCGCAGGTAAATCAGCAGGAGTTAGCAAAGCTTTGGAGAAAGTACATACAAGCATATTAAGCCTTATGATGGATATGCTTCCTGCTGGAGCAAAGCAACCATCTGACTTTTGTAGCCATTACTGAAGTGGCAAAGATTTGTCATGCTGAAAACAAATGGGACTTTACCCCTGTGTAATTTTGAATATTCTGATTGATTTTTGGATAAAAACCTTCACAATTCTCTTCCAACTTTTTTTTTGCTCTGTAACATGTTGTTTCCAGGGCAGGTGTTTGCTACAATGATCGGCAATAACTGGGACTTCTCATATTTGAGTGCCAGGGTTCCCAGCTTTGTTTCTTATTTTAGCTTCCTGCCTATGCATACTCTCACAGTTAGCAACTCATGACTCAGTGACCTGGCTGCCTGTTACTAAAGCTGCTATCTGCAGTGCCAACATCCTTTATGGCATTGCTTCATGTCCCAACTGCTCCATTTGCCGTTAGACTCCCTGCTAATGTGCCTGGGAAAGCAGCAGAAGATAGCCCAAGTGTTTAGGCTCTTGCCACCATGTGAGAAACCTGGAAGATGTTCTTGACTCTTGTTGTTTTGCCTGACACAACCCGGCCATTGTAGGTGTCAGTAGAGAGAAGAGTTCTGTTTCTGTCTTTGTTTTTGTAACTCTGATTTTCAAATAAATAAACACATTGTTTTGATAAGAAAACAATTTTAAAGGAAAAAGGAATAAAATTAAACCTCTTCAGTGTTCTCTTGGTATCCAGTGTGATAATCATCTAAAGTATTTTCTATAATATTTCACTCCTTTTGATGAGACCTTAGAATTCAGTTATACATATTGATAATTGTAGCTATTTATTGAACAATTAATGTGTGCCAGTCAGCACATGGCACTTGTTCTATTTTATTCATCAATGCTAGCACCTTTTCAAACTGTATTCATTTTACATGTGAAGAAACAATTTGGTGGACATTCATTTAGTTATTTAAGTTGCAGACCTACTGGTTTCAGAGCTTGTTATTGTTGTTCCTAGAATGTGCTCAACTTATAACATGTTTGCTGACTGAATGCTCAGTGCTGACCTATAGTTGTGCATTTATGGTAATTCCATTTTGGTCATTACTGATATTTTCATCTTATTCCTTTTTCATATAAACAGCATTAATGTAATAGAATGAAGACAACTCCAAAAAAAAAAATCGAGGACCATCAGTAAGAATAAATGGGGTGCTGTTTTGAGATCAGTGAACACTTGTGTGAGTGCCTTCCCAGGAGCAGTTGTCACAATGCCCTCCTCCGTTTCACATACTAATCAATAAAGGCTGTTCTTTTTGTATAGTTAGGAAAAAAAAAAGAAAAGGAAAGGGAAAGAGAGCAAGAGAATGAGAAAGATCTGACAGTAAACTTAGTGGCTGAAAGCACTGTGTTCAAACAATGTCTGCTTCACTTGCCTTGTTTATCTTTAGTTGGTCCATGTTATGTTCCACCACTTGCAATAAAAGAAAAGCCAATGAAGATCTAGAAAAATAATATTATTGTGGGAATCCAGATGCCTAGTCAAATGATCAACTACTTAAATTAGCTTTCTTTTGCTAGTAAACTGACTTTGAGCATCTGCACTGGTTTTATTTTTCAGACATTTACTAGTTTGACAGAACAAGTAAGTGAGGCAGATTTTACCTCATAATTATTGGCAAGCACAAACCTTATGAAAAGATATTTTAAAATCTCTCTTTAGATTTAGTTCAGTACTTCAGTATACCTTGTTATGAACATTTTAATGAGTCTTTTATGTTCGAAAATGTTCCTAAGGGGCATTTATACAAATTTCCAAACTTATGCCTAAGGCTACCATAACCATTATCAGATCTGTTTGTATCTCTGCATATAATTTCTTGAATTTGTCCTTACCCCAATCATTCCTTTATATTGGTCTTAATATGCTCAAACATTATGATACTTTTGACTCAGGTAGTATTAGCTGCAATGGCTTTGCTTATCATACTTGACAGATGTTATTGCTTTCTGCTCTTTCCCTCTTCTGCATCCACTTCTGCCATTAGCTCTTTGTAGAGTTCTGTATCATCCGTTATCACACGTCACACGCATTTCCAACCATAAACTCTTTGCTGGCATTTTGAGAAGGTATAGGTTGAAGGAAAATAGCATATGAACAGCTATCCTGGTAATAGAAGAAAATATGTAGTGTGATTATTAAGATACATTTTGGCAAGCCGTATCAGAATTTTATCCCACTAAAAAATTGATGAACTTTATGTTGGTCAATATGTATCTGTGCAAATACTGCTTCCAAGGAACATATAACAGGGGTAAGATTATTTTATCTGTTATGAAATCTGCGATGAGATAGGGTCCAGATAACACATGGGCCTTCTGGACATTTTCAAAAGCTAAATAAATTGAAATAAAGTGAATAGGATGGTGTGCCATTTGAACAATCATAGAGAATCATTGCTATGAATAATCTGTCACTTATTTGAGCAAAAAATAAGGTACATTCTCCACAATAACCTTGTACTCTATTTATTACATTTCTAAAATGTGCTTTTACTTTGCTTAGTCCCTAATTTGAATAAACTACTTTCAAGTGACACTTTATATTTAGCAGCAAGTAATCAGAGGTGGGATGTATAGTTAAATGCATGAAAGAAGGTTGAAAAGTTGAGGTTAATAGATTTCTGAGTTTTTATAGAAGTTGAGTGGGTTATGTTCATAAGCCTCTTTTGTTTTTATATGTATTGGTACCAGACCAATTCTTCTACATAAAGCCAAACTTAATTTTTTCTCTGGCTAATATGAAGCTGACTGTTTTAACACTATGTATCTAACATTCTGTTTTCTTAAATAACTTAATTATGCATCAGTTTTTATTTATGAAACTGAATTGTTCTCTGTTTTGCATTTACTTAATATTAGCCTGTAAAATTCATCTAAATTGTTGTTGATTTGTGAGTATGTTCCATTTTTACTTATGAAAATACTGTCAATCATCAATGTGTTTGAACAAATTCTTGGATTGAGCAAACCTTAACTGGATATTTTGGATTATCTTAACATGTCACAATTCACATGTGTTAAATGTAAGTTCAGGTGGATTTAATTATAAATAATTTGAAAGTATGCTTAAATTTAAGATTAAAAGATGTGTTTTACTTTTAAAAAGGGGAATAGGATTTTTATCACAAATTGAAAATTCAGTTTGTGAATGTATTCGAAGGTTTCTGAAAGGAAGCTTTAGCTAGGATAGTATGGACATATGTATTTTTAATATTTATTTAAGAGGCAGAGTTACAGAGAGAAAGAAAGGTAGAGACAGAGGAACCCTACATCTGTTAAGTCACTCCCCAATGACTGCAGTAGCCAGGGCTGGGTCAGACAACATAGAAGCCTAAAACGTAGATGTCAAGCTCCCAAGTACTTGGGCCACATTCCAGGGTCTTCCTAGGTGCATTAGCAGGAGCTGTATTGGAAATGGAGCAACTCGACTTGAACCTGTGCTTATTTGGGATACCAGTGTTATGGGAAATAGTTTAACTCACTGTACTGTGGCCGCTGCGCATTGTTATGCTGACTCCTACACATATTTTTTAAAGGACTTTAAATATATGTTATTCAGTTTGTAGTTAGTGGAGCTATGTATGTTGTCCTCCAGGACATGGCAGAGGAAAGAAATAGACTTACTACTGTACTGCACTGTGGACATGTATGGAGATTGTTTTTCTCCTGTGCAACTGGTACTGTGAGGAAGAAACTGAACATAGGCAGTATTCAGTAATTAATTTAAAGGGCAGAAAGAAAAAAACACAACATTTTGATTTCTACCCCAACGCATAATTACTAACAAGGGTATATAGAGTCAATGCTTTCTTTTGTTGGTTTAAAATATAAAAGCACCAAAAATTTGTGTGTGTGTGTGTGTGTGTGTGTGTGTGTGTTGTGTTCTGCCATAAAAGGAGAGTATTAAACAGTGAGGGCTAAATGTAATGCTCTATGTCCCTTCTGACAAACCTTCCACATATTCAGATGAATACTGTTCAAAAGGAATTAACATATCCCTTATCAAAGAGATATGTTAAAATGCACACCTCCATAAGTAAATACCATTTGTCAATAGATCAGCAAAATATTTCAGTTATGTGAAGCAATGAAACTAAGTTCAATGCAGTCATTTGATGAAACAACTTATAATCTATTGAAATGCTTTAATTGGTGCAATGTCTTCCTATCATGTAGAAACACCTTCTAAATATGTAGTTCAGACCTTTTTTGTGTGCCTTGGTACAATTTAATAATAGTTCCTATCTTGCTTTCCATGGGTATAATGTAAGGATTAAAACATCTAAAGAAAATCACTTTTGCAAAGGATAGAACACTTTATAATCCATTATAAATGAATGATAGGGGCTTATTCTTTATTAACAAATGCCTGCAATTAATTGTTTAGTTCAGGTACAGCTTAAAAATCCCTAAGAACAATTTGAATTTTGTGTCTGTGCCATGATGGCATAGCAAATATTTCCTTAAAATTTCTGCCAGCTTTTGGGTTTTGATTTTTTTAAAAAAAAACTGTTATCAATAGTTTTACAACAATGAATGTACAAATTAGTTATTGGGTAGCATGGCTTCAGGCACACTGAGGCATTTACAGAATATTTGGTAATTTGAAGCCAACTGATGGAGAAATGATTAATAAACTCAGTAATTGGGGGCTTAAATGTTTTCATAGAAAATAAATAATTAGAGTAATAAAAATCAGTTAGTATTCATGCATCATTGTATAAACGCTTATGGGACACTTGCATATTTTCCAGTCCATTTTCTGTTGGTATTACACCAGTTTACAGTTGAACAAACAGATCTGGTAAGTTATTAGAATCTCCAGATCTGACTTTATTCACATCATAATAAATTGGAAAGTTTTGTTTTAATTATACTTTCCTAGTTTCCATAGCAGCAGAATGAAGTGACACTTTCTTGATTACAGAGGCTGTGGGTTCATGATAAAAACAAAAACAATTTTTAGCTTAAGGCTTTAGCTAAGCCTATTTCCACCTAAAATAATTATGTTGTTTACCAAGTGTAAGCTGAGAATCAAATGTTAACATTAAATAAATTTTAGTTTATTTTAAAAAATCTGCAAAAAGAAAATCTAAAAGAAATATTTCCATTAAAATTGCTCTGGGATGCATTATGTTGTAAATTTTTTGTTTCACATAAAAATTATTAGTGCTTTCACAATTTCTACCAACCAGCAAGTATTTGTATAATCTAACGCCTCACTCACAGACACTGGTTTAAGTGTACCTGTAAAACCACTTGCTCTGATTTATAATTATCTGGTCCTTGAAGGATACAGAATATTTTTATTCTAAAATTTCTCTTCTTACTTAGAGAATGACAAGTTCAGTTGTAGAATTTTTCAGTTTCTTTTTACATTTTTGTCTATTTGAAGGAGACAGAGAGAGAAAGAGAGAGAGAAAGAGAGAGAGAGAGAGAGAGAGAGAGCGCGAGCAAGCGACAGCATATGTTCTCCATTCTTGCATGCATTGGTGATGGAAAAGGAGGATAGGATTCCCCTGGGCCACTCTCCAGCTGCCCATGTTACAGAAGCAATGCGGAGGGAAACCTGCTGGTGGTAGAAGCCGGATTGATTGAGACATTACTGCTGCTTCTTAACGTTGGAATTAGCAGGAAGGAAATGAGGAGCTAGAATAAGGTTGAGAAACCCAGGCACTCTAATAGAAGAGGCAGGCAACTTTCCGAGGATTTAATTGCCTGGTCAGACATTCTCCCTATGTGGAATTCTTCAAATGGAATTTTACACGCAGCCTGTGTCTTAAGCATTATATATATTTTGCTGTTAAATTATCAAAGAAGAAAAACAGTATGGTTAGCATGAAATGATAACACAATTTAACAAAGTGATAGTTTTACAATAAATATACTAATTTATACATGTATGTACAATTAAGAATTATACAATATGAAAAGAAAACCAATGAACTTCTTAGAATTGCAAGAACACCTAAATAGTAAAATACTGAAGCATAAATTTAGTAAACAAAATAAGAGGCTCTAGTGAAGGTATGAAGTAAATCACACAGACAAAAAATAAAATTTGTGTAACTGTAAAATCATACTAAGTTCTGAAAGACAGGATATTTCTACTTTTTGAGTTGTGTACAGGCTTAATTTAATTTGACACATGTCAGTTTTTTGAAAGTCAGATTTTAAATGATTCTGAAAATGTCTGTTTAGTTCTTTTTCCAATAAATCCAGTATCCAAGGGATGATACTGTTTGATGTTTCTCAAACTAGAGTGTGCATCAGAATCACCTGAAGAGCTGCTTATGGCACAGAATGCTGAGCCCTAATCCCTAGAGTCTTTGATTTCAAGTAGTCTGGTTTGGCCCAAAATAGCCATTTCCAAACAGTTTGCGTCTGGTTCAGAAACTCCTATTTCAAGCACAACATTGAAGGAGCAGCTGCTCCAAGAGAAAGGCAATGGTAGGTTAAAAGCTGGATTCTATCTTTTTATAGTACAGAAACATACTCATTTTGTTCATATGAAATCTATTTGTATTTTATTTTCTCATTTGTGAAAAGCTGACAGTAATCTCTAACAAGAATCATATTGGGAATTAAGGTAGATTAAAATACATATTCTAAAAACATATAAAATCATTCAAATTCCAGTGTTTGCATTGTATCCTTTATTCAGTGAATATTATGTTCATGTGGCTTTCATTTACTATTGACTTCCTATGATGCATTTTACTTTTTATATATTTTTTCACTTCTGATTTATATACCTGAAAGAATGGGAAGCAAGGTCTTTAAAGAATGACTTTTACATCTTTATTCATACAAGTACAAATGAATGGACAAACAAACTGTGTGGACACATACATTATATTACTCAGATATTGACATTGTACTAAGTGAAATAAGCCAGTCCCCCTAAAGTTCTTCATAACCTATGATGCATTTTAAATATAAGATATTATAGTGTAATGAAGACTATGGTAAAATCTTCACCAGGTATAATAATCAAAACAGCTTTAAACATTTTAAAATTGTTTCTCCAATGGCACAATCTTGAAATAAGCTTTCTTATATTTGTTTAATCAGTAATGCAAGTGGATTATTGTATCATTTACAAATATATTTTGTCCACTTACATCAATACCTGTGAGATGAGTAACCTCATTTTCAAATATTCTAGATATTATTTCCAATTTTATTAAGTTAAATAAGAAGAAAATTTCCAAAATAACCAGGAAAATTGTTTCAGGTTTAGAAATGAAGAGAATTACCATCGACAAAGAAGAAAAATTTTATCTAAGGATTTGAAAATCTGGTTTCTGTTAAGATTTATTTACTTTTGCTAATAAGGCAGATCAGATTTACAGGGAGGAGGAGAGACAAAGATCTTCCATCTGCTGCTTCACTCCCCAAATTGCTGCAATAGCCATAGCTGAGCAGAGCTGAAGCCAGGAGCCACAAGTTTCTTCAGGGTCTCCCACCCGATGCAGGATTCCAAGGCTTTGGGCCATCATATGCTTTCCCAGGCCACCGGCAGTGAGCAGAATGGGAAGTGGAGCAACCGGGACACGAATGGGCTCCCATTTGGAATGATAACACTTGCAAGGTGAGGATTTAGCCATTGAGCCATAGCACGGTGTCCCCAAATGTCTTTTTTTGTACTGTTATTTTATCTGGTAAAATATGAACTTAGAAAATAACATTTATAAACATAGAAATTTATTTTATTTCACTATCAACGTGTAGTTTATATCTTTTCCTATGTATTTTCTCTCTCTCTCCCTCTGTGTGTGTGTGTGTGTGTGTGTATATATCTTGAGGGCAGTGAGAAGGCAGATACTAATGCTTATAATGTTGGGACAGTTTTTACTACCTAAGTTTTAAAAAGTTTTATAAAGAATCATGCAAATATAGTAATTATTTTAAAATAAATTCAGACATACATATTCATTGATTAAGCTACTTATTGACATAGAAGCCAAGGAGTATTCACAACACGTGAATCAACCATGCAAAACTTCATTCAGTCATTTTAAAAGTCATGATGCGTCCTGCAAGGGCCCACCCAGATCTCAGCAGGATGAAGTCCTGCACTTCTGTGGGTTTTCTTCTGCTAATGTGAACTCACAGCCTAAAGCTGCTGCGACCACCTACCAACAATGGTGGATGAAAAATAAATTCAATCATCTGTAGTCCTTGGAACTCCACTTGGGACTGGACAGTCTAGTGGCTCTATCTGTGGGTGCAGGACCTGTCAACGGAGGCTGTTAGGATCTTACCAAAGTTGATTTTTACTAGCCTTGCACTAAGTTTATAGACGTATAATCCTGTTTGTTTTTGTTTTGTCTTTCAAAGCTTGAGTAGGAATAATAAAGAGCCTGCTGCCTGCTCAGTTTAGTGCTAAGCTGAAAATACCGGTCTTAGAGTAACCAGCCTCTGTGCAGTTTCTGAGGTACATGGCAGGCCAGGTTAGGGCTTGCTGTGGTAGACGCCTAAGTAAGTCTCTCGTAGAGTTCAGGTCTGTCTGCTTCCGGGTCATGTCTTAGAGAGTGAGTCTGGGAGTACTGGCCCAGAGGTAGAGGCCTTTGGGCGTTATCTGTGTGTAGGCCAGGCTATGAGCTCCAGTGCAAGGTTCCTGATACTGCTTTCCTTTACTGCTCTCCAGGAGGTGGAATTTTTGCTCCATCATTTGCTGGAGTCTGGGAATGGAATGGTATGTTCCTTGTGTGCTTGACAAAGGCCAAATTATAGCAAATGGCCTGGGGAAAGAGCTTTAGGACCTCCCTAGTACTGCTTTTGGTCATGGTACTGGGTTTTAAGTTCAAAGTCGCTTAATTACTCTTTCCTTTCCCATGTGCAAGGTAAGATGTCTGTTTTCATGCTTTGCTACTTGCAGCTAAGAAAGGGTGACATTAAGAATAGGCAACACTTTTTTACTTTCTGCAGTGGAACTTTTCTTATTATGCTAAATTTAGGGATTCTGGTCTCACACTTGTCCATAGGTCTTATGAAGGTGGCTTGGTACATGAAGGAGTTGGTCGCCGGAGAACTTCCTTAGTCACCATCATGCGGCACCTAAAATAATCTTCCTCATTCCCAATAATATGTTGTCTTATAATGGATAAGGAATTTGTATTTTGGTAAACATTTCTGTATTTTTTCATATACTGCATAACAGTGAAATGCTCATCTCTTGTTAATATGCATGGGTAAAGTGAAATATGTTCTGGCTATCCTTACTATATAGTTTTTTTTTGACTTTAAAAATTTTCTCACATTTCTTCATTAGTGTCACAGTTCCCAATCAAGTGTTACGTATCCTGTAAATAGTCCTTCTGAAAAAAGAAAAAAAATACTCTTGATTCTGCTGCCTGGGTGTCTAATTATATAGAGAAAAATAGATTTCTTAATTATTTTAAGAGTGCTAAGGGAGGTATCTGTTAAACCAGGGACTTTAGATACAAGTGTAATGCAAACCACAAGTATGGACCACATGTATAATGATAATCCTTCCTGGCAGCTACATTGAAACTTTAAAATGTTTAAATTAATATTAATATTTTACATAGCAAAAATATCTGAAATATTTAATCAATATAAAATACATATCTGATATATTTAGCATATTTTTAGTACTGGCTTCTTGCAATCTAATATGTGTTTTACATTTATAATTTGTCTCAGTATAAGCTAGGCACATTTTGAAGTATTTAATTTCTACAAATGTCTAGTGGCTACTATACTGGACTGTGAAGATTTAAGCTCTTATTAAGAAAAATTTATAAAAATATATAAGCCAGGGCATACTCTGGATCCTTCCCAACATTTCTATTGTTTACTTTTAATAAGCACTCTATCATTACTTACCTTATCTGCTTTAATTACATTGCATTAATTAGGTGCAATAGTCTCAAAAGTCCGAATACAGAGCTTTCCACTAGAAAAGAGTGTTGTTAGGTAATACAATAATCTTAAAGTAAAGCAAAACAAAGCAGAATAAGACAAACAAGACACCTCTGTCAGTCAGGGCCCTTGATTCTATCCCTTTGACAAATGTGTATCCCAGGATGAGCACTATAACCGAGGATCTTAATGGAATGTCTCGGGTACTTCCTCTGAAAGTCCTGCTTATGCTTCAGAGCTTAATTCTCACTCTGAGTAGCAAACAATTCTCCTGGGCTCTGGCAGATAATTAATCAGTAAACTTACTTCCTAATGCTATTGTGGTTTTGGAGTTCCATGAATTGTTTTAATGACTGATTTAGTAGGAAAGTGGGTTAATACAAGCAGGAACTGCTACAGAAATAGCGTTGCAACCAGAAAGGCTCTGCTCTAATTCTCATAGATCAAAAATAAATTATCTTATCCAAAGGAAAGATAGATTATTGCAATATTTATTTCTATGTTCCATCAAGTTCAATGATGATGTGATGGTGATTTTCAAACTAAACAAATGATTAGCCTTTTCCTCAGATTGTTAAGCATATACCAAACAGTATTATTTGGGAACGCATGTAATGTAATCTTGTCTAATAATTTCTTTCTTTAAAAAAAATTTAGACATCTTGTTCATTTTGTATTCATTATGTTTCTTCTTAGAGAAGTAATCTTTAGGGAACTTTTCTCAATAAAATGCATGAATATGCAACAAAAGAAGTAATTAATTCAATGAATTAATCATACCATTATGTTTAGTACTCAGGCATGTTACATCATTTCTTTGAAGTGAACCACCGTTGGGAATAATCTATCTTACCTGTCATGGCAATGAATTTTATAAAAATTAAAAGTCTCCAACCTATAATAAAGCTAAAGATCAAGGACATGTCTAATAATATTTTATTCACGTTGCAGCTGTGCTTTGGCCTTTAAATATTTTACTGGCTTGCTAGTGTGCTGTTTTCAGACATCGAATCTTATTTTAATCTCAAATCTCTATAGAGAAACAATTCAGAAGTAATAGTTTATGGTTCAGTCTTTTGTTACCAGATATTTAAAACCAAGATCTTTTTCTTAATGACTATAGTGATATATTTATCAAGATGACTAGAAATGACACACTATAAAATATTAAGTGGTATTTTAGTGACCATATAACAAAGTACAAAATTATATTAGATCTGTTTTAAGAGACTACAGAAGTGTACTTTTTACTTGATATCACAAGACGACATAAGATTAATTTTATACTAGGACTTGAGAAAGGAGCTTTCTCCAGAGAGCGTTCTCTGAATATTAAGCTCATCTTTTTTTGTGGTACAATTCCCAGACAAAATGAAAATATATACAATGACTAGTGACTTTTTTGTTTTTTTTTTTTAATATAAGTGAATTCATTCTAAGAAACAACATTTTAGTTTATGCAGGAGTTGAACCAAAGCAATGCAATTTTATAAACTATGAACTGAAGATTTATAAATAAACCACAGTCTGCTTGGACAGTTTTGCAATATAGTGAAGAAGTTAAACAGGTAAAACAATGCTTTCATTTGAATGTGAAAAGGTCATGTAATAAAAATGTTTAAAACTCAAAATATAGACCTTAGGCCTCATTAATTATTTTGCTTAGATCTTTCATTGTGTGTAATTTTTTATATTTTATCTTAATAAGTGCTACAGATGGTATTGCTACTATTTCACATATAAGAACATAGAATTGGGCCTGGCACGGTAGCCTAATGGCTAAAGTCCTCACCTTGCATGTGCTGGGATCACGAATGGGCGCTGATTTTGTCCTGGCAGCCCCACTTCCCATCCAGCAACCTGCTTGTGGCCTGGTAAAGCAGTCAAGGATGCCTAAAAGCCTTTGGCCCCTGTACCTACGTGGGAGACCTGGAAGAGGCTCTGGGCTCCTGGATTCGGATTGGAGCAGCTCTTGCCGTTGTGGCCATTTGGGGAGTAAATCTTTGGATGGAAGATCATCCTCTCTTTCATCTCTGTATATCTGACTTTCCAGTACAAGTAAATAAATAGAAATAAAATATAATAACAATAATAAAATAAATATTAAAATATAAAATAAATTAATAAAAAAGAACGTAAAGTTTCTGATAGTTACACGTCTTGTGTAGGTGATTGACATAGTAAAATGGTAGAGGTTGCAATTCAAATGACAGCAGATTTCAAACTTTTATCATTTCAAAATAATATGGGATGGTTTGCTGAGGGCATGCCTATTTGTTTTTCCTGAATTTTCCTCCATGTTCTAATGGGGTGCTGAAACAAAATGTAGGAGAAACATACTTCTTTACAGAAGTTCAGAGATGATTCCTGCAAATGTATAATATTAATTGAGTAAAAGCAGTGTTTCCAGAGCAGATGGCATTTTAGAGAAGATCCACAGTGTAAGTTGCTGCCTGTGATACTGGCATCTCATACGAATACCCATGTGAGTTTTGGCCACTCTACTTCCTGTCTCTTTTCCTGCTGATGCACCTGGGTAAGCAGCAAAAGAAGATCCAAGTTCTTATGTACCGCCACCGATGTGGGAGATCTGGATGGAGTTTCAAGCTCCTGGGGTTGGCATGGCCTAGCCCCAACCCTTACAGCCTTTTGGACAGTTTCTCTTTTTCTGTTTCTCTACTGTTGTCTATAACGGTTTCAAATATGTAAGTGGATCTTTAAGACAAAAATGCACCCATATTAGTGGTCTGGGGCATCCTCAAATCTGTTGAAGACCTGCCCAAACAGAACAAAAAGAATATTTTTTTTTCTTCTTAAGTATTGGGGTCCCCTGGGGTCTCCCGTACCCACGGAAGAAATCTCCCGACACTCCAGGCTCTGTTTCAAGAGCCACTTTACTTCCAACCAGTCTTTCTTCGTCTTCGTCGTCGCTGTCTGTCCCGTCCGTCCGTCCTCTGTAGCTCCCTGTAGCTCTCTCTCTTGCCTAAAGCAGGCTGCTTATATTTCCTTTTCCCCCTGGGTCCACTGGATGCTACCTGATTGGCCAGGCCCTGGAGAGGAGGCAAATTTGCCTCCCCCGCTGGCAAGACCAGCTCTCATCTCTCCACTTTGCAGAGCAGCTGCCGGTCCTGGGTTACTGGCCACAGCTGCCACCGCGGGGCTTTGTTCAGCAACCCGCTCCCCACATTAAGCTGGGTCACCTATCTTGTTTTGCCTTCAGGTTATGAAGCTCATGATTATTAGACCTTCAAAGACAGGCTGAATTACTCTGTCAGGTTTGCTGTGACTTACAGAGACTTCTGGATCTTCATAACTGTGTAAACCAATTCTCATAATAAATCTCTTTTCCATCTGAATAATTAACTAGTTGAATGTTGGTTTTCTTTGTCTTAAGAACTCTACTGCAGACTGAGCTGGTAAAGAAAAGTTATAGGAAAATGAAAGGAAACATTAGACACGGTAGCATTTGTCTTACTAGAAAAACTGAAAATCAAAGGTTTGCTAATGGTTTTCTTATGATAGGTAATATAAATATAATATAAATATAACCAGAAGGTATTTTTTTGGTGTTACTAATCTAATGTACTCTAAACTTGTGAAATCTTGCTATAATAAAAATAATCACAGAGAAACTTTAAAAATTGGATTATAAAGATCATTAATTTCTTGCTGAATTTGCAATACATAAAGCTCCCTATTCAGTATTTTCACAAAACCTCTCTATAAGGATTATTTAGGGGCTAGCATTGTGACATAGTGAGTAAAGCTGTTGCTTGCCATTGATCATCCCTTAAGGACATTGATTTGTGTTTCTACTGCTCATTTGTCTGAGAAGGCAACAGACGATGGCCTAATAGCTTTGAGTTCCTGCCATCTGCATGGGAGACCTGGAAGAAGCTCCTGGCTCCTGGCTTCAGCCTGCCTGATCCTGGCCATTGATGCCATCTGGGAAGTGAACCAGCAGAGGGAAGTTCTTTCTGTTTGTGCTTCTCTCTTTATAGCTCTGACTTTCAAATAAGTGAATAAAATCGGGAAAAAGGCAAGAAATAAATATTATTTAATTCAAAAAAGTCTAAGAATGGATATCTTCCAAATTATTACCATTATGACATTTGTCCTCACTCTCACCGTATACCATCAGCAATAGCTTAAAATCCTGAGCTAGTATGAGTAAATCTTTTTAGGGCTTCAAAAATGCAAGCTAAAAATGTATCAGATAACCAGACTTTTTGTGTGGAGAGGACTTCAATTAAATGTTTATGGGCAGGAAGAGAGCAGATGTTATCTAATAGCACCTGTTCATGGAACAATCAGAAAATCTGCTACTTTTTCTGCACCTGCTGAAGGTAGCATCTGGAGAAGCCTTGTTTGCACTTCAATGCATGTTGGTATTTAAAGGCAGACGATTTTGTATCCCTATAATACATGAAATCTTCAATGACTTTCAATTCTGTACAAATCTGATATCATTGTGCAAATCCAGTTTTCACATTAAACTTGTCAGTATCCAGGAGGGAGTGAGTGGTCACTTTATTCGAAACCAGGACAGATATTTTACTGCAGTATATTCATTTGTCTAATTTGTATAATAGCTGCTAAATTCAGCACCCAGATGTTTTCATTTTCACTCATCCTGACAGTGATAAAAGAGTGGGTAATTGCATTCCCCTCTGTCCTTGCCAAAGCTACAGAAAATCAGAAAAAGTTGGGTACTAGGGGATGCCTTGGAAATAAGAGGGGGTCTGGCTGTTTGTATTCTTAGAGCTCTGAGTATTACAAAGGAACATTAGCAGCTGGAAATAAATTATGGTTGAATGATGAGATTTGGAGATGTTGTTTCCTTAAAAAGGAAACAAACAGAAACACATCCCTGAAAACAGCAGTAAGATAGACTGAGCTAGGAGCAGGGGGTTACATTCCTTTCCTGAGTCATGGCTGCATTGTCTGTAATATGGTCCCTGGACAGGAGGATCCGTACCACTGAGTAGTGTGTAAGAATGAGATCTGTATTCTTAAAAAGATCCTCAAGTGATTCACATAAATGTCAAATTTTGAGAATAACTGTCGTGTTTTCTAAATCCTAGATGCTGTCAGTTGCTTAAAGCACCCATGCTGACACTGTCCCTTTGGATAACGTAATACTTTTATCCTCTTACTATGGAATCTCCACCTTAAAAGATGTTACGTGGGCCATATGTGTGTTTCTGATTACGCTTCAGTTTTCCCCTATTCTTCCCAAACAAGCCTTAATTAGCCCATCACGACAGTTCAATTCTGATTATAGTGAAGCTTGCCAAGTAATATCCATCAAGTCAGGGGATTTACTGCCATGAGCGTATTTTAAATCAAATGTTATCTAACATCTTTGCTAAGAGGTGTCCTCAACTATGTCTGACTGGGATCATACTGTAATCATTTGATCTTTAACAGCATGGAGAGCCACATTGATAGATAGTTTCCTGGGTCAGCTTCAGACATGCTAACTTTCAATGTCCCAGGAGGTAATTTGTTGATTTGTCACAGCTATCCTGTTTGTGACCATCTGCCACCTAACAGCACATTAGTAGAATTAATTTCCTATTTTCAAGGATGCATGTCTTCACTGGGAGTTTTTCTAGGAGGGAGGCTCCTAGCAAGCTCACTGCTTTGAAGGTTTAAGCCTTATACATAGAAACTAGTCTTGAGTGTCAACTCCTGTTGTCTGGCTCTGAGTTGGAAATGCTCTGTTACTTCTTAAAGCCAGCCAATGCCACCATTTCCTTCTTTCCTGAAAATAAGGAGAACTCGAGAAGTAAATGTTAGGATTCCTATAAGTGCCTTATATGGAAAGGGGTTTTCTAGCAGGGTTTTGCTAGAAATGGTTCCTGTTATGATTTGCTCTCATCAAACTTGGTTCTTCCAGCTCTGCGGTGGGGCAGTTTTGTGTACAGCTGGCTGATTTTGCTTTGTTTGCAAAAGCCTGTACATTTTAATATATATGGAGAGTGTTCTGCTTTCTCACAGTTATGCTTTTTGTATTTTAGCTGACCATTATGTTATTGAATACTCATTTGGTTACTGTTCAGCAGCCAGTCTCTTATCCCAAAGCACTTGCTGTTTAAATGCTGCGATTTGTTTCTAAGACCCAAGAGGCTCCTTGTCAGTCATTTTCTTTGGTCTACCTCAAAGTCTTGTCAGTATTGTAACATCTCTGTGACTGTTGTCCAGTCATAATATTCTGGTAATGCATTTGCTAAGATTATCCCCTGTTGGAGATAGCAGGTGGTCTCTATAGGGGTCTTAGTACTGCTCTGTTGCTTTATCTACAATAGAAGTCTTCCCTTCAGGGGGTTCTTTCTCAGAGATAAGATAGTATGTATGTGTCTGGATATTTTTAATATCTTGATCAAAAACCTCAAATTCTCTTTCTGCAAAAGCTTTGATTTTAAAAGAAAGTTTGTGTCAATAGATAATGCTTTTCCCACTAGCTTCCAGGGTTCTTTCTTGTTATATTTTAGGAAAATTTTTAAATTGCAGTTATTTCCAGTAATTGGAAATACTGTCAAGTTTTCCATCTGGAACTTATCAGTAGAGTGTTAAAGAAAAAGACTTCAAAGTCCAGCTAAGGAAAGCTTTCTTTTTGATTTTAAAATGCTACTTAGTGGATCAGAACAATCAATGATGTGTTCTATTTACTCTTTCCTTAATGTTTCTTTCATTTTACATCCCAACGTTTAACATTCATTTACAAGCATAAAATACTAGATCCAATCTTAGAATGTAATTTATGCTGCAATACATATGAGTTTAATGAGGGATTTCAGAATAATACTGTATAAACCCCATTTTTAACATGTGTATTTAGATGGATTCACCTGTCATTCAATGACCCATTTAAGCTAGAAAACTTCTGTTTTTAATGAAAGTGCATGTTTAAGAATTTTCTCACCATATGATGGCAATAACTGCAAAACCACAAGATTCCAGGAAAGAACTGAGACCACAAAGAAACTTAGTGAACCAGTAATCAGAAGGTGAATAAATAGCTGCACTTACAGTACTTCAATCTTAAAGAGGCTAGAGAAGACGTATACGGCCATTGTTGAGAGGATAACTGATGAATGTTTTGGAAGACCAGGTGTAAGCTGGTGGGTCTGCAAATAATGTCTAAATGCAAAGTTACTCTGCAAAGAGCCACAACTGTTTTCATTGGGCTTCAGTCAACTATACATACGAAAGACTGGAGGAAGGGTAATCCAGAGTTTCCGTGGCACATGTGTGTTGGATGAGCTGGCGTTGGTGGTGCAATTCATAAAACACCACAAGCACTCGTCACCTTAGAGAGGGAAGTGGTGGTTACCAAGGACAATAAAGTAAGGAGTTGTCAGAGAAAATCCACAACACAGCCTGGGAGTCTGAAGGTGAAAACAGAGGAGACCTGTAAGGTTCTGAATTTACACTAAACATGAAAAATGGGCATGTAAAGTTCAGCATGTTAGGTGAGCTGATTGAAACCATTTTAGGCACATATAAATGGAATATGTTAAAATTTAAGTACAGATACGAGTGTTGGGAAATCCCATAGGCAAATTCAGTATTATGTTGTGTATAATGCAACAGGATTACTGTGGCTTGGGGAAAATTCAAGAAGTTGTGAGAAACCTTTTCAAGTACAGCTGCAGAGACTCTGGCTGGCATAATTTTGAGTTGAATGTCTAAATTTTTAAAGCTATGCAGCTATCACTATGTTATGAGTTTCAAGGTGATGAGATTGTACTCAATTAGAAAACTGAAAAAGGCAAGAATGACACAGTCTGAGGAAAATTTTGAGACAAGGAGAGGATTATTTTAACACACTTGGTGGCTTTGAAGATGCAGAGAGACTGTTAACTAGGAATACAGGTGGCCTCTAACTGCTGGAGAAGATAAAGGATTCTTCCCTTGTACATTACGAAAAATGCAGTCCTGCTGAGAACAGAATTTGGCTCGGTGAGATACATTTCAGATTTATGGATTATAAAACAGTAAATTTGTATTGTTTAAGGTCACCAAGTAACTGGCAGCTTTTATGCAGCAGTAGTAAACTACTAGAAGTTCCTGAAACCCAAACTCAGGATAACAGAATTTGGAGAAATTCTTCAACCTATCCTCAGTTTACACTGGATATAAGGCAACACCTTCCTATTGCTTGGATTGTGGAGAGAAAAAGTGAATTTTGGAATGGATGAGTTAATATAGCAAGTAGAGATCTTACTGAGGTACCAACTATTGTGCATAAGAAATACAGTATTAAAAGAAAGATTTTATTATTTTTTCAGTGAATTGAATATGTAGAAAAAATAATCAGTAAAATTGATGACAGATGACAGATCTATAGAAATAACCCAATAAAGCACAGAAAGAATGTATTGCTTATTTGAATGGCAAAGTTTCAGGGTGTGCAGGAAAGAGAAAGAGGGAGAGATGAAGAAAGAGAATGATGGAGGAAGGGAGGGGGAGAGCTTCCATCTGTTGGCTCAGCTCTCAGATGGCCACAAAGATTAGGACTAGGCTTGGCCATATCTGGGTTCCTGGAACTCCCTTTGGGTCTCCTGCTCTGATGAGAAAGGCCCAAATAATTGAGCCATCTTCTGCAGCCTTCTTCTCAGGTACATTACCAAGGAGCAAACTGGACTCACACCTGCACCCAAGTGCGATGCCAGCACTGTGGGCTGCACCATGACAACTGATCTGCTAGGAAGCTTATTGTGTCATGAAAATGTGTTTACGAAAAGTATGCTAGGGAAGCCCCTAAGCAACAAGAAAATGATGTGGAAATCAGAATTTTAATTAAGGATGAAGATCTTTAAAAAAGGTCAGTGTTACACAAAATACCTTAAACTGTGAGCGTAAATGACTCTTTAAAAGAATATGCTTAAGAATGCTAAGAATAAAATGTGAATTTTATGGTGTATGGTGCAAAATATATGAAAAGATTTCAAAGGATTGGGAAGATGTTATTTAATAAAATACTACTATAAGACGCTTAAATTGTTGAAGAAAGAATATTTTAACAACTAGCTGGTAGTAGCAAAGAAGATTTTCATGAAGTATAGAGTAAAATGAACAATACAAGTGATATAACTGAAAATTCAAGGATAAAGATTAATAAACTTTAACACAAATTTACCAAAAAGCTAAAGCAGAGACAAAAAAGACAGTGACTGAAAAAGTAAACCCTAGAGATTGATTTATATGTAAGCATAGTTATAACTATGTAAATGACAAATGGACTAAGAAAAATAATAGAAGACAAAAAAGATGAAATAATAGTAGAGACAGCCTAGCTACATACTATGTATAAAAATTATAATTTATAGACATAACTTCAAATTCAAGATGAGTCAAAATAAATTGACATGATTATCTGCCACATAGGAATAATTTCTATAAATCTATTCAGGTGTTTTGAAGGACAAATATTTACCCTTTCTTCAGCTTTCTGAATGTCTTAATTTAGTCTGTGGGAATAACTTTTTCATCATCAGCATGCTTCTCTATGCTGTTGCACTCAACATGTTGGAAAAAAGTTCTGTTTCCTTTACTTTTCAAAAGTTGTGTCAAAGAAGGGAATGGAAAAGCGATTTTCGAAATTGTGGTTAGCAATGTTGACTGCTGTTGACAGCCAGTCAATGAAGTGTGCATCTGGGATAAAGTAACACAAAGTGATTATTAACTGTAGAGATGGGGAAGAAACTGAATGCCATGTAATTTCTACTTCACTTGAATTCTGTTTTTATCTTTTTTCTTAAAGATGTATTATTTATTTTTATTACAAAGTCAGATATATAGAGAGAGGGAGGAGGAGAGACAGAGAGGAAGGTCTTCCATCTGATGATTCACTTCTCAAGAGGCCACAATGGCTGGAACTGAGCCAGTCTGAAGCCAGGAGCCAGGAGCTTCTTCTGGGTCTCCCACATGGGTACAGGGTACCAAGGCTTTGGACCATCTTCGACTACTTTCCCAGGCCGCAGGCAGGAAGCTGGATGGGAAACAAGGCTGCTGGGATTAGAATCGGTGCCTATATGGAATCCTGGTGTGTTCAAGGCGAGGACTTTAACTGCTACTAGGCTACCACATTGGGCCCTGTTTTTATCTTTAAATTGTTTAATTTCTCAGTATACTAAAATAATTTCTGTGTTAATACACTGTAAGGGGTTTTTTATATACTACATCAGCATTATTTGCTATGCAGAAGATTAAAAATGAAAATATAGTGAATACCAAATCTTTAAAATGATTAAAGGGGTGGAAAGCAGAAAGGTAATGACAACAGACTGTCAGGCTAATGGCTGAAAAATCTGTGGTGGGCCCAATGGAGGATTGCTTATGAGAGAAGGTGACAGCCTGTGCTCAGCGCGAGGAAATGCCAGTGGAGAGAGCTGCCTCTCGAACTCCTGTGGGGCTCTGGTGACAGCAAGCTCACAAGACGCTTCAGTGCCTGACAGTTAATGTGCCAGTGGGTGTCAGAAGAGAAATACTGTGAATGACGATTAATAAATTTAAATGTATACAAATAACCCTAAGGTATTGAAGTTAGAAATAGGAAACCTATTTTTAAAATGGTATATTCATAAATAGAATAGAACTGAATGAATATATAACATAAAAAATTAGATGTTCACATATATACCTAATTATAATATACAGTTTATGATGTATATTTTATATGTGTATATGTTTTTTTCTTATTTATCTCTGCTCAAAATGTCTACAGACATTGATGTGCCTAGAGTACTGAGCACATATATATTGATTGCTTTCTTTTCCCCTTTCTTTTCTGTATTTTCTTACATTAATTTTTTTGCATATGTTTACATTGCATCAGGTAACAATATGAAGTGGCAAATAGAAACTAATAACAAAGATCAGAAAAAATAAGCAAACAGAAAGTCAGAAAACCTGTTACTTGGAAGTATGAACAAAGGCTCGGCACGATAATCAAATACCGGAATGTTACTCTCATACCTCTAGATTGCGATATTTTATGTTTTATATTTTAGCTATCATGGATTAGAGAAAAAACATATTTGTGTTTTTGTGACTGGCTTATTGTAGTAAGCATAATAGCTTTAATTGTATCCATTTAGTTGCAAAAGACAAGATTTCATTCTTTTTATGGCTGAATAGTATTTTATACTGTCTGTGTATCTCATTTGTTTTAATCTAGCCATCCTATAATGGGCATCTGGGTTGGTTTCATTTTTTTAGCTGTTGTAAACTGATCTATAAACATGGGTGTACCAATAACTTTCATATACTGATTTCATTTCTGTTGGGTAAGTCCCAACATTGGAATGCCTGGGTCATTTGGTACAACTATTTTCAGATCTTTGAGGCATCTGCATGCTGTATTCCATAATGGTTGCACTAGTTTATGTTCCCACAGTGGATTAGCATACCCATTTCCCTACATCCCTGTTAGCATTTATTCTTTAATTTTCAGGTGATATCCATTCAAAGTGGAGTGAATTTTCATTTCTCTAATGGCTAGTGTGTCTATGCATTTTTCATATGTCTGTTGGTCATTTGAATTTCATCCTTTGGGAAATGCCTGTTCATGTTCTTGTTCATTTCTAACTGAATTTTTGCTTTGTTTTTTATATATATATTTTTTATTATATTATTTATGTATCTGAGGTGAAGGGGGATATTGAGGGAGAATCCCCACCCAGTCTCCCACCCGCCCAAGGTCCCAGATGTGGGGCTTGCTGAGATACTTGCTCAAGTGGTCTTAATAGTCTTCCAGTTATGGATCGCTGCCAGTCACATCCCTCCCAACTCGATTAGGTCATTGAAGAAGCCACTGATTGTCACAGTCCATCATGGAGTCTTCGTTTGCCCAGTATTTCGCTGCCCAACATTTAGCTGAGGTGGTTAATTGACCTGTTCCATCCTCCGTCCTCTCTTAGCCAGGGCTCTGAGTCCAGCAGTTCGATTGGGGAGATCACCAAAGAGACTTAGAGGTATTCCCAGATCAGATTCCCGCATGTTCCAGCTAGTACCGGTTCCGGCACAGTCCATCGCCACAATAAGTTGGTGGTTGCAATCGCTGGGCTGGCTCCGTTCTCAGTCCCGACTTGCACTGGAACCAAGGGTGTTGCAGTACAGCCTGCTTCTGTCCAGCATGCACTCGACTCTTTCATCAACCAGTGGGGTCTGCAGCCCAGTCGGGGTAACCCACAATAACCGCCACCAGGCCCACCCCTCACCCTGGCCTGCCAGTATACATAGCAGACTAGTCCAGTCTGTCCCACTTCCCATATGGCTCCAGTACCTGTCAATGGGCATTGAAGCTTAGTTCCCTCCAACCAACTCAACTCTCCAGCCCTCATGGATATTGCTGAGTGCCTCTCCTTCTAGCCACCCCCAGCCCCAGTCCTAGTTTTCATGCCCTCCTGCGGGAGTAGTGACCCAAGAGGGGGAACCCCACCACTTCCCTCTTGGGTCTCTTTCAGCCCCGGTTTATGATCTCTTGGGTGGTTTTGTGGTTTGACTTGACAGAATTAGCTCCCAGTGCCAGCTTCTACCAGCTGTCTGCGGTTAAGCCCAAACAATGTTCACCCACTCCAATTTGTGCTAGAACCGGCAGGAATAGTCAGCCCAACCTGGCTTTTCCCTGTTCTAGTCCACGTGCGGTGCTCAGGTCTTGCAGCCCTGCCCAGTCTGGTCTGTCCCCATCCCATCCCACTCTATCCAGTGAGAGTAGCTGTCCGGCGAGGGGACCAGCCCCTCCATCCCCCCGCTGCTCTGCCCTCTCCCTTCCTGGTTCTCATGCGTGTTGGTTGGGTGCTGCATTCTAATCCAGTACAGGTAATCTCACCCTGGAATTCCATATCATGCACTAGTTTTAGTCGTGACCGAACCTGGCCCGACCCACACTCTCCTCCGGTGCCTGGGTTTGCCAGTGGATGACATGAACTGATTCAGCCTGGTCTGCCCCTGACCCATGCCAAATGTATGCCAGTGGGAAACTTTCTATGGCCCATTCGGGGCTGTTTCCTATCATACTTCTTGCGCTTATTTTGCGCATACCAGGGGGTCCATGAGCCAGCCCTTCTCAGTTTACCTTCTGTCCTAGCAGGAACAGTGGCTTTTCATGGCTGGCTTTCACCCCACTCTGGTTCCTGTTGCTGAATGACTCAGCCCATCCATGGCTCGTCCATACCCATATATAGCTCACACATGGCTCAGTAGGGGATTGAGACCTAGCCAAGTCAGTCCCACATCCACCCAGGTTCCCCAGGACACCAGATGGTGCTGGGGTCCGGCCCAGCCCGGTGCATCCAATCCCAGACATACTAGTGTCATGGGAGACCACGACTGTTTCCTAGCCAGAACGCAGCCCCCATTCCAGCACTCGCGTCCCTTGGTGGGAACCTCAACCCAGCTAGGGTGTCCCCCCTGCTGACCAACTTGGCCAGCTCCTAGCTGCAGATCACGCACCCGACAGTGGCTGTTCTGACTCAGCTTGTCTCAGGACCTCTCCTGTCTTGGCCTCTACCAGAGACACCGTGGCCCAGCATCCCCGAATAAAGTGTAAGCACAAAGATATACATGTCCCTATCACTGGCAGTCGCCAGGAATTCATGTTTCACATATACTAAAGTTGGCCTAATTCATGAGTGTCCCTGAGCAGCTATTACAAATAATAAAAGCCCCAGGGCTCGCCGCTGGGCGGCCAGCAGGCAGAGCCTGGCACCAATAGGTGCACTGGCTGCCCAAAGCCATGGCAGCAGGACGGAACCGGATTAGTCCAGCTCCCAAATTGCCCTCATGGTTTGCGAACGTACGGGGGTCCGCTTACTGGAGGGATTGTTGCTCCATGGGCGTGGAGAAGACTAAAGGCTCGTCCACCGCCTTGAGGGGTGGTTTTGGCTCGAACCCTTAGCCGGATCCGCCTTAGCCGAGGTGCCACCCCGCAGCTACCACCCTGTGAAGTGGGTCATTCTGTCCCGGCCCCAAGCATGGAATCCGCCCTAACTCGTCCTGCCTCCATGGCGGCAGGATGGAGCCGGATTAGTCCAGCTCCCAAATTGCCCTCATGGTTTGCGGATGTACAGGGGTCTGCTTACCGGAGGGATCGTTGCTCCATGGGCGTTGAGAAGACTGTTTGCTTTGTTATTGTTGAGTTTCTTGAACTCTTTTTTTTTTTAAAGATTTATTTATTTTATTACAAAGTCAGATATACAGAGAGGAGGAGAGACAGAGAGGAAGATCTTCCATCCGATGATTCACTCCCCAAGTGAGCCGCAACGGCTGGTGCTGCTCCGATCCAAAGCCAGGAGCCAGGAGCTCTTCTGGGTCTCCCACACGGGTGCAGGGTACCAATGCATTGGGCCGTCCTCGACTGCTTTCCCAGGCCACAAGCAGGGAGCTGGATGGGAAGTGGAGTTGCCGGGATTAGAACTGGCACCCTTATGGGATCCCAGGGCGTTGAAGGCGAGGACTTTAGCTGCTAGGCCATGCTGCCGGGCCCAAATCTCTTGAACTCTTAATGGGTCCTGGATATTAATGCCCTGTCAGTTGTGGAGTTTGCAGATGTTTGCTTCCATTCTGTTGATTGCCTCTTAACTCTATTCAGTTTCCTTTTTTTTGTGCAGGATATTCTTATTTCGATGTAAAGGACCAGGTCCCCTTAGAAAAAAACATGGGATCTAAGGTGGAACTTGGGAAGGTACAAGAGATAGAATATCTTCTGTCAAAAAAAAGAAAAATCAAATACTATTCAAAGAAAATGAGATAATTCCAAAAGGAAACAGAGACCATATTGAAAAATGTTTCCATCAAAATTCGCATTTTTGCCATTTGCTGATTATCATAGCGGTGACAATCAGCAGTTAACAGCTACCAAGTTTGGAGGATGAGTTTAATTAGAGCAAATTGGCATAGTTGTTCAGTATCATCTCAAAATAATTAAAAAGTGAAACATAGTCAATCTATGATACAGAAACCTGGCATGAGACAACATGACCAGATGCCCAAGAGTAACATGATAAATAAAGAGATGGATTAACACAGTTTGAATGACTTTATAGCTCAGGAAACATGGCCTGAGACTGGTCACAAGAAAACACTGGTCCTATTGATGATCAGCTTATACAATGATTTATCTCTACTCTTTCAATCTATCTGCATTATTAATGACAGCAAACTATTGGGAGCTGTCTAAAGACTGATGAGGCATGAAAGGTAATGCAAGACCATAATTTGAATTGAATCCTGGACCAAACAGAATAAAAATACAGTTTACAGTGTTTGCTTCCAAGTTGGGTTCTGTGATTGGGATGCAATATGCTAATAATGTTGATGTCCTTGTTGGGAGAACTGAAAGACAGCACCCTTTTTTCAAGGGAATGCATTTAAGAAAGAGAGAGACAGGTGGAGGGAGGATATTAAAAGAAATAGGGGATCAGGTCATAGGCATGATAACATTTGCATAGTTTTCATAATATTTCTACAAGTTGTTAAAATAAATACAAATCCTTCACAGCTTAAAGGTACTTCTGTGTTGTTTTATTTATTGCTTTTATATTTGTTTGAATAAAGTAGCTCACAAGATAGAAAACATAAATCAAGCATTTTTCTATGACAAAATCAAGTAATCCATGAGATAAGATTATTTAGTGGCACAGCTTTCCCTGGCTGCCAGATAGTAAAATTTAGAAAAATTTGGATTAAAATATGCTTATGCATTTTGGTGGTATATATCTTCTTCTAGCTTTTGGACTTTGTGATCAAAATTCATATTTTGGAAGCAGTTACTGATCAATTTTAAGAATTGATATTTAGAATTTGGAAACCAAGGGTTGGAGTGTATCCCAGACATCTGAAATGAAAACAGCAATAATTTAGCACTGGAGTCAGGTCTCACCTCCATGTGCAAATTGAGTGACTGATTCAGTCAAAGTGGGAGAAAGTTTTATTATCAATGCCAGAAAAAAATAGATGAAAATTAATGTTCTCTTCCAAACAACTCTGTTTGCTACATGACACTAATTAATAACGTGACAAAAATTTCTCCCTGCATATTGATCAAATTTGAGAGAACTATTTAAAACCCTGGCACCATCTTCATATTGTTTTTGTTAAATTCAAACCAAGTAAGTAATGCCAATATGAACGTTAGGGAATATGAAACATTTTCAGAGAAAATATAAGACAGCTGAAATATGGTTTAATTTAAAAAGTAATAAATTGATTCTGGCAGCAGTCTAGAATATAAAATAAGATTAACCTGAACCCTAGAGCTTCTATGTTGGGGAAACCTGAAAGTAAGTGATGTAATAAGAAAAAAAAAGCAGACAATATAAAACCACTTTTGAGTAAAGACAAAAGCAAACACACAGTTTTCAAGGTGCTTATACACAATTAGTAAGCACTTGCTAAGGATATTGGTGATACAAGGGCAGGAACTTGACAAGATTGTTAACATGCCCTCAAGTCATGAATCTTTTCTCAGAGTAATGAATTGAGTCTTCTTTACTCTTGTGCTTTTATTCCAAACTCTTGCTAAAGTGTGCCATGGGAGACAGCAGATGATGGCTCAATTATTGCATCCCTGCTATACATGTGGGAAACCCGAATTCCTGTCTCCTGACTTTGGCCTGGACCAGACCAGCTGTTTGTAGGCATTTGGGGAGCTGAGGAAGCAGAAAAAATATCTGTCTCTTGGTCTCTGTCTTTCTGCCCTTCAAATAAATTAAAAATTGTTTAAGGGAAAATCAGTGAATCTTATAATTGTGAAAAGTATGTAAGGCTTGTTGTGCCTAGTAATTTAGATTTTTAGAATTTTTACTTAAAACTGATAACGAAAATATTTCTGGGCTTAAATTAGGGGGGAACAAACTATTGAAGGATAAATCTTAAGTCTTAGCTGTGTCCCCAACACTTGGATATTAGTGATCCATAGGGTTAATTCAGTAGCATGTGCGGCCTTTTCTATGTGGAGATGATACAATTGATTCATAATCATAGAGCATGTGTACTAAGTGCTTTTAAGATAACGGTTATTGACTGGTAATTGTCCAGCCACCACTGTCTCAACCTTATGACCAATGATGTTCATCTCTGAAAGAACAAGGTTTAGAAATCCTGCTCTTCTGATCATTTTAAAACTCAAACCTATGATTGCGCCTCACCAGACTGCTGCTTTAATTGATTGAACTGCTAGTCACAGAAAGGCCTGAAGGACAGCGGTGCTAAAAATATGATTCACAGACTGCAGTGTCACTACTAATGCCTGGTAACTTGCTAAAATGTAAATTATACTTGGCATACCACAGGAGTTCATTCTGAATCAAAAATTCCACGGATGGTCACAGGAATAATGTGATTTTTAAAAGAAGTCTTCCAGGTGATTCTGATCCATGCTTCTGTGAGAACCACTGTAAGAAAACTTGTTCTTTTTTTCACTGTGTGAATATATATGTAATATGAACATTGTGAAGATTGAATGGTATTTATTGTTTAGTAAAACATCGATCATGCACCCAGGCTAAACACCTTCACAATCTCATTATTGTCTGAATCAGTGTTTTTAAAATGGAGAGAAAGGGGGCAGGCTTTTATTCCTACAAATTAAGGAATATTGATTCATTCTACTATTTTTTAAAAGATTGATTTATTTTTATTGCAATGTCAAATATAAAGAGAGGAGGGGAGACAGAGAGGAAGATCTTCCATCCAATGATTCATTCCCCAAGTGACTCTAACGGCCAGAGCTGCTCTAATCCGAAGCCAAGACCCCAGAGTCTGTTCCAGGTCTCCCACACAGGTGCAGAGTCCCAAGGCTTTTGGCTGTCCTCATCTGCTTTCCCAGGCCACAAGCAGGGAGCTGGATGGGAAGTGGAGCTGCCGGGATTAGAACCAGTGCCCATATGAGATCTCGGCACGTTAAAGGTGAGGACTTCAGCTGCTAGGCCAATGTGCCAGGGCCCCCTCTACTATTCTTAATGCATGACACTATTGTGCACAACTGACTGTTTCGTAAAATGCAGTGTATTCTCGCCCTGTAATGCTTCTTTGTTGCTTCCTAATACTGTCATCTTTTTTTTTTTTTTACTTTTTAAAATTTATTTTATTTGAAAGGCAGAGGGACAGAGATAGAGGCCTTCCATTTTCTTGGAATTTTTCCTCAGGTGACGGCAGTGTCCAGTGCTGTGCTAGATAAAAGCCAGGAGCCGCTGCTTCAGGCTGTCGGAGGCAGGGACACAGGTGTTTGGACCGTACTGCGTTGTCTTTCCAGGCACATTAGCAGGGAATTTGATCAGAAGCGAGGAAATAGAACTTTAACCCGTGCTCTGATACAGCATTCTGGCCACAGACCGTGGCTCAACGTGCTGTGCTACAATGCCTGCCTCTGGCAATGTCTTTTTAAATTTCTTTTTGCTCTCACTACTTTGCTGTTTTGATTTTTAAAAAAGATTTATCTTTGGTGAGGCAGAGAAAGAGAGGTATATGTATCTTCTGTCTACTGGTTCACTAGGGAATGGCCATAGTGGTCTGGGTGTGGACCACGCTGAAGTCAGGAGCTCAGAGCTTCATCTTCACCTGCTGCGTGGATGGCAGGGACCGAGTGCTTGGGCCGTAATTGGCTGCTTTGCCTGATACGTTAGAAGGAAGTTGTGTTGAAAATGAAGCAGTGAAGACTTGGGCTAGTTGTCCTATGTGGGTTGCTGGCAAGTGAAGACTTAATCCTCTGTGACACAATGTTAGTCTCTTCCTTTAATTCTTACCATCCAATTTCTTATGGAATAAGTAATGAGATATATTAATTAGTCCAAGATACAAAAGCTATCTAGCTTTCCTGCTAGTGGCAGTTCAGTGACCAGATCTCACAGTAATCCTTACTTTCCTCTTATAGACAGCAACTATTGAGCAATACTTAATGTGTATTTGGAAGTATATTTAGGCCAGGGAATATGCTGAGAGTTTTAGTGTGATTTGTAAAATTATATTGAAAATCAGTTGGATTAAATTTTTTTGTTTTTATTTTTGATTAAATCAGTTTGCTACCATGATGTTCATGGATACATTTTCTTGGTTGGATACTGTGATCCTGTCACTATATTCTTGGATATAACACTTGGCCGTTTTGTGGATAAGTTTGTGTATAAAATGGGGAAATAATAATTTTTAAATTGTAATTTTGTTACAAGCAATAATAGGATGTAATGTTTAAAATATTGCTTGTATATGTCATTTTAATTCCCAGGAAAGTTGTATATTATGACAATGATCAGAAAAAGATGGTTGAAAGTAGATAGCCTAAAATACTAATTGGAATTATTTCTATCAATTGGAGAGCAATAAGCCATATTGTAGTTTCAATTTAAAGATTTTTTAGCCATCATTGTAAGCATTATTTTATGTGTAAAACATATTTATTTTCTTGATTGAAAAGGGGAAGTTACAGAGAGATAAGGAGGAGCAGGCAGAGAGAGTCAGAGAGAAATCTTCCATCATCTGGTTCCTCCTCAAATGGCCCGTAAACTGGGACCCGATTGGAATGCTGGCACCACTGGCGGAGACTTAACCGACTATGCCATGGTGCTGGCCCCTCTACACTTTCTTAATCATCAGATAAGTAATGCTGTATCCTTTAGCTGATGTGTTGAGTTAAACGTCCATTAACTTATAGTTAAATTTTTTGAAAGACTTATTTCTTTTTATTGGAAAGTTAGATATACAGAGAGTAGGAGAAATAGAAAAGCAGATTTTCCATCCACTGACTCTCTCCCCGAGTGAGTCACAATTGCAGAGGTGAGCCGGCCCGAAGCCAGGAGCTAGGGGCTTTTTCCAGTCTCCCACGCGGGTGCAGAGTTCAAGGCTCTTCCAGGTCTCCCACGTGGGTGCAGAGTCCCAAGGCTTTGGGCTGTTCTCTACTACTTTTGTAGGCCACAAGCAGGGAGCTGGATGGGAAGCGGGCCTGCTGGGACATGAACCGATGCCCATATAGGATCCTGGCTCATGCAAGGCAAGGACTTTAGCCACTAGGCTACTGCGCCGGGCCCAACTTTTAGTTAAATTTTAAAAAACCATTTAATCATTTGAGAGATTAACCGAGAGAGGGAGCAAAAAAAGGAGCGAGAGAGACCCCAACTTTTTGATTTGCTCACCAAATGTCCATAATAGCTGGACTTGCCTCAGGCTAAAAAAAGAGCCAGAAATACAATACAGATCTCACATGTGTGGATTAGGGACCCAATTACCTGAGCCACCACATCTGAATTCTAGCATCTGTGTTAGTAGGAAGGTCGGACATTGAAATGGTACCCAGACATTCGAACGTGCGTTATGGGCATCTTTAGTAAACTAATCACCCACTCCTCCTTTAAGTAACTGTAAGAATAGCTTAGTAAGGTAATATTAAATAGCCAAGCATTCATTGCCTTACTCCAGGTTCTATTTCTGTAGCTTAGTATAACTAGTATTAACTTGTATTTTGTCTTTGTTCCTGAAATCTCCTGAGACTTGAATTTATTTATTTGGATCTGAGGGACATAGTGACGTGTTATTTCCATATGAACTTTGGGTCACTTTCTTCCTACTACAAAGTTTACTTTGTGACAACCAAACAGAATTTCAAACCAACCAAGCATCATCATTAATAGAAATGACCAGGAAGTTTCAAATATGAAGGTCAGGATGGTATCTTTTTGCCTATGCATTTTATCATTATTATTGATTCAGTTACTCTGTGTATTAGCAGAAAGTGATCTAAAAAATGAAGTTTTCTTCTAATATACCCCAGGAACCTATACATGAAAAATTGTGATGTCCCTTGTTTATGCCAGTCATGTTCCTTCATGTCAATAATTTAGAAGCCCAGAGTCCTTTTTTTCTTTCCTCCCTTGCTTGCTTCCTTCCTTCAAGGTTAATTTATTGTACTTGAAAGTAAGATTAGAGAGAGAGGGTGAGACAGAGGGAAAGATCTTCTGTCCCCTGCTTTACACCCCAAAAGACCATCACAGCCTAAGCTAGGCTGTCCTGTACTCGAGCCAGAAGCTTCTTTCGGGTCCTGCAAATGGGTGCAGGGACCCAAGGCTTTGAGCTGTTCTCTGTTGCCGTCCTAGACCAGTAGCAGAGAACTAATTGTAAAGTGTATTAACTGGAGCCCTGAGCAGTACCCACATGGGATGCTGGGACTACAGGTGGAGGATTAGGACCATGTGCCACAGAACTGGTCCCAGTTCTTTTTTTTTTTTTTCTTATTAAATCATACTCCTCTTTAATATGACCCAGTCAGTTTGGTTCCGTAAATTCCAAGTTTGTATTTTCCAGTCTTTCTGAGCCTTTTTTACATTAATTTTTTTTTTAGAATTATTTTGATATTTTAGTAAAGGTGAATGGTTGCAGCTCCGTGTGGTCTTCTGATTAGCAGGGAGAGACTCTGATGAGGTGGGGAAGGTTGGTGAGGTAAATGACTCAGTTTTCCTTCCTTGTGTCTAAGATGGGGAAGAGGACAAAGGATGCCTTTCCCCGCTGTCATACTACATCAGTTCCTGTAAATAGAGATGGTAGAATATCATTGTATACGGTTACAAAAGGTTAGTTATTGGCTTTCCCAGTCTTTCTTCAATACCTGTAATTTTGTTTGTTTGTTCCTGCTCTTGGAACAGCATGTACATTTATTTAACTTATTATGTATGCCTGTGGCATGCATTTTTTCCTGTTTCATTCAGCTGTTAATCTAGTATAATCAAGGATATATCACATTACATAAATAGTAAATAAATTTTAAAAATGTGATCCGAGTCAGTGCTTTAAACATTGTATAGTCACAGTGACCTACTTGCAAGAAGAAACTCAAATTGCACACTAATCTGTGTTATATGATAACATGGAGACTATTATTAGATTATTCTTTTAGTGCAAATCAGACTATAGTAACTTCTGTAAAAATTTAAATGGATATAGTAACACTTTGGTTTGTTGATGAGTTACCTGAAATATAATTATATTAAGTAAACTGCCTCAGTTGATAGTGATTTAATAGGACTCTACAAAAGTTTGTTCAAAGAGTAAACATTAGTCCTAATTTAAGATATAATACCCTGTGCAGAATATTACCCATTTATGTTTTCTCAGTAGGCTATTACAGACACAGTAGTAATTCCTACTTATAATAATAGTTCAAAGATTACAGAGAGGAAAAATATTTAACTTTTGGTTAAACAGTGTGAATCCCTGTTAAGTATCAGCAGAGTATCTGCTATTCATTGTTAGGAATTTAAATTATGGCTTATTTTATCTTAGAGGAAGAACTAAAAACCTCAGGAAACTTCGTTTGGTAAAGACTAGATGACATGCAGAAGGATCAAGCTAAAGTTCACATATATTTTCATTGGTCAATGAAGTGTGTAAATACATATTTATTGGTGAAGTCAAAATTATTAGGATTCAAAAATATAAAAGTAATAAAATAAAAAATCAAATGATAGCTTTTGTTATTAAGTGATTACTAAAATCAGAGTAACAAATAGAAAATAATCTCCATCTGAAAAGAGATGCCATGACTATTTTTAATGTATACTTTTTAAACCTTCTTGACACACACACACACACACACACACACACACACACACACGGAAAGAGAGACAGAGGCAAAGAGAGACTGACCAATCATTATTTGCTGTTTCATTCCTGAAATGCTCATAATAACCCAGGGTCTATTCTAGGCTGATGCTAAGAACCAGCAACTCCATCTAGGTCTTCCACGAGAGTGACAGGGAGTCATGGAGTTGAATCATCATCTTGAAACAGTACAGGATGTGGACATCATCCTAAACAGAACCTTAACCTTATTTTACAATATCATATTCACACACACATAAACACACTTACTATTCTAAAAGTTAGTGGAAGATGGAATAAAGATACAAGCTTACCATGGCAATAAGTGTTGAACTCTATACAGTTTTTCCCCATAACAAACATTTTCCATGAACCTTTGAAATATCCATTGTTTTTATTATCAGTTTCCTATTTTTGGACTAAATACCTTGTTTTAAAATTTATTTATTTTATGATATAATTCCATAGGCTCAGGGGTTCCACTTCTCCCCAAATCTCCCCCACGCCCACCATTTCATCATATTATCATGATGGCATAATACTTCAGCAGCCCATCATTCTCAAATCTAAGTGCATCATGACATTATTGGTATAGACGATGGCAAAGGTCCAGCATCCTATTGTCAGGATATATTTAATAGTTTCATCAGGGGTCCATCTTTGATTCAGGAATAGAAATGCATACTGCAGTGTTGTGTGCCAGTACCACGGTGGTGATATTACACACTGCACCATCATGCTGCACATCAGACATAACTTTTGTTTTATTTTGTTTTTAAATATTAATTTTATTTTTATTAGAAATGCAGAGCAGATTTAAGGAACAAAGGAAAGGCAGATAAAGATCTTCCATCCACTGGTTTACTCCCCAAATGGCCCTAACAACCAGAGATGAGTTGATCTGATTGTTGTTGTATCAAAGCTCTTTTCACTGTCTCACTAAGTTAATATTATCAGTGTCCAAACGATGACAACCGAAATCTTATGCATATAAATATAATAGAGGGCTAATTCCTGGATTCCTCATTGGCTGTCACTTTGCTTAAATGCATAATGCTCGATGCCTGGCTTGATGGATCAATTGGTTCATCTTCTTGTTTACAAGCCCCAATTAGGCACCAGTTCGTGTCTGGATGCTTCACTTCCCATCCAGCTCCCTGCTAATGGCTTGATAAAGCAGCGAATGAGAGCCTTGGGACCCTGCACCCATTTGGGAGCCTGGGAAGGCTGGCTTCAGATTGGCTCAGTTCTGGTCATTGTGGTCATTTGGGGAATGAATGAATAGATGAAGGATCTTTCTGTCTCTCCTTATCTCTGTAAATCTTCTTTTCCAAGAAAAATCAATGAATCTTTTAAAAAATAAAAATAATGCATAATGCTACAGTTACAAGATTCAATCATAGAACTTTTATCATTTTTTCCAAATTAGTTCCCTGGAGGATCTTTATAATTTCATGGCCTTAAATTCCTTCCGTGTAGCAAATTTTTTTTCTTTATTTTCTCTTTTTTCATTTTATTTTTGATGATGTTTACATAGTTGATCAGGGTAAGAAGGATCAAGGGTCAGGGAAAAGTGGGTGTGATTACTGTTTCCAAATTTTCTTTTTTTAAAAAATATATTTTTATTTTGAATTAGGTACAATTTTATGTAGATTGGGATATTGTGTGTACCAACAGTGTCAGGGTACATGTAAATAAGAGACTGATAGAATTATGATTACTTATGAAGGACTGCACTATTGTAACAAAATGGGAAAAATATGATGGGGGTGGGAGTTTGAGGGGGAATCCCAGTCTAATTCTGGGTCATCATTTGCTGCCTTCCCAGGCCATATGCAGATAGTTAGATTGGAAGTAGAGCACCCAGGACAGAAACTGGTACTCACATGGGATGCTGGCACTTGCTAGTGTATCAGTCCACAGTGGTATGGTGCTGGTCATTGTTGTACCACATCGAAGTACAAGGTACAACAATGTTAACTGTAGGCAATGTTGTACAACATATTTCTACACACTACTTTGTATATTCAAAGCTTTTCATCATTGAAAATGGCTAAATGTTTTAAAATTTCCAAAATTTATATGTTGAAATCCTAATTTGAATGGTGATGTTGTTAGTGGGTAGATTTGAGAGGTCATTAGGCTGTGGGGCAGAGATCTCAAAAAATGTGTGTAATGGGCTCAGCATTCTCATGCAGCAGATTAGACCACTGATTCCAAGTCTTTTATCCTACACTGGAGTGCTGGTTTGTGTTGACAGCATCAGTTATCATATCTGTTCTTTGATTTCTGCTTTGTGTTTGGTTATTTCTTTATTTAGTTCATCCTGCTAACTTTGGACTTAGTTATGCATTCCTTTTTTTGTTTTAATGGGCATAAAGTCAATTTGAGATATTTTATTTTTTATTGGTGATTATCAATATCAGTATTTAAATTTATCAAAACTTCCCTCTTAGTACTGCTTTTGCTGAATCTCATAATTTTAATGTATTGTATTTTATTTTCTTTCATTTGAATATACTTTCCTTGATATATTTTGAATTCATTGGTTGTTCAAGTACATATTGTTTAATTCCCATGTATTTGTTAACTTTTCGTTCCCTCCAATGCATTTGATTTCTGATTTGTTCTATTGTGGTAAGACAAGAAACTGCATGATTTGGATTTTGTTAAATTTACTGGTTGTCTTGTGAAATAATATGTGATCTCTCTGGAATCTAAGTTCTAGCCCCCAAGCTATTAATACTAAATTCTGTTTCATACCTCCTGAAGAGTACGATCCATGTTTTTAAACAACAGGTTTTCTTTTGTTCTTATGATTGATTATTCTGTATACGCTTAAATATATTGTGCTCAGCTATTTTGGGTGCAAGGTTTTCTATTTTTCTGCTGATATTTACCCTCATTTATCATATATTATTATGTATAATTATTAAATGTTTTATTCTCACTAGTTCTAAATTGATATTGTCAAGCTCAAGAATTTCAAATTTGCAGTTAACAGATGGAATTGTTAGAGCGGTTTTGAAGAACTACCAGTTGTGACTACCACTATTTTGATTAGGCAAAATCACAAATTGGACTTTAATTGTCTGCTATATTGAGATGTATTTTGATTATTGTGTTACATATGGCAGAAGGTAGTCCTGTCCTTCAATGTTGATCGTATCAATCTGGTCCAGATTATCTTAGCTTTGGCTTTTTTTGTTGAAAATACTGTGCAAATGATCTTCATCCAGGTAAAAACATAAAGTTTAAAGTTGTAGTACCAGAATAAATTGCCTGAATTATTATCAAAAATGACCAGAGTTAAAACCAAAAAAGAAGTATTTCAGTCTGTTTACCAGGCTGAACAAATAATAATGAGAGTGAATTGAAAGAAGAAACTTAAAATGGAAGTGATACTAGTTTGAAGCCAAATATGAAACATTCAAGTTAGCATTTTCATTTTTAATCCACATAATACCAAACATTGAATTACTGTCTCTTTTTGTAAATCACAGAGTGGCTGAATTAATTAAATGGTTATTTGAGTTTTATATAAAAGAGAAAGAATTGAGACTCACTGTAAATTAAAAATAGACTTTGTGAAAGCAAAGCTTTCATTGTCTCAATATAAAAATACAAAAAGAAAGCTAGAAATTTATTGTTTAACTTGTTGAAAATAAAGTGATCCCCATACATATAGAATTAATGCTTGTCATCTTTAATGGCATACTAAATTTTGGTTAATTAAAAATATTCACATTTGCAGGAAATTTCCATGAAAATTATGTGGGCATTTCATAGTAATAAATTACTTGAATGTAAATGTTATTATAAACAGAACTGGTAACCTTTGTTAGCTGCAATTTATCTTGTACTTTATTTTCCACAGTGAGCAATACTGAAGTGTAGCTATAGTTAGTAAATGGAAAATGCAAATGACTCATTGAATTATTAGCGATAGTATATTTGAACTAAATATTCCTAAAAGTGAATTTTGAAATTTCTAAATATATATATCAGCCAAAAGCAATCCTGATTATTTACTGTATTTACTGTCTTATGCTTTGAAATTCAATAATTGTATAATTATAAAAGCATCATCAAATGCTATGCTATGTTTTGAATTTGAAAGTACATACTTTTTAGTATCACTACTCTTAATGACAGGCTTATTTTGTAAAACAAAACAATAAGTTCAGAAGGACTTGATAAGTCTCTTGTGATATGTTGGCATCAGATATTAAACATTTCTTTTTTTTTTACCACTATGTTAATGTTTTTCTTTAGCATCAAGGTATTTTAAATATGCTTAAACTGATCAGAAGACATGGTTTTGTGCTTCACAAAGGGCATCAGCCTAGTTTAAAAATTATTGTTGAGTGAATTAATGTCTGCTGTTCTGCAAGGAAGACAACGTTTTCTGAATCTCATTCTTTAAAGGTGTTTACTTAACGCACTGTGTTAAATCATCTAATTCAAGAAGCCACTGCAAAATAACTTTTCTTAAAGTTTAAAATATATGGTTCTATAATTAAATATCACAATACAATTTAATGACTAGCCTTCTTCCACCAATTCTATCACATTCTGCAACACAGTTTAAGATGTGCATCCTTAGGGAGATGCAACTAAATTAGTCTATGCAAACAGTATATTTATATTTTATGTACTGTGTTCCACAGCACATTTAATTAAAGTAAATCTTACCTAGGTACAAATTGGTAGTAAATTACAGTGTATTTGAAAGTTTCACAATTGCTACCAGATTTAAAGCAATTTGATAATATTTCATTTTACCTGACAAGAATAAAAGTAAGGCTTAATCTTTTCAACTTATTTGAACATATGTTAAAAATTTAAATTAATAGCCCCAAGGATCTTTTACATATGCTCCTTTTCAAACATCATGATATATGGGAAGCAAGCATTTTGGTATTAACTACTTCTAATTAAAACTTAGATTGGATTTAAAATTGGGTTTCTGTAAGTTTGAGTCCCCTTTCACCTGTCAGTCCTAAAATATTTTCTGCTTTCAAGTGTTTCATTTCTTTTTTAACTTCTGATTCTTTCTGATCCTGCTTATTTAACTTGTCTGAAATGCATATTTCATAATCTATACTTTTTATTTTATATTATCATCTTTAAAATTTATTCCATTTATGTTATTAGAAAATTAATCAAGTTCCTTACTTTCCCTCCCAATGTTCCAATCTAAAATTTTTGAAAATATTGAATTGTCTATACAGTGTCTTTCATTTTTTGATGTCCTTGATTTTTACATCAACTTGCTAGTTTGTCATTTCCTTTACAATCACAAATTTTAGAAAAAATCTAAGCTTTATATGTAATTATCCGATTGGAGAATTCAAATAATTCTTCAGTTTTTATTTTATCTAACTTTCTTTAGGTCATTTGCAGTGCATAATATTTCCTTCATCCTGAGATTTCACATCTTCAATATTAACCTTACTAGTTTCAGCCTTTCTTAAAACTTTGTCTTTCTGTTTCACTGATTCTTCCTCAACTGCATTCTGTATTTGGAGAATCCTTGGCTCTGTTGTGTTTCCCTATGCAATTTTAATTTTTAAAAATTATTTTTCATGATACAGTTTTACAAGTATATGGTACCCCCCCTCCGTTCTTCCCTCTTCCTCCTTCCCCACTCTCCCCTCCTGCATTTTCTCCCCATATTATTACAGTAGTATAGTCCTGTAGTATCAGCTCCAAGCTTAACATTATGCTATTTACGTACATCATGGCACTGTAGGTATAGATAAAGGTATAAGATCTAATATCATATTATTGAAGTATATTTAACTGTTTCATAGGGAGTCCTCCTTATTTGGGAGTATAAATATGTATCTTCACTCCCCAGTATGCTAGTCTCCATCATGCCGTTCATCTATGAACACACACACATACATGTTCACCTCTATATGTTTTGCATGAATGTTGTCTCATATTAGGGAGAACATATGATATTTGTCCTTTTTGGATTGACTTATGTCACAGACCATAATGATCTCCAGTTAGGGCCATTTGTTTCAAATTGAAGAATTTCATTCTTTTTAATAGCTCTGTAAAATTCCATGGAGTGGATGTACCCCAATTTCTTTAACCATTCCTGTTTCACAGATATTTAGATTGTTTCCATCCCTTTGCTATTGTGGATTGTGTGCCTATAAATATAGGATTGCAGGTCACTTTTTCATATACAAATTTCACATCCTTTTTATATTAGCCCAAAAATGTGATAGCTTGGCCATACGGTAGATCAATTTTTAGTTGTTTTAGCACTCTCCAATTACTTTCATAGTGGCTGTACTACCTTGCACTCCCACCAACAGTGGGGTTGGGTACCTTTGTCCCCACACTTATGCCAGCAGGGATTGTTAGTATATTTCTGAATGTAGGCCATTCTCACTGGAGTTACTTGGAACTTCAATGTGGATTTATTTGTATTTCCTTAATAGTGGGTAGGCTGAACGGTTTTTCATATGCCTTTTAGACATTTGATTTTGTTCTTTTGAAAAATGCTCTTTTCCTCACCATTTTCTTTGTGTTATTTTTTTAAGTTTTATTTATTTTTCTTGGAAATATTTACCAAGAGGAGAGACAGAGGAAGATCTCTCATCTGCTGGCACATCTCCAAGCGGTCATAACAGCCAGAGCTGAGCCAATACATAGCCAGGAGCCAGTGATGAAAGTGGACATCCTGGCCTAAGCCCAAATGTTAGCAGAAACCTATATCCTAAATAGGCCACAATTTGCATCTCAGGTGTCGCTCTTTTGATGCAGTTCCCTGCTAATGGTCTGGGAAAACAGAAATGGATGATCCCAAGTTCTCTGGCCCTGACCCACGTGTGAAAGACCCTGAAAAAGTTTTTGGATCCTGGCTTTAGCCTGGCCTGACACTGAATCACTGCAGCTATCTGGGGAGTGAGTCAGTAGATGAAGGTATTTCTCTCTCTCTCTCTCTCTCTCTCTCTCTGGCTCTCTGACTCTGATTATCAAAATAAATAAATCTTTTTAAAAATCAACCAAAAACAATAGAAGTAACCTACACTATTGATGAAATGGATTTAAATGACATACAAAGCATTGAATCCCAGCTACTGGCAAATATACATTGTTCTCATCAATACAAGGAATAGTCTCTAGAACAGTTCACATGTCATGTCATAAAAAATATCTCAACAAGTTCAAAAATACTGAAATCATATTAAGTATCTTTTCCTCCTACAAAGAAACAATGATGGAAACTGACCACATAAGACATTTTGGAATGCAAGATAGCTGAATAGGGTACAACCACACTAATTTAAACTGCCCTAGGAAACGAAAATCACAAAGAAAGCATTATGTTTCCAGAGGTTTTACTGATGGAAATTTTTTGGCAAAGAGAAAAAAAATGAGACTTTGTGGGACAAAAGGAGAGAAGATAGAGAAACCACTACAGCTAGCCTTGTGACACAGACAGTGACCAGCCAAAATCTTATCACCTAAAGGTAGGAAGTAATTGCTGCACATACCAGTGCTCACAAGTTTAGCCGAGAGGTAATTCTATTATCATATTTTTCTCTCTCGAGAGCTGAGTGGTGTCTGAACATGGAGCATGTGCTTTATTCTCCTCCCCTCTCCTATTGCATACAGCACCACACTCCACAGCAAAAGGCCTGCAGCTTGCCTCTGTTCTGCTCCTACCAGCATTGTGGTCAAATTCAAGTCACAATATTGGGCTAAGGACAGTCCCCTGCATCCTGCAACTGTGGAACTTTTCTCTGAGCATCTGATCTACACTGCTGCAGTCTGTGTAAGCCAGGCTGATTCTTCTAGCTTCTGGAGCTTAACATCTGAATCAACCCATAAATGAGGCCAGTCCCAGCCTGGGGAAATACATGTAGTAGCCCCATTATGCCACGTAACACGGGCACTGTAATAATTTGTTCTTAATTTCTTGACATGTTAGAGCCTACCTCGTGGACACAGGGGATTATTTACCTGTACTCCAACTCCCTCTAGTCCCCTGGAGAGTAAAATTTCCAGAATATTTTGTGACCACCTTATAGGACTAAAGCAGGTTCATGTCACATCTTCTATTCTGAACCCAGGAAAGTTCCCAGGTATTTAAAGATGTTATCACCACTTGTTTAGCCTTACATACAATTTTCAAGGATGTGCTACACACAGAAATAGAGAGTGATAGTCATCATTATGAAGAAATGTAAGTCAGAAAATCTCCAGGTAAAAGTATAAAGGAAATATAAAGCAAATAATGGGAGATCTTGGGAATTCAAGAGAGTATGATAAAGTTGCAAGATATAATGTCAACATACAAAATCAGTAGGCTTTGCAAAAACAGACAACACCACTGCTGAGAAAGAGCTCATAATGTAGTTCCATTCACAGTAACTACAAAAAATTTAAATATTTTGGAATAAATTTAAGAACATAGGCAAAATAGCTCTACAATTACATCTACAAAGCATTATAAAAGTAAGTAGAAGACACAAAACAATAGAAAATGTTCATGTTTGTGAACTGGAAAAATTAATATTAAAATTTCCATACTAATAAAATCAGTTTAGAGATTCAATGTGCTCTCAATCAAACTGCCAACAAGGGCCTTCTCAATCTAGAAAAGATACTGAAATTCACATGGAAACACAAGAGACCGCCAACAGCTAGAGCAAACTCAAAATACAAAACTAAAGGCAGAGACCTCACACTACAAGGTTCAAGATATACACCTTGATAAATGGCCTGAAATCAGTATCTGGAGAAAGGCATTCTCTTTAACAAGTGATGCTGGGGAAATTAGACCTTTGGTGCAGAAGTAGGAACTTAAAACTCTATACAAAAATCAACTCCAAGTGAATCAAAGCTACTTAAAATCTACTACCTTATATCATCAAATTTCTAGAGGAAAACATTGAGAAAACTCTGCATCTGTGTGTAAAGGGAAGGACTTTTTGAAGGAGACTCTGGAAGCATAGATAATAATTCCAAAAACAAGCAAATAGGATTATATTAAGACAAGAAACTTCTGCAGTGCAAAATAAGCACTCAACAAAGAGGGAGCTGACCGAATAGAAGTAAACATTTGCAAGTAATAGAGGATTAATATTTAGAATCAATAAAGAGCTCCATAACCTCAATCCAATTTTTACAGTTTATGGGTGCTGGCTGTTGTCCAGGTGGCCCTGATTCCCGTCCAGCTTCCCTGTTTGTGGCCTGGGAAAGCGGTCTTGGGACCCTGCACCCACGAGGGAGACCTGGAGGAAGCTCCTGACTCCTGGCTTCAGATCAGCTCAGCTGTGGCCACTGCAGCCACTTGGGGAGTGAATCAATGGATGGAAAATCTTCCTCTCTATCTCTCCTCCTGTTTGTATATGGGACTTTCCAATAAAAATATATCTTCAAAAACAAAAATCTCTTTTTGGAACAAAATGGGCACAACTGGAAACCATTATTCATTATAGAAAATGCCAGTCTCAAAAAGACAAGTGCCATTTGCTTTCTCTGATATTAGACAGCTAATATATATAAGTTAATGAATGAAATATTCACTTTGGGAATATGATGGTCTTATATAGTCTTTGTTTATACTCCTGGATCCATGATCTTCCTACTGTTTTACTTGCTAAACATCATGATTAAAGACAAATGAAGCCTGAGAATACAGAATGGACTAAAATTGTGTCTGCAAGAATTGATAAATTGAGAGGAGGAGGCAGCAGTGGTTGGGGTAGCAAAAAAGTTATGGACATGTTGCCATCTTGAACATGTTTCAAGCTTTACTTATGGGAACACATATTAACTGTTCTGTCTATATTACTAAAATATTTTAAAAATAAAGTTCATCATTTAGAATTTTTAAAGAAATTAATGAAGTGGTATTACATATTATATGTATGTGTGATATATATGGAGTACTGTTTTTTGCAACTAAACAGATAAAACTGGAGGCCACTGAACTATGTGATATAAATTAGTCCAGAAAGACAAACATGTTTTCTAAGATTTATTACAACTAATATATACAGTACAAAAAACCTGAATTATAAAAGTGAAATTTTATTTTTGTTTTGAGTTTTATTTCTAGCCTTTATTCATATCTTGTGGAATTGTGCTCTTTCTGCTTTTCGTTTGTGGAACACTGTGTTTAGTATAACATTAAGCCTATGAGTATAAGGTAAATAAAAAAAGCTTAATAAAACAAGGAGAGAGGGAGCAAAGAAGGAAAGTATTATTATATTTTTGGAATAGTATCTATGCAATACATGAAATCTGACTTGTTTATGTTAATAAAAATGGTTTAAAAATAAGTGACAATAAAGTTCTGTAAGTGCCATAATATTTCAAAATGCTGAAAAAGTCAATATAGCTTTTCATTGACACATTAAAATTTAAATTATCATAGAACTGGAATATGAAAATAAGTACCCATTGCTGCTTTTGATATTAAATCCTTATATTGCAATATGTTGACAACATTGTGTTATCTTATTTATTCCCCACAACTTCCTTACATCTGTCAGAAAAAAACCAACATTTACTGCGTTTAATTTTTGATAAACAGTTTACTCATATGAATTAATCACTATTTAACCCAATGAATAGCCATGAACACAGACCTATTCAACTTAAAAGCTTCTGGTTTTCCAATTGACTGCACAGTTTCTGGACCAACATAACTGCAGGTTTTCAACATATTTCCACAATGTACGAATGTTGCGTCATTTTGTGAGGCTCATGACAAAAGTTACTACTTTGCTTTTATGTATACACATTTATATATTCACTTTGTAAATCCAACTAAGAATGAACTTTCATAACATTCTGAAAACATGCTGGATTTGTGACATTAATTTGGAGTGTATTTGTATAAATAAACATATTAATTTTTCAAATTTAAATTCAGACCAGCAAGCAGTACAAACTCCACCCCATTTTTATATTCAAAGCATGAAACTATTTTTAGTGAAACAGAACAATTCTTCTTGAGATCTATTTAAGAGGATGAATTCAGTGTTCAACATCAAGTCACAGAGGTTGTTCATTCTGACAACTAGTTATTTTATCTTATTTATTTTTTAAGATTTATTTTTTATTTGACAGATATATAGAGAGGAGGAGAGACAGAGAGAAAGATTTTCCCTCCGTTGATTCACTCTCCAAGCAGCCACAGCAACAGGAACCAAACCAATCCGAAGCCAGGAGCCAGGAGCCTCTTTAGGGTTTCCCACACGGATGCAGGGTCCTAAAACTTTGGGCAGTGCTTGACTGCTTTCTCAGGCCACAAGCAGGAGGCTGGATGGGCAGTGGGGTTGCTGGGATTAAAAGCGGCATTCAAGTGGGATCTGGTGCTTGTGAGGTGAGGATTTTAGCCACTAAGCTACCATGCCAGGCCCACTGACAACTATTTCTAAAAATCATAGTTCCTTAAGTTTTAAGGAGTAATATTTGCTTATTAGCAAATGAAAAACAAATGAATCTATTAGGAGGCAGACAGACACAATTTACTGTGATGTTTTCATTCATAATTAGAAATTGTTAATTCTGAAATATTCATGTTGAAAATAAAATATGATACAGTCTAACTTAACAAACATGTATTAGATACTTAATAGTAACATGTTGGTTTACTAAATGTTAAGTTCCCAAATCTATTCAAAATATATCTTGTGGTATCAAAGGAGTTAGTGTCTTATAGGGTAAACAATGCAATTGATTTTTCAAGCAATTTTTAAAAATTATTTATTATTTAACTTCATTAATTACATTGTATTATGTGACACAGTTACATAGATACTTGGGTTCTCCCCACCCCTCCCCAAACCCTCCCACCATGGTTCAAGCAATTTTTAAGGCTCTAAAATTATGAGTGCTATTAAAATTTAAGGACAGAAGTAGTAACACCGAGTTGGTATGATTAAGGTGTACTTTAATGAACTGCTAGAATTAAGATTTTTATGATGTATCTTCTTGATGTGCTGGTAAATACAAAAGTTAATGTGCTACAGAGGTAACTATAGTGGGGACAGGAAATTTAAAGTCATTCACTATTTTGGGGGGAATAAATAATCAGTGTAGGAAACCAAAATTGAAATAACAGCAATGTTTCAGTTATAAGACTAGTAAGCTGTCCAAGTGTCTACGAAAAATTAGAATACTGCTGTAGTTATGAAAAACATAGAAGGTTGGATGTAGTAACGAAAGTAAGCAAACGAAAATATGTGAATACTAAAGTGAAAATCCATAGGGTCTGACAACTAAATAATGTTTTAAATTAGAAAAAAAATGAAGTCTCAAGGATCTGACCCCCAGTTTTTTAAGCATTTATTTTTAATTTTTACTTTATTTGAAGACAGAGGGAATGAAACAGATTTTCCATCTGTTGGATCACTACCAAAATTCATGCAACAACCAGAGCTAGGCTATAGCAAGTCCAGACACCCAGAATTCAGTCTGGGTCAACCTGTGTGTGGAGAGACCCAGATACTTGAGCCATCACCTGCTACCATACAGGTTATACCTTAGCAGGGCACTGAATTGAGAGTCAGAGATTGGATTCTAACTTAAGTATTCTGAAATGGTATATAAAATAAAAAAGGCATCTTAATAACTCTGACAAAAAGCTGGTTCAAATCTAATACTTTAATATTGAGAAAAGAGATATCCCATTATCAGTAAGTAGAGGATGGGGCAGGCAGCACAAGAGCTCAACTGATTAATCCTCAGTCTACAAGCCCCAGCCTCCCATGTGGATAGTGGTTTGTGTCTTCGCTGCTCCACTTCCTATCCAGCTAAATGCTGTGGAAAAGCAGTGGAGGAGGGCACAAAGCCTTGGGACACTGCATCTACATGGAAGAACCAGAGGAGGCTCTTGGCTCCTGGATATGGATGTGCTCAGCTTTGGTCATTACGACCATCTGGGGAGTTGAACTGGCAGATGGAAGATCTTTTTCTCTGTCTCTCCATATTTCTGTAAATCTGTTGTTCCAATAAAAATGAAAAAAAATATTCAACAACAAAAAGAAGAGGAAATCAGAATAGGGTTTATAAATTTCATCATGCCAGTATTATCATTTAGGTAATTATAAAAATATGCCACTGATAATAGATGGCAGACCCATAAGAATTTGGATGTGCAGCTATGAGTGAGAAATAAAAGTTATACGTACAAAAAACAGTGCAATGTGTATACTTATTTAGTGAATTCATAATGAATATCAAATAGGAATGGGCATGAGACAGGAGAAGCAACCTCCTTGGAAGTATCTACAGATAAATAGTGGTAAGAATTCAGAGTTACATGTGTGAAATTGGCTTTTTTTCTCTGAATTTTTATTCTTGCTTTGTGGAGAACATTGCAGTTAACCTATGTGAAAACAAGTGTTTTTTTCATTTTCCCTTCTATTTTATTTTTAATTTTATGATACAATTTCATAAACTATGGGATTTCCCTTACCACCTACCCAAATTTGGTATCTCCCAATGGATTTCCCCACTATAGTCTTTCACAATCAGTCATAAGTCCATCATTCTGTTATGTAGGTATGGGCAATGGCAGAGAGTCCCGCATTCTATTGTGAAGACATGTCCAGCAGTTCCATCGGGAATCCATCTTTGATTTGGAAGTAGAGATGCATACTGCTTTGTGTCTTCACATTTGCAAATGGTAGTCTCTATAACATAGTTACTGTTCATTCCCTCACCTTTAAAGCAATAAATCAAAATAACAATATGAATGGTGTTAAAAAATTTACAATACCATGGAGTTACGTAACATGTTACTGAATAACCAATGTTTCAATGAAGAAATGAAAAAGAAAACAAAAACCTGCTTGGAGAAAATAATGCTACCGTGTGATCTGTAATTCAGTGAAGAATTTAATAAATTATTTTGAAGAAATGAAAATAAAAACAAAAATGTCAAAACCCATGAGTTGCAGCAAAAACAGTATTGAAAGTTATTAATCTTATAATTTGCATGGAGATTGCTTTATATCAGAGAGAACATATTGTATTTGTCCTTTTGGGATTGACTAATTTCACTGAATATAATTGTCTCTAGTTGGGACCTTGTGGTTGCATTTTGTTCTTTTTAATGGCTGAGCAGTATTCCATTGAGTAGAGGCCCAATAGTTTCTTAATCCATTCTTTGGGTGGGCATCTGTGTTGTTTCAATGTCTTTGCTACTACAGATTGTGCTGCTGTAAGTATAGGATTACAGATGCCTTTCTCATGTGCAGTTTTCATTTCCTTTGGATATATTCCTAGGATCAGACTAGCTGGGTCATGTGACAGGTTTATTTGGAGTTCTCTAAACACTTTCCATACTGATTTTGATAGTGATTAAATTAGCCTACACTCCCACCAGCAGTGTAGGATGCTATGTTTCTCATCACATCGATACCAGCAGGTGTTGTTAGTTTTGAAAGTAGGCCAATCTCACTGAAATTAGGTGGAACCTCAATGTGGTTTTCATAGATATCTCCTTGACAGGGAGCCTGAGCATCTTTTCATGTCTATTAGCCATTTGAATTTGTTTTTTTCAAAAAAGTCTGTTCATTTCCTTTGCCCTTTTCTTCATGGGTTGTTTACTTTGCTGTCATTTGTTTTCTAAAGCTCTTTGTAAATCCTAGGTATTAGTCCCCTATCTGTTGTATCGTGCACAACAATTTTCTCCCATTCTGTTTGTTGCTTATTCACTTTGTTGATCATTTCCTTTGCTGTGTAGAAGCTTCTTGGCTTGATGTAGTCCATTTGTTTATTTTGGCTTTGACTGCCTGTGCTTTTGGTGTCTTTTTTTTTTTTTTTTACAAGTCTTTCAGCATTCCAATAGCTTGGAAACTGCTGTCTAAGTTTTCTTCTAATAGTTTGATGGTTTGGGGGTGCAAATTTAGGCACTTGATTTCATTTAGAGCTAAGTGTATGTAAGGTAACAATTGGGGGTCTTGCTTCTTTCTTTTGCAGGCTGTTATCAAATTGTCCCAACAGCATTTGTTTAAGAAACCAGGCTTTTTCCCTGGATTGTTTTCAGCTTTCTTATCAAAGATGAGTTGGCTATGCATGTGTGGGCTCCATTCTGGTGTTTCTATTCTGTTCCATTGATCTTCTTCTCTGTTTCTGTACCAGTACCAGACTGTTTTGATGACAACTGCTCTGTAGTATGTCTTGAGGTCTGGAATTATGGTAACACAATCAAAGCATTATACAAAAACCCAACACCAGCATCATACTAAGTGGTAAAAACTGAAAGCTTTTCCACTAAGATCTGAAACTAGACATAGATGTCCACCCTCATCACTGCTATTCAGTACAGTATTGGAAGCCCTTGCCAGAGTTTTTAGGCAAGAAAAACAAATTAAAGGAATTCAAACTGGAAATGAGGAATTAAAATTATCCCTGTTTGCACATGACATGATTTTCTACTTAGGAGAACCAAAAATTCAGTCAAGAGAGTACTGAAACTCGTAAAGACTTTGGCAGGGCAGCAGGATACAAACTTAATGAACACAGATCAATGGTGCTAGTTTACACAAATAACTCCATGGCTGAGGAAAACATTGTAAGTACAGTCCTCTTTTAAATAGTGTAGAGAATTCTTAAATACCTAGGAATTAATCTAACCAAATACATGAAAGGCCTCTATGAGGAAAACTATAAAACATAAAAAGAAAAGAAATAGAAGAAGACATTAAAAGATGGAGACATTTTCCATGTTCCTGGATTCGCAAACTATTTCAGTCAGTCTAATGGTAAGTATTTCTGAAGAGGAGTCCTAAAGTAGTAATAAAATTAACACAATCTAAAATGCAGTGATTAGTAAAGTTTTCGTTCCCAAGTTATTTTAATAAATTCAAAAATACAAAGTAAATAATTTCTTGTCACTTATACTTTTAAAATATTGATTTGCTTATCTATTTTAAAAGGCACAAAATCATTTATAGGATGATCTCTAAATGTTTAAAAAACGTGCTTATAACATGCAAAATTAACATGGAAACTTGGATTTAGAACAATTGCTCTTGAATGACTTGTACATTTGTTTCTCCTTAACATATTTTATAATTTTCTGATATTCCATGTGAATGTGGTTTGTGGGGTTTAAAACATGGTAATCATTTAAACTATACCCAACAAATTCCAGAAATCCATTTAAAGAAATTTGTAGTATCTCATTTTTGTTCAGAGTTATGAACTAATTTACTATGAAAATTCTGTTTGATTTGTACAAATGTAAAATTTCAGGTTTGTGGGTTTGTGGGCCCTGTGCGGTGGCCTTGCAGCTGAAGTCCTCACCCTGAATGCGCCAGGATCCCATATGGGCTCCAGTTATAATCCAGGCCTTGGGGCCCTCCCACATGGGAGACCTGGAGGAGAGTGTGTGCTACTGGCTTCAGTTTGGCGCAGCACTGGCCGTTGCCGTCACTTGAGGAGTGAATCATCAGACGGAAGATCTTCTCTCTGTCTCTCCTCCTGTCTGTATATGCCTGACTTTGCAATAAAAATAAATAAATCTTTAAAAAAATCATTTTTGTAAATCATAGGGATACCCATAAAGACATCTAATGTCTTTTCCAATCTGTAATGCCATCTCTCACTCATATAGGTCTGAGACCTCCAGAAATCTAGCTTGACTGCGGTTTGATTCTGTCATGTTTCTCCCTGTGAACGTTATTAGAGTTGATCATGCCTGACTTTACTGAGGTTCCTCCAGCTCCTTTAACCTTAGCTTTATTGACCTGAAATAGACAGCAATCAGATGACATTTTGGCTAACTGAACTTAGAAAATATCTTAGGTTTTAATGAAAAAAGAAGACAGTAATGCTAAGTTAAATAAATCCACCACATGAAGAATAGAGCAATGTGAATTATAATGTTATTAAAATAGTTGGATTGTTAGTTCAATGCAAGTTAAGGTACAGAAGTTGCTTAGTTTGTGATTTTCTCTAATCTTCAGGCCAATAGATGAAAAGAAAGTAGGGGGCAGGCTTGGCTATGTGTGTTTTTTTTTTTTCCTACTTTTTCATTGATACAAGACAGGGATAACAGGGTATGACAGCAAGTGAACATGCGCATTATGTGAGTTTCTTGGACTGAACTGGAAAAAACTTCTGAGACATGATTAATAAATTTAGATATAGATACCTTTCTGAATGTGGCAGGTCACTCATTGAGCAGTTGCTTTTTTTTCCCCAGGGATGGAAGAGGTCATATCAGTAAAAAAACAAACAAAATACACCAACAGCTTAAATGCTGATGGCAGCTTTATAAAAATAAAATAGGCAAGCTATTTATCTAGTTAGGAAAGGATAAATTACTCCTTTTTATGTCATCTATGTTTTGCAAAGAATCCATGATTTTTCTTTTCATGTGTGTTGACACTTATTGTAATCATGAAAAATAATCAATTATAGCAATTAACCAAATATTTGAGTCCTCAGTAAATGACAATTTTCTAGGCATTGAAGGGTAAACAATAAGGAGGTGAATGAAGATTGATTTCTTAATGATTTGTCTGCACAATATATAATTCAAATGAAGAATAGAAGGATTATGTATACGTGACAGCTGTGAAGAACATGGGTGGAAGAGATGCTTTTGTCACCTAAGTGTTCTGGGACATACTTGGTGCCGAAAAGAAACAGATTTCCTAAAATGGTTTCAGTTTCACCTCATAGGATATACTTTTTCAGTTTTTCCCCTGTAATTACCAATGACCTCATGGGCCCTAGAAATAGGTTAGACTAAAACAACTTGTTTGGAGGAACACTCTAGGAGGCTTATTTTCTAAATTAAAGTATTGTTAAAGGAATCAAAATAATAGACCTATTTAGGTGTTTTACAAAACTGTTAGAAAGTAAATCACAGACATTTTTGATGGAAATGTAGTGTCTCAACATTTTGCTTTAAATGTTGTAACAAATAGAGATAAGTTGAAAAAAGAAACTTACCATCTCATAGATTATATAACTCCCCACCTAGAAAAAAGAATTGAAGATATCAGAAGTATGAGTAGAGTATGTTAGTGATTATTATTGATTTATTTGTGCTTCTTGTCATTCTCTAGAGGGTGGTTCTGTTTGTTCTGTGGCATATTGTTGCATGATACTTGCGGTACATATTTAAGACATGATGCCTATTTGCCATCATTTAAACACATGTTTCAATTAGGATGCTTTCAATAATTTTTCATCTTTCAAAAATTTTCAAATGGATCACTTTTTTGTCTCTCCTGAACTCTATGTAGTGTATGGTGTCAATCAGTCATTTCAGAGTTAAAGAAAAAGGAGTTTATGAGTAATACAGCTGGTACAGGATGTAGAAAAGATTGAAATTTGGCCTTTTCAAGTTACTTAATTTGTTGCATCTAATGTTCTTCACAGGAAAATGTGGGTTTTTTTTGCTTCCCTTCTCTGTGTAAATGCCAAATCCTCAAGGTACTAAACAGTATAAATCTCATTACATAATCACAGAATCTTGGACATTTCTCGATTCTTACAGTAATTATAAGTTTGGGGAATAAATTGTCACTGTGTTGGCCTTTAAAATTGCAATAATCCTCATCTAAACTCAGATTAAAGAAATATGAAGAAGGAAAAATTAATCCATGGTGTGCTTAGAATAACATGGATAGTATTTGCATTTTCAATATTGGAAAATAAAACAATACAAATTACATAATTTTCTTATTTATTAGGAATTCATAGATATGTTTAAATGCAGAACTGCTGAACTTTTTCAGCCTTAAACTGTACTATAGTAGGTAAAATTGTATATGTGTTCTGGGGTCCTGGGCTTGGGTAGCCAATTTCTGCCTTTATTATCAGAGCACGACACTTACTTAACCCAGTATTATCTCAATTTCTTCACCTTTTAAAAGATTTAATAAAAGTAACTGCATATGTTGTAATGATTATTGCATTAGATTTTAACACAGAACCTGGCATATACTAAAGGAAAAACAAATAAGTCATCAACATTCATATTAATAAGTATTTCCTCCTCTACCCCATTCTTTCCTATTCACATTTTACAAATATTTGTTAACTCTCGGGCCTGGCGGCGTGGTCTAGCGGCTAAAGTCCTCGCCTTGAAAGCCCCGGGATCCCATATGGGCGCCGGTTCTAATCCCGGCAGCTCCACTTCCCATCCAGCTCCCTGCTTGTGGCCTGGGAAAGCAGGAGAGGACGGCCCAAAGCTTTGGGACCCTGCACCCGCGTGGGAGACCTGGAAGAGGTTCCTGGTTCCTGGCATCGGTTTGGCGCGTACCGGCCCGTTGCGGCTCACTTGGGGAGTGAAACATCGGATGGAAGATCTTCCTCTCTGTCTCTCCTCCTGTCTGTATATCCGGCTTTTCAGTAATAATAAAATCTTAAAAAAAAAAAAAAAAAAAAACCATATATTTGTTAACTCTGTAAGGCTGGAACAGAAACAGTTGCCTATGTTTGTAAGAACTGTTCATTATAGCTCATATTATTGTACTATATGTGGAGAACAATTGTTCTAATTAGTGAACTCTTTTAGTAATTTATTCATCATTGAGTAATATTGATATATCTAACAGTTTTCTACTTACTAAAGAAACACTACCATGAATATAATTATAAGGAGATTATATCATTTTGTTACTATGCCCTGAAGATAAATACCACTAATGTTAATACTGGATTTTGTTTTGTATCAAAACCACATGTAGTTTTAATTAAATTTGCCCATGAGTTTTGAAGTTCTCTCATAATTGGAAAAATATTCACTGGAATAATTTCCTGCATGTCCTTGGTAAACTTTGTTCACTTCCCAAATACATGCAAGATCTGGGGCTGGACCATAGCCAGAGCTGGGAGGCAGAATGCAATATAGGATCCCTTTAAGGGTGGCAGCTAAATTACTTAAGGCATCACTATTGCCTCCTTATTGGTAGGAAGTTAGAGTCAGGATATGGAGCTGGAAGTCAAATACAAGTACTCTGATGTGGGATACAGGCATCTCAACTATGAAGTGCAAATGTTCATTGGTACATTTTTGTTTTCACATATTGCTAAAATATTTAATTAACAAAGGAAACAATTGACAAAGTGAAGGAAATATTTAAGTTAGCAAAGAAATGAGTTAACAAAGTGAAGAATCAACCAACAGAATGGGAGAAAATCATTGTACACTACACAACTGATAAAGGAGTGATATCCAGGATTTACAATGAGCTTTAAACCCAGTGACAGTAAACAACAACAGCAACAAAAAACCTATGAAGAAGTAGGCAAAGGAAATGAACAGACATATCTCAAAAGAACAAATTCAAATGGCTAATTGATATATGAAAAGATGCTCAGGCTCCAAAGGTGTCAGGGAGATACATATTAAAGCCACACTGAGGTTCCACCTAACACCAGTGAGGTTGGCCTACATTCATAATTATACTAACAACACCTGCTGGCATGGATGTGATGAGAAAGATAGCATCCTTCACTGCTGATGGGAGTGTAGGCTAGTATAACCACTATAGAAATCAGTATGGAGAGTGAGAGTGTTTAGAGAACTCCGAATAAATCTGTCATACGACCCAGCTATCCTGCTCCTAGGCCATAGAATATATCTAAAGGAAATGAAAACTGCACAGGAGAAGGGGATCTGTAATCCTATATTTACAGCAGCACAATCTGTAGTGGAAGAGACATTGAAGCAACACAGATGCCCACCCAAAGAGGAGTGGATAAAGAATCTGTGGTACAGCTACTTCATGTAATGTTAAAGAATAAAATTCTCCACGTGCAACCACATGGTCCCACTATGCTCAATGAAATTAGTCAATCCCAAAAGGACAAATACAGTGTAATCTATCTGATATAAGGGAACCTTGATGCAAATTATAAGATTAATAACCCTTTCAATACTGTTTTTGCTGCAACTCATGGGTTTTGATATTTTTTTTATTTTGTATTTCTTCAAAATAGTTTTTCCTCTTATTAAATTTATTTTATAAAATAAAAAATTATTTATTAAATGCTTGAATGTTATGAACTATTTTCAGTTTCAGAAAATAGATATAAAGTCATCTAACTTAAATCATAATTATATCACTTATCTTTTCCCTTCTTTAACATCTATTTTACTTTTATTGGAAGGGTAGATATACAGAGTGAAGGAGAAACAGAGAGAAAGATGTTTTTCCTGCTGGTTCACTCCCCAAGTACCCACAAAGGCCGGAACTGAGCTGATCTGAAGTCAGGAGCCAGGAGGTTTTTTTGGGTCTCCTGTGCAGGTGCAGGGTCCCAACGGCTTTGGGCCATCCACTACTACTTTCCCACAATCAGGGAGATAGACTGGAAGTGGAGTAGCTGGTACATGAACCGGCACCCGTATGAGATACTGGCAGATGCAAGGTGAGAATTTAGCCAGTGGGGTATTGTGTTGACCTAACATATATCTTTCTTAAGATCCCAGAAGGTCTAGTGCTCTAAAACTGAAAAGGACATTTCCTGAAAAGAAAACTTGGAGAAAAAAAATCAAGAAGGAACAGGTATATTATGGCTTTATAGGTGAAGCCTAGAAATATCCTGTCATCTTTGGTCACATGCTGTTGCTTGTAATCAGTAATGTCATGTACCCAACTGTGTAGGAAGTTGATAAGTGCAAGCTATGTGACAAAGAAGAAAAAGCTCTGCAATACCTACTATAAGAGTAAGCTGCATAATGGTACAAAGTCTTGGGAGAATTATAGACATAAGAATTTAATACAGTTGGAGCTTAGAGTATATGGATAATTAGGGTGGAGTAGCCAGTTGCTCTTTCAGTGCTAGTAATTGAACAGTAATACTTGTGAAAAAACTTAAAATATTTTATTCTATTAAACATTTATAAAAATTATAACCTATTTCACATCTCATCATTTCTCTTGAGCACTATATATATTTTTTTTACATTGTTACACTGTTCTAATGATTTCAGGAGTTTTATGTTGCAAAGTGAGCTTGTTTGATAGAGCTATCCAGTACAATTATTTTCCAATAATTTGTAAAAATTTAAACTAGTATGGAAGATTTTAGTTCATCTGACTTTTGTCTTAGAGTTACTTCAAATAAAATTTGAATTTTAATATTTTATATATTTAGCAAGATGTGTTTCTTTTTTTAAAAGTTAAAAAAAAACAGGTAAGAGTATTCTTTATAAAAGCCCCAATGTGTTTTTTTCCCAGTATACATCTTTAAATAGGTCCACTCAAGAACCTCTAAATCATACTTTGTTGAGTGAAATTCAGGATAATATTTTATTTTTGAATATTTCCTTTCATTATTTAAAATTATTGAGATATATATTAATGCTCCTCATCCCCTCCTCAACGTGGCAATAATAACCATCACCAAATCTACCGTAAGAGTTATTGGTAGGGCAATGGGGAATTGGAAATGTCAGACTGTGCTAATGAAAATGTAAATGGCTAAAATGTTTTAGAGTGAAATTTTGCATAATAAAGCTACAGTGTACATACAGCAACTCAGTGACTGCTGATAGAATCCCCTAAAGAACATTATCATAGGTTATATAGAAATTTTCATTAAGTACTTCTTATAACATAAAAAAATTAAAAAATTGAATCAGTCTGAAAGCGTATCACCAGAAGGATGTTAATAAAATGTGAACTGTGTTTCAGATGAAATTCTACAATATAAAAGACTGAGCTAAAATCCTAGATGGTTAGATTTTTTTTAAAAATGAGTCCATATAAACAATGACAAGATAAAGTTTCTATTTCACAAACTATGCAAATTAAATGAAGAACTAACCTAATAAAAATAAATAAAAGTTTTATGGATGTGAGCAAAATATAATTTAACTGTAATAATTAAAATATAAAGCAAATAGGAAAAATGTGAGATATAATCTTTGTGTTAAGTTTCTTAGAAATGGCCAATGTACCTGATATACTTTTAAACTTCATCATCTTGGGAATCTGTTTTGTTTGTGGATAAAATATATTTGCAATAATTGTTCTTAAAATGGAGGTGTTGTGTTTATTTTTTAAAGGATATATTTATTTTTATTTTAAAGATTTTTTAGCAGGCATAGGATGAGAAAGAGAAAGAAGTCTTCCATCCACTGATTCACACCCAAAATGTCTTCAGTAGCCACAGGTGTGTCCATCCGAAACCAGGAACCATGAACTTCCTCAGAACTGGGTGTGGGGACCAGGGACTCTAGGCATCCTCCACTGTTTTCTCAGGCCATCAGCAGGAAGTTTGATTGGAAATGGAGCAGTTGGGGCATGAACTGGCTACCATAAGGGATGCTAGCAATCATGGGAAGGGTTAGTATGTTAAGCCACTACACCAGCACCAAGGGTATTGTGTTTGTTAAAATCAATTATATATGTGTAGATCTTTGCATAGAAGTTGGGAAACATCAAAATTAGATATTACTGTAAAGGAAGGGTAACTTTAGCCATGTAAGCTTTAACTTAGGCTAATTGTGATACAGTTCTTTCACTATTTTTCCCTTTTTTACCAAGCCAATAAAAATATAGTAGAATATTCACTGGAGTGTATAAAGAGAAATAATCTGCAGATGGTAAAAAAACAGTTTTGCAAAACTACTGACCTTGAAGGTATTTCACCTGCAATGATTTTTAAAAGTTACAATAGAGTTAGGATATTAACAAGCTAGTTTAGTATTCTACCTACTCATTATTTTCATTTATTATTCTTTACCCACAACATCCCATTTTGTTTTTAATTGGAAACGTGCATATCTCAGGGTTCCTAATGTGAAGACAAGTCTTTGTGAAAATTGGAGTTTCAACAAGTAACAGTCTTCTGTTAATTTATTATCCTTCATCTTAGCTTTCCAGATGCTCTGAAGGCATTATCTCAGCCTCATATTTAGTCAGAAGCAAATTGTTCCTTCATGGTTTTCCTCTTCAATGAGCAGCAAACACATTTCAATGCCCTTGCGCACCTCAACACAGCAAAAGAAATAAAGGACAATCGTTTCTCGACCTTTTGGCTAAGATCGAGTTTAGAAATAAAGGACAGAAGAGTAAGCAGCTTGGATTTTAGGAGCAGTTGTCACATCAGAGCTAAGGTGACTGTCTTCCCAGGGACACCACAACAGAAAGTCTAGACACCTTTATGCTGGGTTTTCATTGTCCAGTTGTCTCCCTAACTCCCTGAAGGTCTCAAAGCAGAAATTATGCCAGGTTTATCTCAATCCCCAGTACCAAGTATTATCAGCCATCTACTCACTTTGTCAATCCAAATGTACCCCTCCAAATGTATCCAATTCACTATTGTCCAGATATATTTTTTTAAGAAACTGATTACAATATCTGAGATTGAGATAAAATAGTGTGGATTAACCAATACTTTGACATTGTGTCTCTATCACATGGACTAAAATGCAAAGCCTCTTCGTCCCTAGAGTCAGAACCATGTGACCTGTATGCTCACATACTGGGGTGTCAAGATTATTAATATGGATGTATAGTCATTGTACTCTGCAGTTGAGTTTTTGCTACCCCAAACTTGATTTGATCATGTTTTCCCAAGCACTTGCACCAGTCTGAGAAAGAAAAAAAGAAATAGGCTCTGGCAGTGTGAGACTTTACAGAAATGTGAGACTTTTACAGGAAATCTCTTACGCTCTTCCCCCTCCCCAAGTCATTACCCTTCACACTGAGAGTCCTAATATTATTACAATAATATAGTTCTATAATCAGTCATAATTCTATAATTCTGCTCTTTAAGTGCAACATGACATTGTAGGTATGGACAATTGCACAGAGTTCAGCATCCTATTGTCAAGACATATTTTACAGTTTCATTGGGAGTCATCTTTGATTGGAAGTAGAGATGGTGCTCTCTTCGGCAGCACATATACTAAAATTGGAAGTAGAGATGAATACTGCATGCTATCTTCATATCTGGATGTGAATGACTCTTTTACATAGTTACTGTACATCCTGGTGAATGAAAGTCATAAAACAAAATGAACAGCTGGAAGAAGAAAATTAGAATATTAACAACAACATGAAGATAAATAACATGCAACTGAATGACCAATGTGTTACTGAAGAAATGAAGAAGAAAATTAAAAACCTGCTTGAGGCAAACAGTTCTACTGTGTAACTTATGAGTCAATGAAGAATTTAATAAGAGAAAAAGAAAACTTTTGAATGAATGAAAATAAAACCAAAAATTCCATAACTTCCTGAGATGTAGCAAAAACAGTATTGAAAGGATGATTGATTTTGCATTTTGCACGAAGGTTGCTTTATGTTAAAGAGAACATACGATATTTGTTTTTTGGGGATTGACGTATTTCACTGAGTATAATGGTCTCTAGTTGGGACCGTTTGGCTGCAAATGGTAGAATGTTATTCTTTTTAATGGCTGAATAGTATTCCATGAAATAGATGTACCACAGTTTCCTTTCTATTCTAACCAAGAGAAATACTGACTTTGTTGTGTTAACAGTTTGGTCTTGTATGATACACATTCTGTCCAGAATTTTTTTCTTGTACTTTTTTTCCCCAAGATTATCTCTTATTTAACAGTTAAACAGTTTCCTAGAATTTCCAATTTTCATTCACTTGTGTTGTATTGTTTAGATATAGGAACTGTTTATTTCACTTTTATTTTATTATATTGTCTGTTTATAATCCATATTTTTGCAAGGCAGCATTCAGATTTATGCATCTGAAACACATTTTAAGCTTTGCATAGACATCCTATGCAAAATGCAGGAATGGTTTTGAGCCTTATGTGATTTTCTCAATGTAAGTTTTCCAGAATGTTACAACCTTCAATGAACAATTCAGACAATCTGACAATCTCTTGTACTGGAATTTCAATGGCTGTATTTTTCTATATGCCACAGGCATTTTGAAAATATATATTGTATCAGTTCTGTCCTATTATGAATGTCCCAACAATAAGCCCAGTATGTGAAACTAAATAATAATGAAAGAAGAAAAAATCAAGTAGACATAATTAACCAAGGACCATAGCACTTAGCTGCCATTAGTAACTAATTGAATTTATCAAATTCATGGATTCCTGCTTACAGGCACAAAGATGTCTTGATGATAAACAGAAGCCCATAAATGTACTTCACTCTCTAAAACAGGTGATATATAAACGTAAGGTATTATTTACACCTGTCAATTGAGGAAGCCACAGGATGAGAAATTTTATTGTTCTAATTCTCATTTTATGTCTTTTTTTTCCCTTTAAGACAAACACTAAGCAAACTATAAAAATAAATCTATCCACAAAATCGCTGGCTCACAGGATTCATTTTCATTATAGACCTAATTCTTCATCTCAGGATACTATACTGGGTAAACAAAGCAATAGGATTTGGAAATATACACATAATTGCATTCTTCTGTTTTCTTTACCTTGTGCTTCAATAAATCTAGTCTATTAAATAGAATGTTTTAGTAATTAACTGAAAGAACACAGAACATGTATCAATTGCTTTTAAGTGGCTTTTTTTTTTCGTGATGCAAAACCAGGGCATATTGGAAATTTCAATAGAATACAAAATGTGCAAAATCAGATGTGAGGCTCACAAAGGAATCCATCACCCTAAAGGACCAAGTGATAATTTAATATACTTGCTTCCAAATGCAAACAAACAAATACCTATATTTTAAGAAAAACTGTTTCACTGTCCTGCCTTCTCTGCACGCAATTTCTTCTATTTTTTCCTTTTTAGTAGATTGTTTCATTTATATATGAACAGTTTATGCTATTTCTATTATATAATTTGATATTTTTCCTCTAATAAAACAATTTAAAGAATTTATATGTGTATTTGTTTAAGTTTTATGTGTTTATTTGAGAGATAGTGGCTTTTTTTGCTGGTTCAGTTCCCAGAGGTCTCCAGTAACTGAAAAGACAGGAGAAGAAAACTCAGTCCCAGGGACCAAATTACCTAGCTCGTCACCACTATCTCTCAGGTTCTGCGTTAGCAGCAGTCTTTGGTCAGGATCCACACGCGATTTAGAACCATAGCATTCTGATGTTAGAAGTGGGCATCTTAACTAACTTTTTAATTGTTATGCTATTTACACAGACCAACGTTTATACAGTTTTTTAATTTCTTTGTGATTTTTGTTTAGACCCAACAGAAATTTAGAAGTGTACCACTGAATTTAAATTGGGATTTTCCGTGTATTTATTTTATTGATTTATATTCAAGTGCTTTTATAATCAGTTTATACTTTATAAGATTGTCATTTTAAACCAAACACATCCTCCAAACTACTCATCCCATCCCCAAAATAAAAACTTTCTTTTATTGTGAAAGTTCTGTATGAAAAATAATGTAGGAGTGAGCATTTAGTCTAGCAAGCATCTGAGCCCTCCATGGGATGCCTCCATTTATCCCATGGCTCTCACTCCTGTTCTGTCTTCATAGCAGCATAGACTTTGAGAGGCAGAATGTAATGCCTCTAGGAGCCCACTGCTCATTTAGGAGAATCAGGTTGTTTTCTAGCACCAGTAATTGGGATATCTCAGACCAGCTATGATGGATATTTGTAGAGTCAATAAGCAGATAGAAACTCTCTTTCTTTTTGACTCTGAAATGCATTTGTTAAGAATTAATGAAAAATTTGTATTTGGCATCTATTAGACATAATGTTCTGCAAATTTTAAGTAGAGAAATTTGGTTAAAATATATTTAATTTATATATATAATTCATATATACCTATTATGTATAAATTAATATATACATATTATATATATGATGTATTTTTATTGGAAAGTCAGACATACAGAAAGCGAGACAGAGAGGTCTTGCTTTTGCTGGTTCACTCACCAAGCGACTGCAATGGCCAGAGTGAGCCAATTCAGAGCTTGGAAGCAGGAGCCTCTTCTGGGTCCCATGCAGGCACAGGGTCCCAAGGCTTTGGGCTGTGCTCTGTTGCTTTCCCAGGCCACAGCAGGGAGCTGGATGGAAGCAGAGCAGTTAGGACACTTACCATTGTCCCTATGGAATTCCAGCGGTTGCAAGGTGAGGATTTAGCCACGAGGCAACTGCATTGGGCTATAACTGACAATTTTTACTAAGGATGTGTAATTATGCTATTAATTGTCAAGAAAGTGTTTCAAAATACCTTGTGAATCAAGACTTGAGAATTTTTTGAGTTATATATGAAGACATTAATATAATTTAAAGATAGAAAACATTAAATTGGATTTTGTGAGTAATGAATTTTGATTATACCAGAAATGTGATTATGTTTTCAGTCCAATGGTGGTAGCTATATTTTAATATGTGAGTAATTAGCAAGTAAGCATGGAAGTTGAGCAGAAATTGGTGCTAGAGAAATCATAAAAAGCCTATGTTGAGTGTTAAACAAAGGCAGTAAAATGTTAGCATTAAGTATGAAATGAATAAGGAAAAACATGTAATAGATAATATACTCATAGTTGTAAAAAAAATTGGACTGGCTTTATGACAAATTGGAGAAGTTTACGTATCCAAAGTACTAATGTTAATGGATATGAAATGTAGTGGAATGGACATATATATTGTAATAGGTAAAGGAATATTGAGGAATAAAGGAACTGCATGTTGGAGGATCATGAATGGTGCAAAGTATATGCTGATATGTTAAGTTTTTGCTATGTATTACACATAATGAATGAATTTACAAGTAAACACATCATCATCATTACCGAATAATTATAGGGATGTGTAGATATCAGGAAATGAAAAGGTAAAGTACTCAGGAAAAACTTTGTGTTGTGAATTGGAACTCTACTTCTAATTGTACATATATGATAGTTCTATATATGTTTTCTGACACATACTCTATTTTATAAACAGATTTCTCATATATATTACTGAAGACTTAAGTACAATTATGACAGAGTTCGGTTCTGAAACCTAAACAAAGGTGACCTTCAAAATGAAGAGGTCCATTAAGAGATTTGAGTTCTAAATGAATAGTAAGAAGAATGAAATAAAACTTCTGGTGTCACATTTGAAATATGGTTGTTAATTCCATCAAACTGTGATCATTTGTGGAAATAAGTATTATTTACTGTCTATTCTATCCTTCTTGTTTCGTTCATTCTGTTTTCAACTGAAGGAAGGATTGTCCAGTGTGAAAGGAGTTCCTCAGAATGGACCCCTGTGGCTGTTAAAGTATATTTGATAAACTTGGGTTTCTCTGTCAGAATGGGAATGTCTGTAAAAAAGAGAAGAATTTATAGGACACTAAAACATTTATGCACTGTGTTATTGCATGATATTCATGAACAATAGATAAAATGGATACATATCATGTGTGTTGTATAATCACACAAGCATGTGGTTGGAAGTTTATAAAGGCAGTCATTCCCTCCAATCCCTTGGGCTTTAATAATTTTCACTAATTCATAAAATTTTAATATTTTATACTTGTGGACTGGTTGTAACTTACATATCAGCTAGTAAAATTTTATTTCACAAATTACAAGCAGAGGATAGAAACTGCAGTAAGGCACTGCTAATGCTCAAGGAGAGCTGAGCTGCTGAGTTTTCACTTTTGTTTCATTGCTTTTTATTGCTTTTTATTTTAGTCCTGTTGAATATAGCCTAAGAGGCAGGCAATTGAATCCTTGCTGCCATTTCAAGTATTTTCTGATAAACTAAACATTGCTAAGTGATATTTGAAAACCTATTTTGAAAGATATTTGTATTTACTAAGTGACATCTGAGATCAGATAATTTGCTATAAGGCAGAGCAGATTGGTCTAGGGGATAGCACATATCTGTCTCCAAGGAAATATTAGTTACATGAATAAAATTAGGGAATCCAATGATGATTTTAATTGGAATTGAAGTAAGAGCACACAGCCTGCTTATGAACTGCTACTGAGTACAACTGAGCAATCTTGTTAGAGTTTTATGTTAGACCCATATGTAAATATGGGAGTAAAGCAAATTCTAAAACAATTTAGATAAAGGAAAAAAATGTTGAAAGTAAATACCTGTAAACTGTAGGATGTTAAGCTTACTTGAACAAAACCACTTTTTCCCCACAATAACAAATTTTGTGGAATTTTCTGTTTAAACAGATGCATATGTTAAGTGAAGGTGTTCCTATGTGTTTGAAAAATATTGTGCATTAGTTTAATTATTAGATGATGACTTGCAACATCCCAGATTTTGGAAAATGTTCATTCTAAAACAAGGCAAACGCTATTTATCTAAATTGTATTTTGTACGTAATTGTATTTAGTATGAAGCTAATGGCTTCTTCTCTGGTTCATTTGCTATATCTTTGTTAGTTCAAATTATTTTGAAAATTTTTTTTGCGTTTACTTTATAAGATGGAGCACTAGGATGAAAAATAGTTGGAAAGTTGCACATTTCCAGAGGTGAACTCTGTTATTAAAAGAATTTTACAATGAAATCCAAAAAGAATTAGCTAATTAAGGAAAACAATATCATATCAAAATTTAGCAAAGTACAGGATATAGTATTATGAAAAGATATAAATACCAACTCCCCCATCATTCTAATTCTACCTCCCAGACAACAACTGAGTTGTTTAGACTTATTATCTTGTCGTAGTCTGGGCAGTGATCTACCTGTCCTTCCTTTGCCTGTAGTCACTGCTTTTAACTTCAGCCGGGATCAACACTATTATAAAACTTCCAATTTCTGTAAACATATCTTTTTTTCCAGTATTCTTTTTAAGAATTCCTTTTGCTATATTCACTTGAATAACGTTTTAAATGTTTTGATTGAGAAGACTTCTTAGAGAAAGAAATTCATGAGGACAAGGAATTGATCATACTCTTATGTACAGAATAGTAAATGCAGTTTAAATAGCATTCTCTTCCAGTTATTATTTTGAATGGTGTGGTGGTTAATTTTATATGTCTTTTTTACACATGAACTCAAGTGCCAGTGCCCGGTAAAGAGTACACAGATTAAATATTATTTCTTGGCATGTCTGCAAGTACAGATCAGAATGGCATTAGTATTTGAATAGGTGGTCTCTGCAGAGTGTATTTTCATCTGCAAGGTGAGATAAATAGTGGTGGAAGGTGAAATTTGTCCCATCCTACATGACAGTTTGAAGTGAAACATTGGTCCCTGCCTTTCTGCTCTCAACAGTCTTTGGCCTCCAGCCCTCGTCCTAACTCTGTGTTTGTCATTGCTTCCCCTTGCTTTCTGTTAATCTAGAAATCATCCAGTGTCTTTTATTTTTCTGTTTCTGAAATCTTATTATGTCATATAGTATTTGTTCTATATTTTCAGCCCAACCATCTCATCGGGAACACTTGAACCATATTGTTTTTGGAGTGCAACAGATGGGGGTGCTAGCTGGGGTTAGAGTAAGATCTACATGATTTAGAAGGAAATGTGAGGTTTGTATAGTAAGACAATAATTGCTTTGAGAGAGTTTTGGGAATAAATTTCAATATAATCTATAATGATCACAAAGGGATAAACCTGGAAATCAAGTAAATATAATAGATGAAAAAAGCACAAGTTGAAGTGATATCAGGCAGACAATATTTATCAATATGTTACAGTTGATTTATATTTTAAAACTGAAGATACTCTTCTTATGTTTCTGTTATTCGAATTTGCTGTATATATATGTTCCCTATGCATGTTTGTTATTGAAGCTTTAGCTGGAAGTAAAATATCCATGTGCAGTCACTGACACTTAAAATGAAATTTTAACTTCACAGAATGGCTTGAAATCTAGGCTTGATAAAGGAAAATGTGCTTTTTTTGTAATACCTTATGAATATATATATATATATATATATATATATATATATATATATATATATATATATATATATAACAAAAAGACCTAAACATGGAGAATTCAGATCATGTTAAGTAAGGAGAGAATACCTCAGTGACAAGAGGATTCCATGGAGAAAAAAGAAAGTTTGAATGAAATATATTATAGAGATAATAAGACATATATTGGGAGAGAGACATGGAAGGAAGAGGGTACCAGTGTGATGTTTCTTTTCATTCTGTGCCTGAACTTGGAGGGATGAAGCAACTTAAAGGACTTTCACACAATCTGTGTGAAAAATCTAAGTGTACATGAGATCCTTTCCTGCTTTCTAGAAGTTCTAACTGTGATACAGGTTGAATGTTCTTTATTTGAAGTACTTAATAAAACATTTTTTGTCTTTTGTTATATTTACATATAAATAATTGTGGATAGGTCCGAGTTCACATACTTATGCATGTAGCCTAAGCGTAATTTCACAGAATATTTTAAATTATTTTCTTTATGAAACAAATTTGTGCACTTTAACTCTCAGAATGCCAAGGTGTTACCATCTTATCCACTCGTGTGGACAATCAGTGCTTCTTTAACATCACTATCATTTCAGATCAGATTGTATTCTATCAGTGAACATTTTCTTACACTTATTTGCAGGTAAGTCCCTAACAGTAAAAAAGAAAATGCATATTGTTTAACAAAGTGGAAAAATAATCCATGTGTTAGGAGTAACCAAGCAACACAGTATATCTCAGAAAAACGGCATCAGGTGCAAAACAAAGGCAGCAGCAGACAATGGCCATCTTTCAGTCTAGTTTTGTGCTGGCTTGTGCAATGTTTTTTATTTTGTTTTTTAGATAAGAAGTTATGTCAGAAGCAGTAAAAACTCCTGAAAGGAAACAGGGGGTGTGTTTTCTAGGTATGAGGAGTCATTCTGCTAGATAGCTTTTCAAAACATTTCCTAAAGTGTCATTGCATTATTAACATTTGTTTCCTCTAAGAAATCTGTATCTGACTTTGTGATGACATAATTTCTCCTTCTGCTGTGAATGTTTATTACTCAGATCTCTCAGTAAGCACACAATGCATTTCCATCATGCCATGTACAGATAAATTTTCTTCAGTGGTAATAAAATTTTCATAGAATTACAAAAGGGATAATTTGAATCAGAACCATTTGACAGTCGAGCTACTTGTCAATAAATGAAGAACTGGAGTGTCATTGTCAGTGTTAAAACCTTCTTTATCCACTGATGCCAGTTTATTGAAGGACTCCAGGTGGAGCCAGGCGAGGCAGCACGTTCTTCACCATCTTTGCCAAATGTGACAGTAGGCCAGATTTTGTGCCACGCAATAATATAGCTTTAGTCAATGCATTCCAGTCATTGATAATAGCACATTTCATGCTAATATCCTCTTCAAAACTTCTCACACCATGCCTCTATTCACTGTTATTATCATGCTGTTCAAGACAGTCATTTTGAAATAACTGTTCTTCATTGATTTTGTGATATGTTGTGTTTAGTCAGATTTTGTTCTTATAAAAATACCAGCAGTAGGATATTTTTATAAAGAAGTTTATGTTTGGTTGGCTATAAAAGTGCATGGTCCAAAAAGTATGATGTGAACCTCAGCGAGCTACCCAAGTGAGTGCAGCTCCTGGTGGCGTGTGCGTATTTCTGTGCTTCTGTGTCTCTCTCCTACTCAGTGCAGAAATCAGAAGGATGCAATCAGGAAGGCCACACTCTAATGTCATAATATAACTCAATTAGTTTTTAAAGATTAATTAATTTTTTTTATTGGAAAGTCAGATTTACAGAAAGAGGGAGAGACAGAGAGCTTCCATCTGCTCATTCGCTCCCCAATTGGCCACAACAGCTAGGGCTGTTGAGCCAATCTGAAGCCAGGAGCTTCTTCCAAGTCTCCCACGCGGGTGCAGGGTCTCAACACTTTGGGCCGTCCTTCATTGCTTTACTAGGCCACAAGCAGGGAGCTTGATGGGAAGTGGAGCAGCTGGGACATGAACCGTCATTCATATCAGATCCCGGGCATCCAAGGTAAGGACTTTAGCCACAAGGTTATCGCACTGGGTCCGCTAATTACTTTAAAGGCCCTACTAATGACAAATCATATTCAGGAAGTAAAATTATATTCAAACCATATTTTCATAGTCTTATTAGATGTAGTAACTAAGAGGCAATTGCATGGCATATTTATTGTTCATAATTTCAATTGAAGCATGGACAGAATAACCAAATCTTATCAGGACTTGATAGTCCAGCTTTCTCAAAATGAGCTTGAACTGATGGTGGGAAGTGTTTGTGAAAACTCTTCCAGAAAAGGTGCCTCTGGTGTTTCATGTTTTTTCATGTTAGTATAAAAATGGCATGGTAAGGAAGTTACTCATTTGATACAGGACACAGGCATTTGCTGTTGCTCTAAGTACAGTACATGTGTGCCTGGTGCATTAGAGCATCTCAGAAAGTTATTCCTTTTGGCTTGCTTGATTTCAGTAGGAAGTTTCTTGTCAATTTAGCTGTTATATTTCTGAGATGATGACACCAAACACCGAATGATGCTCATCAACTTTATACTTATTCTGGTGTCAGATTTTCATCATTAATGACCATTGCAAAGTTATAAGTAACTTTTATGCTAATAGTTTATACGTGTGAAAAACAAAGACAATCTAAAAGCGATATGGTTTCTTCTCTTGCTGCCATCTTCCTGGCCTATATTCACAATTTTCTTCAATTCTTAGTTTGTTATGGTAGGTAACTTTTTACCTATGATTGATTTTAGTTAAATTTAATTTTAATTAAAATTTAGTTAATAGTTAAAATTTTAACATTAGCTAACATGCACTCACTATAGTGACAGATTCATTTTTTTATTATATTATCAATATCTTCAGTTTTAATGTATACTATATCTTTTTAAATGTTATTTACTTTTGTTTGTTACCTCTGGTATAGAACTTTGACAGTTTGTCTTTTTCTTAATTTATCTAAAACATGGTCACTATTCTTCCACAAAATATTTAAAATTTGCCCCATTGTCTAGATTCCCAAACATCTTGACCTTCCCTCATATAGCTAAGCATAAATTCTTCCTTTTTTCTTATGATTTTCATTTCCTCAGGCAAATTATCTATGTTTGGAATGTTTGAAATGTTTGAATCCATCTTTTATAGTTTTTAGAAATGTGTTATAGATAGTTGTGGCTTCCAGTTGCTCTATAGAATACCATACTAATTGTTTCCATCTAAACTATATTTTGGTTCCCTTACCTAATCTTGATTCTTCCTTGTTCCTCTTCCCTTCCTCAGTCCATAATGATTAGCATTACTCAGGAAAACTTTCAAATCTGTTTGATGTTTTCAAACATGTGTTTATTCTACATAGAAGAGAATAAACAACAAACAAAAATCTGTGAGTAATGAACAAATGGTTTTGAGCCTATGAAGAATTTAATGGAAAATCTGTGATTTGTGCCTCCAGTTTCAACATTCTCCATTTAATTAACCTTTGTGGTATGCTTTTGTAAGGAAATAATCATGACTTATCACAGCTAAAGCGGACTGGGATGGTATTAATTCCCCTTGTAAGAGTGTTGTGTGCCTGTATGTTGATTATGAATCTGAATTTAAATCAAATGAAATTTACCACTTGTGGCATGATTAAGAAAATTTGCATTTTTGAATATTTTGGATTTCAAATTTTCAGGAATAAGGATGCTCAATATATGTTTTCTTTTTCCAAACTAGAGTCTAAGATATAAATCCAAATTAACGAGTAAGTGTAAATAGATGGAAGAAGAAACTGTGTTACATTTTCATGGATCTTTTTATTCTTGTTTAGTTTGTACTCAGAAATAGTTTCTTTATGCCACTGGATGGAAATGAAATTAACCTGTCATCTGACAATGTGGCTGAGAGGTTTGATAGAGGTTTGAATGAAGATGTCGTATAAAATGTCATAGTGAGATCAGACTTCTAAGAGTTTAGGTCCTCAGATTCAAAATCTTGAGCCAAGATTATGTGAGAAAAGGGCTAGTTATTTGCAGATTTTGTAATATCATGGACAGCTGAAGTCAATCAGGCCAGGTGGAGAAATCACTAGGATAAGATGGAGGTCAGAAAAGACTTGACTATTTAAACTCCAGGCCTCAGTAATTAAGGCTCAAAAATAGTATCAGTTGTACCTCAGGTGCATCGATCTATGGAGCTCCTAATCTGAAACATTTGTAGAATTTAAAAGATAAATCCTGACGTGAAACTTGGTTTTTTTCTGTGTCACTGTGAGAGTATAGTTGGCGTGTCTTAAAAATAGGAAACACTGTTTAAAAAAAAAACACAAAGAAATAGAGCATGTGTTCTCTAAAAATGACTAAAGCAATATTGCAAGATATTGAAATTTCAGTACACAGTTTAAAGTAAAAATATTTGAATAGTATGAGCAACACATGTCATAAGTGTTATTGTTTAGAAAATCTGTGAATATCATTACCCAGCATTACATCAGAGCTAATGAAGGAAACATTAGAACAGCACTTGAGAATAGAGTTACATTCCTCTAATTTTCTTTTATTTTCAGGTTTACTTATTTTTATTTGAAAATCAGATTTTACAGGATGAGGAACGTTACAGAGAGAGGGTCTTCTATCTAGTGGTTTACTCCCAAAATGACTGCACTGGCCAGAGCTGATTTGATTTGAAGCTGGGAGCCAGGAGCTTTTTCCAGGTCTCCCATGTGGTCACAGGTTCCCAAGTATTTGGGTCATCCTTCACTGTTCCCCAGGCCATAAGCCGAGGTTTGTTTAGAACTGGAGCAGCTGGGACACAAACTGGCACCCATATGGGAAGCTGGCCCCTTAGGGCAAAGAATTAACTTGCTGTGGCATCATGCTTGCCCGTCTTTGCATTTCTAAATATAATACATTCATCTTATGGGTAGAAGTGGAACAGTATGTCCTGGAGGGCAGAGTAGAATTGATTCTTTGTGAATAAACAAAGGAACAGGGCACTTGTTTAAGGATAACCGAGGTTGAGTACATGATCAGTTCAGGAACAGCCTCTTTCTTATACGTGAGGGTGTGGTGTAAATTTTTTTAAGTGAACTAAAAAAAAAAAAAGCTATCAGTTTTCCTCTTCACAATGTGAGTAATGTGAGAAGGTCCTTTATTGTCACATTTCTGATTTTTATACAAAGTAATGCTTTTTCAATTTAGAGCTAACAGTATTTTGGACACTGCTTTGAGTAAAAAGAAGATAAGAGAATTTCTCATTCCATGCTCTTGTATATGACAGTGGCTTTATCTGACAATCACTAGTATTATCATCCCAAGTCCTGTTTCTGAACACTGTTCCCGTAAGTGCACCTCAGATACAAGGACCTTCTCTCCACCTAGCTTTCCTGTGTAGGAAAGTTTGATTTGGTTGTAACCTGACAATAGTAAAGGCTCTCATCTCCTTCCTTCCTGTTCATTCATAAGGAAAAAGATCCCACTGTGTTTGTGTCCCCTCTACCAACTATGGATCAGCGATTCATAAATTCTGCCCAGAGAAAGAGAAATAGAGCTGCTATAATATTGGTGAGCTCAACACGCATAAGGTTAATGCCTTCAGATTTGTTTAAGGATTGTGATTGTGATGAGCAGAAAGTTTGAAAAAAAGAAGAAATAAATAAGATCATTTATAGTTGTTCTGATACTTTCTTTTCCATTTTAATGTATTATCAATGCAAACAGAATAGATTCAAAGAAGTTCATACAAACTGTTCTAAAATGTATTGTGTTCCTTCTCCCTCCTATCCTTTGCGTCTGTCCCGTTTCTTCCACTTTCCCTTCCCAGTTACTTCTTTTCTGCCCTCCACGCTCTTCTCTCCTCTGTTTCCCGTTTTTTTGCTCCCACCATTTCTTCCTTCCTTAATTCTTTTTTATCTTCGGATACAACATTTTTCTTTACACTGATGTGATTTTAATCCACTCTGTATTTGCAGGCTTAATTTTCCACTAACGGCAACATTCAACAAGTAGGAACTAAAAGGACTGCAGTAAAACATTTCCCTGGAGCCTGCATCTGGGCTGAACGTGACAATTTCATTCCTGTACTTCTTGTGCTTTTGATGTTAGCTGCCACATATCAGAGAAAACATGTTATTTTTTGTTTGAGACTGGCTTATTTTGCTAAAGCATAATGCTTTCCAGTTGCATCCATTTTGTTGCAAAGGATTTCATAGTTTTTGTGGATACATAGTGCTACATACATTTCTTTTTCCATTCGTAAGTTGATGCACATCTGGTTTGATTCCATATCTTAGCTCTTGTGAATTGAAATATAATAAATCTGAGGGTACGGAGAGCATTTTCATATGTTAATTTTGTTCTGTTTGTGCGGATTCTCAGGAGTGGCACAGGAAGGTTTTATGTTAGATTTATTTTCAGGTATCTGAGGAATCGCCATACTACCTTCCATATGGTTGTACTTGTTTTTATTCACACCACCAGTGGATGAGGGGACCTTTATTTTCTACGTTCTCACCAGTATTTATTGTGTTTTGATTTTTAGATTTTATACATTCTAACTGGGATGAAGTGAAAACTCATTCTGCTTTTTATTTGCATTTTCCTGATTGGTAATCGTCCTGAATATCTTTTATATGTCAATTGGTCTTATAAATTTCATCCTTTGAAAATTGCTTGTTTATGCCTTCTGTCTACTTCCTTTCTGGATTGTTTGTTTTGTTATTGTTGAGCTTCTTGGCCTCTTTGCAAATCCTGGATACTAATCCTTCACTAGTTCTATAATTTACAAATATTTCCTCAAATTTTTTTGGTTACTTCCTCACTTTGTTGATGGTTTCGGTTGCAATGCAGAAACTTCTTAGCCTTTTGTAATCCTGTTAACTTTTCTGTAATTTTGTGTGTTACTGTGGTCTTTTCCAAGAACCCTTTTCCTCCTTAGATGTCATGAAGGGTTTCCCCAAAGTATTCTTACAGTAATTTGGGGGTATCCAATCATAGAAATAGATCTTTGATCCATTCTGAGTTGATTTTTATATTAGCTGTGAAGTATGATTCTTGTTTCATATTTCTGCACACATAGGTCCAATTTTCTGGTATCATTTCTTGAAGAGATTGTCTTTCTCCCTGAATTGATTTCAAGATCCAAGTAAAACAAATTGATTTAACATTTTTAATTAACGTTACAGTCAAGAGTTTAATGATCCATTAGATACAGAAAGCAAGAAGTTAAAATAGAAAGACCCTAGCTCAGTGTAATATTAAATATTTGGAAGAGAGATAGAGTGAGAGATTGATTGTATTAGGTTAGTGAAACAGAAGTAGCCTTACGAAGGATGCAAAATGTAAGATGTCAAACATTAATAAAGTGTTCTCTCTTCAATCACTTTATATCAATATCTGCTTTCTTTCACATGCTGAAAGTAGCTCTGAGCATTTATGAAATAGTAGTCTAGTATAAACTCTGAGGACATATTCTATAAATGAGAATTTGATGGAAACTTTTAAAATGAAGAAATAAGAGGTGCAGACTTTCCTTAGACAAATATTTGGTAAGTAATATTCCTCATACTTCATTACGTATAAACACCTGACCCTTTTTTCCAAAAGATTTATTTGACTTTTGAGATAAAATTGAGAAGGACGTATGCCCATGTGGACGAGCAGTTAAAGTGGGAAGGGTCAAAGAATGGGAGAAAGTGGATGAGATCTTCCTTTCTAGTCTTCCTCTACCTGGGGGAAAGAGAGGGAGAGGGCCATTCCAGGCAGCCTAACCACACTAGTACCCAAGGATGTGGGACAGCTACTCAGTATCATTGCAAGATAGCCAAAGATGACATCCCTTTGTCAAGTATAAATGACACTAATAAAAAAACAGACTACTTAGAGAAAAGCATTAAAACCTGTTTGATCTCTGAATATATGGTCTGACAGTAGGAATTCAACATATTCTGTTGTTGCTCTAAAGGAAAATATGGCATCAGTATTATTAAATGACATAATATGATTTCAGTTATGAAATTTTGAGATATCTTATGAGTTGCTTAACTTCAACAAGCCTGCTTTTTCTAATTGCAATTATATTATTAAATCAGATGAAAGTATAAAATGCTTATCTAGTTTGATATCTTTGTACTCAACCAATGTTATGAAGGGAAATGATATGAATGCGTTAAAACATCTAAATTGGAATCTTAGTATGAATAGTAAGTTGCCAGATGGAATAAATCATACAAATTTCATAAACATTGGGAATAAGATACCTGGATTCTTGCAAGTTAAAAAAATGTTAGAGGTTAGAGGAACTGAATCCATTTTCATGTGGTTGCAACATCACAAGTATGTATGTGTGTTCTAAATGGATGTATAAAGAAAGATAATGAATACCAAATATAAATTTTCAATCATTCTTTGGAATTTCCACAACATGTGTTATGCACATTTTCACTTATATTACATGTCACAAATCCTTCTTTTTCAAACTATTTATATTACCATGTTGTAATTTTTAAAAAATATTTCTTTTCATTTCTTTGTAATGATGAAAGTAAGAGATACAAAGAGGCAGATTCAACTTAAATTTGCAGACTGCTATCCAAATGTCCCCACAGCTTTTGTAGGAGACCAACATTTTTCACTGGACTATATTCAATTCTCTTATCTAATATTTATTGACTATATATGTGTGGGCTCACTTCTGGGGGGCTCTACTCTGTTCCATTGCTCTAAGTAGATCAAAGACCTAAATCTGCAGTCACAGAATCAAACCAGTAGAGAAAAATAGAGGAATCACTCTGCAATGCAAAGGTATTGGTTAAGATTTCTTAGAAAAGTCACCAAAAGCATAGGCAGTCAAAGACAAAATAAACAAATTGGGATTACATCAAACTAAGAAGATTCTGTACAGCAAAGGAAATGGTCAACAAAGTGAAGAAGCAACCTACAGAGTGGGAGAAATTCTCTTTGCACGCTGTATAACCACCAGAGGACACATCCAGGACTTACAAAGAGTTTTAAAACCCAGTTACAGGAAAACAAAAACAAGCCTGTGAAGAAATGGACAAAGGAAATGAACAGATATTTTTCAAAACAAATTCAAGTGGCTAACAGACTTATGGAAAAAACTGTTCAAAATCACTACCAATCAGGATAATACAAATAAAAACCACATGGACGTTTCGCTACTGAACTCCAGTTGGGTTGCCCTACATTTAGAACTCTACTAACAGCACCTGCTGCAGAACTGAAACTTGATCTGTTGTATGATGCAGTTATCCCACTTCTGGGACTCTATCTAAAGGAAATGAACTCTGAATATGAGAAAGGGATCTGTAATCCTGTATTTACAGCATCATCATCTACAATAGAAAAGATATCAAAACAGTCTAGATGCCTATCAAAAGAGGAGTGGATAAAGAAGTTGTGATACAACTACTCCATGGAACACTGCTCATTCATTAAAAAGAATGAAATTCTACCATTTGCAAACAAATGGTTGCAACTAGAGACCATTATGTTCAGTGAAATAAGCCAAGCCCCAAAGGACAGATATCTTCTGTTCTCTCTGATACAAGGCAACTTCATGCAAAGTATATTTAATAACCTTTTCAGTAATGTTGAAAAACAGAGTCATACCCTTTTCCTGGTGTATTGTCCACGTGTCCACAACAATCATGGCTGAGACAAATGGGAGCTAGGAGCCTTTGAAGTCTATTTGAGACTTCCATGTGGGTAGCAGAGACAGATGTCATGTAGACATTACCTACTACCTATGATCTGCACATTTGTAGGAAATTAGAACAAGAACAGTCAGAACTCACACCCACACACTGATATGCATGCATCTTGTCTTGAACTGGAATGTTGTTCCTTAAAAAAAGTCCCATTCCTTTAATAAAGCATCATTTTAAGATTTATAAATACTCATTTCAGAAAAAGAGAACAAAAATCACTTCCCAGTGCATTCACCAGATGTTATTTTTCTGTAGTTTTCTTTTCCTCTAACAAAGTCTGGAATCAAACTATTTTGGAAAAAGAAAAATATCAGTTATTAAAGGATATGAGATTTTTATTTCAGACAGAAAATTATATAAATTTATTCTTTTCAAAACTGATGTTATTTTCATGTCTCTTATTTTTAAAGGATAAAATGTTTCTGGCTTGTTTAAATAGATTGAAAATGTCTCACCAGAAATATTCACACATACAGCTTTCAGAGAGGTAAATTGGACTACCTGGAGACAAGAGGGCTTTAAGTTTTATAAATTAATTTTTACTCTTTCAGCACAGCTATTTTTTTATTTCTCGAAGGCTTTCATTTCTGAATCAAATTTTCTGGTCTAATTATCCATGGACATGAGGGATAAATTGATAACTCCAGTAAACTTTTTAAACATTTTTATTTGCAAGTAATTTTCATAAACACATTTACCAATTAAATTTCAGAAGGATTTTATTGAAAGGGTGTTTGCTTTTTATATTTTTTAATCAGCTGATAGATTAAGGGGCAGTTTCAGAAATAAGTGAAAGTACACTGAGGCAGAAGTCATGGCATGTGATTAGTTTGCTAAGGAAGCCAGTGCCACCAGGAGAGCTGAAACAGCAGGTTCATCAACTGCCGTTACTTTTCTTGAAAATTGATGATGATCGTCACACTCCTGCCTCTTCTTAAATCTGCTCTCTCTGCTTCTTTTGTCACTAGTTTAGGATAAGTAATTCTAGGGAGATAGAGGAAGGCATCTGTGTCTGTGTAGTGCTTGAAGCCTGCTGCTGAAAACATGATACTGAAGAATATGACTCTGTCATTTTCTCTCTCGCTAACAACAGTGGTTAGTTTGCATTATACCATCTCAAAATACATTTCATCTTCAAATCAGGTCTGCTAGTGACAAATTAATTTCTCAATTACAGAGCTATTTATAGGAGAATAGATGTAAAATAATGACTCTTTTATTCTATGTAATTATTATAGATCATTAGAAGCTTTAGATACATAGTATTAATAGGATATTGTAGTTAAAACTGTAATAATTGTTCTATAATCAATAACATCCTCAGAAGAGAAAATGCTCTTTATCTTTTCTATCTATAAAATAGACTATATTCACTTTCTTCTTTATTATTTTTTCTAATAAAATATAATTTTGATTAATATTCAGGACAACTACAAAGATACAAATGGTTCTAAGATGTGTGGGGAAATTTAATAGAGTTAAAAATACTGTATTTTCCATGAACTTTTCGAAGCCTTGTAGTAGGTATAATACTCACTCTGTTTTTATTGCTATTTCCTTGGAAGATTAAATGTTTAACTTCTAGAGAAAATCTCTTTACCACTGGTTACCTCTAATCATTGGATCATGCTTGCTTCGTGAGATTATAGTGTATAGCGTGTACATTAACAAAAATTAAAAATATGAGATGACTTGGATATTTAAGTAATTAATATACATATTAATTAATTGATAGATAACATTTTATAATTAAGTAATGAAATGACTGGGAGATCAAGGGATGGGAAGGATATGGGATGATTTCAATAAGATTAAAAAGATCTTTCTGTTTTTCTATATCCAAAAGAAGTAGAAAGAGATTCATAAAGTAGTTGCGGAAGAAGAAATTTTCTCTAAATGTTTTAGAATAAGCATAGTGCTTTGGTTAGAAATAAGCTAGAATAATATCTGATACTATATGATCTGCCATTTCTTGGAAATTTTGAAATGAAGAAAAAAGCCAAGATCATGACTCTTCCACCATGGCTGGTGGGAGAAAAAAAGATAATCCATAGCATGGATGGACGAATGTATGGATTTTGAAGACAGAAGATTTAGATAACCACTTGACTTTATGTTATTTATTAAAAAGTGAGTGCATTCTATTTTTAGCCCTTTCCAGAAATGATGAAAAACTAGCTATGAAATCAAAAGCACAGGGTGTTGACAAAATTAATTTGCCTTAATGCTTATCAAAATGTCTACATATCATTTGTGACATTTAAATGAGCACTTTCGAGGGTTCTCATTTGATGCAGCAGTTTAGATACTGCTTGGCATGCCTGCATCTAGGTTGATATGTCTGAGCTTAAGTCCAATATTTTTTCCTGCCCCAGCTTCCTGCTATTGGCCCATGGTAGTCAGTAAGTGATGATTCAGGTATTTTCAACCCCCTCATTGGAAACCCAGATTGCATGCTCACTCCGAATTTCTTCCAGTTTTTGCCCTGTTAAGTGCATTTGGAAGTGAACTAGTTGGTGGAACATCCCTTTCTGGCTCTGGATGTATCTGTCTCGCTTTTCCTTTCAAATAAAATGAAAATAAATGAAATTTTAAAGAAGAATATAGCACCATTTAAAAATATTAGCACATCTAGAGGGTAAAGGAAACTTGAGGTACTCTTGGGGTGGAAATGACTGGCACTGAGATGGGATCTTCTAGGGAGGAAAGCAGCTATTGTAAGAATAGAAAAAGAAATGAACCACTGAAATATTGAGGATGGCTGAAGAAACTGAAATATTACATTAGAATGATCTATTTTCTATGTATGTATTTTTAACATATATATATATATATATCTTGATAATCTTTTAAAGATTTATTTTTTATTGGAAATTCAGATATGTACATAGGAGGAGAGACAGACAGGAAGATCTTCCATCCATTGATTCACTCCCGAACTGGCCACAACAGCTAGGGCTGAGCCAATCCGAAGCTAGGAGGGAGTAGCTTCTGCTGGGTCTCCCATGTGGGTGCAGGGTTCTGTCTTTGGGCCGTCCTCAACTGCTTTCCCAGGCCACAAGATGGCGCTGGATGAGAAGCGGGGCTACTGACATTAGGACTGGGATTCATATAGTATCTTGGTGCGTTCAAGGTGAGAATTTTAACCTCTAGGCTACACCACAGGGCCTGTTGTCTTGATAATTTTAAGCCATCATGATTGTTGATATTCATGTTGTGACTACCAATGCCTGATAATAAAATTTTATTTTCAGAAAGGTCTCACTGACAGCAAGATCAACCAACAGATATGTTTGTTTACCTTTTCTTTTCATTGGTTTCTGATTAGACTACATCCCACTGACATTTGGTTGAATCCAGAACTTAAAACCATTGAGATTGGTTCTCAAAAGTTTCATCATCTGACGTGTCTTATTGCTCCCTCAAAGAATATCGGTATTAACAGATTTTCCAGTGGACTAAGTGTCATTGAAATTCAGCTAGGAAAATCCCTAGGTTGTGTTCTAAATCTTCCAACTGTTATTAGCAAATCAGAGCGTTTCGTTTTATGTAACTGGTATGTCTTCGTGTTTTTCTTATATTCTGAGAAAAAAATAACCCAAACCAAAATTAATGGCCAAGTGTAAATGCTACATTTCCACTAATTTTGACATCAGATCTACATACAGAAAGTAGATTAAATCAGTGATTTCCAAAAATGGAAATAGCCAAGAAATCACGAGTCCAGTCATGATACAGAACTTAACTTCCCAGAAGTATCAGTCATGTGTCCTCCTGTACCAACCATTGATTTTTTTTTTCACTCATGGCAACATAGATTACTTTTGACAGACCCTAACTTAATTTAGAGGAATTATACCAAAAAATAATTGGTGTCTAATTTCTTTTACTTGAACTTATATCCATGAGATTTATCTAAACTTTATTTGCTGCAATCAAGTAAAAGCATCTCCATAGAAGATACATTCTACGATTTCCATTTAATGGAATAAATTGAAATTTCAGGAAATTTATTGAAATTGTGGACAGCAACAAACCTTGTTCATACAGAATGTTTTTACCTGATTATACATATGCAAATTATATTCCTTTTTAATCTTAATTGTATTCTTACAGTGTACTATGGTAGTAAATTTTCTTTTTGTCATCCTATAGCAAAATAAGTCAGAATTTCTTTTTCCTTTTCTTTAAACATTTATTTATTTACTGAAGTTAGTTTAATAATTTTATGGTAAAGTTCCAAAGACTCTGGGACTTCTTAACCATTTCACAAAGAATCCTTTGTAGAAGAGATATCAGCAGAAAGTTTTTTTTTTTTTTTCTTTCCTGATGAAGTTGAGAATTTTCAGTTTTTCCATTAAAGAAGGCATTTTATGGTTTCTGTTTGGCACCTCCAAATTGCCAGCATTGGTGCTGTAGTCCTTCAAGGCCATTATTTAGTAGTATAAAGGTGACTTTAATATAAGCATCATGAACCATGGCAGCTTTCTGATAACCTAGGTGGTGACTGATGAACAAGGGAGTGGCATTATGAGGTTTGGTTACACTGGACCAGGAAGAGCCATGTCCTGAACAAGATGAACAGTGATGATGTGATTTCTTCATAGCATACACAACTTATTCATTCCTCATTTGTACAGTTTTGTTTATTTAATGTTTTTAGATTGTGCTTAACCATGAGAAAGTTCAGCCGTGGAAAGTGAAGTTGTGAATAACGAAAGACTACTCTACAGCTTGGTTTTGACATCAACATACAGACTTCTGATATATGAAATTCCACATCTTAACTTTTTAATTATTCATTTTACAATTGAATGGTTTATATTTTGATATTATTACAGGAAATAACTCAGTGACATTCTTGCATGTCATTTTAGAAGCATATGTGTGCACATAGCATAGAAAGTGTTAGTAGGCCTTAGCAGTTTTCCAATGTAATTATACCAGTATTGACTTCCACTGAGGGAAATGAGAGGTTAGTTTCTTTCCATCTTCACCTATACTTTAGGAATCAGACACAGAAAAACAGATTATACATGTTTTCTCAATTATGTGGAGGAATATATAGCATGAAAACATTTGTTATTGTATGTATGTATTTTGAAGGCAATATATATATGTATATATGTTGCCTTCAAAAAATTATACTCCTTATATAATAGTATACTTTTCTTAACTCAATTTATAATCTTTGTTGTGAATTATATGTTATTTGATACTAGCACCTATACTTTTAGGAAAAATAGTATATATGTGTGTATGTATAGTATTTACATATGAGAGGGATATAGGAAATGTTTCAATTTATTAAATATAAAATATAAATTCAGAAATTATGTGAAGTATATTAGTAAACTTTGTATTGCTTTTTTTTAAAAGATTTATTTTATTTTTATTGCAAAGTCAGATATACAGAGAGGAGGAGAGACAGAGAGAAAGATATGGGAGCCCCTATCTAGTCCTTTCATGTTCCAAAATTGATACTTTAGTATTTGTGGAACTCAAAATACTTAACTGATACCTAATGTGACAATATGTGATTAGGATATTGTAAGAGTAAATTAATTAATTCATTTATCTGACACTATAAAAGGATAAAAATTGAGATATTTAACGTATATGGAATTCTGCAATTTGAAAGTAGAATGTTCAATTGCAAGTGATGTTAATATTAACTTTAACCTCCAAAATTCATACTGACCAGCTGATATTGACAGGAGGTGGATCTGATTCTTTTATGTCTCTTTCCATAAGATTCTTTTAAGAACAGTAAGAAATCATTAGTTCTTAGCACTAGTTCAACTCTGGCAGGATTTATTTTCTAAATCCCAGCTGAATATCCTGGCTCACAATTCAATTTCAGCATTACAGATAAGCTCCTGAGAGCTGAATTTTTAAGGAGGGAGGGCAACAATAGAAAAGATAGTTCTCTGTGACAGCTGCGGGGTTACTCTCGTAAGATTTCTTCAAGAAAGGACTTGACATTGATCTGCACTAGTGCAGCCACTGTGCCTTCAGAATGTTCCTCAGTTCAGAAGCTGAAATCACACATTTACAGAGGAAGCCCAGGACAGTGGCTGAACATGACAGGACACCCTCTCATTGGTCGTTTTTGCTTGGGAGCTCCCCATTGTGTTAGCTAACATTTGGGTAAATCCGCATTGCATCTAGTTCATGATCTAGGGATGTCTCCCCTATTCTTTGTCACAAGTGCTAGATCTTTAATATCTGAAGGCTTTCTCTGCCTAATAGTACCTCATCTTCCTCTTTTATTCTCCTCACATGGATGTCCAGTAAGTTATTTGCATTCCAGTTTATTCTCATTGTGTGCTCTGAGAGGACCCCGTTGACATATCTCCTCCACCCATTTGCTCCAAGAAGGGATTGATGCGCAGTGCTCATCTGCAGACTTGGCACAATGCTGTTTTGATCGCATCTATCGAGGTGCTCTCCAGCTCACTGATATTAGACCTACAAGTCATGGCTTTTCCTTAAACAACCAAGGTCGTTCTGGCTGCAGGGCTTTACGCTTCCCCACCTGCTTGGAATGTTCCTGTGCTGTTAGGTCAGGTTTATGTCGTCTGGTTTCTTCTCATTGTTCAGGTTCCTACTAAATGTCATCTTTTTTTAAGCTTTTCTTCCCCTGAATCATCTATTTGAAATGTATTTTATTACTGTCTCTTTACTGATTGAATGTCTATTTGTTATAGTATTATTAGTATTTGAAAACTTATTATCAGTGTGCATGTTTACTGTCTTTCCTCTTTACAAAGCAGGTCCTGAGGGCTTGATTTTTGCCCTTTTTGTCTTTGCTGCATCACATGGTGTTTGACAGAAACAATATCACTGCTTGTGTTTGTTAACTTACAGTTAAATGAATTATTTTTAGCCTTGGAATTTACTTTTAAATCATTTTGACTTGGAATATTAGCATATTTTCTTTTTAGAGAATTCTACCGTTAATGTGTAAGTAACGAATAGCTTGGCAAAAGTGAGCTATGAATATTGGATAAAATTAAATGAGTAATATGAAATCTCTTCCTTAGTAGGCCTTGAATAAATGTTTGTAGCTTATGCTCAAGTCAACTATTTATTTAATAAGACAATAAAGTGATGGAGATTGCCACACCTACCTCCATCATATGCACATGTCAATTCATGTTTAACAACTGGAGAAGTTAAGAAGGCAAGCTACTTATGTGTATAATCAATCAAAAAGTAATTGCATCTCAATTTGAATCTCTTAACATTCTTACTGAATCATACCGTGTGACTATAGATTCTATTTGCTCACAAACTGAAAAAGTAGATAATACAAGTAGCTGTGGGACTCTGCTAAACTCACCAGCTCATTTCACTTTGAATGTACAATAGTCATTAAACAAACAGAATAGACTTAAAATAATGATCTAAAAATCGAAGACACTGTATAACCTCTAACAAATCTCTTATGACACGGTCTGCCAAGAAGGTTTAAATATTCTTTTGTTTTGAATTTCTATGTCATAAAATTTTGAGAATTGCAGGTAATATTAGAGTGTGTATAAGCTTGGAAACTCTGGCTTTCTTGAGATTACTGAAGAAGAGCAATGGTGGCTTACTGAAACCCACTTACATTTATTTTCAGTCATGAGATCGGAGAAGGAAATTCTAGAGAACAAATGATTTGTGTCTTCATGCAACTTAAACTTTATTCTTTTCCCTTCTTTACTCTGCACCACTACTCAAACATTCACATATTATTACCCGGTAATATGTGAGCAATTGTGTGATGATGTAGTTTTCCCTTTTTTTCCCCCTGGCAGTGTTTCAGATGAATTGTAAATGATCGATTCCTGTTGACGTGAATAGATGGCCTAGTTTTGCTGTAATATTCAGGGTTTTTTTCTTCTCAGTTAATTCCTAGCGTCCTAGTGATTTATCTACCTTTGCTAAATTTGGTGTTCATGTTTTTTCTAGCGGTGGCATAGAATTTTAATTAGCTGTTGATGAAATGTATAAAGGTTATTTTCCAAAATAGGAATAGAGAAAAATCACAATTGTTTTCTATCTCCATATTTCAGAATATCTGTATGCTAGTAGAAGCTAAAAGGCATTAACACTTCATGCATATTAAACAAAAGACCTGTGGAATTTAAAGTATGACAGTTTGTTGGATAGATCATGAGAAATTGTAATTTCCATTTGGCTTCTAATACGATGTGTTGAGGAAAAACTGAATGACTATCACAATTTTTATCAGTTCACCTCAAAAACAATTTAAACACAGAACATTTGCCAAGAACTGTACAAGAAAACTCTTGTATATTCTTTATAGTTTTATTCATCTTGAATATTCCAATTAGTTTTATTATTCTTTCTGTGAAACAGTGTAGTAATTTCATAATCAAGTAATAGTTTAGCATACATTTTCTAAGCTAAATATCACTTTGCTTGCTTATGCGCAATACAGTTGTGAAATTCAAGAAGTTTAATATCAATATATTTTATTTTCTCTTCTTCAGTGAAGGTTACAGTTGCTTCATGTGTCCCAGTGATATTCTTTATAATTACTTATGTTCTACTACATGACCCACTCTAAAATTGCAAATTGTATTTAGCTTTTATGTCTGTGTATTTTTCTTTAACCTGCCACTGTGTCTAATATTTTCTGTGTCTTCTATACCATTGCTATTTTTAAGGAATACAACCTGTTTTTTTAAATAGATTATCTCCTAACTGGAATATTTTTAACATTTCTCTTTAAAGAGTTTTAAGTTATACATTTTGGATTGGAGCTTTGCATAATCATACTGTATCTTCAGATTGGTACATCTAGTAACACGATTTCTACTTATCTCTCAGTATTGATGTCACTGATGTCAGTTGATGTTACAACAAACAATATGACTGCTGAACTAGAAGTTTTAAAAAAGATAAGACATTTAATATATGGCCATTGCATTGGATCAGGAGTGTGAGATAAGTCGACTGGGTCCTAAACTTCAGAATCTGACATAGTAATCCAGATGATAGTCAAGGGTGACCTGTCATTCCAAGGCTTGACTCAAAAATTCTGTTTTAATGTATATTTGATTGTTGGACTCGGAGGAGATGGTGTTTCAGCCGCCACCTCCCCTAAAACCCTGGGAGACCTGCCAGATTCCCAGGGGCTGGCCCCACATTCCAATCTGCTGATTTGAGTCCTATGTTATTGCTAAGACCTGGACAGCCAACACTTATCAGATTGCCAACACTTATCAGATTGCCAACACTTATCAGATTGCCCCCACCTATTCTTCCAAGTCCTTCCCAGCAGAGAGGAGGCAGCAACATTAACACTTTCAGACCCGCTTACAGCTCATTTTCTTCTGCCAATGGTGCTTATGGGAATACATTTCATGGAAGCTATAGTCCTTATAGTTATGGATATGATAGATTGGGATATAACTGTCTCCATGTGGATGATCTTCCAACCAGTAGATTTGTTCAGCAAGCTGAAGAAAGCAGCAGAGGTGCATTTCAGTCAATTGAAAGCATAGTGCATGCGTTTGTCTCTGTCCATAGGATGATGGACACTATCATTTCAACTGTGTATAGCAGTTTTAGGGCCATACTGGATGTAGCAAATTACTTTTCCCTATCAAAAATACACTTTACAAAAGTGTTCTCAGCTTTTGTTTTAGTTAGAACTATATGATATCTTTACAGATAGTTACAGCATATGAAAGGTTTAAGAAGAGGCTCTGAGAATTGAGGACCTCTGGGCAGAAGTGGAGGAACTGTGGTTTGCCTTGGTGCTGAGGACCAAGCAGCTAACTCAGCAAAATCTTCCTGTTGTGCTTGGTGGTCCTTACCTCATCTGGAAACTTCTTTCTATTCACAGTGATGAAGTAATGGGTAAAATCAACTGCGCAAGCGGTGAGGATGACCACATAGTTGCTAGAGCCGAATATGATTTTGCTGATTATTGAAAGAAGAAATTTCTTTCCGTGCTGGTGATATGCTGAGTTTATCTCTTAAAGAATAGCAGCCCAGAATACATGTTTGGTTCTGGTTAGTCTTAATGGTCGTACAACAGGACTTGTACCTGTAAATTATGTCAAAATTCTTGGTTAAAGAAGAGATAAAAAACAGCACAATCGAGTAAATTTTCCAAGCAGCAACAATCTTTTACCAAGCCCACACTAACAGAAGGAGCAACAAGCATTGCTTCTTTGGATGAACAGGAAGCATCCTTTGAATCTGTTTTTGTTGAAACAAAGAAGGCTTCAGTGGCACCAGATTCCACAGGGAAAAGTGGAAATAAACCAGAACTTTAATATCTTTCATGACTATGAAGTTAGACAGTGTAATACTTTAAATTTTTTTCTGACAAAGCCACAATCTAACAAAAATGTATCATTGGCAATTTCAGGTGTTTTGCTGCTAGAAATTGTTTTATGCTAGTATGTTGCTTTAGTGACCTGGTTATATGTGTTGCAAGTTATTTGACCATGAGGACATCTAGATTTTAAGATTATGAAGTTTGCTATAGTTTTCATCTTTTAAATCCCTGGGTTTATTGGAAGAGTAAAATTGATGAACTATGGGATGTATGGCTTGCAACAGTAAGGATCATTAATGTTTATTAAAGTTGAAATTAATTTATTTTGAATTCTCAGAAATTGAGTGATAAATACAAGAGCAAGAAAAAGGATACTTTTTTAAAACAACTTTAAGTAAACTGAAAAATAAAAATGTTCTGATCCATAAAAAATAATAAAATGTATTTGATTATTAGTATAATTTGTTCTTACACAAGCCACTGGATTAAAGGTCTCTGTTTATTATATACTAAAGATTTTTGGGTGGACCTCTTAGTAGATCCACACTTGTAAGTAAGTTGCTTATATGATGGCAGATTATTTTGAAAACCAATAATGGAGAATGTCTAATATAATATAATATAATATAATATAATATTATTATATAATGTCATCCCATAGCTTTTGTAATATTTAAATCATTCTGTTGGTGGAATAAATTTATTTACCCCTTGTTAGCTTATTTTTCTGTTTTCAAGCAGTCAACATAGGCACAGATTTCATTTTATATGATGGGATTTTGTTTATGATGTTATCAGGCTAAATTTTATGTTTAATTATTATTAAAGTCAGTTTTACACAGAATAAAATGCACTCACTTAAGTACACCCATTAATTGGTGAGTTTTGCAAGCTGCATAAAAATTAAAATATGAAACTTTTAGCATGCTAAGAGTTTACTCTTTTATAATTTTGTCTTAAATATGAAGGATCATTCTCTTTGAATCATTACTAATGTTTCATATTTCAGAAATTCCATATATTATGAAGTCACCAGTACTTCCTCTTTTGTCTCTGGCTTCTTTTGCTAAACCAAATCCATTTATATTATTTATATTTTATATCACACTTATTTTTTCCTGATAAACAAAGTATATTTAAATAATAATGGCTTCCTATTAATAAACCTCTGAATGTAAGTTTGAATGCCAGAATTTCTGCTTCATCTGTGTCCTGAAATAAAATGAGAAGCACTAATTTTTATGGGTGGAAGTATTTTGGTAAAAGATAATAGAATCCAAGGCAAGACAAAGCTATACCTGAAAGGACGTGCTTTAGAGGGGCTATAATTACATTAAACCTGGGAAAATCAAGCGAGTAGAGGACCTCGAAGGGAAGGCAGAAACTGAAGACTAGTTACTTCTGACTTTATATTGTCATGAAGGCTTAATGTCAATGTTTAGCAGATGTAATTTTTGTCTTATATTGTTTTCTGCTTGAACCTAATGGTTTAGTTAAAGGATTTCATGAGTTTCTAGAATTTTATTTATTATGTTCATGAATATAATAGTTCAAGACCTAGTACAAACCATATTTTTAAAATCTATGCATGAAACTTGGAGCAGTATTATTTGAATTCTCTTTGCATTACTTAATATAAATTATACTTAATTTTAAGATGTAGGATAGCTTTGACAGTTCAGTTTTAACGCTGTATTATGCCCATCTCTCACAGTAAACAATAAAAAGCAATTAGATATACAATATGATTGTGGAATTTAAGTTTGCAATCAACTTTATAATTAAAGAATATAGACATTTAAGAGGAACGTCTATGGAATTAAAGCTGTGAAAAATGTAATTTAATAGACTAACCATTTCTCACATTAACAATTCTAGTGAGTTTTTAAGTAATCTTGTCTGTGTTTCTACACATAACCATTTTGATCATTCTAATTAAGTGTAATTAAACTCAATAAAGTGCATAGTTAGACACCATCTGCCAATTCCTGATACTGATTCACATTTTATTAACATTTGTGGAATAAATTCAAGAGCCAGCGGTATTAGAAATAGTATGTAAGTCCAGAAAACTAGGGTCATATCCAAGCATTGTCTATAATCTTTTCCATATTATTTGAAAATACTGTTAACGTGAGTTTCATACTATATTGAGACTCAAAATTAAAGCGGCAATTTTGATACTTGGGTAATTTCAATACATTTTTTTGACCATGCATGTGATTTGCTCAACAGATTTGTACTAAAGGTTTCATGCATTGACCTTATATTTATGCTTTAAGATTAGAATATATACTGTAGCTGAAATGTGTCACCAAAAAAAAAAATCATATGTGTAAGCCTTAGCTCCAAGAACTCAGTTTGTAAAATAGTCATTAAGGTAATCGATACTTGGAGATCATCTTTAAAAGAGGTCATTGAGTTTAAGAGATCACTAACTTGGGGCCATAATACAGTCTGGTCAGTGGCCTTAGAAGGGGTAGAGACAGTCAGGCCTCACATGTACAGCTGGATGGTTATCATGTGAAGAAACAACAAGTATGTGTTCATATGTAAGCCAAGGTGACAAGTGTCAGAAGAACAAACCATAGTGACATCTTCGAATTACGAGGCTTAATAATCTATTGATTCTTGTTGTAACAGACTTATAAAATTCATACAATACCCTGTGTTTCTTGCATTGGTTTTCATAGAATGAAACATCATTGGGTAAAACAAGCAGTAAAGAATAGATACAAAATTCTAAGGTGGTAATGCTTGTTAATGTTTCTCATATACATGTCATCCCTGCTGATAAAGCTGAAGAGTGCTCTTTGTCTCTTGATTCTTCTTTGGTTAAACTTTATCTGAAAAAAAATCTATAATAAAGACTCAAAAAGAGTTATGCAGAAGGAAAAAATATATGAATTGTTATAACAGGAAAACTCAAGTTGAACATTGACCTGAAATAAAGTTCACACAGCACTTGGAAAAGAACTAATGGGAAGAAACATGATAAAAACCGAGCACAAAACCTGTCTTGTTCTTCTGTTGCCCATCTCCTGTGGAGAATGATGGGTCTGCAATATACTATGAAGAATAAAGGTCAGTTCCTTGTTTTTTTTCCTTGGAAAAGTCCTTGTTATCTGCGCTGCCTTTGCAGCCTCTGCTTCCCCTGTGGTTCCAGTGCCCATTTTTTCTTAAATCATCTTTGACTATCTCAAAATCCACTAGACTTCAACTTCTAGCAGGCTAAAATTACAACCATGTAAAATCAATTGTTTTTCTTCTTTTTCTGCTTTTGAACAAAAAAAATATGTAGACCCTAAGACTATTCCATCAGTCATTTTCTATATTAAAATAATATGTTTAGTTACTAAAAATATTTTTTATTTTTTTCAGATTATTTTTGTTTATAAAACAAAAAGGCATCTATGCAAAGATTTCTCACCTTCCCAACCTTCAACTTCCCATTATAAATATATTCTTATGCTTATCACCATTATTAATATATTACTATACTTCTCAAAATCAATAAGCCATGTCTACCTTTACCTGTTTTTTTTTTTAATTCAAACTCTTGATAAAGCAACCCATTTTGATTCGGACAAAACTTCCATTTTGCTTTTGTTTATTTTAAATTTTTCACAAAATTGCAGGCTTTATATATAATTTGATGCTGTGTTTTCTGAAACCCAAAACTTCATGTTATTGGCGTGACGTGGTTCTATATTTAATTTACATAAACATCACCCTAATTTAGGTTTTCTTTAGACACTGAAAAAGCTCAAATTTAGTAATGTCACAAGGAGCAAAGTCTTATTTGCCACAGGTCATCTCACACACACACCACACACACACACACAGTACGGTCCCATAGAGTCCCCTTATTGATTTTATTATAAGGCATTAGCTCTCCAGTTGCCATTATGAAGAGCATCTTCTGTCCATGCTATTTTGCTTTAGATCTCATACATTATTTTTACCATGGTTATGGATAAAACTTTGAGTCTCTGTTTTGTTAATCGTGTCTCCTGAATGTTGTATGCTTTTTTCCTTCTAGGCGTCTAATTAATATCTTCAAAATTACCTTAGAAGGGTTTTGTTGACATGGTTTGAATAAATTTTGTTTTTAAGAATATGAGAGCAGTGTTAATGCTAATGAAGATTAAAATTTTGAAGAGCTCATAGAAATAATAGTCCTGTGGGTCAACTTGGGCTGGGCTTCCTCATCTTTATGGTTCCCTTCTGATGATTTTGAAGCACGTCAAATGGGCTCAGCTGAAACTAATATTTCTTGTAATTCTCAACCTCTGTTTGATTTTAGATTATCATTAGCAAAATAAATCTAAAAACAAAATTAATAATCCAAATAAAGAAGGCAGAGAAAAAATTTAAAAACTTGAGATTTGAAATTTATATAAATGAAACAAGAGGTATTAAACTTAAAAGATGTTATTAGAGGCAGCAAGATGGGCCAGCAGTTTCCAGTGTGTTTTTCTAACCTTATATAGAGTTGTTGTTACTAATTTTTGGCCATTATGGTTAATAGTAATCCAAACACATATCTAAATATATGACTGTGACATTACAGAAGTTTTCACTGGAAGAGACATCAATTGCCCATGGAATTGTATGCCCATAGAATTGCTACAATAGTGAAAAAACTGACATAATGAGAATAACTTATGGAATGGGTTAATTCTGATTACTCTGAGTAACTTTAGCTTAACTAAGGAAGCCCAATGCTTCTATAACTGCTAAAATAAATGATTCTTTATCAAAATAAATGCAGTTTTAAATCATAAAATTCTGTAGGTCATTGAATTGTGCCACAGACTTTATTTACAGTCTTTCAGAATTTAATGTTAAAATTGAAGTGTTTATTGGAAGGGAACCCATAGAAGCTATTACAGAGTCAACTGAACAACTAAAGCGGGGTGACGAATTTGAATGTTGTATTGATCTCCCTTTTTCCTTTTCAGTACAAGTATCTGTATATCTGTTAAGGTTAATCTCATTGAATGAAAACATGCAATCACCATTGCTAAATTAAACTTTCAATGTGGGCAGACTGCCAGTTTTCCTAAGCAGCAGTTCCCACATCAGTCCTCATTGACACAGAGATGTGAGTTAAGCAGTGGGTCACACAGATAGCACAACAATATTGGAAGGATATCTATACATACTAGAACTATGGGTTGCATAAGAAATATCCAATTAGATAAAATACTTTCCTCCTCTTCCTCCCCCCTTGCCTTTCCTTCCTTCCCTTTTCCCCCCTTTCCCTTTCCTCCCCTCCCCTCCACTCACTTCTTCCCTTCCCTTCCATTCCTTCATTTGCCTCCTCTTCTCTTTCATCTGCAAAGGGAATTGAAGTAATAATTTTAAAATTAAGTTTTGAAATATACAGAATATTCATGCATTGCAATTTGAGAACATATTGTATACAAGAATGAAACATTTTCACACAGATATCTCAAAATAAGAAATAACTTGAGGCAAATAAAATCTATGACTCTGAATAAAATATTATCTTGGGGTTAATATCTGAAGAGTGTGGCTATAATTTTCTTTTGCAAAACCTCAGAAAGATTTAGAATATAGTGTCATAAATCCTTTCAGCTTCATAAAAATATTTCTACAAACTTCATGCTTTTAGAGCTTCTCTTCTGAATGGAAAGACTGCTAAAATTCTTTAAAGTTATATCACGTAGCATTTTGAGTCTCAGCATATTGTACATAGAAAAGGCTTTGTCAAAAACGTTTCTGGATGTTAATACTACCTAAGGGAATGAATTATATTTTGATACACAGAAAACCTATGAAAGTTCCAAAAAGGGAAATAGCTTGAAATCGATGTATAATGTAAATCAAAATATAAATATCTTTCGGGCCCGGCGGCGTGGCCTAGTGGCTAAAGTCCTCACCTTGAAAGCCCCGGGATCCCATATGGGCGCCGGTTCTGGTCCCGGCAGCTCCACTTCCCATCCAGCTCCCTGCTTGTGGCCTGGGAAAGCAGTTCAGGACGGCCCAATGCATTGGGACCCTGCACCCGCGTGGGAGACCCGGAAGAGGTTCCTGGTTCCCGGCTTCATTTTGGCTCAGCACCGGCCCGTTGCGGCTCACTTGGGGAGTGAATCATCGGATGGAAGATCTTCCTCTCTGTCTCTCCTCCTCTCTGTATATCTGGCTTTCCAATAACAATAAAATCTTTTAAAAATATTTTATATATATAAATATCTTTCATCTTATTTTCTACAGGTTGGAACCAGTTTTGAAAAGTTAATTATCTTAATTAAAGGGCCACTCATTAATGGAATATGTCACAATTAAGAATTAAATGTGCGAAGCATACTCCATGAATTGCAATGTTTGGCCAGAGCAGGAATGTAACCAATGGAGCAGGGATAATTGTCAAACTGGTTGTATTTTGGCAGTGCCATTTTGACAGTCCATTCTTCTCTTGTTTATTATTTAGTCAATTATGCTTTACTTGTTTCACAGTTTTATGTTGTATATATGGAAGATAAATTGTAATTATAGATTCTGATATGATTAAGGTTTAAATATACCTTAACAGTGCCATCAACATCTAGACCTTATTTGAATTAAGATATACAATTTCATCCATAGAAAAAAAATCATTCCAGCCCTGATAGAAAATGGCATAGTTTTTCTAAAATACTGAATATTAAACTACAGTTGGATGCAGAAATCATTTCAGTGTTCTTGAACATTATAAAAATAATGGTCACCATTTGGTTTGTATTGTTGGAGGTTTGGTCCAAGTATGAAAAGGATCACTTAGTGGATTCGGCTTGGAAATCTAGTAAACAACATGTTGACTATAGGTGATAATGTGTTTTAATTCAAAGCAACTAAGAGGATTGATTATCTCACCACAAAAATTGATAAATAACTGAGGCAATAAATATTAGTTAATCATTATACATTACACATTGTATGCATATTACCAAATCATCTTATTCTACTAATGATGCATGCAAGGGAGATTTGTCAATTTACAATAACATGCAACTTTGGTTTTCTATGTGGTTGCTATATTAAATACCCTTTCTTTCTCCATATTAGGAATGTTTTTCAATATTATTTCACTGAATAGGCCTTCTAATCTGCTTTCTTATTGTATGCCTTCAGTAAGTACTAAGACATGGATGTTAAGTCATTGGGTGAGGTCTTGTATCCCAGTAATCATGGACAGTTTTTGGTTTTTTGATTTGCTTCTTGATTTTTGTCTGAGATTATCCAAAACATTATGTTCTGTCTCAGAGATTTTTCTTTTGAATCAACACATCTGCTTTTAAAGCTTTACACTGGGCCAAGTGTTGTAGCTTAATGGCGGAAGTCCTCACCTTGCACACCCAGGATCCCCACATGGATACTGCTCCATTTCCTGGCTGCTCCACTTCTCTTCCTGCTCCCTGCTTGTGGCCTAGGAAAGTAGTTGAGGATGGCCCAAAGCTTTGGGACCCTGTACCTGCGTGGGAGACTTGGAAGAAACTCCTTGCTCCTGGCTTTGGATTGGCTCAGCTCTGGCCATTGCAGCCACTTGCGAAGTGAATAAATGAATGGAGGATCTTTCTCTCTGTCTCTCTTTCACTCTGTAAATCTGACTTTCCAATAAAAATGAATGAATAAGTAATAGCTTTGCACTGTATTTTTATTTGGCATATTGAATTCTCATCTCTTAAATTTGCTTGATTTCTCTTTTTCTCAGTCTTGTGGGAGAAGTCATCCCTGTCACAGACGGATTTTTTGCCTCCTGTTTTTCAGCAATCCTCTAATCATTTTTAAAGTCATTTTACACATTTCATTATTCTCTTTTAGCTTCCCATTCTAATATTGAAGTTATTTGGCTCATTTGAAGGCATTATGGTGTCTCACTTGTTCTTATTTCTCATGCTTCTCAATTTATTTCTAGGCATTTCTGGGTAGCTCTTGTGTGTTTTTTCTTTTCCGTCTAATCATCTTTAATGTTTGAACAATGCGTTTGTGACATCATGGAGGGACTGATCGCTCCACTTCAGGGGACATCCATAAATGCGTGACAGGTGTGAGTAGGTGCTCTGCTCAATGCTCAAGTGTACAGTGGGAGTCCTGGGTGACACCCAGTTAGGTTTGCTGGATATCCTCTTTTGTCAGCACGGGAGAGGCAATGATCACAAGTTAGTGGGATTGCTGCCTCACCTCCTCTTTTTCAAGGTGATCAATGCCCAGTGTAATCCCTCAGTGGCTACAACCCCCACCACTTCAGCACACGGAGCACACAAAATATCATTGCAGTTTTTGTTTGTGTCCAGAGACTTAGCTATGCACTATCATCCAAAGAATTCTCAGTCTACTTGCATCCATTATGTTGAAAATGGTAGAATTTAATTTTGTTTTGTAGCTGAATAATGTTTCATTGCTTATATATGTATTACATTTTATCTATTTAATCTGATGGTGGACACCTTGATTGATTCCAAATTTTGGCTACTGTGAACAGTGCTGTTGTAAATATACTGATTTAGAAATCACTTTGATCAGAGAATGGCAAAGAATGATGGTTAGGCTCAGATGTCCTGAAGCCCAGTTGCCTGGGTTCAAATCCTGGCTCTGCCACCTGCTTACTGTGTGCTCTTAACAAAGAAATCACTTTGATCTAATGTGTCCATGGTTTGTGATACATACTCCAAAGAGATTCAACCAATAAGGATTTTCTCAAGGGCATATCATACTCAAAATTGTCAAAAGTTAAGAGCAATCTTAGAATCTTAAAGATAGTAAGTTACATATAAAGGGAAAATACAAATGAAGCAGAAGGTTACATATAAAGGAAAATACTAAGTTAAACATAAAGGAACACTTATCAGATAACATCCGACATATGAAGCAGTAAGTTACATATGAAGAAAAACCAATTGGATATCATCAGAGTTATCAGAATCCTACAAGCCAAGAGAGGAATGATATAATCAAAGCCTGAAAAGGGAGAACATTCAGGGAAGCGTATTATATAGAATAAAGTGATGCTTTGAAAATGAAGGGTAAAAAGTGTATTTTTCAAAGTTGTAATAACTGAAAGATTCACCCCCACTACACCAGCTTTTCACGAAATTCTAAGTGGTATCCTGTATCAGAAGTAAGCATGAAAACATGTGACAACAAGAAGCTCAGTAATAGAGCAGGTAGAATCAGCATAAAATAAACGAAAGCACAGGTCTTAATTTTTACTTATCAACTAACCAAAAATATGAGTTGATCAGATTATCCAGGATTAAGAAACCATGACCCATGATACACTGCCAATCAGACACACACAGACCAAGCATAAGTAAGAGATATAAAGCAAAAGAAAAACAAACAAGCAGGAAGAGTTACTCTGATATAAATTAAAACAGACTTTAGATCAAAACCTGCCAAAAGAGATTCAGAAGCACATTGTATTTTTATAAAAGGTCCAAATCAACAATAAAATATAAAAATCATAAACACTAATGCATCCGACACAAGACCACCCATATACATATGTCAAATAGTATCAGAGATAAAGGAAGATAGAATCCAGTGCAATAATGGTGGATGACTTCAACATCCCACGCTCAGCAATGAAGCAGCCATGCATGCAAAAATTCAATAAAGACACATCAGAATTAAATACGCTACCGAGCAAACGTACCTAACAGTAATTTATAGGACATTTCACTTAACAGCTACATAAAACACATTATCATGGGCACATGGAGTATTTGCTAGATAGATGAAGAATTTATGAAGACCTATTGCATATGATTAGAAAATATGTGACATTTAGAGGAAAATGTATTCTTTTATAATTTATCATTGTAATGCTATCCTTTATAAATAAGTACGCAGAAGTATCAGAAGTGTGAATCAGTTAAGGTTACACAGCTAGCATGAACTGAATCCAAAATATTAATTTCAGCAGTCTGAAAAGAAGAACCCACTTTAGCCTCTCTTTGAGTGGCATAGGATAAGAGAATGCTTTATAAGGGCAATTGTTCCATAAATACAAATCTAAAATATTTCAAACACAAGTTGATTTTTCATTATGCTGTAATAATGAAACAGAATTTGTGATGAGAGTTAAGTTACTTAATCCCCTGTAAGTTTCATTTAAAATCTCTAGATGATATAACATGAGTATGGACAGACTGAATTATGCTTTAATTTTTTTTTCTTGCTAGATATAATTTATTCCATTGAGATGAGATGTAGTGTCACCCCATATATTTTGTACAGGAGCGCAAAATATCAATTACTGAAAAGTAAACCACCTGGTATCTTGCCTTAGGACATAACTTTAACAATAATAGCAGTTGCCATGTATAGAGAACTCATGATACATTGTGTAATTTACATACTGTTCAAATTATATGACCCTGTTTCCTCAAATAAAAATTGTTGAAATCTGAGTTTCTTTAGCCCCGGTGTTGCCACCTACTGTCCCTTAGTATGCTCTCTTTGGTTTCTGACTCTCATTTGGCCTTTGTTAATTTTTAATTTTTAAAAAGATTTATTTATTTTTATTGGGAAGTCAAGTTTACAGAAATAAGGAGGGACAGAGAGGAAGATCTTTCATCCACTGGTCCACTCCCCAAGTGGCTGCAACTGCCAGAGCTTCACGGATCTGAAGCCATGAGCAGCTTCTGGGTCTCCCACGCAGGTGCAGGGTCCCATGTCTTTGGGCCGTCCTCGACTGCTTTCCCAGGCCACAAGCAGGGAGCTGAATGGGAAGTGGAGCTGCCGGGATTAGAACCAGTGCCCATATGGGATCCCGGGGCTTTCAAGGCGAGGACTTTAGCCACTAGGCTACCATGCCGGGCCCACAGCCTTGTTAGTAACGCTTAATATAATTACCTTCAAAACCCACAGTGATAGATTTAGAACTGAGTCTCTGGTTTCATTATCATCAACTCTAATGAGCTCCTTTTTTTTTGAGCTTCACCTATAGTCTCAAGTAAAAAAGAGACAGGTTCTAGGATTTTATTATTTTAACCATGAAGACCTTCTTACCCCTTCATTCTACATCTTCTGTCCTTTCCTTCTCAGGGTGATATTACACTGAACCAACACCTATTGCAATAACCCTTTCTATGTGATTGTGCTCATTATGTTATTTATTTTATATCATTTTGTGATTCATTTTATTGAAATCTATAACTCCTTCCTGTGGCACTTATTTAAGTACCTGTATGAACTGATCCATAGAGAAAAAAATAATTCAGAGCTATGGATACATAGTTATTTGTAGAGGATTACAATTATGTGGGCGTTCTGGAAGCTAGTTAGATTGTGCCTATGGAACTATTCTTGTGCAAGTGTAAATAAACGTTGACATAACAGCAGTTTAAGTAGTTTAGTCCCAACTGAGGGAGTCTGTCATTCTTCCTCTTTGCCTAAGATGTGAATTGAGAAAATGAGCCTTAGATTTTATCTTTTATTTGCTATCCCTGCTATCAGCACCAGTCACTACACATATAGATGTTACTGAAGTTTCAAATTACTCATGTTGTATTTCTGTTAGTGATGGTGCCATCTCTTCTGGTTTCAAATCCAGATCAGCTGCAGACAATTCATTTAAACTGTATTTGTTCCCAAACTTAGGCATTTGGACCTCAGAAATTAACTGGAAGATCCTAACAAGTTTGATCCCTATTCATACCCTTATGAGTTTTTGTATATCCAGAACATCTTATCATCCTGGCTCAATAATAACCTAACATCAATATAAATTTCAAGAATGTATGAAGCCTCTTCTCTTAAAAGAAGTAAAAGTAGCAAAAATTGAAATAGCTGTTTGTTTAATGTCCCTGTTTTTATCTGTCCATTTTCGTGTTCTGTTTCCTTTATTTGAATGGGTGTTTATATGTTTGTTATAGTACCTTCTACATTGTAATTTGTATAACCTTGATCTTTCAGCTAAGTATTATTTTTTTTAAAGATAGGAAATATCATTTTATGTTTAGAACTGTCTTAAACCCTTGAAATTACTAGACATTAAATATTAACTAAAAGGTTACATTTGTAAGGGAGTTTCTGGAACATCCAGAAAATTGGTATTGCTAAAATTTACTAATTCTTTTTCCTATCACCATTCACAAATTATGTGCATCATTTATATATTCTAGTTATTTTGTAGAAAAATTAACTGAGGTAAGAAAAGCATGAATAATTTAGTTTTAATTATTCTAATGTGTTCTGCCTTCTCAAGAAAAAGCAGTAGAATGCAGTAGAAATAAAGCAAACCTCATTGGGAATTTTGCATCAATTCTGTCTTTTGTGTAAGATTATTAACGTGACTGTTTTATGGAGTTTATCCGCAAATAAATCTAGTCATAGTAAGAATAATAATTTAAACACAAAGTTTCAGACCTTTTGTTCTAATTGTAAAAGTGTAATGAAAGTAATAAATCAGTTGCTTGCTAGCAATAAGGTACCATTATTTCCCTTGTTAGCACTTTTCAACTCTATGCCTCTTGCTTATACCAGTAACATCCACTTTTATTTTTTTTAAAGATTTATTTATTTTATTACAAAGTCAGATATACAGAGAGGAGGAGAGACAGAGAGGAAGATCTTCCGTCTGATGCTTCACTCCCCAAGTGAGCCGCAACGGGCCGGTGCTGAGCCAGAATGAAGCCGGGAACCAGGAACCTCTTACAGGTCTCCCACGCGGGTGCAGGGTCCCAGTGCATTGGGCCGTCCTCGACTGCTTTCCCAGGCCACAAGCAGGGAGCTGGATGGGAAGTGGAGCTGCCAGGACCAGAACCGGCGCCCATATGGGATCCCGGGGCTTTCAAGGCGAGGACTTTAGCCACTAGGCCACGCCGCAGGGCCCAACATCCACTTTTAAAGCTTATAGAACTTTTATTTCAGCAGTATCTCCATTTAAAAAATGTGTTTGGGGAAGTAGAAATATACCCAACAGCTTAAAGACCGCAGTTCTTAAAGAAAAGAGAAAGCTTGCTTTTACCATCAATTCTTCTGTGGTTTATTCTTGGAGATATCAATATAATTTTAAGCTAAATATATGTATAGATATATAGATAGATAACATTAAATATTATACCAGCTGTTTTGCTAAATTCTCTGTATTAAAGTTCAGTTAGTTTCCCTTTTATTCTAAACAAATTATTACATTAAGTCAGTAAAGCTGTGAGGCATGTGTAAACTGTATTAAGGAATAAAATAAAGGCACGGAGGCACACATTAACACAACAGTTAAGATGCTGCTTGAGAATTCCATATCCCATACTGGAGTGCCTGAATTAGAATCTGCCCTGTGTTCCTGATCCGTCTTCCTGTTCATGTGTACCTTGGAAAGCCACAGATGATGGTCCATTTATTTGGTCCATTTATTTTACCCACATGGTAGAACTTGCCTAAGTTCTAAGCTCCTGGCTTCGCCCCGGCCGTGTGCAGCTGGAGAGCAAACTTACAGATGTGAGATCTCTGTCTTGCACTCTCTCTTCTGAGTCTTTCTGCTTTGCAAATAAATAAGAAATAACTTTAAAATTTAAAAAAAACAAAAGCGTTTTTATTCTGTGTGGAAATGGAAATTTGGAAAGACACAAAGTGAGGAAAATATTGTAATTCTTTTTCAGAATATGAAAAAATAGACAAAAGAGAAAACTGGCATGCAATTCTACAAGTGGGTGAAAGGCTTGAATAGAAGACAGTATGCAAATGAACACAGAGCAAAACATTAAACGTTTCAGGTTCTGAGTGGTAAGATTCCAGGCCACAGGGAGGTAAACTACCGTGCACATGCTCATTTATGCATCTGTTCTTCCACACGCGTTTAAATACCAGAGTGCACAAAGAAAAAGTAATTTTGGTATATGCCGGCAGACATTTCAGCACATAAAAATTAAACCACAGAATGAAATGGGCAAAATTGAAATAAGAAGTGCTCACATCATTAGAGAAATATAAACTTACTGTCTTACTCTGATTTTAAATAATTTATAGGTGGTAAATTTTATATATTAAAATGTACTTTTTCATAAGTTCTTCTGTACTTGTCTTGTATGTTTCACTCTTCAGATGGACATTTTCTTGTCCTTGTCAGGGAATGTGCGGCTGAAAGTTTGGATGGGGTTAAAGGAAACAGAATGGCAGTTTAATTCACAGATACACCTGCGTAAGAAAGAAAAGAGGAAGGAAGGAAGGAAAGGGAGGTGGCAGGTGAGCAACATGGCAGCGAGCAAAAAGGGGCTGCAGAGAGGAAAGAAGCAACAAATAATTTAAACTAACATCAATACAGTGAAATTTAAGTTACCAAAAAGAAAATGGTTTGGCAGATTTTGAAGTTGTAGGGTGAGGATTGTGGCACAGAGTTTGTAGTTGGGATGCGCTCAGCAGAACTCCCTGATTGCCCTTGGGAGGTAGCAATGACAGGCACGTCTTAGTACTTGTCACCCATGTGGGAGGCACGCATGGTTTCCGTGTTTTGTGGTTTCAGCCAGGCCGAGACCTGGCAATAGAAGGGGTTTGGCAAGTGAACCAGTAAATGAAAGATCTCTCTCTGCTTTTCTGCCTCTGTCTTGGTTAGTCTGTGTTTGGAATAAATCAGCAAATTCTTTTAAAACTTAGTGGTATTACCCAAAATGTCAAATTCTACCATTTCATCTGTATAATGTTGTGATACCAATTTATTATTATTTTCACAGAATATTAAATATCCAAGCAAAATTGGATCTCAAAAAGATAACTGCTTACTTTCTAATCTGACTATAAAACAGTAAGATATTCAGAAATAAAGAGCCAAAATGCACACAGGGAAACCAAAATTATCTTACACAAACACACATTTTTGGAACTATCAGGGTTTCTCCATGGCTGTGCATAAATCTGAAATATCTGAGCACTGTCAAGTACTGTACATTATCAATTGATTTATAAACTGATAAATGAAAAAGTAACAATTGGGGCCCAGCGCGGCGGCCTAGCAGCTAAAGTCCTTGCCTTATACTCGCCAGGATCCCTATGGGCACCGGTTCTAATCCTGGCAGCCCCACTTTCCCATCCAGCTGCATGCTTGCGGCCTGAGATAGCAATTAAGGATGGCCCAAAGCATTGGGATCCTGCACCTGTTTGGGAGACTTGGGGGAAATTTCTGCTTCCGGGCTTTGGATCGGATCAGCACTGGCCATTGCAGTCACTTGGGGAGTGAATCATCGCAGAAGATCTTCCTCTCTGTCTCTCCTCCTTTCTCTATATCTGACTTTGCAATAAACATAAACAAAATCTTTAAAAAAAATAAAAAAATGTATGGCATTACAGATGCAAACGGTAGCCTTTTTCTTAATTGTCCCAAGTTTTCCTTATCTTTTGTGCCCTGAAATAAATGAGAAATGTCTTTGAGACAGTTCTGACGTGAGCTCTTTGTTGTGATTGCTGTATTTCCAGACACCATTCTTGTCTATCAGTAGCATCCTATCCTTTCAGTTGTGTAAATTGAAAGCTTCTTCCAGGTCTCCCATGTGAGTCATACTCCCAAGGACTTGATCTCTGTTGCCTTCTCAAGTCATAATCAGGTAGCTGGATCAAAAGTGGAGCAGCAAGGACAAGAACCAATGCTGCTGACCTCCTGGAGAATTTTTCTTTAACTGCAGTTAGCTTACTCTCACATTGCATCAATTGTGACGGTAGCTTGAATCACTTAGTTTGAATCCTCTCAGCTCTTACAGCTGTCATCTTTCAAGTCTTACATGATGCATCGCTTTCTGGAATTATTGAATTCTGCTCATTTTTGGTGACTTGTTTGACCCAGGCTCTTTCAATATCATCAGTACAAAACCGATTTGTCAATTACTCTGAGGGTTCCATCATTTTGGCTTATCCAATTTAATCCATCTTGACTTGAATGAGACACCTTTACTGGATTCCTCTGTCTGCAGGTAAATATTTTCATTTTAGTACATTTCTTGTTCCTTATTGTTTTCTTGTTTATTCCCCTTACAAAACTGGTAATCTTTCTCACTTGTGCAAAATAGTACTAGTTTTATGGAGGCTCCCCCTGTACTATTCCATGTCTACTTCATTTTAGTTCTTTTGCTGAGGTAAATAGTTATCTTCATTACCAGAATTATGTTTAATGAATGTGGGAACTCTGCTACTTGTTTTTTTTTACAAATGATTGCACAGTATGTTGCATACCATTATGTATTCAAAAAAGATTTTTTAAAATGCAGTTTCATCATATGAAATGATGACAAAGGCTACTCATGGTTTCTACAATTATTTAAAAATAGTTATTAAGATAACTGAAAAGGGCTGAAAAATTAGTTCTATCATTAATCTGTTCTTTCCAGAAAAAGTCTTTATTTCTATGTGTTTTGCATTAATACTACTAAAAAGTTTTAAAAATGTGACCAATTAATATTGCATGAGTGAACCTATGAGTTAGAATAAATTTCCTGAATAACGTACATTCAGGGTACTTCTAGTTTCCTGTTTGACATTTAAGTCCTTCAAAGTTGTTGCCCACTTTCTCATAACAACATTAAATGCTAAAAATTCTGAAAATCAGCAACCCTATTTAGATTCATGAGATGATTGAGTTGTAGGGAAAGGTGCTGCCTTTAAGTTAATGAGGCAGTGAACATGAAGAATTAATTTACCAGGAGCAGAAACCTAAGAATACAGCCAGTACATGAAGCCACCCTCTAGTAGGAAATTATTAATCTGAAATTATTATTCACTAAATAATAGTTTAGTGGTAGATTCAGGTGAATAAGCTTGAAAATTCCTGCAGACCATTTCTATGGGTGGGGTAGGGAGGATACCAATTTTCACACTAGTTCTTTTTTGAACTATACGTAAGAAAGAAACAGAAAAAACAATCTCATGCTTCTAGCAAGGAAAGGGGAAAAGTAGCCATTTTGGAAAAACAATGCTTTTTTGTCAATCAAAGCATGATGTCAGGGAAAATTATATTGAAAAACAAAGTTCTAGGTCTGGATGTTTATGTGAAATTTTCAAATAAGCTTATGACTGAATTAGTTCAGAAATTGTCAGGCTATTCATGTTGTGAAAGGTGCTGTACTGAGGATAATCACTGTGAAAAAGCAGTTTTGAAGAGAACTTGTGTGACAGCCTTTGGCTGGTGTCTCAGAGCAACAAAGGTCATTCAGTCATATGTACTCTTTCGAGGAGACTCCGATCACTTGGATCATCTCAGCAGAAGGCAAAGCTATATCCAAAGAAGATATATTCTACAAGCTTCAGTCTAGTGGAATGAAACTCCCCTTTAGTCCCCAGAGAGCCACAAAGTTCTTAAAAAGTGTATTTATTATACAAGCAAAATCTCTACCAACTTAAATTTAATGGGACAGAGCAAGAATTAAATGAAAGAATGTAGCTAGTCTCAATAAAAATTCCAAAGCTTTTCAAACTCACTGATAAAACTACTTACGCGAAAATGCATGCTCTTTTTCTTGATTACGTGTCTGAGTCTCCAAATTATTCATAATACTTTAAGAAAAATGGAGTTTGTCAGATTGACTTTTGAATTAAGTAAAAACTGATGACTTTTTTTTTACTTTTTCTCCTCTTTTGTTATTGTACTTTTTCATTTTTTAAGATTTATTTTTATTAGAAAGTCAGATATGCAGAGAGGAGGAGAGACAGAAAGATGTTCTGTCCATTGATTCACTCCTCAAGCAGCTGCAGTGGCCAGAGCTGAGCCAATCCAAAGCCAGGAGCCCAGAGCCTCTTCTGGGTCTCCCATGCATGTGCAGGGTCCCAGGACTTTTTTTGGGCCACAAGTGGGGAGCTGGATGGGAAGTGGGGCTCCCAGGATTAGAACTGGTGCCCATGTGGGCAATTTATTTTTCTTTGTGTACATTAAATATTTCATTTTCCCCAGTTCATATTTTGTTGGTTTCTGACAAGTCCACTCTAATTCATAAAGGTTTTTTTTTCTCCATAGGTAAGATATTGCCCTACTCTACTCAACTTGTTCTTTTTTCAAAATATTTCTCCTTTTTTATTTTCTGCAGTTTGAAGATGTGTCTGAAGTTTAGGGATTTTAATGTTTATTCTTGTACTGGTGCCATGGCATTGTGAGTAGAGCCTCCGTCTGTGGCAGCAGCAACCCATATGGATGCTGGTTTAAGTCCCACCTGCTCCACTTCCAGTCTAGTTCCCTGCTAGCAATTCTGGGAAGGCATAAGAGGGAAGAACAAGCACTGGGACCTGAACACCCATGTGGGAGACAGGAAGAAGCGTGTGGCTTCTGCCTGGCTCTCCTCCGGCAGTTGCAGCCATTTAGGGAGTGAACCAACAAGTAGAAGAGTCTGTCTGTCTCATTTATCTACAATTCAGACCTAAGTAAGAGAAACATTTTCACTTAAAACTTTATGGTAGTGACTTTGTCACATGGTCTGAAGCCATTCATTCCCATTTTCCCACTGAAATCTCATGTGGCACAAGCAGGAACCAAGAACTGATTCCAGATCAGACAGGGAGCAAAGTCACCTTGGTAACTTCAAAATGCACCAGTTCTTGGTTTTGCAAACAAATAGGAACAAAATCTGCTGGTATTATTTGCTATATTGTCTTTATTTGTGTCTTTCTGTGTATCTGTTTTAGAATCCATCAATATTTGTATTGATTTTTTCTACCATTGTATTCCGGGCTTCATTGTTTTGAAACGATGTATACTATTTACAAAAAATTCCAGGTAATATGTTTATCCTTCTTTTCCTGCCTTGAATTTTGTTCTGTTTCTCTGGAAGTTTTTCAATGTGTTATGCTTCTTAACATTTGCCACTTCTTTAACAAATATTCTATAAGCTGCATGTTTCAAAGATCTCCCTTCAATAGTCTCATCTTCTCCATCTTCAATATGGAACCAGTCAGACAGCTGTTGCTTGGTCCTTCTATTCTTTACTTTCCAGAACTCTTTATCTTGTGTGCACTAGTCAGTGTCACTACTATTTATATATATTTTTGTAATTCCAAGTCATTTACCCTCAGTTTTCCACAAGTAATGAATATACTAAAGGTTAATATTCCGAGTCACTCCTTATTTTGAAACTCCCCTCCCCTTTTTTAAATTCATATGATTAGTTTTGAAGTTAACTTGATGTAGTATTTTGGACTAAAAATGATGTTCCTGGGTGAGACTACAACTTTTGGCATATTGTAGTCATAACTCAGCATAGATTTTTGAAAAGTATATGCCTGGAATATATTTCTTAATAGGTGATCTCTTTGTTATACATAAATGTTGTATTGGCTGCTTTTCATATTCTTTGCCTTTTTTGAAAGACTTTAAACTTTATATTAATGGATCTTTAGTTTTGCGTCTTTATTGGTATTAAGTGAAGAGGTTTCACATATTTTGCAGTGCAGATTTAGGAGCATAATGATATGTCCCGCCCTGCACACCTTTCAACATTCCCCACCAACTGTCTTTCTTTCTTCTTTCTTCTTTTCCCCCTGATTTTCTACTATGTTTTCATTTTACTTCTCAGAGACTTAACAATACATTACGTAAAGGTATCAAATATAGTAAGTAAAACAAAAATTCAAATATTCTTCGGGAAATGTAGACAGTTGCTATAAACAATATTCAAATCCCAAAATGTCAATCTCACTCATATAAGATGACAGTTTTTAAAACTGTGAATTACTTTTCATAGATGAGAAAAATGTATGGTTTTTGCCTTTTTGGATCTGGTTTATTTCACTGAATATAATGACTTCAAATTATATCCATGGAGTTGCAAAGCGAAAGATTTATTTTCATTTGTAATTTTTTGCCAGTTTATTTAAAGTACAACCCTAAGAGAATATCCACCTTAATTATCCTAGCTATTTTAATACCACAGTTTTTTTCTCACATAGTTCAACTCACTAAGGAGCTATATTCTGTTAATATCAGTTCCAAAGGACAGAATTCATTGTAATTATTCATCAGTGATTACATAAAAATCTTCACTTTCATGTTATTCAACGTGTTTTTATTGACATTTTCTTACCCTCAGACGAACACTTAATATTTTTGTGTAAGAATTATGAAAATATATGAGTAATCAATGGTTTTATACTTAGAACAGATTCAAAGAAATTCCAAAAAAAATTTACATTTTTATATAACTGAGATTGTTAGAGAAATTACTCAAAACCTCTAGGGCCTTTAATTCTCATTTTTTTATTTTTGCTTTCTCCACTAAATTATCTTGCCGTAAAGAGTTTGCACTCATAAACTTTGCTCATAAACACAATAAGCAGAAGATCCCAGGGAGATAAGAAAATGGAGATATTTTCCTTACATTGCAAAATTCATCAAGTCCCAATTTAGAAAAAGAATGTCAATAAAGAGTAATCAGATCATCCTTTTCCCTGAGGTATAATGTCTGGTTCTTAAGGCTTTGAGTTCAAACTTCTTTAGGTAATTCCAAACTTTTAATGTGATGTATTTCTTCACCTATGGTAATTTATTCCAGCTATTTCTTTCTTACACCAGCAGCAGCTTACAACTGATTCGAAACTGAAATCCTCTCCAGATGTGTCTCTTTTGATTTTAATGTCTGTCAATAGAACGTCATGAGACAAACTTCCTGGTGAGAAGGGAAGCACACATGGCAGTGAGATCCTAATCTGGTTGGATTTGAACTTATTCAAACAAAATTAGAGTGACAACTAATTCTTTAACTGTACCTGAAAGATTCTAAGCATTTATTTCCACCTTGGGTATATATCTCTTACGGGGTTTAGCATTTTGAATATCTTTAATGTTTTAATTTTTATCTTGAGATTTCTCACAAAAAAGTGAAAAATTACGTTCTTATCTTAAAAATTATGTTATCTGCATACTCTGAGTTTCAAAGTTTCTCTGAAAGAATCGATTTAAGAAAAAAATGTGAACTCTGCCTGGCACTTGAGTATGTATCCTGAATTTATAAAATGCTTCCCCTGCCAAGTTCCTTTCTACTCACTCACGTGTCACTCAGAATCATCGTATTTCTGTTTTATTTTGCTTTGAATTCTTTCCAGCCTTCATTCTGATGGCAGATTAGAGCTGAATTCTCTCCCTATCATATTGTGTTTAGTTTTTTTTCAAGCATGTATTCTCTCATGATTAATTAACTGAATTATATTTGAGTCTCTTTCTACCTACATCTAACAGATGAGCTTTCTTTTCTATAGGAAACTTTTATTTGTTGCAAAAAAACTATATTCAGTATAAAACTTCATAATTAATTAAAATGTTTGACTTGCCCCTGGGTCAATAGCAGCATGGTATGCCAAGCAGATTTTTCTTTTTATCTCTAAACTTTGGGTTATTGAAATGATTAATAAAGATATTAATAAATCTGCCAGAATGTTTTACCTCCTGAACATTATATAAAAACCGACCACAGCATTCACTGCCTAGCACATGAGCTGGGTCTAGGGGCTGGTCATGGTGGGCTGCAGCACCTGCCAGTATAAGTGACAGCAAGGTCTGAAAGAAGGTAAGTAGGTCAGGCTGCAGCATTGGCTGGTGCATGAACCTGGGTTCGGGGTGGGTAGGAAATCTTAGGGATCTCCCCAGTTAGGTCACAACACTCACTGGCCAGCACATGCAAGAGCCCAGTTTGGAGGCAGACTTAGCAAGGGCTGTAATGGGTCTTCTGATAAGTCTGCAACATCTGACAGTACATGCAAGAACCAGTACTGGATGCCAGCTGGACCACTGCCCCCAGTGACATGAGAGCTGGGTCTTGTGACTGAACTGGTATGGATATTTTGGGGTCTCCTTATCAGGCTGCTATACTAACAGATAAACTCAGGAGGCAGGGACTGAGGGCAGGGCAGGACAGGCAGCTGCACCAGCTGAGAGATACATTGGCAGGCGTGGGCATGGGATGGTGAACCACCCACTTGCACCTATTGGAGCTGGGTCTGAGGACTGGCATGATAGGTGTTATAGCAAATCTTCCCCACTGGACTGCTCCACCTGACTTTCTACCTCAGGGAGCAACATGTGGACTTATGATAACACCCCCTAACATGTTTCAAGGTTTTCCCAACTCCATTGTCAACTCCCATACAAGGACGAACATATCCAGATGTACATGAAAGAATGGGTGTCTCCTCTAATTCAACAGAAGATCTCAAGGTCAAGTCCTCCAGCAAGGATGTAAGCCTGTTGACATAATATCCTATCCCTTATACAATGAAACCAACATCCTGGAGCAACCACCACCACCCATATGACATCGTCTGGATAGTGTTCCCCCTCTTGTCCTCAGGCACTGATGTGGTCTGACAGCACAGAGATGTGCACCACCTTACCTCCTACCCTGTGGTCACTGGGGAGCGGGCAGAGGCTTTCCCTGTACCTACACCCACCTGTACCTACACCCACCCTCTCCTCATCCCCTCCTTCTCTGTTCTGCTTCTCAAATCACAGGGCTCCACAGTCCCCTCACCTCTGTGATGAACATTAAACAAACAAACAAAAACCTGGAAACCCATTTAATTCTTACTAGGACACAAAGATTTTCTGGGATAACAGAGATTAGAGTAACTTCCAAATAGTTTAATCTATTGATGTTCCATTCCAAAGTACTAGACAAATGAAATCCAAATGGTTATTTTAACAACAACACACACACACACACAAAACTGAAAATTTTTCACTGAAATATTTGTAGATAAAAAAACCAGTGATTTTTTTTAGAATAATTGAGTGATCAAGTGTGTGAATTGAAGAATATGTTGTTTTGTATGGTCTAAGAAAAATGAAGCCCATGTCTGTCAGAGATGACATGAGCATTGTGTGCTTTCCCCCAGCTAGCATGATTAAGTCATTGTGTAATGAATCATGGAGGTAAGCCATGCCACTCAACAGATAACTTTCAAGTAAGGTAAAACTTTCACAAGGAAATAAGCTAGATGATTAAAAACAGCTCTCAGATACTTAGAGACTTAAATATATTGATTAGGTAGTAAACAATTATCAAACTGGAAGGGAGCTCCAGAGCCATTTAAAAAGCGGAAGCTTGTAGAATCTGTTCTTGAGAGAGGGAGAGATAGAGAGAGAGGGAGAGATAGAGAGGAAGGTACGGAGGGAGGGAGGGGAAGAGAGAGAAATATGTTAATAGTGGCTGTAAGAAAATACTTCTGGATTCCTATCTATGGGTTGTGAGCCTGTTGAAAAACTAGCATGAGTATGGTTATTTTATCTACCTTCCAACATCACATTTCTTTTTTTTCCATTTATTCATTAATTGCATTGTATTACGTGACACAATTTCATAGGCACTGGGATTCTCCCCCCTCCACTCCAAACCCTCCCCCTATGGTGGATTCCCCCATCTTGATGCATAACCACAGCTCAAGTTCCGTTGGGATTCCCTCATTGCAAGCATATACCATACATAGAGTCCAGGAGACTCTAGAATGGACTATGTCAATCAGTGGACTCTGCACAGCCTCATCGTACCTAGATTGTTGCTGATGGTATGTTGGAACTTTTAATTGATCGGGATGATACTCTGCTGGCTCTGCCTTCAAACCAGAGAGGGCCTCCCTAGGAGGCCGTTGAACTTGACTGGCCAACATCGCATTTCAAATAGAGGTCTCTTTTTGGAAAATATCTGAATAATTTTCAAACCTTCTCTCATCTCTACTGATCATGAAGAATAGAGGAGCTAATCTTTTTAACACTTTCTCTTCCTTAAATGGTGTTTCGTCTATAAAGAATCAAAATAAGCGTGTTTCTGCAAATTTTGTTTCATGTATTTTTTTTCTTGTTTTCTTGGGACCAGTAACCCAAAATATCCTTGGACTTAATGGTGTGACTGTTTTGTAATTATGCTTTCTCTTTTAAACATATCAAATCTAAATTGTGTAAGTGTCACAGTCAACAACATACATGCACTTGCAAAATAAAATGAAAGCCAGCTGGAAATTTTGTTCCTTTATCCTTATGTAAAAAAAGGTGTATGATAAAGTGTTGCAATATCTGTGTTGGAATGCTGTGTAGTGAGGGGTTATTGTCAGTCTGGTATGATCCTACTATTGGAGCCCATCCTCATTTTAGATGTTTACTAAGTATGTGTTTGTCCTTTATCAGCACTGGCAATTCTATTTTGTACTAAAATTAAAAAGAAAAGAGAAAGTCAGACAGTTGGCATTTCTGTTATTTTTTCTCAGGATGTGAAGTTTATGTGAGACTCAGAGATGTAGGGATAGCAAAGTGGTGATGAATATGATAAAGCCACAATCTGTTTTTGAAAAAGTAATTGATATTTAAAATGAAGATAAAAATTGTAATATAAAACAGTGTAATAAACATGAAATGGAGGGCTGGGCAGTAAGTTGAAATGGGTTAAGCTGTCACTTGAGTATTAATATTCCGTTTTGGAGTGCCTGAGATCATTCCAGCTCTGCTTGCTGTCCAGCATGCTTCCTGAACCTGAGAGGGAGTTTATGGCCCAAGGACTTGGGATCTGCTGCTCAAGTGCAAGAGCTGTAGGGAGATGCTGCCTCCTGTGTTGGTCATGACCCAGGCTGGGCTGTTTAGTGCATCTGAGGAGTGAATCCGCAGATCAAAATGTGTCCTCCTCTGTCTCTGCCATAGTGACCTACACATAGGTGAATTTAAAGGAAAAAAGGAATATTAAGTGATTGGAATTTTACACAATGCAACATTATGATGCTCCTAGTGATTCTTTTGTTACTGATTTTTGTTTAATTTTTAGTAGTAGTCGTGTGTTATTCCAAGTATGAAAAAAATTGGACGTCATATTCTTTCCCTGATAGTAACGGAAAACATTTTTGATAGTGGCAGCACATCAAAGAAGTGAGACCTCAGAGGAAATATATTTCATGTCTCTGAGTTTTGAAGTGTTGAATTCTTTCTATAATAGGTTTCATTCATTTACTTGTCAAAAGTCAGTTGGAGTTAAGTTCTGAAAGGAACATGATACAGCATGGAGCCATTCTTTTAGAGATACCTATTAAATATTTAACAGGGTATGAAAACTGCTGTTGCAGTAGGAGTCTTATTGCAAGATTAATCTGAGGTGAGAGTACAATATGGTTGAGCATGGTTCCTCAATAATAAAAGGTATTATTTGTATTCTGATAGAAGACCATCCTTCTGGGTTAAACGTGCATTGCAAGGACTAATAAGCTGTTTCCTTCTTCTGCTAAACTGCATGCACTTTCTTTTTTCAAAAGTTAGCTTTTCCATGTTTTTGAAACTCACTAATTCAGTATGCTCATGTATTTCTTTTGATCACATAGATTCCAATCTCCTGGCCTTTGTAATAAGCACTTAAAAATCAAAGAATATAAAAGGGATAAGTTTGGTTTATATGTACTTGCTTTCTTGATGATTATTCTAGACTAATAATTAAATGATCTTTTATGGGAGTAAAGGCAATAGAAGAAATTTGTGAATTGAGTTGTTTCATGCTTATACCAGTTTTGCAATTTCAGGAACGCTGAGTTAGAGGATGATTGAAAAATGTGCCATCAGATTATTTTTTGAGAACATTTTGGCATGTCATTCTGGGGAATCTACTGATTTCCTATGTTACAATTCTGTAACATGAGATATTTTCTGAAAAAATCAGAGAGAGAAAAATCCCAATTGCAATATGCCTTTCATGTTGTTATTAAAAACAATCATACATACAACATCTTTGAAAACTTGAATATTTACTTATTTGGAGCTTCAATTATATTTCATAACTGATTTCATGGAATAAAATGTGTTGAGGTAATTTTCTTTGTGTTGAGTGCCATTGATTATAGTTTCCATAACTGATACAACTCAATTAAAATCATGCATTCAACTCTGAATTATAACACTGAATCACAGACATTTTAATTCACATTTTAGTGCATTTAGGTGGTTGTATAAAATCATTAATCTTTGTAAGCTATTCACTGTGCTCAGTAATCAAGATCACTCATTTTTTTCTACACACCTTTAGATAGCATTCATTTAGTGAGTTTTGGAAAACAATCTACAGGATTATAATTTGATTTTATATCACTTCCTGGTATGTTATACTATTTCTTCTTTGGTGGTATGGATATACAAATAAGTATATTCTCAATATAAAAGAAAGGATTGTAGAATGCTCCATGAATTTATCAAGTCTTGAGGTTATTTTAAATACAGATATTTTTAATACACAATGTACTATCAAACCTGCTTATAGGGATTATTAATATGTTATATTCCATTTATTTGCTGGCAGCACTAGTAAAATGGTTTCTTGTTACCTTTTATAATATAACTCTTAAAACAAATTCTGATTTTGGAATAAACAATATCTAGGAGATAGCCTGTGTCAAATAAGTATTTCCTGAGAAAAAAGTTATGGGGGAAGTTTTAAACTTTTGAAATTGCTATTTCTTCATCTGTAAATTTATAAACGCAAGTAGATTTCTTTCATGGAGAGCAGAGCAATCCTGAAAATACATGCTTTTTTTAAATACATGTAAGTCTTGGTGGATCATTCATCCTGTGTAAGATATTTTTTTTATTACTTATTTGAGGGGAAGGGAAAGATCTCATTGGTCAGGATCAAAGCCAGGAGCCAGAAATTTAATCTAATTCTGCCTTATGAATGACAGGAAGCCAGTTGCTTCAGCTGTCACTGTTACTTCTCAGGGTCCACGTTAATAGGAAGCTGCAGTGAGGAGTCAAGAGTCACTAACTGAACATAGGTAGTCTGGGGTGAGACATCGTAGTCTAAATGCCAGCTTCAAACACACACACACACACACACACACACACACTGTCAGCCAAGTGATACTACTGTTTACACTTTAGCTTATCAGTTCTCAATTAATTTCTTCCTGCCTTTATGGGAAAAATGAGATTACTGCAGTATAATTTATGAATCAAGAGTCTAATGCAACACATTTAAGTGGAAACTTCAGTCTAATAATGGGTGCTTCACATGAGAGTATTGCTGTTAGCTGTTCACACTGAAGAGAAAGATTTTATACCTATTTCATATTTTTAAATGTCAGAGAGATTTACAGTGTATATCATCTGTTGCAGAGATGTGGAAATGTTCTTCATTCATAATCGTCAAAAACTAGAAACAACTCAAATGTGTGATACAGGGAAGGATTTTAAATACTGCAGAAATGGTGTTGGAATTTACAAATACCTTCTCTACAGCTGCTGAAATGATCTCATGGATTTTATTCATTGTGTTGGTGTGGTGTGCTGTGCTGAATCACATTTTTAGTGTGTCTCAATTACTCATGTGTTCACTCTGAAAAATCAATGAACTGCAATTGTAACATTTGCTTGCATTACTCATAAATAGTGCGGTAAAATGAAAATTAATATTGTGGTAATCATTTTGTCTGGAAGCAGTATAATTATACGTTGGTCTTTGTCCATTATTTCCAGTTTGAGAGTGATAGGCTAAGGATATCAGTAAATAATTTTGTGACTAATGGATCACCTGTGTCAAAGGAAACTATTTGTATGGCTAAATATTGTAACCAGTCTATGCTCTTGGGACTCCTAACAAAACTTGCTGAAAATCATGGTATTAAGAATAAAAGGTGGATACTTTCACAAATAAGGTATCACTGTTTCCCACTCTTTCCAGAATTTTACAAAACTATTCATATTTATATTCTGAACACCTTCTACTTTCCAAGAACTAAGGTCTTGTTGACAAAGACCTTAGCTAAAACATGATAATATGCATAATTTTAAATAATTAACATCACTGTGTACAGTACTTTGCTATATGATAAAAACAAGTTTAGCAAATCCAAATTAAATCAAGTTGCTGAGTTTGGAGAAAAACTTTTCTAAACACCATTTATCATGCCTGGTTTTGCAAAGTACTATTTGCAGACAGTAATGTGCAAATAATTGCTTCACCAGCAATAACTGAAAATACAAATTCGTTTTAAACATTAAACGTGACGATTGTATCCTGTCCTTTTACTTCATTAACCTTTATAGGAGACTTTTCCAGTTATAGATTTCTGGTGAGCCCTAGGAAAGAGCATATGAAACAGTATAGGTCGTATAAAACAGGATAATCCCTGAGAATATAACATGCAAAAGAAAAGTAGTAATTCCTCAAGGTCACCTTTGTCAAGAGATCTTATATCCTAGATGATGATGAGCTACTCTGCAGAACATATAATCAGATCTGAGACCCATTCACAAAAGAGTTAATATTAAAGTTACTTAAAAAGTACACTGCTTCATTATTTCAGGATTATGTTAGTATAAGACACTAACATAATTTCTTCTTTGAAAGGTTGGGTTATGTTTATATTTAACAGTTACCAAAATTCAAAATACTTATTTAGTTTGTTGTATATTAATGTGAGACCAAAATAATTCATTTTGTGATTAATAGTTACTAAAGAGTTATTTTATCTCTTGAATATTAACATCTAAGATAACCTTGAAATCATTCATTTTTAAATAAAATATATAAGAATCTGTAAAAAGATCATAAAATCAACCAGATGCAATTATCAGCATAAAACTGCTTATATTAAAATATTATCACCATTATTGGGAAAAATTCATTGTTAACATGTATAGGGTTTTGTCATTTTGTTTTTAACATTGAGCCTATATTATCTTCTGTGTGACCTATCAGTAGCAAAAGTGATAGAGTAGTTAAAGAATAATATTTATTTTCTGATAAACATTTGAAATGTTAAATCAGAGGCATACTTCATTGAGTTTTTCTTCTTTAAAATGAGTGCTGCAGGTGGGCTATCAAAACAATTTATAGAGGAAGACTTTTAGACAACACAGTAGCACAAGTGCATTTATACCAAAGAGTAAGCAGATTTAATAAAATAATTCTGTTTTAAATGATCATACTTGTGTTTATTATTCATCTATCACTTCTGTATATGATAAAATAACAAAAAATACAATTCAGTGTTTCAGGCAATAGGTGCTTGTAATAACCAAAAAAAAAAGAGCAAATTTTATGATGTAATAAGAGTGATAGACGAAAAAGTGAACTACGGTTTCCGAAGTGTTTTCTGCATGCATTATTGCTTGAAATAGCTAATTAACCTATGATTAACGCCATTCTCAAAAGATTTCTCAAATAATCATCTTATAGTAATCTTATGAAAGTGACATAAAAAGGCTCTATGACTAAGTGAATGAACATTTAACATGAACTTTGTAAATTGTAAAAGCAATATGAAAATTGATATCTAATTTATAGAAAAGACATTATGTATAATGAATTTAGGGTACAATTTCCGAAATAAAAAAGGCAAAAGACCATGAAAAGAAGTACATTACACATGGCTATGCAAAATAAAACAAAACAAAAAGATTCAAAGTTTGTTTATTTTCATGGAAGACTATTATCTTTTCACTTTTTTATTTGTTGAGCCCTTTATTTTGTCTTTGATTATGGTATAAATTAAAAATGTTATGTCAGAAATAAGTTCTTAAGAAAACATTTAATGAAATCAACAAAATAAGAATAAAAGAAAAATAATACTGTATAATGTATATAGATTAATAGTAGTTTATAATTTTATTTCCTGTTATATTTTGGTTTATGCTATATTTTGTCCTCAAAATAATATGTGTTAGGCTTAATGGAGAGGGAGTTTGAATGAAACCAAACCAAAGATAATGTTTTAGAGGGAAAATGAATCGAAGACATGAATAAGAATATCAAAGTTAGGACTATGAATGAATAAAATCATATAAAAAATCTGTTGAATCTCATCAGCAACTAAATATATGTGATGAAGTCATAATATACAAAATATACAAATTTTCCTCATGGAAAAACATGTCTTATAACATTTTCACCAATAAAATCTGAGAAAAATTAAAATGTTGATATGGAAGGATATTATATTTTTAAAAATGATTTAATATTGAAAAATGGAAATTCTCAAAAACTTGTGAAATTGAAATGACCCATCTTTAGAAGTGACTATGTCATTACTGGTTACTCAAAACCATGTCAATTCCATAATGTTGCAAATTGCTGTTGATGTTATATTGGGACTCTTAATTGACTGGGATGATATTCTACCAACTCTAACTTCGGACCAGAAATGGTCTCCCCAAGAAACTGTTCAACCCATCTGGACAATAAGTAGCTGGACTCTATGCTTGGTATACGTTTGCAAGGAAAGAATCTTGATTGAATTTGAACTATAATACTGCATCAAGGTGGAGGAATCCACCAGGGGCAGAGCCTATGAAACTGTCACATAATGCAAAATAATTAATAAAAAAAAAGAAAAAAAAGAATTGACTATGTCATGGAATAAAATTATATAACATACACTTGTATTTATATTTAGTAATTTTAATATGCAGTACCTCACATTTTAAGGTACGTGTATATAGTATTGGGAATAAAACTAAAAGAATTTATATTAAGCTTAAATTTTACTTATAACATCCATACACACTCGCTAACCAAATGTTCATTGTTTACATTAATTTATTGAAAGAGCATAAGCTACTTAATTGCGAGAATTCTGGCCAGAATAATTCTTTCAAAACATTTCGTTCTCACCTGGTATTGAGTAAACAGAGCAAATAAGGAACAAAAATTACATGGTTCGAAATTTTTCTTTCAAAATACAGAATACAACATCAAGCATAAAAGCACCTTTTCTCAAGGTGTATGTTAATCTCCAGAAAGGGAAGGCAGAAAAAATGCTGAGTAGTCTATTGATAAATTGACAAAGTTAAACAAAACAGATTAGCGCCTTTAACTTATACATCTGCAACTACCTTTATTACTGTCTGACGGATGTTACACTTACACCTGTCTGAAAGAAATGGCTGATTATTCACACACACACACACACACGCTGTTTCTGTTAAATGGGATATCTGTATATACAAGAATGCTTAAATCCTCATCATTATTTATATTCCATGATGTAGTTAGAAAACTGTATTTATTTCTGTTGTTCCAGGCTATAGCAGCAAAACCTCGCACAATTCAAATGGCACATTTTCAATATAACTCTGTAATAATTTCAACATGGGTCTTTAAAAAAAGTTTTACTCATTGTTGCTGAAGTAAGTCTACTGAGTTAAATTATTTTGTAACATTCAAAACCACCCTAATTAGTCACAAACCTATTGTCCCAATTAGTAGGTTTTCCAGATTTTAAAACTGTTTTTAATAATGTTTCTTGATTTTGAAATTGGTCAACAGTTATGCCAAGACCTTTTAAATGCAGCTCTAACCAACTATAAACTCAGACAAATTATAAACAAGACAAATCTTGTTGAAAAAAGTATACTGTGCAGCAGGCTCCATCTTCAAATGCTCGGATTCCATATGAGTGTCAGTTCATGTGCCAGATGCTCCATTCCCAATCTAGCTCTCTGGTGTTATGGCCCAGAAACAAAGTGGGAAGATGGTGGAGTGCTTGGGACTGTGCAGCCACACGGAAACCCTGTACAAGGCTCTTGCCTCCTTGCTCCAGATCAGCTCAGTTCTGGCCATTGCTGGTATCTGGGGAGTGAACCAGCAGAAGGAAGATCTTTCCCTCTTTGTCTCTCCTTCTCTCTGTAAATCTGCCTTTCTGATATAAATAAATATATTTTTTAAAAACTGTAAGCTATGTCTAACATTTAAATACAAAAACTTCAATAAGTAATTTCATTCACTATTAATTCTAAAAGTTAAAAATGCATATCATCAATAAGATAAAAATGGAAAGTGCTCATTAATTAAGTGCTGTGTACTTGCAACTCCTGTAATAAATCTTTTAACCTTCAACACAGCAAATACAACTTTGTTAAAATAGGAATATTTAAGATCAGAAAGGTGAATGGAGTTGAGATGTCAGCACTAAGCATCAAAGTGTGGAAGTGTAGAACTCTAGGAGCACGAGGGAGATGTTGTTTTGTGTGTGCTTTTTATCAACTTTCCTTTAATTGCATTAGATTTTTTAAAAAGTATCTAGGAGAGGGCCTGGCGTGGTAGCCAATCAGCTAAAGTCCTTGCCTTGCATGCACTGGGATCCCATATGGGCACTGGTTCTAATTCCAGCAGCCTGCTTCCCATCCAGCTCCCTGATTGTGGCCTGGGAAAGCAGTTAAGACGGACCCCAAGCCTTGGGATCCTGACTCACGTGGGACACCCAGAGGAGGCTCCTGACTCCTTGCTTCGGATTGGTGCAGCACCAGCCATTGTTGTTGCTTGGGAAGTGAATGAACAGAGGGAAAATCGTCCTCTCTGTCTCTCCTCCTCCTCTGTATATCTGACTTTCCAGTAAAAAATAAAAATAAAATAAAACTAATTAGGACATGTATATTAGGAAAATACAAATAAAAACCATACTGAGGTTCCATCAAATACAGTGAAATTCTACATTCAGAAGTCTGAAAACAACACTTGCTGGTGTAGATGTCAGGCAGAGGCACCCTACTCCACTGTTGGTGGGACTGTAGACTAGTGCAGCCACTATGGAAATCAGTTTGGAAAGTACTAAGACAAATGAAAATTGATCTACCTTATGCCCCAGCTATTCCACTGCTAGGGATATATACAAAGGAAGAAAAACATGTATATGGCAACGTGACCCCAACCCTGCATTTATAGCATTGCCATCCATAGTAGTGAAGACAAGGAAACAACACAGATGTCTGTTAAAAGAATATGCTAAGAAATTGTGGTACATGTACTCCATGGAACAATGCTTAGCCATTGAAAAATGAAATTCTACCATTTGCAACAAAATGGTCCCAACTATAAACCATTGTGCTCAGTGAAATAGGTCGATCACCAAAAGGACAACTATCGTACATTCATGCAAAGCACAAAACAAAGAAGTTACATAGGTAAACATATATATACATACAATCTCAGACTTACTGCATAATGGACACTAACATGCCAGGAAGTGAGTATACATAGCAATGTGCAGCTCTACTACTGAATGAAAGGATTCCCAAAGAACTGTAAAATATAACTTGATAAAAGGATACTAGCTTTTCTGTCATTACCTTCACTTGCTATGCCGTGATACATTTAAATAGCATAAAAGTAGACTGGTGATTGGTTGCTGAAGTACAGTACTGTTACAATGATATGAAGAAACATGGAGGTCAATGGGGGAGGCAGATTGGGAGGGAGAAAGGGGAGATGGAGGAAGGAATCCCTTACCTGCAAAACCATATTGTGGAAAATAATAATTTTATTTTAAGATTTATTTTTTATTGAAAAAGAAGATATACAGAGAGAAGAAGATACAGAGAATAAGATCTTTTGCCCGCTGGTTCACTCCTTAAGTGGCTGTAATGGCTGGAGCTGGGCAGATCAGAAACCAGAAGCCAGGAGATTCTTCTGGGTCTCCCATTTGGGTATAGGATCTCAAGGCTTTGGGCCATCCTCAACTGCTTTCCCGGGCCACAAGCATGAGAAGTGGAGTATTCAGGATAGAAACCGGCACCCACATGGGATCCTGGCATATGCAAGGTGAGGATTTAGCCACTAGGCAGTTGTGCCGGGCCCCAAATAATGTATTTTTTAAAAATAAATAGAAGAATAACATTAAGTTGTCATTTTTTAGTTTTCAAAATTTATACAAAAATATTGGTGATATCACCCCAAAATATTTTAAGTATTCTGATGGATAGTAAAAACACATTTGAAAATATTTTTTAAGAAATAAGATTTTAATTTCTCCAAATATTAAATATAAAAAATAAGTATTGCCGATTTTCACTGTTTTCATTTCTGACACACTTTTTAAAAGCATTTATAATGTATAAATTTTAATTAACCCACAGTTCTTAAATTTTAAGATTTATTTATTTTTATTGTAAAGGCAGATTTATAGAGAAAAGGAGAGTTAGAGAGTAAGATCTTCGATTCTCTGCTTCACTGTCCAAATGGCCACATTGACTAGAACTGACCTGATCTGAAACCAAGAGTCAGAAGCTTCTTACAGGTGTCCCACATGGCTGCTGGGTCCCAAGACTTTGGACCATTCTCTGCTGCTTTTTCAGGACATAAGTAGGAAGTTGGATGGGAAACAGAGAAGCCGGGACATGAACTGGTGTCCATTATGGGATCCCAGCACTTGCTAGACCCACAGTTCTACAGGTAGTTATGTAAATTTATACTACTGAGTACAACTTTCAACTTTGAATATGAATGAAAAACAACCTTGCTTAATTTTACATTGTAAATAATTCGGTACAATAAAGTATAAACAAAGAGTCCGAAACACAGAAAATGAACTTTTTCAGGAAGGAAGTAGACTTACCATATGCATGTTAAGCTACTTAACATGTCCGTAATCATTCAATTATAAGTCACATCATTAAGTCATATTTTACACACAGGTAATCTTAATATTCATAGTGTTTGAAATTTGTTAAAACAAATAATCATCTTATAATGGAAAGGTAATCCCATGGTTTATTATTGGATCAACCTAGTGTTGAAAATAGTCAACCTGTTTATAAGACAAACAAGTAACAGAAAAATTAAGCTTCAGACAGTTATTTAAAAAGGTCAATCTAAAGCCTTTAAGAATACTTTCTAGGGAACAAAAATGATGGTGATTTTACTGGTTGTCTTATAGCATTAAGTATTTCTCATAAAATTCATTTTAAAGGTTTCAAGAGACTACCAAATAAAGAAATTGTTCAACTCATATCTTGCACTTGAAAAAGTTTCTGTAACTATGACCAATTAAAAAAAAGAAGAAAATATTATTAAAATAATGAAAATAGCAGCAATAAAAGTACTTCAATATTGTCTCATAAATATATGTAAGAGCAATATGAGGCGTATAAAAGAGAAATATAAAACAGAGATATTTTAAATGTGATATCTGATACACAAATTTTATATGTTTTTAGATGTTGAAAGAATAATTGCTTAAAAACTTGTGTTTCATACAACGTAATATGTTAATAAACATTTTACTATTTGACAAATCTGCTTGTTTTTCAAATAAAGTATATGCAGTTTAAATATCCCTTATTCAAAATGCTTGAGACTGAAAGCATTTTAAGTTTGGGCATATTTGCATACACATAATAAGAGCTCTTAAAGATAGAACTCAAATCTGAATATGGAGTTAACTTACATTTCATAGATACTTTCAGCACATAGCCTAAATGTAGTTTTACACAATATTGTTAGTGTGCCTGACCAGTTGGATGGAGTCAGTGAGAAATATATCAGTTGTGGTGTAATGTCAACACTGATAAACTTTTGACTTTTGGAGTATTTAGGATTTTTGGAATAGTGATACTTGTAATAAGGACATAAGAAAAAGAAGAAGAAATATAAACAGAATAAATGAAAGAAAATATTTTAAGTGAAATACAAATCTGCTAAATTCTTTCTGCTACAAATGTGAAGACAGACCTGTTACAAATTGCAAGTAACAAATGAGCCTTTGCAATCTTAAAATAAAGGGCTGTGTTGGGTAAAGTGGATAGAGACATTACATATGATTCCAGCATCCCATATGGACTCTGCTTTGAGCCCTGGTTACTGTACTGATCCAGCTCTCTGTTATTGGCCCAGTGGAGTGAGCAAATTGCTTAAGGCACCCTGCTACCCACATGATAGAATCAGACAGAATGTCCTGGCAACTAGTTTTGGGCTGGCACAGACCTGGCAGTTGTAGCCATTCGTGAAATGACTCAGCATATGAAAGATTCTCTCCTCTCTCTCTGTCTTTCTCTGCCATTCTTTCTCTTTGGACCCTCTGTCTCACTCTCTCTCTCTGTAACTCTTCCAAAACAAAACTACAGATTTAAAATAAAATAAGTATTAATATATTTATGCATTGGCTTATTTGAATAAATAATTTATACTATAAAATATAGCATTTATTCAGTGGTATAATCTTTTTTTTTCCTTTTTAAGCAATTTGTTTTTATTTGAAATACAGATTTATAGAGAGGAGAGTCAAAGAGAGAGAGAGATTTTTTCATCTGCTGGCCTCCTCCCCAAATGATTGCAGCAGCAGACCTGAGCCAGTCTGAAGCTAGGAGCCAATTGTTTTCACAAATGCATTATCAGGGATCTGGATGAGAAATGGATCAGAAAATCCAGGACTTGAACTTGTGCATATGTGGGATGCTGGTGTTACAGTTAGTGGCCTTACTCTTTATGCCACAATGCCAACAGATGAGAATTATTTTATCACTGACTTTGTAGTTTCTGGCACAGAGTGAAAAAGCTATTTGTAGTTTATTTTGATTTATGCAGTTTTTATAGAAAACACATACCTTCCTTCAGCTGAAATTCAACATCTGTTGCAACAATCTTGGCTTGCTGTCAACTCTGGTCATTCTTACAATCATATCATTGTCTCTGTTTTGACATCCTACCTTGTTACTTAAACTCATTGATCAGTTGTGTGAGTTACGGCCTCTACAGGGTCTTCTGGAAAGAATATCAACTATCTGCCTGCAGGACTGGCTCACCCCCCGCCCACATCAGAAATCGTTTTATCTGTGTAGCCTTTCCCGACTACACATTTTATTTCTGAGAATTTTCAGAGGGAATCTACTGATCTTTAAGTATATTCTTTTCCACTAATTATAAAGGTCACTACTATTTATTTTAGAAATTTATTGACTAATTATATTACTGCCTATGAAAGACTCAGTGCCTTACTAAATTAGCTCTGTGAGGAACCAATGATTTGGTTCAGGTGCAAAGAAGGATCTTAGGAATTATGATGTCAAGGGTAAGGTTGGTATTTGAAATATTGTAATATGTTGTAATCTTGCTCATTATCCTTATCCTTCTATCAAAACCAGAGTATTTCAGATTGAGAGGTGTAAATCATCTTTGTGTGTTTCCTTGTCATTATCAGTATATGCACATTTTTAGTCACTTTCTGCTTCTTAGGACCAGTGGTTCTATCTGTCTGGTATTAATGAAAAATTTTTGGACAGTAATAAACTTTCCTCAATAGTATATGTACAAACTCATGTGACATATGTGGTAGAGCTTTAGAACTGTGAAACTTTTATCAAAATGAAAACCATTGTTTTTCTTTTTTGAAAAACATGACTGTTTAAAAAAATCATTGTCAACCACAAAGTGATACTGTGTATATCATACATGCTCATGAATGTATCCTTTCAGTTAAATACCCTCTGTATTAGTTACATAATTATAAATCACAGCTGCATTGGACATAAAACAGCTGGAACTCAAATTGGCATCCAGATATTATGTCAATATCATAGGTGGCTTACATGTGTTGTGCCACAATTTTTGTGTCAACTAGCTTATTTGCTGCTGCTAAAATTCTCTCCTAAATATTTATTGATATTATTAGTTGTTTATTTGAGAGAGAAGCAGAAAAAGACAGGCTGAGACACTCTATTACAGATTGACTTCCCAAGTGCACTGAAGAGCCCAGAATGAACTAAGACATAACCCAAAGCAGGAAATTCAAGACCGGGCTCCAACATGAGCTCAAGACTGCAACTTCTTTTTTGTTATATAAAGCTAATTTGTTTATAAAAGGCAAAAACTTTTGTGTAACTCAAAATACAGATTTAGGAAGATAGTGATATATCCCACTCTATCCACTCTCCTACCTGCCTTCTGATCCATCCCTCTCCTCCTTGTGTTTTGTTAATATAATAGTTTTAACTTTTATAATGACATACTTTCCATTCAATTCACAATCATTGGCTTAGCACTCCATTAGGTAAAGAATTTAACAACTAGCTAATAAAAAATATAGCTACCTTTCTCAAGTGTATAAACAGACTATAAACCATATTCAAAACACAAAATCTCAATTGAACTCACACATATATTACATTTTTTGTACTCTAGATTTATTTATACAGATCATGGGAAATACAGGATAGTTGCTTCTGGGATTAGCGTATTTTACTGAGTATAATGGATTCCAGTTCAATCCATTTCATTGCAAAAGACAAGATTTCGTTGTTTTATATGGCTGAATAGTATTTCATAGTTATATGTGATTTTCTTTATCCAGTTATGGATTCGTGAATATTGAGGTTAATTCCATATCTCAGCTATTGTGAACTGAGCTGCTGTAAATATTTAACACAGGTAACTCTCTGATAGGCTAATTTTATGTTCTTTGGGTAAATTTCTAGGAGTGAAATGGCTGAGTTGATGGAAGATGTGTTTCCCTAATTGTTGTACTAGTTCAGAAACCTAACTTCTTGGAGTCATCACCTGCAGCCTATTGTAGTGCAAATTGTCAGAAAGCTACAATCTGAAGCTAAACTCAAACCTAGACTAATACACTGCTAAATAGGATGGTGATCACAAATAACATACTAATGCATTTGCCAAATATGCACACTTTATACTATTGTCCTTATTATGTTTCACATTAGAGTCATACTTCTATAATGTCTAAATTATGTAATGTGTTGCATTTTATGTAATTGTTGCATTTTTAATTGTCTAAAATTATTTCTAATTTAAAAACCATCATTTGACCTATAAATCCTGGTGTTTCTTTCAAATCCTTAATAAAACATTTTAATGAAACAAAGTAGACAGCTTTAATGAGAAATATGAAAAATAGTATCATATCTGATTATGAGTGCTATTTTTGCCAACCATAAGGCAATAACATTGAACTCAGAATCATTCTCAGGGAAGGTAAACATGCTTTACTGAACAAAGAATGGGCACTGTCTTATTTTCCTGCTATACCTGATATCAAGTTCAGACAGTTGGAGTCTGTATCAAAGAGATAACTAGGTAGTCAACAATCAACTTCACCAGAATTGATTCTTCTGGTGGTTAGAGCTTTGTACTTCCAACCAAATACTTCTCCTTTTTACATAAAATTTGCTGCCTGAAACTCTTGGGGAACAACTAAATAGAAGTTAATAAAAGTATCCAAAAGTGGAAACAATCCTGGTTTGTGCCCAGAGTCATGTGGTTTTAGCAAATGTGTAATTTTTGTGTGCATTGAAATTAGAAATAACCCATAGCCTGCATGTAGCCTGATGATGTTTAGCTGCAAGCCACTCAAGCTGTAAAGACATGTGTCAAGGTATTGGATTTCTACAGGAAAAATATCTTAGCATCAATTGAAAAACTTTCACATATTTGGAAATCTTTATATCACTTCCCCAAAAAAGAAAGATTAAAGTACAGCTAGTGGCATAACTGCTTGCTAATTCTTTGTATAATAAACACTAATGAACAATTGATGTGTATAAAATTAATTGCTTAATACTGACAATACAGCCTGCATCCCTGAACTGTACCATAGGGGTGAATATGAGCATTTAAAATTGAAATAGCAGTACTTTTAATGCAGTGAAAATAACCAAGGGAGATCATGATATATGTAAGCACTTCAGTAAAGAAAAACAAGATAAAATGAGAAAATAGTGTCTAATGAGAGAGATAATAAAGTACTGAAGAAGTGGAGAAAAGTACCTCAAAAGAATCCAGACCGCAAAATCAAAGTAAGCATCAGAAGTTCCTAGACGTGAAAGATATTTCATAAAAAAGGTGGCTGCCAGTAAATTTAAACTTGTTTATGCTGCTATGATACAATACTCACCTTTTCATCTTTTTTCAATCTCCAATATCATCTAATAAACAAACCCATTTATTGTGGTAAAAGATGTGTGTGTGTGCGCGCTTATGTGAGTTTTATTTTGCCTTTTTTTTTCCTCTCGGAACCAATGTGGTGGCTCAAATCCAATTCCAAGGTAACAAGGAATTGGCAAGGCAATTGACAAGGCAAATACTGCACATATATGATGATGAAACAACACATCAACTGACAGAATATGTATGAGCCACAGATGTATGAGCCACAAGAATGAGATTTATTTTCACTGTATTTTATAACATTTTAAAATACCTGAGGAAAATTCTGGATTTCTAGACAGTGACATTTTATATTTAAGCCATGGGTATCTAGATTTCACAAAAAGAAGAATCTTGGATCCTGAGCTCTTTCAGTTAGGATAAATTAATTGGTAAATAGTCACAGAATTGAAGAGATGAATGACATCATGGGAACAATTCCCTCAATTTACACATAGGAAAGAAAAGAAGTGAAAAAGATATGATTAGTAATATCAGCTGAAAGGTTGTAATTCTTTCATTTTTAGCATTTGAAAAGAACAGTTTTTGTCATATAATTCAAATCCCTCTGGTTTAATCATTTTTCAGGCTCTGTATGTGATTTAGTTGAGGAATACTGTTCAAACTTCATATCTGAATGGATTTAAATGCATAAATGAATATGAATGTAAAAGTTTACATTTCAGATATCATCGTTCAATACCCAGTATCTTGTGTATCTATCCGTGTTTACACAATGCATGTCCTTTTTCAATTACCTTGATAGAATGTTTTTTCCAGGTCTCTTAATATTAGTGGATATAACTTACCTATGTTGTTAAATAAACTGCATGATCTCAAAAAATTTTTCTAATCTGTTGCTGTCTAAGCTTTCACTTAATAATCTGCTTAGTCAACAGAGTTGCATGTGAATAAAATGAAGCTACAGTATAGGCTCTATTATGAGAATTGCTGAATTAGTGTAGAGGTAGATGAGATTCTTTTAGAATTTCTTGTGCTATCTGAGTCCATCCTTTCTCCAAACATTGGAATCAGGGATGCTAAGAATAGTAGTTAGAGTGAAAATCAATCAAATTCCTGTAAATAATGCATTTAAGATTAACTGGCTACAACATCTTTGCCATGCACAATTTTTCCTGCTAAAGAGAGTTACAGAAATAGAGTGGGCTTACAAAATACCATCACCTCCACACCTTGCTGCTACACACCTTCATTCTCTTCCAGTTTATTTCCAGAACGTTCTCTCTAGGGAATTATTCAGTAATAGATTTTGAAGTGTGAATTTATTTGTTTCCCTGTCTTAATTGCTATTACAGATAGTAAAAAATGTTTGCTATAGATAAAATGTGCTACAAATTCCTGAAATTACTACCTAATCTATTTTAACATTCTGTATACTGAGTAATAAACCAATTAAAGTAAGAATAATTGGCATAGGGCCCGGCAGCGTGGCCTAGCAACTAAAGTCCTTACCTTGAACGCCCCGGGATCCCATATGGGCGCTGGTTCTAATCCCGGCAGCTCCACTTCCCATCCAGCTCCCTGCTTGTGGCCTGGGAAAGCAGTTGAGGACGGCCCAATGCATTGGGGACACTGAACCCGCGTGGGAGCCCTGGAGGATGTTCCTGGTTCCTGGTTTTGGATCAGCGTACACCGGCCCGTTGCAGCTCACTTGGGGAGTGAAACGTCAGATGGAAGATCTTCCTCTCTGTCTCTCCTCCTCTCTGTATATCTGACTTTGTAATTAAATAAATAAATCTTTAAAAAAAGAATAATTGGTATAACTGTACCTATATCTCAAATTTAAGATAGTAAATTCAGTGAGTACGTCTGTTAAATACTTGGGATATGCTCACTATAAACTAAATTTACAGACATGAGCCAAGTTTGTAAGCATAAAAGTGAAAAGACAAAATAGTAAAGGAAAGGAGAGAGGGTGAGATTTGAGATGTGGTAGCAGTTCCATTTCATAAAACGTCATGAGGAGATCCAGTTTTTACAGCACTGTTTGTTAAAAAGAGTATCCAAACATTTGATTTTAGATCATTTGTCCAAGATAAGGTTGTAGTTATATGGACTAATTTCTGGTTGTCTTTTAATCCTATTCCTGTCTGTATTTTGTCAGTATCAGATTGTTTTGATTATATCTTCCTTGTAGAATGTTTTATAGTCTGGAATTGATATTATGATGCCTTGTATTTGTGCATTTAGTTTTGGGTATTTGTGAAGTACTTGGTTTTCTCCTCTGAGGGCTTTTGTTTTTAAACTTTGCTTCAAAAACCAAATCCACTGCTTAACAGGATGTCATGTCTTTCTTCAGTAGAAATCTGGTGTTTCATGCATGTGATCAAGATGCTATGGTCAGTGCTTGAATGTGAAGCGTGAGTCTAGGATGACACCAAAGTTAGGCATGATAAGCCTCCTGTGTTGTTAGCGGGGGTGGGTAAGATCATGTTGTCTGTAGTTACCACATCCTTACCTCTTCTTCTGCTTCTAGAATGTGGAATCTCCCCCAAGCCCTTGGTGTGATAATCATGGATAGTGTCTTCATTCACCATGCACCATTGCGTGTTTGTGCTGTCCACACTGTTCCATGGCATCTTTCCTCTTTCTGTTCAATTTTTATTGCAAACTTCTCTCAAGTTATTTCCTAGGATTGCACGTTTTTTCCCATTTTCCCATTGACAAAAATCAATGTTTTTTTTTATATTCTGAAATCTTCTGAAAAACACTTAATTCTTTTAGATTTTGAAAATCTCTTAGATGTGGTATGCTAAGTTGAACCACATTTCACTCCAATAATTTATTTTTGAACCATCTAGCTAAAATGCTGATAAAAACCACTGCATAAAATATCAAGTAAAAACCCTTAAGAAAAAAGGTTGAAGAAAAATAAGGAGGTTGTATATTTTCTTATCTAAAATGAATCCTTTCTATTCACAAAGTGAATTCCTAAATTATTGTTTGCTCTGTTCCTGATAAGTTATATAGCCATCTACCTCCATCAAATGAGGAGTTTCATAGATTTGGAACTTCTTATTTATCTCGGTAATTATAGCACATGGGGTTATACCTATTAATTCATAAAACCAAATATGTATTTGTTAATTTTATGAGCATATAGTAATCATTAAATAATACCTTTTTTTCCTTACATAAATGTGCTGGAATGGTAGGTTATAATGAAGGGATTTTACAGAATAAATAATATCCAAAAACTATATAAAACTGAAAAAAATTTTCCAAAAATAATAAAATTGACTTCAACGCTTTACTTCTTTTCAAAGTATAGGGCTGAATTCTTTTCACACAAAGATTTTGTTGTCTGTCATATTTTAGTAAAAAATATGTGTCTTTGATTTGATGAGGTGATTAAAGAAATGGTTTTCATTTGATTTCATCAGTATAGGTTATTGAAAATAGTTCAAGAAGCAGCACAGAATGTTTTATAGAAAAACACATTTGGTGAAGAAATAGCCCGCCCATCTTTCTTTTTATACACAGAGTGTAGTGATTAAATTAATCAGGAGATGACTATGTGTAGTGCCTAAGCCATTTAGAAATTCACCATGCTTCGATGTCTATGTTATCATTTTGTAGTTTCATCCGGTTTGTGCCGGTCTGAACCGGTTTCATCCAATCCGAAACATTCTAAACCGGTCTGAACCAGTTTCATCCGGTCTCAACCGGCTTCATCCGGTCTCAACTGGTTTTATCCGGTTTGAGCCAGTCTGAACCGGTTTCATCTGGTCTGAACTGGTCTGAAGCTGTTTAAACCAGTCTGAATAGGTTTCATCTGGTTTGTGCTGGTCTGAACCGGTTTGAACTAGCCTGAACTGGTTTTCTCTGGTTTGAACCGGTCTGAACCGGTTTCATCCGGTCTGAACTGGTTTCAAATCGGTTCATACCGGATGCAACCGATTAAGACCGGATGAAACCGGTTCAGACTGGTTCAAACCAGAGGAAACTAGTTCAGACCAGATGAAAACGGTTCAGAGTGGTTCAAACCAGTTCGAACCGGATGAAACCAGTTCAGACTGGCTGAAACTGCTTCAAGCCAGTTCAGACCAGTACAGACCGGATGAAATCGGTTCAGACTGGTTCAGACCGGTTCAGAACAGTTCAAACCACATACAGCCGGTTCAGACTGGTTCAAACTGGTAAGACGGGTACAAACCGGATGAAACCGGCTCAGACCGGTTTGGACAGGCTAAGACCGGTTCAAACCGGATGAAACCGGTTCAAAACTGTTCAGACTTGCTCAAGCTGGTTTAAGCCGGATGAAACCATTTCTGACCATATGGAAGCCGTTCAGACTGGTTCAGACCGGATGAAACTTGTTCAAACTGGTTCAGACCGGATGAAACCGGTTCAAATTGGTTCACACCGGTTCAGACCGGATGAAACCGGTTCAGACTGTTTCAGTTCGGTTCAGACCCGATGAAACCAGTTCAGACTGGTTCAAAGCGGTTCAGACTGGATGAAACCGATTCAGAGTGGTTCAGACTGGATGAAACCGGTTCAGAGTGGTTTAGACCGGATGAAACCGATTCAGAGTGGTTCAGACAGGATGAAACCGGTTCAGATCGGTTCAGACCGGTTCAGACTGGTTCAGACCGGATGAAACCGGTTATGACTGGATGAAAGCGGTTCAGACCGGTCTGAAGTGATAAATAATTTGCGTATACTTATGTGTCCTCTATTATTTAAATCAAAAGGATAAAAATATAGCAAGAAAATATTTATTTATGAAATAACTAAAACCAAAGAAAAATAAGTAGTTTTGTCCTCCATCATATGTAAATGAACACATATCACTCCTATATGTTGGAGATTATACACATATAACTTCAAGTTCAAATTTTATACTCAACTTTTTTTCTGAAAACTTCTCTTTTCCTCACTGTTACATATGTAGTTTGTCTTAATTCTATGTGCATTTAAGCATTAATGAATTGTCTCAAGTTAAACCCTATAAATTAGTCAAAATGAATAAAAACTTATTATGAATCAGATAATAATATGTGATGGCTAGAGGAAACTAAGAAATGAGTTTTTTAATAAAGATAAGTTGAAAAACTTTCAGTTTCCAGAGAATACCTGCTGTAATAATTATATAGCATCAGTAAATTCTGTACAATGAAAATGGATTGTGGGGATGCATGTAAGATCGAACTCAGTGATGTTATTAAATATAACAGAATAAAATGCTCCTATCATACTATTTTAGAGAAAAGGCTGCTGGCATAGAGATTACTGATCTTAGCCAGTAAAACAGAATGGACAGAGAATACAAATGTTTCTATTAAAAGGGGCCAAGTGATATTGAGAATGCACAATGTAGTTAAACAAGTGCTTATAATCAAGATAACCAAATTGTATGAAATTTTTAGCTTCACATTTTATTTGTATTACATTATCACATTAGTTATAATATTTTAATATAAAATATTCACTATTGAAAGCTTTGAAGGTTAATTTCATCATCAAGTATTTAGCAGGTTCCTTCTGATGCCATAATAGGCCTTTACTGAAAAACAAAACTGATGCAGTTTTTTTCCCCAAAATGAAAATGAATTATTCAATTCTTGTATGTTTAAATTAAAATGTTACACTCAAAGATAATATTGGGGAAATATAATGACAAGCCTTTTTAAAATATTTTATTTATAGATGTGCATCTATTTTACGTACTTCACAATACAGAGCTGGAAGCTTAATGGTACTTCCCACTCTATCATTTCTACCACCTGTGTGCCCACGCACTCTGCTGCTTTCTTACATCTCTTTTTTTCTGTAAGTTTAAAATGACATGCTTTCAGTTTATTGTACAATCTCAGGCTTAACAATTTTTGGTAATGAATTCGGCAAATAGAAAGATGTAAAACTATTACTCAAGAGTATAGGCAAAGACAATAATCAAATTTGGTAATGTTATTTTCTCTCACACATTATATTTTTAAATTGTATAATATGTTTTTATATACAAATGAGAATTAATACAGATATCCACCAAGAAAGAAAGAAAGAAAGAAGGAAGGAAAGAAACAAAACATGATGTATTTCTAACTTATGGAAAACTGCTCAGCCACAAAAAATGATAAAAGACTCTCTTTTGCATCAAAATGGATGCAACTGGAAACTGTTATGCTTAGTATAATAAATCAGTCCCCAAAGGACAAATATCACATATTTTACAGGAATTGTAGTAATTAAAAGATGTTTTTGCATTAGAATTTTTGTTTCCTTTCAGTTCCATTAGCATTTGTTTTAAATAGTCAAGTGCCCTGGCATTTGTGTATATGCTATACTATAGTCACATCTTCCTTATGTATTGATTGCTTAGTCATTACATAATGCTCTTTTTTCCCCCTCTTTTGACAATTTTGGATTAAATTCTACTTTGTTTTGGCAGGCCTTTATTTCACATTAATTTATAAATGAGACATTTGCAGGTTGTAGTGTTCTGCAAACACTATCCTGGGTTTGTTTTTATTTGATTTTGTTTTTTCATAGCTTAGATTATAGCTTTCCATTTTCTGCTCATTTAAGATTCAGATATTGATGGAGTGTTGACTGTCAGTCTAACTGGAGATCTGCTGAAAGTATTCTGATATCTCTTGTATACATTTTGGAATCTTTTTATGTCTTGTGAAAATTTTGAGTATAGTGTGTTGTGTTGAAAATCTTTACTGAATAGTTCTATTTGAAGTTCCATGTATTTCCTGTACTTGATTATCCATTTATCTCTCCAATTTAAGGAGGTCTTCTAGTATTATTTGATTGAATAAGCCTTCTAATCCATTCTGTCTTTCAACACCTTCGCGAACTTCTAACATTGTATGTTAGGTTGTTTGATAATATCCCAGAAATCTTGGAGAATATTTTCATTAAATTTTTGTGGGCTTTTTTTTTTTTTTTTTGGTCTGAGATATCTCAAAAAATGTATCTTCTAGGTTCCAGATTCTTCCTTTGTTTTACCAAATCTGATGGCAGAGTGCCACACTGTATTTTTCATTATACATACTGAGTTCTTCATCTTTAGTAGTTGAGTCTAACTTCTCTTCTGTATTTCGATCTTGTGGAAATTTTTTTCATCCACGTTGTGTGTGGATTTTCTTAATTCATGCATTTGTTTCTCATTGTTTTTGAGTAATTTTTGATTATTTCTTAAAAATTTATTTTCAGACACTTCGTCAAGCTCTTCATCCTCACATTCCAGTGTTGTAATGTTCTGCTCCCCGAGGAAATCAAATTGTCTCTTTGTTGATGTTTCTCATGTTTCTACATTTGTTTTTATGCATTTCTGTAACTTCTTGCTGGCTTTCTCTTCTGATGGTTTCTATGTTTGAAATATGCTTTTGTGGATTACTGGAGTGTCTGTTCCTTCCATGGATATTCGGAGGCATGTGATAAATTTTGCCAGGGAACTCTATTTAGTACTGGGTTGTGGTACAGAAGTCCAGAGTGACTATATTGGGCATGGTGCCTCTTCTCTATTGTCACCAGTTGGGTGGTATGATCTCATCTACTGGTGTAACCCCCACCTCACCTCTTTCCCTTCAAGATAGTCAATTCTGAGGGAGAGATCACAATAGAACACACCCCAGCACAATTTTGTGAGGACTGCACAAAGGATCTGCGTCATCTTCCATGTGATCACAGAAACCTTTTCAATTGCCAACTCCACATCCACAGAGTACCCTGAGCCTCTGAAGCCAGAAACAGGCAGCAACAAGGATTCCCCAGAGGTCCAGCTGCACACCATGTCTTACGGTATGATCACAGAATTTCCACTGTCATAGCATGAAGAATTATATAGTTTCAAAATTTTTCCCCTAAATCAAACTCTTTCAAACAAAATGAAAGTGACAACAGGAAAGGAAAGAAAGAACAATAAAATGATAAATACCCTAGTAAATATAACGTGACTGTTCTTGAATCCCTCACAATTTACTTTAAGTGTAAATAGTCTAAACACACTAAGAGACAGATACCTTTATGCTGTGAGAAAAAAAGCAATTTCAAGACAATAATGTAGTCCGATGAACAAATTGTGTTTGAGGACATAACAGTACAGAAATGCTGATATTAGAGCAACTTTAGCATATTTATTGATGCTGTTTATGCATTTGCAGTTAATTTAAGTAAAATAACTTACACATGATCATTTTAAAGTTTAATATTCCCAACTTATGGAATTGGAGAGTATTTTTTCAGACCTATTCAGAATTTATAAAACGAGCAACTTCTGAATTAATTTTTTTAATAGTTTCCAATGAGTGATGATTTAGAAAGAAAACTTGAGAAGGTTTTTACTAGGTCCTTTGGAGATCACACTGTTAAAAAGTATCATTCTGTGTTTGAAAGCCACAGGGTTCATGGGCAGTTATGGAAATTGGTGGCTGGGTAATGAGGTTGAGTGAAATTCATATTTTAGAAGGTAGTAATAATATATATGTATACCTCAGTAGTTTGTAAGAGTAGTGAATTAAACTTGAGGCAGGTAAGTAAAATTCATTTAAAAAATAGGGAGAGGAAATTTTGAGGCTTGAAGTTCCCATTTAGAATATTCCATTGGAAGTTGAATGGTTAGATGTGAAATTCCAAAATATAGAGTTACAAATACAGATTAGTAATGCCATCAGATAAATAGTGTGAGGCTTTAAAGGGTGTAGAAGTGAATCTGTTTATGGAAAGCTAATCTGTTTAAATGGTTGAGTATACATCACAGAGCTCTGCATCTGGAAGCAGTAGCACATGGAGATTTATTACTAACATTAAGTGAGGAGGGTTGATGTTATATCCCAAGGGCAGTATGTTAATATGCATATCCGCAAGAACAAGTAGTTCTTGCTCTATATTTTACTACTTAAGTACACCTCTGATTACTACAGTAATTTAATCTTCACCTAATTTCACTAAATGACTTGTAAACATCAGCTAGTAAAAGTTAATTGAGGAAAATGTAATTGGATATTTTCAATATTGCTGTACTATACAATTAAGCAATTCTTTGTGATTGATAATGTTAATGAGATATCAGTTCAAAGTAAAAGTTTGGAAAATATGTATTACTTCTTTTTATTGCCAGGATCAAATTAAGGGAATCTTCATTTCTTCTGGACCAAAAATTAATTACTCCTCACCAGGGTATTGAAGATTTCTCTGCACACCCCTCCTAAAACTGTTTTGCACCTCAATTGTTAATATATGCCTAGTTAGAGTCATAAGCTGGTTTGGACTATCCTAAAATCTGCCAAGTTCAGTAAAAATTATGCTTCAATACTATAAACTGTTAAATATAAAAATGGAAATAGACACGTGACAGCTGAATAATAGCTATTTTAAGGTGTATAGCAGCTGGTTGTGTATAAACTAAAATTGAAATGTCATTGAAGTAGTCACAGGATGTGGTTAAGAACTTGCATTTTATAACATTGGTCACTCAATACCTTCTCAGTTAACTCCATCATGTTGTAAATTGTTGTTGATGTTATGTTGTAGCTTTTTTTATGATATGGAAAGCTATTGGAGGACACCCATCAATAGGCCCAACTTTGATATAGGGGAGACAGGATTCCTTGCAGTGTCCAGGAACAGAGGCTTGAATCTCTAGGACAATACACCCACCGCCCTCATTGGATGGTGAACGGGATTGGAAAGTGGCGTGATCTAGAGCTCGGGGGCTCAAACCTCCGGCAACTGGGAAGTTGCCAGGGGGCCGCAGGATGGGGAGTCTTGCTCAGACCCTGACTCCAGCCACCAGGTGCCCAAGGCGAACTGTGCCCAGGCCTGCCAGGATAGAACACAGGTCAAGCCGAGTTGGGCCATTACACCTGCTACTCTGCTTGAATCAAGGATGTGAAGCCACAGTGTCTAAGGCTGAGGCTAGGACAAATGAGGGACTGCAACAAGCTGAGTCAGAGCAACCACTGGCAGGCATATGATCTACAGCTAGTAACAGGCCCAGTCTGGGAGCCAAGGTGATACCCTAACTGGGTTGAGGCTCCCTCCAGGGGGAATGTGTGCAGGAATGAGGGCTGTGTCCTAACCTAGAAATAGTTGAGGTCTCCCAAGGCACTGGTGTGGGCTGGGATTGGATGCACCAGACTGTGCCGGACCCCAACACCGTCTGGTGTCCTGGATAACCAGGGTAAACAAGAGACTGGCTAGGCTAGGTCTCGACCCCCCACTGAGCCACTTGTGAACTGTACGTGGGTATAGACGAGCCACAGCTGGGCTGAAACATCCTATAACAAGAACCAGAATGGTGTGAAAGCCAGCCAGGTTAAGCCACTGTTCCTGCTTGGACAGGAGGTGAACTGAGAAGAGCTGGCTCAAAAACCCCCTGGTATGCGCATAACTTGGCAAAGGGAGAGACTCAGAAGGAGGTGCCTGGGCAACTCCTCTGGCAAGATACAGACCCTCCAGGTTAGCGCAAGAAGCACAATAGGAAACAGCCCAGAATAGGCCATTGAAAATTTCCCATGGGCATACATTTGGCACGGGACAGGGGCAGACCAGGCTGAATCAGTGCATGTTGTCCACTGGCAAATCCAAACACCAGAACAGAGTGTGGGTTGGGATGGATTTGGTTGCGACAAAACCAGCGTACAATGTGGAATGTCAGGGCGAGGTTACTGGTACTAGATTTGACTGCAGCGCCCAACCAGCACTGAACCAGGAGGAGCAGAGCCGGCATGGGAATTTAGGGGCTGGTCCCCTCACCGGACAGCTACTCCCACTGGAGAGCGTGGGCTGGTTTGGGGACAGACCACACTAAGCAGGGCTACAACACCTGTGCGCCGCATGGGAACTAGACCAGGGAAAAGCCAGACTGAGCAAATTATCCCCTACTGGGGCAAGCATAAATTAGAATGGATGAGGGGTGTAAGGACTTAGCCACTACACCAGCTGGCAGAAGCTGGCTCTAGGGACTAATTCTGTCAAGTCAAATCGCGGAACCACCCGAAAAGTGCATAAACTGGGACAGTGAATGACCCAGGAGGGAAACAATGGGTTCCCCCCTCCTGGGTCACTGCTCCCGCGGGAGGACATGATAACTTGGAAGGGGGCTGGGGTGGCTAGACAGAGAGGAACTCAACCACATCTGTGGGGGCCGGATGGCTGAGCTGGTTAGTTAAAACTAAGCTTTAAAACGCAGGGACAAATACAAGAGCTAAATGGGATGTGGGACAGACTGGACTAGTCTGCTATACACACAGGCAAACCAGGATAGGGGGCGGGCCTAGTGGGGGTTATTGTGGGTCGCCCCGACTAGGCTGCAGCCCCCACTGGTTGACGCAAGTGCCGAGTACGTGCTAGGCAGAACCAACCTAGTCTGCAACACCCACTGGTTCCAGAGCAACTCCAGTCTGAAAACAAACCAGCCCTGGAATTGCACCTTCAAGCTGATTGTGACGATGACCAGCTGGACTCAGAACCCTAGCCAAGAAAAGACAGAGGACAGAACGGGTCAATCAACCATCTCAGATATATGTTGGCAGCGAAAACTGAGTGAATGAAGACTCTATGATGGACAGTGTCAACCAGTGAACTCTGCAACGACCTCATCGAGCTGGGAGTGGCGAGACTGGCAGTGATTCATAACTAGAGAAATATTAAAACCACTAGGGGTTGATCGCAGCTAAATAGTCTCCCCAAGAAGCTGTTCAATCCATCTGGACAATGAGCAGCTGCACTATGTGCTTGGCATCTGTTTGCAAGGGAAGAATCTTGATTGAATTTGAACTGTAATGCTGCAACGGGGTGGGGGGTCCACCGAGGGGGAGGGGCATGGGGAGGGGTGGGGGAGAATCCCAGAGCCTATGAAACTGTCACATAATGCAAATTAATTAATAAAAAATAATAATAGTGGGGAACTTTAATACTCCTTTAACATCAATGGACAGATCAACAAGACAGAAACTCAGCAAAGAAGCAACAGAACTCACCCAGACACTAGAGCAAATGGACTGAACCTTTCATCCTACAGAGAATATGCTTTTATTAAAAATCAGTACATGGAACCTTCTCCAGAATTGACCATGTTATAGGCCACAAAACAAGCCTCAGCAACTTTTTAAAAAGATCAAAATTGCACCATGCATCTTTTCAAGGCATCATGGAGTGAAACTAGAGACCAAGAAATCAAAAACTTCATGCAGTATTAAGGAAAGTTAATTTACTAGAATATATGTGCTAAGAGCTTTGTTGGAAAATAGAAAAACTGAACTCAAATTCACATTTTGCTTATTGGAGCTTCATGTTTCTTATTTGTGCTGCTTACCTATCTACATATGCTATTGTGTTGACTAAACATATTAAAATGCTTAGAATAATGAATTCCAGTAACTAATGTGTCAATTATATACCGAGGACAAATCCACTAGGAAAAAAAATGTAAGCTCTTTTAGATTTTTAAAGAAAAGGTTTTCAGAAATAATTGAATACTGATTATTTTACCACTTTTGAAAAATTCTGAAGCAGATGTTGAGAATTCATTTAATTTGTGTTTGTTCAGTTAGGATCCTATCAAAGAAAAATGCACTGTGTACAGTGGAATTCTGAACCAAATCTGTCACCCACTTCTGGCAAATAGTCATTGTATTTGGGGAGAGCTCACATCTGTAGCCTTGTTTCTGTTTTACTCTGCTTTTGTTTTTGATGCTTAAAATGTTAAGATTTTAATTCACACAGACTGTGTTCAAATTGGAGTAGCGGTAGAACATTAGTTACTTTTATTTTCTGTATCCAAATTTCCTGTAGACAAAATAGGGTTTTTTTTTTAAAAGGATATGTAAAGCCTGAGTCATTTTTTGCTACTAAAATAAAATATCTGAGATGGCGTACATAATAGAGAAAAAAAGCTTATTTGACGCATAGTCCAGCTAGTTGGAAAGTTCAAATATCTGTGTACTATTGAGCAGGATACTGTGTTACTGGCTCCCTGCTATGTGAATTTACTGAGAAAAGTGAAAAGGCCATCTCTAAAGACTGGCTGAACACAGGGGTAGCAGCATTTTCTAATAATTAATTTGTAAAATGTAACTCACTCCAGAAACAGCTCCATTGATTTCTTCTAAGGATGATGTCTCATGATTTAATCATCTTCAATTAGTCCAGTTTCTCTGTGTGACACTAAAGGTTGATCTGCTTGTGCATGATTCCTTGAGAAACACAGGCCTTTTCCCAAGTATGGAATCTACTTTTAGAAATATTGAAAGTATTACAATAAATCTTGTATGCAAAGTTGATAACATAGTTTCTGTAAAGCATTAAAATAATTTTTATTATTAATATTATTGTCTGAACTGTAATCACTTGTTACTTACTTTATATCATTTTATTTATGTTTATATAAGATAACCAGTTTTAAAGAAACAAAACTAGGAAATGAATGAACAATTTAACTTAATGTTAAAATTATTTTGCATCTTTCAATTTAATGATGAAGTAATAATTTGAAATACATTCAGTGATTTGTCTCTGACCCGTAGTTCATATATTATACATAGATATGCATATATTAATATGTTAATGTTTTATATAATATCTTTGTATATTAATGCTCCTAATTTCTATGAAAACATCAGGGATAAGTTCCTTAGCTAAGCATCTTCTGATTTTCTGATTCTTCCACTCTGAATTTGAATATGGAAAAAAGTCATTTTTTTCATTCACTAGCTTTGAAAACTAAATCTTTGAATGAGAAGAAATAGAAGCTAATTGAAAAACCAAACTAATTTTACTTATGCAGTTACAGCTTTTCACAGTGAATGATTTACCGCTCTTCAGTGTTACTTAGTGAATGTAATCACACATATTTGTCTCACAGAGAATTATATTGTGACATATGCATGGTTAGCAGGACTGCTATTATATAAATTACCAAAGATTTGTTGCTTAAAGTTGCAGCATACTAAAAGAAGGCAAGTGTGACGTTTTCTTGAAAAATATTTGCATTAGTGAAAAACAACTTAGCTTTGTAAGCTATTATCTAATCAATTAGACTGGTTGTAATCTCATTAATATTTATGTGTTATTTGAAGGAAGTAATAAAAGCTATAAAATGTCAAGGAAGAGATACAGGAGAGAAGACACGGCTGTTATTATGTTGAGTAGGAAAGGAATCAAAAAGGTCCATACCTTGTATGTGCCTGGGTCCCACATGGGTGCCATTTCTAACCCTTGTGGCCCCACTTCCCATACAGTTCCCTGGGAAAGCAGTCAAGGATGGCCAAAGCCTTGGGAGCCTGCGTCCACGTGGTAGACTCAGAAGAATCTCTAGGCTCCTGGCTCTGGAGTGCTCTTGTGGCCACTTGGGGAGTAAATTATCATTTAGATTCTTCCTTTCTGTCTCTCCTCCTCTCTGTGTATCTGCATTTCCAATAAAAAAAATGAATACATCTTTAAAAAAGAACAAAGTAAGGTATAAGTGATATTAAATGTTTAATATATTTTACATTAAAATATTCTAAAGCGTGGTAAAAGAAAATGCTCATCAAGTATTACTCCATAAATTTGGATTTTCATACAGAGAGGAGGAAAGACAGAGAGGAAGATCTTCTGTCCATTGATTCACTTCCCAAGCGGCCCCTATGGCCAGAGCTGCACCAATCCAAAGCTAGGAAACAGGAGCTTCTTCTGGGTCTCCCACGTGGGTGCAGGATCCCAAGGCTTTGGACCATTCTCCACTGCTTTCCCAGGAAACCAGCAGGTAGCTGAATGGGAAGCAGGGCCACCAGGACAGGAACCAGTGGCCATATGGGATCCTAGCATGTGCAAGGGGGTTTACCTGCTAGGCTTCTGTGCCATGCCCTGGGGCAAGTTTTGTTATGCTCTAATTAAGCCACTCCGTTGGCTAAAAGTAAATTACATTGAAGCTCTTTGAAATAATGAGTGAAGATACACAATTTTCTCCTTCTAGAGGAAGACACTACAAAAGACAAGAACTAAGAAATGAAACATCCTCATGTAGAACGGTGTGAATGCTTTTATGATTTAGTTGGATGCAGTGATAAAGCTGGAGGAGCAGAAACTGCCCAATCTGTTGATTCTGAAATTCCTGATTTGGTATCCTACATTGCTAGTAGCTGTATTAGGTTGATGTATATTTGTTATCTGTGGAGCAATTGCTCAAAATCAGTTACCTCAGACATTTAGGTCACAATCCTCCTAATTCGAACTGTGGAACCGTTATGAAGAATTTGAGAAGACCCTTTCATTGTGGAAAGCATTTTCATGAGACATCTTATTTACTTAAATTTCATTTGTTGAAAGCCTAATAATCTTGTGATATATTTTATTCTCCTTCTGTTTTTCATAACATTTCAGGTGACACACATTTTCCAGCATGCTCTTATTTTTTTTCAAATATTATTTATTAAATTGGATGTGAGAGCTACAGTGAGGGAGGGGAGAGACAGAGTGAGAAAGATCTTCCTTCCACTAATCCGTTCTCAGATGGCTGCACTTGCCTGTCTGGTCCATGCTTAAGTAAAATCAATGCCAGCATCTTCATTGAGGTCTTCCACATGTGGAGCAGGGGCATAAACACTTGGGCGATCTATCTTTGCTTTTCATAGGCTGTCAGCAGGGAGCAGGATCAGAAGTAGAACAAATGGGACTGGAAACCAAGACCCACATAGGTTGGTGGTATCGCAGGCCGCAGCTCTACTGACTATGCTACACTGCTAGTACATAGGGTTACGTGTTCCTTAGGTTTGATGCTTTGGTCTTATTTGTTTTGGAAGTAGCAGTGTTGATGCAAACGGAATGAGAAGAATTTCAAGGAATGGTGTGTGATAACCAAAATTATTTTGGTTACCTTAGGTGCAAAAAGAAAACTAAGTTCCCTAATAGAAAGTTCTGGTTATCTCAGTCAGTTGAATTATATTAATAAATGGAGGTAAATGTAAAGGAAGGATTAACATTTTATTTTTTTACTTAAGATCTTTCAGCTACTCTTTTTTCCAGTGAAAAAAACATGAACCTATAAACATGTTTCTAATGAAACATGAATCTATTACTATTCATGAGTAGTGATGCCATTTTAGCACAATTTGCTTTACAGCTTATCTAAAAATATATATAAAATTTGAGTTCTTTTGTAAAATGCCTGCTCTTTTCCTTTGCCCATTACTCTACAGGGTTGTTTGTTTCGCTGACTGGATTTCTAAAACTCTTTGTAAATCCTGGGTATCAGTCCTCTATCAGTTGTGTAGTGTACAAAGATTTTTTCAAATATTCTATTGGGTACTTCTTTGCTTTGTCAAACTTTTCTTTGCTGTACAGAAGATTCTTGGTTTGATGTAGTCCCGTTTGTTTCTTTTGTCTTTGGTTGCCTGTGTTTTTATGACTTTTCTAATCTTTACCAGTGTCTATGTCTTGCAGAGTGCTTCCTATGTTTTCCTCTAATAATTTGATGGTTTCTGGGTGCAGATTTAGATCCTTTTTCCATTTAGAGTTGATTTTCTGTAAGGTGACAGGTAAGGGTCTTGTTTCTTGCTTCTGTATGCTACTATCCAGTTTCTCAATAGCATTTATTCAAGAGAACTTTTTACCTGGGTTATTTTCAGTTCACTTTGTCAAAGGTTAGATGGTTACAATTGTGTAAGTGAGCTCCTCTCTGGAGAAGCTGTTCTGTTCCATTGATCTTCTCTGTTTCTGTACCAGTCCCAGTGTGTTTTGATTTCCACTGCCTTGTAGTGTTTTCTAAGACCTGGAATTGTGTCACCTCTAGCTTTATTTTTATTTCTTTAAGATAACTTTGGCTGCTTGTAGACTCTTCTGTTTCTGGATGGGTTTTTGTATCATCTTTTCCAACTCGCCATAGGATATTGTTGGGTTTAGAATTGGATCGCATTGAATCTGTGTATTACTTTTGGTAATATGTACATTTTGAAGATGTTATTCCTGCCCATCCAGAAACATGGCAAATTTTTCCAACCTTTAATGTCTTCTTCTCACTTCTTTCTTGTTTTTTTTAAAATGTTTTATAGTTTTCATCATAGAAGAATTTCACATCTTTGGTTAGCCTAATACCAAGGTATTTAAGATTATTCCCTGCTATTGTAAAGGAGACTGTATTTTTATGTTCTTTATCAGCCATGCAGGTGCTGTGTATACTAGGACCAAGGATTTATACTCACTGCTTGTGAATCCTGTTACCCTGCCAAACTTTTCAGAGTGTCCCAAGGATTCATACGCTAACTTTGGTCCTCACAAAGACTATATAAGACATAGTAGGACATTTAAGAGGTAGAAACAAGTGGTGAGTCCTTAGTTCATTAAGTTGCTGTCTGAAAGACTTTAGATAGCTCTCATGAAAACTCTGAGAGCTCAGGATAGCAAGTAAGTATATGAACGAGTCCAAACTTTTATTGCTGTTTAGCTTCCAGTTGTAGAATAATTCTAATTGCTATAAGTATACCTTCATGAGCCAATGAAAATATCATATAGATCATGGATTTTACAATTCTGGTTATTTCTGTAGTTCACATATTAACTGCTTTAGTGGTATTGTACAGATTGATGCATGTTGTATTTATAGCACACAAAACTATGTATACTTCCCATGGTTTCCTTGTGGCCAAAAGAAAGCAACAGTATTGCAGAGACTAGCTTAACAGCATTCAGTTTCAGTAACCTGTTTAGCTATCTAATGACTAATGTTTTTCTTATCCAGCTTAATAGTTTATATTAGAGAAAAATTATCTATTTGCACTAATCAGTCTCTGTTGTTGTCATGTGATATATATCTTAAAAAACTTTGAAAGGTCTTAGAAATATAGTATAAGTTGGTAAGAACAAGGATATTCTTGTGGTTTTCCTAGGTCAAATTCTAAATGGTTATCTGTGTGATTACCAAGTTAACCACTAATATGTTGGGCAGTTAGAACTTGTTTTAAAAACAGAGTGTTTGCTCAAGATTTATAAAACAAAATTCCTATGCAATTTGTAAAACTGTTCCTTGTCCCACTTTGCATAATATATATATGAATACTTTGGTTGTTTGTATATATTTTCACAAGTATGTCATTGTACACTAATTGTTAAAGGCATGGTATATATTTTCTCTGGCGAAAATTGACTGAGAAATTGTTATACCACCCATTGATAACTCTGAAAATAATTTTAGCAGTTAGATGAACAGATATTGACCCCTCAGACTTGTTTAAAATTTTATGGCATCAACTAAAGGGGTTAATTCACTCTGCTTTATAATTACTCGACATTATGGAGATTACACCCAGTGCCTATGGCCCAGGGCAAGCAGGTCAGAAAACGTAGGGCCATTGGGTTTGTATCTCCTTTATACACAGTGCTGGTGAGAAATACTCAAGGGAAAGCCACTTGCCTATAATGTTGGTGGTGTCATAGGACGCATATGCCTCTGCTTGTGTAGCAGGAGTGAGACACATGCAGAGAGACATCTGCATATACCTCCACATAGCCACATACAGTAAGAACCACATTCACCCATGATCACACGCAATTACACATTCACACATCCAAAAGCAGCCACAAGTGTTTCCACAAACATCCATAGGCAGCCATGCCTAACCATGTTACCCACTTTCCCTAGTTGCTCATATAGGTTTACAGACAAAAGCGTGTGAGGACAAAAGCATCACATAACATACCTGTGGGCAGCTAACAAAGAAAATGGTCCTGTAACATTACACTAGTTGCTATTGAGACACAGAGATATGTGAACACAGAAATAAGGGGGTAAAGGCAAAAAGACAGGGGGACTTGAAATCTTCATTTTTCCAAGTTCATCTCAACAATGAGCTTCAATGTTAGACCTTAACCTCATCAGCCTACTTTATACAGAAAAAAAAAGCATTTTAGAAGTTTAAGAGGTAGGGTGAAGCCAACAAGAATTCTCACTTCTAAATATTTCTTTTTTTTATTTTCTTTTTTTATTATTAATTATTTTGCATTATGTGACAGTTTCATAGGCTCTGGGAATCTCCTCACCCCTCCCCCTCCCCTCCCCCGTGGTGGATTCCTCCACCTTGATGCAGTATTATAGTTCAAATTCAATCAAGATTCTTTCCTTGCAAACATATACCAAGCATAGAATCCAGCTTCTTATTGTCCAGATGGGTTGAACAGTTTCTTGGGGAGACCATTTCTGGTCCGAAGTTAGAGCTGGTAAAATATCATCACAGTCAATTAAGAGTCCCAATATAACATCAACAGCAATTTGCAATATTATAGAATTGACATGGTTTTGAGTAACCAGTATGTTAAAAAAAATGTTCTGCACCTTAAATGTTGACAAATATCTTGTTAGAGTTACAAGCCAGTCTAGATTATCCTAAAATCTGCCAAGATCAGCAAAATTATACTTCAACACAACAAATGGCTAAATACTAAAATGAAATAGACACGAGACAACTGAATGGTACCGTATAGCCATTTTAAGGTATATAGCAGCCGGTCCTGTATATAAACTAAAATTGAAATGTCAATGAGCTAATCATAGGTTGTGGTTAGGACTTGCTTTTTTTTTTCTTTTAACTTCTAAATATTTCTAGTGAAGTACCAACTTAGTAGAGATGTGACAGTTGTCTTTTTTTGTTTTAATCCCATTATCCAGTGACCTTTTAAAGTACTATGGCAAGTTGAGCTGGTTATCTATTCCTCCTCCCACACCATCTTTCATTTTGTTCTCTTATTACTACTTTTGATTTGTTAGCATGAATTACAGCAACTGAGCCAGCAAGTTCCTTCCTCTTGAATATGCTCTGAAATCTCTGAGGAGCAAGGTTATATAAAATGTCCAGGATGGCAGAATCACATCTTTCATTCTGTCATAGATTTCATTTGTCTAAGCAGCTTAAGAAGCATGGGAAAGCCCCTCTGTTCTCTGTAGCAGAAGACACACACACACACACACACACACATGCATACACACATACATACACTTAAAAGGAGTAAATCTTGATATGATTAATCTCTCCGTTTTTAAGTGAAACTTTTGTTGAGAGCTGGAAAACATGTAGAAAAGAAAGCTTTGCTAATAGCATTTCTACTTTGTTTGTGCTTCCTTTTAATCAACGTATCAGTTTCCTTTGCTCTAATTCTTGCAGATTCTTTTGTTGAAATGTCTTTTATGCAACATTTTTAAGCATATTTGTCATTCAAAAACAAGGATATGTGAGCAGACATCTTAGAATTAAACTCTTGATATTTTTCATCTGCCTCCTCTTATTTCTCCTGAATTCCTTTATCATTATGATTCAGATTTATGAATCTTAAACACTATCCCACCCACAACTTCAACTTGAAATAATACTGAAGGTCAGACAGTAAAATATGACCTGAATTTTTTATATCATTCTTAGTATCAACCATGAATATTAATGTCAAGAATACAGAAAATCACAGTGCTCAAGAATACCATGAACAAGTCTATAACCACGGATACCACCATCAGGTCACTCTTGGACTCATTAGAAAGAACTTGCAGTCTTTTAACATAGGTGCCTAATTGATGCAATTGAGGCATGAGATTCATCAAAAGAAACTGATTTATTCATGAAACATTTGAATTTTTACTCCAGTATTGACACAATTAATTTTATTTCCCACATCATGTTGTTCCTCTGTATTTGTACTCAAGGTTAATTCAACATAAGGCTATTTGATCTACAGGCACATAATAGTAAAATCTTGTATTATAAAAGGTCATTCCTTCTAGTAAAGACTTGAGATCAATTTCCCAGCTTTAATGTAATCAGCATATTTAAGGTATATTTTGAAATTCATCTTCCTTTCTTTCCTGGATTTCCCAAATAGAAGAAATAGGTTTCTGGTCTACTACTATTCTTTCGTTGCCTTCAACAAAAAGCTACAAGCATAGAAAATCAATGAATGGCAAATAATTAATTTCTTGAATAGTACTTGTAACTAGTTAGATTATCAGATATTATCTATTCTGTACATATCACTTAGTGGACAAAGAAAATTCTGGGACACACATAAATTCTACATGCCTTTGTACTGCTAAAGAATTTTAGGCTAATTAATAGTTAAAATATATGGCCCCCTCCAAAAATTTGTAAATTGAAACCTTAATTCTCAAATGTGTATAGTTGGGGCTTGGAGGGGAGATATGGTATTTGGGAGGTAATCAGATTTAGATGAGATCGTGAATATGGAGCCTTCATAATACTGTGAAGGGGCCTCTCAAATTCTGTCTGTTTCTCTCCTTCCCTTCTTCCCTCCTTCACCTTCTCCTTCTCTCCCTTTCTCTCCTTTCCTTCCACAACCAGTAAAGTAGGTGGCATATGTCTAATGGGGGGCGGGGGGAGGAAAGGACTAAGCCATCAACAATAAACATTAATCCATTAACCAGTATCACAATTCATTGGATTGGATATTTTCTCTTTTCAGGGAGCCCAATCAGTTTTAAGCTGTATCACATGGTTAGTGGAATAATGCTTGCTTTTGTCAGGAGGAATATCCTAGTAGGTCAAATGAATACATTTGTGTACACACACACACACACACACACACACACACACACACACACACACACATATCTCAGCTCCTTGAATCTGTGAACATGTTCTTTGATATAGTAAAATAAACTTTGCCATGTGACAAGGTGCAAACTTGTAAGACAGAGAGTCCCATATTATCTATATGGGCAAAATTAGAGAATGGCTTAAATTATTGCAGTTTGGTAAGTCTACTTTTCTACTACTTTCCTAGATAAAAACATGAACTTTGAGGCATGAAAAAAAAGCATGTTTTAACTTCAGTTTTGTAAATCAGAATTACCACCACAAAAGAGTATAATTGGCTCCTCTTCTTGGAGTCTAACAAGGCCATCATCAAGGCGTTACAAGGCCCTATTCCCTTCTGGAAGCTCTAGGAATGACTACTTCCAAACATGAGAGTTTGTGTCAGAATTCAGCTACATTTCCCTACAGGACTGAATTCTTGTTTCCTTGTTGGCTGTCTGCCAGTGGTCATTTTCAGTTTTTGAGGTCTTCCACATTCTCTGGCTCATGCTTCCCTTCCTTCATTTTCAAAGACAACCACAGGGGTGCTCACACTTTGAATTTCACTGACCAGAATTCTTCTCCAAACCATTTTTCCTGCTTGCAAAGAAAATTTTCAGAGAAAATTTTCTGCTTTTAAGTGTTCATGTGAGTGTATTGAACCCACTGGAATGAAACAGGAGACTATTGCCATTCAAAAAACCACAGCCTTTATTCTAGCTTCAGTTTCTTTTGCCATGCATCAAAATATTTACAAATTTTTAAGGATCATGGGGACAATTAGTCTGCCTAGCACGGTATCAATTTCAGTTATATTGATTTGTAGACTTCTGGAGTTTATAAGACTCAGATCAATAGTCTCATAGGAAAAAAAAAAGAAATGAACCATTAACAGGAGGACTTTTCCAATCAGGAATGAATAAAATGGAAAGATTAGTTAATTCATTTAAATCATTTCTTAGATCAAACATGAGGAAAAGTAAGGATAGGATGCTGCATGAAATATTTCATTTTGCCTATCTCATGGTCTTTGATTTACGCACAAATTTATCAGTGTGTAAGGCCTACTGTCCACACCACTGAGCTTAGTAATACATATCTAGGGTGTTACATTGTGGAGGGAGAAACTGCACCCCAATTCTAGACATAACTGTTTTATTTGCTAAAAGAAAGACACAGTCATTTTATTTGTTACCTATTAAAAGTTGGGCCAGGGAAGGCCGGTGCTCTTATTGCTCACCTTATGTGTGACTCAACTTTGCAGCCATGTACTCTCCACATGGCGAGAAATGTGGACTCATAAGAAACTGTGCATAAAAAGGAAGAGGATGACAGTAAATAGGTCTGCATTCATGAGTTGTGGCTTCAGTGAACAGTGCAATCCACACTCTATCACAAGAGTGCCTCGAGCATGAGGATATAAGCACAAAGTGCCTATCTCAAATCTGATGTACACTAGTGGAAGACTCTAGGACAAATCTGCAGATAAATTTCTCCAAAAATGAATAATTTGACTCTTGTTCATTTATGAGTTCTTTCCACTTAAACTCCACCTATTTGGCAAAAAAAAAGGCAGGGGGAACCCTGCTAATACTCCTGAAAACTGTACTTAGCAGCAGCAAACAACGACCATTTGATTCACAATTTATAGCCAATACTGAATGTTTTACAATAATATGAGAAAAATGCTACCAGTAATTCGGGGGTGGTGGAGAACGCTAAAAAGCAACTTCTACCACTCTGTGGCTATTAATCAAGATGATGCATTGCTGAGTCAGCTGCCTGAATATGACAGGAAGCAGATTGCTGTGCCTGCCTGGCATGTCAGAAGTTAATTTGCTGGTTTGAATATATGGAATGTGAACATCAAGTGAGTGCTTTTAAGGAAGATGCAAATGGAACCTGAGGAGCTTCAAAGGAGATAGGTTTTGATGTAATGTGATGCTGTGATGTTACCAATAATAAACCTCTGGAAATATGGAAAAAACATTTTTGTGATGTCTTATATCATAACCAGGTGAGAATTCACTGGAAGATGGAATAAACCTAAGTCACACTCCCATGTTGCACATAACATTTTTGGGTACATACAGTTTCCAAAATGTTACAGAAACATAAATTTTCTACTACATTAGTGAATGCAATGGTTTATTGAGAACTGACCATGAAACATAAGATATTATGTGAAGATTTAGCAAATTGGTGTTACAATACTTAAAGACTTACTAACTCCAATAAAGACACTAGAGGGATTGTAACTTCAGGAGAGTGTCCATGTGCATAATTACCCTGAAATATCTAATAGCAGAATAATCTAATGAGCTAGCTTAGTAGTTCTTAAAGAAGCCCATACATTACTATAACCAATGATGAGAGAAGTCTTATTTGTCTAAGATAAGATGCATCAATGATTATCAATGCTAGTGGTCCAGAACAGAAGACTGCAATTTGTGGTCAATAAAAAGCAAGTTGTCTTTGGACATTATAGCCAATATCATTATTGTTCAATGGTCTTGGTACACAAAATGAAGCTTTTCTAAATATAAAATGAAGCTTTTCTTTATATAAAAATCAGCACTGTTTTTATAATGATCGTATCACATAGTCACACCAGGAAATGAGTACCAATAAGCTGGAATATGGTTATGGAATATGATTGTGATTGCAGAGAAGAAATCTAAATTTTACAGAAATGTGACTTCTTCTCAACGCACTAGTCAATGCAAATGTGCAGCACACAAGAAAATGATTTCTCTTGTAAAGGAAGTGCTACATTTTTTTTCTATTCCATAAGGTGTTGAACACTAATATAATTCCTTTGCTGTAGATTTATGATATAAGAAAAAGACTGGCAAGTCTTTTGATAAAATGGAATGAAACGAAATGTATGCTAAAATGACTGCGAAAATAAGAATATAGTTTAGAAGATGTTTGAAGCACAAAATGATTGGGACAGAACTGTATTGGGCAGAAAAAAATGACTAATCTTCAAAACACCAAAAAGACATTTATCAGTTAAAAACTTTCAAAATACGTTTTTTAAAAACTTGCTTCTGTCTCACATGAAGGAAATTAGAAAAATATAAGGGACAAATAGATGAAAATTGTAATTACCTTGAATCCTTAAGATAGTTGAAGTAACACAGGAAACTGGTAACTGAGAAACAGAAAGAAATGAGGAAAACCTTTGGAGGAATATGAGAAAAATAGATTCCAGACACTATCCAAGTCACAATGGGGAATTAAAAACATGTGACAATTTTAGTGAATAACTAAAAGCTGCATCTTAACTAGTACATATAATAGAGTGCAAGTGAAAGTCCCAAGAATCATGTGTGGTTTAAGCCTGCAGGCAGGCTCTTTGTAACTTTAATACAGCACCCAGGAGAAGGACTGGAGGCAGTGTAATTGAATAAATCACCTAGCAAGCATATTTGATGCATAGAAAACAATATTGATTAAAAGAAAGATATAAAACCCCACTCACACCACTCCGGAATGGGGAAAAACAGACTTATAAACCTAGGTCTTCAATTGTAGATACATTGTGACTTGAAGAATTTTAAAATAGCCTCTGTTATTTGGAAAAAGGAAGAAAACTCCTATGTTTAGGTCTAAGGTCCTATCACTAAAGAAATCCTACAATTCCTGAAAAAGATTAGACCTTGAGAACAAGGTAGAAAATATTTGTACCTCACTTTATATCTTTCAGCTCAGCAAAATACAGAAACAACTGTCAAAAGCTCAACTGAGCCTGAGCAGATCTGCCTAGTGTCAACCTGGCCAGAGCTGACAAGACAACAAAACAGCATGAATTGATCATGAAGCGCTTAGTCCTTTAATGTGATAGCATATTCTAGAGACTAAGCTGGAGACAGTGCTAACTCCTGAGAAACACATGTGGAGCATTTACAGAGAAACCCTGAACAAAAGACCCTAAAATTGTGTAGATCATGGGAAGCTAAAAGATGAATGGTAAGTGCTAAGTATGAAAAAGCACCAAGTCACAGAGGGGAGTGTCTTCAAAGCCACCTGCCATTCTCTGTCTCCCTAATGATGGAGTCTAAGCAGAGGGAACAGTGGAAAGTCTCTGCTGAAGATCCTTGCCAAAGGCACTTCTGTTGGTAGAGATTTAGGTCAGGATGTAGGTTTGTGAGAGCGCCTTGCTGGATGAGAGCCAGAGTCCTTTGTAGCAACCCCCTTCAGGAACTGCAAGGCACTTACCCATATTGGGCAGGAAAGACATTTTTTCATGAAGGCTGTCAGGTAAATCTTTTGTAAATATCTATTGTTGATCCTTAAATATGACTCATAGGCTTTTTGGCCAGGAGCTGAATGCTTTAGTGAGAAGCAACAAGAGTTTACCACTGCTGGAAAGGCAGTTTACCACTGGTGGAGAAGCAGTTGTGTAGAAACAAGCTTCTTAGGAGACATATATGTAAAATGAAACCTGAAAGCTGAATCAGAAGGATTTCTAGCAACTCCACTTCAAGCACAAGGTAACACTAGAAGTATTTAAGGATATTGGTGCGATAAAGTTACCTTAGCAACAGTGAAACCAAATGTATCCCATCTCCTGATTTGACTTATTCCTCCTGGTAATGGCACAGCACAAGAAGTATGTCAATTTTCAGAAATAATTGCTATTTTCAATATACTTATAATTATCATAATATCTAAACTTTGATGGAAAATTAAGATACAAAATAAAGTGATTTACAAAATGAGGCTCAGAGATTACTATCAGACAAAATGTTAATTATCTGTGACTGACACATTAAAGGCTGGAGTAGAATAGAAAGAGAATGCAGAAACAAATGGAAAATTTCAACAGTAGGATAAAATTCTGAAAAAAAAAATAGATTGGTAATGCCAGAAATGAAGAACAGGATAACAAAGACGAAGAATACATTTGATAAACTTATCAGTGGACTTAACACAGTGGAATATAAAATCAGTGAACTTAAAAACAATTCAATAGCATTTACCCAAACTGAAAAGTACAAAGTATCCAGGAACTGAGAAAATATGAAACTATTACATATGTATGTGTGTGTATATATGTATATGTGCGTGTATATATGTATATCTGTGTGTATATATCTGTATGTCAATGAAATCTTGGGTGAAGAAGAGAGAGATAATAGTGAAGAAAATACATATAGATAATAGCTCTGATTTTTCAAAATCTGCAAATGACACTAAATCACGGGTTTAATAACTTCGGAGAATTCCAACCAGGAGATATTCTTGAAAAATGAATACCATATATATCATTTCCATGTTTCCAAAGAGCAAAGCAAAGAAAATAATCTCTATTGTACCCAGAGAAAGCAGAACAGAATACATAAAAATACATAAGACTTAGGAATATTTACAGAATTGCCTTTATAGAAATCTTTATAATAACTCAATTAATAATCATAAAACCTAGTAGTTATTTAAATATTCTGCAGCTAGAGGCTTACTAAAATCCTTTTATAGCATGTAGTAGTACTTAATTACATCCCATTTTATTTACCGGTTTATTTATTCATTGCAATTCAATTTAACCAGCATTTTACCACTTTTACCTCATAATGACCTAAGATAGTTTCAGTTCATCACTTTACTTTCTAATTGTTTCTTCAAGTATTCCTTCTTTATGAAAATGAAGTCTTTCCAAACTATTTAGCATTTCTGAATTCCACATTGGATCAAAGTTTGGGAAATGGAGTACCACCAAATAGTTAAAAATGAAAGCAATGAAATACAGGTGTTGGTTGCTTCCCATGAAGCTTTATTTATTTGAAGATTATCTCATTGGGTCAACAGGACACTTTTTTTTAATTTTTAAAAATATTTATTTTATGCTTCAATTCCATAGGCTCAGGGATTTCCTCTTCCCACTTCCCAGTTCCTTTCCCCGGCACTGATTTCCCCTAAATTATTACAATAATATAGTCCTTATTATTGCAATAATAATATAACTATAAAATGATACATTAAACAGCCATAAATCTATCATTCTGCTATATAAGTGTTTCCTAACATTGTAGGAATGGACACTGTCAGAAAGTGCAGCATCCGTTTGTCCAGATATAATTAACGGTTTCATTGGGAGTCCATCTTTGATTTGGGAGTAAAGATGCATACTGCACTGTATCTTTGTTTCTTGATATGATACTCTGTATTATACAGTTCCTTCCTTTGGATACATATATGTATGTACATGTTTATCTATTCATCTTGTATTCTGCATGAAGGTGGCCTTATATCAGACTGGACAGTTTTTCAACTTGTTTTGCACCAGAAATAAGTCCTGAAATATTTTAACACAACGTTTTCTATGTTTCTTCTAAGAATACACCATTGCTGAATCTTGAATCAACTAATAATTTATGAGTTAACACAAATAGAGAAAATGTGCCTTTCTGTTCTCCCAACTTTCAAGCCAGCAAATCTGAACTTTTTAGCCTATTGCTACTTTAGTTTATGAATGTTTTACATTGGTAGCTGCATTGAAAAAAGGCTAGAAGATTAGCAAGAATGTGTTAGTTGCCATTTCTGAGATGAATATTGAAATATCACAGCCTCTTATGTTAAAGTTCCCTGTTATTCTGTGACTTAACTGTCATTTTTAGACCTCTTACAGTTACAAATTCTTACCTACAAAATGAACTTCCATTTGATCTAGAGATTTTTCCCCCTTGGTTTTATCTTCACTCAAGATTAAATATATCTATCAAAATTTACCAGTGACGCTATTACTTCCATTTTACTGAAAGAGAATTATAAATGGTCTTTATTATCTGTTATTGTAACATCACATGCAAGTGTCCAAACAAATATCCCAGCCTTCTACTCAAACTCGGAATACAGTGTACCTAAGGAAATACAGTATGTTTCCATGGATATAGATGTTTAATTGAACTTTAGTTCTAATATATACAGATTCTGCTGATTTATCCAAGGGCCTAAAGAGCCATGAATTGCCATTTCCTCATTACTTCCATTACTTCATTATTCTTACTCCCAGTAACATTAATCAGTTTTTTTTTTTTTTAAGATTTATTGATTTTTATTTGTCAGGTAGAGAAACAGAGAGGAGATACAGAGAAAAATCTTCCATCCACTGGTTCACTTCCCAAGTAGCCACAACAGCCGGTGCTAAGCCAATCTGCATCCAGGAGTCGGGAGTTTCTTCTGGGTCTTCCAGGTGGGTGCAGGGTCCCAAGGCTTCGGGCTGTCCTCGACTGCTTTCCCAGGCCACAAGCAGGAAGCTGGGTAGGAAGTGGGACAGCAGAGACACAAACCAGTGCCCATATGGGCTCCTGGATGTGGAAGGACAGGAATTACACTAGGTTACCATGAAAGGACTTCCTTAACCAGTCTTTAGGAAAATACCACAGATATATTGAGAATATAAAATGAACATTGAGTTTCAACAAAAAAAAATAATAAACCTTCTGCTTAAAAATTAAAGGCATGGTCACTTAAAAAATCTTGCCACCAATGAAGACCATGATTTGTAACACTGCATACTAGGCCCAGCGTGGTACCCTAGTGGCTAAAGTCCTCAGCTTGCATGTGCCAGGATCCCATGCAGGCACCAGTTTGTGTCTCAATGGCCCTGCTTCCCATCCAGCTCCCTGTCTGTGGCCTGGGAAAGCAGTCGAGGACGGCCCAAAGCCTTGGGACCTTAAACTCACATGGGAGACCCGGAAGAAGTTCCTGGTTCCTGGCTTCAGAGGAGCTCAGCTCCGCCATTGCAGCCATTTGAGAAACGAATCAGCAAAGAGATCTTTCTGTATCTACTTCTCTCTGTGCATCTGCCTTACTTATTAAAATAAATTTTTTAAAAGAGAATATTACTGTATTATATACTGCCATTTCATTGTTCAGTTGAGTGTCTTCAGAGCTAATACACAGGGCATCTGAGTCTCCAAGTAAACATTTTGTGATAGGTTTAGTAGTTTTATTCACTTTTAAGCTTCAATCTAGATTCTAGAGTCAGCTTTTTAGGTTAACTTTAGTTTTTCTTTTTTTTTTCTTTCTTTTTTTTTTTTAGGATACCTGTTCTGTGTTTCTGCGTTCTTATCAGGAGCACTTTATTCCACAGTAATAGGCTTTCTTAACTTTAAACTTCAAATCTGTAATTCAGAGCCTGGAGCTTTTGTTCCTTACTGCACAAGGAGCCAGAGTTTATGAAAGATGCTGCACATGTTATATTCCCAACACTCAGTCCCTATTGTCAGCTTTGACCATCAGGGTAGATGCTTATATTTTCAGTTATGTTCTTTGTGAAATCAACAAAGATTCTTCTTTTTCTTTAGGTGATAGGCTCTAACTCACATGGTATTTACATAATTAAGTGGATCCTTCAAGTGGATATTTTCAAAGCCTGTGCATTGTGCTTCAAAGTGATTTCAATCCTCTCTAAAAGACAAAAGCTTCTAGCAACAGATAGCAGTAGTCTCATTATCTGTGTGTGCCAGCCTAGGTACTTTCTTGTAGACTATATAGGAGAGAAGGCAAGGGGTCTGAATTAATTCAGTAAGAACTTACTGAATCTGTAGTATGTACCAGTCATTGTGAAATGAATATATGAAGTTCAAATTTTAGATATATCAGTCTTGAGTATAGGGAAGCTGCAGGAAAAGAGAGGAAGAAATAAAAAGGCTTTAACGCTATTCAAGTGTACTAGTTTATTTTGTGTTCCTGTAACAAAACACCTGTGACAGGGTGAATTGTAATGGACAGAAATGTACTGACTGGCGGTTCAGAAGACTGGGAAGTTCAGTATCAAAGCCCTGGCAGGTTTAGCAGTTGTGTCTATAGTGCTGTGTCCTTTCCTGGAATGGAAAATGAAAGGGCTAAGACATGATGATGGGGGCAGAATTCAGCTTTAATCATGGCCTAACTCGCATTTATGCCCGTCACCTCCACTTGTCCTATCTACTAAAACTGCCACAGTGCAAATTTCAGCATGAGTATTGAAGGAGAAAAACACTCAAACTGTATCACCCAATAATTTGACCATACACTGAAAAATATGACTGTGAAATAAAATACATTTTGGAAGCATTTGTACAAATAGAACCAAAATGATTCATGAGTTGGTGTGACTATTATGGGAAAGTGATATATAACTAATAATAATTGTGAATAGTTGGATAGTGATGTGGTTATCCTGGATGGAGAATGTAAGAAACAGAACAAATTTGATGGGAAACTTACATTGCATCTTGAACAAGCTTAAATTTAACATTTGAAATAAATACTATGATTTTAGATACAAGAAATTAACTGTCTTTAGAAGTTTAAGCCATGAAAATGGGGAAATTTTAATGTCACTGATTATGGAGATCACACAACAGCCAAATACTGAGTGCTGAGGTAAATTCTACCTTTCCAGAGTAGATAAATAGGGAATATTCTCAAAGTTTTGACAAAAGAATTTGATTAAAGCCTGTTTATCAAACTAGGAGAAGAACTTTAAAAGGAACTGGAAATGCACTACTGAGATATAATAAAGAAAAAAATTGGCAAATAACTGAAAATTTTAAGTCTAGGGTGGGGAGCCTTGCAATGGCATACCATATTAATCCTCTGTCTGTTAATACTGGCAACCCATATTACAGGCACCAGTTCATATACCAGCTACTCCGCTTCCCATCCAACTCTTTGCTTACAACCTAGGAAAGCAGCAGGAAATGACTCAAGTCCTTACACTTCTGCATCTACATAAGAGATGCAGAAGAAACTTCTGGCTTCCAGCTTTGGATCAGCTCGGTTCTGACCATTGTGGCCATCAGAGGAGTGACCCAGTCATAGAGTATGTTTCTCTGCCTCTCTGTGACATCTACCTTTCAGGCCCACCTCGATGGCTCAGTGGCTAAATTCTCACTTTGCAAATATCCCATTTGGTCACTGGTTTCTGTCCTGGCAGCTACACTTTTCATCCAGCTCACTGCTGGTGCACGGGGAAAGCACCAGAGGATAGCTCAAAGCCTTGGGACTCTGCACCTGAATGAGAGACCTGGAAGAATGTCCTGGCTCTTGGCTTCAGCACAGCTCAGCTCTGGCTGTTGCAGCTACTTGGGGAATGAACCAGCAGATGGAAGTTCTTTCTCTTTGTCTCCCCTTCTCTCTGTAAATCTGAACTGCCTTTCCAATAAAAATAAATAAATCCTTAAAAAGAAAAAGTCTAGGGTGAAAACAGTTTTATGACTCTCAAGTATTTTAATACTGATAATTTGTTCAAATTGGTAGACAGCAAAACATTCTTTTTCTGCTCTTACTTAATTTTAAAGGTATCAAGGCTTGTTTTACTTTCTAAACAAAATGCATAGACAGAGGTGATGTGTTCAAAACAAACAAAAGATTGTCAGGTATTTGTCACAGTGGTTAATTCTCCATTTTAGGTATTAATTGCCCATATTACAGTATCCTGGCTTTGTTCCCAATTCCAGTTTCCTGCTGAAAGCTGAAATGTTGTTCAGATTATAAGATCCTGCTTCCCATATGGGAAAACTGAATTGAGTTCCAGGCTCCTGGATTGGGTCTGGCCCAGCACCAACTAATGCAGACATCTAGGGAATGATCAAATGGATAAGAGGTTTTCTCTCTGTCTTTCAAAATATGAAAAAAACACATTCTTTTAACTTACATGAATTTTGCAGATATGAAGAATAAACTTCAGTGCTAAAATGGATAGTACTGAACATTTTGAAAGTGCATTTAGGAATCTTAGTTTTGCTGTCACAGCTGTTATAATCCGCAACTTGTAGAACTTAGCCAGCAAAATACTTGATGTATTTAAAATCATACAGTCATCTCTGATTTCTTTTCTTTAAGTACAATTTTAAGAGTGTGAAATACTGCTCAAAGAACATTTTCTTCTATTCATAACACTTAAAAGAAATCTGTTCTCCTGTGAAGATAATTATCTGAGTAGCTCACTCAAATATAAGTGAAAATTTGAATTTAGTATGTGAAACATCTCTTCATTAAGTAATACCCTCATATTAATGGTTTTGTTTCTGTGCTGTCAACCCTTGATAATCGGCTGTGCGCTAAAATACTGAATTGGTTCCAGCATTGTGGTGGAGCCAGTAGGAATGGGGCTTATGATTCCAGTATTTGCATACGGTACCAGCTTGTATACTGGCTGCTCTTCTGATCCAATTCCCTGCTAATGGTCTGTGAAAAGCAGTGAAGGATGTTTCAAGTGCTGAAGCCCTGTAAAACTCAGATTAAGCATCTGGAACCTGGCTTAGGCCTAGCTCAGCCTAGCCACAGTGATCCTGGGAAACGAACCAACAAATGGAGGCTTGCTCTAGATCTCTTTCCCTTTTACTCCCTCTCTCATTCTGTGTGTGTGTTTAAAAACTGCCCGTGGCAGTATTTGTGTGTTTTTCCCTCTCTAATATTTTCAAGGAAATAAATACATCTCTAAAATATTAAACATTTCAGAAATGAACAAATCATAAATTTTCAGTTGCATGCCATTCTGGGAACCAAGATTAAAAAATATAGTTCCCTCCTCTCTCCTATGCAGGATAAGAATCAAGTGCTTCCCCAACATGGATATGCTATTAGCCCATTGACTACTTAATAGCTGCATTTGTTATCAAATTAATTGCTTCAGGATCATAATGATTGTTTTCAAAGTGTCATACAAGAGGTGCTGATAGATGTAAGAAAGAAGATAATACTCTTTGACTGAGCAATGCTATTTGAATATCACTAATAAAGAATGAAAAGACACATCCAAAGATCTGTCACAAGTGAGTGAATTCTAAATATGTCTGCAAGATGACAGTGTGATCACACAGACCATAGAACTGTCCACTCACAGAGGCTGAAGGTATTTTTCTTCCTCCAACATAAGAATTATTGGTAAGAGGCCACATATTTGCACGGTAGCATTATAGACATCATCCACATAAGTGACACTGAGTGTGTACATAGAAATGAGTTTGGGTTTTGAGGTGCTGGGGCAAGTAGCCCTCTGTTGATTCTAGACTTTGCATTTACTATCTTCTGGAGAATTCTTCCTGCAGCTTCCCTTTGTGCTTTTTACAGTAATCTCTTCGAATTCTTTATGCTTTCTGCAAAGATTTGCCTAAATGTAAAAGCAAACAATGTGCTTGATATTGTCAATTAAACTTGAACTGCAAGTGGCAACTGAAACCTAATAATATGTAAATAAAGTACAACTTGAGCTGAGACTATATAATCTTATAACAAGTACCGAGTCTTTTCCAAGTATAATCTAAGCATTTATAAATGGCTAAATGTTATCACTCAGTCTGCATTGAGTAGGATGAAGAGATATTTTTCCAAAACTACTTGCATACCACTTGGAACAGATGCTGCTGCTTAAATCCCAGTAAATTTAGTGGCACCACATTCCATCTAAACATAAGCTGGGTCTGATTTTAGCTAATTATCTATTATTAGTTTATTAAATTATTGAACTAAAATTTAGTTAGTTCATACCAGTGGTAACTGTGAGACTATATAAAGAATACATCTAAATATTTATAACCAAGAGGTTTTGAATTAATGTAGGTACCTTTAGATTATGAATTTATTAATGTAGTCTATGATACAAATTTGATTTTCTGGATGATCCTTAGAAGACTCTGAGAATATTTCATTAGGATAGTAATAAATATTACTTATTTAGAAGGCACAGTTATAGAGACACTGGGTGCGAGACACAGAGAGATCTTCAGTCTGATGGTTCACTCCCCAAATGGCCACAATGGCCAGAAGTAGGCCTGTCCATCATCAAAAGCCAGGAGCTTATTTTGTGTGTCCCATGTGGTTACAAGTTCCCAAACACATGGGTCACCCTTGTTGCCTTCTTGGGCACATTAGCATATAGCTGGGTTATAAGTGAAACAGCTGCAACTCAAACAGCACCCTTATGGGATGCTGGTGCTACTAGGCCACTATGATCCCTTTTTAAAACGTGAGAAAATTTGCTCTATAAGTCACAAGCCTACTAACTCATTCAATTATCATTTTTAACAGGATATCTTATTGATTACTTTGGATTCTTTAATCTGTGTGACAAGAAACAAAAATAAGCCCTTTGATATCCTGCATGTATTTTGTAGTCTGTCAATTGAATGCTGATCTAATCAAGACTGCATTTTCGTCACTCCCATTCTAAATCATTCGTCTAAGTTTAAATTGTGATTTCTTAGTAACTTTCTACCATACGACTCATATTTTATCATTCTTCTTCTTTTAATTTCTCTATCAAAAGCTGAATCATACCAGGTGTCCCGGAATCTATCCCTCCTACACAGCAGTTACTCCTCAGGCTTCTAAGTATTCAACTACTCTTTCTGAAATGGATATTCCATACTGGATCCTAAGTAGACTTAACTCTCCTCCCTTTGAAAAGAAAAATGAAAGAGTAAGAAAAAAAAAAATCCCCTATGTCTTCCTCTTATACCCTAAGATATTATTTTATTTCATGTCTTTTAAAAGCAAAACTTCTACAATTGTTCTGAGTGTTGCCCTCACTATTCACTATTCCTATCTTGGCGCTTCCACCATTCTAATTTAAATACCGATCACTCCTTCAAATAACTCATTCCAACTCTGCAGCAAACCTTTCAGAAGCTAAGTACAATGAGCATGCTTTGTTCCTTCTACCTTAAACTTGAAAACCACTCCTCTTCGGCTTCCATACAAAGCCATATCCTACATAACATTTTCTCTCTCTAACAAATCATTTGCCATGTCTTAGAGACCTGTCAACACTCAATCCAAATATTGAGTATTACAGAATATTTTAGTTCCTCATAAATCGTTTGATCATTTTTTTAATGTTGTGGGAAATGTTGTTCATGTATGAATCAAATTACCACTTCCAATTATGCCATCCAAATTTTCATTCCCCATGTCTCTCCACATCCAATAAAGTTTGTACACTACATTTAGTGGTTTATTTAGTATTTATTTTTACCTCTATATAAAAAAAAAGAAAACAACTGAAACTCAACATGCAAATGCTGCATCCTTTTTTTCTCCTTTCATAATTAAATTTTTTAAAAATTTTTTTTTTAAATTAGTTGCATTCTAATTCCTACCATAATATTGATCCATGACATTTACAATGTTTTTCATACTTCTTCATTCCAGGCATGTGCGTTAGCTTGCCCTCTTGCACTCCTGTGTGAGTCACTTTGAAAACAGCACGTCTCTTTATCTCTAACCTCAGAAGGCACATGAAGCAAACCTGATCAGAGTCCAGTAAGGCTTAGACAAGTGTGGTCTAGATCAAATAAATGTCAGTTAGCTTACAGATCTATGATCATGAGAACACACATTTGTCATTGTAAGGCAGAAAGGCTTTCAAGTGCTTTTAAATTTTTATTTATTTTTATTTATTTGAATGACAGCAAAATGTGGAGAGAAAAACACAAAGCTCCTTATTCTGCAAGCTCACACCCCAAATGCTTGCAACAGTGTGGCTGAGCCAGGCTGAAACAAAGAACCTGGCCCTCACTTCAGGTCTCTTGTGTGGGTAACAGGAATGCAAACGCTACAACAATCACCTGCTGTCTCCCAGAGTGTCTATTAGCAGAAAGTTGGAAATGAAAATGGAACTGGGACCCAAACCCAGGCAGTCTGATTTGGGAGACAGGCATCCGAATCCCTGTGGCAAACATACTTTTGCTGTACCACAGCCCCTGATGATTGAATCCATCAGTGCTCTCAGTGTTACCTCCTGCGTGATTGGTTTACTTTTCTTCATCTCTCCTCTCCCTTCCAGCACATCCCTTCTCTTTTCTTAGCTACCAAAATAAGTGGTAGTGACTAGCTTTTCTAGCCTTTTCTGTTTGTGCCTTGCTTCAGCTCTGCTTCTCAGTTATCCTTGAGATGTATGATTTCAATCAGAAACCTTCCATTGTCCCTAACAGTTTGTGCTATTTGAGCTCCTTTTTTAGTTGTTATTCTTTGGTTTTAATTTAAGAGAAAAAAAAATTTCAAAACCCATAAGTATTTGCGATTGTTTCTCATGTTTCTCCTATGCCCCCTCAATCCCTGAACTTTAGTTGAACTCTTTTTTCCCCTACGTTTGTGATGTTTTCCTCACATTGGTATCATAACGATGTTGTCTGTTATGCCTGCCACAATTTCTGTTTAATGGCTGAACTTTTTGTCATCCTTCAGATGTCAGATGCACTGTTCCTTTCTCTAATTTTTTTGTTTACTTCTTGAGTAGTCTAAAGTTATAGCACATTTTCTCATACTGTTCTGTAGCCTTTACAGTATTTGGAAATGTATCAATATTCTTACCTGTGTATTTCTTTATTACTTTTACCTTGATATGAAAATGTAAGCTCCTTGAAAATGTGGCTCATGTTAATTTCTGGAAACTGTCATTTCCTTAGTCAAAACAGCAATGTCTGACCTCTAAAGTCACTTTTTAAATATGAACAAATGTATTAGATTTCAGTTAGTGATTCCAGGAGCAGTCATACCAAAATGATGTCAGCTACAAACTTTCTGTCGATGTCATACTTAACTACATCTTATTCATCTTGAACTGAGACAGCATCTTTGTTGAGATTGTTGCCTAGTTTGCAGGCATATGGCTTTGCCACATCTGATTTTGCATATATCAAATCAAAAGTTTTTTTCAGTTTTCGGATCAGGCAGTTAGTTTCATTGTTGCCATTGACTGCGTCAGCTTAGTGTTATTCATTTTTAGAAGAATATTCTTTGATATCCTTTAAATATAGCCCAGGGTTGAATTCTAGAACTTGAAGTTAAAGTTTAGTTCATACCAGTTTATTTTTCTACATGTTAATTCTAAATTGGCTCTCAGGTCCAAAATGAGGAGTTTTTGACCTAATTATTTTTAGTGTATCTGAATCTTCATGATTTATTTCATCCAAAGATTAAAAATCCATAACATTAAAATTCACAAAATTGAAAATTCACTTTAATCAATTAAGGGAAGCCAGCAAAACTTGTGGAAAGTGTGTGATAAATACAAACACTGAACACACATATAGATAATATTTTTCTTGAATTAAATTATTTTTATTTACATGACCTGTAGAATTTTTTCTATGTTTTCTCACCTGCAAAATATAACAAATTTAATCTGTCTACACAAGGGTTGAATATTCTAGAACAAAAATGTATCCATTTACGGTAGACTGTCTTTTAAAAATCTCATTTTTGTATCAAGCAAAAAGTAAATGTCGTTTTATAAATTAACTTCTGAAATTGTCTAAGCATATTTATTTAAAATAAATTTGATCATAAGAGAATATCTCATACACAGTTTAAAGATCATCATAATCATTATAAGCTACAAAAAAGTAAAATATGATATATAATGTCATATTCAAACCAAAAGAGGAATAAAAATGTTCGTTTTATCCTCTGAAATAAAAGTTGGAAAAAAAAAAAGGAAAAAGAGATGGGACAACATAAATAAGGTGTGTGGATGTAATATTCATGTAAGCCAAAATCTAACAGGAGAAGCAGAAATGATGGGAAAAGCCTAAAATGATGAGGATTTGGAGGCCCAATAATGATCAAACAGTGAAGCCTCATGGCTGTACATCAATTGTTCACAGGCAATAAGACAGCAAGAACAGAGGCGGAATGTTAGGTTATCAATATGACTGTTGAAGAAATGCAACCATTTGTGCATTTTCCAGTGACAAAAGGGGGTGTGAACAGGCCCTTAGAAATGCAAAACCTCAGTAGAGCAATAATCAAGACACAAAATCAGGAAGAGAAACCCTGTCAAGAGGCCCGTAGCACTTGACTGCACTGCTAAATACTATCAAACTTCCAAAGGGCTAATTCCAGTTATGTTTAAACTATACAAGCAATTTTCTCAAATATCTTCTATGAGACCAGGATCATCTTCATTACAAAACCAGAAAAAAATGTACAACAAAGAAAAAGATCCATAGAACAATATTCCAGATGAACATGAATATAAAACTCATAAGATACTAGCTAATAGAATCCAATAAATTAAAAGGATCTTCCACCAGGACTACATGGAATTTATCCCAGGGATGCAGGAATGATTCATTAGATATGTTAGTAAATGTGACACACCACATTAACAAACTGATGAATTAAAAAATGCATACTTATCTCAGTTTATGTGGAGAAAGCATTAGATAAAACATTACATCCTTTCATTAAAAAAAAAAAGCAAATTGAGTATAAAAGGGAAATTTCTCAACATAATCAAGGCAGTATGTGACAGCCTCACAACCAGCAAAGTACTTGAATAAGGTAAAAGTTGGAAGTATTTTCAGTAACATCTGAACAACACAGGATGCCCACTTTAACCATAACTTTTAAATATAGTTTTAGAAGCTTTATCCAGAGCCATTACCCATTTTCCTATGGGAAAGGAGAAAGTAAAATTATCCCTGCTTGCAAATGGCACAATCCTACAAATAAGGAAATCCAAAGAATCCATTAAAACTGTTGGAATTCATGAGATTTCAGTAAAATTACATGTTATTAAAAAAATACAACAAAGCCAATAGCATTCATATACACAAAAATAAGATGTTTGAGAAATAACTTGTAAGATTAATACCATTCACAATAGTGGAAAAAAGTTGAAACATCTTGGAATAAATATAATCAAGTATGTGAACAATCTGCAATGAAAATTACAGGATATCAAGGGAAAAGCTTGAGGAAGACACAAATGAATAGAAAAATCATCCATGCCCATGAATTGAAAAAATTAATATCTTCAAAATACCCAATCAAAATACCAAGGACATCATGCTCAGATCTACAAAAAAAAAAAAAAAAAAATGACCCTAAAAGTAATATGTACACACATAAGACCCTGAATAGCTGAAGAAGTGTTAAACAGCAAAAACAAAATGAAGAGCATCACATACTATATTTCTAGAAATACTATAGTGCAGTTAAAGTCAAAACAGGATATACCGGCACACACAAATTGATGTGCAGAGCAATGGAACAAAATAGGAGCCCTATAAATTAATTTACAAGTAAATACTCTTTGACAAAGTAAACCACTCTTTGGAAAAAGAACGGTGTTCTCAAAATATAGTGTTAGGAAATACAGATCTTTGCATGTGCTAGTATGAATTAAAATTCATAAATTACATGTTAGACAAAAATAAACTCACAGTTGGTCAAAGAAATAAAACTATGATGATACAATTAAATTACTAATGGCAAATATTGAGAGAACTTTGCAGACCATGGTATATACAAAAACTTTTTTGAATAAGATACCAGAGACCCAGATAATAAATAAATAAATAAATATATATATTCAAATGAGATTACTTCAAGCTAAGAGATGCCTGCACTGCAAAGGCAACATTGAACAAAGAGAATAAGGCAGGGACAGAATGGTATTGCAAACTATCTATCCAATAAATTGTATACAATCCAGATTATTTAAGATGTCAAGAAACTCATCAGCAATAGAACAAACAAATCCAATTCAAAAAATGGCAAGGATTAAAAAAAGAATAAAATCGGGCTCGGCAGCGTGGCCTGGAGGCTAAGGTCCTCGCCTTGATCCCATATGGCCACTGGTTCTAATCCCGGCAGCTCCACTTCCTCTCTGTCTCTCCTCCTCTCAGTATATCTGACTTTGTAATAAAAATAAAAAAAAAATAAATCTTTAAAAAAAAAAAAAAAGAATAAAATCTTAACTTTTGCAACAAAATGAACCCAACTGGAAACCATTATGCTTAGTGAACAAGCTAGTCCCAGTAAGACAGGTATCATATGTTCTCTCTTTTCTGTGGATTAATACCCAGAACACAAATAATGAAATATCTATAGATAAGATTAATATAATCAGGATTAACTGCTATATATAACATATGTCTTCACTTTTGTAATAGTAGAATTTCTATTTTTATTTTCTATTATACTTTTATGTTAATTTTTTTTTTCCTTTTCCTCTGCTTGTCATGTCATGGATACTTTCAAAAATCAGAAAGTTAAGTTTGTTACTGTGAAAACAATGATTATACAAATGTGTTCTCGTGGGAAAAATAATAAGGAAGGGGTATTTGGAGGGAGGAGAGGAAAGTGGGAAGGAGGAACTGTTACACTTCTAAGTTGTTATTGTGAAAATTCTGACCTCTACTCATTTTATATATATCAAAAATAAATAAATAATAAAAAGTGCAAGGGATGTGAACAGGCATTTTTCAGAGAATGAAATTCAAATGGCCAACAGGCACATAGCAAACCTGGTTCCTGTCCATGAAAACAGAACCCTCACACTAAAGCTTTATTTTGTTCCAGTATTTTTTTTTTCACATCCAGCCTTCATTACAGTTGTGTTCAAAGGTAAAAACAATCTGTGGAAACCAACATTGGAACTGAGCCGGACACATATGGAGCATGGATTTGAAATTGTCAGAACAGATGTCTCACATGACCAAGATTCAACTGCCACAGACTCTAATGGAGAAAGCGGACAGCATGAAAGAATATATAGATGGTATGAGCAAAGGGCTAGAAACCACAAGAAAAAAAAACTAAAAAAGTGCTAGAAGGAAAATAAGAAGTGCTGAAAACAGTAATCAAATTAAAAGATGTGAAACTTTACTTGCTCATTAAGCATAGAGAAGTACAGTAGTATATAATTCTTAAAAAATTTTCAGCAAAGATTTAAAACAAAGTTAGGCAAAACACTGTGTTAAGGCACAGTGGCATATCTTTTTATGTTTTGTTGACTTTTTTAGCTCCTACATAAAAGGGAGAACATGCAGTATTTATCTTTTGGAAATATATTTTAAAGAGAGATAAGAAAAAAGAGTTTCTCACATCAAAGAAATGATACATATTTCAGGAGATAGTTATGTTTATTCTGATTTGAACATTATTGAATAGATTTATCAAAATATCACATTGTAACCCATAAACATATACAACTTTGATCAATCAATTACAATTCATAAAATAGGAAAAAGTACTAATAAGAGAAAGGAATAATCAGAACTACTGTAAAATGACAAAATTAGTATGTATATATTTATATATATATGTATTATATATAAATTTGAGTGTATCAGTTGCCCTAATGAAATAATACTTAGGCATAGCAAAATGATCTTGAAAAGTTAAATCAGACTCTTGATTAGTGATGCTTATTTTTTTTGTTATACATTAAATGTACTAATTGCTGTGATGCTATACATATTGCAGTTTCACTGAGGACTTAACTGGTTTTTACTTGATAGTTTTTTGCAAAATTTTACACAGTCCAGAATTAAGGCATACTCTAACTTTGAAACTAGACAGTGCATGTTGCTTTTATGAGTTTTCCTTGCAAACATTAATCAATTTAATTTGATGGTCAATCATGTAAGTATAATCATATTTATATGATAATTTATGCTCCTTAGCAGTTTTTCTGGAAAAAAAATTTTCAAATATGGTATAAGAAATTCAAAGATATCTGTGGTCTGCATCTGCCCTAAGTGTTGTGAGGATACACTCATTGTAAGGTACAGATTGAATTTACAGAGTTTAAGGTTTATGTCTCCCATTATTTTAAACCTGGAAGACTAATCCAATTTATGGACTTCTCTCTTCTTTTTTATTTTTCTTATTTTTTGTACTGAATTTAAATTGAACCATTGAAAGTCACATCTCTATAAATAATGTAAATTCCTTTTTGATTATCTACTGGGAGTGGAGAAAATGTGGCAGTATAGTACCTATCTTTGGCAATTCGTGTAAATGATAGATTTTTAAAAATGTTTTAAATTGACTTTTATTTACTGCATTATTTCAGTCAAACCAGTTGACACACAGTTTTGTGTCAAATTTAGAGCTCAAATATTTGGATGCCTATTAATTACTTTTTCTTTGTTCTAATTAACATTACTAATGAAGTTGGTTCTACCTTTACTCCCTCAATAATCAAATTATTGGATTTGTAAATCCAGACCCTGTTTTATACTGGTTTATACTGGTTTAGAGAGAATTTGAACTGAGGCTGTGGGAACCATTATTGAGAATTACAATGAAAGAGAGGAAGTGTGATCAAGAGAGACAAGGAGAGATTGACGAGGCTCAGTTCTATCTTGCAGTCCACTTTCCGAATGGAGGCAACAACAAACTCTGGGCCAGATTGAATCCAGGATTTAGAATTCCATCCTGTTCTTCCAGATGAGTAACAGGGGCCCACCTAATTAAGTCATCATATGCTGCCTCTCAGTACAAAAGTAGGAAGCTGGTCTAGAAGAAGAGTATTTGGGACTTGTACAGGCATTCTGGTATGTGATGTTGGTATTCCAAGCGGTAGCTTGATTTGATGTGCCACAACCCTTATGCCAAAGGTGATGTAAATTCACAGAAATAATCCCATAGTGAAAAGGAAGCAAGATTTCTATATCAACAGTAATTCCTTATTTAATTCAGTTCATTACCCATATCAATTAGTTCAGAAAAATTTAGGTTTTAAGTCCCTTGTGGGATATATGAGCCAGTTCTTCTGAGAAGCTGGCTTCAAATGGAAACCTGAATCCAGTTAGCATTTCGGCCCTCTTAGGAAGCCCTGTGGATGAACAGCAGAACTTGACAAGGGTATTCCAGCCTTGAATGTTTCACAGCCTATCTTTTCAGATTTTATGTAGAAAACTTTTACACTCTTGTGTACAATAAAGAGTGCAGACTTCTTCCAGGGATTCCTTCTTGGTCCTTGTTACTTGATGTGTTAGGGTGACTTGGTAGAAATGAAGCCTAAGTAATGGATATGATTGGCAGATTCAGCCAAATCTAGTACAACATGTAGCCTAATCCCCAAATATACATGGGTCTATACCTACATTAATAGAGATTTAGAAGTAGAGATTTTATGCATGTTTCCAAATGTCACTTTAGTATGTAACAAAGCTAATAGTAAAAGTTATTGAATCTCAGCCAAAGAGATTTTATTTGCTTATTTTGAATTTTTAAATTAATTTTGTCTGCTTGTTAAAGACCCAGTTTGGTAGAAATATTTTCATACTTTTCAAATACGCTGTAAGTAAAATTACTCCTATCAGCCGGATATAGAATGCTAATAATGAAACGTTTTAATACCAGGTTTTGCAGTTTCAAAGCACACAAATTGTCATTAGAAACTCCAGCCTGCCTTTTGTGAGCTGGACAATGAACCACTGATAAGCAATCCAGCTGCTGTAAAGCCCCTGCCAAATCAGCTATCAATGTTTCATGAGAGATTTTAGTTCTCATTGATGTTACAAATTTCTGTGATTTAAGAAAAAATTGCCTGTTGTGTGCAACACACATAATATAATAATTATTAGCATACATATTCATGTTAGGTTTTGTCTGGAATTAAATCTACATAAGCAGATGCATTAACAGCAGTTACTAGACTTAAGTTGTTTGGGTTTCATGCTAAGGTATCACAACATAAGAAGTCCTGCATTACTTTACTTCTCTTTCGTTTTACTTTTTTTTCCTTTATATCCTGAGCACATACCAGAATTAATCAGCAATTTGTTACTTTAACTAAAATACTAAAGGTGTTTCTTAGAATGGAATGTTTTATTTTAGCTCACAAATTGGATGTTTACCATCCAAGAGCAGTTTAGCCTCTGGGTTCAGTATCAGGTGACAGACACAGGAATCAAACTTGGTTTACATGGCTGATTCAAGTTATCCTCTCATAAGAGCTATCTGGAGAGAGAATGTTCCCAGTGGCCTAAAGATCCCTGTGTTGGACCTGCATCCCAATGCCATGGCTAGATCCGATCTCTAATCTTAGTTTATCAATCACTAGCATAAATCTACTAAATTCCAGCGTATGACTTTGAAATTTACGAGTCTGTATGATTTTAGGGTGTCAAATTCTGTTTAAACAGTAGCAACAACATCAATAAACACTATGAGTACATCATATGAAAGCTTGGCAAATCAGGTTGGGTTTTCAAAATTGGGAGCATCTTAAGCTGGAGGGAGGTTATAATTGCTCTCCTGGTCAGAGTCTAAGGTTAGGTTAATGAATCCGGAAAAGTCTCATGCAATTGCCCCAGAGAAGATTTTGTCCTTTCTGCACAAACTAGGTTCTACTCTCTAAAATAATGTACTATTTTGATAAACTACCTAAGGTTTCAGGTTTGTTAATTTTGCTTAATTTTATGTCTCTTTTTTGTAGTGGGACATTTTGCCTACAAAATTATCTGATCTCTACATTCTAAGATTTTTGTGTTGTATAGCTAAAAACAGGTATCATATTTGTCTTTCATCCCAGGGCCAGTGCTGTGGCACAGCCACTTAAGCTGTGTCCTGCAGTGCCCACATCCCACGTGGACACTGATTCTAGTCCCAGCTGCTCCACTTCAGATCCAGCTCTCTAATAGTGCACCTGAGAAAGCAGTGGAGGATGGCCCAAGTTTCTGGTCCCCTATATCCATGTGGAAGACCTAGAAGAAGCTCCTATCTCCAGGTTTCAGCCTGGCTGAACTATGGTTTCTGCTGCTATTTAGGGAGTTAATAAGCAGATGGAAGAATCTCTGTCTCCCCTCTTCCTATCTCTCCTCCTCCTCCTTTTTCTTCTTCTTCTCAGTATGTGTAACTTTGCTTTTCAGATAAATAGTTAAAATACATTTTCATCCATTTGATAACACTATGATTGGTACAATTCATGCTCTATTCCATTTATACATCGACCAATTGTATAACCAGTATATCAATGTTTGATTCCATATTTTTGGTATTTTTCTAAATTTTCCCAAGATCAGTAGCAATTGTTGGGATTTGAATGAAAACATTCTATCCTTGGTGCTCTACTACTGTATTTTTAACTTGGGTTTGGCTAAGTCCAAGAATAACAGAAGAAACAAGACAATGATTATTAAGACTATAGCATTATGTGTATTTCATCTGTCCCTGGATTCACACCAGTGGATTTTGAGAAAACCTCAAAAAAATTGATGAAAATCATATCAGCCTGGGATGTAGGCATCTTCTTATTCCAGGGCTGAAATTTCTCTCTACTCGTCTATGACTTAGCTATTCCATAGTTACTATAGATGGCAGGTAATGTTTGTTTTGGCCACCAGATCACTTGTTGTGGCCTTTCTTCACCTGAAATTCTTTATCCATCCAGGATTCAATCTTCTGGGTGCAAAATTTCATATAGTATCCAGTATATGTCTCCTTGCGTGGTGCTATCAGCCAAAAACACAGTGGGAAGGTTATTTGTGAGAACTTCTACATGGGATAAAATCTTTGCATGAATAATATCAGCTGGCAATGCAGGCATGTAGATGACTCTGGAGAAATGTTCCTATGTTTTCATAGTTTCTAAATATGGTGCTTCTGATGTTATTCCACTGGCTGTGTTTATTCAGTACTAGTAGAATCTTTTCTTTGAGTATATATGTGTATATATATTCACATTTTAGGTCTATTTCAATCTAATTTTCTTCATTATATAAAAGATATACATATGTATATATATATATATATACATATGTATATATACAAGTTCTCTTTTGCAAGTGTTTTCATTTTCCTTTTCTTCTACTCTTATATGAGTGAAGGAAATGTAGCCTTAGAATGCTTGTTTCTCTGGCACCAGAAAAAAATATCCCCAGAGCAATTTGTAAGTGAGTTTTCTTTATTTCACGTTTTGTAGTTCTCACTGAAGGCATTTTTTAAAATTTGGATTTCAAATTTTTTGAATATCCAAATCTGAAATTTTCCTTATACCTCATAAGACACTGGAATTTTAATCACTCCTTTCCAAAGGAAAGTCCACCTTTTATTCTTGCATCAACCTAGTTCCATCTTTCTAACATGTATTGTGATCTAGCTCCTACACCATTACTGGAGCTTCCTGGGCCACCATAGAATCAGATTATGTACTTACTGCCAGTTTTAAGCTCTCTCTTCATTTGTAGAAATTGGTGTTTCCTTTATATTTTTCCAAACTCAACAGAAGTTAAAAATTATTGACCTTTATGATTTATAAATGTGCTGTGTTTAGAATGAAGGCTGCAGTGGGAAGGACAAGTGTAATACCTTAGTGTGTTGGGCATCAGAAGGATCCACCAACCATTGCTGAATAATATAGAATAGAGATTATAGAATCTCTGTGAAGAAGACCATTTCTGAATACTGGAAAGGTCCAGAAAGGAGTAGACAGATTTATAACTATAAATCAGAGTCTATAGTTGAAAATGGAAAAGGATAGAGATTTACCACTCTAAGTAACTGAAAGGCTTTTTAACCAATGGAAATTGTGTGGTAGAAGCGTTCTTTATGTGCTAAATAAATCTTCTCAGCAAATGTTTGTACTGTATTCAGACTACACTGTGCCTATCAACTATAGAAAGATAGTATATCTTTCTGTAAAGTAGTATATGCATTATATTATTTTGTTCTGCTTGAAGGTATTTGCAGAAAGCTGCAGGTCTTATCTCTGTTAGAATAAAGATGAAAATTGATTAAAGTAGCTGTATCAAAATTAATGAGGACTTTCTAGATTGAATGTATATTAATGTCATATAGGTTTTAAAGGTTTTAAAGAATGGGAGATATTTGTAGAACTTTGTATTCTTTAATTTGGAAAGAGTTTTAAATAGAATTAATTTTTGTTGGCTTGCTTGATTGGATTTGTCTCATTTTGTTTTGTGATGAATAATTTATCTTGGATTTTTTATTAAAATGATAATTGACTCAATATAAGAAAAATATCGATTTGGTTAAATGTTCTTGGAAAATATGGAAGTTAAGGGCATCTTAAGATGAAAAATAGAGTCCTGCTTTCCTAAATGCCTCATTCACTCTGAAATGGATTCTGAGCAGTTAATGTGCGCTTAAAGGCACCCTAAAGTTACTCTGAATTTTGACACACTGACAAGACACAAGGAGGTCTTTGAGCCTCTTAAAATTGAACTTAAGAAAGCTTCCTAAGTTAGAAAAGTAAAAAAAAAAAAAAAACATTCAAGCACCACTTCAGACGTAAAACAAACTTACTTTTCATTACCAATAAGAGCCTAAAATAATTTATAATGAACATTCAGTCTTCGAAATCTTGTTGCAAAAGAACCTTTCATGATGTATCAGGGCTGTAGATTTAAATTTCTGTCAAGTCTATTTGTTAATTTTAAGTATTTGCATAATCTGCTTAATGCTATCACTTTATTGTACTTGAACCTTTAGTAAAGTGCTATTAAATTAACCCAGACCCGTCTCATAAGCACAGAGGAAAATTAAGTTATGCGTGTGCATCTGCTTTGGGTCAGAGTGACATAACAGACAAATCTTTTCCGAGACCCTGTGGAAGTCACGGGAGCTTCAGTGGGTAAGAGGGAGCCCCGCAAACCACAGGAGCTAATGAGCTGCAGCCTGGCAGCCTGGGCAGCCTGGGCACAATCCACATCTAAAATAGAGGCATCTGAAGACCAAAGGTAGAGGCACTCAAAACTGTGTTTGTATCTTAGTGGCTTGCACAGTGTCACAGTGCCTGTTGTTGGAAGCAGATAAATGTTAAACTAAGTTGAAACACAGAGACTAAAAGCTTCTTGACACGCCAGATTATTTCATATTTTATTGATTTTACATTTCCATCTAATTATACAATGTCTGCAGCTATGTCTCTCTTAAAATTTATCTTAATTTTGTCGTGTAAATTTTTACACAAGAAGATCTGTGTGCTTATAATAAAGCAGCCCTAAAGGATGGCATTCTCCATTATAAAATTCCAAGTTCAAGTACCCACACTTTATTTCATGTTACCACACTCATATTTTTCAAATAATTTCCCATGAGGTGTTCTTCATGCAGACTCTTTGTCTCTATGACTTTCTACTCTTACCAAGCATTGATATGTTGATGTCCCTTTTGAAAAGGAGAGACAAGAACTCAAAAGGGAAGCACAGGGAGGACTGCCTTTTCTTTCTAAACCTCCAAGGATCAAGGATTCACTGAGCATTTCGGAGCTGCAAACAGTTGAGAGAATCAAGCTGATGAAAAACAAAACAAAACAAAACCTCATCTGCAGTGTTTGGATGGGTGAAATCAATGACTGCTGGTTAAATGAGCACATAGAAAATACAATGTAAAATGAATTCAATGGTAATTGAAAATACCTGCAGAAAATTTGATTCGAATCTAGGGTATCTACAAAGGTAGCAAGATAATGAGAAATACATTTCTAAAGCATATTTAATTCTGTCAATGCACTTTAATAAATTTTCAGTTAGTCTCATTAAAAGAGTTAAATACATTAAACCCTTTATAGTAAAAGTAGAATTGCAGAAAACTTTGTGTGCAATTGAAGTTACTTTCCTTGTGTATCCATGGGAATAGGTCATTTAAGTTACAGAAATATTGCAGGTTAAGCTGCTGTCTGTGAAAAGGGCATTCATATTGGAACAGCAGTCCAAGTCTCATCTGTTCCACAGCTGATGCATCTGCCTGCCAATTCAGCTAGGAAAGCAGCAAAACATGGCCAAGTACTTTGGCCCTGCCACCCATGTGGGCGACTCACATGGAGATCCAGGACCCTGGCTGGAAGCTCCTGGCCAAGCACCAAGCCCTGCAGCTATTTGGAAAATGAACAAACAGAAGTACCTCTTCCTGTCTTCATCTCTCCTTTGTCACTTTCTTTCTTGCTTTCAAATATATAAAATAAATTCTTTAAATGATATATTAAAATACTTTGATAAACTTGCTATGGTGATGTTTTATAAAACTGATAAAACTGGAAATCAATTGCATCTTAAATGAATTCAAGTAATAAACATACAGGTGTATCAGATAACTTCTCTATGGAATATATCCTGAAACCTGGAATTACCAAAAATTGTATCATTGGACTCCATCAAAGAATTTGGAAAAGACTCATGTCAAGCAAAATATATAAATACAGAGAAGAATTTTTTAAAATGACACAGTATTTAAGAATGTCATAGACTAGGAAAGTAGCTCAAAGTCTCAAACATGCTTAGGTAGATGCATCAATCAGAAAATGCCTAGAAAATAAGAATATTATTAAGGTCTCAAATTGCAACAGAAGATCATATTATTTGAGACTGTTATCTGTGTGTCAACTTTTAGTGTAACTACAAGGTGACAGAGTACAATAAACCAATACTGAGATACAGACATTATGGTTCTAAGAGAAACTATGAACATTCCTTAACAACAAACAGAATTTATGAGATATACTAGCTGTATCCACAGAGGTTTCAGGTAGCCAGTCTTCTTGATAATTTTAGGAAGATTTTAAGTCATGAAAATCTAGTCACAAGGACTCAAAGAAATGAAACAAATGGAGGTTCAGAAAGACAGATATATCCCAAATGTAGGCAACTGCCTAGGCTGCCCTGTACCTAGGCAAATGTGACACTGCTGGGGGAGAAGCAGCCAGTGGCTGTTTTTGAAGGGCACATCTGGGTCCAGGAGAGCTAGGCTGGGCTAAATAGCTATGTCTAGAGCAACTGGCTGGACTAGGCCACAGTGCCCATCCATGAGTGTCAGAAGAGGGGTGGATCAAATCAGGTTGGGTGCAGTCCCCGCCAGAATGTGAAAGAACTGGAGCTGAGGCAGATCCTACAGGGGACTTGTGGGCTTGCCTCTGTGAGACTACCGCACCCACCAGTTTATGCAGAGAGCTGGAGTCAGTGACGAGCTGAGCCACATAACTTCCCTGACAGGAATCCACTTGACAACCACAGAACACAGAGCAAGCAGGCTGGGCCAGGTTGCAGCACCTACTAGCACATACAAGGGCCAGAACTGAGGGCAGACCATATAAAGCTGGGGCACAGCACTGCTTTATATATATATAAATAATCTGGGAAAGGGAATAGGCTTGGTAGGGAAAATTGGGGAACTTTTCAACTAGGCCTCTGCTCCCAAGGGGGGAGGGGGCATAAGAGCTGGAGCTGCAGGTGGACTAGGCTAGACAATTCTGCAGAACTTGTCAGTATTTGTGTGGGCAAGGTCACATGAGAGCCAGGTCTCAGGATGGGTCAGGCTGGGTTAGGCTGTAGTACCAGGTGGTAAAGGCTGGAATGGATGAAGGCCAGTTGAGGTAGGCTGCAGTACCCACCAGTGAGTGCCGGGACTGAGAACTAGTCACGTCGTCAATCTTGGCAGCAGCATCTGCCAGCACATGGGAGATCCATTGCTGAGAGTGGTTTTGACAGGTGAACTTGGGGAACAACTCTGCTAGGCTGCAGTTCTTGCTGGTGAGCATGAGAGACAAGGCTGGAAGCAGACTAGACCAGGCTGGGCTACAGCACCCACTGGCGTTTCTGTGAACCAGGTCTTGGGACATACCAGGCAGAGTCAATCCACAGTATACACTGGCATGAGTAAGGGCCAGAACAGGTTGCAGGTCAGTCCAGAACAGGGTGCATCTACCAGTTCACATGAGGGCTGGGGTTGGGCCAGACAGGGCTGGCCAGCTGCATTTGCTGGTGAGAGCTGGGACTGTAGGCTGGCCAGGCTGAGCAACTGTTGGTAAGCGCTAATGCTGGGGGTGGGCCGTCTCAGACTGGGCCATAGCACCTGCTGTGTCATGCATGATACTGGCCTTGAAGCAGGCCTAATTGAAGAACTTCAGGGACTCCCTTATTGGACTGCTGATTCCAATGGTGAGTGTGAGAGCTAGGATTGGGGGTGTGCCAGTCTTGGGATAGACCAGGCTGGGCTAGGTGATGGTGCCTGCTGGTGTGCACAAGAGCCAGAATTGATGTGGGCCTATTGGGGATAAGCTGCAACATGAGCTGGCAAGTGCCAAGACTGGGTACAAATCATGTCAGGCTAAGTCACAGTCCCTCTAGGCAGGCACGAGATCTGGGACTGGATACATGCCAGGCAGAACTGTTGGTACTCCCATGCTAGGCTGTACCTATCACTGGTAAGCATGAGGATCAGGGCTGGGAGCCGGCCAGGCTGGTCAAGGAGGTGGCAACACTCAGCATATGTGAGGGATGGATTGGGGACAGGTTGGGCTAAGCTGAGCTATGGCACCTATAGGTGTGCACAAGAGTTAGATGGTATGTGGATTGTCTGCACCTGGTAGGCCGTAACAAGCTGGCATGCACAAAAACCGGAGTTAGGCACAGGCCTGGTGGGGGTTATTAGAGGTCACCCCCACTACACTGTGTCACCTGTTGGTATGCCAGATGACCAGGTCTGTGGCAGGCTGGCTGGGCCACAATACCTGTCAATTCATGTGAGAGATGAGGTTTGGAGTGGGACTGATAGGATGGTGCATTCAACAGTATTTTTTATTTAAAAAAACAGGCATATAGGTTAAGTTCAATAGATGAATTGGGATTTGAGTGTTAGCTATTACGATTTCATAATACAGATAAAAACATGTGGATACTTAAAGTTTATTAAAGAATGGAACAAAAACATTTTGTTAAAGATTTGTGTTTATCTATTTATTTGTATTTATTGGAAAGTCAGATTTACAAAGAGAAGGAAAAAGACAAATATCTTTCATCCTCTGATTCACTCCTCAAGTGGCCACAATAGCCGGAGCTGAGCCAATAAAAAGCTAGGAGGCAGGAGCTTCTTCCAGATCTCCCACATGGGTGCAGGGTCCCAAGGCTTTGAGCCATTCGGTACTGCTTTCCCAGGTCAAAAGCAGGGAGCTGGAAGGTAGCTGGAGCAGCCAGAATATGAACCAACACCCATATGGGATCCCAGGCAAGGCAAGGACTTTAGTAGGCTATTGAGCCAGGCCCCAAAATATGTTTACTTCAATGCATTCATTTTGAAACCCAAGCCCAGATGTGTGTGTGTGTGGGGGGGGAGGGATTTGAGGACATATTTTCTTGAATAGGTTAAAGCATTCCTGTTTAAAAAGGTAGAGATTTGGATACTAAGTGTGTGTCCAATTTGTCCAGTTATGAGCCATGTCGCAAACAGTTCAGTAATGTGGACAGGGACATCAGCCTTTGAATAACAGAGGTGATTCAGAGGCTGAGAAGTATAAGATGAAAGCAAGATTTAAGGGAAAGTTGATTAACAGATACTAAATCATAGTTAGATAAAAAATAAATTCTGGTGTCCTGTTGCACAGTAGATTGACTATAATTAATGATACTATGTAATGCACTGTGCATTTTTCTGAAATACCTAGAAGAAAAGATTTTGAATGTTTTGCCATCAAGAAATTATGAATATGTGAGGAAATAAATATGTTCATCCAAATTTGAGCATTACCAAATCTATAAATATATCAGAACATCAAACCATTTCCCATAATAAGTGTATTTTGTATCAGTTGCAGATATCAGAATCAAATCAACTCCTTATAAATTGTTGCATGATTTTTGCCTTCATGAAGATGAAAAAATAGAGGCCATCTATAGTGACAGAATGCTACTTAATTTAGGTATTTTGCTATTTAATTCTAAGTAGATGTACAGAAAAGAGACAAAAATATTGCAGCAATTCTTATAGAAAAATTTTAAATTTCCTATGTTCTAAAGAATGTACTGTTAAGATCACGGATTTCTGTAAAGCTTTGGTGGAAATCTTGCCTTGGTCATGTGCATCTGTGTGTCTACAGGCATGTATTTCTTAATTCTCTGTATCTTTTTGTAAACCTACAAGTCAGAATCAAATGTATCACTTACGGTAAACTTAAGTGGACTGAATGAGATAATACCTTGTTGTTGTTATTATCGTTGTGATTTAAAACTATTAGTATAAAATACTCCAAAAACAGCTCAGAAAAAAAAAAACCTTTGGAGCATAACTTGTGATTCCTGAAGTGAGAGATCATGATGTAAGCAAATATGAACCAAAGACAAGGAATGAGGGCATGTAATTACAGGTAACAGTTATTGAAAAGATGTATTTCTAATTCAAATCAAACCATCATAGAATGATCAAAATGATGCAATATCAGCTTTAGTCAATGAGAACTGATTAACTCTCATCAGAGGCAAGCAAATGATTGGAATTTTCATGTGCTTTATATGGTAAGTTCTGAGACATCGAACCTTAACCACTGCTCCTAGGTAAGAACACCCCTGCTTCCACAAAGAAAAAGATGATCAATAACAAATGCTAGTATAATATACACGACTGAAAAGTCTAAAGGTAGTATTTGTCATGGGCCAGAGTAGGTGCAACAGTTGTGGAAACACGAGTTGCATTAACTTGGTGGACCTTTGGGAAGATGTAACACAACACAGAACATATTCAGAATTTGATTCTTTTGATGTGATCTTCATGGGAACAGATCACAGTTTATTTCAAAAATGAGGATAGTAGCTTTCTTAAATTTTTTGCCAATATACTTTTTATTACTTTGCAATAATGCATGAATTCTGTACAGCTGAAATATCTTTTTTTTTAAAACTAGTTTTTAAAAGGTAGCTGAACAGTTTTGGTTTTTTTTTTAAGTCTACACATATTTTCAGGGAATAAATTTAGAAAACAGAGAGAGTGTTAATTTTTATATCCACCTTGTGACAATAATTACTTGTTAATTCTAATCAAAATGTCTATTTTTATTCCACTGTGAAAATTGTGAGTAAAGAAATATAGACAATAAGGTATTTTCTCTAGAATTCTTTTGTATCCCTATACTCAAGAGAATAAGTTCTGATCTAAACGTTACTGTGTGAAAATTTCAGCATTAGCATAGAATCATTATGTGACCTTAAATGAATTATTTAATATTTGTATGCCTTTTTTCCTATTCTGTGAAATGGGTAGCTGCTTATAAAGGCTCTCATGAGGGTAGAAGGAAAAGTAATATGTAACCTGATTATAAGAGTGCCTGGCACAAAATGGATACACAATAAAATCTGTGTATTGTCTTTTGAGAAAATAGAAAAAGAACGTTTGCTTTGAAAAGCATTGTTACTATTATTGCTATATCATTAAATAACTGTATAATTTAAGGAGCCCTAACACATTGAATCTCCATTAAGCTCCATGGTGTTTTAGAAAAACACAATATATGAAGCCAGCTACCAAAGCTGAAGCTGCAGGAAAACCAAAGAAAGTGGAAAAATGTAAGATTGCCTGGAGTATAATTTTATTGGGCATGCTTATAGACAGAAGGGTGGTTACTCACAAAGCTTTGAATCTGCCACAGAAAATAGGCAGGGTTTTGGTGGGATGGAGGTTTTTAGCTATCAGTGAATAGGGATGTATCTGAACTTTTTCAAGGCCTATTAACATTCATAAGAGACATTCTGGACATCAGATAGGAGGATTCTGAGAATCAGATAAGAGTTTCAGGTAAGAACAACATGTTGTCATAGGAGTTTTTTTTGTATCCTAAGGTTGGGAATGATAATGGGAGTGACCTAAAGAGCAAGCCAGCAGTTAAATCAAGCTGAGTTTCCTCCACATGGCTTGCTAAACTTTTCCCTAAATGATTTTATTTATAATCTTTGTTACTGAAATATTACTGGCTATGTCTTCCTTCATTTACAAATGGTGAACATATCACTTTACTTATGAAACCGAAGAAAACATACAAAAATTTAGAGCATGTTAAAAATTTATCTTTATGAAAAATTGCTGTGACCGTAAGTCTTAATAGTTGCAAGGATTTAGACCTCCTACCAGGCAATTTTAAATTAACAACAGTAACTAGGAATGCAATTTAGCAAAAATATGCTGCTTGCAATCAGTAATAAGCTCTCTTTCCATCTCTGTTCACACCCATACAAGCACATTTCATGTGTATTTTTTTCTGTCTCTTTCTTCTCACTTTGAGTGCCATCAGAGGAAATAACTACTGAGTTAATTAAGCATTTTTTCAAGCGATTCTTTAATTCGTTATTTTCTCCTCTCAAATGTTTCTTTGAATCTGTATAGTTGTGTTTGGCTAGTGAAATAATTGCCCCAGGCACCTATGTGTGTTCGTGTATTAACAGCAGTGCATGTCGCATTTTATTTATTTTGGGTATCACTGAAAATTTTGTAGATTCTATAGTGTGAAATACAAAACAAAAAATCTGTTTCCATATTTATTAGCAATATTAAAAGGTAAATTACAGTAAAACCTGATTAAGTTGTGATAGCAAAGCAATTTATATTTAAACGTGAATTTCTCTTCATAAATATAGAAGAGGAATGACAAAACATATAACATCTTACTGCTTCCATCGTTATTTTACTTTCTTTAAATTAGTAAGCTTTACTTTTAAAAAGCTTTAGATTAAGAGCAGAAGAAGCAGGAAGTAGAGTCTCCACATAAGCCTTATCCCCTTCTCTGCTATCACGTAACATCAACTCAAAAGCCCAACTACAGGTGTCTTGGAATATTCTTGAATCATTATTTATATTTGTTGAGTTGGATAGGCAATTTCTTTTGCTGAGCTCATTCGTGATCTGAGAGTCCGGACAGGCAGGTCAAAATGACCTGTTCGTGAATCTAGCAGTTGTGTCTGAGTGTACTTTGGTCAATGTAGTTCTCATTCACATGGCCACTCATATTCCATAACCCCAGCAGGTTTCCTTACATGGTGTTCTTATGATGGCATGGCAAGTGCTATACTGTGGTCTGAGTCTTTACCTCTACAACCTCATCGGGTATGATTTCTGTGACCTCTTATTCATCAGAGCATGTCAAAATTTCAGATGCCTGAAAATGATTCTAGCAGTTAATATAAGGAGCTGCAATGAATTTTGAACATAGTTTGCCACAATGTCAATTTCTATAATTAAAATATCTTTTAAGTGATCTTGTAAAATAATTTTTTGATAAAATAGGCAGAAATTTCTAATGAACTTGTTTTGAATAAATGTTATGTCATTCAGTCTATAAACCTCTTGTGGTTGGTAAGTTCTTTAATTCATGCTTTCTGCCTTCTTCATGTTTCTGTCCTGTCTGTTATACCATTCCTGAGACCAAAATACATTGAAAAGTAGTTGTTTTATAAATAACATTAACTTGTTTTCATAAAAGTTAATTTTTTAAAGATTTATTTATTTTTATTGAAAAAGCAGATTTACAGAGAGAAGTGAGATAGAAAGATCTTCATCCGTTGGTTCACTCCCAAAATGGCCAAAATGGCCAGAACTGAGTCGATCTAAAGCCAGGAGCTTTTTCCTGGTCTCCTACATGGGTTCAGAGTCCCATATGGAATGCCAATATTTAAAAGTGGAGGATTAGCTAGTTGAGTTATCACTCCAGCCCTTCATACAACTACTTATTAATAAATACTGAAATCTTTTCTGCTCTTCTTATGTTGTAATTACTCCAATGAGTTTATAGTTATAGTTCATTTTCAAAACATTAATAAATAAAAGTGCAATTATATTTGTAAATTCTTTACATTTCAGATGTTAGTTATTTCAGCTAAAAAAACTCTCAATGTAGTTGTCTTTCTCGGGTGGATAAAAATATCAGTTTTCTTCGGACTGTATCACAGAAGATGCTGTTCCACAGGAAACACCCAGGTCAAGATTTGGTTCTTACTATGTTAAAATCCCTGAGCATAAGCCGGACTCTGTTCTCTGTTCCAGTTTTCTGCTAGCATGCACCTTGGAGAAAAACAGATGATGGCTGAAGTACTTGAGTCTCTCTGCTACCCCCAAAGGGACCCAGGTTAGGTCCAGGTGTTTGGTGAATAAAACAGAAAATGAAATATATCTCTCTATATAATCTGTAGCAGACAAAATTAATAAGTAAAGAAAAATTTTTTAAAAATTATCTGTATACTGACTGAAGTGTGATGCCACCGCAGATGACTTAAGTATATTCTTTTCATGATCCAAAAGTCTTGTGTCCTTTGGGAATATCAATATATCATGCCAAAGCCTTCAAAATGTTAGTAAGGAGGCATATAATGTTTTAAAAAAATAAAACCAAAATAAATTTAACTTTTAAATCCATCATCTCTAAACTTTTTAAAGTACCCCTACGTATACATTTTAATATTCAAAATAAATTATTTTGTTTTCATTTAATCTCAATGACTGCACTGGTAGACATGTAGAGAAATTTCCATTTTTTCAAAACTGTTAACAACTTTAAAATATAGTTATTAAGAATGTAATTTCCTGAGTGTAATCTTGTTTTGAATTCTCAAACAATAAATATTTGTGTGGCCCAGGATAAATTATATTGTATCTAAAGTTCATTTTGCTCTTTTGAAAAACTGGAATGATGTTGATTAATACCACATAATGTAGGCTCAATGAATAGATCTACTAACATTTAAAAAATCTTATCATTATTATTGGAATATCAACCATTGTTTCCTAGTTTCTGGTGGTTCCTTTTTTGTTAAATTTGTATTGCTAACTCCTTATTTATGAATGATTGGCACAATCTGTTATTCCTAAAACACTGACAAGATAAAAAAGATCTAAAATTAGATGTGAAATATACATATTTATTTTATATATATTCAAAGTATCAACAAAAAACTCAGGAAAAACAGCTTGTTATTTAAAAATTTTCATAGATTACAATTTTTCACAAAAATAAATTTTTATTTTTGTTTTCTTCAACTTTTTGAAGTAATTTATATATTTAATTTCTTTTTTCTTTTTTTAGTTTTAAAACACTCCAGTGATTATAGTGCTAAGCTAAATCTGAGGATTAAGCAGTAATATTTGGCAGGCAAGGCCTATCTGAGTGATAGAAGCAAGCCTCAGGTTGTTTTTAAAGCATACCAAGCTGAAGACTATCAATTTTACCATCTGAGAAGTGTACTAATTAACCAAAAGTGCAGAGCCTAAAGTGGCTGATCCATTATTGTCAATGAGAGAAACAGTTGGGTCCTTGGATTTATTAGCCTGCAAATTACTGACTGCCAATTCCAGACACCAACTGTGCCTCCTATGTTCAAGTTTCCCCCAGTGTTCAGTTGAAAAGTTGGCATTAACAATATAAGACAATGTACGAATAGTAGGAATGCAATAGGATTATCTGGGCATCAGGCTTAGACTTAGCCTGGTTAGAAACCCAGTTGCACTTTCTTTTGTTTGTTTTTGCTAGTGACTTTGGAATAATTAATTAAACATGTTTTAACACCTATACATTGGAAGTTGAAAATTTCTGTATTACACTGAAATTAAGTACAGAATGAGTGTGAAAAAATGGTTTTGACACACACTAATCCGAGATTTTTTTTTTGCTTTACTTCTCATTCTTTGCAATACACAGAACACAGAGCATTTATCTAAATGAAAGATTCTATATTAAGTGGTTGCATGTATTATTTTATAAATGTACTTAAGTAATATTATCACTCCTCAATAATATAGTGTTATTTGTTTTGTGTAAAGCATAGATATTCTGAAATTTACTTTTTTCTCTCTTAAATGTATCAACAGGTTTATGGCATTTTATTCAGAAGTAAAAAAAATATGTATTTTCAGCAGGCCCTTTAATCTCATAATGAAACATATCTTATTGGGTAAGACAAAATTAGCAAATATGATTTTGCATTGCTTAATGCACCTAAAATATTTACAGGGGTACAGTGTTACCTTTATTTCATTGCTATTTTCAATGATCTATATTATGTAATCATGTTATAGAACATTATTCTGCAAAACATTTGCAAACCAGGAACATAAACCTTGAGTGGAAAAGAATGGGCATTTATTCTATATTGGATTGGTTTTTTTTGTTTGTTTGTTTTTTAAACATATATTTTTATTGCATTTCCTTTTTTTTAAACTAATTACATTGCATTATGTGATACATTTTTTATGCACTGGGATTCCCCCGGCCCCTCCCAAAGCTCTCCCCCCACGGTGGATTGCTCCACCTTGTTGCATTTCCATAGTTCAAATTCAGTTGACATTCTTTCATTGGAGCTATTTACCAAGCATAAAGTCCAGCATCTGATTGTCCTGGTAAGTTCAATGGTTTCTTGGTGAGACCATCTCTGGTCTGAAGGTAGAGCCGGCAGAGTATCATCCCAATCAATTAAAAGTCCCAACATAATATTTCCAACCATTTACAACATTATGGCATTAATTGACATGGTATTGATTAACCAATATGTTAATAGGAAAATTGAGGTTCTCAACCACAACCTGTGACTTCTTCATAGACATTTCAATTTTGGTTTACATTCAACCGTATTCTATACACCTTAAAATGGCTTAGATTGCTATTCAGCTGTCTCATGCCTATTTTAATTTTAGTCTTCAGCAGTTTATAGCATTGAAGCACGTTTTTGCTGAACCTGGCTGTTTTTCGGGTGGTCTAACTCTATAATTCTAACATGATATATGTCAACAGTTTAGGTGAGCATGTTTAGGAGGGGTGTGCAGAGAAATCTTCCATACCCCAGTGAGGAGTAACTAATCTTTGTGTCCCACCCAGTGAGGTATAAGTGCATCCCCGCTGACCATTTCCTATCTGGTTCTAAGCTTTCCTTGTTGTTCTCTGTCTATCTATTCTCATTTTGTTTGTTTGTTTGTTTGTTTTGAGGGGTCTCTGGAGCGCCCCTGATGGTTATTACGAGAGGGGGTGGGGACCCAAAGTTGGAAGCAGGCAAGGACCAGAGAAAGCTCCTCTCCCTAGTCCCGAAGGAAGTTTACTGTTCTGTTTCTGTGGACCGCTCAGGGATCCTGGATTGATTGTCTGTTTGCTCTTTTGGCTGTGTCTCAGATGTTTTGATGTTTTTATGTCAGTTTGCTTGCTTCCAAATAATCTCTTTTCTTTAGTAGAATTCATCAAGTGCTCATGAAGTATATGATGGCATCATCTTTCCCAAGAGACTTCTGTGTTTCCTTTTAGTTAAGCATGTGTTGCTTACTCAGTGGCACATTGTTTTATCAGGGTGCTGCAATGTGTTGTTGATACTGTTGTTGTTGTTGTTGTTGTTGTTATTGTTGTGCTCGATGTGGCTGTTATGAAATGATGTCAATCCGAAAAACAGTAATATTATTTCAACCCCAAACAGCCTGTATCTCATGCAATAAGATATTGTGAAGTAACCAATGATATGAGGCAGATTGCTTATGATCTACATCAAAGAATTGTAAAACCTAATGTACTTGTAAGGCCCTATGATACTTGGAAATGGGGAGGGAGAGCAGAGAAATCTTACATCACCCTAGAAGGTATGAGGAAGATGGGAAATATAACCTATCAAGATCATAACTGGTAACTCATAGACAACAGACTCAAATTAGCATTAGACAATAGCAAAACTACAAAGGCATATGGGGGAATCAGGAGTAATCCTAACAACCTCTTAACAGGAGGTCATACGCATAGAGCAGGGGGGTACCACAGAGTGGAGCAGGCAGAAAGGAGGAGGCTTTTATCCCAATCCTGAAGACTCCCAGATCCTCACCAAGGAGCACGGAGGACTACATCCCTACTGCCAAGGAGACCACGGGGAAATGGAGTGCCTTCAGAGACCAAGAACTCTGAGGTCAACCACCCCCATTTGGATCTACCACATGGGATGGAAGAAGCCCAAATCCTGCCTTGCAGGTTCCAAGGTCATCGGATTGCTTTAATTATGATTTCAGTTCTATAAGGTGATGATAGTATAGTTGATGATTAGGAAAAATTAGAAATGCCGATGTTAAGTGTCATCATCAGAGGTGTGTAAAACTACATAACTATTTTATATACATAGGTAGCATAGTCATTAAATAATATTAGAAATGTATTTATTAGTATTTGTATCAACTCTTTGGTGACATAAGATTTAGCACACAATACTACATCCAGCAAAGGTATATGTTAGTGCTTCCATCATATAGTTTTCTTCTGACATGATGTGCAGTTATGGAAGAGAAGCTATATGAACCATAAACACTTTATGCAATCAGCAGGATGAAGGTGCTTTGTCTCTCCAGGTATGATCTATCCTAAGAATGATGTTGTTTTATAGCAGGCCAGATAAAAAGACTAATAATAGTTTCATGGAAGCACAAAATGCAGTATTCATTAATTATATTTTATTATGTGTGATTTTTGTTTAAGCATATCTGTTAAATTCTATACTCAGGAGAATTTTTAAGGGTTACCACATTTATTCTAGATTCAATTATGTGATTACCTTTTAGCTATGTGTGGCCATTGGAGTGCTATAATATGACTCCAAATTGAGATTTACAGTTAGTGTAAAATTAATACTTGATTTTATTCTCAAACAACACCCCAAACTAGTTGAACAATTATTGTAGAACCCCCAAAGTGGGTACACTCAACTGATACTCAGAAAGCCTATTATTGACATTGGATGATCAAAGAAAGTAGGTATTTGTTGCAAAACACAGCAAAGAGCCAGGCAGCTATTGCTTGATTTCTAGGTTTCCCAAGCAGCTTGAGATGAAGGTTCTTGTAGACTGAAAGTGGAGCTGAGAGGTGTGTGGTTAGTTCAAACCCAAGTTCCTGACAACAAGTTAGAGCTTGTGACATTTCTATGTTGGGTCAGTGATGTCATACTCTAGGGAATTCATGATGACCACATAAGTTCCAGTTGATCTTGGGTTATATGAAGATGGCAGTTGTGTTCTTCCCAGATCTGGAATTCCTCTACACAAATCACTCCAGGACAATGGGTGTTTATCTATTGGAGCATCAAATGACTCCTTGAGTTTGGAGATTAGACATTTGTAAGGCTAGCTGAATCACTCCCTTAAGTCAGTGAATTCTTTTTGATAAAGGGTTGGCAAGGAGATCTTGTGCTCAGGGAAACAGAGAAAAGACTGGGTCCTGCTCTTATGTTACAGGAGTTTGATTTCAGTTTCAGAGTTTTAGTATGAAACATTAAAGTATCTCAAAAACTAATTTTTATGTTGACTATTATTGGTTCTGCAATATCTTGGCTTCAATGCAACATTACAGTGGATTTCACATGTTCATATTTATTTTCAAATGTAGTTTCTGGAAATATTGCCTATGGACCTCATATTATGTTTCTCTTTATTACCCATTTATTTTCATATCTTATTTATATAACTGCTCTCTGTATATTTCTCATATAAACTTATAGCTGAAGGAAATGGCTAGTGAAGAATTTGGTATACCATGCCTGTGTTCTCTTTCAATTACTTTGTAATAGAGATTGATTTTGTAGAGTTAAAGGGATACTTAAGAGTTGAATGTTTAAAATCCATAAGCTCTAGGTACAAAAAATGTTTCTTACTTATAGGACTAAAGCTATAGGTTACATAAAACTCACCTTTCTAAGTTATTGCCCAGAATGGTCAGAAGATGTATTTCTTAATTAAGTGAATCATTTGTATCAGGTAAAAAGGGCAAGCCAGACAACAAACATGATGGCCTGCATCAGAAATTTATAAAATAATACATAAATCTCTAAACAGTCTTTGACGAATGTATGGGGAAACCAAGTGTTAGAAATCAGCAGGCAGGCAAAAACATTTTTAAAAATAAATACCCTACTATAAGAGGGATTAACTTTTTTGGACCTGTACAGTAGGCTAAAAGTTGAGGAAATATCCCACAGCTTTGTTATTCCTGGAAATTTTATAGCACTAATTATATATTTTAAGTAAATTCACAGAAAAAGTAAGATGAACAGAAATGATATTTATACATATAGAATTTTATATTTAACCTGCCATTTCAACATAATCTTTGCATCATTATAATCAAACATTAGTGAGTAAAAAAATAAAACCATTATAATTAACTAATTCATAACACATAACAGAATCATGAAATTCATTATTTTTATATACAAAATTATTCATAATTATTCAGCATATCTCCATGAAGTATTTTACAGATTTTTGTTTCAGGAAACTGAGTCCATTCCTCTATTCTTTGACTCTAGCATTGTGAGTTTCTTTGACTATAAGTATACTGTGAATATTTTGTGCTAATCCCAAGCTTAACTCTGAAATAGCTTTGCCTATCTTTCCTCTCAATGTTGTAACCTGCAGACTACATGTGAGCAAAAACAGGTTAGTCGTCTAGATGGCAAAAGATGTCTTTGTCTAGATTATAGGTCTAACCAATTAATGAACTAAGAAAAGTAATTTGTATGATGAAAATGTATGAAAGGATGAAACTGGACAAAGAACAAAAATATGTAAAACAAATTAATATTAATGGAAAAATGGCCATTAAAAACTAAGCCATTACTTATGAAAAATAACTTCAAATGTAATTGGATTATGTTCCTCAAAACATATGTATTGGCTGAATGTGTAAAAATTTGTAAAAAGCCTTAGCTATTCATTTCATATAAATCAAAATAAACCAACTAGGAATGGCTATACTTATGTAAGATAAAATAGACTAAGAAAAATGTGAATGAGACATTAAGGTAATGAAGGCCTCTTTGTAAAGATTAAAGGATTAATCCAACAAGAAAATATGATTTAATAAAATTATATTAAGGTGACACCAGAGCACTCAACTTTATGAAGGAATTGTTAACTTTCTAATTATAAACTGATGAAATAATATTTGTAGGTTTCAACACTCTGTTTTTAACAATGGACAAATCAAATGAATAAAAATATAAGGAAGAAATAACATTGGTGAATGCTGTTTCAAAACAGAATACAGCATAGATGATGTGGCTTGGTTGATCTTTATAGAATATTCCATCCCACATATACAAAACACACTTTCATATCACTAGCATATGGAATATTTTTAAGAATACAACACAGAAATGGCCATGAAACATTCTTCCACAATGGAATAAATCTGGAAAATAACAGAAAAGAAATTCTAGAAATCATATAGATGGCATACAGTCTTAGCAACGTACTGCACAAATCCAAAAAGGAAATTAAAAAAAAAATCTTTGAAACTTACCCAAATGAAAGCACAACACATATATGTCAGTATATGCTACATGGTATATACTGCTTTATTTAAATAGCCTAATATTGCAACACAAGGGCCTAGAAAAAGAACAAAGAACAAACCAACTCTAGAATTAGTCAAAGGAAAAAATAATAAGTAGTAAGTAAAATAAAAATGTACAAAAAACAAGACAAAGGGTCCTGGCAAGGTAGTCTAGTGGCTAGAGTCCTCATCTTGCTCATGCCGGAATCTCATATGGGTACCGGGTTGTGTCCTGGTGGTTCCACTTCCCATCCAGCTCCCTGCTTGTGGCCTGGGAAAGCAGTCAAGGACGGCCCAAAGCCTTGGGACCCTGCACCAGTGTGGGAGACCCAGAAGCCGTTCCTGTCTCCTGACTTTGGATTGGCTCAGCTCTAGACATTGGAGCCACTTGAGGAGTAAATTAGCAAATGGAAGATATTTCTCTCTCTCCTTCTCCCTGTAAATCTGACTTTCCAATGAAAATAAATAAGTTTAAAAACAAGACAGAGATAATGACATGAATATCTAGTTTTTACAAAAATTTGATAAGTTGATAAGCCACTAACCAAGCTAGCCAAGAAAATAAAGAGGAGATTTTAACAACAAAATCAGAAAAAGCAGAGATCACTGATACAACAGACATCACCAAGCAATTATTAGCAATCATGATTGTTATCTATATACCAGCAAATAAGAAAACTGAAACGATATTGATAGATTTCTGGAAATGTATGGCTGATCCAAGTTGAATCACAATGGCTTGGAAAACTCTAAAATGCATTAGTAAAAGATGACAATCAATCAGTGGTAGTCTCCTAAAATGGAAAAAGCTAGGGTAAGATCACTTCACCAGTGAATTCTACCAAACCTTTAAGAAACTAACACAAAAGCTCCCCAACTCATTCTATGAAGTGTGAATTTCCAGAAGCAAGCAAGTGTGTAATGATAACATAAATATTATCCATCAGTATTCCTGGTGAACATGAATGCAGCAATCTGTAATAGAACATTTGCAAATTCAACCTGACAGCAAATCAAGAGTCTGTGGGAAAGATTAAACAAAGTGGAAAAAGGAAAGATAAACTCTACACATTTACAAACAACATGATTCTATATAAAGGGCAACAAAAAGACTCAGAAACTATTAGAATTGATTTAAGAATTCAACATAGTTCCAGGAGAAAAAGCAACATACAAAAATTAATAGCACATTTCTATCCAAACCATGTTCTTGCTGAGAAAAAACTTGCTAGAAGATCTAACTCATCATAGCTGCCAATTAATACCAACAAAAACTCAAATCAATAACTTAGGTTATATAACCAAAGATTTGAAATACCTCTGTAATGCAAGTTAAAAATTTATATATCTGCATGTATATAGCATAGTCAATAATATAATAGTCTGAATTATTTAATTAGGTACAAATTTGTTAGAAAAATGTGGCTCCAACATTAAATTTCTTCAGTTGTGGATTATTGGATAGAATTTCATATTTCTGCATTAGGATAGAAGACAGTTCTTCAATACGTTATATTTAAAGGGAGAATAGCTATAATTACTGACATTCAATACATTATCTTACCTTTTTTTTTTTTTAAAGATTTATTCATTTTATTACAGCCAGATATACACAGAGGAGGAGAGACAGAGAGGAAGATCTTCCGTCCGATGATTCACTCCCCAAGTGAGCCGCAACGGGCCGGTGCACGCCGATCCGATGCCGGGAACCAGGAACCTCTTCCAGGTCTCCCACACGGGTGCAGTGTCCCAATGTATTGGGCCATCCTCACCTGCTTTCCCAGGCCACAAGCAGGGAGCTGGATGGGAAGTAGAGCTGCCAGGATTAGAACCGGCGCCCATATGGGATCCCGGGGCTTTCAAGGCGAGGACTTTAGCCGCTAGGCCACGCCGCCGGGCCCTATCTTACCTTTTTAAAAACATCGAGTTATTTGAGAGGCAAGCTTGAGGGGTTGAGTTGGTGTGCAGAGAACGAGAGATAGTCCATCCACTGATTCACTCCCATTGATCCAACACCCAGCTCTTTTATAGCATAGAATCAGAACCTGTTAGTGTCCATATCAGTGTAAGAATCCCAGTCTAGCTGGGATTCAATCACTGGCACTCCTATGTGGGATGCCATCATAGAGCAGTACCATTATGCTGGTTCCAAATCAAGACATTTTGTTTTTTAAGTTTCTGAAAGTCAAGCTATGAAAATAAGCACTTATTGTGAGACTGTTTAGAGAAAATTTGCCAAAGGTTTGCAAAAAATACCTTGAGAAACTTCATCAAAAAGACTTTCTCTGCCATAACAAAGCTCTTGCTCATTCCTCTAATTAAACAAATACAATGTTGTGAAATTTTCAATAAGAAATGATTAGGCATTCAGTTTATAATTTTTTAAGATTTATTTGTTGTTATTGGAAAGGCAGATATACAGAGTAGAGGAGAGACAGAGAGGAAGATCTTCTGTCCAGTGGTTGACAAAAAATCAATAAATCTTTCCTGCCAAGTGAAAATATATGGTTATTTTATGTTTAATTACTTGATCTATAATTCAAGATCCAATAGAAATTTTGTTTGCAAATGAAATATCTGCATAATAAGGCACTGAAGACAAAGAAAGTAGTGAATATCTTTTGGGTATGTTTGTGCATATAATGATTCGGGGAGATGAGTCTTGTAAACGTAAAACAATGTGTCTAAAGGCAGTGACAGTAGAGGGATAGCTTCAGCAGCTCCCTTAATGGCTAAGAAGCCTACACACTCTGCTAAATTCCTGTGTTTAAGCCATGCTCACTCTTGGTGCAACTCTCTCGTAACAAAGTGGTGTTTTAAGAAATATTTAGTTTTATTTGAAAGGCAGATTTAAGAGAGAAGGAGAAAGAAAGAATCTTCTATCTGTTAACTCATTTCCCAGATGGCAGCAATAGCTGGAGCTGAGCTGATCAGAAGCCAAGAGCCTGGAGCTGCTTTCCAGGTCTCCCGTGTGGGTTCAGGGGCCCAAGGACTCGATTCCTTTCCCAAGTCATAGGCAGGGAGCTAAATCAGAATGGAGCCGCTGGGACAGGAACTGGTGCTCACACATGATGCCAACATTGTATCTAGTAGCTTTACCCATTATGCCACCATACCTGTTCACGCAAACTTGAGCTTGGATGGCAAGAGATTATTGTAGTCCATCTTGGGTCCTGTGGTCAATATAGAAACACATAAAAGGGTCGTTGTACTTGGTAGAAGCAATAAAATAGTTCATTGAAGATAGCAATCTATTTTATTCATAGAATAATTATATACAATAAATGGAATAATTACAGCTTATATAAAATTATGTGATTGGCTAAAAATGTTGGAAAAAGTCTTTACCCGTATCTAAGTGATATTTACGCGTATGATCAACTATCCAGAGCAAATAGAGATAAATAGATGTGGGCATACATACATATGTAAGTATTTGCTACATATAATTAGGATTCATTTTCTGTATATTTATGCTTTCATTACTGTATAAGTGCATCATTAATTCGTTTATTTTTGAGCAAACTCTTTTTGAATAACCAGACTTGTGCTAGATGCTAGGCTAAACACTAGTACTAAAAAGACTGACATTAAGAGGTCACCAAAGAGCATGGGCGAAAGACCGTTGAACAACATAATGATTGGAAACAAGCACTCTAGTAAAAAAAATATAAAAGGCAATTATCATTTATATCAAATATAAAAGAGGATCACTATATGCTAGGCTCTACACACATCTCATTACAGTCAAAGGAGCTCAGTACAAAGGCTTTGGGGTATAAAAAAGGAAAATGACTAACTCAATTGAAGAAGTTAAAAGAGTTTGCAAAGAATAGCATTTATTTGAGCAGTCCAGAAGATTTGAAATTCAGCACACAATGAAGAAAACACCACATATAAAGACTCTGATATCCTGTGCCAGAGCTTACAAAGTAATAGTTTGGGTTTCAGAAATAATGTTAACAACTTTAGATGAGGGGTACAACCTGATGCCAGCCTGGCCCAGAGCTGGCTTTTGTGCTCATTTGGAGAGTGAATCACTGGACAGATCCCTCTCTGTCTTACCCCTCCCACGTATGATGTTTCATGCCTTTCACATAAATAAACAATGAATAATTTTTAAAATGTCTGTTCTCTCAGTCTCTCTCTTCTCTTTCTCTCTCTCTCTCTCTCTCTCTCTCTCACACACACACACAGACACACTGCTATGACCTTCATTTTGGCGTTGTCTGCTTTTGCACTTATTGGACCACTTCTATCTCTTGGTAGTCATTGCTTTGATCTTGCTTTATTTTCAGTACCATACTAGTAAAACATTTTTCATCTCTTGTTATAATTGTTTGAAGAAAAGTTCAGGAGCTTGCTAATGTTGTTTAAAAAGTCATTGAAAGTTTCTTTTTTCTGCAGCTGTTCTAAGAACAACATTGGCAACCACTGACTAGAAATCTCCCTCCACTTTAATTGCTTAATATGAATTGTGTAAGCTTCATGAGTTGAGACTCTAGTGATGTTGTCTGTTATTTCTGCTGTTATTTGTTTCTTCTGTTAATTGTTGGTTCTCTTTAATTTGGATGTGAGCAAGATTAAATTTTTTCTTTTACATTTATCTGAATGGTCTATTTCCTGTGGTTTCATCTTTAACATTGTCTCCAATCCTTCAAACAAGTCCACTCGCAAACTACAAATTTTACTTTTTTAGTATTTTCATGTACTATTCCTCATTCCATTTAGTAAATATGCTGGAACAATGAGCAAATCATTCTATTCTTTTAAAACTTAGGTCAGAGATCATCTTTTCTTTGTTCTTCCTCCTTAACATACTCGGGTCATATAGTTGTAATTTGGCTGCATTAAAATTAAAAGCTTTTGGGCCCGGCGGCGTGGCCTAGCGGCTAAAGTCCTCGCCTTGAAAGCCCCGGGATCCCATATGGGCGCCGGTTCTAATCCCGGCAGCTCCACTTCCCATCCAGCTCCCTGCTTGTGGCCTGGGAAAGCAGTTGAGGATGGCCCAAAGCTTTGGGACACTGCACCCGTGTGGGAGACCTGGAGGAGGCTCCAGGTTCCCGGCATCGGCCCGTTGCGGCTCACTTGGGGAGTGAATCATCGGACGAAAGATCTTCCTCTCTGTCTCTCCTCCTCTGTGTATATCTGGCTGTAATAAAATGAATAAATCTTTTAAAAAAATAAATAAAATTAAAAAGCTTTGTTTTTCATTTTCAGCTGACCAATAGGGAAGGAACATATATTATTTGTTAATGCCTTTTCCACAGTTCATCAACTTTTCTGACATTACAAAGACTTAATAAAAAATGCAAAATGAAAACTTGCCTTTCTTATTTTATAGTATTAATCATAATAATCTAGCAAGGAGAAATATAAAAAAGTGAGATGCAAGTATAACTGATGGTTATTTCTGTTTCAGTGACTTAAGTAAAAAATAAACAGATCAAGGTATGAAACAAAGCATAGGTTTAAAGTAAAAGCTATTTTGTTCATTTTGTTACCCTTTCTGATTATGGTAATTTTGAGTCAATTATGTTTATAAGTTTACCAATTATTAAGTTTTTATACTGATTTTCTGTGCCAACAGTGGAAGAGTAAGCTATCTCATAATGTGTGATACAAATAGACCTTTTCCTTTATAGTCACTGTGTAATCAAAGTGTGAAGAATGGACCATTACTCACAAAAATTGCAAATAATGCAAATGTGCTTGATGTTAATCCTCAAGGACAGAATCTGAGCTGTTTGAAATGAACAAAAGATATCAGTGGGAACCTCAGAAAAGAACTGCTAAGCCCGTTAGAAATCATATGAAATAATGAATAACTTCATTGATTACTTCAACAAAGTAAATCATAAAAACTTCAAATGAGTATATTTTATGACTACTAAATTCATGACATTAGAAATCAATGATAATGATAGACCATCAAGTACATACAAAAACTAATAAAGAATGACGGTAGCAGAAAAGAATGGTACAATCTCTTTTGAAAATATTATGGCATGGTATTTCAAGAACTATGGGAATGTTTTTTGAAGATTTTGTTTACCTTTATTGGAATGTCAGACATACAGAGAGGAAGATCCTTCATTCAATGATTCACTTTCCAAGTGGCCACAACGACTAGAGATGAGCTGATCCGAAGCCAGGGGCTAGGAGCCTCCTCTGGGTCTCCCATGCGGGTACAGGATCCCAAGGCTTGGGGCTGTCCTTGACTGCTTTCCCCAGGCCACAAGCAGGGAGCTGGATGGAAAGTGGAGCATCCGGGACACAAACTGATGCCCATATGGGATCCCAGCACATGCAAGGCAAGAACTTTAGGCATTAGGCTAGCATGCTCGTCCCCATTAAGTAGTTTTTAACACAGTGGAACCTAAAGACATAGTATATATGTTAAAAGAAAGGAGGGAAGGAAGGAAGGAAAGAAGGAAGGAAAGAAGGAAGGAAGAGAGAGAAAGAAAGAAACATACCTTTTTGAGTCAGTTTCTTCCTGCACTAGATTCTCCACTAGGAGAAGGGGTTCTAATAGAGGAAAGGTATCTTCAAGATTCCAGAATTTAAAAATGAACAACATAACATGAATTTACATCAGTAGCTTATCCTGAATAAAGTGAAACTCATCTGTTATTTATTGCAAAAATAACTAATTTGCCTATATTGTAATTAGCATATAATTGAAAATATATTTGAATTAAGCAATTTTTTAAATATAATGATTTGTTATTCCTTAATATATGTGTGTGTTTGTGTGTATACTGCTACAGGGTTAGATATTACTCCAGAGCTAACTGCAATGTTTGTAAGAGAGTATTGTTAAACCTATGTATGTTTATCATCTACATAAATGTACATATATGCATATGTAGTTAATATGTAGTTAATATTTTCATACATGCATATATATATGCTTTTAGCAATTGAGTACTCATTATTGATTTTTTTGTACATTTGAAATGTTGACATAATATTCTGCTAACAAAATGCATCATCTTCATTCTTTTGGACTAAACTTTTTGCTTTAATATCAAGAAAATAAATTGCTGGCTTTTGCCTTACATTCCAGTGACTAATAAATCATACATCTAGCAATGTTATTCTGCCTGTCAGAAATATTTAATATCTCATTGCATGCTAACTTTAGGGTCTCTTGCTGTTGTGTTACAGTTTCCATAATTGCGTGATACAGAGTTAAAGAAAGCTGTGTATCTCTCCTGAAACACCTTTGATAATGATAGATAGTTTCCTGATCAAAGCACAAATGCAAAGTTCTGTGCAGAGCATAGGCTAGAACGTGCTGCTGCGGTTGTTTGTGGTAGTTTTTTTCTTTTTTTCTTTGTCTCTAGGCAGTTTTAATATTAGACATGCAAAATTTATGCTGAATTTTATCAAATAAATTTTATATGTAAGGTAATGATAAATTAATAATAAATTATGTTGTTGCAGCTTCATTTTATGTAAGATAGGTCCTACTGTCATAATCTTTAAGTGGAACATATCTGATATCTGAAAGAATTGACCAAAAGTTAAGCTAGAACAAATTTGTTGCAAACTCTTTTGCTAAAATAAAAGAGAATGATTTTAGGATTTTACTTATCTATGAGAACATACTTAAAATTAAGAACTATTAAGTTTTGAAGTGAGCATTGCAATTGGTAATTTTCAAATGAGGGGACAATAAGCAAGGAATATTAGTTGTTGAGCTAAAGATAAGCAGAGAAGCTGTGCAAAAAAAATAAGGACTTCAAAGTAGCTAGCTTTGGCCTAGTAGCTAGAATGCCCTAGCATCTACTACTCAATGTAAATCATTTATTTCATGTATATATAATTGTGCTTAGAAAGTTCTTTAGGAAGCTAACTTAAAGGAGTTTTCTCAAGTCCTAAATGATTGATTGGTTAAGGGATGTACGTTTCTTATGTTTGTGGTCTGTTATCCAGTATCTGTCTTACCCTAACATTTAGATGAAATGTATCACCAGCTTGGGTCTTACTGCCCAAGCTTAGCATCCCAGGGTCCTTCACATGCCTCTCCGGGTCTGTTTGCTGGACCTCCAACAAGGACATGGGACTCTTCACTAGCATCTGCCAAGAGGGAGTTTCCAATTTACACAGTTGGAACAGTGGGCCAGGATTCAGAACTGAGCACTACACAAAAGCCTTATTAGTTTTCTCTGCTGACTAAATCAGATACAATGTTTCACATATGCAGTGATTTCTTATGATGAAATTGTCTATGATATCCTTGGGATAATTATTGAAATTTAAGAGCTAAATGGTGGTAGACTTTTGCCACAGTAATTAGACACTGCCTGGGATACCACATCCCGTTCTACAGAACCCGGTTTCAGTCCCGGTTGCTTTACTTCTTATTTCACTTCTGGCTATTACACACCCTAGTGAAAAACAGAGAATGGCTCAAGAATTTGGGTACCTCCCACCGACCTGGGATACTCGGATTGAATTTTGATCTCCTTGCTTTGGCCTGACCAAACCCTGGAAGTTGTGGGCATTTGGGGCATGAACTAGCAGAGAGAAAATCTCCATATCCCTTACTTTGAAATAGAAGGAAAATAAATAAGTATGTGTTTTAAACCTAAAATTTTAAATAAATGGATTCTATTTAAAATTACATGCAATTATATGTTTTCCAATATCAACTAAAATAAAATATTACTATGAATAGAGCTTTTTCACACAGATATAATAATAATAATTCTGAAAGATTTCTCAGGAAAGGTGCCTTTTCATTTGGAAGTTTTACGAAACTTAAAAAACTGCAGAGAGTTATGGTTGCTAAGCATTTTTCTTAATTTTATGTTATTTTAGTGTTAATAATGAATATTTAGTAGAGAGGGATACACACTCACGTGGGTCTCTGATTAGGGTGGGGAGGAACCAGGTATGGGAGAAGGTGGGCAAGACAAATGCTTCCATTTTTCTTCTCCTGTGTCTACAGGGTATGAAGGGAAGGGGGCCACTCCTTGATATCAAACTGCATTAGCACCTGGGGATGGAGGACAATAATTTCATGATGCCTTAAAAACCCAGATGTGGGGAAAAATGTCTGTGGGTGTTAACTGAGTGGTTTGGATAGTTCTCAAAAGTCATCAGCTTTGTTTTAACAGTGTTGACAAAATCATTCCAAAGTGAATTGGTTGACAAAGTCCACCTCAGTGCATCCACAGACACAGGAACCTGTTGCAAATTTGGCCAGGAGAGTGGTCCAACCTGTTCTGTTTTAGAAGTCTCCTTTCATGTTGAGCTTTTTTTTTTTCTTTTAGGTTTAGTGTTTCTAATCATATTTTCTATGTACAAAGCTCTGTTTTTTCATTAAAATTTAAAATTTAAAAGTTTTTTCAAAAATCATAGCATAGGCAAGTTTCACAAGTTTTTTTTTATTTAAAGGAGAGAAACTGATAAAGATCAAATGTTCTCTCCTCTTAGCTCACTCTGCCGTAGGCCCCTAGTTGGGGCTAGGACTAGAAGGTAGGGTAGGTTGACTGTGAGAGCAGGAACTCAATCCAGGTGTCCAATATGGCTAATAATACATTTTTGAAATTCTGGGATGTTTTGGAAGCATATACTATTGAATAGCTACTGACACACTAGTCATTAAAGTAAAACAAATTCATTTAACCTACAGCTACAGTGCTTTATCTGCATTAGGGAAGTTGCAACTCCTTGCTGGTGGGTGAAGAGAAATGTGAGTAAGAAGACTACCAGGTATCAAAATAATATCCACATCAGGCTGCTGTACTGTTCTATTGCTACTTGGTTACCCTCTCCCTGCTATTGTAGAATTCAATAGCTACTGAAGTGCCAAAGAAGAATTCATTCACAGCAATCCAAACCCATGGTCATTTAAAAATAGAAACCATCAAAACACATGGGATGCAGCCAAACAAAACAAAACAAAACAAACAAAAAACCAGCAGTATGAATCCGATTATTGCAGTTAGACTTTCCATGCTGGTTTCCTTATATAAGAGAGAATATAGGTATTTGTTCTTTTGTGATTGACTCATTTCATTGAGCATAATGATCTCTAGTTGGGACCACGTAGTTGTTAATAGCTGAATAATATTCCATGGAGTAGATGTACCACAGTTTCGTTAACCACTCTTCTTTGGACGCACATCTGGATTGTTTCCATGTTTTTGCTATTGTAGATTGTGCTGCTGCAAATATAGGATAACATTTTTTTAAAAAAATTTTTTTAGGTATCTTGAAGTAAATAGACCATGCTAAAGATGAAAACTTGCAAAGGGAGAACACACATTTCTACAAATGATAGTTGGGGACAGGGTGGTAGCAACAAGGAACTCACAAGACATTGTATTTGGTAGGAAAAGCAAGCATACCTTACAAGAATATAGAATAATCAATAGCCATACAACCCTAATTCTTGGGAAGAAGAGGAACATCTAGGTAGCTGGTAAAAGTAGGATCAAGTCTTTGTTTCCTATCCAAGAAGTCAATAAAACAAAAAAGAGAAAGAAAAGCAAGGAGTATTTTAACACTTGATTTATCAGAGTCAAAGTTCAAAAGGTTTTCCAAGCACACTGAATTTTTAATACAATCTTATGAGGTAGATAGTATTTGTTTAAACCAAGACATGTGAGGCATAGAGTGGTCAAGTAGCCCAAAGTTACAGAGAAGTAGCCAATAACAGAGGAAGAACCCAAACCAAGTAGCCCAGTACCCGAGTCCATATTCCCAACACATCTAGCTACAATGAGTATCTAGTTGCCAAACAAGCAGGGTAAAGCCTAGGAGTTGAATATCACAGTAACCATCTGAAAGAGGTCACAGTGGTTGCTTCTAGGACAGGAAAACTAGGAAGGAATGGACCAGGAGGCTCCTTAATTTTTTCTTTGAAGATAAAAATGTAAGCAACTCCACACTTCTAATGGTGAATATAAAATAAGAAGTTATAATTTTGTATTCAGCAGCTGTTTCAAACAATACTACCATTCTCTGAAGCATGTAAAGTGAATCTTACCATTTTATATGTAAAATATTCCTCTATAAATATCTGAGGGCCTACCATAAAACAGGCACTGTATTTAGAAGGTACTTTTCAACACATTTCAGACATTATAGGAGACTGTAGCTCCAACAGGTGTGTGAGACAAGAGACAATTTAAGTTTCAAGTTGTAATAGGAAAGGTAGAGAAAGGTCTGCTCATTAATTTGCACAAAAAAAAATTTTTTTTTCACTCCCTACCCTTAAGGAAATCCTAGTCTTTTGGGAAAGATTGGTAAACATAATTGTAACTGAACGTGAACAGCACTTAAATAAAGGAACATTAGGAAGTGCTAGGGAAACAACATCTCCTGGGCAAGGAAGATGCTTCAGAAGGTACATCTCTGCAGTTTTGAAGTAGGAAGAGAAGTTTGACCAATTTCTGTGAGAGGCTGAAATAACAGATCACAAAAGATTCCATTTCAGTACGAAACACTGGCATCTTCCCATTACCGAAAGATAAGGCCAGGTTAAAACTTAACACACTGAGACCTTTTCAGGCAGAATGAACTTTGAAAAACAAGGCAATTTTAATGTTTGAGTCCCATCTCTATAGTCTGTAGATTGTGCTGCTGCAAATATAGGATAACAGATTCCCTTCTCATATGGAGATTTCATTTCCATTGGGTATAGTCCTAGGAGAGGGATAGCTAGGTCATATGGCAGATTTATTTGCAATTCTCCAAGCTCCCTCCGTACTGATTTCCACAGTGGTTAGGGGGGAATCCCAGTCTATACAAAATTGTACCACATAATTCAAAAGTATCTACATATATAATTATATATATTATATATTTATATGATATATTTTATAATTATAATAATATAATAATTTATATAATATATTCATATATAATATATAATTTACATTATATATATAAATTATACATATAATTATATATATATTTTATATATATGTAATAGAAACCCTTCCATTAGCAAACTGCCAAATAAAAAGACAGGACCCATTACTTCCCTTCTCTCTTTTTTTAAGATTTATTTATTTTTATTGGAAAGGCGGATATACAGAGAGGAAGAGAAAAAGAGAGGAAGATCTTCCGTCCAATGGTTCACTCCCGAAGTGACTGCAATGGCTGGAGCTGAGCCAGTCCGAAGCCACGGTCCAGGAGCTCTTCCGTGTTTCCCACACGGGTACAGGGTCCCAAGGATTTGGGCCATCCTCAACTGCTTTCCTAGGCCACAAGCAGGGAGCTGGATGGGAAGCAGGGCCGCTGGGATTAGAACTGGCAGCCATATGGGATTCAGGCACGTGCAAGGCAGGGACTTTAATCACTGTGCTATTGTGCCGGGCACCATTACTTCCTTTCTAAGTCTACTATAATAATTGTGCGGTTTTTTTCCTTGTAGATACCATTTTCTTGAGCTCTGTTTTGAACATATTATAAAAATGGATTTTCAAGACACAAATCTTGACATTAAAATGAGTTTTCAAGAAATTTTAAATTTTGTGAACCTCTGTTACTGTAAAGCTGCTTATTGTGTGGCACTTAAAATTTTTTTTTAAGATTCTAAGAAAATGTCACCAATCTTATTTTATAGGAGAAGAGGAATCTGAGAAAAATAGTAATCACTCAAGAAGACGGAAATTTAGGAGTGGGAGTTATGGAGCAATGGGTTAAACTATTGCTTGGGATGTCTGCATCTCATACAGGAGTTCCTGTGGAGTCCCAACTACTGTGAGATTTAACTCTCTACTAAGGTGCCCTGGAACCTGGCACTGATGGCTCCTGTGCTTGAGTTAGGACCACCCATGAAGAAGACTCAGATGAAATTTCTGGCTCCTGGCTTCAGTTTTGCTCAGCTCCAGCATTTGTGACCACTGCTGGGAGTGAACTGTGGATGGAGGATCTCTCTCTCTCACTCACTCACTCTCTGTCTCTCCTTTTGTTTTTTCCTTTTCTCTCCCTGATTTTCAAATAAGTGAATAAATCTTTACAAGACAGGCATAAAGTTTAGGAATTTTTTTGGCATCCCCAAGCTGGTTCAGAAAAGATTTAAGAATTGAAGTGACACAGTCTGCTTCCCGCTCCCCCCCTTTAGGAACTAGCATAATGAAAACAAATTTTGCAGAAGCTAGGTATAACAAATTATGTTTAGCATGTAAGAATCATCTCAAATACTAGTAACTCAATTTTATATTGTTTTTCGCATCACAGTCTTGAACTGAAAATCTTGCAATAAAATCTTCAAATTATTTCTCAGTCATTTTCTCTAGTCTTGAACTAATGCTTAAACAGACTACACAGTTTTCTTCTCACATCTGCAAGTAATAAGTACGTAAGTGGATCTATAACCACAGAAATTACCAAATTTTCCTTTTCTTGAACTAATTGGAATATACAAGATATATTTGAAAGTTGTTATGAGCATGTGAAATTACACATTTTTAATCCTCTGCAATTTGGATTCTACATTCTTTAACGTAATATTTGAATTGATAGCAATGTAGCAAACATTTCTAGCAATGTAAATATTTTCTTGTTAAATAGCTTATTCCTTTACCATAGTTATGGTTTGAATAGTAGGAGTAGTATAATATGAATGAGATTTTTTTAAAAGGAACCTTTTGGCATTATTTATTGCATATACTTGGACATATGTAATGTGGCAACAATACTGAAGTTATGGCATAATTGTTCTAGCACCGAAAAGCTAACTACTTCTAGACATGAATCAGAATATAAATTTTTCAAAAATGGCGGATATGCAGGAACATAGTTTAATCTTTTTTTAAAGATTTATTAATTCTTATTAAGTCAGATATACAGAGAGGAGGAGAGACAGAGAGGAAGATCTTCTGTCTATTGATTTACTCCCCAAGTGGCTACAATGGCTGGAGATGAACCGATTTGAAACCAGGATCTTCTTCTGGGTCTCCCATGTGGGCACAGGGTCCCAAGGCTTTGGGACATCCTCGACTGCTTTCCCAGGCCACGAGCAGGGAGCTGGATGGGAAGTGGAGCCCTTAGAACATTAGCGGCTGTCTGTTTGGATCCCGGCATGTGAGGCGAGGACTTTAGCCACTAGGCTACCACACAGGCCCATATTTTAACCTTTAAAGAAGACATTTCTATGTGTTTGTAAATTGTACTAACTTACTTATTTTAACTGTGATTTGATATATTACTAGCTAGCTGTAATGGACATCTTGTTCTCTCTGGCAGAGCTTCACATAATACACATCTGGACAGTAGAGATGCTTGACTTAAAGTTGTTCAATGTATAGTCGGGTGAAGGAGCATTTTTAACACACATTAGAGAAACATGTCAGTTATAGGGCTTGATATTGTTTTAACTTTAAAAATATCTATTTATTTGGAAGTTAGAGTTAAACAAGAGAAAAGGAGTGATAAAGAGATTTTTTCCACCTGCTAGTCCACTCCCCAAATGCCCCCAGCATTCAGTGTTGGACCATGCCAAAGGCAAGAGCTAGGTACACCATCCTGTTCTGTCACTTCTACCTGGACCATCTTTCCCTGCCTTCCCAAGGACGCAAGCAGAAAGTTGGATCAAAAACAGTGTAACCGAGACTCCAGCTGGTAGTCTGGTATGGGGTGTCTGGGTCACAAGCTGTGGTTTAACACATTGTACAAGAATGCTGGCACCGAAACTTTCCTTGTGCAAACTTTATGGTAATAAATTAAGAAGAACTCAATGGGAGGAACATGCCAAAGAGGCTCCTGAAACATTATAACTGTTAGATGAAGCAGGTGTAGCATAGAAAGCTATCCAGAAAAGAATACAGATTCCAAAATTATCATGAAGAAAAACTATGAAAATGGTGAAACTGCCTTATGAGTCATGCATGATAATAGACAACAAATAGGTATAGACCTTATATTAAAAGACTTTTCTGGTATAGATAACGGAGGAACATTTTATATAAATAGAATTACTGTAGGGTGAAAATCAGCCATATTTACTGAATGTTCCATATATGCATGGGCAAAAAGTTAAAGAAAAAAAGATCACAATCACAAGAACAATAGAGGAACCCTGGAAGAACATCATTATTTAGATATAAGGCATTTATGTTGGCGTGTTCTAAAATCGCATTCCTTACATTCTTGAATATGTTCAACAGCTATTATTGATTAATGGTAAAGTAGCTTTTTCTTTCTCACTTAGTTTTTATACATGCTCATACTTGTGCAGCTTCCATAGAAAAATCAACAACATCCCACTTTAATTAGCGGCAAAGTATAATCAAAGTACACTCTGAACATTTCACTCTTCCTGCATTTTGAAAAACACCCATACCTGAACGGAACAACAAGGGTACTTCTGAGACTTTTACACAATCCTTAGCTGATTAGTCATATTGGGATTTGAGGCAGCTGTGCAGGCAAATTGTTTTTGCATCTGAATATAGATTTTTATGAGGTTACATAGTTTTGTAAATAAACCTGAAGAAATGCTACACCTGTGCTCTCAGAATGTTGTGAGCATTTTGAGAGGGTGGTTCTTTTTGATTAAAGTATATTATTACAAACTTGTGTTGAGACAGATCATTGCCTTGACATTGTTCTGCACGTTTGAGAAGCATAAACTCTCAAATGAAGTGTTCAGCAAGTTTTGAAATGATGATAAAAGGAAAGAAACTTGAAAACAGCTTAGGAACATATGAAATTGGGAAATGATACTTCAGGATGCAGAGAAAAGTACAGCTTGTGAGCCTGGCACAATGGCCTTGTGGCTAAATCTTCGCTTTGCAACCACCAGAGTTCTATATGGGAACCAGTTCATGTCCCAACTGCTACTTCCCCATCCAGCTCCAGCAGTCAGGGATGACCCAAGGCCTTGGGACGCTGCACCCATGTGGGAGACCTGGAAGCGGCTCCAGGCTCCTGGTGTCAGATCAGCTGAGCTCTGGCTGTTGGCCACTTGGGGTGGGACCAGCGGATGGAGAATTTGTCTCTGCTTCTGTCTTCGGGTCTATCTTTCCAATAAAGATACATAAAAATCTTGAAAAAAAAAGTATAGCTTGTGTAGCATTAAACTAGTTGGCTGAAAAGGATACAAAGCAGTGGTTCTTAGGAAAATGCCCAAGTTCAGATATTAGTTAGGTTCAAACACCAACATGTGAAAACTGTTTTGGTGACCTTCACAAGTTAACTAATATATGTTTCCAAATTTCATTTTTTTAATTACTATCAGGTAATTGTGAATTATTCACATTAATTTAAGTAAAACAGTACATATTAAGTTCTGCCTCACTTTGGTTTTCTGATAATTTACATACGTTCATTCTTTAATAACATTTTAATTAGAATTATGTGCATTTAATATGTGAAAGGCATTCTAGTCAAGAAATACCAGATCTCTGTTGATCACATTCCAGTGTGTTACGTAGCACCACAGTGACTACTCCTTCATTGCTGTGAGGTAGTTGTTTTTGTTTGCTTGTTTTCCATTGATTATTGAGTGTCCCTTATTTCAGGTTAAAAACTTGTCAGTGGTGTTTATCTCATTAATGTTTAGACGTTATAGGTTGATTATTATATGCTAGATGGAGTTAGACTACAACCATTGTGTTTCCTGTGTGATAGTTTAAAAACTTATCCCCTGGATATCTTATAAATTACAAAAAGTGAGAATTTACTTACTGGGTAGAAAGGCAGAATGACACAAAGTGAGGCAGAGACGAGTCTTCCATCCATTGGTCTGCTTACCACGTTTACGAAGGTTGAGACTGGACAATCCACAGCCAAGAGGCAAGAATTCTTTGTGGGCCTCTAACGCAAGTGGTAGAAGCTCAGGTGCTTAGGGTATCATCCACTGCATACCTCACAAATTAACAGGATGCCGGATGTCAGGAGCCGCATACTCTGATAAACAATCCGCATTCCGAGCACTATCTTGGCTTGACTCACTTACTGAACTGCCTGCCCTGAGAAGCGCATATCTTCAACAGTTATTTTCCAAAGTAATTAATTTTTACCTTCTGTATTTCCTAATTTTTTTCAATAGGGTTAAAGAGAAGTAACATTCCCCTGAGGGAAGAAAGCATTTTTATTTTAGAAATTCTGTGCACATTAGTTTGCCTAAATTAAAGGGATCTTTGGCTAAACTTACTTTGCCCAAAAGAAAAATAATTAGCCTAAGGTAAAAATTAAAATGAGTGTTGGACAATGAAAACACTAACCATGAAACTTTATTTATTTAAATTAAAATTGAAAAAAAAACCTGTGTAGTTCATAGTACATATAGTATGTACTCTCTGTTATATATATTATAATGTCCAATCAGCATGAATAGATTTATCTATTCAAACCTTTAACATTTCCTTATAATGAAAACATCCAAAATTCTTCTAATGTCTTACATATAGCAAAATGTTAATCTCTTAGATGTTAAAAACACAGTGGCTACCAGAAGCAACAGAAAGGAGTGGAGAGTGGAAAAATATTGGTGGATAGGTATTAGGTCTGATTAAACTCAAATTAACCAAATAAATAAATAATTATATTACATTTTAAGTAGGATCAAGTAAATTTTATTAAATTCATAGAATAATCTGCTAGAAAGTTATGCTATATGCCTGTTAGTCATAAATAATCAGATTTCTACTCAAAAATGTTCTTTCCAAACATCTCAAAGTTGAATCCTTCTAAGTGTTGTCACAAACTATATTATTCTTCATATTATTGATGAGTATTCATTTGTAGTCATATTGATCATTTAATTGAAGTCTGTTTTCATCTATACCTAAAAGGTATGTGGGGGCTTTTCTAAAGCCTTCTCCATTCCATTGCTATATCCCCACTGTGTGCACAGTTTAGAATACACTGAAGAAAAGCATCAGAAAAAATGTCAGTTATGTTAGAAAATGGATGAAGATAAATGGGCAATAAATCAAACAGAATAATCATGTTAATTTCAAGGTAAAGCAAAACATCTCAAAAGCCTGCCCTCAAGTAGGTTTTAATATGTAATTTTTACCTTTTTTTTATAATTTGCAGTGATTGTGCTGCAAACTTTAAAGACAAAATCATTTTCTTTGCCTTCTGATTTAATAAATCATTTTTTACTTTATTGTGACTTGTTTACAAATAATTGTTTCTCTTGGTTGCTTCAATGTTCTTTTTACTTGACTCCACGATAGTAAATTCTGATATAAATGATTTCTATGTTTTTCTCTTCCTTCCTTCTTCCTTCCTTTCTCCCTCCCTCCCTCCCTCCCTCCATCTCTCCCTCCCTCCCTCCCTCCCTCCCTCCATCTCTCCCTCGCTGCCTCCCTCCCTTCCTTTATTCTTTTTTCCCTCCTTCCTTTTTTTTTTCTTTCCTTCCAAGACATATGACATTTTAACTTGGAAATTTCTCTGTCACAACATTACTGTAAAAAGTGAGCTATACCATATCTAAATCTTTTCTTCATGAGAGGAAAGTTACTAATGAACATTATGCTCACTGCCAATATTTACTTATTTATTATATAGTCCCAATAAATGAAGGACCAGTTCAGGAGGAACTAGTGAATGTTTGTAAGGCAGTTCTGTATTTGCTGCAATTTATCTCTATAATCTTATTTTTGAAAGTATTTTTAAGGGATTTTAATCCTTTGCATTCAGAAGCCAACATCCCATTTGGTTGCCAGTTTGTGTACCTGTTCCTTCACTACAATCCAGCTCATTGGTCATGGCCTGGAAAAGCAGCAGAGGATGGTCCAAGTCCTTGTGTCCCTCCACCTACATGGGATGCCTGGAAGAAACTCCTGGCTCCTGGCACCAGGCTCCTGGCTTCTGACTGGCATTGGGTACATTTGAGGAGTGAGCCAGTAGATGGAACATTTTTCATTGTCTCTGCTTCTGTCTTTAAAATCTGCCTTGCCAATAAAGGTAAATCAATATTTTTTAAAGAAGTATTGTTAAGATTCCATTTATTTATTAATTTATTTGAATTTTTATTGGAAATCCAGATTTTACAGAAAGTAGAAGAGACAGAGAGAAAGATCTTCCATCTGATGGTTCACTCCACAAATGGTCACAATTGCTGGAGCTGAGCTGATCAAAGATAGGTGCCAGGAGCTTTTTCTGAGTCTCCCATGTGGGTGCAAGGTCCTAAGGTTTTGGGCCATCCTCTGCTACTTTCCCAGGGCATAAGCTATAAACTGGATTGGAAGTGGCCACGCAGGACATGGGCTGGCATTCTTATGTAATAGTGGCTCCACAGCACAGAGGATTAGTCTGATGGGGCCACACCAAAATGGCCCCATGTGTCTAAAAGTTGTTTATGGGCTTTCAGGATGCATCTTTTTTTCCTGCTAAACAGTGTTGATCTAAAAGCAAAACAAAGCAAGCAACAACAAAATATAGTTTCCCAAAATATTGTTTCAATTGAGTCTGTGTCTTCTCTACATGAAATTTTTCAAAATATTCAATTTTCTATTTACCACATTTGTAAGTGGGAAAGACCTAGAATGTTACTGAGTATGTCAGGTGAGGCAGAGTCAATGAAGACTATAAAATCAAGAAATAACACAGACTCAATTGAATTTTTCATGTGAGAGTGCATTAGTGTTGAGAATAAATTGTGTGATAGAATAAACATGGACATGAAGATGACAATCTCATTTATAGTAGTAGTAGTGAAAATGAAAACAGTGATACAAAAAAAATCCTGAATGGTAAACTCAATGAGAATTTGTAAATTATCAGATTAATAAGTTAAGAAGAAGAAATGTCCTGAGCTTTCCAAGTGTTTTTCACTTTATTATAGGAACTGGGGGTAAAAATAGTGTGGATTGGTGTGTGTCAGTTCTTCCCCACTCTGCGTGAGTGTCTTCAGGTTGCTTCTGTGGAGGCAGAGATGCATCACTCCATGCTGGGAATTCATTATTTGAAGTTCAGAAGAGAAATCACTGTCTTAGTTTTCAAAGAAAAATCAATCAATAGAAAAGTTAAATATTTATTACTAGATGATGCTTTCAAACAAAATTCATAAAAAAAAACCAGAGAAGGGGGAGTACCAATATGTTTGGTATCAACACAAGCAAACAGTATTTTATGAAACAGGAATTTAACCACAGGGTCCTATGGAGAATATTTTTAAATGTCAATTTAAGTATTTCATTTTTGCCTAATGAGTCTCTCCTTTCTAATTTCTGTCAATAATGGAAAGCAAATTATATTTCTGTACATTTTTATGCGAGTGTTCATTGAAGGAAAACTAATCCTGGAAGTTAACTTCAAAATGTCACTGCACTTTTCAGTGTGATGCTAGAAAAAACATGAGGTTGTAGATTTAAAACCTGATGTCCCCGAAGAACATTTTAAACCTCAACAACCCTTTGGAAAAGCATTCTACTTCGTTACTCAAATGGTTATTTCTTCTTCACGCAGTGCAATCTATGATTAAATCGCACATTTCTGTGGACAGTGAGATTCAGCAAGTTTCTCCAATCAAAGAAACAACACACCAAATGCAGGATGTTTTTCATGGAAGCACTTTAATTCCATGGTTGTTATGAATTCTATGATAGAGAATTACTGGAGATTGCGCACAAGAAGCAGAATAATTCATCCAAATGCTAAAAATACATTGAAAGTGTTTTCCCATCCATAATTCATTAGAAATACTGTTCAGAGAACATTCAAGCTAGAAAATTAGCTAACCTTATAAAATAATAAAATCAAGGATGATGGTGACCTAATTTACAGAGAAATATCAAAGTTTTTATTCATTACTGTGAAATCAAATGACATACGTTCTTTTTTATATAACTTAATGCACAATATTATATGCAGGAAACTGGAAAAGTGTAAAGATATCTTCTGCTGAGGCCTCTAAATACTTGTCTTTACCTTTTCTGAAAATTTAAATATTCACACACTTTCACAGCAATTTCTATACTTTCCAACTCATGGCTGAAGAGTTTTAAAACTCATAAACTCTTCAAGTTTTCAAATGCTCTCATGAATGCAAACAACTTAGAGAACATACACCTGTGTCATTTTAAAGTAAAGACAAATGTACCAAAAAATGTCTTCTATAAGATGAATCGTTTACCTCTGTCATTCTAAGAATTCAAATGATTTTTCTAATTTTATATTTTCCTGGGATTTAATGGGAATTAAATTCTAGTTTTTAAGATTTCACTTAAGTTTATTCAGAAGGTAATGCTTAAGACAAGGATGAGAGTAAGTTGTGGATCTGATCCAATACTGTTGGTAGAAATATAGACATGCATGGTAGAATTAGTAGGAGCATCAGTAAATCTGTTTTTAAGCCAGTTACCATGAGAAATACACTAGTCAATCCCTGATGACTAATGAAGCAATATTCTTGAGTTCCTCAAATGAAGATCAGGGTGATGGTGGGTTTTCCACCATTGTGGATATGTCCCTGGATTTTATAGTCCTACACATTCAGACTACCTACTGTAGTTTATTTTTCCATAAAACAGGAAAAATAATTCTTTGGAGGTCTTGTGTGTTTGTGGTAAGTGTCATGAATAGGTGAGTGCTGAAGTAGCATGGGCAAAATGCGGTCAATATCACCAACACTTCCCAAATTAATGGAATGTTGAAACAGTGATTGTGAAGTGAAATGAAAGTATAGTATTGTAAGAAATTTTTCAATAAAATTGGGGAAAAAGGAAGGTGGGGGGTAGGTGGAAAATATGAGTAAGAGAAAAGACAGATCGGGAAGTTTCACTAAAGCTCCTAAAACTGTATGGCGAAATACATTAAATCTGTTCAGTTTATATAAAAATATTACTAAAAAGTGTGGGAGATGGGTGTGAGTGGGAGAGAGGGCAACACGGGAAAGTGAAACAGAGAGAAAACTCTCATTTCTCACATCCCAGTGACTACAACTGAGATGGAACTGCCTGGACTGAAGCAGTCAGGCATTCATATCAGGTCTCCCACACAGGTAGAACCTCTATCTGGGCCACCACTGCTGCCTCCCAGGGTCTGCATTGGTAGGAAGCAGGAATTAGGGGCTGGGCTGGGTATTGAACCCATCTACTCTATGATAGGATGCAGATGTCATGTGAACTGAAGTCTTAACTGCTAGGATACATATATTTTCATTAAACACTCATTTAAATTTTACACACAAAAATCAATCAGTTGTTATTGCAAACAATGAAGTAGCATTTTACCTTCATATAGAGATGTAATTGTATAAGCTATTCCCTTTTTGTGATTCTGATATGTACACACACACACACATATATATAATTGTATGTAAGTGCAAACTTCAGTGCTACTTGACTGTATAGAAACCACTATGTACGTTAAACATGCACAGCAATAAGTGATGATTCATACTACTTCTTGAAAACTCTGTCAGTTACTGATCATTGTGTACCTTTTATTTGGATTGTGTACAGACAGAACAGTACATGGTTGTGCCACCTTCTTTTTTTTTTTTTTAAAGATTTATTCATTTTTTATTACAGCCAGATATACAGAGAGGAGGAGAGACAGAGAGGAAGATCTTCCATCCGATGATTCACTCCCCAAGTGAACTGCAACGGGCCGGTGCGCGCCGATCCGATGCCGGGAACCTGGAACCTCTTCCGGGTCTCCCACGTGGGTGCAGTGTCCCAATGTATTGGGCCGTCCTCACCTGCTTTCCCAGGCCACAAGCAGGGAGCTGGATGGGAAGTGGAGCTGCTGGGATTAGAACCGGCGCCCATATGGGATCCCGGGGCTTTCAAGGCGAGGATTTTAGCTGCTAGGCCACGCCGCCAGGCCCTGTGCCACCTTCTTGAACCATATGGGTCTCTGTCCTATATGATAGCTTATAAAAAATAAAGATTATGTTATGTTTTATGTTATCTCTGTAAAAATAAAGGTTTGTCAAAGTGACAAAATGTGGTAACATATGATTGGAATTGGAATTGAATGTCAATGGAGCTAATAGGTGGGAGAATGACAGTCGGTATATCTATACTGCTGTAGTTGAGATATACTGGATAAGTATTTTCCCAGAACCTAGTAAAAGGTATAATGAGAAAGCACTTTTCTGGAAAAGGATGAAGTGTTGGAGGAAGAAGTGGAGTCAAAAGAAATTCAATACTACAAAAGATTTGTAAAGCACTTGTAAAACTCAAACAATAAAGTGTGAGAGGCAGTTCCAAGACAGAGAAAATGTGTGCTTTTTGTCAATAGTTAAGCAATTTATATATTTTTTGGAATCCTCAAGAAATATTCTTTCTCATTCTCTTTCTCTTATTTGAGATTCAGAAAGATAGTGATGAGGGAGAGAGACAGGCACGCTGATAGGGAGGATCTCTTTTTTGGTTCACTTTACCAAATGACCAGAACTGGGCAAGGCCAAACCTAGGAACTGGGAACTTAGAAAGAAAAAAAGAACATTTATCAATGTATGTAATGATCACTGTGTCAAAATAAATATCATTTTTATTAATATTCCCTTTTACTATATATGCACAATAGACAGTATGGGTGTTTTCATATATTAGAAGTGATTTTCTAAAATTATGAACTTATTACAAGTTTCTTACCAAAGTAAAGGTGTATTTGTATGTTATAAGCCTTCACAGTTATTTTAATAGTACCACACAAATGTAGAACAATGCATAGGACTGACGAAAAGAAACTGGTATTAATATAGATGTTTGTTTATGAATGCATATACATATGCACATGTAAAACAAGTAATTATTTTCCACCTGAGAGACTTCCATGTTCCAGTCACTTTTGTAATTAATTAAATATATATATATTTTAAAGTGGAGACAGAATGAGAAATAAAGGGCAGAGAGCAGGAGAGAGGCAGCATGTTTACATTTACTGGTTTATTTGTCTGCAACAGCCCGGATTGGGCCAAGGTCAGAGACAGGAATTGGAAATAACTTAGTTCTCCCATGTGAGTGGCAAGCATCCAATTACTTATGCCAACACATCCTGCTAGCATCTGCATCGGCAGAAAGCCAGAGTTAGGCACTGGATGTGGGACTCAACCCCAGGAACTTCGATGTGGAAAACAGGCATGCCAGCCAGCAGGCTAATGTTGGTCTCCTTGTAACTAGTTTTTGTGGCCTGGTGCTTATTGTTCATACTTTTTTTTCCTGTTCATATAGATTATATGAAAATTCTATTCATGCAAATGTATGTTCACATCATGTATATTGAGCTTATCTTCTATACATTTTTTAATGTTTAAAAAAGTATCTATTAGAGAATCAATGAAATTACACACACACTCATACACACATGAGGGAAAGTAAGAGAGTGATCTTGTGAGACAGTGTGCAATAAAGTGGTCATTCACTGATTTACATCGCAAACGTCTGTGATAACTTGGCACAGCACCAAAGCAAGCTCTTATTGCTATAGACATTTTCTAGGCAGCCATTTGAATTTATTTTGGAATATATCTATTTCATGCATATCTTTTTTTTTCACTTCTCCAACTTTCTTTTTTTAATTTCACTTATAATTTTTTAAGTTTTAATTATTATTATTATTATTTCACCTATTATTATTTTTAAATTTTACTTATTATTGCTATTGTTATTATCGTTTTATGATACAGTTCCATACACCCTGGGACTTCCCCTCTCCCTTCCCCAATTTCCTCCCTCCTCACTGAGCTCCCCAATATTATTATTATAGTATAGTTCTTCATACACAGTCATATGTCCATCATTGCGGGCATGGACAATGGCAGAGAATCCAGCATCCTATTGTCAAGATTATAGTAAACAGTTTCATTGGGAGTCCATCTTTGTCTGGAAGTAGAGATGCATACTGCATTGTATCCTCACATCTGGATATGATTGTCTCCATTACAGTTACAGTACATCCCCTTAAATGAAAAGTCACAAAACATAATCAACAACAGGAAGAAAAAAGTGAAATTTACAACACCATTAAGTTAAATTACATGCTACTGACTGACTAATGTGTCGCTGAAGAAATGTAAAAGAAAATCAAGAACCTTCTTGAAGAAAATGATGCTACTGTATGATCTTTGAGTCATGGAAGAATTTAATCAGAAGAAAGTGTTTTGAAGAGATGAAACTAAAAACAAAGTAAAAATCCGTGAGATAGAGTTTTCGCTGCTCTTTGTTGGTGAAATGTGTCTCCTGTAGGCAACAAATAGATGGGTTTTGTTTTTTAATCCGGTCTACTCATCTAAGACATTTCACTGATGAGCTTAAGCCATTCACATTCAGGGTTAATATGAATGGGTGGTAATTTGGTCCTGTCATTTTAGGAATGGGTTGTTCATTGATTTAATCTTCTGTTGTTATTTTACTGGGATATTCTTTATATTTGCCTTTGTTTTTGGTGGGCGCTATTCCTTTTCTCTGTCAAGAGAACATCTTGAAGTATCATTTGTAGGGCAGGTTTGGAAGAGGCAAATTCTTGTAACTTTTCTTTACTGTGGAAAAATTTTATTTCATTTCCAAAGACAAAGGAAAGCTTTGCTGGGTATGTTGTCCTGTGCGGAAAATGTTTTGCTTTTAAAATCTGGAATATGTCACTCCATTCTCTTCTGGCCTGGGAGAGATCTCCTGTGAGTTTAATTGGCATTCCTTTATATGTCAATTGATTTTTTTCACGTGCACATTTAAGGATCTTTTCCTTATGTTCAATTGAAAAGAACTTGATTATCATGTGTCATGGTCAAGCCTGTTAGGAGCTCTGTGCCCCTACTGGATGTTGTTTCCCATTCCTTTCTCTAGACTATCCTAAATTTATAAATATAGCATTGTTAATAATATGCTCAAAACTCTTTTAATGTATGCAGAATCTGAATAAATGTCCCATATTTTATTATACTTATTTATTATTGAATCTTTGTGTAGTATGCATTTTTTCTTAGTCTAGCCAGAGATTAATTTTCTTTATTAAAACTTTCAAAAATGAACTTTTGACCATATTATTATATATTTTCATTTTTACAAGTTTGTTTATTTATGTTTCATACAACTTATTTTACTTGGATGTGTGTTATGTTTGTTTTAATTTTTATAAATTTCTCAAGTAGATAGCCTATTAATTTTCATCTAGCTTGCAATATAAGTGTATGTTAACCTATTTTCTTTTCTATTCTACTTTAATTACATTAAAAAAAGTTTAGAAATGCAACATTTTTATTTAGTCAAAATAGTTTCTCAATTCCAGTATTCTTTGTCAGCTTTAATTTTTTAATATATTAGACTCTTGTAGTTTTCTTTTGAATGTGGGGTTCTAATATGCTTATATTGATGATACATTATCACCAACAGTTTATTACTGAGTCATGTGTTTGTCTGCTTGTCTTGTTGTTGACTTATGCTCTTTCCCACTCAACTATGGATCTGCTGTTACTTCTTATAATTTTCTGCAGTATGAAAAATAAGAACTTGTAAATAATACATTTTCTTATCTGGCTTTTCTAATTGTTTGGTTGAAATATTAGTCTTCCACAAGTTATTCATCATAGCCAAAAGAAATGATTCATCTTGATGATTTCTAGATGGAAACAGGAAAAAGCATTCCCAGTCTAAGAGAGTTGACTGTATTAAGAAACCTTGTAAATAATTTACTGCCCACGTTATTTTAAAACATGACTGTCATGGCTATTAGCCCAAAGGATTCTTTCATACCTTTCTGCAGATAATTTTCTTGTATACCTTGGAACAATCAATCAGGATTCTACTTTCTAAAACTCTGGAGCAACATTGTTATAGAATTTTAATTTTCTTGGTTAATGAAGTAGCATGAAATTTCTCGTTAATCTTTCTGTCCTTCTTTGTGTTTGTTTGCTCTTCCCCTTCCTTCATTTTGTCATTCCTTTTTAAAGAACATCTAGTTAGAGACCAGCACCACAGCCTAGTGGCTAAAGTCCTCAGCTTGCATGCACCAGGATCCTATAAGGTCACTGGTTCTTGTCCCAGCTGCTCTACTTCCCATTCAGCTCCCTGCTGGTGGTCTGGGAAAGCAGTTGAAGATCGCACAAAGCGTTGAAACCCTGCACTGGTGTCGGAGACCAGGAAGAAGTTTCTAGTTCCTGTCTTTGGATCAGTTCTATTCTGGCGATTGCAGCCACTTGTGGAGTGAACCAGTGGGCGCAGGATCTTTGTTCCTGTATCACTGACTTTTCCATAAAAATGAATTAATATGTTTCTTTTAAAGAACATATGTTTGTTTCAGCATCACTACTGAGATAATATAGTCTTCTATCAGGTTATTTTAGTTTCACTGCTGATAATTTATCATGCAGTAATTATTTCTTTTCATGTGATTCAACTGTCTGTTTACATGAAAACAAGTTCTTAATTGCTTCCTTTCTTTCCTAAGAAGAAAGACCAGTATTTGATCATTTATTTTTATTTTTTTAAAGATTTATTTATTTATTTTTACTACAAAGGCAGATTTATAGAGAGAAGAACAGAGAAAAATTTCTTCTTTACACTGATTTACTCCCCAAGGAGCCACAGCGGTGAAGCTGAGCTGATCTGAAGCCAGGAGCAAGGAGCTCTCTCCAGGTTTCCCATGTGGATGTAGCATCCCAAGACCATGTAGTGTCCCAAGACTGTGGACCATCATCAACTGCTTTCCTAGTTCACAAGTAGGGAGCTGGATGGGAAATCGGGCATTCAGTATACAAACTGGCACCCATATATGATGTCATTGCATTCGAGATGAAGACTTCAGCCGCTAGACTATCGCCCTGAGTCTGATCATTTATTTTTTAAAGACTCTTTTTTTTTTTTTTTAAACAGTGAAACAAACAGAGAAGGACATAGTAAAGGATGAGCTTCAATCTACTGGTTCTCTCCAAAGATGGCCACACAGCTAAGATTGCAAGAGCCAGAAGGCAGGAGCCAATAGCTCTATCCTGGTTTTCCAAGTGGGTAGCAGGTTTTCCAACCATTTGGCCATTTTATACTGCCTTCACAGACACATTAGCAGGAAGCTGGATTGCAAGTGAATGGGGTCTCTGGCCAGTAGACTACCTGAGCAAGTAGGTGGGGTTGCAGAGGCCACAATTATCAGTGAGTCATTGGGATGAGTCGGGTGGACACTTCTTTTTATTGACAGTCAAGCACAAGCTTATACAAGGTAAGTCAGGAAAAACTTATTTTGGGTGTATCAACAGTAATTCTATAGGATACAAGTACATATGATGTATTATAATCCTAGTCAGTTAGACTAAGGTAACGTACATCACCAGGTGGCACTGTGTAGCCCACCCACATCGTGAAGTTGTTATAATAGTCTCAATATAAGCAGGTGGGGGAAGGTGACCCAATTACCAGAAAGTATCCAATTACCAGAAGAGGGAGAGGGAGAGGAGGGTAACCTGAGGTCCCTCACCCCCTGCCAACTGCATAGGCTTCAGGGCCCTTGAGGCACTACGGAGACAGGAATGGGACTTTAGGTGTGTGTTGAGACAAAAGGGGGCCTCTAGGCATGCACTGAGGCCATATTCCCATGGCCCTTCGCATAGGCTAGGTAGGCAAAGACCGATCCTGGCACTCACTGCCCACATAAGTGAAATAACTGAAACTTAAACTGGCATTCTGATGTGGGATGTTGATGTTGCAAGTGGCAGTGTGTTGTACCATGCCATAATGTCTGATCCCAGTTTTTGTTAATTTCTTAAGATGACAGCTGCAGATTTGTTAAAGCTGTCTTTTATCAGGTTGAATGAGAACCTTTGTGTTGAGATATGAATAATGGTCTTTTTGATAGGATGGAGGGGTTGTAAAAGTAATCTTCTAGATTCATAAAATGGTATTCATTGTATTTCATTAAATAGTTTTCACAACTTTTACCAAAAGGGTTTCACAGTGCATTTGATATCAGCAAAGGTATGTTAATTCCCCAGCACATTTGGAACTAGAAAATAACAGCCAACCTTTAAGACCAAACACTTTGGTAAATACCACAGATGCCAAATTGCTTTAGCAGGTGCTAAATTGCTACTGGTGTAGCACCTTGGGATATGATGAAGATAAATGTAACACTCTGCATTTTCCCAGTATTCCACAATTACTGGAACACCTGTGCTAAGCAATGTGGAGCTAATGCATCATAAACATCCTCACAATGCTTAAAGGACCTTGACTTCTACATTTGCACTTGCTTTGTAGGGTCTTAATTTAATTAACTTGCTGGGCTTGTTTCATCTATGCTAGACATTATGTCACAATGACTTACCAATGTCATGACAATGAACGCTTTCTTCTGTCCAGGTTTATTTCTTCACTATTCAGTGTAGTATTTCATTCAGTCCAATCCTATGTCATCGTACTTTGCTATTGAACTTGTATGTCTTCAGAATTATTCTCGCCCTTTTGCTTTTAGTGAGAATTTTCCAACTAAAATGTTCATTATAATCAACAGTAATAAATACTTTTATTAGTGCATCTTGAACCTGCCTGTTTTTGAACAAACTAACTTAGGTTTATTAAGCAAGCCCTGAGAGATAATATGGAGACTTCAAAAAATGATGATAATGTGGCAAATAACAATACCTGAAAATGAGCTGTAGTAACTGTGACCTGTCAACATTTTCACATGTCGGCCTCTTTCACCAAATTTAATCAATAAATAACAGATACAATAAATAACTGTTGTGTGTGTGTTTGTATTAGTGTGTTTATAACAATTTCCCAATATTTATTCTGAGTTAAACCAGTGTGAGAACAGGGTGGATTTCACAGCCCAGTCAGCCCCCTAGAGCCAAATTGGGTGCCATTTTGCCTAAGGAGGCAAAGGCAAGGGAAAGGTCTGAGCATACACTGAGCTGGGAGTGAACTCATTTCTGACTCAGTGAACTGCAGCAACGAGGCATTCTACAGGTTCCACCCAAGACAGCTCAGACCTGACGGCCAGCAGATTAAGAACTCTAGCAGTGGCACTTCAGCCGTCATTTTGTACAGTGTGGCAAAAGTTTAGAACTGCAGGGGACAACAGTGAACTGCACATGTGCTGAGCTCGTGAGAACTCACTGAGTTCCATGGATTGCACTGGTCTCACAGGAAAATAATACCGACTGTGGCATTGTAAGGGTCAAAACTGGTCCGTGTGGCACCCAGACCTAACATCCAACAGGTCCCAGCAAGATTAGCACCACCAACAACCTTGCTAAATAGGACACCTGGTGTCCCCCTAATCCTGGGACCTGCTCCAACTGGAAGTGGGAGAAAGATTGCACAGACAACAGTGCAGCCTCAGCACTGTATCACAGGAGGTGGAGAATGGTGAGCCAGGAGCTGGGGCTGCAGAAACCACGGTGGAAATCTAACATAAGAACCCAGACCTGGAACTCACTGGAGGGAGTGGCACAATTGGCTGCAAGCAAAGAGCTGTGTACCAATGGCAATAAGTAAAATCAAACTGTAGACCTGTGGGTGACAGAGCTTAGAAACCTGCACCAAGGAGAAGAATCTGCTAACCAGAAGTATAATGACCAAGAGCAAAAGAAGAGACAAAGGCACAACAAATATTACTGAAGACTCCCCTGCAAAGGAGCAAAACCTGATGCCAACCTCAGAGTTAACTGAGGAAGACATGGAGAAAATGGGGGACACAGAATTCATAAAACTCATTTTAAAGCTGCTGATCAACAATGAGTAGCACATACAAGAGTTCAAAGAATTTAAGGAATATTTTACACAAGAAATAGCAGCAATAAAGCAAATCAAGACTGGTATATCAGGAATTAAGAACACAGTAGAGCAAATTAAAAGTACAGTGGAGTCTCCAGAATAGAATAGAATAGAATAGAAGGAAGCAAGCAAAAAAAAAAAAAAAAAAAACAAAAAAAAAAAAAACAAAAAAAAAAAACGAATCTCAGAATTGGGAGATATTTCCTGTTATCAGGGGGGAAGCAAACAAAAAGCTGGAAGCAGAGTTGCATGAGGCCAAAAAAAGCATTCAAGAATTGAAAGACACTATTTAGAGGCCAAATATAAGAGTTATTGGAGTCCCAGAGTGTACAGAAAGAGAAACTGATTTTACAAATATATTTAATGAAATAGTAAAGGAAAATTTCCCTGATCTGGAGAAAGAATTGGGAAACAACATCCAGGAGGGGCATAGAACTCCCAACAAGCCTAATCAAAAGCAATCTTTACCACGACACATGATAATCAAGCTCTCTTCAATTGAACATAAGGAAAAGATCCTTAAATGTGCACGTGAAAAAAATCAATTGACATATAAAGGAATGCCAATTAAACTCACAGGAGATCTCTCACGGGAAACTCTACAGTCAGAAGAGAATGGAGGGCCATATTCCAGATTCTAAAAGAAAAAATTGTCAGCCTAGGATAACATATCCAGCAAAGCTTTCTTTTGTCTTTGAAAATGAAATAAAATTTTTCCACAGTAAAGAAAAGTTACAAGAATTTGCCTCTTCCAAACATGTCCTACAAATGATACTTAAAGATGTTCTCTTGATAGAGAAGAGGAATAGCACCCAACAAAACCAAAGGCAAATGTGAAGAACTTGCCAGTAAAATGACAACAGAATACTAAACCAATGAACAACCCATTCCTAAAATGACAGGACCAAATTACCACCCATACATATTAAACTCTGAATGTAAATGGCTTACGCTCAATTAAAGGTCATAGATTATAGACTGGATTAAAAAACAAAACCCATCTATTTGTTGTCTGGAAGAGACACATTTCCCCAACAAAAATCAGCAGAAGCTTTATCTCATGGATTTTGATGTTTTCTGTTAATTTTTTGAAGAGATGAAACTTTCCTCTGATTAAATTCTTCCATGACTCAAAGATCATGCAGTGGCATCATTTTTTGCAGGAAGTTTCTTGATTTTCATTTCTTCAGCTACATGTTAGTCATTTAGTAGCATGTTATTTGACTTCATGGTGTTGTTCATTTCTTTTTTATTCCAGTTGTTGATTTTTTTTGGTGGCTTTTCATTTGAGGTGATGTATAGTACCTGTGTAATGGAGAATGTCATATCTAGTAACATGTTATATAACTTCATGACATTGTAAATTTGTATTTTTCTTCCTATTGTTAATTTTACATTATGACTTTTCATTTAAGGAGATTTTCAGTAGCTGTGAAATTAAGACTAACATATCCAGATGTGAGGATGCAATGTAGTATGCATTTCTGCTTCCAGACAAAGATGGACTCCCAGTGAAACTGTTTACTCTATCTTGACAGTAGGATGCTGGACTCTCTGCCATTGTCCATGCCCGCAACATATGACAGTGTATGAAGAAGTAAAGTAATGATATAGAGGAACTATGTGGGAGGGGACATTGGGGCTGTGATAAGGGAAATACCAGGAGCCTATGGAACTGTAGCATAAAATTATAATAATAATAATAATTTTAAAACATCTGTTACTTCTGTTATAAACTATTTTAACAGTTGTATAAAGAAAAATAAGCCACTTTTTGATCAAGTATTTGAAAGTGTATAGTTTAGTGCTTTTAATATAGTCACAGTGTTGTATAACCAACACTATACTCAAACATGTTTAAGAACATGTTTGTCCCCTAAAAATGAAATGACTACAACCCTTTGCAATCACTCTCTATTCCCGTAAGTTGTATCCTCTTCAGACCCAGGCAAAAGTGACATACCTCTATCCTGAAATAGGTTCTCTCTCTCTCTCTCTCTACCTGTCTCTCTCTCTCTCCACCTTTCTCTCTCTCTCCCTCCCTCCATCTCTCTACCCTCCCTCCTTTTCACAAATGTTTAAATAATATCTCATACTGTATCCACAGGTGTGGGTAATATAGACCTTAAGCAGTGGAATCATAAATTTTTAAAGATTTATTTAGTTTTATTGGAAAGATAGATTTATATAGATGAGTTGATACAGAGAAAAAGATCTGGTTCATTCCTCTGGTTCATTCCCCAAGTGGTTACAATGACTGTAGCTGAGTCAGTCTGAAGCCAGGAACCAGTAGCTTCCTCCAGGTCTCCCACATGCTTGCAGTGTCCCAAGGCTTTGGGCCATACTCTGTTGCTTTTCCAGACCACAAACTGAGAGCTGGATGGGAAATGGAGCAGCCAAGATACAAATGGGTGCCCATACGGGACAGTGGCATGTGCAAGGCGAGGATTTAGCCACTGAGACGTCATGCCTGGCCATAAACAAATTTTTAAATATTACTTTAAAATGTGGTTTCGTTGAACTATGATATTTGAATTTTATGCTGTGAACTTATTGATTATAATGACTAATACTGGCATGGAGATTTTATTAGTACAACAAGTTGATATCCACATATCCATATCAACAAAATATAAACCTTATCACTATTGCTTGAAGGCAATGACTATCCCTTTCAAAAACAAGTAATAATGTTAGTATCATCTCAAGTTTATACATTACATGGAATAAATATTTAGTGTAGTGTTTAAAATGTCTTCACATCCCACATTGAAATATCTGGATTTGATATTTATCTGTAGATCCTGTCCCTATATTCATGCTAGTGCCAGCCATACAAAACAAAGGTGTCTGCTGACATAGTTGGATTCTGCCACCAATGTGGGAGACCTTGGTTGTAGTCACAGCTCCTGGTTGTGCCCCTGGGAACAGGTCCAGCTGTCCACACATTTTAGGGAGCTAAATAGAAGAGTAGTCACTCCTACTTTCTAATGCCTTGCAAATTAAAGGTAAAATAAACAAGGGAACTTTAGAGTCCATTCCCCTTACCCATGTAACCACTCACAAGTGTTTATAAAACACCCCGCAACTACTCATGTTTCAGCAACTGATGCATTATATAAAATTACTGCTTTTTGGGAGCATTCATTACGAAAGGAAATGCCAGGTCATTTCATATAAAGATCTATAAGTAAACAAGCAAATTATTATGAGATGATTTGCCTGGGCAGATCTAATGGAATTATCTCGCATTTTAGAATAATGCTTTTTTTCTTATCTGAATGAATGTCGATTTCTGAATGAATTTTAATGGCTTAATCATATTGAAGAATGACATGGGTCAAAATAAGCATCTTGGAAAGTTACGCATATTCACCTAAAAAGGTAATGAACTGAAGAGAAGTAAACGATTCAATTCTAGTCTGGGAAGTATGCCCAAGTTCTCAATAAATGAAAAATGGAAATGTTTGCATAATAATAATCAATCTTTCCAATAATGAGTTTGCTGTCAGTATATAATCACATTGAGTAATTAAATTCCAATGAATTCAGTTGCTAAGTCAGACATATGCTTTGAGTTAGCAGCACGGCAGGAACGTCTCCCAGATGCCTACCTTGACCCATTTGCCTCGGTCTGGGTAAAAGAGTGTCTAGACTAATTGCTGCAATTTCCTTCTGTAGAGTCTCTGGTCATTAGATGAAATTAATAACCAATGTATCCCATGAACGAGCAGACAAAAATTAGTCACAGAATCTGTTATTTCGACCCAATACATCATTGTTAGTAGCTGGCTGATTTCTGTTCCAGTCTAAGTGCTAATACCATGTCATGTCTCAATTTCAGTTTCTTTCCTCTTGTCAGTGTTTTACTCCCTTTACGATACATGTGCACACATATGAATCATTTATTGTTTCTTTTTTGCACATGTTCTGATTTCTACTTTAGACTTCTCTATGGAATTATTTAATAAAATATGTACCTAAAAAAATAATCCCACCCAAAGAGGAACACAGTTATCAAGTTATGGTTACCTTTATAGTTCTTTACTATTAATTAGAAATAGCATAATAGCCAAAATCACCTAAAATACAATGTCTGACAAACCAGAGTTTAGTCAGGTCACTGTTCTTCAAATTGATAAATAGATTATTTAAAAATCATGATTGCATAGACCTTTACTACACATCCTGTCAGCATTAATAATAGTCATTGGAACCAAAATGTGAGGATAGTTCATACTGATTTGAATTTGCATTTACCTGATGACTATAAATTGACAGAGGATCGTTTCACGTATTTATTGGCTGTTTTCCTTTCTTCTTTGGTAATTGTCTATTTAAATCTGTTAACTATTTTTAAAGTGAAGTATTTGATTTAGTTAGTTTTTAAATATCCTTTTATTTGTTACTTAATCTATTTTGAGTGTTCTTTTCCTGTCTCATGAGAGACAAGGGATAGTTTCTTTTGCATGTGAATATCTAATATTCTCAGTATTTTTTAAAAAATTCTTTTCTCTCTCCAATCCATGTTATCAGCACCATTACTGAAGTTGGTAGATAAGTGTTTTACTTCCAGGCTCTCCATTGTGTTCTAACGGTCTAAGGGTTTATATTCTAATACTACGAGTTATTTATTACTATGACCTTTCTTCTATATGTGAAGTCCATTAGTGTAATGCCTCTTGCTTCATTCGGTTCATTCAAGATAGCTTCTGCTTTTCAGATTATTTTGTGAGTTCATATGAGTCATAATTTTGTGAAAAATATCATTGATATTTTCGTAATAATTGTCTTCAATATATATAGGCTTCTGTGGCTTTCATATTTTAACAGTATTGATTATTCCAATCCAAGAAAATAAACAGCCTTTTCTGTTTCTGTGTATTCTCTTCAATTTGTTTCATCAATGTTCCATAATTTTATAGTAGACGGTTTTGAGATGGTTTAGTATATCCTTTACTCTTTTAACTTTTATTAATATAAAGAGATCAGATTATATGTACTCTATAGGTACAGTTCAAAGAAGACAACTACAATTCCCTCACTTGCCTTTTCTCCTCCAATAGCCCTAACTCTTCCTTCTGTTCATCAGCCTTTGCAGACATTATTTTAATCTACAGTAGTATATGCATGCACTTAATTCATTACTAATCATAGTCAATAATATTATGTAAAATCACAGTTCTGAAGAAATGTGAGCATGGGCTAAAAAAACAATAACATCATAAATGATCATTTCATTGCTGTATGGTTTTTTTGTTCTGTTCATCAGCTGCCACATACCAGAGAAAACATGGCATTTGCAATTTTCCAATTGGCTTGTTTCACTACCATAATGTTTCCTGGTTGCATCTGTTTTTTTTTTTTTCCCAAAAGACAGAATTTCACTTTTTTTAAAGCCTAAGTAGTATACACAGCTCATTTATTTTATCCAGTCATCAGTTGATGGATATCTGGTTTGATTCCATATCTTTTTTTTTTAATTATTTATTATTTAACTTCATTAATTACATTGTATTATGTGACACAGTTACATAGATACTTGGGTTCTCCCACCCCTCCCCAAACCCTCCCACCATGGTGGATTCCTCCACCTTGTTGCATAACCACAGCTCAAGTTCAGTTGAGATTCCCCCATTGCAAGCGTATACCAAACATAGAGTCCAGCATCTTATTGTCCAGTCAAGTTCAATGGCTTCTTAGGTATACCCTCTCTGGTCTGAAGACAGAGCCAGCAGAGTATCATCCCAGTCAATTGAAAGCTCCAACATACCATCAGCAAGAATTTACATCATTATGGAATTAATTGACATAGTAATGAGTAACCAATATGTTAAAAGTAAATGCGAGTTCCCAGCCACCTTCTGTGACCACCTCACCTACACTTCAATTTTAGTTTATACACAACATATAACATTCAAAACATAACATGTTATACATAACATCATATCATCTTAAATTAAGGCAAACATGTGGTATTTAACCTTTTGTGATTGGCTCATTTCCCTTAGCATTATGGTTTCCAGTTTGGCCCATTTGGCCACAAAGAACTGCATTTTGTTTTTTTTAATAGCGGAGTAGTATTCTTATCCATTGTGAGCAAGGCTGCAATAAACCTGGGGATGTAGATAGCTGTTTAATATGCTGATTTCATTTCATTTGGGTCAATTCCTAGGAGTGGGAAGGCTGGGTCATATGATACATCTGTTTTCAAATTTCTGAGGGATCTTCATACTATATTCCATTGTGGTTATAGCAGTTTCAATTCCAGCAGCAGTAGAGTAGAGTAGAGTACCTTCTCCCATAATCCTCTCCAGCATTTATTGTTTTATGACATTTGGATGATATCTATATAACTAGAGTGAGGTGAAAAATCATTATAGTTCTTATTTGCATTTCTGTGATAGTTGGGGACGCTGAGCATGTTTTCATGTGTCTGTTGGCAATTTTGGAAATTTTCTGTCCCTGTCGCTGTTCTTATCTGTGTTGCATGTTTTGTTAGTGCTGAAACTCTTAAATGTTTATAGACCTTGGAAAGAAATTAATAGTTGCATACTTCTCCCCCTCTGTTGGTTACCTGTGTTTTATGGAGTTCTTCCTTTGCAGAATTGAAGCTTCTTAGCTTAATATAATCCAGTTTGTCTGATTTTTGCTTTAATTTCTTGTGCTTTAGGGGGCTCTTTTTCCAATAAGTCTTTGCTTGTGTGCACTTCAGCAGCATATATACCAGTAAGTCTTTGCCTGTGTTAATGTCTTGAGGAGTCTACCCAATGTTTTTCTCTAGTAATGTGAGGATGTTTGGTGATAGATTTAGATCCTTGAGCCATTTTGAGTTGACTTTTGTATATGAGATTAGGTAGGGAAATTGTTTCATAGTTTTGCACATGGAGATCCAGTTTTCTCAGCACTATTTGTTGAAGAGACTATCCCTTTTCCAGGTTTAAAAATTTTTCATAGCTATTATGAATGTGACTGTTGTTGCAAGTTCATCCTCAAACATTGTATTTTCTGAATATACAAAGTCTATTGAATTTTAGGATCCTGATTATATCATGCAATTTTACCAAACTCTCTTATGAATTCCAGTAGTCTTTTAGTGGAGTCTCATGAACCTGCTGATTTCATAGAATAAGAAATAAGTGATGTGTAAAATAAACATGAATGAGTGAATAATTATGGACTTTTTCTATTAAAAAGGAAAGTATAACAGCTTGAAATAAAGACTTTTCTTTAATCCCTGCTAGTGTGTATATCCAGCCATAGAGGACTAAAAAAACTAAACAATCAGTTTTACCATTTGATATTTCATATGTTACGCACATGTAATTTTACATCAATAATATATATTTATATATATACTATTAATATGCTTATAAAAATGTACTTTTGAAATACATGTGTAATCTTTACTTGAATAAAGAAATACCATATTCTCAGCATCTCATAAGCTCCCTTTCTTCTTCTTCATAACTATTGCTCTTTTTTGCTCCAAATTATATCTATTATACACATTTTCTAGATTATGCATATTGTTTATTAACATAAATGGGATCATTCAATGTCCATTCGTTTTGTATCAGATTTAGATTTCTTTTTTGTATAATTTAGTCAGTGTTTGTAAAAATTGAAATTAGACATGAAGGTTTGTGGCAGAAGTTAAAATATTCTCAGGCAACTGGTTTCAGGCTTTTGTATCTTGCACGTAAGCCATCATTAGTTTTGATGTGCTGATTGCATAGCACCATTGTAGGTTCAAACTGACTGAAGAGAAATAAAGTCACTAGTGAAGCAGAGTTATAATTTTTCCTGGTTGGAACATATACATTTTTTTGGTACAGTTATGTGTAACAGTGGGGACAACTGAAATATATCATTAGGTCTGTGTTAGATTTCTGTATCTATTAGCTAAGGAGCCTGCAGGTATAGTAATGATTTTGGACATGCTGTTTCTAATGAGAACGCTGAGGTTGTCTCATGAATTTTTATGTTCCAAGTGCACAGTGTACTATGTGAAGGCCTCAAATATATAACTCACTAGAAGACTTTAATTAAAATTTGGCTCTGGGGAGTGATACATATTAAAACCAAATTCTGTAAAGATGCAGTTGATTTTGCAGTGGATCTGTTGCTGAAACTATTCCCTCAAATGGAAGAAAAATCAGTAGAAATACGTTTAGATTATCTGACTCTCCCATGTGACACTTCCTTCATATGTATATGTATATGTACATGTATATGTATATATATATAGTGGTGAAGAAAATACAAAGAACACACACACAGCCCTGAATGTCACTCCTTTATCATATACTTGATATCATGTGACTTCTGGCATCCATCACTCCTTAGAGTCAAGTATGGGAAAAAGCTGTGGTATTCTGAATATGACAAGCATAACAATAAAATGCAGACAGGGTTTAAAGGACTAGAGCTCTGAAAGGTTAGACACCAGTACAACTAGAAAGCCCTGGCATTGGAACTTCTAAAAAGAGAATTTCAGGTGGAAAAAATGATCTCTAGGAGAAAGACATATAAATGCTGGGAAAATCTATTAATTCTGTAGCAGCCTGGATACTTTGTAAGTAGTACAAATCTTATGCATGATAACTTTGTTAGTCTGCTTTTTGTTGCTATTACAGAATGCCCAAGGTGGAGTGGTTTATAAACAACACAAGCTTATTTTGACACATTATGCTCATAACTATGAAACTCGAGTATGTGGCCTTGACATCTGGTCAGGGCCTTCGTTCCGTGTCATACCATGCTGAAAGGTTAGAAGTGAACAAAAGAGCAATAGACACTACCTCTTAACAAATCCACTCTTATGATAACTGACCCACCACTGCAGTTAACACTGTTGTTGGAAAGCGCCCTGCTAACCTAGCACCTCTTAAAAGCATTAAAACCCACTTCTCAATATCTTGGTATTGGGGATTAAGTCTCTAATTTAGGAATCCTGGGAGACATATTGAAACAAGATCATGATAAAAGTTCATTTATGAGTAAAAATCATTTTCACATCGTTAGTTGTCATTGTACAGTCATGCCCAAGTGACATACACACCAAGCACTCTATTTCCTAAAATCTATACACAAAAAAATACCTTGGATTATAATCTAGATTAATGTGAATGGGAGCCATAAAAAATCATATCTATAAAATGAATCATTTGTATATTTATGGGAATTTCCTAGACAAATATTTGGATGTTAACCATGGACTATTACCTATCTAACCTGTTTCCTATCTGGCTTGTTTACCTGCACTGAAAATTAGTGAGTGTATATAATACATGTTTGTTTAAGCATGGAGAATTTATATTAGATGAACCCATAATTTATGAATGAATAAAACAGTTGGGCCTTATAATAAAGAACTATATTTCAAGAGATTATAATTGTGGCTTGAAGAGAAGCAAAATGAATTTTGCTTTTTGCTATTTGTCACTGTCAACTCTGGCAAAATTTTAAAATACTCAAGGTTCATATCATACTTGCTGTGCTTCTGATTAAGCTCCCTGGGAAAGTAGTGGAGGATGACCTAAGTCCACGGTCCCCTTCACCCACTTTGAAGACCCAGATGAAGTTCTTGGCTCTTGGCATAAGCCGGGCTTAGCGCTGGCGCATGAACCAGCAGGTGTATCTCTCCCTCTCTCTCTGTAACTCTCTGAAGTAAATAAATCTATCACATAACTGCAAAAGGACCTTTAAAACATATGCTTGAAAAGATTTCTTCTTTGGGAATAGTTGGACTCACTTTCAAAATCATCTGATTAATTAGTTATGATGCTCCAAAAAGCATTGATTTAACAGTAGATATTTCATTTGGTCTTTTTTATTACATTTTAGCCTGAGAAAAAAGTTGATGGTGACTTGAACTTTGAAAATACACATTCAGTACTTTTACCTTCATGTAAATAGCTTGGAAAAAGCCAATTTGATAGCTAAGAATGAAAATGGATTATAAGAGATAAATTATGTAAACTTTCTTTATTAAAATGAACACTATGCAAATATTCCATTTGTCTTTTATTTTAACTGAGTTTGCCAATGATTGATTGCTTTCTTTGTTAGCATCTTAATGAACAATGTATTTTCTTTCTTTATAATTCTCCATAGTTCTCAGTATTTGAGAAATAATTATTCTTTTTGGAAATTCGATTATTAGGGTGTAAATTTTAGAGCATCATTAATGGAAAAATAGTTTTATTTATTTTTTAAAGTTTTACATCTCTGTTCTCCCATTTGGTCTCATAAAACAACTTTTATTTTTACATGTTTTTAGGTTGATTTATATTTGTTTGAATGGTAGATCTACACAAAGGAAAGAGAGATTGACCTTCCATCTGCTGGCTGACTCCCCAAATTGCCACAATGGCTAGAGCTAAGCCAATTTGAAGCCAGGAGCCAGGAGCTTTCTCCAGATCTCCCATGTAGGAGCAGGCCCCAAGGACTTGATCCATCCTCCCCAGGCCATAAGCAAGGAACTGAATGGGAAGTAGAGCAGCTAGCACATGAAATGGAGCCCATATGGGATGCCAGCACTTTATGCTGTGTTCATGAAGTCTCTAATGCTCTGTTGACAGTAAACATGGACCCCACCGTATTTTCCATGGACAGAGTCTCTGTGTAGGTTCTGCTCTCCTCTCCTCTCCAGCTGCAGCAAAATGCTGTAGGTGACATGTCCTAGGAACACCAGAATCCTGGAACTGAACAGTTTTATACAATTAGGCTTTTATCACATTTGCTATCAGACCTGACATTCCAAAGTCTTTCAAAGGGACCAGAAGATAGAATTCATCTGGAAGGAGAATCTGCCAGTGAGCTGACATTTGTTCAGTAGGAATAACCAAAGAAACTCTGTCTTCTCTATTTATGCATAGAAAAAAAATAATACACATTCCTTGTCCAACCAAGCAAATTTTGTGTTTAATATGTGGACCTCATTAGAAAATCTCTTTAATCACAGATAATAATGGTAGCAAGACTGTTAAAGAATCACTTTGCAGTGTGCAACTTTTCATCTGTCTTATTTACTAGTAAAGTTTCAGTATTTATACTGTACATCATACACTAATTAATCACCTGTCAGGTGGCAATTTTCTCCATAGTAAGTATATTCTACCTATTATTTTATATTTGTAGGAGATTTTTTCTTGATAGTAAAGTTTCATTGTTACTAACATTATAGGAATTAGTGTTAACTGGGGAAACAAAACATCACAGAGGGTCTTAATAAACTTATCTTGCTGTAAAATAAAAATGGGTTAGAGTTATATCTATGAGTTACATTTAATGTCTTTGTATTAATATCACATTAACATGAGAATTCATGAAATTATGTTCAGTAATTATTACTCACTTGCTGAGACCTTGATAATCTGTTAATATAGAAAAATGTTTTAAGAAAAATATTGCAAAACTACATAAACCTTAAATTTTCAAAACTTTTCACTGGTTTGATATATGAAGGATGAACTAAAGCAAATCTAAGGACCTAAAGCAAGCATCTTTTTTTTTTTTTAATCTTCCGCTTTTTGATTCTTACAGAACAAAACTCACAGTGTTAGGTGACCCATGGAGAAGTCAGCAAATTAAATCTGCTGAATTATCAGTATCCCTCATTCTTATAATCAGCTGTAACAACTGTGCAATGAATCAATCAGCTATGGGAAGAGGATGCCCTGGGGGTGAGCCACAGAGCCTGTGAGACTGAAATCTCTTAAATGAAGTAAAATCTGTCTTGAAATCTTAGCCATAGTTTGAAAGACTAGTAATGCCAACAAATCTGCAAATGCTTTCAAGACTGAAATGAGTGTTATCTTCTGTGTGAGTAAAGGGTAGATCTTTCAGATTCATATTCTGCATTGTATTTATCATTCCCAAATTTAGAAAGTATGACATGGAAAGGTAAGTTCTGTAGAAAATAGCATGAGGGGAAGACAGCTAGTATATTTTAAAAATAGTCCACACATTTTTGGCCTGAGTCACTTCATATGCCTGTACAATAGCCACAGGATGCAGATATACTTGCCACTTAGAAGTAATTCTAAGTTGTGTAACGTTAAAATTGAAACCTGAACTCAGCAGGACAAGTGTACTATGTCCAGAATTTACTCATTTCTCTTCTTTCCTTCATAGCTTCAGCACCTAGTTTTCTCCTTAATTGATACATGCACATTTGCTAGGATTAGACTAATTTAAGTGAAGTTGAAAAAAATTAAATATAGTGATTATTTTTATCATTTCCAAAAAAAAATGCTTCCATTTCTAAAGAAATAGTCATTTCCTCTAAAAAAGAAACTTAACACTCGGTGAAAAAAATTTTCGTTTTGTGTTCCTCAGTTATAATGTCTGACTGTCTTGTCCTTCATGGACCCAAAGAACACAGAGGAGAGAAGAGCATGTATTTGCTACCCTGACGCTCAGTACCTTCGAGTTAACTCCTTCACTTATGGAACTTCAAATACCAGCTGCGTCTTGTTGGCTTCTGTTTTTTTGTTTCTGGTTTTAATCTCATTGTTGCTGTATTGAAGCTTTCTGAGACCAGTGTTCCTGATAAATCTTGTGTTCATCAAAGTTCTGTGATCATTATAAATTGCCAACCCTACCCCAAATTATCAGTCGGAAAAGGTTTTACTTAAATAACAAGAAAAAGTATAAATTCTCTTTAAAAAATCTGTAGCATAGGACCTTTACTCATTAATAACATATTTTGTCCTTTTCATTTATTATTTTTCCTGTCCTTCAAACCCCGTTGTTCATGGGAAAATGAGAAAGATGTATCATCAGGTTGGGCAGGGAATTTCTTCACAAGATTATGGAACAATTCTATGCTTGTATGAGTTTAAAGGATTTCAAATATCGCTCAGTTTTTAATACGATATTTTATTGGGAAACTACCACTATTCCTAATAAATATGTATATTCACACAAATGTGATTGTACACACACAATGTTTCAAGGTTCATAAATCTAGCCCAATCTTCTCATAACCTCATGTTTGTTCTTCTGATGCTCACACCCCCCTAACACCTGCATGTGTTGGTCATTCTACCTCTCCTACCTGGCCCACAGCCAATCAGCACAATCCCACTCAGCCTTTGTCTTCCTGAGACGTCTCTGTAGTGGAGCTGAATCTCAGAGCAGCTGCTGCTCCCTCTTGCTGGCATCAAAGCAGACAGTTAACTCGTCCTTCATCTTGTAGGTGTGTGTTTTCCTAATTGCTGGATCATACTTCGAGATCTTGAAATCAGTTAAGTCTTTTCTGAGGAAGGATAGTGTAAGGAGTTATTCGAATATCCCACCCTGGGCCCAGCACCATTCCTTCTTCCTCACAGCTCACAAAATTCGCACCTGTCTAGCCCGCCCACTCACCAATCATCCCCAGGCATTCTCCTCCAGGCACCAATCCCCTCGGGCCTGCCCTCAAACCCTCCCAATCCAGCCCCCCACACCGTGCGGACCTACCTGCATAGAACGGCCCCAGGTGCTTCCTTCTGCCCTTTTTCTCTCCACCACCTCCGCCCTGTTCCTGCTCTGCTGGAATAAACCTCCGAAGATACCTCGTCGCGTCTGGTGTTTTCAGCTCACGGTAAAGAACCAGGTTGCGGGAATTAGCTGTGCGTAATAATATCGTAATATCGTATGAACTAGAACTCAAACTGTTTTAAATAACTAATAGATAGGACGCACTTACTGCAAAACATTTCTTTCCAACGGATCTCTTTCAATAGCTCTCAGTTTTCAGCCACACAGCATCGTAAACAGCTCAGGAAAGTCAATAATATAAACTGCTTCAGGTACTGTTTTGTAGTCCAAGAAGCTCATCTCTTAAGTTGGTTGAGCATCTGAGATTGGCTATTTGTGTATCATTCAGAGATGATCCTTTTTACAATCTATTAGGACAACAAATGTGTGAGCTTTTCAGAATAATGTTAAAAAAAGTCAAAATTGATGTAAAAGCCAAATGACTCACAATCTTCCACTTCTTTCAGTAAATGTTATTGCATCCGTCTAATTGGGAAGCAAACCTTAGCACAACCTGTGCTTTTTACTATGTAACCCACACTGATTTGAAAGTTACCTGTTTTATTCCCGAGCACCTCAAACAGACATGTTAAAATCTTTCCACTCTGCATTTTTACTGTTGCTACCCTTTGTTAGAAAAAAAAAAAAAAAAAAAAACGCACCAAAACAGCAAGACTACTGAGACCAGAATGATGATAAAACCGGGTTTTATTGGGATCTACTCCTGGGCGAGGTTCACTGATCTGCGGCACACCTGGACTGAGCGTTGCATTCCTTAAGTAATGGTGATGACAGGGCTTGAGGTAGAAGTATTGTTGTCTGTTGATTGGTTGGCTCCATTTGAATGAGGCCCAGGCATCTATTCTCAGCAGGAACCTTTGGCTCCACCTAGGGACTTTCCTCCTGTGCTGATGATTTCAAGGGTTTATTGGTTCATTTTGAGATTATTTGTTCATTAAATTCTGTGGTACTGTGGATAGCCTCTGTAAAGTTATTTTACAAAGCTAAAAATGCTTTTTCGTGAATCATGAAAGTAGTTACTTAGTAGATAATTTCTTTTAGATTTATTTATTCTTATTAGAAAGTCAGATGCACAGAGAGGAGAGACAGAGAGAAAGATCCTCCATCCACTGGTTCACTCCCCTTGTGACTGCAACAGCCAGAGCTAAGCTAAGCTGATCTGAAGCCAGGAGCATTTTTTCTGGGTCTCTGATGTGGGTGCAGGGTCCCAAGGCTTTGGGCTGTCCTCCTGTGCTTTCCCAGGCCACAAACAGGGAGCTGGAGAGGAAGTGGAGCAGCTTGGATAGGATCTGGCGCCCTTATGGGATCCTGGTGCATGAAAGGCGAGGACTTTAACTACTAGGCTACTGCACTGGGCCCTACGTAATAGATCATAAGTGAATACTTTCAAAGGATTGATGATTACACGTTAAAAATTATGATTTGGCCATTAATAGATGAACTTATTTGGAAATGATTTTACTTAACACATAGCTGTAAGTATTTATGGTTTATAATTCAATAATTCAATACATATGTAGAAAGTGTAGTGATCAGAAAATTATTTCCTTCTCTTCAGAGAGTTCTTACTGCTTTTTTGTTGGGACTCTTTGAATTCTCTTCTAATTCTTTAAAATGAATAATAAATACATTTTAAAACTAAAGTCACTTACTGTCCTAGAGAACATGGAACTCACTTCTCTTATTTAAATATATTTTGGACCCATTATCTAACTCCCTGTTAACCACCAGTCTGGCCTTCCTACCTTCAGTGTTCACATAATACTCTCGTTTGTGAGATCAACATTTTTGGCTTCACATATGAGAAAGAACTTATTCTACTTGTCTTTATGTGCTAGGTTTATTTACTTAGTATAATGTTCTCCAGTTTCATTCATGTTGCTGAAAGTGACAACTTTCCATTTTTTACGGCTAAATAATTTTGGTTTTTTGCATTCATCAATCAATGAACTTCCTAGTTGATTCCATATACTGACTCCTGTAAATAATGCTGCAACAAATATGAAAGTAAAAGCATCTCTTTGATCTATCAGTTACATTGCCTTGGGATATATACCTAGTAATATCATGTGGTAGATTTGTTTTTAATTTTTGTGTCATATAGGCTTATATATACCATTAGCATATGGTACATTTATTTTTAATTTTTATAAGGACCTCTATACTGTTCTTCATAATGGTTGAACAAATTTTCACATCCACCAATAGTACACAAGGGTTCTATTTTCTCTGCCTCCTCACCAGCACTTGTTATTTCTTCTTCTTTTGATTATAACCATTCTTAACTTTTTTGTTTGAGTAGCAGAGTTACATAAAGAAGGAGAAACAAAAGGAGAGCAATCGTTGATTTATTGGTTCACCCCCAGAGAGCTGCAACACCTGGAGCTGAGCTGAGCTGAGCTAAAGTCAGAAAGCAGGAACTTCCTCCAGGTCTCCCATTTGGGTGCCTGGGCTCAAGCACTTGAGCCATCCTTAACTGCCTTCCCAGGCCATAAACAGGGAGCTGGATTAGAAGTGTAGCAACCAGGACATGAATCACCATTTATACCGGATATCAGCCAGGCAGAAGCTTATCCTACTGTGCCATAGCACCAGCCCTTAGTTATAACCATTCTCATGTGATGAGATAATAGACCATTTTATTTTGATTTTTTCCTTTATAATCAGTGACACTGAACCTTTTTAAATATGCTTGTAGGCCATTTTTACATATTTTTTGGAAAAAAAATTTTTCAGATATTTTAATCAGTATTTTTGTGTTGTTAGGTATTTTGTGCCACTTGTGTATTCTGGATATAATTCTTTGTCAGCTGAGCAATTTGAAAATATGTAATACTAATCTGCACGCTGTTTTTTTTTCACTATTTTTTGTTTCTTTTGCTGTGTAGAAGGTTCTTGATTTTATATATACTATCCTTTGCTTATTCTTGGCTTTATTTCTTGTAGTTGCCCTATAGCAATATCTTAAATCATTTTTCTTACATTTTCTCTGTGTAGTTTCAGGTTCTACATTTAGTTCATTGATACATTTTGGGTAAATTTTTGTACACAGAGAAAAATGGGGAACTGGTGACTACTGTCTGTGGATGCCCAGCGTTCCTGGTATCATTTATTGACAACACTTCTCTTTCATCTGCAAAAGAATCAATTGTTATGGAACTTCAACTATGTTATTTCCTCTTAAGGTTGTTTTGAGTATTCAGTGCCCTTTGTGGTTCCACATGAATATTAGAATTACCCCCCATTTCAGAAATGATTGCCGTTGGTATTTTGATGAGAATAACACTGAATCTAAATTGCTTTGGTAGTGGACATTTCAACAATATTAATCCTTCCAATTGATAAATACAGCCTGTCTTTCTCTTTTTAGTGTGTGCTTTAACATCCTTCATTGATTACCTTTATTCATAAGTATTTTATGTTTTCTAGCTATTGGAAATGGGGCTGTTTTCTTGATTTTTCTGTATGCTATTATCGATGTAAAAAGCTACTGATTTTGTAAGTTAAAATTGTTTACGACTTTAATGGATTTGTTTATCAGAAATTTTTATAGAAAAATACTTTGGAATTAGGGACTTTTTTGAATAATTAACATAATGATATTCAGGTGGAGAGAACAGTAACTTAGAAAAATTCTTGCCAAATAGCTTACTGGTTGTTTATGTTAAACTTAGAAGTGAATTATGAGGGCCTATTTGAAAAGAATGCTTTAACATAATGTGTTTATGTTGAATCAGTAGAAAACATTTGAAATGTTCATCTGTGCCGAGCTCTGCACCTGCCTTTCTAATTTACACATATCTTTGTTCTTTCAAGAAATTAGGTAAATATAATAGATTTGTACATATTTTCTGTATCTTTAACTATTAGCCTAAGTACAGCCAGGCTAATGAAAGCAATTTCATTCTTTATTGTCAAAACAAAATACAACGAATTCTTTTGCCTGTGGTCATTTAAAACTGAAATATCTCTCTTAAAAAAACCCTGAAATATCTCTCAGTAAATCTTAATATTCCATCATGCTATTGAGATAAAACATAATTTGTTTTAGTCTGAAATCTATGTTGAATCTTAAATATTATTATGAATAAGCCCAGCAACCTGATATTGCCAGTTGGCAAATTAGAACAGCATGTGTGAAAAATTCTTGTTCTACACCTACACATTTGTTTGCTGAAGTTATTTTTTTAGTGTTCATTAAGTGAGAACTCTCTTATTTCCTAAATGCTAAGGCATAAAAAATACAATTCTTAATTGTGAGAGATGTACATTTAAGTTCTTGTTCCCGTCGTTTGGTAGCTTTGTAATGGTAGCAGGTCATGTACCCTTCTTAATCTTTCTCTGCTTTTTTTCCAGTTCCATCTCAATAGCAATGACTGCTTCACTAGTCAGTTTGCACTTCGTGCTTTCCTACTGAAACAGTGACGCATTAAAGGCCTTTTATTTTTGTCTCCATAATCATTAGATTGGTTTTGATATTAGATTATGATTCAAATACTAATCACTGCCTTCTCCATGTAAATGCTTGTCATTTCCATTGTTGAGTGTACGATATTAGGAGGTCAACATTGTTGTGTGTTTTTGAATGGGAGGTAAAGGAGATGATTATATCCGGTGACAAAAGTTTTTCCTGATGTACATCTTCTCTGCCAGACCACAGTTATTAATTAATAATACTTACATTTGTACTTACATTTGTATTGATAACTAACATTGAGTGATTTCTATGGCAGATCATAATCTAAGAGTCTTAAATGTCATTTAATTCCTGCATCCCTAAGAGGTTAGCACTAATATTGTCTCTATTTTATAGAGATTACAGAAACACATATACCTCAATCAAAGGCAATATGTAGTAAAGCTAATTACTAGTTCCTTCATAGTTGAAAAGATGTTTTTTTTAGAAATTTTTGGAAAGGCTTAGAGGAGGAGGGGAGAGAAAGAGAGAGAGAGATTGATTTCCTGTCTGCTGATTGACACCACGAAGACTAACAGCAGCCTGGGCTATGTCAGACAAAAGCCAGGAACTAGGAACTCCATCTGGTCCCTACTCCCCGGGTAGGAATCCAAGTGTTGGGGCAACTGTTTACTGCCTCCTAAGCTGTGTATTGCACAAAGCTGGGTCAGAAGTAGAAGTTAGATCTGATCCTAAGCACTCTAATGCAGGAGGCAGTATCCCAAGAAATAACCTGCTATATCACAATACCTGCCCCTAAAATAATTGGTAGGAACTCAACTACCAAAATCATCATTAACTGCCTCCCAGAATGTGCATGATCAGAAAGCTGAATGCAGAACTCAAGTCCAGGATCATTAGATGGGGTGTTGGTGTCACATGCAATGTCTTGAGCACTGTGCCAAATTCCTGCATTCTAACATGGTCCCTACTATGAAGTTTTAACAATTTGTTTAATTAAGCCAACATTAAAGAAAATGAGACATTCCCCCAGTGTCCTGCAAGTCAGCTGGAGGTGGATTGCAGCTGTGGCAATTAGACAGGATGTATACTTCCTGGTGCTCAATAGAGATGCTGAGTGTTAGCTACGAATCATCATCAAATCTGTTATCTTTTGAATCAAATAAACATTTTGCTATTCCTAAGCCTCTAAGGTTTGCAAGTGTAACATAATTCTAGCAGACTTAGTGTTTTTAAGGGTAGGTATGAGTAATATTCTTTTTCAATATGAAAACAAAGTCTTCAGTTTAAAATATGAAAAAACTCTTCTATTTAAAATGCAGTTGTTTGTGCTTCTTCCCTCACCTTAACCACATAGGCAGAAAATTAAGTTACAGGCACACCACATCTAATGGCCTAAAAAGGTTAATCTATTTCCTAATCCATCTGACTCACTCTCTAACACAACCCCTCTTTCTCTCACTGTAGTATATAAAGTTCAATATCTTATCTCTACAGCATCCAAATGAAATCAGATTGTCTTTTCTTCCATATATAAATCCAGTAGTTAATATCTTATCAGAAAGTTTTTATATGTATCATTTCATGAAAACCAAAGACAAATGATTGAACTTTAAAATAACGCATTTAACTTTTTGGGATAATATGCATGAATGTAGTGAAGGATTTTTCTGTCAATTTAGATCTTGATGAAAATTTACTTAAATGAGAGCCTATCAATTTATAGTATATTATATCACTCTACTTAACACCAAGCTTCCTTGAACATATGCCTACCCCTTACACAGAATAAATTACATCTTGGCAGTGCAATTCTTTTAAATAAATATTTTCTCTATTTTAACTTTAAACAAGCCTTTGCCATCTGTTCTGTCCTTTATTTAAAATGCCAAAGAAAATAACTTATCATTGTGCCATTTATAAGCTGCAATCTAGTGATTTGGTACTCAGTACGCTTTTGTTAATTCTGTAGTCAGTATTTGCTTAACTTTTCTCATGCTCCAAATATAATGGGAGATAATATTCTATTCTGACATAACGAAGTATTTTCTAGCAAAACGGAAACACAGGGAAGAAAAAATGATTAATTGAAAGACTAAGCTAAAGATCTATCTGCAGAAATGTGATGTATCTGAAGGATTGCAATCATATCAGGGGGATTGTTAAGCCTAATCAAGAAGGTGCCGTACGGTCTGCACTAGGAGGGGAAAAAAAAGAATTAAAGATCCATTTATCTTGTCTGCATCGTGCGATAGACTACACATTCCTGGAACATAAAAAAATTACCTAAATATTAGAAGGGCATCATAATCATGAACAACTGAAACATGTAATAGGTGGGGTTAAAATGTAACAATCAGTTCAACTCTGTGTTCATCAAGCCCCTTTCTTAAATCGTAGGATGAAGAAGTTAGTCGAATACATTCATAATGAAGAGAAAAACTGTTGATTAGTAAAGAAAATTAGAAACTTATGAGATGCTTATACAAGAATAAGAACTCAAGTCATTAATAGGGAAGTGATGATTTTTTTTAAAATTTAGAACAAGTGAACTTTCAGAATATCTTGACTACTCCGCTAAGACAGACTTCGCAGGTTGTGAGTGGCACCTCTAGCAAGCTTGCTTTCTGTGTTACTGCTCCTGCTCTACACTACACAGTGTCAGAACAGACTTGGTTCTTAAGGTCGCCGTTCTCTGGTCAGGATCACACTAATTTAGGATTTTGCCTATAATTCAGGATCAGATCAACGTAAGAATCTTCGGTTTGCAGAATTAGAACACGGACATACTGAAGCTGCCTTACATGTTGCTAGCCACAGCTATGCTTATGTTGTTGAAGTCCTTCCTGGAGCCAGGTGAGGCTCTTTTCATTTCTAAGAATAGGTTAGTTGGGTCTGGTTTTATGACACACTGGGCTTAAGTTGTAGCCCATGACACTGGTTGCAGTCTCAGCTGCTCAGCTTGTGATCCAGCTCCCTGCTAATGAGCCTGGAAAAACAGCAGAGGATCCCCTAGGAACTTTGACCCTTGCCACTCATGTGAGACACCCAGATGGCTTCAATTTGCACATTTTGTCCCAGCCTGATTCTTGCCATTTTGGCCATTTGAGGAATAATATATTGGATGGAAGACCTTTCTTTCTTCTCCACCATACCCCCATAAACCTGCTTTTCAAATAAACATTAAAATTTGTAAAATGATTACTTGTGATTATATTATGTCAGTTCTGTTCCATCACATTCCTCTGTCAAAACCATTCCTCTCTTTCATTGCAGTTGTGATGGGAAGAGAGAAAGGTTAATACTTAAAAATGAGCAAAATGTAAAAAGCTACAGATAAGGCTGGCATTGCTGCATAGTGGTTTAAGTCACAACCTGAAATGCCAGTTTGATGAGTGCTGTTTGATCCTGCTTGTTCCATTTCCAATGCAACTCCATACTGATGCAGCTGGAAAATCAGCTGAAGATGTCTCAAATGCTTTGGCCTTTGTACCCATGTGGGAGGCCCAGATTGAGTTCTTGGTTCCTGGCTTCAACCTGGTCCACTCCTCACATTTGTGGCCAATCAGGTAGTGAACCAGTGGATAGAAGATTTCACTCTCAGAGCTTACAATGCAGCACAGAGTGTTAAAACAGCCTCCTGCATTGCCTTACAGGATGCCATTCCCTATCCCAGCTAGTCCACTTCCAAACCAGCTCCCTACTAATTAACTAGCAAAACAGCAGAAGATAGCCTGGGTGCTTGGGCCCCACCTACCGGGGTGGGAGATCTGGATTAAAGCTCCTGGCTTGTGGCTTTGGTCTATCCAAGCCCTGGCTGTTACAGACATTTGGAAAGTGAACTAGAAGATAGAAAAGATTCCTCTATCTGTATCTTCCTCTCTCTGTGTAACTCTGGCTTTCAAACAAACAAGCAAATATTATAAAAGGATCTCTCTCTGGTTATCCCCTCTTCCACCGTTACTCTGCATTTCAAATATTTAAAAATATAAATAAACAAAGTTACAGATGTCCTTGCCACTTAAGAGAAAAAATACTTTATACAGTGACAATGTTTTCTGTTATTAACATTGACACATCAGGATAATACCATTCCCTTATCATGTAAGATACCCCAAAGAAGGAAATGCTTTGAAATAAAATTGCAGAGCTAAATCCTTGCCTTGCATACAACAGGATCTCATATGGGTACCGGTTCATGTCCCAGCTACTCCATTTTCCATCCAGTTCCCCACTTGTGACTCGGTGCAAAATATTGGCATAGAGCATGGTGCAGAGCATCGGGACTCTGCACCTTTTGGGGAGACCCAGAAGAAGCTCTTGACTCCTGACTTTAGATCAGCTCAGCTCTAGCTATTGCAGACATTAGGGAACTGAACCCACAGATTGAAGATCTTTCTCTACATCTCCTTCTCTCTGTGAATCTGGCTTTTTGATAAAAATACATGAATCTTAAAGAAAATGTGACCTCAAAAATTAGGAAGAAAAAATAGGAAGGAAAAAAAGTGGGGAATGGGAGGAAGGAAAGCATAATTCTTATATATATGAAATACATTAAATATATTCTCTGTACTAATATACTAACGAGGATGAGCAATATGTTGTAGCAATTACCATGTACTTGTGGAGACAGTGATTGCCTAATGTATTACTAAAATAGCTACATGAACGTAGAAGGAGTAGTTTTACTTTTCTAGGCTTGGAAATGCAATGTATGAACATCGAATTTTATGTGAGCTTCCTTGAGCTTCCATACTGTATGAAACAGAAAATTCAAGAAACCTGTACTCCAAATTGCCATAGCATTATTTTTATGGTTCCTCATGTTTATTAATTCCATTGTTTCATCAATCATACCTCCCACCTGTTCTCATATAGTCTTTGCTCCTTCAAATCCAGAGTACAACCATCCAGTTTAACACTTTTACATCTCACAGACGAGAAACTAGGTTAGAATCACATACAGAATGTTCATGAGAACTGTTATGATCTCTTAATGAAACAATATATAATTAACTTTGGGTTCTTTTTCTGTAGTAATGCTAAAACAATGTTAGAATATTACCTTTAATTACTAAAATTGTTAAGGAAGACTATTACCCATTAGCAAACTAACATAATAGAAATTATAAAAATATTGATTTACTGTAAGTTAACATTCTATAAGAGTAACACAGTTGCATAATTAAAAGTTAAAAAATCAAATGATTTAAAAAACTTGCAGTGAAAAACTCTCCTCTGATCTGAAGTTTGTTGTTACTAGGTTTGCATGTATCCCCTTAGAAAAGCTTTAAGGCACACTTAAGCAATTGCATGCAAGTGAGTTTTCTTTTCCATGAATGGGAATTTACTCTTATAATTCTGTTCTTTCTATTGATTATTATAGAACTTGTAACACTTTCACACACATTACATATTAACACAACAAAACACTCTCCCTTTTATCTAGGATGTTACACACACACACACACACACACACATAATTTTACACAGAGGCGGGGTCCCAAGGCTTTGAGCCGTCATCTACTGCTTCCTCAGGCCACAAGCAGGGATCTGGATGGGAAGTTGCTCAGCTGGACACAAACTGGCATCCATATGGTATCCTGGCTCATGCAAGGCAAGGATTTAGCCACTGAGCCATTGTGTCAAATCCTTGAGGGAGCATTTTTCATTTATACTATAGTCAAAGGATAAAGAGTTCAACAGGATGAAAGCAACAAGACCATAGTTCAACAGGAATATAGACATGGGCTATAAACAATACCCAAATTAAAAAAAATGTCAATTTCACTCATACACACTAAATTTTCTAGTAAACAAAGATCATTACAACTATAGTAGTATACAAATCTTAACAATTTGCTAACAAAAGTTTTAAAACAAAATTCAGCAAAACTTATGAAGCAGTACTAATATACACATGCATTTTCTTGTTTTTGTTTGTTTCATTTTATATTTAATCTTAGCCAAAACGCTGAGAAGTAATGTTTATTTCATTTTTAAAAATATTACCTCCAATTTCTTATCGAGAACATGCTATAGTTTTCTTCCTGTATCAGGCTCACTTCACTCAACATGATGTCCTCCACCAGGAGACATTTGTAGTATATCTCATCCACTAGTTACAGAATACACATTATTTTCACCATAATATGGAAAATTTTCTAGGATAGACTATATATTAGTCCACCAATTGAGTCTCACTAAATATAAAAAGATTGAAATCATACCACATATTTTCTTGGACCACAAGAAACCAACAATATGAAGAACAATGCAACATTTGCAAATATATGCAAATCAGATAATATGCCACTGAATGACACAAATGGGTCACTGGAGAAATTAAACTAAAACATGTTGCTGAAATAAGTGAAAATAGGAACACAACATTTCAAAACCCATGTGATACAAAAATAATAATACGAAGGAAATAGTAATTATATTAATGTATCAATATATTTTAATCATTTAATTAATTGTAATATTAAGTTCTTGCATAAGAAAGAAAATTGTTTCAATTAATTGGCCTAATGATACATCTTGAGGACTTATAATTTAAAAAAGAGCTATCCAAATCTCGAATCCAGAGTAAGAAATAGAAAGGATCACAGCAGAAATAACTGCAATTGGAAAAAAAATACACACACACACACAGAGGATTAGAATGTAATATAAATATATATGTTGCATATACCTATATATACATATATAAATATATGAATTCAACAAACAGCTGGTTTTTGAGAAGTTAAATAAAGCAGACAAATTTTTAGCCATACTAACAAAAAAAAAAACAGGTGAAAAACAAAAACAAATGAAATTTGACATGAAAAAGGATAAATTAGAGATGATACCACCCAAATACAAAATATAAGAAACTATATTAAAACTATATTAATAAAAATTGAATGAAGTGGGTAAATTCTTAGATACATATATTCAACCAATTTTTAATCAGGAAGAAAAATGTATAGAAACACCCATAAGTAACAATGAAATAGAAAAAGTGTAAACCCAGGAGACCTGATGGTTTTAATTCTGAAGTCTATCAAAAATAAAGGAAAAAAATCGAAAATAAATACTGAAGTCTGCAAAAAATTTAGAGTCCCTTTCTGTAATCCAATGTACTGAAATAGTGGAACTCTACCAAACTCTTTATAAAAACTAAATTTTATTATATATGTTCAGCTTACACACTTAGAATTTGATTTTCTTCACAATAAACCCAGGAAAACTTAGTATAATGATCTTTCCTCTTATGCATAGTTGGTAGCTTCTGTGTCATTCTCCAAGCAAAGGAGGCTTAGCAGGAATCTTTTCCTAGATAGTTTAGCCTTATGAAGTAGAAAGGAATCAGTGTTTTCATGAAGTGGTAGCCACAAATGTAAAGGCCAAGTATCTGTGTTGAATAGCTGAGGAAGAAAAAAATAAAACCAATTCAAAGAAAAAGTAACAAAAGAGAATGAGAAAAGACTGCAATCTAAGGTGTGAAGTATCTGTTATATTTCTTTAATGTATACATACATACACAAACATGTAACTTCTATAAATTCAAATGCATCACCCAAAGTCCTATTCACATTTTTTGTTTTCCATCCTGAACATAAGACATGCTCTGGTCTCTCTGTGCTCTGAGAGGCAGCATCACTTAGGGACAGGAGTCAGACAAGGGTTGCCTTTGAACAGACACATGGTGTTCCTGTTTACACAAAGGACAGTGTAACTCATGACACAAAGATATAGGAAAGGACACTTGCTTGTTCAGTAAATTCCTTGAATGTTATTTTTGGGACACCGAGTCCCAGTTTCATTCTTGGATCGCAGAATTGATCTGCCTGAAGGAAACTTCCCGCCCTCCCGTATGGTCAGCCTTATCCTACAATTGCAACAGTAAACAAGCTGTACTCCATAGGAGAAGATCCTCTTTCATCCAAAAGCACGACTGTAAATATACAGCAGCATATATAAAAGATAAACATTTTAATCTATTAGCTCAAATGTTTATTCTGTGTGTGGATGTTGAAACAATTCAACACAGTTCTTTTTTGTGTGGACATTTTTATTCAATCTTTTTCTATTTACTTTTAATTTTCATGATACAGTTTTATAGACTGTGGTGTCAGCAACGCCTGCGTTGCCATATACCCCGAGTGGAGCGGAGGGACTAGGGTTACAAAGAAGACAACACACACTGGGCCGTTTGTGCAAAGAGAATGCCACTTTATTGAAGTCTAGCCTGCCTTTTATACTCTCTGGTTCCTCCCAGTATTTTTCCAACCTTCAAGCAGCTCTTAAGACCCCCAGGGGCATCCTGATAAACGGGAAGCAGGGAAGCAGGAACTTGTGGTTAAGTCAGGAAATAATGTATCAGGCCAAGATTGTGCATCCTGCTACCCCTTGAAAAACAAGCTAAGCTGTGGAGTTAACCCTTGGGAGACCAGGCCCTGCACTCTGGGATTTTCTTTAACCCCTCCCCATGTTCCCTCCCCTCAAAATGATTTCGCCCATATTTTACAGTAGTATAGTCCTTCACAAGCTGTCATAAGTCCATCATTCTGTTACTTAAGCGTGTCCTGCCATTGCAGGTATAGACAATGGCAGACAGTCCAGCATCTTATTGTCAAGTTACATCCAACAATCTCATTGTGAGTCCATTTTTGATTTGGAAACAGAGAGCATACTGTACCATATCTTCACATCTGGATATGAAAGTCTCTTATTATGCAGAGAAAAATGAAAAGCCATAAAACAAAATCAACAATAGGAATAAAGTTTAAAAAATTTACAACACTATGGAGTTAAATGACATGTTATGTAATGACCAGTGTGTCGATGAAGAAATAAAGCAGAAAATAAAAAACTTTCTTGCAAAAAATGGTCCTACTGTATGATCAGTGTGTCAGTGGAGATTTAATAAGAGGAAATAAACTACTTTGAAGAAATTAAAGTAAAAAAATATCAAAATCAATGGATTACAGCAAAAACATTGAAAGGGCTCATAATCTTACATTTTACATGAAGCTTGCCTTATATCAGAGAGAACATATGGTTTTGTCATTTCGGGATTGACTTATTTCACTGAGCATGATGGTCTCCAGTTGGGACCATTGGTTGCAAATGGTAGAATTTCATTCTCTTTTGTAACTGAGTAGTATTTGATGGAGTAGATGTACCATAGTTTCTTTAACTGCTCCTCTTTTGACGGGCATCTAGGTTGTTTTCATGTTTTTGCTATTATAGATTTTGTTACTGTAATATAGGATTACAGACACTTTTCTCAAATGCAGTTTTCAAAGGATAAACTTTTAAGAAAATGCACCATCTTTACTTGTTGAAAATACATTGTGCCAAAAACATTACTTGACTTATTTTTTACCACCATCAATTTTTTTTAACATTGCTTAAAAAAAAAAACAGGAGGCTGAGAAAATTGTAATGACAGCATTTCTGAAGATCAGGATAATGAAAATAGCAGTGTCTCTTCTACCAATTACATGGATTTGTTGTAAGTTATGAGAACAATATTTGAGGAATAACTAATAAGCTAGACAAGTAACTGAATCTAATTTACATGTTTTGCTACAAGATGACTTGAAATAATTGAGAATAAAACCATAAAATCGTCCCTTTCTCAACATGCATGATTTGTATTGTATAAGGCTGTGTCATAAAACTGTGATTAGGCATTACTAATATTGTTACTAATTTTATAGGCCTCAGCAGGAAGATACTGAATATTCAGAATTTATTTTTCTCTCCAATTAAAAATGATTTATAATATTCATGTTCCTTTATTTTCTTTACTATGAAAATTCCAAACCCAATTGTTAGTTTATTAAAGGAATTAATTGTTTTTACAGTGATCATCTCTCATTCTGCTTTCAACTAACAAATCCTAGATTCTTATTGCTACATTTATAGTCTCTCTTGAGCAATTATGAAAGTACCCCAAACTATATGAGCAAAGGATTTTAAGCATCCAGATTGTCTAGAACTAACATTCTGAGACTTTGCATTTGTTATAGGATTGTAGAAGGTAATTTAACACAAAAATAAAAATCCATTTGATTCCTCATGAAGTAAGCAGAACCACTTATCAAATCAGGTCATACGGAGGAGGATTGCTCTGTCTTCATCCATAAATATACAAAGGAGCAAAACTTTAGAAAGTAAAAGTAAACAGAGGCACATCAGCATTTTAAGCATTTCATTTGAAAAAGTTCATGGAGCTTCAAGTACAGATTGCCTAAAATCTAACTTAATTCTGATTTTAACTGATACCGCCGTTTTGATTGTAAGACTTCAGGGACACTATGACTAATCCCATTGCAGTTGGAGAGCTTTACAGACAGGCAATGAATATGGTGTCAGGAAAACTCTACACATTCATTGAAAATGATTGCAAACATATACCTACAATGTCTCTTTACAATTCACAAACAAATGTTTACAAAAGAAAGCTTAAATGATTGCATTCCTAGCAAAATTACTGAACATAAACCAATTACTATGAACGTAATTCTTCTAATTTATATTCCAAGATAATTACTAGTGACTGTCTTGTGAGTCTATCTTAAGAGGAAACTGTAATTAAGAAATCAAAGGATTCTGGATAGAGTTCCAAATATAAGATATTACATGAATAGCCTTTAGAATAGGGCATGACAGTGAGTACATACTAACTTGAAGTGGATGTAGTATAACAGTATTAATGGTAAAATATAGACTTATTAACTTTTAACTGTGTACACACATCTTTTATAATATTTACAATTCTATTTCTGCAATGAAAAACTAGTATCAGTTGTTCGTTTAAATTTGGGGGATGGAGAGATGTAAGGTCAAGCTCAGGTTGGGAATGGAATGCAGTAGATAGCAGTGAGTTATCACTCTGAGCTGCTTCTCTATAGGAGGGAACTCCCACATTCCAGAAGCCTGAAGGCATAAGCTACAGTGATGACATACAGCATGCATGTGGGCAAATAACCCAAGTTTGACAAATGTGATTTTCCCTTGTCCCAAGACTTTAATAAATTGTGTAAGATCAAACTAAAAATGAAAAAGAAATGCTTCAGATTCATTTCTGTACTAACAGAAATCCTGTCTGTAAGAATACTACAGATACTCTCAAGTGGTGGTATCAGGGCCCATTGAAGCCTATTGTTACTGCATTAGGTTCGGGTTAATGAATGTAGCTACTCATGTATCTATGATTCCTGCTAGTTTTCTATGATTAGCTTTCTAGATTTTTTTTTTCTTGGATGACTACAGTGCTTTATAACAAATTCTATTATTTTAAACTTAGGAGTCAGTTCATTTTACTTTTATTTTTAAAGAATAGAATATTTCAGACAATGGTATCCAGCTGTATAATATTTGAGTGGATTTATTGTCTGGAATGTTTGGGGTGTAAGAGCATAATTTTAATAAAAATGGTTTAGTGGAAGGATCCTTAAGATATAGAATAGTAAAATAACCAAATCATTATTTATACTTTTCTGGAAATAATTGACTGATGAATATAAGTGGTAGAAGATAAAATGGCCAATTTCACAGAATAGGATGAAAGCAGAAAGAACATGAGGGTGGAATGACTGCTAAGATTGAATTTGGACGCCCTCAAAGAAGAACTCACAGTGAAGGCAGCTAATAATTTTCCGCTAAATGAATGCCTCATAGGCTTTCTAGTTCAAGCCAAAGTTCATTTGTCATGTTCTGACCTTATAAATTGAAGTAATGAGAAACCAAATTTGAATTTTTATCCTTAAGGTTCCTGAATGAAAATATAATTTTGGATCTATTGTAAAATTAGAGCGACAGTGTGGCTTCTGGAGAATCAAACATTTACTAAAATTTTATAAAAAATAAAATTTCACAATTTTTACAGAAAGCCCTTCGTAACTATAATGTCCTTTCTAATTGGTAGTAAGACTGATTTTCTCCTTTTTAAAATAAAATGTTCTGTCCTAAAACCAAAAATTGCAAGGGAGACAAAAGGTTTTTTTTGCCTTGTTTCTCTTTTTCTTGGGAATTTTAGCTGGAATCAAATCCATACATGTTTGTAGGAATGGAGCAACATAAATGAGTTAGTAAAAATTTGAAGTTTTTTATAATTTATGCAAAAAATGATATATTAGGAATATGTGTTAGAATATATTCTGAAGATGATAAGATTAAAATGTGAGTTCAGGCTGACTTTAATAATTCAAGTACACTTACCAGAATATATAAATGTGTTTTTTTCTAATTCTGGTAATGGAACAGTGTGTAAATTTTGTATAGATGGCATAAAATGTAATAAATATATGCTACAAAAACTTCGTTGACTTCATAAGGAAAGGTTATGTGAACTTAAAATCCTTTATTTACCTAAAACCTTGTCCAGCATGGAGAAGTTCATAAAAATTCCTTTACCAACATCTGAAGAAATGTAAGTAAGTAGACAGTTCTCAAGACCACCTCAGGATGTGGTCATTTTTAAAGGAGTCACAGGACTTCGCATGGAGATTTTCACATGATTGCGATTGATTACAACTCCCACGCGAGTACAGGGTCCCAATGCTTTGGGCTATGCTTCGTTGCTTTCCCAGGCCTAAACAGGTGGCTGAATTTAAAGTGGAGCAACCAGGACACAAACCGGCACCTATATGGGATGCTGGTGCTTGTAAGAACTGGATTAGCCAGTTGAGCCATCATGCTTCTTTCTCCTTTTCCCTTTTACAGCCCCTTGTATGTGCAGATGATGGGAAATGCTCAGCCACCACTTGCTTTCACTGACCTGTAGGTGCCATTATACCCTGATTGATCTTGTCCTCTCCTGCGCTAGCTCCAATATTAGCCATAAGTCACTATGTTCTGTAAGATTCTGTGTCAGACAATGTCTCCTAGGACATTGGTTTTCAAGAATTGTATACTAAAAGCCACTGCAACCTCCCCTGGCTTCAAAATGGCACTGGCTCCTCTCTGATCCAGACACCCATGGGAGGGCACAGGGAAATAATATGTCATCTCTCCCATAATGATCTGGAGACACCCTGTTCCCCACTCCCTGTAGCATCAACCCAAACCTGAAGTCAGTGTTCTATGATGTGAAACTACTGCCAGTGACCCTAGCTGTGATTGTCTGCTCCCAACTTGCTCAGCAACCTCCAGTCTCCTCGAGACCCTCGCCCCGGGAACAGCTGATGGTGTTCCTGCTGGCTACTGTATAATTGCTGTGTTCATGCTCTAAAATTGCTGTGTTCGCCATTATCTTCAGTGTTTCCTCTGAGGTTTCTCTGGAATTGTCCCACTTCCCCTAGAATGTGCTTACCCCTCTCCTCTGTTGGCTTCCAGTATTCAAAATCCTCCAGTTCACTCCCCTGTTCAGCCATCTTGGAATCAGCTGTGATCCTATAGTTGAAAAAATGGATCCATAATTTTAAATGAGGATAAGAATATTGTAGGTTACTGGATAGATAATAGGAATATTTAACTTCTGTTAGGTCAAAGGGCAAATTTACGTGACTTACTCAATAAGCAAAGGATAATTGTATAAACTGACCCCAAAGATTGTTTGCTCATGGGAAATATTAATGATAACCCTAGAAGTAAATTGTGTACACTGATTAAAGAAATGCTACTTGAAGCAAATAATGCTTAATAAAACAAACAGGAAGCAAGCAAAAAGTAAATCCCAGTGAACTTTCTTACTTGGTTTAACATTGAAATGGAAAGTTGCAGGCCATCTCATAATTATTGGTTCAAAGAACCAAGTCTCTGTGATAAAGGAGCCTAGATTCACCTGAGATGTTATAATGAAATCGTGCATACTTTATGTGATATTACTTTCATATTGACTTAAAGTGACCTGCACCAATTTTCCCAAGTTAAGAGTGTGTGACTTAAAATAATATGTGGAGATTATTTGGGGGAATGCCAGAAAGCTGTTGGGAGCATAATGTCAATCCCATTCGTGTATGTATACGTTTTAAATCGCATTTGAAATTCCTTGTTCTTGTAATCTTGGCATTTTTCTAATTATGTTGTGAGTGATAAACATGTTCTTACATAATCATTATTCTTTGGGTACAAATGTTTCACTGATGTCTACCAGGAAATGAGAAAGGAGCTTATTATAGATAGAGTGTTAACATTTCTGAGTGAATAGTGGGAATCCATCTTCTCAGCTAAGAAAATATCCACACCTGCATTCTTACCTAGGGGAAAGATGAGGATTATGAGAAACTGCAAATAGAATGTTGTAGAATTCTTTTCTGAATCTAAAGCAACACTGCATTGCTTTGGATGTCTCATGTCATAAAACTCCAAGAAATCCCAAAGGGAAAGTCTTCACAACTTTCTTACTTAATTCCTCAGTTTGGCAGAGACAGAAGATGGATTTGCCTAAAGAATTAAAGTGCTTTATCATGGAACCTAATTAGGTGGTTTTCTTCCAATTACAAGTACTGTCCCAAGTGTGTTTTTCTTACTGAAGCAGATCGATATAGCCCCTGGTATCTGGTATGCTTTTATTGATCCAGTGATAATGTTTCCCCCTCTAAACCAATAATCTGGAAACATAAAAAGCGTTCTATTTCATCTTGCAAGGAGAGTGACTCAGTAGAGTATTTCCAGTTGTAAGATATCATCTAGTTTGTGTGTGTTTGTGTGTGTGTTCCCATGCACCCTGAAAATCAAATCAGAAGTTACCCTCATTGAAAGTGCTCATAAGAGAAAGTCTTACCCAAGAATATGCAATGAAATCCATGAAAAAAAAAAACAGAGATCCCCCTATAAAACCTTCAGATCTGAAAATTTGCAGAATATCAAGCTACCCATTTCAAAGAGACAACTCCATGGTAGAACTTATTTCACTACAAATGATTTAAAATATCTAGTTACTTTACATGAAAATCAAATTATACTTGGATGTGATCCTCCAATTTGTAGCTATTATTGAAACTCTTTTACATTAAAGCCCTATAACCTTTGGGTTTAATTTGAAGCAGTTTGATATTATTGATCCAGAAGATTCAACGATGCCTAAATTCCTGTAGTAGTAGAAGAGGTGCTTTATATAATAGCAAGATCTAATGAGATCACAGTAAAAGCCTAGAATTTTTTTCTATCATTTAATTCATTTCATCTTCAACAAATCATAAATATTTTAATAAATCTTCCCACCCTTCTTCATTGGTTACTAGCACCTTATAAAGCTTTAACATCTAACCCTGGGATAACAGGTGTGCATGCTTCCTATCCAAGCTGCCTGCCTGTCTATCAACTGAACAAAGTCTATCTATCTATTGAAACACAAAGGTAGTTGTGCCATTAAGTACTATCCTTAAAGCAAATTCATAATGAGTATCTGAAAAACTCGTACAAAACATATTGAGCAGAAAATAATTCATGGTTTTCATTTTTTCTTCTAATACCACAGCTGGTTTTTAAAGGTTATATATTTATTTGAAAGAGATACAGAGACAGGAAGAAACAGAGGGATCTTTTATTCACAAGTTCATTCCGTAAATGGCTGCAACGACTGGTACTGGGCCAGACAACAGCCAGAAACCTGGAATTCCATCTGGACCTCTCACATGGATGTGGGGAACGTAAGGGTTTAGATCATCTTCTATTGCTTCCCAAGGCATATTAGTAGTGGGATGGATTGGAAGTGCAGCAGCTGGGATTCAAACCTGCATCTCTTTGGGATTATGGCATTGCAGGTGGTAGCATAACGTGCTGTGCAACAATGCTATCCTTTAGCTGATGCCTTAATTACATTTTTCTGTGAGCTTTTTGAAATGTCCTTGTACATACTCTATAGCTATTATGGTATTCCCATGTTCATCACTGAACTAGTTTCTTATTTTCTTATTGGCATTCATTTCACTCTCAAGGTTAACTCTGACATAGAATTATTGTTAGAGTTCTACCCATCATTTCTGCAAGCTGAGAAGCAAAGATAGAAGAATGTTGGAGTAACAAAAGCTCATCATATTGGTTAAGCCTACTCATTTCACATAGATGACTTGGATATCCTTCACAAGCTATCAGACCTGAATAAGGGAATAAGAATTTTTTTTCTTTGCTAAAAACATTTCTGCTATGAATATTATGTTGTTAATTTTTAACAAAGCAAAGGGAGAACTAAAAATCCTAAAGTAAATTATGTTATTACCTTCTCTGTGATCAACGTCCTGATTAAAAAAAAAACAAACAGAGCTATTGGAGTGGGTGGTGTGGTGCAGCATGTGAAGCCGTGGCTTGCGACACCAGCGTTTCATACTGAAATGTCTTGCTTGAATCCCATTCACTCCTCTTCTAATCCAGCTTCCTATTAATGCTGCTAGGAAGGCAGTACACGATGGCTGACGTAACTGCCATTCACATGGGAGACTTCTGGCTTCAGCCTGCCTCAGCCCTCACTGTTTCAGGTGTTTGGAGAACAACCCAATGAATGGAAACTGTCACTTGCTTGTGAAATACAATAAATCAATCTTCAAGAAATAAATTCAGTATCCTTTAAAAAATGGAGCTGTTGGGATTGGCATTGTGGTATGGCACTTAAACCCGGCAGCTGTAATGCTGACATTCCGTGTGGGCGCTGTTCAAGTCTCAGCTGTTGCACTTTTGATGCAGCAACGTGCTGATGTGTCCAGGAAAAGAAGCAGAATTTGGCCTAAATGCTTGGGTTCCTGCACCCATGTGGGAGATCAGGAAGAAACTTAACTTTGGTCTCACCAAGCTGTGGTCATTATGACTGTTGTGGGATAGTGAACCAGCTAATGGAAGATTTCTGTCTTTCCTTCCTCTCTGTAACTGTGCCTTTCAAACAAATAAAACTTACCTTTTTTCCCCCTTTTTTGAAATGAAGTGAAGCTAATTTGAATGATTTAGTAATAGTATCAGCATCATGGATGTTGCCACTGAAAAGCTTGCCTGGGCTTCATCACAGCTGAGAGTTCTGTCACAGTTTTCAATAATCTGATAGTGAAAATGATATGATATATATGCATGCCTTTATTTAGCCAAAGTTCTCCAGTGTATGAATATAGGGGAAGAAGCCTGAGGTGACATCTGTTACTGTTATACCCAATCACCTATATTCCCAATCCACAATTTCTAGTCTATTGTTTTAGAGCAAAGGAGAAAGTTATTTTGCCACGATAAGAGGTTTCTACATTATTGCAGATTTTACTTCTGCACTTCAAACTCTTTATATAACTGAGCTATTCCATGGGTCTAAGAAATCACCTGGTGGAATTAAATTTATCATTCTAAAATGTCCATTGTCCTACAAACTACTGTAGTTATTGAAAATTCAGGGGCAAAAAAATAAGAGATTTCACAGGAACTGAACTTTGGTGTAGTCATCTAATAGAGTAATAGCTCCCCAAATATCTCCTTATTCTAATCAGTTATGATTGCATTAACTGATATGCAAAAGAGGCGTTACAGAGATGACTAAGACTCTGCAGATGGGGAAATAAGAATTTCCTAGGTGTTCCTATTGTAACTTAGGGTCCCTGAAAAGTGGGAGGCAGGTGGTTAGAGTCAGAGATTTGGAGATTTTCATGGGTGTTTTTCAAGTTGGAGAAAGAGATCACAACTCAGAGGCCGGTGGAAGAGATAAAAAGTTTCTTCCAGAGAGTCACTGCAAGAAATGCAGGTCTGGCAATTTCTGTTTTTCTCAAACAGACTTAGTCTCTCCTAAATTACAACATCATGTATTTGTGTTCTTTCAAGTCACTTAATTTGTAGTAACTTTTACAGTAGCAGTAGAAAATTAATATGTACTAACAGGAAAATCTTAAATCTGGCTGAAAGCAAAGATAATTTTGCATAGTAATAACAAGGGTAAGAATATTAAAATACTAATTTTACAATGTGTTAAGTTCTAGAAACATGCTTGAGCCTCTAACTTGCTTTATTTATGTCTTACTGAGTCATGCATATTCTTGCCTTTTAAACTATGAACTTCTGTCTATGAGATTGTGGGACATGGAAGCTGAAGAATGACAAAATTAAAAGAGGGGTTTTATTTGCCTAGAAATAATGTCTTGTAGTTGGTTCATTCAGTGGCTGTAGGGATTTGGGGTAAATTATTTTGGGGAATAAAAATAAACTAGATGAGAGTTTGAATAGACAAAACTCAATCTAGGCAGTTTAAAAGGGGGTACAGGAATTCCAAGAATGAATTTCAACTGCTGTGAGAAATATCTACCCCTTAATTTGCTAAATTCCTATGAGCCCACAGTGGAACTATTGCCACTCCCCATTTTTTCTCTTGTTTGGTAGGGAGTAGAACATGGAGACATTCAGTTCATGGTAAGAGAAACTCATGGTGTGTGCTGTGTCTTCCTAAAATTCCACTTTAATTATGACCTTTTTGTCTAATAAATAGTTAATGCCATGAAAATGTAGACTCAAAATTTGGTTAGAATTTCAATTTTACTGAATGACTGAGATATCTTGGCTATATCATCCTTTATAAAATTAAAATCAATTCAGTAAATGTCCATTGGATGCTTTATGTATCTGGTAATATGGTGAGCAGTTGAATTGAATCAAGAACTGAGATAGCCTGGGGGCCTTTCTCACAATTTTGACCAAAACAGTGCCAAAAAGAATACATGAAAAAAAGTTGTATCTTGAAAACAGTGTCAAAAAGAATACACGAGAAAACTTAGTATCGTGAGTGCTACCTAGCATGTTTTCAATAAACTCAACAAACATCACTCCTTTTATTCTTTCGGGAATATGTCATCATTTTCAGTGACTGACCATTTGCTTTTAAACACATCAAGTAAAAGGCTTAGATGTGATTTCTTTTAAAATTCAGGCTAGCAACTTCAGTATTTCATTTATCTTAAAGTATTGTATAAGATTCTGTGATAAAAGATATGTTTTATATGCACAGCACAAATCTGTACATCCACCTGTTATCAAAGTTTTGATTGTGCAGGAGAACTTAGGTTAATCATGTCAGCAGAACCAACTGAAAATGTTTAGTTTTTTTCATTTTATTCTGTGGTAATAACCATAAGCATTTGTTATTAGCTGTTTTCATTTTCTATTTTACTACTCCTATGATAAAATATGCTTTAATTCACAGACTGACATTGTACTTTTGTTTGTGACCTATCTTTTTCATTTGAAACACAGAGTAACAGAGAAAGAAACATAGATCTTTTATCTATTGCTTCATTCTCCAATCCCCACATCTGGAGGGAAAGTCAGATTGGAGGGCACCAGTGAGAGCCCAAACTCAAAAGCCAGGAACTCCATTTGAGCTTTCACTCCGCCAAAGGAATTCAAGTGCTTTGGTCATACCTGCTCCCTTTCTTGCATTAGTTTTCTGCTTTTCTCTGTTCCTCATTCATACACATATGCTCACACAGAAAACCACAGGCACTCATATTCATATTTTTGTTGATTTTACTCTGTTTTCAATCTTGAAACTATGTCTGCTTCTTTCACTAAACTGCTCCCAGCCCTCACAATCATACTTATTGTTGGGTTTTAATGCACTTAAAATACTTACTTTCTGATGTTGTAATGCGCAGCTAATTCCCGCAGCCAAGTCCTCTTTTTTACAATTAGTTTACCGCAAGCCAAAATCCCAGACACGGTAAGATATTAGGAGGTCCTTTATTTCAACAGGTTAGGAACGAGAATAAGGGTGGAGGGGGAACAGGAAGGGAAGCATCGCCTGCCATGGTGGCAGGATGTGGGCTGCCAGGGCAGGGGAAGGGGACAAGATGGAAGAGAACAGGGGAGAGCCAGGTAGGGGAAGGGAAGAGAGGGGGAAGGAAGAGGGAAGGGGCTGTGTGTCAATGAGTTCCTCTAACACTCTTTACAAGTTGTTCGTGTATGACCCAGTTTTATTTGACTCACTAGTTTGTTATTAAGCAATACTTTTACACATATTTCAGTTTCATCTTTCCTTCATCTTACAAATTCATTCAGACCTGTGAAATCCTAGGTAATATTTATGATAGACTATATATAATAGATACATTGGAGTACATCTACTTTAAATAATTTTTGTAAAAATATGAATCATAAATGAAAGTACAGACTTCTATTTCAGTACATATTTTATGTTTCATGACATGTGTAAAGAAAAAAGACCCCATGTAACGTATCTAATAATGATGATGGGTCAGAGTTGCTCTTGCAACTTGAAAAGCCCAATAATCTTTCTTGATGGAAACGTTGCTGCTGTTGGTACGTATGTGACTGACTACAACACAGTATTTGTTAGTCCAACAATCCACACAATTTTCAGATACAATTCCTTTATTCTGAAGCTGACTTCAAAGATTATTACTACATTCGGTCAAATATCAGTGTATTTTAGGATTTTCTTAACCTCTCATATCAATTTTGCCCTGAAGTTAAATAGACCTGAGACTGGGTTTGAAAGATAAAATGTATAAGTGCCTTTGAGCATTCAATGGAGATATGTAAGTGTAGCCTGGAGCAATATATTACTAAATTCTGTTCTCTTGAAATCCTTGTTTTATGTCTTTTTCACTGTTCTTAAATGCATTATTTTTGACAATTTTTTTTAGTTTTTTTCCCTTATTTATTTATGAAACACAGAAACAGACTGAGAGGTAGAAAGCAGGCCCTAAAGGCTTGAAGTCATCAGGGTTTGGCTAGGCTAATGCTATGATCCAAGAGCGCAGGTATCCGACTGCTTGAACCATTACACTGCTTCCCAAGGTTTACATTGTCAGGAAACTGGGCTCAGAAAGTGACCTGAGAGTTGAACTCATGTACTCTGTTATGGGACACAAAGGTCCTAATCAGAAACTCTACTGTAGGCCAAACACCAAGACCTCTCTCTCTCGCTTGGTCTTCCACATGAGTACAGATGCAAGTACTTGAGCCTTCATCTGTAGCTTGGCAGGATATGTATTAGCAGAAAGTTGGCTCAGAAGCAGACATAGAATTTGAACCCAGGCACTCAAATGTGAGATGTGACATAAATAATCTACTGGGCCACAAAGCCAGCTTCTCTAGTTTCTTGTTTTGATTTGCCGTATTTCTATTATTATAAGTGAAGTTGTGTTAAACATTTTTATTGTCTCCCGAAGCTTGGTGAAAAATCTTTAAGTCTGGAAACTTTTAGTATTTTATTTGTTAATGTTTTTAACTTGCTTATATAATTTGGATTGGTTTGAGTGAATCCAGAGATTTGTGTGCTGCAGCTTTCTCAACAGTATGGCAATGCTGAAGTTGTGGAATTTTTAAGAGATGGGAGCAGTGAGAGGCAATTGGGTTCTAGGGATTAGTGGTGGTCTCTTAGAATTCTCATGGAAGCAAGCTATTACAAAGCAAGGTCACGCCACACTCTTAACCCCATGTGCTCCTGTCCATGTCCTTTTCTGCTTCTCCATCGTGTTTGTGACATGGGTAGAGAGTCCCCCACCATTGACCTAGCAGGTGAAACTGCCCACTCCTGGGTCTCTACGTCCAAAATTAGGAATTAAGTACACTTACTTTCTATATGAAGTACTCAGTCTCAAGTATTTTTATTGGGGCAACAGAAAACAAAATCCCAACTATTGCCTGCTACCACCTAAATAATACGGTTTCACCATTTATTAGTCAAACAAGTTTTATTTGGGGTACAGGCTAATTCAGGCTACTTTCCAAGCCATTCCTCTTGCAGTGGCTGAACAGTCTGCTTGATTTGATTTGTAAGGAAGAGATACTGCCGAGTTGAATGAGAAATTATTTTTACTGGTGTAGATCAAGAGCTATACAGTTTTATTTCAATTGGCAAAAGCAGAATAGAGTTCTCCCTTATTAGTTAGAAACAAGAAAGCAGATTCTCTGCTTCATAGAAATGAAAGATTGTGAAATGGGTGAAGACAGTGCTCACTGATGTACTGGACGCTCATCACCAGTAGATCTTTAACTATGGTATTCCATACAGCAGGGGGAGCAGGAAGGTTTGCATACACTACTTCAGAATTTCTCAGGGCTTTGTGAGAGAAATATTTTTGAATTCTAAACTATTTCAAGGTACAAATCCACATTTTCTTTTCTGGGGGAATTTCTTTCCTGGCAAGACAAATGAAATAAGCTTTCTTATCTTCTGTTGCCAAAAGGTTTTTTTTCTCTCTCTCTATCTCTCTCTCTTTTTATTATTATTATTATTAATTACATTGCATTATGTGACACAGTTTTATAGGTACTGGGATTCCCCCAGCCCCTCCCCAAACCCTCCCCCTATGGTGGATTCCTCCACCTTGTTGCATTACAACAGTTCAAGTTCAGTTGAGATTCTTTCATTGCAAGCATATACCAAGCTTAGAGTCCAGCATCTTATTGTCCAGACAAGTTCAACGGCTTGTTGGGGAGACCATCTCTGGTCTGAAGGTAGAGCCGGCAGAGTATCATCCAGATCAATTAAAAGCCCCAACATAACATCAGCAACAATTTATAACGTTATGGAATTAATTGACATAGTATTGAGTAACCAGCATGTTGAAAAAAAATGCAGGTTCTTCAACACATCCTACGACTCCTTCATTGACATTTCAGTTTTAGTTTATATACAGCCAGGTTCTATACACCTTAAAATGGCTATAGATTACTATTCAGCTGTCTTGTGTTTATTTTCATTATAGCATTTAACATTTTATAGCGTTGAAGCATAATTTTGCTGAACCTGGATTTTTTTTCGGGTAGTCTAGACTGGCTTATAACTCTAACAGGACGTATGTCAACAGTTGAGGTGCAGAACAGTTTTAGGAGGGGTGTGCAGAGAAATCCTCAGTACCCTAGTGAGGAGTAACTAATCCTTGTGTCCCACCTAGTAAGGTATAAGTGAATCCACACTGGCCGTTTCCTGTCTAATTCTAAGCTTTCCTTGTTGTTCTCTATCTATTCTTGAGTTTTTGTTTGTTTGTGTGTTTGTTTATTTTGAGGGGTTTCCGGAGCGATCCTGATGGCCATTGCCAGAGAGGGTGGGGACCCAAAGTAGGAACCAAGCGAGGACCCGAGAAAGCTCCTGTCCCTAGTCTCCAAGGAAGTTTACTGTTGGTTTTTTAGTCTGCATGGGCATGCTAGATTAAACTTATTGCCTTATAGAGATGAATGCCTTGTTTTACTTTCCCTATGAAATTATGGCTTAGATTACAAGGAACTGCAATCGTTTTTTTCTCCAGTATCTTAAACGCAGCAATTATTCACTCTTCTTACTTTTGTAATCTTTGATGTTATTTATTATTTTTTCATGTTGTTGTAAGTCATTTTTAAAATTTTTCATATAATTTTTATCTGCTTATGTATCTGATTCTTTTACATTGGTTTTATCATTGTTTTAAGTATATTTGAAAGTCAGAAAGACAGAAAAAAAAAGGAGGAGAGAAAAAATGAGGGGACAGAGAGAGAGTTGATGTACTGGTTTCTGTTATATGAATTGTACATATCATTAAAAATCACCATCTCTGGTTCCTGGCAGTAAAAAGTCTTACGATATATATAATATATGTATTCATATATAATGGCATATTTATATATAAATGTGTATATATTTGTACATATATTAATATATAATGTACATATATGTACTATATTATATAAAATATAAAATACAAAATCATATATATTTTTATATAATTGTATATTTATATGATTTATATACACACAGACACACACACACACACACATATAGGCTTTGCTTTTATTTGAAAGGCAGAGTTAGAAGACAGAGATCCTCCATCTGCTGGTTTGTTACCCAAACATCTTGTAAAGTGCATGTTAGGCTGAGCCCAGGCCAGGAACCAGCATATTCCTCCAGGTTTCTCACATGGGTTCAGGGACCAAGCACTTAGGCCATCTTCCTCAGCTTTCCTGGGGCATAGCAAGGACCTGGTGTGATGGACTTTTCTCATTGCTACCTTTCTATATCCTACACCATTTTATTGCTATCTTAGTTTCACTTTATTTTCAAACACAAAGATACTCAATGCTTAAGTTTATTTGCCCTGCCTTTAATTGTCTGTATTATCTTTATTTCAATTTTAAATGATTATTTAGCTGCCATCAGTAGGTCTAAGCACTTTGAGATAATTTTTGTTTGGTTTGATTTTCTATCATCTTTTTTAAGATTATGTTTAATGCATTCTTGCCTTTGTTGTTACTGATGAGAAACATATTATCTTTCATTATTTCATTATTTCATTATTTTGTTCTTCATTCTATACTTGTATGAATATCCCATTTTTTAAATGTAGTTCTATGATGATGTATGAAACTGGGCTTGTTTTTCCTAATTGACCTAAGAATTGGTATGTTGCTTACACATTAACACATATGTGTTTTAAATCTAAAAAATTTTAGACATTATTGCATATAATTAATGGTCTTTACCTGTTTCTCATATATCCTCTCAGATAGCACATTATGGATTTTAAAAGTCTATAATTTGCCTTTGCTGCCATTGTTCACATCAAATGTGATTAACTTCCCCTTGCTCTAACCAAGTGAGTTTCTTTGACTTACTTAACTATGTGTGACTCATTTTCTGTCAACTAAGGACAATTTTACATGAAACCTGTTAAATAAATAAGTAATCAACAGCAAAGGCTTAAAGTAAAAATCAGAGGCAGACTGGGTGAATTTAAAATAATATAATCTACAGCATAATGATAAATTTATTGGAAAGATACTGATATGTGTATGAATACATATATTTATGCTTATATATAATAAATTCTGGCTGAAGTGAGAACTGCTGGTTGAGAGTAATTGTATACCAGCTGCAGCTGACGAGAGTAAAGGAGATTCTAAATCTGACCAATGTTTTCAGTTAAAATTTTATTTGACTTCTTGGTTTTGTGGGCTTGCTTTGCTCAGCAAATAGAATCTGAAACCTTTGAGAATATTTTCCAAAGCCAGATAAAAATAAAACATATCACTTGTTAGCAATTATTAATAAAAGTATACTTCTGATTATGTTTGCATTTGACAAAAACACCTGGAAGACCCGATTATAGTTCCAGGCTTCTGGCTTGAGCCTGCCACAAGCTTGGCCACTGAGGGGAGATGGGGAGTGACCATTGGAAGAAAGATATCTCTCTTTCTCCGCTCACTATCTTGTTTGCCTGCCTTTCTCTTTCTCTCTCCCCCTCTCCCCGTGTGTGTGTGTGTGTGTGTGTGTGTGTGTGTGTGTGTGTGTGTGTGTTTGATACTCTACCTTTCAAATAAATAAAGAATGGAGATCAATAGAGAGTAAGACAACCTGACATACAGACACACAGGTATGTCTGCATATATTGAGATCTATCAGTGTATATAATGCACCCCAGCACCTACTAGAGGAGGAGACTAAACTGTAATGCTTCCACTGTTTTGCTGCTTAGACATTCCTCATCTGTGACATATAGTTATGAAAATTAAGTATTCTGCAATCAAAATGCAATAAAGAGCCTAATATATAGGGTATATATTATAGGTAATCTTGTAAGTGAGCAGCATTAAGGGATTTTTAACCAGATTGAGGGTCTTTTATTAAACAAAATAATAAACATATTTATGCCCTTCATTTGTAATATATGTAGAATGAAACTGGATAAGGCTTTAATATGAAGCTCAGGGAACAAATCAAGAAAATCACATTTTTCAACATAGAAAAATACTGTTGAAAATACTGTTTCAACATTGCATTTTATTCTGAATAAGATTGCTGTCTGCTTTCAGTAGACTCAAGGACAGGTTTTTGGAAGTGGTTAAGAAGCTTCTTGGGACTCTGAAATTCATCTGAGAACCCATAGCTGTAAGTTCCAGCCCCACTCCCCATTCCAGCTTCCTGCTAATGCATACCCTGGGAGGCAGCAGGTGAAAACTTATGTAAGCAGCTCCCTGGCTGACTCAGATAGAACCAAACTCCTGGCTCTCCTGCCCAGCCCAGCTCTAGCTGTCATAAGAATCTAAGGAGTGAATCAACAAATGGGACACTTTTTCTGATTTTCAAATAAATACAATTAATTAAAAGTTGCAAAAATTTCAGTCTGATTCATGCCACTCGGATTTGCTGCAAAAATATTTGTACACCAAAATAAACAATTTAGATAAATATAAAGTTGAAATTATATCTGAAAATCAGCTAATGCAGATTAGATAACAAAGAAATATTTATAATGTAAAATCAAATAATAAAATGATGAAGAAAATATTGATAATTTTGACCACAAAAAAATATTTCTAATTTCTTTCTAGAAATGTGTTAACATTAAGGCATTGGTTTGTGGGCACAAGGATAATTAGACTATATTGTGTTTCATGTTTTGAGCTGGTATATGATCTATATTAGAATATTTGGGGAATCTCCAATCATAGAAGCATTCTTAAAGCATTTGACAACACAAGTATTGCCTGTGACCTTGGCCCACCAAGCAGTTTTATCAATCCAGGATTCTCAATCAAGAAAAAGTGACAGCAAAGTAAATCACTATGGCTTCTACAGCAGTTGCACCAGATTGATTTTTGTAGCAGTGCTGACACAAAATTAGGAGTGTTATCCATTATCATGAGTCAATGAATGATGACATTCAGAAATGCAAAAAAAAACAATTAGGCATTCATATGAAGATTTTTATGAAATCATGTTTAACAAAGATTTGTTGCAAAATGAACCCACAATAAATCAATTATAAATTAAGTACATTGTTGCACACCAATACAATGCTTAACCTTTAAGTATATAAAAGCTCCTATTAATAAAATATTAAATGGGACACATTAGGCGAAGGCATAGTTATGAGAAACAGAAACTGGAGAAGAGAAAGGAGAAGGAAAGTTACGTGTGTGTGTGTGTGTGTGTGTGTGCGTGTGTGCATGTGTGTGTGTGCTGTTTCACTTTTTAAAAGCTAACAAGACCTTAAGAGATAAGGGGACACTATACTTTTTATGTGGCGTGAGGCACTGCAACCATATCTTTCCCAAAGAAATAGCACGGGTTATTGAATTTTGGAAAACTGACTTAGAGAACCCTATTAATATCTTATATCAGGAAATAAACCCAGAAATATCAAACTGTTATATTTAGAAGGAAACAAGGTTATATGACATTTTATTTTTTATTCTCTTTTCAAGGTTGCCATGTTTTAGGAGTCCTTATAAATCATATTGATAGGGCAGTCTGTTATTCTTATTACAGTGTAGATGGGGTTTTCTAGCATTTTTCTTTCACAGTTTCTGTAAAGAAGTATATACTGAAATAATTTATTAACAATTAAACATCTAGCATCCTGCCAGTCTACTTTATCATATGAACAAACATAATTATCTATTTGTAGGTAAAATGAGTAACTGACACATTAATAGTTGGATGTTAATATATTTTCAGATAACTTTATAAGCAAATAACTTTTAGGCACATAACAGTGTATGGAATCATATATTGTGGTTAGCAACTTTGAAAAGTATTCAAAAAAATTTTATCCTAGGCCTATGTTGTTACCAATTGTAAGTACTGAAATCAATGGCTTAATAAGTAAACTAAGATTGTCAGAAAATATACTATGTAGCTATTTAATTTATGAAAAAATCCTTCATTTATGGTAAAAAGTGATATCTCAAATACAATTTAGGGTCTATTTTTCTATTCAGAATACACTACTTTGTATATGGAGTACATAATTGGTTTAATGGAATTAGTTACTCATAGTAAAGTCAGTTTAAAGTATGATGGAGCTAGATGCTATGTGGAAGAGCAGAATATCATGTAGACTTAAGCCTCTAACTTCACTGTGTAAAACGCTTTAAATAAACACTTAATAGTAATAGTTCTTGAAGTGAAATCATTCAGTAGAACTTGGATTCTTTTCACCCAGAGCCATTATATTGGAATATCTTATTTGCTCATTGAGGTAAAGCTGGCTGACTCTCCATCAGAAATATCTACATGTGCTTTCTACAGCTCGCAGCTGTTATTACAGGATAGCTACCTACTTCCCATCTCTCTTTTAGTTGAGAATGTGCTCATGTTATAACCATTGATTTATAAATAACAGTAATATGTACCAATTATAGAGCAACAGTAATAGAATTTTTCTTTTTTGAACTAATAGTTTTCCCTTTCTTATCAACTTCATTGCAGCATCCCAGGCTAATCCTAAAATCCATTCATTGAGTATTACAGTCTCTCAGTGTTTCAATGAATATATGATGGTGTGTAATTACAAACTCATTTATTTTCACAATTGTATTTCACTAACAAGATGCGGTTACATGTATCTTTTTACACCTATATTCAGTCATTGAAATTAAATGACAATGCGAATCTAGGGTTTTCTCAGTCCACAGTTGTATAATGCTATTGATTGTTTTAAATACTGAAAGAACTGAAAAAGAATGTACATCTTATGTGTAGGTATAATCACATATTTGTGTGTGCCCACATGCTTTAATGAAAAAATGACCAAAATGACTATTTGAATTCTCGGAAAATCTGGTCATGAAAAGAAAATATAAAGAGAGTAAATCTCCTGTAAACTGCTTGATTCTGCTCTAGAAGCAGATCATTACTAGAATCTTGATGGCTATGTTGTAATTTAGTATCCTCTACTATAATAATCACTAGTGATACATACAGAAAAAAATTAATTCAAGTTCAGGATACTTCATAAAAATGATGAAATAGCAAGAGATAGATTTTCATGTCAAAATAGGAAAGGACTTTTTAGCATCGAAATATGCCTACCTGTAAAAACATCCAGGAGTTTCCAGATCAATTTATATTGTGGTAGCAAATCATATCTTTTCCAGCTTGAAATTTCTGATTGTTTCAAGATCTTCTTTTGTCAGAAAACCATGCCTCTTATATCGTTTGTATAAATATATTGTACTATCTTTACACAAGGACCATCAGCATAATCTAGGTGTCTACCTCAGCACCTAACTTATTTTATAATTTTGGAATAGGTAATGATAACCAAGGATGGTTTCTAGAATACACTATTACCAACTTACAAAATTGGATTTTTCATTGTGTTTGTTCTTTCTACTATTTTCATACTCAATGTCTAAGTGCATTTCAGGAAAGCAATACTTATTCTAAGAAGTACTAACTGGGCCATCTCAGTTATCAAAATCTAGGAGAGAAAGGTTTCCTCTCTTCCAACTATTGTAATATGAAAGACTCTCATACTCTTTTTAAAAAATATTTTATTTTTATTTTTATCACAAAGTCAGATATACAGAGAGGAGGAGAGACAGAGAGGAAGATCTTCCGTCCACTGATTTACTCCCCAAGTGAGTGAAACAGCCAGAGCTGAGCTGATCCGAAGCTGGGAGCCAGGAGCTTCTTCCAGGTCTCCCATGTTGGTGCAGGGTCCCAAGGCTTTGGGCCATCCTTGACTGCTTTCCCTGGCCACAAGCAGGGAGCTGGATGGGAAGCAGGGCTGCCGGGATTAGAAGCGGTACCCATATGGGATCCTGGTGCGTTCAAGGCAAGGACTTTAGCCGCTAGGCCACTGGCCAGGTTCTGTCGTACTCTTCAGTTTGTAATATACAGAGATGGTCTTCAGAAGAAAAATCAAGTTTACCTTTTTCCTAAGAGGAAAGGTTAAAAGTAGACACTTTTCTCATCTCTCTAGTCATCTATGCTCTTACTAAAAAATTGTCATGGTTAAGGAAAAGTGTATGTTGCTCAATAATAATGTAGTTGTAAAGCTTAAGATTCTAGACTGTTTAAGCATCAGAGCCTGAGTTTCGTGAGGACCTGTTTCATCCTAATCTGTGGCTGAAGCTCACTGTTGCTTCACACAAGAAGCATCCACTCCAGCAAATTTTTGTATGTTTGAACAATTCCTGATGTGAATTATAGAGTGAGATTGATTTAACTATTTCCTGTTTTTAAAAAGATTTATTTTACTTTGTTAATTGGAAACATAGATATATAGAGAGAAGGAGAGACAAGGAGAAAGATCCTCTTTCTGCTGGTTCACTCCCCAGGTGGTCCCAACAGCCAGAGCAAAGCGGAGCCAAAGCCAGGAGCCAGGAGCTTCCTCCGGGTCTCACATGCAGGTGCAGGGTCTCGGTGTCCTAGGCCATCCTCCACTGGTTCCCCAGGCCACAAGCAGGGAGCTAGTTGGGAGGTGGAGCAGCCAGGAAATGAAGGAGCGTCCACATGGGAACCTGCCTGATGCAAGGCAAGGACTTAACCACTATATTATTGACTCGGGCCCCTGATTTAGCTATTACAATTTCCTTTTATTCATTGCATCTTCTTGAATAGTTAGCACGCAATAGACATTTTTTGAAGGGTAACAGTGCAATACTAAGTTACAAAATGCTGGATTTTTAAATGAACATTTACAAAATACCCTTCCATTTATAAAATAAATCTGCTAGCATGAAGATGTTCTAAATTTTCCATATTACACTATACTCTTTTCAAGAGTTGTATGCTGTTTCTTAATCTAAAATCTGAATATTTGCTCACTTGTTCAAACACAGATAGGAATCTTATCATCATTCTGTTTGATTTTCTTTTAGTTATTTACTTCCACATTTTTAAATTGTTCTTCTGTACTTATTTATTCCCCAGATATCTACAATGTCTGGGAAAGGGCTGGGCCAAATCCAGCATCTGGAAACTGAACTGAGGTTCCCCACAGGAGAGCCAGACACTTAGTTATTTGGCATTACCTGCTGCCTCTCAGGATCTGCACTTGCAGGAACTTGGAGTCAAGGGGCAAAGACAAATATGCAATGGAGATACTCTGGAAAGGGATGCAAGTCTTAATTACTAAATACTCATGTCTTGTCTGTCCTTTTACAATTAAGTATTGATGATCATTTTAATACTCATCCTGGAGGAAGATAACATTAATCATATTTTTTATGTAACAAAACAAAAGCTTAGCTAAACATTCTGACTCAATTTTGCTGCATACAGTTTCATAGGCAGAACTTATTTGCTAAGTCGTTGAATATATTCACAAGTCAGAGTTCTGGTTTAAAGCAAGTACTCACCCCAGTCACAGCTGACACTCCAAATATTTTAAAAAGTTTTCTGTATTCCCTTAAAAACAGTCATTAACATTAGTCACATTCTTTCATTGAATTCACAGTATATTCGGATGTTAGCATTTTTTTCCATACTGTTTCTACTCTATACAGTATGGGGATTTTGCATACATGAATAAGTCATGAATTTTATTTCCAAACTACTTTTAAGATTCTCAGGGATAGTTGAAATCTGAAAATGCCACAGCACATTTAGGATTATTTTAAAACTATATCTCAAGTCAGCTCTTGTAGCAATTGTTCATAAATAAGGAAAATATTTAAAGCTACTATCTCTTAAAGAATTGGTAGATGGAGCCAGCATTTGGCACAGTGGGATAAGTAGTACCTATGTTTGCTTTCATTATTGTATGTATTAATGTTTACCGTTAATAAGAGCTCATTTGCTGAATCAGTGATTTTTGAAATCACTTTTATATTTTCAGAAATTAGAACTGCAATTGATATTTCGTGCAAATGAGTAAAAAATATCTGAGGTGATGTGACATTTTTTGTCAGTTCTTGAAGGTGAGATCGAAGACATTATGTATGTGGATTTCTCAGTGAAACTTCTCAGAAACTTGTTGTGTGCTGAGTCAAACCTGGACATCTTTTTTCTAAATACAACCATATATGTATATGTATATATATATGCATATGTATATGTATATTTTTCTTTGTTCTATTAAAAAGTCAATAAAAGAGTACTAAGTAGAACTTGTCTCTTATTTAAAAAGGAAAAGAATATTAAGATAACCCCCAAACCAAATTAATTGGCATTTGTGTGTAAATTATTCTGTGTGGAAATGGGCACTTTTGATTACTACTGCCCACTCCCATCCTATGTGATAGGTTCAGTTTTCAATCAGCGGATGACTGATTAAAAACTGATTGTTTGCTAGACAGTTGCCAGGCGTCTTTCCTCGTTCTAATGGGGTGCCTTGGTTATTTGTATCATCCTTCCTTACATTTCAGAGGGGCTATAGGATGAGATTCTGTTACCAACTAAAGATGTCTGTCTGAAGTGTTAGAGAATAATCAGCCTGAAGCCTGAGTTGCTCAGAGAGAAGTTGTTTTTTTTTCTTTTATTAAATTTATGACAATTAAGATAGACAATTGGAAGATAGAGTTGCCTAAAGAAACTGCCTCCTTGAAAAGCAGCTTGCTCGAGTTGTCACTTTATAGATTAGGAGAGTGTCCAAGATTTAGAAAGTAAGGATCTGGAGGGCCTTTTCTATTCAAATAGCTTACATGTTTATATATCGTGTGTTTAAAAGTCTCACTTATACTGGTTTTCTCAACTTTCCTTTGGTGACTGGTAATCTGTCGCCTAACAGGCAGGGTGCTGCAAGAAAGCTTTCCCAGAGCACCCTCTGAAACAACTCGAAGCAGTAAACTGTTTTAGATTCTGAGCCTGGATTCCTGAGGCTCTCTCCCACCTAAATTTTCCATGCTTATGTACAGTTTCTGCCAATAGAATATGAATTGTGCTGGCCCATACAGTGGTTTCAGAAAAGTCGAAAGTTAAACAAGTCCTCGGGGTCCTTAATTCCATTGTACAAATGTTTCACAGACTGCACTAAATTTAATCAACCTGCTGTTATTGAATAAACAGGAGTCATTAGACAAAAAAATGATGTAAAAAGAACACTCCATATACTTTGTTTCAGCTCAGGTTGGGCCTTATTGGTCCTCTGGCAAAAGTGATAATTATTTATTATAGGAACTAAAATGGAACATCAGGCCAATTGGCACTGACAAAGTCAGCTGCAGAGCAAAATTCTGGTCCCACATGGGAGGGAACAATCTGAAACTGTTCGTGAGCTGAAGAAATGGGACATAAAAGAGGAAGATTGATCCACCAATTTTTTCCATAGACAATACTTCATCCCACTTCTAATTGTCTTTCCTTTTTCTGAAATTAACCCATCAATATGTTTTATTTCATTCTTGTATTTTTGCAGTACTTGAAACTGTTGCTTTCCCCTGGCAGTTCTGCCTTAAATGATTGATTTCCACCTGACGCCATGTGGTCTCACTTTTTGTTCTGTGTAAAGTTTATAAGGTTTTCCTTTTGATGTGCCAAACTTTGGTAAGTTTTTCCACATAGCCATTATGGATTTAGGAGTCAGATATTTCTTTTCAGCAGAGAGATGATTTATAAATGTTCATAATGATACCTAGTATCTTCCCACTAAATGATAACAATAACTCTTTTCCCCTAAATGCCAGCCAACAGACTTACAAATCATTGTCAAATGTGCTTGGGAAAAATGAAGGGTAGAGAGGATCATACCGCTGGCCAGAGAGCAAGGGTGTATGTGAGAGGCCAAGAGCCCAAGCAATGATCAGGCACACAACAAAGAAAGTGAGAGTGAAAACAAGAGTGAGACTGCCCTGCCCTTCACACACGAGGGACTTCAGAGGGGAGTGGTTATGCAACAATGAGATGTTGCTTCCACCCTGCCCCAGCACTCCGCTCCATATTCCAGGTGATGATAGTTGAGTCACCTGACTCACAAGTGGACAGAAAGGATTACAGGTGGTAGAGGTGTGGCTTCCAAACCCATGACCCTGAACTAGCTGCCCAAAACCATATCACCTTGACTTGCTTCTAGTAAACAAAGTATCTATGAAAATCAACTTTGTATACTATGTAATTTTTACTTAACTAAAGGGATATTATCCTGAGTCTGTTTAATTTGATTGGGTAAATCCAGTTTTTTTTAAAAGATTTATTTTATTTTTATTACAAAGTCAGATGTACTGAGAGGAGGAGAGATAGCAAGGAAGTAGAGCTGCCGGGATTAGAACCAGCAGCCATATGGGATCAAGACGAGGACCTTAGCCACTAGGCCACACTGCTAAGCCCAGGGTAAATCCAGTTTTTAAAAGATGGACTATGCCAATAGTCTTACAGAGGAGAGAGAGTGCTGCATTTGATGCCTCAAGGAAAAATTCAAAATATTTTTTCTAAAAGTAACAACATCTGAGATGTTGATGATAATGAGGCACACAGGAGAAGACACTTTAAAAGGCTTCAATATTCTCACTTGAAAAGTACTCCTCAAAACAAAAGCTTTAAATATTATCAGTAGGGATGAGCTATTTTTTATAAATTAGAGTAAAAATTAAAATTCTAATGACAATTATACTATAATTAGGCAAAATGTGGTTTTACATATTCAAAATCATTTAGTGGAGTTACCTATAATTTTAAATCATTTCTATAAATATATTAACTGGAATTTGTGAGTTCATATGTTTGATAACTCAAAGGTAAAATATATGTGATGTATTAAAATATATATCAAATAATAAAATATATCAAATAAAACCAAATATATCAAATATAGACTTATCAAATCAAATATATAAAATAAAATATATGTGTATATATTTAACAATATCAATATATGTAGCTGCACAGCATATATTTGATATATATATAATATATATTTGATATTTAGAGATATATCAAATATATACGGGTATCTGTAGATATACATCAAATATAGATATATAATCATTCCAAATATATATCTAATAAAATCTGTCAAATAATAAAATATATTTGATATAACCTCAAAGGTAAAAAATAATTTATCATTGTACAATATTGTTGATATGTTCCTATAAACATATTAACTAGAATTCATGAATTCAATATATTTGATAAAGGTAAAAAATAATTTATCATTGTACAATATTGCTAATAGATTTCAGGTAACTTCAGAATTAATCTTTTGTACCATATATTACAAATCATCACAGCAATTTTTATAAAAATAAATATTAAGCATTACAATAAAAATATTTTTATGTGGTTGACTTGGAGGTAACATAGCACACTACAAACCTCTGAACTAATATAAAGTATATTAAACAGTAAATGCAAATTTATATTTGGAACTTGGGAATTTCTTGATATATGAGATGAGATTTCTAGTGAGAGGCGTGCCCAGGTGAAAGTTATAAAAATTTTAGTATAACTAAATCCTCAATACTTCCTGAATCTATAATAACTTTGAAAGCATATTATTATCCAATTCATGATAATTTTTCAGGAGTTTTCAATACCCATTCTATTTCCTGTACAGTACTGTGTTCCTTATACCCTGTATGCTCAAGTTTCTACTTCATTATACAATATCAAATGGTCCCTCCACTTACTGGTTCAGTAAAGGACCCTACATGAGATATAATGGACCACTTTACTGAAAAGAAGTCACTAGAATAATGGAATAGTGTTGTGTACAAGTAAAAAACAAAGGCTAAAACGGTTGTTATAAATTTATTCTAGGTAAACATATTTATTCTGTCCAAGAGGCAAAATGACCCTGGGCAGAAAGTAAATACATGATATGTTTTTCAAAAGTTAATGAGCAAAGTGCGTTATGAGGTAATACACAGATTCTAATGCATTTTCACAATGCTACATTTAACCTTAATTCTATTTTCCACAATCTTTTTGAAGTTCCCTCAAAGAAGACAAAGGACAACGACAAATCTTATACTCCCAAACCCCTAGTGAATAAGTATACAATATCCTTTCAGTATACTTTTTTCTTATTTAAATACCTCTAGGGTAAAGCTGTGGCTTTAATTTCTTGATCCAGATCAATATTTAATTCTCTATAAAGAAAGAAACAGGACCATTTCCTTTACCTGGCCTTCTTTCATCACTGTCTTCGTTTTCCTTCTTGTTCTTGTCCTACCAACTCATAACTCCCTAAATGTATAATTAAAACAGCCAAAGGGCTGAGCCCTGTGGCATACACATCACCATTGTTACTTTCAGAGTCTCTACTTTGGCATCCTCTTCTCATCTTAACTTGTTCACCTGCTTAATTGTACCTGTATGTTTGTACACCTTGCCTTTAAAGCTATACCTTTCTCTGTAGTCTAAATGTAAAGTCTGAATGGTAGTCTGTCCTGCCCTTATTAGATGAAAAGTACCAGGAAAGGTTAATTTACTTTCTCTCTCTCTTTTTTTTTTTTTCTTAAATTATTGTCATTTCTTACAATCAAGCATCCAATTTGAGCTGAGGAAGAGTGGTTAAAGTACATAACCTTTCAGGCTCCTCTCCACCCCAACATTATGGAATTTTATACGATTTTCTTTGAAAAGGAAGAATTCAAGTAAGGGTGAAAGCTTTTACATTTAATTCCCCATAATTTTCTCAGGTGAGTGAAATGTGAAAAATATGATGACTGAACAAGTCTGTTATTCACCAGGAAGTAAAAGGAAATAGTGCTTTCATGCCTCAGTTAAAAAAAAAAGTCCTGATTCTAAAATGGGCATCACAGAATGTTACTGAGATAATTACAGTATTTACAAAATTCAGTCTAAATATTTTATTTGCATATACAGCTCTCCCCCAAAAGAGACTAGTGATAACTGCTTATTTCCTTGAATTTCATTTAGTTTTGTTGTTTTTAATTAACTTTGAGCCCAGAGCAGAATGATAGTGGCTAAATCCTTGCATTGCAATCACTGGGATCCCCTATAGGATGCTGCTTTTTGTCACTGCTGCTCCACTTCCCATCCTACTCCCTGCTTGTGGCCTGAGAAAGCAGTAGAGGATGGCCCAATGCCTTGAGACCTTGCACCCGTGTGGGAAACCTGGAAGAAGCTCTTGACTCTTGGCTTCATATCAGCCCAGCTCTGGCCATTGCAGTGACTTGTGGAGTGAACCAGTGGATGGATGATCTTTCTCTTTGTCTCTTTTTCTCTCTGTAGATCTGTTGTTGTTTTTTTTAAAACAAATCTCAAACATTGCACATTGTTGTTCAACAATGTGCAATGTTTGAGATTTGACCATCTTTTCACATGAAAGCAAATTATTCATAATGGATGAAATTTTAGTATTGGTTCAGGTGCTTCTTACTTTTGAGGAAAGTTTATATTCACTCAAATTTTCTGACCTTTTCAAAAATAGTTCTAACTGAACTTCTGACACCCAGAAATTATTGAAGTTTACGGATACATGTCTTTCATATTCCCCGAGGGCATGTCTATTTTAAAATTTCTAAGTTGTCAAAAAAAATAAAGAAGAGCAAGAAAAGCAAAGCATTAAAATCAAAGGTCCTATTCTTAAATCATTTTAGTTTGAGAGAGTTGTAAGGCAGATATAAATCAGGACTCGTTTATGGGAATTTTGTTGTTGTTTGTTTTTTTAAACCTGTTTCACGAAAACTGAAAGAAGGGAGATTTTTTAATTTATTTAATTTTTTTTGTTTTTATCAGAAATGTATGTTTACAGAGAGAAGGAGAGACAGAAAGATCTTCAGTCCACTGGTTATCTCCTCAAATAACCAGAACTGCTGGATCTATGCTGATTTGAAGCCAGGATCCAGGAGTCTGTTCTGGGCCTCCCACATTGATACAGGCTCCCAAGGCTTTGGCCTATCCTCCACTGCTTTCCCAGGACACAAACACAGTGGCCATATGGATGTCAGCAGTTGCAGGTGGGGGATTAGCCAGTTGAGCTATTGCACTGGCACATATAGAAAGTTCTTAACAAGTCCATAAACCCCCTATAGCTATGATATTTAGACAGGGAGTCATTATATGTATGTATATACTCACACACACACACACATATATATTCATCATATGGATATGTGTATCTATATTGATATCTGTATCTGATCTATATTTGTATATTCATCTTCCTATCTCAATCCAAATTTGGTTCAAGCTCTATAGATGTATGTCATCTTTCCCTTTATACAATGTTGAGGACTACTGTTATAATACTCAAATTTAATTTCACAAGATATCTCCTCAGATATTTAAAAAGATGATTTATTTATTTATTTTGAAAATCAAAGTTATGAGTAAAGGGCAGGGATTAAGAAAGAGAGAGAGATTGATTCATCTTGCACCTGGTGATTCATTCACCCGTTGGCTATAGCTGCCAGCACAAGACCAGGACAAATTAAGAAACTTGGGTCTCCATCTGGGTCTCCCACATGGGGGCAGGGGCTAAACACTGAGCCATCTTCCACTGCCTTTCCTGGGCCATCAGCAGATAGTTGGATCATAAGCCAGGAGCAGCTGGGACAAAAATATCCTGTGAGATATTTTGAAAGAACTGTTGTTCTTATATTGCTTTTGTATAAATAATAGGTATTGTCACAGTCTTAAATCAAGTTGAAAACATCTAAATGTATTAAAAGTTGTTACTCTGGTAAAATCATAAGTATTTAGAGATCATGCTTAGCTAGATTGGTTTCCTGAACCTGCCATTTATTTCCTATGAAATTTTAGGGAAAAAAATTAACAAACCTGGATGCACCACTCTGGTGTCGACTAAGTTGCACAGCTGACCTCAAACTGCTTTTGAAGTATGACAATATTGAATTAGAAAGATGATTTCCATGCTTAGTCTTTTTAAAAGGACCTATTATTTTTGTAAACTGTGGACTTTTAAGCATCTAGAATCACATTTATTATTCAACTCTACAAAAGATTATATGAGTGACACTCGGTTTTGGGCTTCATTTGAATATGTCATTGTTTATAAGGTAGAGAGTGTTAAAACTATCCAAAATTATCTCAAGATATTTTGTATTTGAGATAACATCATTGTTCACTTGAAGATTCATGGGGTACTTACTCAGCTCCAGGACATGGGTGATAGTGGAAAAATGAATTAAAATCTCAACTAAAAGTTCTTTGGCAACCATTGTTTACTTTGAAAGTTTATAATTTAGAAATTAAGGCAACCTTAAAAACGTATATGTCTTTTTAATTTCTTGAATGCGTTATAATCTATTGTCTCTTTTGTTATAGTTTTTGATATAGGAAACTATAGTCTATCACCACCAGATCCACAAAAAGGGATGCAAGCAGTTAAGTGGATACAAGTTTTAGCAAAGGAATAGATAATTCCTGGTAGGTTAAGGAGTGATTGAGGGAGAGAAAGAGTTAGGCTTTTAATTCAGGGAAAGTTTTATTAGTCAAAGGAGAGAGTGTGATGTGCCACTCCCTGCCAGGAGATGCTGTTGGGACCACTTCCAAATGGCAGGGTGATGGTATGAGGAAAAAGGCCGCCTAGGATATGCAGCACTGAGCTTTTATAATCTTAAGGCTGAGGGAAGGAAGAAGGTAGCAGCTCCTTGGTTTATACATAGTTTTACCTGATGCAAGTGACTTGTAGCACAGGGTACTCACCCTGGTCGGTTGAGGGAAGGCCTGAGTGATTCCTGTAGGGATTCCAGACACTCCCGAGTAAATAAGGCTGGGATGATCCGCTGTGGACTCACTCTCAGTCTCACTCAAGCCAGCATCTTGCTCTGTTCAAGCCAACATTTCCTAGGAAAATAATTAGATAATTGGCCCCAATTTCATTGTTTTATACTTACTTTTTCTGCTGTTACTCTAGAGTGTGGAGTTGTGTTTTAAAAAGCTTTAAAAGATTAGCTTTTGGGAAGCAATTTACGTCTTAATTAATAGCTTATTACTACTGTACAATGTTTCTGCCAAGTGCGGGTGTATTTCTAATGGGATGTATAAAATACTGATCTCTAGAATCAGTACGATTAGACAGATATTTCAAATGGAAAATGTTTTAAAGCAAAGTTCAAATACACAAAAATAGAGATTGAGTCATTGGGTATAGTGAAGGAAATAGGGATACAGGGGTTAAAGATCAGAAACTAAGATAAATAAATGACAAGTCTGGAGATCTAATGTATAGCTAGAGGGCTAATTTTAATAAAATTATATTATTGGGAAAAAATGTTAAAAAGTCATTTCTCTAATGACATTCATTTTACTAGAGTTATCCCCCCAAATGAATATATGTATCACGACATATATAATTGTTACAATGACTGTATTGGTTAAAGGAAAATGTTTTCACAGCTTATATTTTTTATCATGAAGTGAATTAGTAAATTCATTGTGGCATATACTAGTACGTTATATCACTCTGCAGCAAAACAGGAATTATTGATATATTAAACAGAATTGATGGATTTCAAGATAATTAATGTGACTGGAAAAGGCAGAAATGTAATAGTGTACAATGTGGAAGAAAAAGGAGGATGGACAATTAGGACTTAAAATCCTAAAGATTTATCACAAAATGTGCTGTACTTATTTAGCAATATTATTAATATGTAATTTAATAAACTAGATCACTTAGAAGAACATATTTCATCTGAAAACAAAAAAAGAATAAAAACTTGCATAATGTCAAAATGACTACAATTACTACAAGGAAAGAGGGGCAGAATATGGAGGAGATGGATGCAATCTCAAATCAGAATAAATTTGTTGAAGCAAGTTTGCAGAAGTGGCCAACTGCAGGTTTGTCTATGGGAGACCATGTGTCAGGTGCAAGAATGTAGTTTCAGGCTGAGTTTATAAAGCATAAGTTAGGTAAGGGCCAAGGAATGAGGCTGGAGCTGAGCTACCTTTCTGCATGCTTTCCAACTCAGTTGGGCTTCTCCTCTGTAGTCCACATGGAAAAGAATGTTGTGGGAGATAAAATAGGCATATGTTAGAGCTGTTCTTTTGAAGTATACGGGCAACAGGCCCATGGGATGATTGAGTCTAGTTTTTAGACTCGGGGATATAATAAGTGAGGAGCTAAAATGGATCGGGTTTATGTCTCTGTTTGATTATTGAGAATAAAAAGGAAAAAAAAGGGTGAAGTTCTAATTAACAGGTACAGGGCATATAGACTGGAGAGAGAGGAGTGGACATTTTCCCTAATGGTTAAGCATAGCATGCGACACCCACTCCTTTTATTGCATTCCTTGGATTGTAGTCTTGCTCTGCCCCCCACTAATGCTCCTGGGAGGCAGCAGGTAACCACTCAATGAATCGTACCCATGCCACCAAGTTGAGAGAGAGAACAGTGTTTGGTTCCCTGTTTTGGCACTCCTGGTTTGGATCTGACCTAGAATGGGGCATGATGGATATTTGAGTAAATCAACAGTTGGTAGGTCTCTCTTTGTCTCTTCATAACTTTCAAAAACAAATAAATATGTGAGTAAATTTAAGAGAGTAAATTTAAGAAAAGGATTGGAGATTGGGTCCAGTGATACATATGTATATGTGCATATATATTTATTTTATTATTTAGATATTTATATAGTTTTATTTGAAAGGCATTTTTTACAGAGAGGGTAGGAGAGACAAAAAGAGATCTTCCGTCCACTGATTTACTACCCAAATGACCCCAAGGATCATGTGATCCTCCAAACCAGCTAAAATCATGGCCACAGCTTCTTCTGGGTATCACAAAAATTGCCCAGCCATTGCCTAACTTGTTAAGATACCACCAATGGGGAACATCTTACCCACAGGTTCCTGCCCACACAAGGAGGGGGTCAGGAAACTTAAAATCTGAAACCTTTCCTTAAACCTTTGGAGTTTTTCTCTCTTTCTGTCTCTTTTTGAAGCTTTGTTTTATTGTTACTGGAAAGGCAGACATACAGAGAGGAGAAGAGAGAGAGAGGAAGATCTTCTGCCCGTTGATTTGCTCCCCATTCACTCACAACAGCCAGAGCTAAACTCATCCGAAGCCAGGAGCCCAGGAGTCTCTTCCAGGTCTCCCATGCAGTTGCAGGATCCCAATGCGTTGGGCTGTCCTCCACTGCTTTCCCAGGCCACAACCAGGGAGCTGGATGGGATACAGGGCTGCTGGGATTAGAACTGGAGCCCATGTGGCCATGTGTGCAAGATGAGGACTTTAGCTGCAAGGCTATCGCACCAGACCCCTCCCTCTTTCCCTTGCTAGAGGCACCTAGCAATTGGTGCTGTCCCAGGAGGTGCTTTCCCTCTCCCTCTTCTTTCCACATTAACTTGGCCACTTCACAAATAAAACTTCTATCTCTGTAACTGATTCCCCACTTTTTATTTCTATATTAAACTGAGGAAAGCCGCCAAGCTTTTCTGGTAACAGGCCAGAGCACAGTTGATATGAAGCTGGGAGCCAGGTCTGCAACATGGGTGCAAGTCCCAAGGACTTGGGCCGTTCTCTACTGGTTTTCCATGCCATAAACTGGGATCTGAATCAGAAATGAAGCAGCCAGGACAAAAATATGCACCAATATGGGATGCTGGTGCACAGAGACAAGAATTAGCTTGCTGTGCCGCCAGACTGGCCCCTCAGTTATTTTCAAATTATATGACAAGTACAGGTTGAAAACAGGGAAATAATTCTTCCCAATAAAAATATGAAAGAAATATCCCTCTTTTCACTACTCTTACAGCATTTCCTTTGGACAACTTGTAAATACTTTCTCTTGTTTTCCCATGCATTGTAAATCTTTTTGAAACTAAGTCGTTTGTGTTACTTAATGACTCTGTTTTATCCTTTTTAAGTATCTAAGAAGTGTTCCTTTGAAAGTCAATGGAGATAACTTTCCCACCTCAATGTGGACAGAATCTACACCTCAGTGAAGATAGCATTCCTCCCCTCCTCTTTTTTTTTTTTTTTTTTTTTTGAGGGGGAGGAGAAGGGAGGAAGGGAGAATGGGTCAGCTAGCATTGGCAGACATCACACTCTAAGTTGTAAAGTACCCATTGTCATTGAGAAGTTTTCTTCTACTTTGGAAAAATTGAATTAACTAACACAGATGGTCACCCCAATTATCACATAAATTTAGAATGAACCATGTGTGACAAATGGTGCTGTCAAGATCTCTTACCTAAGGACTAGTTACTGTTTATTTTGGCAATATGTATGTAATGGATTGTATCTGCTTAGCTATATAAAAAGGGTGATATTTCTTACTTGCATAATCTCATAGCAGATTGCCTGTGATACGTAAAACTTTCTGGTTGAATGCTTTATTCATAATCAAGTGTTTCCATTATCTACTACCTTTATGAAAGAATACCAAGGCTAAGAAAAAACAATCCCAAATAATATACAAATACATTTACAAATAGATGTGTATGTGTTAGCTAGGTTCTCACAATTATAAGACTATTTATGGTTCCTAAAATATGAAGCATCACACTTAATTCATGAGGGCCTATACTAGCTTGTTTATCTTTGTATTTGAGAAAATATTAACTGTTAATAAGGGGTTATACTGCTGTGATAATACAAGGGAAAATAGCAGGGTGAAAATGAGGAGGGAGGAAGAGGGAGGAAGGAAGAATACCTATGTTGCGAGTTGACCAAATATATCTCAGAAATTGGTCAGAGGTGGACCCTTAGTGTCTCAAGAGTATATTCACTGGCTGATGGACTGGCCCATTCCACCTCACATGGAACAGAGGAGCAGCCCTGATTACCTGTGTTCAGGGGTTTTCTAAACTTCAATCATCCAATCAACTAAGAGAGCACTGGTACATGATAAGATTCATTCCATCAACTAAGTTTACATCAGTGCACAATACAAATTATCCAATCAACTGCAGTGGTATGGAACACAGATACCCAATCAGTTTAAGCATCATGCACTTTAATCAGTAAGAGCAGCATCCCTCCTAATAGTGAACAGAATTAGGCAAACGTGTTCTGGTAATTCTCTGTATAGAAACCAATTTGGGGCAATCAGTTTACCATGTGTGCTATAATATAAAAACAAGATCTCATCCTGGAATGAGATGATTTCTTATAATAAGCCTTCTTACTCCCCCTGTGGGACATTTCCAAACCCAAAGCCCGGTAAACGTTGGATTATGCACATGTCTAGAAATGTTTCAGGAGATCTAACCGTACTGTTATTATAATTAGGCAGCTAGTTCGGGGTCTCAAGCTTGGAACCCACGTCAGCCCCACCTATGTAACCCTGTCTACCTACCTGTGAGTCAAATGACACTTACCCATCATCACCTGGAACCAGAGAGTGGGTGGCATTTCAGTTTCATTATCCTTGAAAATATTGTTCTCAACTGTATATGCCATCAGTTCTGCTTTATTGACATTTTTTTTGTTTGTCCTGCTCAATTTCAGTTTTAGACAGGCACTCAGAAATGACTGGATCTCACTCTTCACTTTATGTCAGCGTTCTAATAAGCAAAGAACAGTGAAGACAAAGCTGTCCCTATACCTATGAACCTGTAATGTCCACAGTATCTCAGTAATGCTTCCTCTTTTAGTTTTGATATTAATAATTGGTTTCTTATTGTTTTCTTAGACTTACTGAGTATTTAAAAACTTCAAAAATACTTTTTCCAGTTTTCTGAGTTTTATCTATCAGTTTCCTTTCGTTATTTTGTTAACTTTTGCTGTAATATGATTACTTATTCTTTATTTTCTCCTCTGTATTTGGATTTAAAATTCTCTTTTTCTCATTTTCTTAAAGGAAGATGCTGACTCTTGCATTTAGATTTTTCTTCTATGATAATAGAGGGTTTAGACATTCTGGCTCCTCATTAAACCTGCACCACCCTGTAGATGCCAGCCTGAGGGGGAGCACTAGAGGTGCTGTGCTACAGCTTGCTACATGCCTTTCTGGACATTTTTATTGTCTTCCTGACTACTCATAGATGCAAAGTCCCCTCTGAAACCAACCCAGGTCTGAAATGGAAGTACCTCTGTACTACTCTTTGATGAAGATAGAAACCTATGTCTGCCATATGATGTCCAGTGACATCAAGTTGTTTATCTAGTAGGTCTGCAAATCTGTGTTTCCTGATAGGTCTCTTCTACCGTGAGGGAGAAGTAGGAAGTGCCATTAAAACAACCTCATGGGGCCGGGCGCATTGGCCTAGCAGCTGAAGTCCTTGCCTTGAACGCTCAGGGATCCCATATGGGCACCGGTTCTAATCCCGACAGCTCCACTTCCCATTCAGCTCCCTGCTTGTGGCCTGGGAAAGCAGTCGAGGATGGCCCAAAGCTTTGGGACCCTGAACCCACGTGGGAGACCTGGAAGAAGTTCCGGCTCCTGGTTTCGGATCAGCATAGCACCGGCCTTTGTGGTCACCTGGGGAGTGAAACATCGGATGGAAGATCAAAATAAAATAAATTAAAAAAGAACAGCCTCATGAAGGCAGAAGTCCTGGTACTTATTTGGCCTTTGTATACACTGTTATGATGAGCACAGTTCTCTCTGTGGTTTTTGGCAGCTTAATAGAAATTGCGTATTGTTTTTCTCTGTATTGATTGATCATATCTTTCCCAATTATTTTTGTGATGTTTTAACCAGACCAACTGTTGTTTCTTGGCTTTGGATTTCTGTAGATAGAGGTCTGAGCTGTATTGGGTAAACTGAAAAGCTGAGAAATCATCATTGTTGTTTCTTGGGCCTGACGTCCTTTGCTGGTTAATCTTTACAACTTTCAGAGCTTCATGATATTTGTTTTACATATAATCTGCAGGGATTTACTTGTATTTAACATTTGAGTCAGAAAATAGGGGCTGACTTTGTGGTACAAGTTAAACTGCCTCTTATAAAGTCAGTAACCCATATGAAAGTGCCAGTTTTACTCCCAGCTGAAACACAGTCTAGATTCATAAGGTGCCTGAAAACAAAGAAATTGAATGGTCCAAGCCCTTGGCCTCAGTTATCCGTATAGTAGATCTAGTTGGGATTCCTGGTTCTTGGTTTCAGGCTGGCCCAGACCTGACTGTTGTAGCCATCTGGTGACTGAAAGGGTAACTAAAAGATCTCTCTCATTCTCTGTGTATATACACATGTATGTTTCAGTCTCCATGGCTTTCAAATAATTCAACATTTCTTTTAAAAAGGAAAAAATAAGAAATAAAGGCCACTAATTCCTCATTTTTAATCAGCTCCCAGGAGATCTGATGCGTTTGCCCCCTTGATCACATTTTTAAAAATGATGTTACAACTATACTACTATGGTAATACATAGATGGAAGTATCATTGGTTTTGAAATTAGATTATGTTTTACTTGAAAATAGTAATTACTGAGTTTCAAAAACTTGACAAAATAGAGGCTGGTGCTGTGGCATAGCATGTGAAGCCAGTACCTGCAATGTTGGTATCTCATGTGGGTACCAGTTTCTATCCTGCTTGCTTGACTTCTGATCCAGCTCCCTGTTAACGACCTGGGAAAAGAAGCAGAGGATGGCGTCCAGGTCCTTTGCACCCTGCTACCCATGTGGAAAGCCAAGAAGAAGCTGCTGGTTCTTAGCTTTACCCTGGCCTAGCCCTTACCACTGTGGCCGCCTGGGAAGTGAATAATAAATATAGATCTTGACAAAGTTAAATACAGTTCTGGATCCAAGTATGGATAAACATATTAAACACACACACACACACACACACACACACACAGAACTCATAATATATTTTCATTTCTCACTTGCTGAATTATGCACGGATTTTCATGTATTTTATTTGATTAACATTATGAAACTGCATTTATTTTTGTCACTCAGTAGTCATCTAACAAGACTTAAATAACAAATTAAAAATAACCAAATTCTTAAACATGCTATCCAATTTAATGCCCACAATGAAGTATAGTTAAGTTTAAGCTGTTTTCACAGAAATAATTAATGCTTGACATCCATCAACATTGGCAATCATTTTGAATAATATTTAACAAATTGTAGAATATACGTATTATGAAAACATAAATGTAAAAATAAGGAAAAATCTTCTGGGGCTGACGTAATGACTCTACTGACTCCATCTCCAAGTGCCAGCATCCATGTGGGCCCCGCTTTGTGCTCTGGCTGCTCTGCTTCCCATCCAGTTCCCTCTTGTGGACTGGAAAAGCAGTGAAGGATGGCTCAAAGCTTTGGGTCCCTGTTCCTGCATGGGAGACCCCAAGGAAGCTCCTGGTTCTTGGCTTTGGATTAGCTCAGCTCCAACTGTTGTGGCCATTTGGAGTATAAACCAGCAGATGTAAGATCTTTCTCTCTGTGTCTCCTTTCTACTCTGTAAGTTTGTCTCTCCAGTAAAAAATGAATAAATTAAAAACTAATGTCCTTAACTGAGCAGTGTAATGTGTGGTAAGTGTGCACATTTAATTGCTATTACTCATAGTTATAGGTAAAATGATCTCCAGAAGCAAATTAGTGTTTACTGAAAAATTGTTTCTAAAGAAAAAAAATAGAAGTAACTTTCTATGAACTTCTGGTTACAAAATATTATCAGATATAACTTTGTTTCAGCTTTGTTTCAATTTAAGCAAGTCTTAATATATAGTTTATTACTGCTAATGAGCTTCCTCATGGTCAACTGAACTATATCTTACATTATATTGTAAATTATATATATATACACACACATACTTAGACATATATGTTGAATATAAGGCACATCACAACCTTATAATGCTTAGGAACACATTACACAACACTTTGGCAATATGCTTTGTGCCAGTTTAAGTGCAAAATCATCACCAGAAAACACAAAAATTTGAAGGACGTGACTCTAAGTGGACTGTGGAAAGGGCACTGTGCACCATCTGAGAACTGAAATAGTAAGACAGAAAATTGCCTTGTTTGACCTTACCTGGCAACATTCTTCATGCTCTGAGCATATTTGCAGTTGAACACAAAAGCATAGCAGGGTAGCTATAGATAATGAGAGTGCAATGTGTATTTTTCTTAAAATATAATTGGTAGAGCAAGTATTTATATTTTCCAAAAGCATAAAGAAATGATAGATATTTGAGGACCTAGACACTAGTTTATACATGTGTCAAAGCCTCGTGTGGGTTCCTATATTTGTGCTAAATGGTTGTAAGTTAAAATATGACAACTGAAAATTATGATAGAACTGTCTACATTAATAGAAAGTACTGAGATTTGATTCTTTCATTACAAATAACAATGAGTGGGGAGGTTTGCAAATATGGAATCAGTGAACAATGAAGATTAACTATATATATAAAACTATCAAGAAAGTTCATTTGAAGGAGTATTACATAGGCATGGAATTCTTTTCTTGTAAGGAGGTTGTGGACTCTGGAAAGTCATCTAAAGAGTTAAAAGCGTCTACAAGTGTGCCATTAACATGTGAGAAATTATACATTTTCTAATTTGTTGTTACTAATTTTTAAAAGATTTATTCATTTATTCAAAATGCTTAATGACTGAGACAGAGGTGAGATAGAAAGAAAGAGACAGAACCGCTTCTGTGGTGTAGGTGATAAAGCTGCCTCCTGCAATGCTGGAATCAGTTCATGTCCTGGCTACACCATTTCTGGTGCAGTTCCCTGCTGGTGTGCTGGGAAAGGAACTTGGGCCCTTGAAATCATGTGGGAAGCCTAGAGGAAACGCCTGGATTCAGACAAGCCCAGCTCCAGCCATTACACCACAAGCATTTGTGGAGTGATTAAGCAAATTAAAAATCTCTCTCCTTCTTTCTATAACTCTACCTTTCAAAGAAATAAATGAATATTTGAAACAAAGAAAAGGAGACAGAGATATCTTCCATTCATTGGTCCATTCCCCAAATATGTATCAACAACCTGGGATAGACTAGGAAGCCAGGAGCTGGGAACTTCGTCTGGGTCTGCTACATCAGTGGAGGGTATCCAAATAACTGGCTTGTCTTCTGTTGGTTCCCAGCTACATTAGCAAGATGAATTGGAAGCAGGTAGCAGTCAGGAGTTGAGTGCCATACCATTATTATTTACACTATGGAGGTATGTTTTATACATACTTCTGTGGAAAAGAAGCTTTCACGGTAGAAAAGAATAAAGCCAGAACATAAAGATATGTAGGACTTTATTTTTGTAATTTCTTTTGTATTTTCTAAATTGGTAAAATTATATGTAATGTGCTTTATATAAGATTATTTCAAGTGTTTAATTAACCTGTAGCATATTTCAGTTACTATATTATTTTCAGTTGTTAAAAACACTTATTCCAACACATTATATGGAATAACGCTTTAATTTCCAGTTAGTATGGATATCTTTTACATTAGGCTTTTATATCTTTTTTTACTTTTTTTTTTACTTTATTTGTCTTGTTTTCTCCATTTTTAATATAACATTGACATTTAATCTTTTAGGTTCATAATATTTAAACAAATGGTAATCTTACTCTAATTATTCCAGTTCAAAAACTGGTTCTCTTATGGCAACTATTTCTTAATTTCTAAGAACTACATTTGCATGTGCCATCATATCTGAGATACTATTAATTATAACGCAAACTTTTAAGTTATATAAAACTAAGAAAAATATCTATCAGCTAAACCAAGTCATTCTGTTTACTGTAAAAACAGTCCAATTTTAGAGATACCAATGCATGAAAAGCTTTGCATCTTAAAGTCAATAAGATATAATACTTTCTGTATAAACTCCAGAATGTATTGAGTTGGAAGATATATGCATTCAATATTTCTTAGATATATATTAAATCTATAATCTCAATTTTAAAAATAATCATTTATATTTACATCTTCGTATTGACTTAATACTGCCATTTGCACTAAATAGATGTCACTTAAGGACATGATGGTAAGAGAAGCAAGGCAGACACAGAAGGAAAAATAGTGCATATTCTTTTTCATATATGCAAGCTGAAAGAAAAATCTGAGCACAGAATATGAATTATTAAAGCCTAGGGGAGTAGCAGGTGATAGAGCAAGATTGAATGCAGGCTCCAAATCAGATTTAGATCAAAGCACTAAGATCTCAGTGTAGCACAGTACAGTATAGTGACAACAGTTCACAATGATGTATTACATATTTTATGAGTAAATAGAATAAGGAAGCTCCAAGGTGCCTATCATAAGCTACTGTCAAAGAAAGGCAAATGTTGAATGCCTTAATTTGACATTGCATAATATATACATATATAAAAATGCTTCACTATGGCTCATCAATATCTACAATTATTATTAACATTTTTTTAAAAAGAGATATAGCAAATCCTCAACAGCTCATTGAAATGGAGTTAATGAAAATCTTATGTATAACATTTAATTTGCTTTGCACCAAAACAAACTGATTGTTTAGTCCTGTTTTTCTGTGAAGCTTTTGTGCTGTCTTGATTTATCAAAGACAGCTGATGTAAGAATTAGTTAGATCACAGCTCAAGTTCAGTCGAGATTCCCCCATTGCAAGCGTATACCAGACATAGAGTCCAGCATCTTATTGTCCAGTCAAGTTCAACAGCTTCTTAGGTATACCCTTTCTGGTCTGAAGACAGAGCCAGCAGAGTATCATCCCAGTCAATTGAAAGCTCCAACATACCATCAGCAAAAATTTACATCATTATGGAATTAATTGACATAGTAATGAGGGAGGAATCCACCATGGTGGGAGGGTTTGGGGAGGGGTGGGAGAACCCAAGTATCTATGTAACTGTGTCACATAATACAATGTAATTAATGAAGTTAAATAATAAATAAGTAAAAAAAAACTGAAACTAAAAAGGGACAGTCAAGATATAATAAAGAATAACCAATTTAACAAGAAAAAAAAATAAAATAAAATCTAGGCAAATCAGAAATCTGGTATACCTGCAAAATACTTCCATCAGGGCTGGCGCCAGTGCTCAACCAGTTAATCCTTTACCTGCAAGTGCTGGGATCCCATATGGGTGCTGGTTTGTGTCCCGGCTGATCCATTTTCCATCCAGCTCCCTGTTTATGGCCCGGGAAAGCAGTGGAGGATGGCCCAAGGCCTTGGGACCCTGTACCCACATGGGAGACCCGGAAGAGGCTCCTGGCTCCTGTCTTCAGATCAGCTCAGCTCCTGCTTTTGCACTCATTTGTGGGAGGGAACCAGCAGATGGAAGATCTCTCTGTGTCTTCTTTTCTCTATGAATCTGCCTTTCCAATAAAAATAAATGATTTAAAAAAATGATTTTTTTAAAGGCCCGGAGCAATGGTTCAATTCTTGCACCAGCATGGGAGACCCAGCAGAAGCTCCTGGCTTCCAATCCTTCAGCTCTGGCCATTGCGGTCATTTGGGGGATGAACCAGCGGATGGAATATCTTTCTGTCTGTCCTTTTCTCCATAAATTTACCTTCCCAATAAAAATAAGTAAATCTTGGAGAAAAAAAAACTAACACCAAAAAAAAAAAAAAAAAAAAAAAAAGAATTAGTTAGATCTTTGAAAAAACAGCAACAACAAAAAAATCAGTTTCCTGACAAGGTGGAGATAAAAGTAACACCTAGATCCTGGCCTTTCAGAATAATTCAACCAACTAAACTAAGTGTCATAGACATTACTATAACCAAGACATAGGATTGCTCTGAAACTTAACTTATAGGTTTTCTTTTTGACTTTCAATCTAATCTATTCAGTAATACATATAAAACAATCCCTTTTATGTCATATATCCCTACTTTAAAAGAAGTAAAAATTTTACTTTTTTCAAATATTTGTTTTAATAAATAGATACAGACATGAATTTTTTGTTTTTATATCCTATCTGGATATTAAACATGGTGTTATTTATTTATGAATTTCTGTGATTCTAAAAATAAATTTTCTAAAATTATGATCCTAAATGAGATTTGCATACAGCTTGGTCTATTAGAATTAATTTTGTTCATTGGAAAGACAGGGAGAGACGAAGCTCTTCCATCTGCTGGTTCATTTCCCAATGGCCACAAATGCGAGGGCTGGGCCATGGCACAGTCAGGCACTAGGACTCCTAAGTCTGAAACATGGTAACAGGAACATAAGTGCTTATGCCATTTTCCTCTGCTTTCCCAGACCATTAACAGGGAGCTGGGTCTGGAGAAGCTCAGCCAGGACTGGAACCAGAACCCATGATGCCAACATTTCAAATACACAAATAGACAAGTACTTTTCTGTAGAATACACTTGTGTGCTAAAAAATGTACAGATAAATGTGCATAGGTTTTTAAATATTCTCCCAGTTTGTTGCAAACTTGAAAGAATCCTTAAGAAGTCTTGACTTTATTTTCCATCCATTTTTGTGCACTTATCCTTTGATTTTGTTATAATCCTAAATAGGTATTGTGTGCTGGTAAAGCAAAACAAAAAACTAGATGAAGCACAGTAACTTATCAGGGAAACCATAATAAGTGATTATGTACTACGTACTTAAAAATAGTAGAAGGTAAAGATTTAACTAAGTACAAAGAAATGACAACTGTTTGAAGAGAATGATATGCTGATTTGATCATTAAACAAGGTGTAGATGTGTGAAAATATTTCATGGTACTCATAATTTCTATGATAATTACATATGTGTCAGTTAAAATAAGATGTTAAAAAACTCAATAGTGTGAAACCTTGAATCATGGTACTAATTTATGGAACACTATCTTCCTCAATACTCACATTTTTACAAAGTGGGAATAATTTTAATAAAATCATGAACATAGTTCAAAATGTTGTATTAAAGTGGATTTAGGTCAGAAAAAGACTCAGTGAATAAATTTTCAGCTAATAAGTGGGCTGAACTTCATGTCTCACTTTTAAGCACCATATCATTAAATTCCGTTTATGTGTTGGGTCAAAATCCTCCGAGGGGCAGGCATTTGGTAGAGTGAACAAACTTGTGCCTGGGATTTTCATTTTAGAATGCTTGGGCTCAGGTCCTGCCAATGCACATCCTCCATGACAGTGGTGTTGGCTCAGGCTCAGGGCTGTTTGCCACCTAGTAAGAGACACAAATTGAGTTCTGGGCTTCTGGTTTTGCCTATTCCAGTCTCAACCATTGTGCATATTTGGGGAGTGAACCAGCCTGTCTTTCTAAAAATATATCTATATATATATATTTTTTTTCAAAACGCTATAGAAGACAAACAATTTGTTTAAGTAAAAGGCAGTTTATTATTTTCACTTCCTCTGGAAGTTTATTTTTTTTTAATATGGAGTTAGGAAAAAGTTGTAATGTCCACAACAGTGAAATAAAAATAAGATATCTTACAGTAATAACTGCTCTTTTATTGCTCAGTCTCTATGAAATGGGATACATTCAGAAATCAAAACATAAAAAAAGTTCTTGATATCACATTGGTATGACTTTTATAAAATAAGTGTAGCAGTTTTGCCTGTGGCATGCTTATAGTTTTATTTCTTTTACCCAAAAATATATTTTAATTAAAAGTATTATTTTTTAAAGATTTATTTATTTTTACTAGAAAGGCAGATCAGATTTTTGGAGAAGGAGGGACAGAGAGAAAGATCTTCCAACTGCTGATTCACTCCCCACATGGCCACCAATAGGTGGAGCTGAGCAGAACTGAAGGCAAGAACCTGAAGCTTCTTCTGGGTCTCCCAAATGAGTTAGATCCCCAAGGCTTGGGGCTGTGCTGTGCAGAATTCCCAGGCCACAAGCAGGGAGTTGAATGGGAAATGGAGCAGCTGGGGCACAAACTGGGCCTGTATGGGATGTTGGTACTTGGAGGTGTAGGATTACCCAGTTTGCCAGGCCCCCCAAAATATCAATATGTGTTATTTCATAGAACTATTAACTTTTAACTAGCTAATCTTTGATATTATAATTAATTTCAATTTTCTTTGAAATCAATTTTCCTGTAAATGCCAGGTCCTGATTTCTTGATTGTTGTCAGCTAGTAATTTTTGTTGATCCACAGGCACACATATGATTCTTAATCAACTTTGGGAAAAAATCACTTTGTGATGTTAAGGTTTTTTAATTTAGCCATAAATATAATCTCTGTGAATTGTCAAATCAGCTAGAATTTGGTAGCTTATTCCATGTATTCAATACTGGAGTGTTCCTGAAGAAAAGCAGGATACTGTAATATTATCAGAGTACTAGCACATTCACAAAATTTAGGAAACACAATTTTGTCTCTAGATATAAACGTGGCAAATGTACTTGCTCATCCACAAGAATTGAGTTTCTCATAAGATGATATTTACTAAGACAGTGTTACCCTGGAGAAGATAATATGTACTATAATCTAATTTCATATTTCTATTTGCCAATAAGATTGATTCTAAAGGCTTCAGCATACTTGGGGGAGAAGACAAAATTGAAGCTGGAGGATAAAATATGCTTGTTTTGTAATTTTAGCAGAATGTCTGTCAGTTGCTACTAGTCATCTGGAGTTTATAACCTGTGAAATTAAAAGTAAATTGAGTTTGGGAATTGGGGAGCTGAACAGTTTAAAAACTTAGAAAAATATGCAGGCATTATTTTTATTTAAATCATTGTACCTTTTAGAAGCAGTCGTTCTAGTGAGAACTAGACTTATTCATTGTGTTTAAGCAGACTAGTACAAAGCGCAGCTCCATAGATCGAGTAACTATTTAAGTCTCTGGGGACATTTTCTCATGGTAGACAGAAGACAAAGAGCACTAGACTAGTTGTGCTCTTGAGTGCATGTCAGACTTTAAATCTGATTTTATATTAATTCAATGTTTACTCAAGGAAAGTTTTATAAAATAAAATGCTATCACATAGGAACTGATGAAATAATTTATGTCAATATAGCTATCAAAATTAACCTTTGATATAATTTTGTATATTTTTGTATGTATTAGAAAGGATACATATACAACACATATAAAAAATATGTACAATATATGCAAAAATATACAAAATTGTTTATTTTTTACATACTAGAAAAGATACATACAAAATTGCTAATAGTAGATACTTATAGGAATACAATTGATCATTTAGAAATGAAGAGAAGCACCTTTATTTTTTAACCTTCATAAATTTTATACGGCATACATACCTTAATACAATTAATTCTATGAAACATGTCATAGCATAATGAAACACACAGTTAAGGACTGGTATTGTGTTGCAGTGGGTTAAGCTTCTGCTGATAATGATGATGTATTGGAGTGCTGGTTCAGGTTTTCAGTTAGTATACTGACTTTTAATACTGCATTCTGCTAATGTGCCTGGATTACAGCAAATGATGACTAAATATCTGGCCTGCACACACTCAAGTGGGACATCAGGATGAAGTTCCAGGCTCCTGAGTTTGGCCTTACTCCACTTTGACTGTTGTGGTCCTCTGAGGAGTGAAGCTTTGGATGGAAAATGTCTCTCTCTCCCTTCTGTGTTGCTCTTATTTCCAAATGAATAACTAAATCTTAAAAAAGTAATACAATGAAAATTTAAAAAAACAATTATAAAAGCTTAAATTCGGAAGCTTCACATCATCTTTATTGTAAATTTATGGAATTATCTTTGTAAAGTTTATTACCATTCAGAAGCTGCCAACATTAACCATCATCTTTCTGTTTTCAATGAAGGTAAACAAATGAACAAACAAACCTGCATGCAGTAGTCATGCTTTCATTAATAGTTTTATATTCTTAGCTTTTGTGTTGTCTGGCTTTTAATTAACCTTTTGAAAGAAGAATGAAATGCTTTTGTGTATTTTCACACTTCATTTGAAATTCACTATGAAGCATTCTTCAAAAATGAATGAGAATCAAATGAAGGTGTGTGGGAGGGTCGAGTTTCACAGCAGCAGACATTTCTACCTACTTTCTACAACATTACCAATCAGGAGTCTGTTAACTCAATGCTGTATCTGTTTAGAGTAATATCTATTCTAGTGTCCTTGGGAGGCTGTGGTAATGGGGGAAGTCAGGCGTACAGGCATTGGAATTGCTACAATTAAGATTCAAGAACTTTTGCCTCTACTCACGGGCATTTTCCTATCAGAACTAAGTTGGCATGTAATGAAATTTTCCAGGATATCATGCTTTTTGAAATCCTAAAATAAAAATGATCAGTTACTCCTACAATTCACTGACCAATGCAACAGCGCCTTTCGTGGTCTAGCACCTTGCCTTTCTGAATGGATCTGATCCAGGAGTTTGAAAAACTTCGTATATTGCTCTAAATTTGTTGTTAATCACACTAACAGCAGTTGAAGCTGTATTTGCATTGTTTTCATAAGCATTTTTGTTCCAGTGGAATTTCTCTAATTTTTGAGATGCTTTCTTAGATTCTGCAAAGATGAGAATACTTCTTAAGCAAGAAAAATTCATTGACAAGTGAGAAAAGAAAGAATAGTGAGAAACAGGGGTTGGCCTACCCCATCACCTTTGGCCTATTTTATTCAGAAAAAGTGAAATTTAATTTGAGTTAGACATACATAAAATTTGGTTCAGCATCCTTCATTAATGTTCTCTCATTCTGTTCTGTTTTCTCAAAATGCATCTAAATGAGCATGCTGTACTTATCAATCTAGAATACCAATAACTCCTCTTTGATAGTGGACGTCTGATGTTATTTAATATTTTTTTCTTTATCTAGCTTAATGTTTATCAAAGAAAAAATAATCTGTCATAAATTGATTCATATGGTAGCAGAGAAGAAAAAGAGCTAAACTTCTGCACACAAATAATTTCCAAAAACAAGTCATGATAAAACATTTTCTTTGTTGCATTTCTGCTTATGTGATTGGGTTTTAATTTCTACCTAATTGTGTGGCAACGAAGCTGTTGAATTTCAAGGAACTGTAATGATTTGTGGTTTTATATAATTTAGTGCAAGTAATGTTTTATTAAAGTTATTATCTCTAAATGTAAAAGGAAGAAACCTGATATTTGATTTTTATAAAATTTCTGAAGATTTGAAAATTTTAAGATGATGCATCTTGGGCCCAGAGCAGTAGCCTAGTGGCTAAAGTCCTCACCTGGCAAGTGCCTGGATCCCCTATGGATGGTGGTTCTAATCCTTGCTGCCCCACTTCCCATCCAGCTCCCTGCTTGTGGTCTGGGAAAGCAGTTGAGGATGGCCCAAAGCTTTGGGACCCTGTACCAGTATGGGAGACCTGGAAGAGGCTCCAGGTTCCTGGCTTTGGGTTGGCTCAGCTCCAGTTGTTGTGGCTGCTTGGGGAGTGAATCATCGGACAGAAGATCTCTCTCTCTGTCTCTTCTCCTCTCTGTATATGTGGCTTTCCAAAAAAAATAAATAAATCTTTAAAGAAATGATGTCTCTAAATACATGTTTTATTTTATATTTTTTCCTAAAATGATTTTGAATTTGTAGAGATTGCATATTAAGAAGAATGGCAAGGAACACGTACCAATTTATGGTGATTTTAAAACACTAACACTGGATAGAGTGATTTTTAAATACTTATGTAGAGATCACTTGACACCTAGTTAATTTACCTTGAATGTATGGCCTATCTTACCAGGAGTGAGTGATGACGACTTAGCGTGAGATATTATCAATCTGTAGTATAATGGATTTTGCCTTATATTTTAGATATAGCTCTGAATTATTTATTTTCTCTGTAGAGATGGATGAAGTTTAAAATTAATGAGTTGTTCAGTAGGTAGTTAATATCTGACTTATTTGTGGGTACCGGGGGAAATTTTTATTTTTGTCCTTAAGGACGATCTGATTTAAGAGGGCTCTATATTAAAATTTCACATTGATTTATATTGGTTAGCAGATACGGTACGCTATGTAAAAAGCCTTGTGTAAAGTTGCTTAAACAACCATATGAGTGGAATTTGATAGCTTATAGTGGAATTCCCTTTTGAAAATGTTTAACACTTGCAATAACTTTGTGCAATAAGTGTCATTATTACTATGGAACTTCAGAAATGAGAAAAATGAGACACACAAAAATTAGGTGACTTGCCAAAGCAACGATAGTTTAGTCTCAAACAAATTATTCAAACTCCAAATTTTAGCAGCTAATTTTGCCTTGTTCTGTGAAATTACACAAATGAGTTTACATGATAAGAATCACATTTTGTTTGCCTCTTTTTACTTATCCAACAATGAAAAACGTTTCAGTTAAAACACAAAATATGTGCGATTAAAAATGATTTTTCAATCATAGAAATAAGATCATTTGCAAAATAAATATGTTAATTCATGATTTGATAATTGTATAATGCTATTTAAATTCCTGCTGGAAAAGAAAGATCAAATATCAACTGCATGTAGAGGGAAATGCCGGAGAAATACAGCCTTTATCATTAAGAATAAGCTAAAACTGTGATTGGGGATGTTAAGTGAGAAGAATTAATAGACTGAAATCCACATTTTCTAACAAAATGAATTAGTTTCCAAAAAATGAAGAAAAATATATACTGCAAAAAATTTTTATAAATTGTTATTTTTCATTTTTGCCTTTCTCAGTTCTGTTTGGCTCTGAATTACAACATCTTCAGAGACAATGAAAGGGCGTTTTCAGATCTGCCTTTTAAGTGCCTGGGTTCTGTATTTCTTGGCTGCTTGAAACTAACTAGTATTTCTCCAGTCTATATATACACACACACATCTACATATATACACATATATGTACACATGTATATTTATTGATTTATTGAAATGTATATATAAAGCTATTGAGCCCTTAGCAGATCACAACCTTATACCATTTTCTTAGATTTCATTGCTTACTTCTGATTTCCATCTTCAGGTTTACAAAAAGTTGTCATTTTTTGGAGAGTACAAATAGGTACATAGATCCAGAAGTATTTTTAGCTCATGTGATTATGCATTCCTTAGTAAAAGTTGCATAACATAAGAATTGGAAAGATCTTACCAGACAAAGGAAATCTTATTTCCTCTCATCTGCTAGATTTTGCTTTGCGATTCTGCTCACGTCTGCCTCTGCCTACTTCACTCATTTAACTCTTCCATTTGGGAAAGGGTGTAAAATTAATGATGATAAATTGGGAAGGAGAATAAATGGGTATCAAAGAGGTGTGGGTTTTAAAATAAGGCATCTTCTGAGATTTCATTTGTTAAAACTACATGCTTGAAGCCACAGCATGGTCCTTTTTCTGGGTGTTTGGTTCTGTGATTAAGATGCACTTATAAGTAATGCCTACCTTGGCATCCTGACTCCAGCTTCCAACTGATTAATCCTGGGAGGCAGAGGTGGTACTTCAAGAAATTGGGTCACTCTTCCCATCTGAAAAGTGAACACTCAATACATGCAAACTGTCTGCTTCTCAAATACATAAAAGGAGTGTTTAAAGTGTTTTTCAAAAGGTTAACGAACAATGCATATGTTGTAAAAGTCATCCTTGGATTTTGAATTTTTTTCTTTTTGTTGCAAAATAACTATCACACTTTTTATATCCGCTTTCCATGACCCTTTGGAACTCCCACTGTAAATCTAATGACATTAGTAAATTACATCAAAAAACAAATAGCTGACAAATTTGACAGTTCTCATATTAGTTTAAAATAAGGTGAGTTAATCTGTTTACAATGATATGGGTTGGTGGCCACATGAGTTGGAGGAGTTAATATGGCATAAAGATAAATGTCGCTTAAAAGTTATAGTAGTAACACTAATCATCAAGTGAAATATGCTTTCATAACACCTAGTTTTCCAGATACTTTACTAATCACTTTATTAAATTATCTTCTTTTCTCATTTAATGTTATTACATAAATCATTCAAATTGTTTTGTCAGTTTTATGGTTAATAAAATTTCATGCAGAGATGTTAGAAAACTTTCCCAAATTCACAAAGTAAAATGAGATTTCACACTTAGACTATCTCTTTCTGAAGTATGCATTTTCAATTAATATGAAATGTATCTTACAGCAGATTGTTAAGTTTCCTTGAGGAGGTGGATGCTACTCCATAAAATTGATTGCCCACATTTCTGACTACTGCAGAATTGGAAATTATAGCCAGAAAAGGACATGAACATGTTATGATTGGCGTAAAATTGACACTAAGTTGATGCAATTCAAGCTAGTATAGGTTGCGTTGAGTTACAATTTATGAACCACACCCAACTTCCCTTAGAGTATAATCAATATTCCTTCTGTTTTTTCCAACCCTCCTGTTCTCTATTAATCAATATTCTGTGTTCAGTCTTAACCAATGTTTCAGTGTAAAATACAGCATTGTTAACTAAATACACAATGCAGTACAGCAGGTCTCTGGAACTTACTCATCTGGTGTAAATAAAATTATATATCTGTTAAAGGACATTTGCCCAATTTTCCTTTGCCCACAGCTGCTAAAAATCACTGGATGATAAAAATATGTAGTATCCTGCAATTAGAGTTGTTTTAAACTATAAAATTATGGAAATATGTAACTTGGAACATAATTTTAAGTATTATTTCAAGTATTTTTACTATTTTAAATATTATTTTAAGTATTTTAAATATTTAATATTTTAAATATTATTTTAATTATTTTAAATATTTTAATATTTGCTTTTATTTAAGACTTTATAATTTTAAATCTTTTTAAAAATTTAAACAAATGACCTCCTAAATATTAATCAAAATGGAAGAAGCATGTTACCATTTTGTTGTTATTTGCTAATATTTATTAATAGTGACATAGAGAGGGATGCTGCATGCATTAGACTGCAATGTCTTTTTTCTTTTTTTAAAAAAATATTTTATTTTTAATACTGTTTACATAGTTGAGAGACATGCATGCCCATGTGGGTCTCTGTTTATAGTCAGGTAGAGCTGAGGTATGGAGGAAAGTGGGTGGGACAAATATTTCAGTTCTTTTTTTCTTCTCCTGGTCTGCTTTAGTGGGGAATATATGGGGACAGCTCCTTGCTGTCAAACTACATCAAAACCTGGGGATGGGGACCAACATTTGGTGATGCCTCAGAGATCCTGATGTGGGGAAGAATGTTCTGAAGGTGTTGCATGAGTTATTTTGACTGTTCAGAGAGACATTGTTGATTTTGTTGTACCAGGGTTGAGAAAAATCTTTCTAAGATCCGCTGGCTGACCAAGTCCACCTTAGTGTATATCCAAAGAGCCAGACACTTGCTGCAAAGCTAGGGCATAGGTAGCTGCAAAGCTACCTGTCTGCTTTCTATCCAGGGACAAGGCACTTGATGTCCTCTTCTGGCCTAGATGAGCTGGCTGTCATGTCTCTCATGTGCATCTTGACATGCTGTCCACTGCACAGGCATCAGCAACTGAGGCAGGCCCAGTCTCGATGCATGCACTCTAATGTTGGAGCACTTATATTGTGATTTTTCTCTGTGCCTGTGGTTTAAGCCCAGCCATCTAGTTGGGGATTCACTCAAGAAATCTCACCTTGGGTGATCTCAGATTTGATGCATGTGTGCACAAAGCTAGTGGAGTTAGGTTGGTCTGTCTCCTGCAGCAGCCAACACAGATAGTCCTGAATGCAGCTACCTGTCAGTTTCACTTTTTGACCCATCTCTCAAGCTGATGGCTATGGGCCTTGTCTTCATACACACCAGCAGGTGCTGTGACCCACTTAGGGCAATGCCAACAATTCCCATTAGGCCTATTTCCAGCCTGGTTTTTGCATGTGGCAGCATGTGCTTTGATCTAGCCTGGTACCTCCTGCATCCCACTGGCTCTCATCACACCGATGGGTGCTGCAGCTTAGCTTAGCCCACTCCACCCCTCAGACTCGACCCACATGTCTGTCAACAGGTGCTGCTGCCTTTTGAAGCCTCTCCTACAGGATCCACTGTAAGCTCATTATGATATAGAACTGTGGTTTGAATAAAATTTTAAGTCAAAAGGTTATGCAGAAATTGTTGTATTTATGAAAAATAAATTCATCTCTAATTTGATATACATGGTATGACATTCATAATATATGTCCCCTGCATCCCCAAAAAACATTAAACCGGTTGAAACCCTGAATGTACTGGGATACTCTTTTTTGTATTTGCCATTTTAAGAGAAAGTGCAGACTTAAGTTTAAGGTAAAAATGAAGTGCCATAAAACTTATGAGTAAAAGTGATTTTAACTCCTCCCTGTAAAATAAAACTAATACTTAACAGATTACATTAAATGAGATAATAATTAGATAATATATTAAAAAATGATTAAATGTGCTTCTCTTTCTTCTATAGGCCTTAGTGTAAGGGAGCTTGCTGTATAGCCTTTTTGGCTGTCAGTGTATAATATTTTACTAATTTGGTTTTCTGCTATAATTTGTATAATACCTCTGATAACTTTTAAAGAAGTATTTTTGTTGGAAAGACAGAGAGAAAGTGATATTCTATCTGGTGAGTCACTCCCCAAATGCCTGCAATGACCATGGTTGGGATAGGCCAAAGCCAAGGGCCAGAAACTGCATAAGGGTCTCCCATGTGGGTGTCAGGCGCCCATAGTAACTCAGCATTTTCTGCTGGTTTCCCAGAGGCACCAGCGGGAATCTGTACCAGAAACAGAGCAAGCTCCTCTTGAACTGGTTCTCCCACATGAGATTATGGTGTTACATGGGCTGCTGTACCAAAATGCTGTTTCCTTAATAGCTCTTATTATGTCATGTCATTGATGTGAATTCATACATGTCTTGTGTCTTTCCACTACTCCTTAGCATAGGAAATATTTTTTGTTAGCTTGCTTTTTAAGTTTTTAATTTTTTTGTAGTTTTTAAAAGATTCAATATAGTTTATAGATACAATTCTAACACTATAATACTGATATTTTTTCCTATCCTTTTTTTCTCTCCTGTCTTTCCTTTCTTCCATCTTTTATTCCTTCCTTCTTTCCTTTCTTTTATTTTTGAGATAATATATTTTGAATTTACATTATAGTACAAAAGTTTAAATGTTTCACCAGGAAAATAGTGTAACAGGTAAGAAGCAAGAAGACGCTGGCTTAGTGAGAACATAAGTAATAGCTATAGAAAATAACTTGATTATAGTTTCCAAATATTTTTCAGTGTTCAGTTTTTCCTCTTGTTGGTTTCTGGTTTTATTCCTTTATAGTCTGAGAAAATGCATGATACTATTTCAGTCTTTTTAAGTATACTGAGACTTGATTTGTGGCCTAAAATACGATCTGTCTTAGAAAATGCTCCGTGTGCTATTGAGAAGAATGCGTATTGTTTGGTTGTTGGGTAAAATGTCCTATAAACGTCTGTTAGGTTCATTTGCTGCACAGAATGTTTCACATCCAGTGTACCTTTATTGATTTTCTGTCTGGATGATTTCGCCATTGATGAGAGTGGTGCGTTGAGGTCATCCACTATGATTATATGGGAGCCTATCTCTCCTTTTAGGTCGAATAGTATGTATTATATAGATCTGGTGTTCTTGTGTTGGATATCTATAGGTTTATGGCATGTACAATCACTGAATCAAATCTTTTATCAAAATATGTCTAGAGTCTTTTTGCTTTTCACTTGTTAATCTTTTTGTTCATTTTGTTATCCATTCAGCTAATATAAATCTTTTGGCTGGGAAATTTAATCCATTTACACTCCCATTTTTCACATAAAGTTTTAAATTCTTTTCAGTGCTTTCTTGTTTATTTTTCTCTGATTGGGTTATTTCAAAAGTCTGGTCCTCAAGATAAGGATTTTTTCCTCCACTTGATCGATTCTGCTGCTAAAGTTCTTAGGTGTATTTTCTATTTCACTGAGTCAAGATTAAAGATTTCATCTCCAAAATTTCTGGTTTCTTATTCTGTAAAATTTCTATCTTTTTAGTAACAGTTTCATTCATGTTACTCATTGACTTCTTCAAATATTTATTCTATTTATGTTACATATTATTCAGTTTCCTTACATCATTATTTTATATTTTGTATGTGGCATTTGATAGATTTCCAGTTCGGATTCTATTCTGAAGGATTATTATGCTCTTTTGCAAGAGTCATGTTGCTTTGTTTTTTTTTTTTTACCTTCCATATCCCTATGCTGATGTCTATGTATCTTATGTAATTATCAGTTCTTTTTAGAGTGTGTTTTATTGAGCAAGAGTTTGTGATTTATCTGAAATGCTATTATCACTTGGTTTGTTGCTTGCAATGTGTTTCTAGGTGCGCCCAGGAGTGTATACTTGGAATGATTTTTTTTTTTCTTAATGTTAGTTGTCTTTGTAGGTGACGCAGGGTTCTGGTGGTCTGCAATCCTTAGGAACAAAATCTAGCATTTTAATGATGGTGGGTTTCCTAGGGTTTGCATCTTCAGTTTCCAGAAGTTTCAGTGTCAGTCACCCTGGAAATGTAATATCCAGTGCCATGCTCTTGGTGCTGAAGGAGACCAAAATGCTGTCCACTTGTACCTCTTGCAAAACTGAGTGAGGCTGGAACTTGTGGTGCCAACTGCTTTGACTCTAGGATGGTGTGGTATGGATGGGCTGTCCTTCAGGTCCTATTAGAAAAGTTCAGCTGGGGCCTGGCACAATACAGTAGCAGTTAAAGTCCTTGCCTTGAACGCACCTGAATCCCATATGGGAGCCAGTTCATATCCAGCGGCCCTGCTTCCCATCCAGCTCCCTGCTTGTGGCCTGGGAAAGCAGTTGAGGACGGCCCAAAGCTTTGGGACTCTGCACCCACTTGGGAGACCTGGAAGAGGCTCCAGGTTCCTGGCTTCGGGTTGGCTCAGCTCCAGCCGTTGCAGCCACTTACGGAGTGAACCATCGGACAGTAGATCTTCCTCTCTGTCTCTCCTCCTTTCTGTATATGTGGCTTTCCAGTAAAAAAAAAAAAAAAATAAATCTTAAAAAAATTCAATTGGCACTGTGGATTATAATACCAAATGCTGTGATCCTGGGACTACAGGATATGAATTAAAAACCCTGAACCATTTCTCTAGGATGACAACACAATATAGGGGAGATTTTGCTCTGATGGATATAAGTCCAACGAGGTCAAATATAATTAGGTTATTTGCTAGTCTACTGGTTAAATTCCAGTGGGACTGAGGAATTTACAGCTAGTTATGCTTTTAATGTTGTAGTGTATAGTGGGATCTTTACCCAGTTTTCCCAGCATGGAAGCAGAATTTTTATGGGCTGCTTATGGTACTAGCTCCCAGAAGCTAAGAGGAATCCCTCTGGTTAATGTAGATTGTATGACTACAGCTTGGGGATTCATGTCCCAAACTGCTTTTTCAGCATGTAGAGAATCTGTACTTTGCCCAGTAAGTTGTCTTGACTCTGATTTCTTTATTTTTTTCTTTTTAAACTCCATTTTTAAATATTGCTTACATATTTGAGAAGGATGCATGCCCATGTGGACTCTGATTAGGATGGGGAGGATGGGGGTGTCAGGTAAGGAGGAAGGTGGCTCGGATACATGTTTCAGTTCTTTTTTTTTTCTTCCTATGTACCCAGGGGAAGAGAGGAATAGGGTTGCTGCTTGCTGTTAAATACATCAAAACCCAGGGATAGGGTATGGTCGCTTGATTATACCTAAGAGACCCTGATGTAGGGATGTGTTTTGGTGGTATTATTTCAGTGGTTTTGATAGCTCGATACATTGTTGATTTCATTGCTCCAGGGTTGCAAAAATCTTTCCAAGGCCTACTGATTGAAAAAGTCCACTTTAGTAAATCCACAGACCAAGGAACATGCTGCAAAACTTGCCCAGGAGAATTGTCCAACTTGTTCTGCTTTCCATCCTGTAACGAGACAGTTGATGTTGCCTGCTGGCCTAGGTGAGCTGGCTGTCATGTCCTCCGTGTCCATCTGCTCATGCTTTCTCTGACTGATCCTTGTACGAGCAGAACAGAGGCTCACTGTGGAACTTTTTGCCTCCAATTCCATTTTTCTATTGGGGTAGGGTAGGAAGACAAGTAGTTTTGTTTCTCTTTTCTAAGCCAGCATGTGCTCAGTCGCCAGTCAGCTCCTCAAGCTGAAGTAAGAGTCACTGGGGCCTCTGGAGTTCTATCTCAGGTGAAACTGCAAGAGAAGGACATACAGCCATTTCCTCTTACTTGACTTGGTAAAATGGTGGCTCACACATCACAGTTGACCAAGGTGTGTGGCTGGCTGCCAAAGTCCTCTGTCTTCTTTTCTCTTATCCCCTGCAGTCTTCATTGTCTTATCACTTTACCAAATAATCTGTTTCAGTCAAACCCCTGGAAGTAAGTTCTTTTTTTTTTTCTTGTTTTTAAATATGTGTCTCAACACAGATGAAGTCAGTATGACTATAACCTGTTCTACTGTCTTTGATTCCCCTCTGGTTCATTTTCAGCAGAGATATCACAGCCAGTAAACACAACATGTCCCTCATATTTGTAAACCATTTAAGTAGTGCCTACAGCAGGCACTTTTTAGGTGCTTGGAATGTACTCATCCTCACTGACATTACTGAAGAGAATTTTTTTTTCTAGCAAAAGGTAGTAAGCATGCAAAACATAAAATCATCAGATCTTTTCATGTCATATGAAACAGGATAATCTCTGACTTTGTTGGAGAAATGGTTCTATGCGCTGAATTCTGAAGAGCTTTATCCAAGAAAAAGATGACATATTTGGAAAATCTAGGGAAGTATGATGTGAGGCAGAGGCACGAATGCAAATATCTCTGAAATTGGATTGATTTCCTTGAGACTGAAAGAATTTGGAGGACTATTAGAGCTATCTTTTAAAAATTTTATTGCAAAGTCAAGTATAGAGAGAGGAGGAGAGACAGAGAAGAAGATCTTCCATCCAATGGTTCACTCCCCAAGTGACACAACGATCAGAGCTGAGCCAACCCAAAGCCAGGAGCCAGGAGCTTTTTCCAGGTCTCCCACATGGGTGCAGGGTCCCAGAGCATTGGGCCATCCTCGACAGGCCACAAGCAGGGAGCTGGATGGGAAGCAGGGCTGCCGGGATTAGAACCAGCGCCCATATGGTGAGGACTTAAGCTGGTAGGCTGCTGCGCCGGGCCATAAAAGATAATTTGCTTTAATTATTTTCTTCAATTAAATGTTTCTAAATGGTTTTATTTAATAGGATAGTGCAATGATAAGGGGGATTTTTCTATATTTTATACAGTCCTTCTCACTTTGAAAACATAAAAAGTAACATACACAGAATTGGTCTCCATGACCTAAATCGTACATCTAATGGCAGTACAAAAATACAGTAATAGCATATTCAGTGAAGCTGTTGATGTAAAAATGGGAAACAAGTTGTCGAAAGTCCGCAACCTGTGATAATCTATCTAAAGCGACAGGCAAAAGCAATGAAGAAGACGATGAAGAAAGGGACATTATTGTTATGTATGTATCAATGTACTGTGCACGTGAAGGGAAATGTAGAGTATAATACAGAACTAAGTCTTCCAGGCTCCTCCCTAATAATTACTTAGGTGCTTTTTGATTTCACACTGTTAGACTTTGATGATCAAGGGTGACATACATACATGTTGGAAATCTTCCTGTTTTTATAGAAGTTAGTTGCCCAGCTATCTATAAAAAAACAGCATAGGACTCTCACTGCATATGAAGTTTTATTCTTTAAAGCACCAGGATATAACTTTTATGAATTAAACCTTTCTGTTGCCCTTATAAAGTCAGGGAATTCATGCTTTTAAAAGCCAAGAATTATCAGTATTGTAATCAGTTAATGCCAGATACCACATCAATAGAGTGAAAGATCAAAAGCATATGGTCATCTCAGTAGATGCAAAAGTATAACATTTGGCAAAATCAGCATCTTTACACCACCCCTCCACCCTCCTCCCCAAAAAAACAACACATTCAACAAATGTACCTCAACATAATAGAAACCATATAGGACAAATGCCACAGATAATTCTATCATCATCTCTCTCTAGTTTAATGCTGGAGTACTACCCAGAACACTTAAGACTACTAAAATCATCAAACTTGGCTGAAAAAAATAAAATTTTTTGTTTGTAGGTGTGATAATTCCATGTATATAAACCCTAAATGTTAACTCTACAGTTTGGGTAAGATAAGACTTGTTTTGTGTAGCTTGCCCTTTTGTATACTAACATTTTGATTTTATATCAGATAAAGCTTGTCTATATTATTTTACTTCCAAATGGAACATTTTGAAAATATACTGTATGTTTAATGGTAATTTTGTTAAAGAAAATGGATTGTACTTAGTGTATATCTGCTATTAGTGTTAATTTTAGAGTCACTTTATATAGTACTTTTTAAAACTTAAATACATATACATCTTTCTCTAACTCTGAATTTGTCAGGAAAATGGATAACCATATCTCAGTAAATGCATAGCTTTACCTGATAGAAAGGCAAAAAGTTGCTTCGGTGAGATTTACGACAGATGTAAAGAACAATAGAATGATAAAAATTAGAGCGTTTCTTACATAAAATACTTGTGCTAGAGAAGACTTCTGCACGTGTATAATTAAACACCTGTTATTCTGCCAATATTTTAAATATAAAGGAATAAGAACATTTGATCATTGTATTTGTAGATTGTTTTAATCGTCTCTTGTTTGCTTAGTGATGTAGGAATTTTTCCTTAACTTTCAAGGATTTAATTATATATCACTCAACTTTGAAAAATGAGATAAATATATTTCATTATAACTAATTAGCATATTAAAGAGAGCTCTGGAATAGAAGGTGAATTTACAAAAAGTAACTGTGTTTCTATAAACTTTGCACAAGTATTTCAGGATAATTGTAGGAAAATATAAACAAGTGGAAAATAATTATGTGTTCATAGATCTGAAGGCTAAATTTAATTTTAATGAACATATTCCTTGGAATCAATATACAAAATCAATGTAATTTTCATTAAAATACCAATTGACTTCTCTTTAGATGTTAATGATGAAATCCACATGGATTTGAGCACGATATCTTCCAATGACGAGTCCGCTCTCCAAATGCCTCCAATAACCCATGTTGGATCAGGCCAGAGCAGGTGCCTACATCCCAATTGCATCTCACACTCCTTCTGTCATCTTCTGATCTCTGAGGTGTGCATTTGCATGGGCTTGGAATTGGTAGCAGAGTCAGGACTCAAACCCAAATACTCTGATATGGCCAAGTGGTGCCCTAATCATTGTGTGAAATATCTGCACTTTCAGGTGGATTTTTGTTTGTTTTTGCAGCTTCTTTTGATCTCTTTTTAGCCCTTTTAGTTTTTCAAGAGTATGTTAATTTCTACATATTTATGAATTGTCTAATTTCCTTTGTATTATTTCTAACTTAATACCATTATGATTGTAATAGAGAGTAGATATTATTAGTTTTATTGAATTTGTTGAAGCTTTTTTCCTAAGATTTATTTATTTTTAGTGGAATGGCAAAAATACAGAGAGGAGGAGAGACGGAGAGGAGGAGAGACAGAGAGGAAGAGCTTCCGTCAATGGTTCACGCCCCAAGCGGCTGCAAAGGCTGGAGCTGAGCCACACCAGGAGCTAGGACCTCCTCTGGGTCTCCCACTCAGGTACAGGGTCCCAAGTCTTTGGGCCTTCCCCGACTGCTTTCCCAGGCCACAAGCAAGGAGCTGGATGGGAAGCAGGGCCGCCCGGATATGAACTGGCGCTCACATGGGATCCAGCACGCTCAAGGCGAGGACATTAGCCACTACACTGTTGCGCTGAGCCCTAAAGCTTGTTTCTTAGCCCATCACATAACTTACCCTGAAAAAATCTTTTGGGTGTGCTTGCGAAGATCGTATGTACTCCTACTATTAGGTCAAATGTCCTGTATGTTTCTGTTGTGTTTAGACAATGATGTTATTCAAGTTCACTGCTCCATTATTATTTGCTGCTCAGGTCATGAATCCATTGTTGAAAAGTGGGGCAACTAGTGAATAAAGAGATAAGTAAAGTGGAGGGTGGGCGGGCAACGTGGGCAGAAGGGTGGCTAGGGTGATAAGTATCACTATGCTCCTCTATTTGTAATGTGAAATGCATGAAATTTACTCACCTTCTATGAATAAAATAAAATAAAAAGAAACTAAAAAGAAAAAAACATATGTGGCTAATGTGATGGGCTAATGTGGTAAGAATAAAGTCAGAGAAGTCATTAAAATAAAGATAAAACCACAAATTATTAAAATGAATAAGTTCCAAGATGCCACATTTTTAATCAGCCACAGTATTAATCAAAAGAAAAATCAATAACCCTTCATAGATATGCTGATGAGCGTCTGCACAAAACACGTTAAGTTATGTACAACTGGTCTTTCATTTTCGTATGGACAGTTAAACTTGGAGAAGTCAGGGATATGTTCTGGGCTGGTTAGGAATATGATCACTACATGTAGCACCTAGTTATAGAGACAATTTTTCATTATTATGACTCTGAAAAGTCATAGAATATGTTGGCTTACAATTTCACCAAATATAGCAACCTTAGTCAAATAGTTTCAGAGTGTCACCTCTTTGTTTCCTACTTAATGTTGGTTATTTGAGTTTATAGTCATTTTTTTTAAAGATTTTATTATTATTGGAAAGCCGGATATACAGAGAGGAGGAGAGACAGAGAGGAAGATCTTCCATCCGATGTTTCACTCCCCAAGTGAGCCGCAACGGGCCGGTACGCGCCAATCCAATGCCGGGACCAGGAACCTCTTCCGGGTCTCCCACACGGGTGCAGGGTCCCAAAGCTTTGGGCCGTCCTCAACTGCTTTCCCAGGCCACAAGCAGGGAGCTGGATGGGAAGTGGAGCTGCCGGGACTAGAACCGGCACCCATATGGGATCCTGGGGCTTTCAAGGCGAGGACTTTAGCTGCTAGGCCACACCGCCGGGCCCGAGTTTATAGTCATTTTTAAAAATTCTTGTGAGCTACACAATATTCTAGCAATTTTGGCACAGCCATTGGGTGGGTCATTGATTGTATTTGCTAAATCTAGTGATACACATCTTCAATTGCTTGTATAAATCATCCACTTATTTTCTTTTTTGAAAAAGGCCAAAAAATCAAATCAATCAATAAAATTTGTATTCTGGTAGTAGAGACAAATAAGAACAAAGTAAAATAACAATTAAAATAATAGGAAGAAGAACTAGCTCAGTAATATATTTTAAAAATACACAGTGGAGGGCCTGGCGGCGTGGCCTAGCGGCTAAAGTCCTCGCCTTGAAAGCCCCGGGATCCCATATGGGCGCCGGTTCTAGTCCCGGCAGCTCCACTTCCCATCCAGCTCCCTGCTTGTGGCCTGGGAAAGCAGTTGAGGATGGCCCAAAGCTTTGGGACCCTGCACCCGTGTGGGAGACCTGGAAGAGGTTCCTGGTCCCGGCATTGGATTGGCGCGTACCGGCCCGTTGCGGCTCACTTGGGGAGTGAAACATCGGATGGAAGATCTTCCTCTCTGTCTCTCCTCCTCTCTGTATATCCGGCTTTCCAATAACAATAAAATCTTTAAAAGAAAAATACACAGTGGAAAAGAAAGTAAGGTTTTAGGTGATAAGTTTTAAGTTTTAACGATTAAGGATACAGCTAATGTATGGGACTTGAAGAAATAAAAGAGGCAGTCACATACACTTGCTAGCCAAAGACTTTAGATAGTTAGACAGTAATGAACACAGAATGTGAAGTATGCTTCTTGACTAATGTGGAGCTATATGCCGCTTTGTGTGCCTGTCAGCTTAGTCCATAATTAAATTTCCTTAGTTCTAAATTGTGCCCAAGATCTAGTATATTATAATTCCAGCAATCCCCCAAATTATCACATTGCTGTAACCACTCCTGCATTCCAAATATACTTTTTAAATCACTTTTTATGTCGTTCTCATTAGTGAAAATTACTATTTTAGCATACTTAAAGCTTTTTGAAAGTTCCTTCTTTGAAGTTCTTTTTCTAATGCAAATTTGATTTTACAGTTCAGTTTGTTTTTATATGTGGGCTGTGCACGTGTCCCCCTCCCCACGTGTCCCCCACCCCGTTGCATGTAAGCATGCTTCAAACCCTCCGTGCACGTCTTGGCCTCACTGTGCTCCTGTCGTGTGCATTCTATTGTGTCTTGAATTTTTCTGAGGTATGAATGGGTGAGTAATTTCTGTCTAATTCTCAATGCATTTTAAAACAAGCTGTGATCTTAGGTCAATACACATTCAGAACAAGATATATAAAATTAGTAATTTCTAAGAAAATGGAGAAGATGCTTTAAAATAAAAAACAAGTGAACAGAGTCAGACCTGATGACATTAGTTTTTCATGTGAATATGATAAACTTGTCTTAAAGCACTAAAATGTAAATTCTTGGCATTTTAGCACTTTTTTCTTTTATAATCTGTTTTCGCATCATCATATTTTTCTGTTAAGTAATGGTTGCACATAATGCTTTATTTTCTTACAATGAAAATGGCCAGAGGATAATCCTAATTAATGGAAACCAAAAGAGCTCTTTCTTCCAAATTATTCTTTCTCAAAAACACAACATTTGGAAGTTACCAGAATAATTGATCTGTTCATAGAGCTTTCCTGATAATTGCTCAGAAGGGCTGACTGACAGGACAGTACTATATTCTTCAGGTTAATTCTAACAAGTCTATCAGTTTTATTCCCAAGATATCCAATTCAATAGTGGGATAACAAAATGACTTAGCTTTATAAATACCCCATTGTCTTAAATCAGATAAGGTAATAAATAAAGCCAACTGAGGACTCAGGAGTAATAGGAAAGTAACAGTAAGAATCAGATCCATAGAAAATTTTCACATTTTGATCTGTATTGTGAAAGGGTTTGGCAGACAATACTGTGACTTTACTATGCATATGGCTCTGTGTGACTCAGCTGTAATCTAACTTCATATTTATCTTCAGGATGGTTGAAGACCTGGGATGGGGACGGTGGATATTTTGGGAGGGTCAGGGCCTTCTTAATTTTTTCTTTAATATTGATTTTATTTAAGAGAGAAGGTTTATAATTGGGGGAATATCTTCTGTCTGTTGTTTCATTTCCCAAGTGGCTGCCACTTTTGGGGCAGGGCTGGGACAAAGTCAGCTACGAGGCATTCCATTTGCCTCTCCCATGTGGGTGGCAAGGGCACAACATCAGAAAATCAGATAGGAAGCAAAGTATCTGGGACTGGAATTGAAATGTATGTGGTTTGGTGGCAGTGCAGGTGGTAGCTTAATCCACTGCACCACAGTTTGCAGGGCCTTCTTAAAACTTTTTGGTCTTTGGGCTTGGTGCGATGGTTCAATGGCTAAATCCTTACCTTGGCCACACTGGAATTCAAACGGGCACCGGTTCATGTCCTGGTTGCTCCACTTCCTATCCAGTTCCCTGTTGATGGCCTGGAAAAGCAGTACAGCCCAAAGCCTCGGGACCCTGTATCATTGTGGGAGACGTGGAAAAATTTCCTTGCTCCTGGCTTCAGATGGGCTCAACTCCAGCTACTGTGGCCACATGGGGAGTGGACCAGCAGATAGGAGATCTTTGTATCTCCTTCTCAGTATAAATATTTCCAATAGAATTAAATAAATCTTAGGAAAAAAAGATTTAGAAAATTCTTTCTTTGGGTCCTCCACTGCAGTTTTCCCATTGAACCGTCGCACCAGGCTGGAGCATGAAATGGCACCCATATGGGACTCCAGTGCTTGTAAGAAGAGGATTTAGCTATTGAGCCATTGTGCCAGACCCAAAATAGATAAATCTGTAAAAATAAGCAGAAGAAATCGCACTTTTTGGACCTAAGACCACTGTAACTCATTTAAATCACTTCTTCCTACTTTCATAATTTATGATCACATATGGCTTATCTTATATATTTCTTTGTTATGCATATTTTCATCAGATCAAAACCATTTGCATTGACATAAAATTACAAATATGTATGGGTATAATATAATACTTTATGTATACATTGTATAACAATGTGTCAAAGTAATCTGCATGTCCATCACCTTAAACTTTTTTCATTTGTTGGTAGTAGGCACATCCAAATGTTTGAGAATTCTGTATGAAATTGCTTGAGTACCTGCAACCATATTTGTATGCTTAAGTGAGACTCCGTGGTAAATTCAGAGCAGTCAAGCTGCTAATCCTCAGATCAGAAGAGACATGCTCCCCTACACCATTCAAATGAGAAGGAAAGTTGATTTTTTTTTCCCATTAATGGGAACCAACCAGAGATGTGCTAAGGTGCTACTTAGGGAAAGTAGTTTGGTCAAATTGTTCTAAGAAGCACAGTTAAATCTCTGGGATATAGTTTTGAACAATTCAAACTAATGTATCATTGGCACTACTAAAGTCTTCCACACCTTTTCCTAACATAGTCGCGTTGTTAGTCCCTTGCATTTGAGTCTGTTACAGTGTTTCTCACATCCTCTTTAGAGCTTGTGAAAATGAAGATTACTGAATCAGGCAGTTTGGGTATCCTGTCTGATTCAGTAGGTGTAGTGTAGGGTTCATTAATCAGTCTGTTCAATCCCCATGTGATACTGATTCTGTGGGACAGAAATGTCTTGTGCTTGATGTTTCGTTCTATCTTAATGTATTTCTTATTTCAGCTAATATTTGTCTATGTTGGTTGTTGCTTCTCAAGTCTGGAGTTACCATATTGGAATTCCAAGTACTGCCATTGGGAGATGTTAATAAAGTTAGCTATGGCAAATGAACAGAATCCGGTGATGTTATGTATAAAGAGTACCTATTAAAAACCCATTGTGCTGGTTTCAACATTTGCTAAGCTTTAGATATTGCAGAGCTGTCCAATAGTATTACCGCACCTAGTTTCCTACATTTTCTTTGAGAATTGGTTTTATTTATTATATGGTTAGTCTTATGTGTGGACTTTTCTTTGAGTTCTAATCACAGAATTCAATGTATAGATACCATTCTAAAGAATAGAAGGCCAAATTGAGTCTGAATGGTTTCCTCTGGGTATAGCTAGTCATGTTGTTTTTCAATATATTAGTACCTTATTTATCAGATAAGTAAAATTATTTTCTTTACTGGGGAATCACTCAAGGGCATTTAGTAACATATTTGTTATATTGTTAGCTCATATTCTTGTGAAATAATGTAATGCAACATGTGAAACTTCATAAATCTTATAAACTCAAAATTTCCATACTATTTTTTAAATTATATAATTTATAATATATCTATTGGGCTTTTCTCTGGTGTGAAAGTCTGTCAGACTTATTCTTAAAAAGATATTACCATGATTGATACAAAACCTAAGGCTTACAATTTAAAAATTATACTTAGGATTCTATGCATACATACTTTATAAAACTGTTCTGCACCTAAACTGTTGACATATGTCTTGTTAGAGTTTTAAGCCAGTCTGGACTACCTAGAAAAAAAAAAGAAAAAGCCAGGTTCAGCAAAATTATGCTTCAACACTATATAACGCCAAATACTATAATGAAAATAGACATGAGGCAGCTGAATAGTAATCTAAAGCCATTTTAACCTGTATAGAACCCAGTCGTGGATAAACTAAAATTGAAATGTCAACTAAGGTGTCACAGGATGTGGTAAAGAACTTGCATTTTTTTAAACATGTTGGTTACTCATTACTATGTCAATTAATTCCATAACATTGTAAATTGTTGCTGATGTTAGGTTGGGGCTTTTAATTGATGGGGATGATACTCAGCCGGCTCTACCTTCAGACCAGAGATAGTCTCTCCAGCAAGCCGTTGAGTTTGTCTGGACAATAAGATGCTGGAATCTATGCTTGGTATATGTTTGCAATGAAAGAATCTCAACTGAACTTGAACTGTGGTAATGCAACAAGGTGGAGGAATCCACCATAGGGGGAGGGTTTGGGGAGGGGCTGGCGGAATCCCAGTACCTATAAAACTGTGTCACATAATGCAATGTAATTAATTTAAAAAAAGACAGTAAAATAAAAAAATTGTACCACATAATTCAAAATTCAAAATAAAAATATATTTAAAAATAAAAAAATAATTCTGGCACATTTATGAAATAAACCGGGAAAAGTAAGTCATTATAATCTGGCAATATTTTAGCTCCATTGTTTTTTATAAAACAAACTTTAAAAAATCAGTATCAGCTTTTCAGATAAAGAAATATGAATAAATATAAGATCATAATTAATCATAATATAATATGCTTTTTTCTTTGATGTTTACAAAACATGAAACAAAGAATAGTGGTGTTCATTATAAATGGCTTGCATATACTTCATTTTTCCTCTGGACCTACCTTTTTCAGATTCCAGATTACTTTTCTAGCTTCCCAAATGCTGTTCCCAGCCTTCTTGTCTTTTTCTACCTGCTTCCTTCATATGCATCAGTTCAAGTGAAAGCTCTGGTTGCCTGCTGTCTCCTGTCCTCCCAATCAACTTCTTTTTGAATACTCCATGCTCTCATTTTATTTACATCTTCATTGATTTTTCTCTAATTAAAAGGTCAGACACCTTTTCTGTCCTATCACTGGTAGCGTATGGAAGCATATTCAATCACCCTCTCATAGAGATATGTATTACTAAGAGTTAAATTCTTAACACTCTTGAAGTCTAATTAATTCGGTGTTTCTTTTATGGCTAGCATGTTTCATGTCATTACAGTACAGTGATCTTACACCCAAGTCATGATAACATGGACCTTTCTTTTTCCTCTGGAAAATTGTTTCACATTCTACATATTCAAGTCTGCAATGCATCTTCATTCAGATTCTATTACATACAATATATAGATAATATGTTTTATTACTTATTTACATTATGTACTTTTTTCTCTATTTTCTCTTAAAAATTGATTAGCATGATTAGCTTATATAGTTTATAGGAAATGGTATGATGTTTTCAGTAGCATATATAATTAAATCTGCATATGATTAAATTAGGCAATCAGAATACCTACTTCTCTACACTTTCCTCATGTATGAAGCCTTTTAACTTCTTTCCTCTTTCCTCTTTATACCACATACAATATGCTATTGTGAACTATGGTCACTCCACTGTACTATGAAACACTAACATCTATTATTTCTAACTTCAGTTTGATGATCTTTGTCAAATCTCTCAGTTTGAATCCTCCTACTCCCATCTCAGTCTTAAGTAATCACTATTCTAAATATATATATGTGTGTGTGTGTGTATATAGATATATATGTGTATTTATATCTATAAATCAGAGGTATCTACACTCCAAACAATAATCACATCACTATAATAACTATAATATGAAATTGGCCAAGATTTCCCTTAATGGATGACTAATAGAATGTATGACTATAAATTCAGCTATGATTGGACATTATCACAAACATTAATATGTGCTGCTTCTCATATGTGAAAGTTATTTTACTGGTTTCCACTGTAAGTTTTGTATGTCATTTCTTCATGTCGCGTCAGTTCAATTTGATGCTCTTTCTTTAGTTAATGAAGGAAGGACTAATAATAGATTTTGTCACATTAGTTTTGAGACATTGTATTATTATACTTATGTATATTTCAATATATCTGTTCTTACTATGCTTTATTATTTAACCTATATCCTATTTGTGATTCAGTTATACATTTAGTTGACTTTTATATATTTGTAAATTTTCTTAGTCTCATTTTTCTTGGTTAAGTATATTATAACTAAAACATAGTTAAAACACACTAACCATTCAGACATTACATGAAAATTCATGATGAGAAATTGCACATAAGGAGATATTTTCACATCCAAAAATTTATCATACTATTTTTGAAATTTTGTTACATAGACTAGTGGTGTTCTACACATGGTCTGCTCTTGATATGTCAGATAAGATATGCACGGTAGTAATAATTAAACATTTAGTATCTTTCATAGAATTTGAGGCAGATACAATCCCATATACATGATCAGTGGAATTATGTAAGGCACAGAGAGGGTGCGCTGTGAACTATATGGAAGGGTTATATTGCAAGTGACATACTGAAGTTACAGGTCAATTTAAATGTATTCAACTCTAAGAAAATAATGCTTTTATTGTGTGGAATAAGCATAGATATTTGTCCAATCTAGTTTTAAATTAAATCTCCTCCTAGTAAATTAGCTTTTATGCATTCTTAATTCGTTTGAATCTGTTCATATATACAGAACAGATTTCACAAATTTTGTAGATACAAGCCCAAACAAATGATACTTTATTCCAAATATGCACCCTTCTCATTCCTTTTTTTCTTTTATTCTTTCTAATAGCATAGTTGCAATTTAAATTTGCACATGGTTAGTGCTACTTAAATTAAGAGCTCTAAGTGTAAAAAATGTACAAAGACCACTGTTCCACTAGAATATGGACAAGGACTATTAACAATAATCAAATCACAAGTTGTCAATTTTACTAATACTATTAAAATTTTATGAATGAAAAAACTGCCATTCCCTTTATCTCAAAACCACATGTATATTGCAATTCATGATTATGGCTTTGCTAATCAAATAAACAATGATGGTGTAAGAAACACAGGAAAGTGGCATTCAAAAGAGTGTGTACTAGGTTTACCTGGAAGTACCCTCCTTCACATATGGAGTTTATTTTCATAGTAGTGTATTCAAGCTGCATTTTATTCTTTTGCACAAATACACTGGGTGGTGAAACAACAAAGCCACAAAATATTTAGCAGGAGAATATATACACAGAAATATATTCTAAACATATAAATTTAAACTGAAAATAATTTGTAAGAAAATATGACATTAAAATGCTTACACAAGTAAATGTTTACAAGTATTAACATTGTAAAATGGCATTCTGTGGGGTTATTAAAAACATATATTCAGGTTGTTGGGATTTTAAAATCGCATGAGGCTGGCATGACAGCTTAACAGGCTAAGTTGCTTGCTGTGGCACTGGCCTCCTACATGGGCGCTGGTTTGAATCCTCGCTGCTCCACTTCCATTCCAGCTCCTTGCTCATGACCTTGGAGCGTAGGGGAGAATAGCCCAAAGCCTTGTTCCCTTTCACCATTGCGGAGTTCCTATCTTCGTGCTTTGGATGAACCCAATTCTGGCCATAGTGGCCATTGAGGAGTGAACCGCAGATGGGAGATTTCTCCCTTTCTCTGCCTTTCTCTCTGCTTCCCTATAACTCTGTTTTTCCTGTAAGAATAAATAAACCTTACACACACACACACACACACACTTATGTTTCCATAAAAATGGGAAAATTATCACTTTCCACAATACCTTTTTCATTGTATTGACTTTGTGGTTAGTAAAATCAAAAAGCAACTTAAAGAAAAAAGAAATATTATACATTTTATTGTAAACTTGATGAATTCACATAAAATGCTGTCATGTAAACTTTCATTTTATATATATATATAAATTCATATACATTCAAATTGTATATATATATATAAAATTCAAACAGGATGGTGATATTGCTATATCTATACATATACTTTCATTTCAGAAAGCTTAAAATGCTTAACTTTTATTTTAAATGAAGCAAATACATCATACACTTGGCAAGGAAGCAATAGAAAATTTGTGATTCTGTGTCTCTCATTTCACATTTTTCACATAAGGAAAATTAGTAAAAGTTTAAATACTGAACAATGTTAAGAAATTGCAGTATAAAATCATAGATTGACAGCATGTGTAAATTATGTAATTTTTCTCACCTTTTTTATAACAGAGGTATAGGAAATTAAAGTGATGTTAGTTTTTGAATTGGTGGTAGAGAATTTGAAAATTGTAGCTAGTATAAAAATAGTAAAAGCCCTTCTATTTAGGCAAATATATACCCACCCCTCTCACAGGATAGTAACTCTTGTTTCTGAATGCTAAATGGAGCACTCCTATTCAATCTTTAGAACATCCTTTGATTTGGAACACTGGTTTGATTTACTATATGACTGTTAGACATTTGATCTTCCTTACTTAGTAATTATTACAGTTATGGGTAAAATCAGATATTATGTTGTTCATTAAACTCCATATACCCATAAGATGGGAAATGTATTAATTTTGTGTGTACATCAGTTATTTTGAGTTTATATGCAATCATTATTTCAAGGTTGGCGAGGTGACATAGCAACCTAGTTCGTTGTCTGCAACTGATTATCATCCTGGCTGCTCCAAATCCCATCCAGCTCCCTGCTTATTGCCTGGGAAGGCAGTAGAGCATGATCCAGTTGCTTGGGCCCCAGAACCCACATGGGAGACCCAGAAGATGCTCCTGGCTCCTAGCTTTGGAGTGGCCCGGTCCTGGTGGGTGTGACAATTCAATGGTGAGAACCATTGGAAGGAAGATTTCTCTGTAATTCTGACTTTCAAGCAAAATGAACATAAATTAAAAAATATCATTTCCTTTAAAATAAATTAACCAGAATGGATCAAGAATCTGCCCAGAAATTATTCATATAATTATATATTCATTAATGTTTTAATATCTATCTGCATCTGGTTGAAATCTTTTAAAATATAACAGCAAAATCAAGTATACAGTTGATTTTTACCTTCAGCATTTATTCACATAAATGTAAAATATAGTTGATTTTTAAATATCTGAAAGATGAGTAAGCATATTCTCAGTGTTCTCAATTGTTTCTTCTTTTTTTTTTTTTAGAATGGCGAAACTATTTATTTATTTATTTTTATTTTTCATGATGATTATATGGTTTGATCAGGGTTAGGGATAAGTGGGTGAAATCATTATTTCCAAATTTGCTATTTCTTCTTGTTTTGGGGGAAAGGGGAGAGATAAAAGAGGAAGCCATACCTGGCTTCCCAAGTGTCCCAGTACCCAGGGACGGGTCCTCTAACGTTCTTTCCCTTCCTCCCTGCTCTCTCTGTTCACTTCATGCCCCAGGGCCTTTGCACAGAAGTTCCTTCTACCTTAGTGGTTGTTTCAGCTTACACTTTAATTTTCTGATTAAGCTCTCGTCTAATTCCTACTCTCCTTCTCATGCTGGGTACCACTTGGATCTTGACCCTGAAGCATGTTATCGTGGAGAGCTCCTGGAAACGTGCACTGCCTGAGTGAATTGTTATTGTTCTGAGTGTTGTCGTTGCTCCAGGTTTTTCTATTTGTTGGAAATGCAATTGAGAACAAGCCTTGACGTGTATATGTTTAAATTATCTGCAACTAGGCACATAATGTTTTATGCCACTTCTGGTAAAAATTCCATAAATTCAGAATTAGGTCCATTTATACAGTCAGTTAAGCAACTGTCAAAATTTTTGTATTGGAGGAAGAATTACGATCTGTTTCCGAAAGGGTTGCAGAATGCAACAGATGCTACTTAACTTTAATTGACATTACATGAAAACTTTAAGCAATCTCTAACTTCTGGTGAAGCAGAGTAATCACTGTCCAGCCAGATGTGTCCATTCCTCAAACCAAAATATAATCCAAAGGAACTTCAATACTGTTGTGGAAAATTGGATTATAACAATATGATTTCGGTTCAAATTTTGTTATCTATGCATAACTTTTCATAATATGTATTTCCATGAGTTTTTGAGGATATCACATAAATAAGGAATTTCTTTTGGTGCTTTGAATCAAAAATTAAATTATATATAAAATATAGGTATTTTATTGTACACTTGTGAAAACCAGCATTTTTTTTAAGTCTGTTGTCATATGAGTTGAAGAATAAAACGTGTAGAGCACAAATGGAAAGCCTAGAAAATTTGAAATGATCAAACAATTATTTGCTAAATTCTTATTATCTGAAGGATAAAAGAACTTCACCCTTCAATTTGGAGGTCAGAGCTGGGGCAGGAAATGATCAGAATCAAAGTGTATCTCTATTTGATGTTTTTAGCATTCAAATTGTACTGTATCCATATAGATATATAAAAGCTGGAATTAGCACTGTAAAATACAGATGAGAGAAAATTCTCTCAACATACAGGCTTGAATTTTGGTCAGAATGTAAAATGAGGTAGCACTATGGAAACATTATTGCTGTTTTTCAAGCAGTTAAAAGTGAAATTACTGTGTAATCTAGCAATTATACTGTGACATATCCAATTCTGAAATATGCTGTAAAATAGATGAACCTTGAGGCCATTATGCTAAGTGAAATAAGTTAGTCACAAAAGGACAAACACTATATGATTACCATTATATGAAGTATCCAGTATAGTAAAAGTGAGTAATTTCTGGAGATAGACTGAAAACAATGCAAATATACTTAATACTACACTTTAAAATGACTAAGATGATAACTCATATGTTTATCAAAACGTTAAAGAGAATATAGGCTAATTTTTACTTTTGTACCTACAATAAAGACATCTACTACTGAATCCAAAAAATGTGCTTATCAACATAAGTTTGTTTCATATACCAACAGAAATTAAAGTTGAACTGAGATGTTAAAGTATTCAAATAATTCTCTCTCTTGCCTTCCTCCTGCCTATAAGACTTTAAAATAAATAAAACGAATCTTTTTTTAAATTTCATTTTATGACACAGTTTCATAGGTTCTGGGATTCCCCCAACCCCTCCCAATTCCCTCCCCCATGTTGGATTCCTCCACATTGTTGCAGTGTTACAGTTCATATCCAGTCATGAGTCCTTCATTGTGAGCTTGTACCATGCATAGAGTCCAGCATCTTATTGTCCAGATAAATTCAACAGTTTCTCGGGGAGACCATCCCTGGTCTGAAAGTAGAGCTGGTAGAATATCATCCCGTCCAATGAAAAGCCACAACATAACATCAACAACAATTTACAACATCATGGAGTTAATTGACATGGAATTGAGTGACCAATATGTTAGAAAATGCAAGTTCTTAACCACATCCTGTGACTACTTCATTGACATTTCAATTTTAGTTTATATACAACCGGCTGCTATACACTTTAAATGGCTACAGGGTACTATTCAGCTGTCTTGTGTCATTAATTTTAGAATCAGTGAGAAACAGCAGAAAATATGGAAATGCAAAAATTATTACAAAATGGGTGAATAAATTGTAAGAAGTTTTCAGTTTATGATAACTTTTCTGTTCTTAATTACCTGTTTTTAATCAATTATACAAAAATTGCTTCTCAATATCAGAAAATTAGATAATCAGAACATTATTACGAAGCTGTAGAATCCATTTTAAGTCTCTGTATTATGTCCTGTGTTATCTAAACTAGTATGTATATCACTGTTACGCATGGTGTGCATATTGCAAACAAAATGTCTGTTTTATTTTACATTAAGTGTGTTATTGCCGCTGAGCTGCAAAAGCAGTGTTTGGTGCGCATTTCATATCCATAATATGTGGGAAGCATACTTTTTTATCTTTCAAAGAGAAGAATTAAAATCATACTAGCTGGTTTAAGAAAAGTGGAATGCAATTAAGGACATACAAGAAACTCTATAGAGTATAATAAAACTACAATTCAAAATACCAAGAGACCCCAGTTATGCAGTGAATCAGAGATCAGATAAACCTTCAAGAAGGGTGAGATAGAAAAAATGGAATTTGGATATTAAGGTGAATTCTGCAGCTCTCAGTTCCAGTTGAGATAGGCTTAAACTGATAAGTTGATATGAACAGAAACTCATGAGCATTTCATGTTGTTTTATTCTTTTATATTCTTATACATTGACTGATCTTCCAGTCCAAGATGTTTTATGCCTAGCTGTAGTCACTGGTTTGATTTTTTTTTCTCCTTCACTGAATATGTTTTTCTGTAAAATGGGATCTAAATCCTATTTGTCTCCTGATGCAGTACTTAGAACAAATAAATGCTAGTCAATGTGTGTTACTTAAATTGCTTTCCTTTCTCTCGGCTCCTGACTCCTTTGCTAAAGATTCCTATGAACCACCCCTTATAATAACTATTTAATACAGAATATCACATTTAATTTTTATCTCAAGTCTATTAAAATGGCTGATGCCTTCCCACCAAGAGTCACCCAATTTACAGAGAAAAGAAAAATAAGCCTGGTCAAAGAACTTGCAAAAGCTCATACTTACAAGCAGAAATATTAAGTCTATTTAAAGTGAACTGCAGAATAGGTAAAATTATGGGAGGAGCGTAAATGCTAGCTTTCCATGGTTTAGAAAGTATCTGACATACTGTATAAATTGATAGCTATTATTTAAATTTATTTACAATTTAACATCTCATATAAATTAGGAATTATTTAAATTTTGACAAAATGTATGATAAATAAATACAGGTAAATACATCAGAAATTAAAATGTCTGCTCTCTACCAATGCAAATTACAATTTGTAAAAATGATCACACTCCTATTAACACCAATTTTTTTGTGCTACTTCAATGATCGTATACATTGCATAAACTGATTTGAATGTGCTGACATGCTAATAATGTTGCTGCACTTTAATAATTCCGTAAAAGCTGCTGCTTCCACCTAAAAGTTTTAAAACATTTATGTAATATAACATCTGATAAAATAATACCAAATCTTTTTTACACTGAACGCTGTGATTAATTTCATTGATCTTCAACTGTGCAAGCTGAAATACATAGGGCATTGTTAAAATGCCACAGCTTGCCGTTTGATTCCATCAAAATGCTTTGAACACATCTTTTCATAAATCAAAAATTGCGCTGTGAGGCACATTTGTAACTTTAGATCAACCTGCACAGCTGAGTAAACATTTTATCTAATGAATTTAATTAAGAGTTCAAATCTGCTTGAGAGATGTGCTGAATGGAAAATGTAGTCCTTGAAGAAATAGGATTAGACGTCTCCTTTCTCCCAGTATCATCTCCATAAAGCCTCCTCCATAGAGAATTTCCTTGGCAAACTGCCTCTTGGCTTATGGATCAGTTCAACTATGTTCTACTTTTAACCTACCGTTCAAACTCTTTAATTAAGATGAGAAGATCTATAAGGGAATTCAGAATTCAGGAACTTGGATTCTTACAGATGGAATAGTCAAGAACTACAGTTCTCACCATAAACTTGCTTTGATGAAAACGTTTATTCTCTAATTAGGCATAAATTCTGACTTTTACTTACACTAAATTTATTCATGTAACAAGTAAGATATACTTTCTTTGCATGTTTTTTAATTTTGAATTTTCTGGTACGATTACATAGGGTCTGGGATTTCCCTACCTCTTCCCAAATTTCCAAACCTGACTGATTTTCCCCGTATTATTACAATGGTGTAGTCCTTCATAAGCAGTAACAAATCCATCAGTCTGTTATTTAAGTGTGCCATGACATTGCTGGTACAATGTCAGACAGTCCACCATGTCATTGTGTAGATATGTCCAACAGTTTCATTAAGAATCCATCTTTGATTTGGACGTAGAGATGCACACTGCATTGTATTTTCAAATTTGAATATGATAGTCTTTATTACACCACCACTATACATTCCCTTAAATGAGAAGCCACGAAACAAAGCCAGCAACAGGTATGAAGTTAAAACAAAAAAATTTACAGCACATGGAGTAGAAAAACATGCCACTGAATAACCAACGCATGGGTGAAGAAGTGAGAAGAAAACGCAAAAGCCTTTGAATAAAATGATATACTGTATGATCCATGAGCCACTGATGAATTCAAGAAGAAAAAAAGAAACTATTTGGAAGATATGAAAATAAAAACAAAAACATCAAAACACATAGGACTTATTTTTAAATTTTCTTTGTTGTGGAACTATATATAATTTTTAATTTTTCCAGGAAGCCAGTTTGTGTGTTGGCAAAAAAACATTCTATTTCTAATGATTTAAACCAGATGTTTTAATTTAGCATAGGCTATTATATAAAATGGAGTTGTCATAAGAAAATACAATAAAAGCTTATTATGAGATTTCCAAAGAAGGTGTTCAGGAATGGATGTTATGTGTGTATGTTTACTAATTACAAAGATATTATTTAAGAATAAAACATTGCAATGAAGGTAGCGAACTAAATCAAAATTTTAAAATCTTTTTTTAACTCTTTAATTTTTATGATACAGATCCTAGGCTATGGATTTCTCCTCTCCCCTCCACTACTATTTTCCCACCTATTGTTACTACAATAGTATAGTCCTTCAAAAACAGTCACACGTCCATTCTTCTCCTGTTTAAGTGTATCCTGACATTGTAGGTACAGACAATGGTAGGAAGTCCATCCAGCCTTTGATTCTGGAGCAGAGATGCATACTGTAATGTGTCTCCACTTCTTGGTAGGATACACCTGCTGGCAGTACCTTCCTTCCCTGTTGGTGGAAATGTAGGCCAGCACAACCATTTTGGCAGTCAGTATGGAGAGTGCCATGACAACTGACAGTTAATCTCCTGTTTGATCCAGCTATCATACTTCTGAGAATATAGCCAAAGGAAATGAAATCTACATATGAGAAAGTGACCTGTACCTCTATATTTATAGCAGCACAATCAACAGTCCCAAAGACATGGAAACAACCTAGATGTCCATCAGAAGAGGAATTGATAAAGGAACTGGTGTATGTACTCAGCCACTTTAAAAAAATGAAATTCTACCCTCAGCAGCAGAATGATCCCAACTCGAGACCATTATGCTCAGTGAAATAAGCCGAACCCAAAAGGACAACAGCCACATGCTCTTTTTGAATGTAAGGCAATCTTCATGCAAAAACAAAAAATAGGTATGTAAGCAAACATGCATACACATATAATCACCTAGAGGAAATTATAACAAAGGTTTATAAATCTTAGATAAAACCGAGTTTGTCACAAAAAGATATACTTTCATTTTTATTTATTTTTCTTTTTAGACTTTTATTGGAAAGTCAGATATACAGAGAGGAGGAGAGACAGAAAGGAAGATCTTTCGTCCATTGATTCACTCCCTAAGTAGCCACAAAAGTCAAAGCTGCACCGATCCAAAGCCAGGAGCCAGGAGCCAGGAGCCTCTTCCAGGTCTCCCATATGGGTTCAGAGTCCCCAGGCTTTGGGTCATTCTCCACTGCTTTCCCATACCACAAGAGGGATCTGGAACACAAGCAAGGCTGCGGGATTAGAACAAGCACCCAGTATGGGATCCTGACTCTCATAAGGTGAGGACTTCAGCCCTAGGCAACCATGTCGGGTCCACAAGATATATTTTTAAAAGAGAAGTACCATGTGAATTGTTACATATAGAGAGATTCAGGAAATTTATCTGAAATTCCAAGGGGAGACTTAACTGATAAAACATTCTAACTTTTAAAGAAAACATGAAGCATTCAGGAAATAAAAAAGTGCCCACTATCATTGAATGAGAATTACTAAGTGAAACGTTTATAGAATAAAATATGAGAAAGATTTAAGTTAAGATCTTGAGAGATGTTGAAAGACTTTTTTCAACCTATGAAATTAAAAAGTATTAATCCAATTATAAAGCATATAATTAGATTTGCAATCAAATGCGATCATCACGTTTCTCCATCCCTACCACTGGGGATAGATATTGGAAGGGGGCAAACACAGAAGCTGGAAGATGAATTTGTTTTGATAAGCCACTATAGATGCATGGAGTAGACTGGTGGTACCAATATGTCGAAAATAGAGTAAATAAGCCTGAGGGAGTGAGGAAATTTGGGAGATTAGTTAAACTAAAAGCTAGTAACATCTAGATTTCTGCTTTAGTGCATAGTTGAAAGGTAAATATAATATGTAAAAGAGTATTCTCTTGTAAGAGACCATTTTTGCAAAGTGCCATGACCTCTGAAGTTTGAAGCAGAGTAAAGAGAGAGAAGTGGAGCAGCTTAAGAAATAGCGAAGCAAATAAATATTACAGAGTAATGTTGTGGTCAGCAGAATTTTGCTTCTTCAAACAAGGAAGAAGAGGAGGGAACACTGTTGAACTTTTCCCTATAGTTTAAATTATTATCATCAATAGGACTATTACTATTATTTTCTGTAACACTGTTTTGTAAGTGTAGGGATCCTCGTTTTTCACATTCACTACCTCCCTCTGCATTTTCCTCTCGCCCCATACTTTGCTTTTCCTCTAATTATAATAGTAGAGTCCTTCAGCAAGTCGCAAGCCCAACATTTTGCTGTTTATCATGGTATTGTACGCATAGGCACTGAGAGAAAATCCAATATCCTATTGTCAAGGTACATTTAACAGTTTCTTTTAGAGCCCTCCTTTTATTTGGGAGTAGGGATGCATACTGTAACACATCTTCACTTGCCAGCATGCTAGTGTCTATAATAAAGTTCATTTATGATAATATATGCATGTACATGTTTGCCCATATATCTATTTATTTTGTATTTTGCATGATGGTTGCTTTATATCAGATAGAACAAGTGACATTTATCCATTTGAGATTGGCTTATTTTACTGGGTATAATGGTCTCCACGTACTATTCTGGACAAGTTCTCAATCATTAGGTTTTACATTCTAGAATATTTTGAGGAACACTAGTTTCTAGCACATTCTATTTGAGTTTTTACCTGTATTCAAGGAGAATGGGTTTAATGATGCCACCTTGAGAAGGACGTATTAATATATAATTTTTTATATAATTTTCTGTAGGAACTGTTTGTTTCTGTGTAAAATTGTTGTATTTATTTTCTTGTTGAATAGTTCCAGTGGGGGAATCTTTCCATTTTGCATTTTCGGAGTTTTGACCCAGCCTCACTTCTTTGGTTTCTAAGCACTGTCTTTTTTTTTTTTTCTTTAACTTTCAGGTACTATAGAATACTCTCATTTGATCTGATAAGTACATTGCTTTAAATTTCATGAGTATTTTCAGTCTCAATTGTTCTAATTGCTTTCCTAGTTCTATTTATTTTCTTATAAAACTGTAGAAATGTTATTCATCTGTTTTTGAATTTGTGTAGTTCAACATTCATGAAGATGTTCATTATTTAAGTGTGGTGAAGAGACTGAGTATGTTTTTGGGGGTAGATAAGATCATGTAACATGAAGACAAAACTGTCTTATTTCTTTCTGATTCAGGGATTTTTATATCACTTGTCAGCCTAACTATTCTGACTAGTCCTTCTAGTATTGTGTTGCATAGAATTGGTGACAACTGGGGCCTTTTCTTGTTCCCAATTTTAGAAGGAAACATTTAGAATTTTCTCAACTGAAAATCATGTTAGTGAGAGTTAGTTTATTTACTCTTTTTTCCTTCTCAGACAAGCATAATGCACATAACTTTCTCATATGTCCAATTTGGTTAGTTCACTATTTTAATTTTAATTTTTATCTTTCTGGTTCATTTAACTGCTACTTTTAAATGGAGGTTAGAGGGTTATTTGCTTCTTGAGTCTCTTTGACGTGCCCTTCCTATATTTGTAGTGCTGTCTTTATATCCTTTTGCTCTATAATTCATCTTTTAATGCCCATTTCTTTCTAGTTATCTGCATGTTCTTTCAAATTCCATTGCACTCCTTTAATATGTTTTATGCCAAGTAATTTTTATGTCAATTTTTAAAGTATTTCTGAAGTTTTCTTTATTTTTTGATAATGTTGCATTTGATCCTTATGTAGCTTTTGTTGTTTACATAAATTGAGCAAACTGTGTGAATTTCACAAAGCAGATTCAGGAGTATAGCGATACTTTCTGCCCTACCCTTTCTCTGCCTGCATTTCCCACCCTATTCTTCCTTCTGTTTTTCTTTCTTAATTTTTACGATGGCATAATTTCATTTCACTGCCTAATCACAGGGCTGAATGTCAATCTTATGTAGATTGATTTTTTTGTACTCTGTGTATTAACACAGATTAGGAGAAAATGTGATATCTGTCCTTTTTGTGAATGGCTTATTTCACTAAGCATAATGATTTCCAGTGCATCAATTTGAGGTATAAGATTTCATTTTTTTGATGGATGAGTAATATTCCATTGTGTATATATAGCGTATTTTGCTTTCCCTATCATCTGTTAATGGATATCTGGGTTGATTTCATATCTCAGCTTATTATAAATTGAGATATAACAAACACAGGTATACATATAACTCTCACATATGCTGATTTCCTTTCATTTGGGTAAATTCCCAGAAATGGGACAGGTGTTTTATGATCCATCGTAACCTTGTTTTATCTTGTAATCTTGCTTGACTTTAAAAACAGCCAATACTTCTTCCTTTTTTCATAGATAAAGATCAGTTTATGACAATATTGAACTGGACTTGAAATGTAGCTGACGGGATAGAACTGAGTCATAAGGTAACTTCAGGGTCCACAGCCCGACCTAGTTATATAAACCTTTCTCTGGTGGTATCAGTAAATTTACATTTTATTGTGTTCCTGGATGGGCAGAAATTCCCCACGTTTATCACTGAGTGAGATAGAATCCCAAACACAGGGCTGCATTTGGATCTTTAAATGGATCTAGGTTGACAGCTTTGTCTATACAGACGTCTATGGGTGTGTCTTGTTCCGTGTCCTTGGGAAGGTAAGACTGATGCTTTAGGATCCACAACCAATAAAAACATTGCAGGGGCTTGGCTTTTCTTTGGTCTCTTGATGGATGATTCCGACAACATAATCAAGGCCAGAGGATAGCCCCCTGATACCAGGAAGAGCAGTTGTATTACGACTAGACCGCTTGCTGTCTGTGTGATCATGAGAAGCTCATCTTTCTTTGCCACAGTTTGCTTATTTGTATAGTGATACTACATGCTTCACAGTGGTTTTATATTGCACACATTGGTGTCTGTTTAATTCCAGCTGTTTGCTATCATGTTCAATAGTAGTTCATTATTATTCTCTTCTCTTCAGCAAAGTATGATAAGGTCAAATATTTGAGTTGAGCTCTTGCTCTTGGTGAGATGATCCAGTTCATGAATGATGTTTTGTTCGTAAGTGACTACAGATCTTCATTATGGGGTACTTGAGTAGCATGCCTTTTATTGTAACATAGTGTACAAAATGACTACTCAAGGTTATATACGGTTGTTTACTGAACATTGTGCAGTGTTTTATTACGGCATGCCCTATGACTATGCATAGCTGTACTGCTGAAAGTTCAACCATGATTTTAAGTAGCCTTTTAGAAGTATCATCATTTGCAATGTGGTACTCACAATATCTTCTGGGTCTTCTTGTTTATTTTTGTTTTTCCCAATGTTTCTCTTTAAGGCCTCCATCTGTATCTTTTTAATATTTGTGGTAACTCCAAGATGCTCAATTAATGGTATGGATTTTGTGCTTTCTGTTCTGATCTCCAGGCCATATCTTATGGGATATATTTAGGAGTTAATAATTATTAGCTATTTAGAAGCTCAGTGTAATTTACTGAGTTAATAACAGAGAAAAAAGTATTTGTTAAGCATCTATTACATTTTAGGCATATTTTAGGTCCTGAGCCAGGAAAAAGCCAAGAGCCAGGAACTCTATGTGAATTTCCTACAATGGTGGCCAGGATCAGGTACATGAGCCATCATTGGTTGCCTTCCCAGGAGCATTCGAAGAGAGCTGTACAGGAAGCAGATTAGCTACTCTAGAAACATCAGCATTCTGATACGAGTTGTAGGCTCCCAAGCAGCAGCTTATCCCACTGAGCCAAGAAGCCACTCCAAAACTGTTACTTCATGGTCATCAAAAGTCTATAATTAAAGGATACAGCAGTAAAGAATCCCTCTCCATGCATTATGAGCAAATACCAAAAGCCACATCTAGTTAGAAGCATACTGAAAGTAGAAGATTTTAACTAAGAATGTTTTAAAAATAGGATCTGATATGTTTTGGTGATTATGAGAAAGATGAGAACACACAGGGCCATAAACACATAGCTGTGGAAAGTAGATGTTTTAATATCTTTTCCAGGTGTTTAATGTGATCAGTTCAAAATTAGAGCTGGCAAGCAACTTCCATGATGGACAAGTCAGAGAGCTCACTGACTGATTTTGCACTGCTCCCATGTGCTATGATGTCCCGTGCACCTTCATTTACTCCCTGGAAAAGAATCAAACAAGAGTCAAACAAGATACTGAAGATTCTCCCCAGATGCAGCAGTTTCTGCCAAAATTAGCAAGTATAGGATCCTTTACCGAATCTCCAAATCAGAAATTTAGCTTTCTGAGTATTATAGCTGCACAAATTCTAAAAGATTTATCCACTATTCTTAAGAAAGTAAAGAGCCTCAATGAATATATATAGAAAAAAAATAGGTTTTGAATATATTGACATTAGAGTGTTGTAGTGATACTTCCCTCTGTATCATAAACCTGTTGTAAATATGTGAAAATTGTTCAAATTACATAAATATTAAAAATACAACTAGTATGCATAACTAGATGAACTAAGATGAAATAAATTTATGAAGTGGTAAAGAAAGAAATCGATTCAGCATAGCTGAAAATGATATTATACTCCAAATCCATTTTTCTGTTAAGAAAAATAAGCAACAATGAGTTAAATTTCTAATTCCCTTTAAATCTAGCCTTTTATGAAATAAGTTAATTTCATATATTTGAATACCTTCATCATTCTGCAGATATGTTTAAGTAAAACAACTTAGCTATTTTCAAAAGAGCTTTAAGATTTTCCAGTTTCCTGATATTATTTTGAAGTTTTGGAGGATCGTTTAACTAATTTGTTTATTTATTAATATTTATTTATTTCTATTGGAAAGGTAGATTCATATAGAAAGACAGAGAAAAAGATTTTGTGTTGCTGGTTCACTCCCCAAGTGGCTACAACCGATCCAAAGCCAGAAGCTTCTTCTGTGTCTCTCACATGCACCCATACGGATTTCGTCATGTTCAAGGCTAGGATTGAGCCACTGAGCCATCACACACTTGGAAGGATCATTTTAAACTTGAAACTTGATTCTCAAATTCAGCTTACTTTCAATCTCTCTTTGAAATTCTATTTTCCCTTTATTATTTTATATTTCTTAATGTACTCTGCATTTCTTGTCCCTATTCAGCATCAAAACAAAGCTACTGCTGTAAATAACTAAATGTGTGTGTGTGTGTGTGTGTGTGTGTGTGTGTGTGTGTTTCAAATTTAGAGAGTGGGAGAAAGAAAGAGAGAGCAATTTTTTGTGTGTTCCAAATTCAGAAGGGGGGAGAGAGAGAGAATCTCCCCCATTAATTGGTCCATTTCCTAAATGATTACAGCACATGGTGGCAGGGACCCAGTTAATTGAGCCATCAGTTGCTGCCTAGCAGTGTGTGCATTAGCAGAAAGTTCATTCATGAGGGAAGTCTGGATAGAATCCAGATGCTTCAGTGAGAAATACAGGCATTTCCACTTTTTTTTTTTTTTAGACTATGCCAAAGACCTGTCTTGTACGTGACTTTATTTCATTTTGCATTGCAGATTAAATATCATGGTCCTAGAATTAGATGCCCATCACACATGAACTATATTCTCTCCCTAATTTTCTTTCTTTCTTTCTTTCTTTTTTGCTAGCTTAATCTTGCGATTTAGGAAAAAAAGTTTGTCTTTTATGTATATAAATAACTTCTAATATAAACTTCTATCTTTGCTATGTTGAGCTATCCCTTGATACCATTAGGTTCATGAATTTAGGACAATTACTTTTCCTGGGATGAAATTGCCTTTGCCTCTAAAATCAATTGGATTAATCGGCATGTAGCTTCCTTTTCTATTTTTGTACCCATTATATAAGCAATGATGTATGAGAAGCTAAGACAAAAGTTATGAAACTAGTTGTTAACTGATAGATAATAAAAGAATCTGTGTCTCCTTCAACCTTTAGCAGAATCTGAAATACCTTACAATTGGTAAATAGTATAGCAATAGTGTGATAACTGGTTTAATATAGGAAAACAAGCACACAGAACCTGTGAAACTAATACATGAATTTTATATAAATTGGTAAAGCCACATACTGTGCCTTAATGTACTTAAAACACGTTGTCCATATACTCATGGTAGAGAGCCTGGTGTTAGAATGGTGTGAGAACTTTCACATGGTTACGATATTTTTTTCAGATATTATTTATTTTTACCTGAAAGGTAAACTTACAAAGAGAAAGCGAGATGAGAGAGAGAGAGGGTACAGAGAGAGAAAAAGAGAGAGAGAGAGAGAGAGAGAATCTTCCTTCTGGTTCACTTTTCCAGTGGCAGCAACTGCTGAAACTAGGCCAGCCCAAAGCCAGGAGCCTGGAGCTTATCCTGAGTCTTCCACAAGGATGCAGGTTTCCAAGGACTTGAGCCAGCCTCTGCTGCTTTCTCAGGCTAAAAGTAGGCAGCTGGTTTGAATATGAAGCAGCCAGTACATTAACCGGCACCCATATGTGATGTGAGGTAGAGAATTAGTTTGCTATGCCACTGTGCTGGCCTCACATGGTTACAACATTAATCACCCTGACTTGCTTCAGTACAGTTAAATGATTCAGGAAGTCACTCCTTTCCATTAAAGGCTGTTATCCTCAAGTGGTTATAGTTTTTGGGTACTTAAAGTTCAACAGAATGAAAATTAACCTACATTTATTGTTACCTCTTCCTCCTAACTGTACTCCTAGCTGTACAGGATTCTACTTTATTTCTGCCTAGGAGTACCAGCAGATAGAGATCTGCCCCTGACCATGTCCTGGAGCTAATTGCTGGCTGCAGCCTTTCTTTGCCCTGATGCTGAGTCTTGGCTATCCGAGGCTGCTGGCTTCTCGGAGCCGTAGGCCACTCTCCAAACCCAAAACTCATCAGGCGTGAGGTTCTGCACATTTATCTTTCTGTATAATTTACATATATATGTGTGCGTTATATTAATAAATATGTGTGGCAATGTAAGATACAGTTATATAATTATCCATCTTTGTATATATTTGTACATCAGATACATATTTATCAATTCATTTTATGTTGGGTCTTCAAAATGAGCGTAGAAAATTATTATTATAAAAATGCACAAATTTCAATTATTGCATCTCCATGAAAATATTTTAATTCAATTTTCCATGAACATTCTCTATTACCATTTTAAGTATAGCTATATGGTAATTTATCTGTATCTATTATCCATCTATAAGATAAGATAAATAAATTTGACACTATCTCATACCACCTACAAAAATAAAGTAAAAATGAATTAAAGCTTTAAGCCCAATAAATACCTAGAACTACAAAACTACTCGTTGAGAGCCATTGCTTTTGTTTTTAATAATGTTTTTAAAGATTTGTTCCCCAAAGTTTATGCAAAGAAATAGTTAAGTGATATCAAACTTTACAGCTTTGGAACAGCAAATGGAAACAAAAGATGACTTACAGATTGCAAGAAAATAGTTTCAATACATTCACCAGAAAATCAACATTCACAAAATTACAAGAATTTGGTAGTAAGAAAATAATATAATTCAATTAAAATAGGCATGTGAATAGATTGTTTCCTTCTAAAAGAGATTTTTTTTTGACAATTTAAGAAGTGAGAGAGGAAAAGAAGGAGAGGTCTTTCATCCTCGGCTTCATTAACAGCCTCCAGGTCTGGGCCAGGCTGAAGCCAAGAGCCAGAAATTCCATTCCATGCTGCTTTCCTAGCTTTCCTACATGGGTAGCACAGAAATAAGTACTAGGTTATCTTATGCTGTCTTCCCCGGTGTATCAGCAGGAGCCTGGACTGCAAGTGGAACAGCCAGGCCTTCCATAAGACATGCTAGTTTCACAGAAAGCTTCAGGCTCTACAAAACTGTGCTGATCCATTGAACAGGCATTACTGAAGAGAAGGTGCGCTGGTAGGCTACAGCTGCATCAAAATATCAGTGTTACTAGTCATTTGGAAAATGCAGATTTAAAAGCATAATGAACTATCACTTGACTCATGTCAGAACCGCTAATATCTGATAAATGAACCAAATGAACCCTTTGTACAACATGGGTGAGAAAGGAAATTAGTTATGCCACTATGGAAAATTATTCAGTGTTTCCACATAAAAAAGTTATAATAGAATTACCACATGATCTAGTTTATCAATTTTAACAAAATTAAAGCTACCCTTGTCATCTGAAAAAAAAGTTTTTCAGGCTGCTTACAACCTTGTAAATACCCTATAATGTAAGCTTCAAAATATGTTGTGATAGTTTAATATATACCTCGCAATACACACCTGCAAAAATACAATTGTCCAACTCTTAAACATGTTCCCTTAATTTCTCTTTTCAATCTTGAGGGAAAATAAAATCAATATTTTCCAAAGAATACAGTTTAATGTGAAACAGCTGTTTGGTCATTTTGATGTTTTACTTGTACAGCAAAACTGTTATTACTAGATATGCCCAATTTACAACTTGTACTTACTGAGGGATTGTTACGTTTATAACTATGATCCCATTTGTAATGATTAGAAGTTTTACTGTGAGTTGTACATGATTACTTTCTTCAAAAATCACTATTTTGTCATTTAAACTGTGGTTATATATGGTAGTATATTTTAATAACAACATTTTTAAAAAAGATTTATCTAATTTCCTTGGAAAATCACATAAATAAAGAGAGGAGGAGAGACAGAGAGGAAGATCTTCCGTCTGAAGAGTCACTCACCAAGTGGCTGCAGCAAACAAAGCAGAGCTGATCTAAGCCAGGAGACAAGAACTTTTTCCAGGTCTCCCACTCCCAAGGCTTTGGGCCACCCTCAACTGCTTTCCCAGGCCACAAGCAGGGAGCAGGATGGGAAGCAGTAAGTGGCCACCAGGATTAGAACCAGCGCCCATAGGAGATCCTGGCACGTGCAAAGCAGGGATTATAACTGCTAGGCCACTGCATTGGGCCCTAATCACAACAATTCTATGCAATTAAAATTTAATGTTTATTTCTATTTTTCGAAAAATTAGCCTAAAATTTATTTTATTCCAATATGAAAATCTCTGAGGTTAAATTTTAACATGTATTTTAAATTTCATGCTAATATTATATACTTGAATATATTGTTCTTAGCATTTTTAAACTTTCTCTTTTGTATATTATTCTTGTATTAACTTAACAATGTGTATATAGAAATATAAAGACTTCATGATAAATGGAATTAGGAGAGAGGCAGAGAAATAAGGAGATGGGGGTGGTTTCATTTTCTATTTCCTCACCAAATCCCAGCAATGGCCAGAATGAAACCGGGAGTTCATGCCTGAAGCTGGGTCTCTTACATGGGTAGCAGAGGTCAAGCAAAGGATCCATTACCTGCCACACACAAGAACACATTAGTCGGAAGCCCTATTGGAAGCTGAGAGCTGGAATTCAAAGCAATGCTTTGAAATAGAATGAAGATGTCCCAAGGAGTGTTTTAAACTGTACCAACGCACATGATGCGAAGAAGGTTTGCTTAATGTATATCTCAGTTAGTTGACCTGTACTTAACATTTTAAAATTGTACTCATTCTGCAGCTGGTGTTGTGATGTAGCGTGGAAAACTGCCAGCTGCAATGCTGACATCCTACTGGTGCTGATTCATGTCCCAGTTGCTACACTATTCATCCAGCTCCCTGCTAGTAACCTTGGAAGAGTATCAGAATATGGCATGGGTGTGTGGGAGACCTGTAAGAAACTTTGGACTTCCGGCTTTGGCCTGGCAAGTCCTACCCATTGCATCCACTGGGGAGTGACCAGTGGAGGGAAAGTTCTCCTCGCCTCCTCCTCACTCTTCCCCAGTTCCCTGCCCAGCCTCTACTTCTGTCTCTTTAATTTTGACTTTGAAATAAATGAGTCTTAAAAGAATACGCTTTGCTTATTCTGGATTTAAGCAAGGCTAGTCCTTTCAATAAATACCTTAAAATTGTGTCATGGCAGCTACAGCAAAGTTAAAATGCAGTATATATGTCAATAATATATTTAGGAGGAGAGTTAAAGAAATATGCAGTATATTCATATTCAGGAAAGAATATGAATAAAAAATGCTTTGAATTTTTTATAGATCTGACTTCTATGGTAATTAATTAAATAAATGGCCATTTGTTTTATTCACCTGGATGTAATATGAACTAAGTAATAAGTCTTAGGCATCCTTTTTAGGAAATATAGTAGAGACCAAAAATTGTTTTATTAGATATGTATTTCTTCAATTATTACGATTGGTACCTTGCTTAAAACTTTCCAATATTTATAATATGCTTAATGAAGCACTTTATATGGACATTCATAGTTAATACAAAATGGCAGTAGGGATTTGAAATAACTATTGCCTGCACTTACGTAATACATCTAGGGTTCACATTATCTGATGATAGCAATAGTAAGTGACAGAGTGAGTAGTTTCATAACTGAAATGCCTAAGTTTTGAGAAGTAGATGTTGTTTTATATCTCCTGATTTATTTTCAATATGAAATAGTTCTTTAAAATACTTTAAATGTAAATGATAGGAAAGCTATTTTGATAAGTCATTTCCTTTAAGAAAATTTTCTCAGGCCCGACTGGTAGCCTAGTAGCTAAAGTCCTCACCTTGCACATACTGAAGCCCATATGGGCACCTATCCCCAACCAGCTCCCTGATTCTGGCCTGGGAAAGCAACAGAGGACAAATCAAAGCCTTAAGACGCTGCACCCTCATTAATTAAATATAAACACATTTGACTTCATAAATAGAAAAATGTGTGAGGAAGTAATACAAAGAACACTGAATGCAGAGACAAAAAGCATAGAAACGATCATCCTGTGAGTAACTGAACATAAATAAATGGCTGTTTTTGCCACTTCTGTTGAACAAATCTGGAAGTCGAATCCAGAAAAATGAGTCTAGGAAAAGAAATGAAAGTTGTTCAAATCTGAAAAAAGAAAATCAAATTATTTCTGAAGAAAATATGAACTTATAGATAAAAACCATTAAAAAGTGAGCAATAATGAAATTGTTAGAATTGATAAATGAATTTATTAAGGTTTCAAGATACAGCAATATAACAAAAGCAAACAGCATTTCTGTACCCAGTGAATTATATATTAAAAATGCATCAAGCAATAAATTCCACTTACAATATTACCTTCAAAATACTTAGGAATAAATTTAATCAAAGAAGTATAAGATCCCTGTTCTCTGAAAACATTTATCTCAATATATTTTTGAAGTCTCACTTATTTTTGTCTCATTTAAGAGAGAAATTGACATATTCAAATAAATGCAGGGTATTCTAGATTCAAGGATGGGGAAAATTGATATTGTTAAAGTGATTTAGGGTTAACTGAATCACAAACAATCATATGTACAGATAAAAATTAATTATAAAATAAATGTTAACGTACAAAAAAACCCACACCTAAACGCAGTTCACATAGAAAGCAAAAGAGCTGGAAGTGTCCCAATACCTGATCTCAAAGTATGTTACAAAGTTTTAGTAACCCAAAGTCAAAATATCAGTTCAAATTTGACATAACTATTTTTGTAACAAAAGGAAAAACAAAGAAATAAAATTACATATGTACAGTAAAGTAGTGTGTGACCCCATACCAAATGCACAATGGGAAACGATTACTTTTTAGTAAATGGTGATAAATGGAATACGCACACGCACAAGAATGAGACTAAGTGATTCTCTCACTTTAAACAAGTAATTCAAACTGAGAGACTTAAACCTAAGACCAGAAACTAAAACGGCTAGAAGAAAGGCTTAGTATGCATTTTGGTAAAGGTTTATATATAATTTCAAAATCACAAGCAACAAAATAAAAGCAAACCAATACAATTACTGTTTCTAGGCAAGTGTTAGACTGCTGGGAGAAAAACAGCTAATAGCTAGTGGGCATTGAAGGCCTGGTTAATACCATGAGTGGGTATTGGTCAGGTTGGGCTACTTCTCTGCACCCGCTAAACCATGTGAGACCTGGGTCTAGGGATGGACCAGGCAGGACTTGGCTGTATGGGTGTGGTCTTGTCGGGCAAGGCCACTGTATCTGCCAAGACAGGATTTGGGCCAAGCAAACTAAGCAGAGAACCCTCCTGTGAGTGTGAGATCTGTGACTGGGAGGTGACCTGATAGAGGAGCTTAGGGAACTGCTGTGTTAGGTTGTAGTCCCTGAAGGTGAGCATAAGAACCAAGGCTGGAAACAGCTCAACAAAGCCAGGTTACAGTACTCACCAGAATGTGTGTGGGTCAGGTGTGGCGGTGGGCCAGGCTGGGGCAGTTCATATTGCCCACTGTTAGATGTGAGAAATAGGATGGGATGCAGGATACGGCAGGTCATACAGCACCACCAGCCAGTTCACATTAGTGCCAGGACTTGGGGCATTCCAGGCTGGGCTAGGCTATCGTACCCACCAACATGAGCTAAGCCTCAGGGCAGGACAGGCAGGCGAAGCCAAGCTGCAGCACCTTCCAGTGAATGCTGAGGTGAAGTAAGACATGCCAGATGGTGCTGCAACATCCATCAGCACAGATGCTATCCGTGGTTTGGGGTGGGAAGCCAATTATGTGGCTGTGAAGACTCCTCTTCTGTGCCACTGCTCCTACTGGTGAGAGACGTGGAATTCAGGACTAATCAGGCTGGGCAGGCCTACAGAAATCTTTGGCCTGTATATGAGTTAAGTTAGGGAGAAAAGCATGCCGGGTTAAGTGACCATATCCACTGGTGCAGGCTGTTTGGGCTTTGCTGCAGCATCAGCTAGCAAATGCTAGACTTACGGGGAAGTCTTGTTACTTTAGACAGGAAGGTACAAGAGCCGGAACTGGGAGTGGGCCCAGCAGGGACATTGTGGGCACTCTGAGGGCTGCAGCTCTCACTGGTAAGCATGTGAACCAGGGTTGGAGGTGGACCTGGATGGATAGGAAGTGGCATCCACTGGCATGAGTGTGGGCTGGATAGTGGGCTTGCTCAAGTTAAGCTAGGCTCTAAAACCCACTGATGTGTACAACAGCCGAATGGGATCTGGGGCAGACCAGACCAGTCTACTACACACACCGGTATGTACAGGAAGCAGGGCTAAGTGTTGGCCTGGTGTGTGATATTGAGTTTTGCTTTGACTAGGCTGTAGTTTCAATGGTGTATGTGAGAGTCAAGTGGGCAGGGGTGGGCTGAACCACTGCATCCATTGGTTTTCATATGAGATGGAGCTGGGGGCAGAACTGACTTGGGTGACTCAACCACCAATCTGCGTGTAGACTGATGTGAGTGATGTACTGAGCCAGACCCTGCACTGATTGGCACACATGGGAGTCATGTTTGGGGTCACCCCTGGTGGGGTTTCTTTGGGGACCTTCCAACTGGACCCCTGGACTCAGAACTCCAACCATGGAGAAAATCACAGGATCTGTGATCTGACTGTAGAGTGCATGTGTCAGAACTGGGCTTCCTCTGTTGTTGAAGCCTATACACCAGACAGCATGCCCAGATGTACATGCAGAGGGCATGACAGCCAGTTCACTGAGGTCTGCAGAGGACATCTAGTATCATGGAGGGCAGAACAAATTGGACAGCTTTCTTGGCCAAGCTTTAACAGCCAGTATCTGGGCAAGTGGAGACTCGGGTGGAATATACCAGCCAATGGATCTTAGAAGGATTTCCTCATTTTGGAACAAATAAATCAACAGCATCTCAGAGATATCAAAACCACTTGAGCAGTGCCCTTGAAATGAGCTGCACATTGGGGACCTTGGCATGACATTGAGTGGCCATCTGCCATTCCTCGGTATTGATGTGGTTAGGCTGCCTGGAACCCTCTCAACATTTCCCCTCTATTTTTCTCAGCTACAGGAAGAAAAAAGGAGATTGGAAATATTTGTCTCATCCACTTCTCCCCATTCCTTGATCCTTGCTACCCTGATCTTTGGCCCCTGTGTTCATATATCCTTCTTAACTATGCAAACATCATCAAAAATAAAATAAAATAATTCTTAAACAAGTATGATTGCATCAACAAAGGACAACAGAAATAAGAGACATCTAAGGAGATAAGATAAAATATTTGATAATAATATATATCTTAAGAAGTCAATATTCCAAATATGTAAGAAGCCAGGACATCTCAGAAACATGTAAACATTGTGTTTAAAGTAGTAGCAAAGGTCCTAAATAAGTATATCTCAAAGGAAGACATGAAAATGGCCAATAGATATATGACATGTAATTTCTTACTTTTCAGTATAAAATAAGCTAGTATCTCAAAGAACTAGTATTTCTAGAAATTACAATACGGAAATTTGCAATACAGGAAAAGAATTGAAAAGCTTGTTTCATCATTCAGATATGTGTGAGTGATTCTATTGGAATAACAAAAGGATGAGCTGCAGCTTGGAGGGAATTCCTGCACAAGACATGCTCTATGTCAAACAACAACAACAAAATATATACAGAAGGAAATTTAAAAATCCAAACAAAGGAAACTTAAAACTCGGCCATAAGAAAGGAAAAAACCCTTATTAATAGGCAGACTTCAGCAAAGAAGGTATAAAGATGTCACATAAGTCTATAAAAAATTACATGTTATTTGTCTTCAGAGAAATGCAAACTACAGCAGTAAAATACCACTACATATCTCTTATAATGATCAAAATGCAAAATGCTGAGGCCAAAGCCTGGTAAGAACAAGCAGCTGTAGAAATCTTAATCATTACTGCTGGAAATACAAAACAATACAATTTGGAAGACCATTTGAAAGCTTCTTAGGAAACACAAGGTACTTTTACTATATAATACACCAATCCTGTTCCTTAGCATTTATCTAATGGAGCTGAAATTTGTGCTCATAAAATCTTTCATGTAGATATTTATATAATATAAATGTATTAGTATTAATCTTTACATAGATATCTATATAGATAGATATAGATATCTAGTAATCTTTACGAGCAAGCATGTGCAAGGTAGTAATATGAGTTTTGTTCATCATTTCCAAAATCTTAAAGCCACCAAGATAGCCTGCTGTAGATAACCAATCAAATAAACTGTGGTCCGATCTGACAATAAGATATTTCTCAGTGTGAAACCATGCAGAATGCAGAAGGGAAATAAAAGTAAATACGCATCACTAAATGAAAGAAGGCAGTTTGTGAGGGCTGTGCCTGAGTACAGTATATTTTCTATTACATGAAATCTTTGGAAAGCCATAACTATGGAGGCAGTGAGCAGATTCAGGTTGCCCAAAGCTGTGTGTAGAGGGGAGCAAGGAATGAGTGGTAGGTAGAGAGTTTTTAGGGCAAAGAAATTACATGTTGCAAAAGATGTGCATTATGCAAAAAGTAATCATTGATGTTAAGCATCTACACCAAAAGAAAACTATTTTTTTTCTACAAACCTTTCAAGATGCACTTATATACAGTGGTGGAAATGTGATGAAAAGTTACCCAAATCCATAAAATGTATATATGACACCTAGAGAGACCCTTTCTACAAATAAAACAATAATGGATAATAATAATGTATCATAAAGTTTGTGAGTGGTAGCAACTCTGGGGGCATTTACATAGCCAGTGCACACGGGCATGAAGTCTATGGGAAATCGCCACAGCTTCTATTTTTTTTCTTGAGAAACTAAAACTTTTTAAAAAGTCTATTAAAAATGTCTGAAAATGAAAAATGTAAGAATAAATTACTTGAACAAATTAAGAGTTTTGGAAAATTTGAAGCTTTAATATTACAAAGTTATGTTATTAAATATATAAAGAAATCCAGTGGGATAAAAGCACATTAGACAAAGAATATCAGTGCCACATGAGATCAGAGAAATAGTCATCAAAGTAAGCCAGAAGGGGGGAACTTATGATAAAAATGAAATAAATGTGTTACGTGTTTTGGGATACTGGAATAATAATGTGTTTCTTTGTGTGAAAAAAAATGGGTTGTAGAGTAGTTATGAGAGATGAAGCAGAGAAATTCACTGGTGCTAAGACTTTCAGTTACCAAGTGAAATGTAATAATTGTACTTGTGCAGAACCAGTAGCAATGTAATAGAACAGACCAAATCTGAGTGTTTTAGAGGTAGATAGGTGTGGAGCTTTTAACTGGGAGGTGAATAAAAATAGAGTAATTCGCCTTGCACACGTTGGGATCTATATAGGCACTGGTTCTAATCCAGGTGGCCCTGCTTCCCATCCATCCCTCTGCTTGTGGCCTAGGAAAGTGGTCAAAGATGGCTCAATGCTTTGGGACAATGCACCCTTGAGGGAAACCAGGGAAGAGGCTCCTAGCTCCTGGCTTCGGATCGGCGCAGCCCCAGCTGTTGCGACCACTTGAGGAGTAAAAGAGCGAATGGAAGATCTTCCTTTCTGTCTCTCCTCCTCTCTGTATATCTGACTTTCCAATAAATAAATAAATGAATAAATAAATCTTAAAAAACAGTAATTACAGACAGCACATCATTTTGGATTGAGCTGTAGATAGAATATAGTGCTGTTTACTTACTTGGACAAGACTTGTGGAATCATAAACTTCAGTGGAGGGGTATCAAGGGCTCCCCTCTGGCAATATTAAGATGCCTAGAAGACAGTCAAGTGTGAGTTAAATGAGTTTGGAGATGAGTGGGCAAGTCTGGGCTTAAATATGAGATTCAAAGCATAATAACTATGTTAAAAAAACATGGGAATGCAACAATTGAGAAAAATAATTCTGATCAAATAGAAGAGATGCTAGGGGAGACACAGAATGAACGCTATTACGAATATGACTGCAAAATTCCTCTTGATGATCTTGGGCCATGTCACTGGAATGATTAAAAAATTATTTTTACTATAGATTAATGGTAGATCAAGAAAGTAGCTGGGGGGGGCAGTAAAAGCAAGCAAGGAAGCAAGCAAACAAAAAGATTGGCAGGTTTTGACTTTTCTGTTGGTATAGCTGATAGGATAAAACAAGATAGTTTCACCTGGTGGACCGTGAGTTACAACAACCTCTGATCCTTGGTTGTTCATGCGCAAAGCACGGAAGCCAATGCTGAGGACTAGACAAAATCACCAGACCTGACTGTTTTAATTGTTCCAGTGGATGTGGAATAGGGACTCCTTCCTTCAGTGTCAATCATCTTCATCTTGAATCCAGAGATTACACTGGGAAGGATCAAGAGGAGAGAAAATCATTAACTTCTGGAATAAGGTGGAGTATTTCTTGCAGAGGATGTTTCAATTTAGAATAAATGAATTACCACTTATTGGGAAGTTCAATGATGTTAATTTTATTTTGCAGTGTGTTTTGTTTTTCTTCACATTTATATGATTTATGGGCCACAACAAAGTTCAGTATAATTGCCAAGATTTAAAATTATTTTTTCATATCTAAATAATGTTGCATAGGTATTATTTCTTTATACTCCATTAAATCCTGCTTCTTTGGGCTGCTTAAATATATAGCAGTTTGTCAAAGGCCTCCTTATGTATCATTTAGGCTTGTTCTTGATGAAAATTTGCATGATTTTTTCATCCTTTCTTAAATATAAAGAATTTGGCCACTGTTTTTAAAGTAAATTTGTATGTGAATTTGGAACTGAGTGGAGAAATATGGGCTTTCAGTTGTTGAAATGATTATATACCATCATTTACCATATTAATATAGTTTATTTTGTACAAGCTGTATTTCCCTTAAACTTTTCATTGAAAGTTTAAAAACCCTTTTTATTTATTCAGCTTTCAATGTTCTTAAATTATTTTTGACAATGAGAGAATGCAAAGATTGGTGTGGTGGTATAACAAGTTAATCCTCCACCCAAGTTGTCAGCAACCCGTATGGGTGCCAGTTCGTGTTCAGGCTGCTCCACTTCTGATCCTGCTCCCTGCTTATGTCCTGGAAAACCAGGGAGGATGGCTCTAGGCCTTGAGCCCCTGTATCCATTGGGAGCTCTGGAAAGAATCTCTAGGCTTCTGGTCTCAAACTGAATGACCCAGTTCTGGCTCTTGGGACCATTTGGGGAGTGAACCAGCAGATGGGAAATTTTCCCTTTATCTCTCTTTCTATTTCTGTCTCTCAATCTCTCTGTAAATCTGCCTTTCAAATGAAAAAATAAATCTTAGAAAAAGAAAATGCAAGCTTGATAACATTTCACTAAAAAGCAAATTAGCAACTTATGGATCTATTAAAACTGTCTTTTTAAACCCTTAAATTGGTTCAACCATGTTGAATTTAATTAGGACTGAAGTGAAATAAAGTAAACTCACCAAGTGTTTTCATCTGGGTTGAAAGTAGAACATCCAAGAATGTAGTTGGGATTGTTTAAATTTCAGGGATGACATATAGACTCACAAGAAAGTAGTGACGCTTCTTTTTTCTTTTGTTGAGGAAAGATAACGTTAATTCATATTTGCTTCAATGTTACTTTTCTGAAAATTGTTTCATTTGTCATGACACCACTAGATCTTATTTGAAATATGTAGCTATAGCTTGAGGTTGTGTTAAAATCTCATAGATCCAATTTATTTATTCTTGAATTTAAAAAAAAACTGCCATGTTTTAAAATTTTTGCATTCACAGATTCAGTCTCACTGGCTTATACAACTTAAGTTGCTTATTCTTAGTTGGGTCTTTCTAGCAATTTTTATTGAAACCTTTACATCCCCAAAGGTAGCATATGTGTTCTCCAAGTCTTTCAATGAATTTCCCCTTAACATGTGTTAGCATCTTTTTCATATTTTATGTATCTGATTCTGAGTCCTCCTTGTATTCTTCTTTGCTCCCATTTAAAACTTACTTAATTATTCTAACCTTTTTTTTCAATTACAGATTTGGATTCAAACACTTTGGTTTGTTGTGATGTATGTTCTTTCTGTTTGCGTTCTTATCCCCAAGATCTATTTTCCCTTCTTAGTCTCTTTCTTTCCCCCCTTCTTTGCATCCTTCTTGGCGTCACCTGCGTCTTTCTTTGCATCTTTCTTTTCTTTCTTGTCGTCCTTTGCTTCACCCACTGCATCGCCAGGCTTCTTTTCATCTTTTTTATCTTTTTTACTGTCCTTCTTCTTTGCATCTTTCTTTTGGTCTTTCTTGGCGTCCTTTGCATCCTTTGCCTCATCGCCTTTCTTTCCTTCCTTATCTTTCTTTCCGCCAGGTTTTTCAGCTTCTGAATCGGGAGGTGTGTCTTTCCCCTTCTTTGTGTCTTTTTTGCCTTTTTTGTCATCCTTCTTTGCACCCGGTTTTTCTCCTTCAGACTCTGAGCCGGAATCTTTGTCTTTCTTTGTTTCCTTCTTGCTCTTTTTGGCATCTTTCTTTGGTCCCCCCTTTTCATCTTCTGATTCTGTGCCGGAATCTTTCCCCTTCTTTGAGTCTTTTTTGCCTTTTTTGTCATCCTTCTTTGCACCTGGTTTTTCTCCTTCAGACTCTGAGCCAGAATCTTTACCCTTGTCCTTTTTGCTTTTTTTGGTGTCTTTCTTTAGACCTTCTTGTTCTCCTTCAGAATCTGAGCCTGGACTCTTGCTCTTCTTTGAATCTTTTTTACCCTTTTTGTCATCTTTCTTTTCCCCTTCAGATTCTGTGCCTGAATCTTTGCCCTTTTCATCTTTCTTGGTTTTTCTTGTGGCTCCTTTCATGGCATCGGGCTTACCTTTTAATTCTGCTTCTGACTCTGATTTGTCCTCTGCTTTCTTGTCATCTTTTTCTTTCTTACCTAATTCTGGGGATGATGGTTTTTCTCCAGCACCCTTGCCAGGACTAGTTGGTTTGGCTGGAGGCTTCCTCCTAGCAGCTAAGTACTCAGATGGCCTCTCAGAAATTCTCATTAAAGAACGATGCATCCACAACGGTCGTTTGTGATCTCTTAGTTTTTCTTCATCGATTACCTGAAACGTTGGTTAGAATAATGACGGGCAATTTGTGAGTATGTGTGTATTATCACATGCCAAATATATTCTAATTTCAAAAATAAAAATATATTGTGATTAAAAACTGTTCCATATTTAATTCTGCTCTATGATGTCATAATTTTTAGTTGTATTTTCTTTGTTCAGAAGGCAGGGTGACAGACACAGTGGCAAAGACAGAAGGAGAGTGAGAATCTTCTGTTCCACTGCCTCATTTCCTAAATACCTGTGATGGTTGGGTCTGGTGCTGGACAAAACCAGAGGTCTAGAATTCCACATGAGTCTTTAATGTGGGTGGCAGGGAATACATACTTGCTCTATGATCTGCTGGCTTCCCAGGCAAGTTAGGAAGCTGGACCGGAAGCAGAACAGGTGAGACTAGTGAGCACGCTAATATTAGGTGTCAGAATTGCAAGCAAGGCATTTACATAGTATATCACAATGCTGGACCCAGATCATTTTTACAATGTATGAGTAATTGTATTTCATTTCAGCTGATTTTTAGTGAAGTATTTTTATAATCCCCACATGAAGTTATGTTAAAAATGGTAACTCATATCTTATGAGAATCAATATAATCAGAAAAATCAAGTATGACTTTTAGTTTTTTTGTTATGTTCTTGAAAATTCTTGGAATATCTTTCCCAGTTCCCCTTTCTAAATAAACCCAGAAATTAGTTATTCTTCAGTATATGCTAGTTGCAAATACTGGAATATCATCATTCTATTGTCACTTTTTATGGATTTTGGAAATAGAATTCAATATGTACTTAAAGGAAAAACTTGAAATTCTTCCTTCTTAGTAGGGTATAAATTGAGTGTCATTAGTCAGTAACAAATAATAAAATCTGTGACATCCAGTGCGTGCTGTGATATATTGCATTTTAAGCTCCTAAGCAAATATCTGTACATGTTGTACATGGCAAAAATAGTTAAGTAGATAGGAATGTAAAACAATAAATTTAGAAGGAAAGAAACATGATCAGTATTGATGGGATTCATTCTCTAAAATAAGGAAGAGTTGATCATATGATTGTTTTGTGAACACTTTATTTTTTCTCAATTTGTTTAAAAGACAGTTACAAACACAAATGTGGGTTGGGAGAAAGAGGATCTTTCAGCTGGTAGTTCACTCCCCAAATGTCTGCAAAGGCTGAAGCTGAGCCAAGCCAAATGAAAGAGCCTGGAACTTTCTCCTGGTCCCCCAATCACTTGGACCATCTTACTGTGCTTTCCCAGGCACATTAGCAGTTAGCTGCATCAGAAACAGAGCAAGAGAATCTTGAAATGGTATCCACATGGAATGCTCACTGACACCACAGGTGGTGGTTTTTGTCAACAATAGTATTGACACTGACCCCCAAAACATTTCTTTAAGCATTTTTGTATTCCATGGAAGTTCCAGAAATGTTAGGAAAAATTTGCTTCCCAATGGTTAGAACTGAAGCATTGAAATTCAGCAAGTTTTAATGCAATTTGTGACTCTACTGAATGGTTTCCTCCAGCTGGGTAGCATTTGCCAAGTGAAACTGTATCATTTTGGTTTCTAGATTTCTGTGCTCCTAGGCAGTTAACATAGGGGCAGACATTATATACAGAGAAATGCAAATAAGATATTCCACATGTCCCCATTGGTAGAATTTCTTAAATTTTTTTTAAAGATTTATTTATTTTATTACAAAGTCAGATATACAGAGAGAAGGAGAGACAGAGAGGAAGATCTTCCATCTGATGATTCACTCCCAAAGTGAGCGCAATGGCCGGTGCTGTGCCAAAATGAAGCCGGGAACCAGGAACCTCTTCCAGGTCTCCCACATGGGTGCAGGGTCCCAAGGCTTTGGGCCATCCTCGACTGCTTTCCCAGACCACAAGCAGGGAGCTGGATGGGAAGTGGAGTTGCCGGGATTAGAACCAGCGACCATATGGGATCCGGGGGTGTTCAAGGTGAGGACCTTATCTGCTAGACCACACCGCCGGGCCCCCATTGGTAGAAGTTCAATGATCTTTAACAGTGTTGTACACTATGGCAGCACTCAGCCATGGGTGCACTTGTTTTTCTTTAATTAAATTTGGTGTAAAAATCAGTGTCTCTTAAATAACAGACTGCTGGGCTTATGAAGGACTATTCTATTGTAATAATATGGGAAAAATCAGTTTGGGGGGTTAGAATTTGGGGAGAGGGTAGGGAAATCCCAGACTCTACGGAATTATACCATAAAATTCAAAATTAATAAAAATGCATAAAAAAATTCAGTGTCTCACTTGTGTTAGCCTCATTTCAAATGTGACTTCCACCATCCTAGAAATTTTGTTGAACAGCTTTTGTTTATGTATATATATGTATATATATATATATATATAAGCTAATCTCTAAAAAAAGTTATTTATTAAGATAGTGAGATGTTATTTTCAATACTAACAGGAGTTGTGTGGTTTCGCAGTTGGGAAGGTTTTGATCTTCTTTTTGTTCCTGGTCGCTGTGGTTTGGGAAATGCCAGGGAAAAGTGTTGTTGATTCCATGATTTCTTGCTTAATTCACTGACTAAAATAAAAAAAAAAAAACATAATTATAAAAAGTTAAAAATTTATTGTAATTGAAAGAGTGAAATGAATAGCATGTAAATAAACAAGTTATTGGAATTATGGCTTCATTCACATAATATTTGAAATTCACTGCTATCAATATGAGAAAAAACTTAAATTTTCTATCTTAATTTACAGTTACCTGTATACTATCAAAATAAATGGGATGAAACAGTATCACTGCTTGATTTTAAATCTTTCTATCTCTGATATTCTGGGTTTTTCTTTTATTCTCTTGGATAGAGTACAATTCTATTGAAGGCAGAACAGTTTTTATTGCTTCTGTAACCCAAAATACTAAACACAAGAGCTAACATAAATATTTAATACTTAATCTTAAATGAGTACTGAAGCTTTGCAACACCATCCCCAACATATATTACCTTGTCATTAGTCATTTTCCAAGGTACAAGAGTGTTATATACTCAATAAATTAATTTCACAGGTGACATATTTAAAAATGAAAATGGACAGGTTACCCAGAAACTATCAGAAATTGGAGTGATATCCATAGTGAGCGATATTGTCACTGTAAAGATTTGTAATGCCGGTATATGTAAAAACAAATAAAGCAAACCTCACAAAACCACAACCCCTACACCCTCAAAAAACCAAAAAGGCAACATTTTCCTTTGAGCTCCCTGAAAACAATGTATAATGATTACTGGGGAAAAGTGAATGAAAGACCTATTATGCTGAATCTGTGTGGAAAACCACTTGATCTTCTGAAGCTTTTTCCAAGTTACATTGATTTTCCTTTTCTAGTGAGGAGTCTGTTGGCCAATTGTAAACGGAAACAATTTGTTGAGAATGTACAAGAGATCCCTGACATGTGTCAGGATTCTTTAATTTCCATGTTGCTTTCAACTGTACGAATATATCATTACATGATCACTAAAATGCTAATGTACTTATGTATGGCAGAACATTTTATTCATTATTCCTTTAACTTAGAAAAAGTGAAATATATTTAGAAGTTTTTCAGTGATCCCAGGAGTATGCTACTTTGGAGAATAAATGACGATTTTTGATTGCATTTTGCGACAGGTTTTTTTGTTTGTTTTTGGATGTAAATTTTGTTTAGATGATAACAATCATTTGACCATAAACTTAATCATATACATCTTATAAGGAATTTCAAATTATTTCTTACCTGGAATATAATTATCATATGTCCCAAAGTTTACTTTTTGGCTATTAAAAAAAAAGGGAAAGTTTTAGCAACTTAGTCAAACCCAGATAATTAATAACCATTACTGTAGATAAATACTTGCTAGCAAAAACTGGAAATTTTGTTTTTTCATTTTATGAACTATCATTTATATATAACCATATGCTTCATGTGCATGTTTTAAAATAAAAATGCCATTTAATTAAGGTTTCCAAATTACTGTTCTAAGTTCCCCTACAAATGAACTTTACATTCACTATCATACAGTATAATTGAGTCCTCAATGTGGTCAGAGAACTTCAGCAAATAAAATCTTTTTCTTAAAAAAAACCCTGATTTATTGATTTAATTGGAAAGGCAATTTTATGGTGAGAAGGAGAGACAAAGAGAAATATCTTCCATCCACTGATTGACTCCCTAAATGTACACAACCGTCAGGGCTGAGACTAAACCATGAGCCAGGAATTTCTCCTGGGTATCCCACATGAATGTAGGTTCCCATAGATGAGCCATCCTCTGCTGCTTTCCTAGGCCATTAATAGAGAGCTGGATGGAAAGTGGAGTAACTGAGACATGAATTTGTGCCCATAAGGGATGCTGCATACTTGCAGAATTAGTCAGTTGAGCCATTGTGTCAATCCCCAGAAAATCTAAATTTTAAATAACATATCCATGTGCCTTTGACTGTGTGTATGTGCATGTGGGCATCACAGGTATCAACATGGAATTTCATTTATTTATTCTCAAGGAAAGTCTGAGAGATAAAACTGTTATAAACCATCCTCCATTTCTAAATACTTGAACATGCTTAATTGAATGAGAAAAAGTTTTGTGATCTTTTTTAAATATGTAATGGAAATCAGCAATGAAATCCCTTAGATAAACTGTATTTCATATTCCAGTATATTGCAGACATTCTGTCATCATTGATTGTGAATTTTCAACTTGCAAATACATTCACACAAAAATGTACTTATATAATATTTTACTTATTTTGATAATATATAAAATCAAGAATTAAGTTTATAAAATATAAAATATCGGTACATGACTAAAGATTGAAGTGATTATCATGAAATCTAGCACATTACTGTAACTCCATAAAATCTAAAAAGTTTGAATTGAGTGAAATATACAATTAATTCTCAATAATTTATGCACTCAAGAATGTTCTTAAATGACTGAATACACCAATTTTACCCAGCTCACTCAATCTGAATCACAAAGTTTTGATCCAATTTTGTATACAAACTAATGAGGAAATTTGGATGCTTAATTTTGATTATGCATTATCCTATTCCAAATGTTATGAAACAAAAAATATTTGATTAGGAAATGCAGTTAAACCTGATAATTTCAAAATGGCCAATGGCCATTATCAATCAGTTTCTATGGCATACACTTTAAAATTTTTCATTAATTTATTTCAAAGAGTGACAGAAAAGCAATTGCACACAGAGAAAACTTCCATCCATTGGTTCACTCCCCTAATGACCTCAATATGAAGGTTTGTGGCAGCTGAAATCAGACGATGAGGATTTTATTCTGGTCTCTCAGTGGGCGATGGGGGCCATCTTTCATTGCTTTATGAAGCTCATTAGTAAAAAAAACATGTATTTGAAGCCAGACTTGAATTAGTACTCTGTTCTGGGACATTACAATTGGAACTGTGAGCTCAGCTTGGTACTCTACAACACCAGCCCATCTATGGCATATTCTTTATAATCTACAAAGTGAATTACAAATGAATAATATATTCTCAACGCAAAAATGTTTTTAAAAACAACTTCCTCCAAAGAACCAATTCTTGTGCAAAAATCACAATGCAAACTTATAAAAGATAAATTGGGTAATAGCATAATATACCAAAAACTATAGGATATTAGTTAGCAATTTACGGGAGATAATGCTTTATATAACAGAAGAGATTAAAATCAGTGTTTCAACAATTTGCATTATAGTTTGAAAATCAGGATCAGCTGGTGACATAATGAACTAAGTCACCACCCGCAGTGCTGGCATCCTACATGATGTGGGTGTAGCTCCCTGCTAATGCACCTGGGAAAGCTGCAGAGGATGGCCCAACTGTTTGGGCCCCTGCACCCACATTGACAACCTGGAAAAAGCTGCTAGCTCCTGGCTTCATTGTGGATCATACCAGGTTGCAATGGCCATTTACAGAGTGAACCCTCCTCTTTCTCTCTCTCCTTCCCTCTCTCTTCCTCTCAAGGTGTAAACTATGTGTGTGGTATTACCATGCAATGCAATGATACTATGCAATCTAAAAGAGTAGATTATTGGCATATAACATGATAATATGAAACATTTTAATAAAAAGATACAGGAATATATACTAAATGTGTGTTCACTAAGGTTTTCTCGGCAAGCCTTTCAAGAATTGGCAGAACTGTCACTTTAAGATTATAACTGAAGAGCATTTTGTTAGGAAGAAGCAGGATGAATTGACAGAAATATGGCCCAGTATAATCTTTTGTTGTGGAATAAATGTATGTTTCTTTAATGAAATGGATTTTGCTGATTTGCTGTTTTACTGAGAAGAGCTTATAAGATCTTCAAAATTTAGTGAATTAATATCTTAGTCCCCATCCACTATGTACATTTATGTCTTAATCAATTAAATCAGTTCATCTTTGAACTAGATAGCGTTTTCCATTTCTTCCCTAAATCTAATTCTATTATGAAAAGCCTTTCTAAATTTTCCTCCCTGCCTTCAAGAAATTCTCTATATTTCAATGCATTTGGATTCTTTCTTTTTTTTCTTTTTCTCTTATAACAGTGTGAGAAACCCTGATACACAAAGTAACAAACGGATAGCCTATCTCATTTTTTTAATTTCAAAACTATTATTTTGATTTGAATGTAGATGAGTTCCAATAATGGTTTTATTTTGAATTCCTTGACTAGGGAGTATTGCAATTAAAGGCAATTTTTTAAAAAGATGTATTTATTTTTATTGCAAAGGCAGATATATAGAGAGGTGGAGAGACAAAAGGGAAGAACTTCCATCCAATGATTCATTCCCCAAGTGGCCACAATGGCCAGAGCTGAGCCAATCCAAAGCCAGGATCCAGCAGCTTCCTCTGGGTTGTCCAACATGGGTGCAGGGTCCCAAAGCTTTGGGCCGTCCTCAACTGCTTTCCCAGGCCACAAGCAGGGAGTTGGATGGGAAGCGGGGCTGCCGGGATTAGAACCAGCACCCGTATGGGATCCTGGTAAGTTAAAGGGGAGGACTTTAGCTGCTAGGCTGCCACACCTGGCACTAAAGGCATTTTTATGATCTGAATTGTGTATGTGTATTTATGTCAGTATACATCAAGTGGGCTCAGTGTGAAGACAATGTATTTAGCAGGTAGATATCAGGAATGTTTCTAGCTATCCTACAATCTGCAAGATGCTATCATCTTCTCTTTTCCAAATCCTCCTCCCTAACTTGTCATTCTAACAAAGAATTATCTACCTTTAAACATCTGTAAAGCCCATGTTGACAAGCCTGCATGTAGAACAAGTGTTTTAAGGCCTTATCTACATCAATGTTAACACCTAGACCCGTAAGGTAAGGGAAGATTCTATTTTTTAGCAGGGAAGAAAAACAAAAGACACAGGAAATATAAGATTAATGTGTTAGCAATAGAAATTTAAATGTTCAGATTTTAGATACTCTACATGATATTAAATTTAATGGCAGATGATTCTACTTCCTTTTGAAATCTTATTCTAATTCGACATTAGAAATGCATGATGTTGGACTTATATTGTGATGTAGCATGTAAAACCACTGTGAAACGCAGCAGAAAGAAATAAGATGGCAAAATAGGGTACAGAAACGTTCAAACAGATGGAGAATCATCAACCAGCATTAAGCAGAGTGGCTGCAATCTCTTGGAATAGGAATGGACAGACTAATGGTATAGGGATATTTCGAGACCCACAGCATAGCAAAGAAGTAGAGACAGTGGGTAATGCTGCAGTGACAAGATGCCCCAGTGGTGGTTGGTGGTTGGCAATCAGAACTCCATCCCTTTAGGGTGTCAATCACGTAAGCACATGGGCCATCCACTGATTCATTCCTCATGTAATTTAGCAAGGATCTGTATCTGGAGAATCTGGGTCTTAAATTGGTACTCTGATATAAGTAGCAGCAAAACCTGTTGTACCACAATGCCAGCCTTTTATTTTCAAGATACATAGTCCATCTTTATTTTAGTGATAAATTAAAATATAATTCAGAAACAGGGCCTAGCGTGATGGAGTAGTGGTTAAAGTCCTCGCCTTGCACGCGCCGGGGTGCCATATGGACACCATTTCTAATCCCGATGGCTCTGCTTCCGATCTAGTTCCCTGCTTATGGCCTGGGAAAGCAGTTGAGGATGGCTCAAGGCCTTGGCACCCTGAACCCACGTGGGAGACCTGGAAGAGCTCTTGCCTCCTGGCTTTGGATTGGCTCAGCTCCAGCCGTTGCAGTCACTTTTTGAGTGAACCATCAGATGGAAGATCTTCCTCTCTGTCTCTCCTGCTCCTCTGTAAAATCCGCCTTTCCAATAAAAATAAAATAATAAAAAAATACAATCCAGAAACAATTTTCTTTGTATCTCAGCATCCCATCCCTTAATAAAGATTTCATGCCTTCCTTAAAAATCTTGAACTAGTGAAATCTTGTTATCTTCCTTATCTTTGGCACAAATTAAGCATACTAAGATAAAGAAACTACTATTATGAAATTTATGTCCTGATACATTACAGTGGAAAGTACTTTGCATACTCAGCATTTCTCAAGAAGATTGCAATTAGCACCTGTTTGTGTTCAATCCGTAAAAAATACCAAACAAAAAATAGAGGTAAATAAACATACACTTGTAAGCTCACAATTGAAGGATATAATGGAGACCAGAGTACCAAGAATCAAAGAAAACTGACAATGCATCTCTACCACTGATTAAAAATAGAGTTCCAATAAAACTTCTAAATATACCTATACAATAAAACATTGAACTTTCTACCATTGCCTATAGCAACAATGCCATGACCCATGGAAGGAACAGAAAACTGGAATCAAGACTACAAAACACAGGGACAACAGGAAGGAAAGACGATGGGTGGCAGTGAGAGGATGCCCTGTGCCTGATAAATTGTTAAACGGAAAATGATAATAAAAATAACACCAATAATAATAGAGTTCCACACTCATTACAAAGTGTTTAACACTCTTGACTTCTCTAGAGCCTGCACCACTCTAGTCACTCACAGACACACACTGTTTCCAGAAACTTCTAAATTGTCCCAGAGAAGATAAGAGATCTCCCCCTTTCACACCCAATGAGAACTATAAAGTATTTAGTTTTACAACCCCCCAATACAGTCTGATAATAAGATCAACTTACATTTAAAAAGAATTATCTAAAACCATATGTCTATTTTGCTGAAATGTATGGACTTGCTAAGTCTTATCAAACCAACCAGTGATATGTAACACATTCTCTTTGGCATATGAATGACAAAATAATAAAATGTAATAAGGATTTAAAACAGCATCTTCATGCCAAAGAGAACAAACTGACAGGAAATTTTCATTACTTTTGAAACAAAAAGATTGTCAAGACTTACAATCTTGGTACAGACATTTCCCCCACCTATGACTTGCCAACACTTAAGTGCTATACGTTCCAATTGGTGATGATGAGAAATGACATCACAAAGGGGAAAGGCGTACTTGGAGTTAAAGGGGAAGGGCAGAAGGACCCATTATTGTATGCTGTGCTCTCTGGAATTGCTTTCCCCCATTACTGTCAAAATTCACTTACATAACACGTTTTAATGAAATGATTATTTTGTGATTTACACAAATTTTCTAAGTTCATGTGGAGGAAAAATAAACCTAGATATTTATCTCTGAAGTTCAAGTGTAATTCTAATTTCCCTTATGTTGATGCATAAGTCCTTGCCATAACTTTATCTTTTTCCATTTTAACTTACTGACAAGGATTTAAACTTCCAGACAAGTTCAAATGCCATTAAAATTTAATTAATTGTAATGAATAATATATAAATAGCATGTGATATATTTTATAATATATTATGCCATAAATACATGATATAATTTTATATACAACTATAAAATGATTTATAATATATTTATAATATATACTTAATAAAATAATTCTGTCCTATTTACTATAACACATAATACATAATTATAAATGCGCATCAACAGCTATACTCCACAAATCAATAAATACAAGTACAATATGCAATGTTTTTTGAGCATATTGTTTTTATTTAGCTCTTTCCAGGATATCTCACTTGATGTTTTCTTCCTTAAAGGAAAGATTTATTTTACTGTAGCTAGAGTGTGAGATGAGCCGTAAAAATTTTACTTGTATGACTCAGGATGAAGCTTCTCATGCTGTTGTAGAATCATAAGAGCAGGGAAGAGACATTGTTAGTTTCCTGTGATCTTACTAGCTCCTTATCCTTTCACATAACAATGTTCACAGTGATGTTTTCCTGAAAGGCACTGAGTTAATAAGCAAATAATACATTATAAATTTACAAAATGCTAATTAGTGTTTCACATTTTATGCCTAGTATATGAAAATATTAATAACTAATCTGTATCTTCCAATAGCATATGTGTAATCAAACCCAAATTATGATTGAATAACCTTGATTTCTGCTCCATGATTTCTCCAGAGACTCTGATTATTGTCTGTAATTAAATATATATTGTCTATTAATGGCTTCGAGAATCCATGGTCTTTGTAAAAATGAGGATGTATTATTCTTTCATTATAAAACAAATTACTGCAAACATTTCTAGCATAACAAAATGCTCATTTAGTTTCTAATAGTTATGTGGACTAGAGGATCAGTCAAATTCACCAGGGTCTTTGTTCAATCAGAAAGCTAAAATCAAATCATCAGCAGCATTAAGGCCTTACCTGAAGTTGCTGAGGAGGAAACAGTTTCTGAACACATTCAGGTACCCCCACCCTTTGAACAAAGTTGATTGTAAATTTAGCTATTATTTTCTAAAAGACTAATTAATTGTTTTGAATGGCAAAATCACCAACATGGAAGAAGGGATAGGGAGAGAAACATCTTCCATCCACAGCATGACTTCTGAAATGCTCACAACAGCCAAGGCTACACCAGAGGGAAGTGCAACTTCATCCAGATCTCCCTAGTCAGTGCTAGGAACTCAAGGACTGGAGCCACACGTGTTGCCTGCAGACCAACAGGAAGCTGGTTGGATATTCCAATTAGCAGAAATTGAATGAGACACTCCAACACCCATTGGCATCATAGCTGGTCCAAATGGTTGCTTTAGCCACTGAGCCAGAAGGCCATGAATGTCTTTATTGTATCTCTCTTTTCCTGCTTGCTGTCAATTGTGAACTGCCTTTTACTATTAGCAGTTGTTTATATTCTTTATCATGACAATATTTTGTTGCTTTCTTTTCATTACTGAAATATCTCCCATCATTTTTTTTCCTTGTTCTTGTAATGCTACCAACTGAAGAAAACTCTCTCCTTAAAGGCTGCAAGGTCCACCCACATAGTATTTCTATGTTAAAATTAACTGTGCTTCATAATAGAGCATATCCAGGGATGGTAGCTTTTGATGCCCAGTCTCACTCAGACTTTAGATATGGTCTAATTTCATTCATATATATGAAAATACATGTGTATTATACATAAATGAAGTAATTTGTGTGTGTATGTGTAAGCCAGTTTTCCCAACACCATTTATTATATCATGCTTACAGTAATTTATGGTCTGAGCATTTCTATAAAACATAAGTCAGATGTACGAATGCAGATTAATTTCTGGATTCTATATATTGTTTCATTTGTCTATGTATTGGTTTTTAATGCCCATATGTTGCAGTTTTAATTACTATATATTTTATAGTATCCTTTGCCTGAAATTTTGAAATTTTTCCCTCAGGGTGGTTTTGCATAGTCTGTTTTTTTGTGATTCCATATGAAATTTAGAATTGTTTTTCTAATTCTGTAAAGAATACCATTGATATTTGGATAGGGATTTTATTGACTGTAAATTTTTGGGATAGTACAGGCAATGCCACTTTCTTCTAATGACACTTTGCTCTAATCCATGTGCAAGTAATGTTTCTGCATTTTTAAAGTGTTTCATGATTTTTTGGTATTGATTATTCTAATCCATAAACATGTATTTTTTTTCTTTTTTAGTTCCATTGTTCTTCATCAATTAAGAGGTTTTCATTTTAGAGGTACTTCGTGTCTTTGGTAAGTAATTTCCCATTATTTTACTTTTTTATAGCTATTGGATATGGGGAAAGCCAGTTTCTTGATTTCTCAAGTCACTGTTGTCGTATACATATGCTGTAGATTTTGAACATTAATTTCATATCCTGTAAATTTGCTGATCATCATTGTTTCTCTGTAGTAGAGTCTACAGGGGTTTTCTAGGCATAGGACCATCATAAGTGACAATTGGACTTGTTGATTTCAGATTGTATACATTTATTTCTTGTTGCTTTAATCTTGCCTAATCACTCTAATTAGTACCTCCAGTTCTGTGTTGAAAATCATGAAAGTGGGCATCATTTTTTTGTTCCTCGTCTTAAAAAGAAAGTCTTAAATTGTCCCCCTTTAACATGATCTTAGCTGTTAGCTTATTTTAAATAGCCTTTATTATGTTGGGGGATATTCCTTTTATCCCTAGTTTGGTCAAAGGTTTTTGTTTGTTTTACCATGAAGAGATGTCAAGTAGTTAGATGCATTTAGCCCTTTATGTGTTATTTGCATCCTTTCTTTTGAAGATTTGTGAATCTTTTTATCCTTGGAGAGTTTGACTATAACATGTCATAGGATAGAATTAGTTGTGTATCTGACAGATAATTTTGGATCTCCCTGTATCTGGATAATTATATCTTTCTCTAGCCTAGGAAATTTTGTGAATTGTTATCTTTGAATACACACTCTATCTAATTGATATACTCAACTCCTTCTTTCATCCCAATCACTAAATTATTTTCTGTTTCACATTTCCCATAAGCTTTTTTCATTCATCCTGATTAATTTTTTTCTTTTCTATTCCAACTATATAATGCTAATACTCTTTGCTTGAGCTAATTAGTGCTTTCTTCTGTTTATTTCGTACTTCTGTTGATGTTCTATATTACTTTCATAATTTAATCTAATGTATTTTCTAATTGGTTTTGCTTCAGTTTATCTGTCAATTTTAGGAGAGTATTGAATTGTCTGAATTCCATTGTTTCTTAAAATGGTTATTTTTATTTGTTAAACTATAAATTTATTTCAGTTTTAAAAACTGTCAATTTTTTTACCATTCTGCCACATTCCCTTCAATTGTAGACATTATACACACATAGACACAATAAATATACACAATTTTTCATGAAAATGGGTATTAATATCACTAAGAGAGGGATTTTGAAAATGATCATAGCATGGAAAAAGAAGGATATATTGGTATTTACAAGGTATAATTTAATTAAGGAATACGTATAACTACATATAAAATGTGACATTTGCACCATTTAGTATCTATGTTAACTTCCACAAACAAGCAAAAGTATACTTTAAATTTTTTAGCCTAGCACTAAAAAACTTCATTTCATAGATGGTTGGTTTCTGGTACCTTTTTTTTTGGTTATTTAAATGAAGTTCTTGTTTCCTGGCAGTCCTTCATGTTTGTTGGAGTGCAGTAGTATATTCATATTAAAGGACTGTTTATAACAATCCAGCTTAAGTATGACTGTCCTTCTAGTGAATCTAAGCAGTGCCATCCATTTTTCTTTGAGCCTCTCAGTACTGCTGTTTCAGGACTAAGTCAAACACTAAGTTGTGATTTGCCTCAGGTTGCCTCTGACATGTTTTTACTGATTTAGTGTTAATGCTCCCTGAATTGAAATTGGTCCCAAATCCTCCTTCACAATCTAATATAGTCGAAAAACCTCCACATCTTGAAGTCATGCTTCCTTTTTAATTGCAAGTTACATTATTAATTTAACTCTCTCTCTCTCTCTCCCTCTTTCCCCCAAGTTGTGATGCATTTCTTTTGCTGAATATCCTGGTTCAGCACTCTCAAATGCTGCTTTCCATAAAGCCTTTATACATGAACATAACTTGGTCAAGCTCATTGTTCTCGGGGTTTTATATCCAGCAGGCCCTGAGCACACCTGGAGGGTGAGCAGAAATTTGGGAGACAAACTGGTGGCAAGAGACCTTGTGCTGGCTTTGGCAGCACATATACTAAAAATGAATATCAATAATACTGTTTCAAGAATAAACTTATGGGTATGTTTAAATCCTATAATACCAGATAAACATAAATGTGTGGTTATTTTTAAATCCCAATTATCTAATATTTTATAGTATAGATTTATTTTTTTCTAAAGTAGCTATTTATCTGCTATTTGAGTGCCAGGACTCAAGGAATTGGGCCACCCTTGCTGTTTTCCCAGGCCATCAGCATGGAATTGGATCAGACATAGAGTGGTCAGGAAGTGCTCAGATAGGATGACAGCACTACAAGCAGATTAGCTTGATATGCAAGGTCCTGGGCCCTGCTTTGTTCATTTTATATCTCTATATCTTATTATTTTTATTCACATATAGTATATACTGAATGAATGAGTATTGATTAAATGAAAGCCACTGTCCTTTTACAACTTACAATACCCCTTATTATGGTTTAAATGTTTGCTCCAAAACTCATGCTGACATTTAATTTCCATTGTAATAACATCAAAAACAGGATCTCTTGAGGGGAATGTGATTAGTTCATGATGGTGCCCACCCTTATGAGTGGGACTGATGTTGCCATAAAGGTGTGAAATAATCCCCATGTTACTCTCCTTTTCATCTTCTTGTCTTTGGACGTGTCACATTGCGGCAATATTTGTCGTTAGCAGATGTCATCCTACTGATAGTCCCCACAACTACAGGCAGATAAATTGATGGTCATTGTGAATTTCTCAGGTGTAGCTCTTCTGTCACAACCAAGCAATGCAGGGTAAGACAGAAATCAGCACCCCAAAAGTAAGGTGTTCCTGGGACAAATTCCTGACAATGTGGGAGTGTCTTAGGAAGTGGAAATTTGTAATAGAAAGAGGCTAGAGAAATTGAGAGAAACAGGCTAGAAAATGGTCAGATTCCCAAGGAGGGAGCATTGTGAGAGACTGTGGTGAGCACTCAGAAAAGCAGAAAGTATCAAACATGTTACAGATGTTCCAAGTGGCCACGATGAAAAGATTATATAAAAGATTACATGAAGACCATTCTATATGAGATCTCAAATGGAAACAGGGTACAAAATATCAAAGACTGGGAGGTAAGGCTGTCCTTGTCATCGAGCTTTAGAGAGCTCTACAAAAACTCTACAGAATTATGGCCATTATCTGACTTGGTTGAAGGCAGAATTGAAGAGTGTTAAACTACAATATCTGGCTGAAGAAATGCCTAAGCCAAGCATGGAAACAACTGCATGATTTCTCTTGACTGAATGCAATACTGTTAGAGAGGATTTACTTAAAGGTGAAGTTTATAATCAAAAAGGAAGCTGAACATAGAGATTTGAAAATTCTCCAGTCTTGATACATAAAGAATAAAAGCACGTGCTTTGGAAAACAAGCCATAAATGCATTCCAGCGACCATTTGATAAGAAGGTAAGTATGGTAAGAAGTTAATGTGACTAGGAAGATACTAGGAGCTATTCACTAAACCAAAAACAATTTAGGAACATTTTAAGGCTGTCCCTCCATCCAAGTTCAATAGAATAGGTTTCTGAGGACAAATCTTGCAAGGAGGTGATTAAGTGAAGTAAGCATTCACTGCTGTGCATATCTTCCATGTTTATTCCCACCCGCATTCCAATGCACCGTAGTCTCAAGTGGGCAAATGTGGCTGCAGTTTCACTCTGGATGATGTGAAGTGTAAACCTTCATTGTGTCTATGTGCTGCTTGTGCAAGTATAATCATTACCTAGTGGGTAAGTTCTCAGAACTGGGCAAGTTCCACTATGTAACATTAACTTAAGAAAGCTGCAGGTGTGAGAATCTAATTTGTGACAGTTTCTGAAGCCAGGTAAGCTGCAGGGACAGGGCTGAAAGGGCCTTGGTGATCCAGTTTCTGTCCCAATAAATCCAGAATGTGGGAAATGAAATAAGGGAAGATTAAAGAAAACTTTAATGATTTTAGTTTCAGATCTGAAGAAGAATTTGCCTCAGGATAAATCATTCCTCTAGTTTCACTCTCTCTGATTGACATGAGACTCTAGACTTTGGACTTTTAAGTTGGAACACAAAGAATTAAGTCTATTATGAATATGGGGATTGAATTAATGAATCTTGTTTGTGAGAAGCATGCTAAAAATAAGTCTTAAAAAAATAAAGAACGTAGAAAGAAAGAACTCATTGCAGGTCTGTGTAATGGGTAAGAGAATGGGCCTGAAACATTTTAGTACATTTGCAAATTATGAATTGCTAAAAATCTAATAGGCTTTGTTGAAAAAGGACTCAAGTTAGTGAGTGGGCATCCAATGGCTGAAATCACACAGCTTGAGAAGTAAAATAGCTATAATTATTGTAATACTAAGTAAAAATGAGAAAAAATGTAATAGGCATTATATCAGTTTCTTTTTCTGAAAAATTATCACTAGGTAGAAAATAAACATTTATTTTGCCTTATCAGAAAAAAACCTTAAAATTCTTACCCAAATGTTGACTGACTTGTTCCCCTTAATAAAAGTGCCATGATAGTATTACAAAATAACATAACAATTTATAACTATTTTTTTGAACAATACACATGAACACCTTAACAGGAAATTCAGCCTAAAGGAACTAACTAAAGAGGCTTGACTTATTTCAATTTAGAAAATCAGTATTTTTGTTTAGATTTCCCCAAATTAATCATTGTAAGTACTAAATAAAGTAGATAATTTTCCTGTGACACTGAAAATGTTTTTTTAATTACCTGAGTAAAGCAAATTGATCGTAGGATTATCATCAGCCTCTCTCTTCAGTGTGTGGTAATAGCGCTTTCTATTGTGCTTTCAACTGTATTTCTATGTAGTGATTGCATGCCATTTTGGTCATTCCAGGCACAGAAAGGCAATGAATGATCTCACTTTGATATGGAATGTCAAAGTGTTCATTTTAGAAAATGGTTGGTGTGGTTAGAATGGAGAATAGGGAGGCATTGATTAAAGGGTACACAGTTACTTTTAGACAAGAGAATACATTTCAAGAAGTTTATTGTATGACAAGATGACAATGGTTAAAATTATATGTTGTGTTCTTGAAAAAAATTTGGAAATTTCATATTACATACTCTCCCCTCCGAAAGACACTAATTTTGTGAGCTAATTGATTTGTTATTTAGATAGATTTAATCACTTCACAATGTATGTATAATTTAGTATAGCATGCTATATGTGACAAAATGTATAATTTTGTGTCTATGCTTTAAAGATTATCTATTTTTTTTAGAAACGCAGATTTACACAGAAAAAGAGAGGCAGAGAGACAGAAAGATCTCCCTTCTGTTGGTTCACTCCCCAAGTGGCCACAATGGCCACTGAGCCAATCTGCAGCCAGGAGCTTCTTCCATGTCTCCCATGTGAGTATAAGGTCCCAATGCTTTGGGCCTTCCTCCACTGTTTTCCCAGTCCACAAGCAGGAGCTGGATGGGAAGTGGAGCAGCTAGGACATGAATAGATGCCCAGGTGGGATCCGGGCACATGCAATGTGAGCATTTAACCACTAGGATCGTTCCAGATCTAAAATAAATGAATCTTTAAAACAAGAGGATTAAATTGAGTTAAGTAATATAAAGTCCCCAATCAAGAAAATTCCAGGAAATTTGTTGGTAAACTCTACCAAACATTTAAAGAGTTAATACCAATGTTTTCTAAGCCCTTTCTGAAAGTGAAGACTAAGAAATAATTTCTAACAATCATTATAAATATTATATTGTTGATAAAACCAAACAAGGATGTTATAAGAACAAAAAATTATAGACAAATATTTGTAATGACTATAGATATAAAATTTTCAATAACACACAAGGAAACCAAATTTAATTGCACACTAACAGAACCATTCACCAGGATCAAGTAGCTTATGCAAATATATAAATGAATTTATACCAAGGACGCAAGAACGACTCAGCATATACAAATCCATAAACATGACACATCTCACTAATTTATCCTATGATAAGATCAACATAAGTATCTCATTAGAGACATTGCTAATGTTCAATAACCTCATGATAAAAGCTTGTAGTAGATCAGGTTAATAAGAAATTCATCTGAACATACCAAAAACAATACAGAATCTTCAAATATTTCCTGATAAATGTATATATATTATGAAAGAGCTATTCAGGTATTTAAAATTGCTAACACTAAAATAAGCTTATCTTTTAATTGTATCTACGCTTACTTTGAAATCGCCTCAAATAGACTGAGGTCACAGCTAACCCATTCAGTTTTAAAGAGTGAGGATTTTTTTTGTCTAAGACCACAAACAAGGCAAGTATTCTTACTCTCAATTTTATTCAGTGTACTATTATCCAAACATTTAAGCAAGAAAGAGAAATGAAAGCATTTAAAAAGGGAAGAAAAAGTGTCATTTTTTGCTGAGTAGATGCTCTCATATGAGAACTCTAAGGACTCCATTCTTTAAAAATTAGTAAATTAATACAATAAATTTGTAGGATATGCAATCATTTCGCAAATTCAGGTTTTTTATATTAACAATCAAGAATATTTACATTTTCTGAAAATATCCATGTTTAACACTTACCAAAGAACCTACTTTAAGAATGATTTTGACCAAGGAGATGAAAGAAAATTTTATATTCTGAAAGTATCAAAATTTGATGAAATATTTTTCAGAAGATATAATTAGTTGGAAAATATGACGCATTGCTTTATTGGAAGAATTGACATTGCTAAGATTTTCATATTATTAAAAAAATAAGTAGATTCATACAATATTTATCAAAAATCTATGTTATTTCTTACAGAAGTAGAATATTCTTAATTTTATGTAGAAAAAATCATAAGTCGAATCAAAAGATTTTTTAAAAGAGAAATATTACACTGACTTGAAATAATATTACAAATTGTTGATAATTAAAACAGCCTAGTGATAGAGTACAAACTGACACATAAACAAAGGAACAGAATACACAGCCTCAAAGCCTATAATTACTTCCATCATCAATTAATTTAAGACAAAAATGCTAAAAATACACAAAGAAATAATGGCTGTTTTCAATACTGTGTATTGGGAAAACTTGATAAGCATATGCAGAAATAAAATCAAACCCTTATACTATGTACATAGACCGACTCAAAATACAATGACGATTTAAGTACAGAAGCTATAAAAGTATTAGAATAAAAGAAAAATACCATACAAGATTAGTCTGGATCATGATGTTTTTTTATTATATCAGAGCTCAGGAAAAAACAATACATAAAAAGGTTTGCATATCAAAAAAGCAATAGATATAATAAAAAAGCATTTTACAAAAAAAGGAGAAAATATTTTTAAGATATACATGTCATTAAGATTTAATATTCCAAATGCAGTAGGAATTCCAATAATCCAATGGCAAGAATGAAAATGACATTTTAAAAATGGTACAACTTTAGCGGCATTTCTCAAAAGAAGAAAAATATAAGGGCTGGGCATGGTAACCTAGTGGTTAAAGCCCTTGCTTTGCATGCACTGAGATACCGTATGGGTGCCAGTTGATGTGCCAGCTGTTCCACTGACCCCTGTTTGTGGCCTGGGAAATTAGTGGAGAATGGCCCAAAGCCTTGGGACCCTGCACCTGTGTGGGAGACCTGGAAGAGGCTCCTGGCTCCTGGCTTTGGATCAGCTCAACTCCAGCCATTGTAGCCACTTGGGGAGTCAACTAGCAGATGGGAGATCTTTCTGTCTATTTGTCTGTCTATCTGTCTGCCTCTCTCTCCTTCTCTCTGTAAATCTGACTTAGAAATAAAAATAGATAAATTTACAAAAACAAAGAATATAAAGATTTAACCAAACATACAAAAAAAGGTTCTCAACGTTCAACATTGTTTAGGATAAGCAAATTAAATCCACAATAAAATATCACCTTATACCTGTCAAAAATTTTTTTATCACTAACACCTGAGTAGTAACTGTTTGACCCAGTGGTTAGAATGCTGGCTGGGATAACAATATCAGAGTGCTGTCAAATCCTGGGTCAATTTCTGAGTCCAGTCAATAAACAGCATGTGAGAAAAGAGATAATGACTCAAATAGTTAGTGCCATACCATACCCATGGGAGATTGAGTTGGGTACTTATTTTGGCCTGGTTTAGAACTGGCTATTAGAGATATTTGAAGGATGAAGCTGGGGATGGGATTCATTGTCTTTCCTTGTCTATGTTTTTCAATGCATATATACATATGTACATATATTTTAAAAATGCAAATGAGCTGCTACTTCGGGCCATAGTTATACCATCTGGGCCACCAGCATTCAGTGCTGCAGGGCCTGATTCAAGCTTCAGACAGAGATCCAATTCCACCTTCCTGATAAAGTTCATTCAAACAAGAAGGCAGCAGATGATGGCTTATGTGCTTGGGTCCCTGCAATCCATGTTAAGACCCGGATTGAGCTCTGGGTAACAGGCATCCTCTGGGGATCCCTGACTGTGGTAGGCTCCCGTGAGTCAGACTTTGAGTGTAGGACTGCCTGTCTGTCTGCCTCTGACTCTTTCTGATTTTAAAATAACACAAGAAAGTGTTTTTTTAAAAATGCTGTTACTATTAATGAAATTGGAGAAAGGGGCACCTTCATATACTGTTGGTAGGAATATAAATTAGTGTAGTTCTTACCAAAAACTGTATTAAGATCCCTTAACAAATCTGAAAATAATATTGACATGTGATACTATAATCCCAAACATGAATATCTACCCAAATGTTTTGAAATTAGTATATTGAAGGCATTTCTGAATTACCAGGTTTATGACAACACTATTCATAGTAGTCAAACTGTGTAATCAAACTAAGTGTCCAAAAATGGATGAGAGAAAAAATATGGTGTATATAAACAATGAAATACTAAACATCTTCAAAAAGAGAAATCATGGCTTTGGTGATAGCAAGTATGAACCTAGAAGAAATAATTATAAATAAAATAATCTAGGTGTGAAAGAATAAATACTTCAGTTTCTCACTTGCACATGTAATCTCAAACACACAAACTCACAGGACTGGAACTTGGGAAGAATGGGAAGAATGGGAAGATGTTGAACAAATGTTAGGATGTTTCAGTTAGAAGGAATAACATATATGTCAGGCTATGTATTTGTAATTATATGATTATTTTCTCTAGTTTAAATAGTATGCATTGGAATGCTGAGAGGGATTGTGTTAAATACATAAATTGGAAAGTACACACATAGAACAATATTGTTTCTATCAATCCATGAACATTTTTATTCTTTTGTGCCATCTAATTTCTTTTGCCAATGTTTTACATATTCTGATGCATCATTGTTTTACCTGTTTGACCAAAATTCCTAGGTGAAAAATTTACAGCTGTTTCAATTGGAATTGTTTTTTTAATTTATTTTTCAGGTAATTCATGATTGATATAGGGCAATGTTATTGATGGTTATTTGTTCAGCCTGTATCCTGAAATGTTGCTAATGTACTTTACTGCTTTTAATTGTTCTTTAGTGATTTCTGCAAGATCATATCACTTGTAATAATTATCATTTGACTTCCTGATTTCTAATTTGCCTCCCTTTTATTCTCTCCCGCCTTATTACTCTGGCTAGGACTTTCAGGATTAAGTTGAGTAAAAGTGGTTAAAGTAAATGTCCTTGTATTATTTAGGACCTTACAAGAAAGCCTTGATTTTTCTCACATTCAGTATGCTGGTTTGTTATATATGTCCTGTGTTTTGCAGAGGTATGTTCTTTGAGTAACCAATTTCTTCAGCTATTTTATCATGAATGAATGTTGATTTTTGTCAAAGGTCTTTTCTATAGCCATTGAGATAATCACATGATATTTATTGTTCCTGTTGTGTATAGGGCCAATTTTATTGATTTGCACATGTTGAGTCATTCTTGAATCCCTAAGATCAATCCTATTAGATATGATGAGAAATGTGTTGTCTTACTCAGTTTGCTAATATTTTAGTGAATATTTGCTTCTTTGTGTTGATAGTGACCTTTTATGTTGCCTTGTCTTGCGTATATTTCTTCTACTGATTTCGGATTAGCTCGGTCTTGTCTTTCTAGGTCCTTTGATGCTGCAATAGATTGCCAACTTAAAAATCTCAGGTCTTTTGTATAAGGGCTAATTATTACAAAAGATTTCTGAATATTGTTTTTATTACACGCTATAAATCTTTAAATGCTGACTTTTATTTACTTCAAGAACATTTAATTCCCCTCTTAATTCCTTCCTTGACAAATTTATTATTCAGGAGTAATTTACTTAATTTTTATGTGTTCTTACATTTTGCAAGGATGATCTTGTTACGTTTTCTAGTATTTTATCTGATTTATGGTAACAAGAGATAGTTGTTATCATTGCACTTTTGAATTTGTTGAAATTTATCTTGTGGTCTGCCACATAATCTATCCTAAAGGAGATATTGCTGAAGTATGAAATACATTGCTGCTTTTTATGTAGGCTGAATTTTTTTTATATACAATCCTCTAACTACCTGCTCATATCTAAAAATCCAATCCAATGTATTTTTGTCTTTATGTCTTTGTAAAGCCTTCTTCCTAGGATTCTTCCTTTGTTAATAATATTTCTCCTTTCTACATGCAGGTTCACTTATTTAATACTTAAATTTTAATTCTTGAATATTTCAAGAATTCATTCATTGTTCTTTCAACAGCATTCACTAGTACCTATGTAAGAAGTTCCAAAGTCATTGCAAGGTGGCACAGAACATTGTGCTTTGTCTTTATTGCCTTATAATTAGAAAAGGCAGCAAAAAAAGATCTCAGTCACAGAGTATAACGGCTTTTCCTCCATAGTTTCCCTGTATTTTCTAAGATTAATGTATGAATTGTGAGACCTTAGCCAGAAGAAAATTATACTAACCATCTATCTCTGATAGAGCTTCCAGATACAATCAATATAGCATAAACAGGCCAAGTGCCTATGCTACAACACAGATCCTGAATAAATGGAATAACACTGAATTCACCAAATATCTGCTGCTTACTTTTTGTTTACCTAGTACCACTACAGAACTTTTCATGCATCTTTCTAAACAATGAGAAAATTTTGGAGTCTTAGAAACTTTGTCGTTTTCTCCCTCTATCTCTTTCTATACATCTATCTATCATTTTTATCTCTCTTTTATCTATCAGCAAGGGGTGAAGGAGAGAGGAAAAAGGATAATGTATTATTATTTATGAAAGAGTCAGAAAAAAAGAATTACCTATTTGCCATGACATATGAAATATCACATAAATATCTTACCAGAAAATTATGTGCTGCATTGATGAGGATGACATCTTACACTCACAATAAGCAACTTAACTAAATAAGTTAAAAAAATAGATGAATATGTTGCTATTGCCTATTTTTACTGACATACTTAAATATGTTCCATATGTCATAACTTTCATTTCCTTAATTTACTTTCATCCTGGTATTTATTCTCTCAAAACATATTTTAAATGCATGATAAGTCAAAATATCTACAGGAAGCAATTAAATTTAGTTTTATAAATTAAACTTTAAAATAGTTATGCAGAAATATAAAACATTTTAATTCAAAAATTTTTTTTGTTTGTTTCTCAGAAATCACCATTAAAAATATATGAGTTGGGTCCTGGCACAGTACACTAGTGGCTAAAATCCTCACCTTACATGTGCCAGAATTCCATTTGGGAGCCAGTTTGTGTGCCAGCTGCTCCACTTCCCTTCCAGTTCTCTGCTTGTGGCCTGGGAAAGCAGTAGAGGACAGCTCAAATCCCTAAGGCCTTGCACCTGCACAGGAGACCTGGAAGAAGCTCCTGGCTTCTGTAGGCTCAGCTCTAGATGTTGTGGCCACTTTTGGAGTGAACCAGTGGACAAAAGATCTATTTGTATTTACTTCTATGTATATAACTGTCTTTCCAATAAAAATAAATATAAATGAATCTTAAAATATACATATTTGAGGTGAGTTTAGAAATGAATCTGAATTCCATTGCAAAATATGAAAACCAAATTAACATCTTATAGTTTTGGACTGCAACTAAATATTGAAAATGCAGGTTTGACCACTCTTTCTGTTCCTGTACCACCAAATTATATTTTTTTCCTTGTTCAGTCTAAAAACAGATGCATTGTTTTCTGTTGCATATTTCATAGTATAGTATACATATATTCTGATATGCTATATATATAACATATATATATATAATGTAGACTGAGAAAATCTATATGCAATAATTAGTAATATTTTCTTTAATGACATCTGTGTAACCATTGAGAAATATTGGGTGGCTACTTGATAGTTTGCAGAGTGGCCAGGTGTTTTGAACTTGTATTTTACATTTCAGATTAGCAATGAATTTAACTTAGCATTGTGCTTTCTTGGATTGAAATAATAGTTCTTATTTTCATGCCTCTCTAAATATAACATGGTGATTTTTAAGAATGTGTTTGTAAATATTTACAACAAACAGCAGTAGTACATTATCACAAATAGATATTACAGTTGCCAAATCAGAGTGGTGGAAAAATATATTAGTAAATCAACAGTTTCATGATATAAATGTTAATATTATCACAGAATAATTAAGGTCATGACAGGCATATGATGGGTCAGTCCATGTTACATTATTATGATGTTGATCCAATGTGGGGAAGGGAGCCCTGGGTAATTAATCCTGGCTTGTTTACAATATAATGTTTCAAGCTAAACTTCAAAGAGGTTAGAGTTAACCAGATTAAAAATATACATCCACCTGGATGGTAAGCTATGGGATAAGGAGGGTAAGTTATGGGATATACGATGGTTATGCAAAGGCAGGACTATGTAGAGTGGCTGCAATTACTGCTACCTGAGAAGCTGTATGGGCAGAACCCCAGGGAATACCTTGGAAGATAAGGCCAGGAAGATCAGCAAGTTATAGATTAAGAAAAGGTCTGGACCCAAGAGGTGGTACAGAGACCTTGGATCACTTTTAGATGGAGAATGCTCGTGTCAGGCTTGTGTTTGGCAAGGAGTTCTCTGAACTGTGGAAGATACCTAAGTGTACTGGGAGCAAGTCAGGAAAGGAAAAAAAGACAACTCCAAGTTAATGAGTAGTTAGCCAGACTTCATAAGACAAGGACCAGAACCACAGCAATGAATGACTGTGAAATTTACTTTGTAAAGTGGAAAATGCTGATGTGGAGTTGAGAGAAGGAAGGCAGGAGGAAAGGGAAAGCAACATGAAAAGAAGACGACAAAGTTCTCAAATAATAAAGCGTTTTGAGTCAAAGTGTCTCATTCAATATAACCACAGTAGTTTGGCTACCCTAGGTAAGGCAGGATTTCTAGAACCCAAAGTTTCAGCTAGTCGGATGGCTGCTAGTTGGTTAGAATGAAAACTAATCATAAGTCTTCAGTAGTTCAGTTGCTGAACAAATAGTCATTGTCAAGGTGAACTCAGGGAAAGGAAGCTGGGAGGTACCAAGTACAGTCTTCTAAAGGCTGGAAGAGTGGCGCTACAACAGCTTTTCTGACAGTCCATAGCAACTACATTGGTTTGGGAGTTTCCAGAGGGTGGCCACACACATATGCTCACAGCTGCAAAAGACAAATATTTCAAAAACACTAGCAAAGGGGCCCGGCGGTGTGGCCTAGCGGCTAAAGTCCTCACCTTGAAAGCCCCGGGATCCCATATGGGCGCCGGTTCTAGTCCCGGCAGCTCCACTTCCCATCCAGCTCCCTGCTTGTGGCCTGGGAAAGCAGTCGAGGACGGCCCAATGCACTGGGACACTGCACCCGCGTGGGAGACCTGGAAGAGGTTCCAGGTTCCCGGCATCGGATCGGCGCGCACCGGCCCGTTGCGGCTCACTTGGGGAGTGAAACATCGGATGGAAGATCTTCCTCTCTGTCTCTCCTCCTCTCTGTATATCCGGCTTTCCAATAATAATAAAATCTTAAAAAAAAAAAAAAAACCACTAGCAAGGGTATTAAGAAGGTGCAACTCTCATACACAGAATTATAAAAAAGCACAGTAAGTCAGTAAAAGAGTTCATCAGTTTCTTGAAATGTTAAAAATACAATTATCAGATGCCCTAACAATTCTTCAAATCCAAGAAAAATAGAAATGTTTGTCCTCATATTTTTATGTTCGTAACAGTGTAATAGCAGAGAAGAAACAATTTAAATATCCTTCAGTTTATGAAGTGAGAAGTATAAGTATTTCTATAAAATGTGGTACAATTCAGCAGAATAAAAGCACAGAGGCACTTGACAACATGATGAGCTTTGTCATCAGGCTAAGTAAAACTTTCTAGCCACAAATTAACACCTATCCAATGGTTCTTTTTACTATACAGCTTTCAAGTAAACACGATTGTAGCAATAAAAAACAGGAACTGGAGAAACAAAGGACACAGCTTGAAAAATAATGAATGTGATATGGAGATTTCTTTCTGGAGCTTAAAATATTTTAAAAACTAAATTTAGTTATTGTACCAATGCATACACCAGCGACTATGTTATACCTTTCAATAAAGCAAAGATTGTGGGATAAAATTATATGTCAGTAAAGCTGTTTAAAATCTGTGAGAAACTGGAATGATGCATCAATTCAATGAGAAGGTCACCTACATGATCAAAATTTGATAAATCTTTTGGTTGATGAGGCACTGTAATTGACCAAGACTGGTAGCTATTTCCTAATACTGAATAATGTATTGTCTATGAAAGTAGAATGTCCTTTATGCAAATGGATTATGTATTAATCTGATATTCTAAAATTACTATTAGTTGAATAGTTTAAAATATATCTGATCATTTACTAATGTAAAGTATGCCAAAATTAAGTCCCTATTTATAAGCTTATTTGGAAAAAACTAGCTGCCAAAATTCAAATACTTGTACCTTGTGAAAAGTATGCGACGTTTGGTTTAAAAACAATGGAGATTTTCTCTATTGTTTTTTACATATATGTGGCCGAATGCTGGTAATCAATTCATCCTTATAGATTCTTCAGTTGTATACATCCGGTTGTACAAACTTTCCTGCAGGTGCCAGAATTGTTTCTTTTAAGATTTATTTATTTATTTTTTTGAAAGGGAAAGTGGCAGAGGAACATGCAGAGATAGAAAAGTGGAGAAGGAGAGATGGATCTCCCATCTACCAGTTCACTTTTAAAATATTCTCAGCAACCAGATTTGGGCCCGTCTGAAGTCAGGAGACAGGAAATCCATTCTTGCCTCCCACATGAGTGGCAAGGGCTGAAATTCTTGAATGATGTTCAACTGCCTTCCCAGGTATATTAGCATGAATCTGGATTAGAAGCAATGGAACTAGAACTGAAACTATCACTGCAATATGGGTTGCTCATTTCACAGTCTACAGCTTAACGTGCCATGCCATAATACTGGTCCCAGTCTGTATTTATGTGTAAGAATGAAAAGCAAAGCTGCAGCTGCTCAAAGAGTGTTTTTAGTCACTTGAACCCACCGCACTCATGAGACCAACTTTTAATTCAAGATGGCCTGGTGCTTATTTATCATGAAAACTGACTCTCAAGAAACCATGCTTTCAAATTAGGATTCTTTAGATGAGAAAAACATATTATTCAATACTTAAATTTATGGTGAAGTTAATTAAAAGAATATTGGAAAGATATCAAGATGTTTGACAACTTATACTTTTATTCCAAAGCTGGATACATAGTTCATTACCTCTTTAGTAAAACCAACCCTGCTACACCAGTGATAAATCATTTAGCTCCATGATTTGCAACAGGTGATATACTGTGTATTTCATTTGTTACACAAGGTCCTTCCACTCAGAATCTTATTACTTTGACAGCTTCCAAGGGTGTTGCCATAATTCATAGCAACTTACTGCTAAAGCAACTTAATAGTTTACTAACATATTAAAGATTCATTCTGCCACACAGATTTATCTCTATACATACCCAGAATGAGCATAAGTCTTGCATTTTTATCGTGTGGACAGGACTTCAGAATGAAAGGTTGCGGACACCACTGACTACCCAACCTCAAAAATAGCAGCAGGCGAGGCATTTTAAAATGTAGACTTTTCCTCTTTGATTTTTAACTTCTACAGTTGATTGGCATGTTAACCCTCATCCAACTGTTGGTCATTTGCTTCTTACAGCAGACTTCTGGTTTATTTTTTAAAAGCTACTACATAAATCTGCTGCTCATGCTAAGAACAGAGAATGGTAGTTTCCTAAAACTGTGCTGTTAATGTGTGTTTATACTTGCTGGGATTATTTATTTAATTATGAATGGGATCTTTTAGTCTTAATAGAAGTAGAGTTTAAGACTACCAAACCAAAGGCAATCTAAATAACAAAGACTAGAACACTGATGTGCAATTCTCTGCTTTAGAGGCTTTCTCCAGGCTCACGTTAAATATCCAGCACCCATTAATGACCTGTATTGGTAGAGGGACTGTGCACACCTGAAACCTGGTACAAAGGCAATTGCTGAATATGTACCCAGAGGTACATGGGATTGCTGGGTCACATGGCAGTTCCATTTATAATTGTTCTGAAGAACTTTCAAACTGGTGGCGGAAGATGTGTCCATTACCACCAGAGTCCATGGGTTACTTTTTTTAGCTTCATCCCACTTGTTATCAGTGTTGTTTTCATGATATCTATCCTAATGGTTGTAGGATAACTCATGGCTTTTACTGCAGCTCCTAACTCATCTACTATTTGATGACATCTGAACAGTAGGGAGCAATTTATAATCCAGGTTCATTTTAGCATTAGTTTCTCATAGTATAGTTAGGGAAACAAATTAAGTGTTTGTCAACACGAGGATAGATAAAAGAAATATGGTATATAAATACCAGTAAATACTTGTACCGTCACCTGTTGCTATCAAGATGTTAATAGCGTTGTTCATAGCATTCTTGATTTTCAGCAACACATTAGTCATTCAGTAGCATGTTATTTAACTTCATAGAATTGTTAATTTCTTTTTTCTTCCTGTTGTTGATATTGTTTTGTGGATTTTCATTTGGGGGGAAGTATAGTAACTGCGTAATGGAAATTATCATATCTAGATGTGAGGATACAATGCAGTACGCATCTCTACTTCCAGACTAAAGATGGACTCCAAATGAAACCGCTTACTATTTCTTCACAATAGGATGTTAGACTCTTTGCTATTGTCTGTGCCCACAATGATGCAATATGACTATTTATGAAGAACTATATTATAGTAATAATATAGGGGAACTCAGTGGAGGGGACTTGGGAGAGGGTCCAAGGCCTATGGAATTGTATAATAAAATGACATATAATAATAAGTAAAATTTAAAAAAAGATGTTCCTAGCAGGAAGCTGTGATCAGACATGGTAGCAAGACACAAAATGAAAAACTCTAATATGTGAGTTGGGTATCCCAAGTAACAAGCATTACATGAAACACCTTCACTTTTTTAAAAATATTTTTGTAGCATTACCAGCTCTCCCATAAGTCATTTTCTGGTCTGTAATAGTTGTTGAAATTATTTAGCATGTGAACATTTTTGTTATATATTTTAATTATGCTAATATTCCTCGTAACTTTTCAGTCATAGAACACTTGTATAATGGCAATCCCACAGATGTATCATGCAACTGAAAGATTCCTATAACTCAGTAAGATCACAGATATAATTTTCCAGTGCAACATATGACAAATTGGGATGACACTGGTATTAATAAGACTTCTGTGCTACCAATCAGATGGAAGTATATGCAATTATGTACAGTTCATGAAACCTGACAATAATTGACTATGATATTGGTTATTATATTTGGAACACTTTTACTATTATTTTGGAGTATGCTACTGCTATTTATAATAAATTTTTCTTAAAATAGTATGTTGTTCTGCTGACAGCAGCCATATATATATCTTGTATTTGGCACTTTTCTTGATAGTAACTAGGGACCATGTCCAGGGTTGACCTAGATCAGATATGCTTGTGAAAATATACTATATTACACCAGCACAATGATGAACTAGCCTACTCACACAATTATCAGAATATTTTAATAGGTCATTAAGCAATACTTAAATATCACTTTTTAAACAAAAAAGTTTCTTTAAACCAAAAAATTTTTTAAAATATTTATTTATTTTCCTTGAAAGAGTCATAGAGAGAAGAGGGAGATTCACAGAGATTTTTCATCCACTGGTTCACTCTCCAAATGGACACAATGCCCATCCCTGGGAGTATCTGAAGCTAGGAGGCAGATTATTTTGGGTCTCCCTCATGGATGCAAGGACCCAGGAACTTGGGTTATCTTCCATTGTTTTCCCAGGCTATTAGCAGGGCCTGGCATAACCCTAATTATCAGCTTTTGTGTTCCCAGCGGGAGCTGCAGCCTGGTAGGGAAGTCCCCCAAACTCCCCATCCACCCCACTTGCAGACCTGGATTTCATGTATGCCATGGCCCTGCGTAGCATGGGCTGGTCAAGTCCCTCAGTCCCTGCTTTGGCATGCACCAGTGGGTGCTTCAGCCTTCCCCTACCAGATGGCAAATGACACTACTTAGCCCAGCCCAGATCTCCCGCATGAGTAGATACCGTATTCTCAACCAGACATGCCCTCCAGCCCCTGCCCCCCAAACTACTTTGTCTTATCTCCCTTGCCTATCTGTGTACACATGAGCCAGTTTGTGGGAGACCCCAGAACTCATTCCTCCTCATCACACATTCCATCAGCTGTTTCCATTACAGTATGCCCTCAGATCCTCCTCCCATGGCAATTGACATCCCTCCAACACTGGGGGCCAGGATGGCATGTCCTAGCCCTTTGGTGCCTGTCTTCCCCACATAGCAGATATGTGTGTGTGTGTGTGTGTATATATATATATATATATATATATATATATATAGAGAGAGAGAGAGAGAGAGAGAGAGAGAGAGAACGGAAGGAAGGCAGGCAAGGAGGGAAGAAAAGAAATGGAATAGGTACCTGAGCTGGCATACCAGTATAGTTAACACAAATTTGGCATTAACCCAGCCCAGAACACCTACCAGAGATTGGCTGCTTTTCTCCCAACAGCATAACATCTGCCTACATGCAAGACAATCAAGTCAGTTACATTTTCTATGATCGTTCAGACATAATAAGTAGGTTTAAGAGCATAGAGATTTTTATTTTATCTTGTCATTTTGTTCCCAAAAATGTCCTCATAGTCTTTCTGTCATGCTCCACAACTATGAATTAGTATATGTCATTATTAAATTATATCTTTTAATTCATTTATACACAATGCTGATAAAAATGAGATTATCTTGTCTTCTAATAGTATAAGACATTGTCTGTTCAACATTTCCTAAATGACTTAAATTATGAAAATAAAAATTTAGATAATAATGTATTGTGAAAGATGATACATTCACCATGCTTTGATTATATCCAGCTGCTCCAAGGTGTTGTTACCATTACAGAATCACAGAATCAGTTTTTCTTTCTTTTTGCTTCTCACTCAAAAGACAAAAAGAAGCACTATTGAGAAAATGTGAACAATGCTCAAGCTACACTGGTACTGTTCTTTCTTAACATATGTAGTCAAATCGTTTGTCAAATAATGCAGGAGGATCTCAGTTTGTAATATATAAGGAGGGCACAAAGGTAGAGGTTAACTGTACAGAATAAAATAAATTTTCAAAATATAGTCCATCAAAAAATATTTATGTTTCCACTATGCATGAATCTCAAGGACTACTAGGATTTGTGCAAAATGCCAGTGGCTATAAATAAATGTAAAATATCTTTCTGATAATATGAATTGTAAATGTGCCAACACTGGCTATGTTTTATAGAAAGTACAAGTAGTTCCAGGCTTTGCTCTAAATATCTATGAGTCATGTGGTTTTGAATGTGTCTAGGCTACTCATTATTAAAAAATTGATGCTGAATAAATTGAAGTGAATGGGAAGAGAAAGAAAACTAGCATAAGTGATACACAAAATAATCTAAAGCACCTGAGACTATTCCAAAGGCAATGAAATGCAATGGAGCTGATAATTTAGAATGTTAAGTAACACTGTTTGCACTTGTATTATTACTTTATCTTAATATTTATCACAATATTTAAAACAGATATTCATATTACAGTTTGGAAATTTATTTCCATACTCAGATAGTTTACGTAACTGTAGTATCAAAAATTTCTTTTGCAAAATGGGATCACAGCGTGATCAGAGGTTGATATGATTCTGTGTTCTGGTCTATTTCGTGCAAGCTTTGCCTTCTTTAACCATCTACAGAACTTGCATATTCACTTCATCACACTGTCTATATGTCACCTTATTCCACGTCATCTGCCTAACCTATCCTAGGCAAACTGTTCCTATAGTCATTTTCATATCTTTGTCTTTGTTTTATCGTTATGTTTCATTGCTTTCACAACATAGCCACTAAGGTAATGTCAGTGCTTGACTCACAATAAGTACTCAGATATTCAGACAGAAATATGTTTGTCCTTACTTGTAAATTCTCACATTTAGAAATAAATGTTCTCCTAATAGAAAATATAGTGAAATAATTCTGACCCCCAGCAACAAATGAAAATAATGCTAACTAATAATAACATTCTAGAGTTATGGAGCACTATAATTAACATTACTTGAAGCATCTATAGCCATATATGTGTGTGTGTGTGTGTGTGTGTGTATGTATGTGTGTGTGTGTATATATAACTATATGTATTTATATCTCTACCTGCAATTAGAACAAGATCTAACCATCTCATTTCATCAAAAGTTAATTCCTTTGAATGTCTAATGAAGTTTACTAGTTAAATGAGAATTGAGCTATTTTTGCATTGAAGATATTTATTTGTGTGTGTGAACTTTTGAACTGGCAGTTAAGCTGCCAGCTTGGATGTTTAATCCCACCTTAGAGTTCCTGGGTTTGAGCCACAGATCTGGTTCCCTGTTCCAGCTTCCCATGAATACAAACTATAGTAGTTGGGTCCTAGTTGCCCATATGGAAGCAGAACCGAGTTGACAGCTCCTGTGAACAGTTCCTCATCCTCACTTGGGGGAGTCATTCAGTAAATGGGAATGTTTCTCTTTCTCTCTCCCGATCGCTCTTTTTCTCTCTCTTTCTCTCTCTTTCATGCTTGCTTCTTTGTTTTCCATACCTCCCCTTCAAAACAAGGAAATAAATGTGTGTGTGTGTGTGTTATTAACAAGCATCTAAGAATCAGATGAATGAACAAGAACTCCCAAAGCACAGGCAACAAAAGCAAAGCAAATAGGACTGTATCAAACATTTTTCCATTTTTCCATTCACTTTACATTTCTGATAGTGTATTTTTGCATTCACTTTACATTTCCGATAGTGTATTTTTGCTTTTTATTTGTTAAGCTTCTTAATCAGTGCAGTATTAAGCACTTTTTACTATAATGCAATTTTAAATTTTGCTATCATAAAAATTAAAGAAAAGGAGAAGGTGTGTGGCGAGGGATGGGAGGGAGTGATAGAGGCAGGAAGCCAGAGGGTACTCTGAAGTTATAATTGTATCTAAAAGTAACATTGAATCTGATAAACTTCATGAAAAGAAAAAATGAAAAATAAGACCACATGATATTCAAGTGAATTAATCAAAACATGATTAGTGACCATACAACATTAATGTAGAATCAAACATATGGTAAAAAAAAGAAAAAAATGAAATTTATGAGCTTTAGCTATAAAAATTGTCATTTGCTTTTTGCATTATAGAAACATCACATACCTAGTGTAGGAAATGGATTAATTTTTTTTAAGGAATCTCAGCAGTATTTGCACTTGACTTGGCAAACATGTGAGCTACACAGAACATCAGGATCATCTTGCTAGAGACTCCTGGCTAGGCAGGCCGGGATCGGGGCTGGTCCTCTCTCTGTGGAGATGAATCTTGGAAGAAATGAGAAATGTCAAGCAACCAGCCTCTGTGAAGGATGATGAGTATACACTAGTCCTTGCCATCAGTGCTTTTCTATGTTGCTGTAACTGATCCAGATAACAGGAAATTTATGTGTCTTGGGGGAAAGTTTCATGAGTTTTACATTATTTTTTTTGTGAGTCTCAATTGGAACTTCCACCCAATTAACCAATCAAACTGATCTCTCTCCAGTACCAATCATGAGCACTTCCTCTTTTACAGGCTATAAAAATGCATTGATGGTCATGCAATGGCTCTCTGGGGACCTCTCTATGTGCTACCAGGAGCTTTTACTTCCACTTCTGCTTTCTCTGCTCCTTCAATAAGTTCTGCTCTCAACACTCTAGTCTGCTTTTCATCCAAAAACATGAGACATGAACATCCAGTCTTTTTTTAAAGATTTATTTATTTTTATTGCAAAGGCAGATATACAGAAAGAAGGAGAGACAGAGAGAAAGATCTTCCATCCTATGATTCACTCCCCAAGTGACCACAACGGCCAGTACTGTGCCAAAATGAAGCCGGGAGCCCAGGAGCCTCTTCTGGGTCTCCCACATGGGTGCAGGGTCCCAGAGTATTGGGCCATCCTCGACTGCTTTCCCAGGTCACAAGCAGGGAGCTGGATGGGAAGCGGGGCCGCCAGGATTAGAACCAGTGCCCATATGGGATCCAGGCGTGTTCAAGGCGAGGACTTTAGCTGCTTGGCCACCGCACCGGGCCCATGAACACACAGTCTTAAAATGGACCACCCCGCCTGTTTGTTTGATTTGATATCCTCGTTCACTGGCTTATTCCACTATCAAATCCCTATTTCTCCGGAGAACTGAGTCTTAAAAAAGCTAGCAGTATGTGCTTACAGCTAATTGGATGATCACAATAATTCTCATTATATCTGGCCAATTGTTTTGGTTAAATGGCTTGTTATTACTTTTACTTGCACAAAATGGCTTAATGCTCTGACAACTCTCCAGATTTAAAACTCTAAAATGAGTCTTTGACCTTAAAGTTTCCAATTGGATCTCTTGAATTCTCAAAAGGTAAGATTGTTACAGGGGGAGATAATAAGTATCTGAGTTAACTTAAAGTGATACCAAACTTAATGTTCTGCTTACGTAAAAGCCTGATGATTACACTCCAGAGTCAATGAGACATGGTTCCAGAACTCACCATTCTCCGTTACTTATATCAGATAGCTTGACCTCTATGTCATGTTGCTGCATGGTGATTGACATAATGAGAATACATGATTGCTCCCTTACACTTAATATCTGTTAAGGGCCCTGTGTACACTGGAACAGAAAGTTGGTTGCCTTCTTTCCACATACTTCTTTGTTCACAACACTGCCCTGCCTGCATGTTGTCTCACAGAATTCTGGGGAACTAAAACTCCCAGGTGACAGATGTTTCTATGAGTTTGTGGGTTGGAGTGAAGTACCCATGGGGAGTCTTCACACCTGACCAAGGCATGCACATGAGGGGCAGGGAAGTTTTCAGTATGCTTCAGAGAGACATGTGCAAACATTATCTGGCTGCACAGTTGCAGCTGGCTAAGGCCAAAAGTAGCAAATAAGTGCCGCTTTTGTTCTGCCCAAGCTGGCTGACTAGTGAGAAGCCCAGATTCTTTAAAGGGGACTAACAAACGCAGGGTAAAGCTAAACATAACATAGCCAGGCATGACCAAATTTGAAACAGAACCAAAAGGGAGGTCTAGTTTATTGTGAAGAAGAAAAATTTAGGCCTAACAGGTTCATAGGGCAACAAGGCTAAGATAAGTGATATAAAGGGATTCAAGCCTACAAAATTAAATATCCTGAGGAGTGTCATCTACTGGTTCCTCCAGGAAACCTGCTTTCAATTACAGGCATATTTTGGATGTCGGCAGGATGTGTTAGGCAGCGAACTACATCAATGGATACAGAAAGAATACAGAGCAGAGGGTCCAAATTAGGTGAATATCTTGGCAGCTACCCTTGCCAGCTCAACTTTTCTTAATTGTGATAGGTTACACACACCCCCAAGAACACAGGGATGGAGGTGTATGTGAGTCAGTGTACTCCCATTCTCCAACCTCTCCTAGAAGTGGGCTCCGGATGCTAGGCTCTCACATGCCAGGGTGGCTCAGATGGGTAGAGGCAGACATTTAGGGTCATTTTTTTTCTTGTCCTGTTAGTTCAGAGGAGTATGGCTATCTTCAGTATCCACCCCTTTGCAGTGGGCAGAGAATTCTTTTCCCTCCTCATACCTTAAAGAAAAAGCTAAAAAAAGTTTCACTCACTTAAAAAAAAAATAACTGTTAAAGCAGCAGCTAGTTGAGACAGCCTATTTGGGATCATGAGAGATGTTCTATAATTGCCCCAAGATGGAGCTACAGATTTAGGGCTTCTTTGGGAGACCACTGGATAGATGTAGTGAAGAAACCTTTACGGCTGTCTCCCATGTCTCCTTGTCTCGATTTGAAGTAGCCAGAATAGCCATTTCCATTCTCTTCACACGGCAGATAAAGTGACAAATTCCTGGCTAGGTGTTTTCTTGCTGATTTTTTTTTATTCTTGTTTGTATCTTTCATCTAATTAGCCAATCAAAACCATTCCTCTCTTGGATTGTGCTTGAGAATGCCCCTTCTACAATCTGTAAGATACCTTAGACAATCAACACCCAATGGCCCCCTTCCTCGGGGACCCCTCTCTGCACTACTAGGAGCTTTGGGTATTGATTTCTCTGCTTCCTTTCAATGACCTGACTCTGCCTTATACATTCTTCCTTGTCTGTGCTCATCATTGCCAGTGGATACTTGGGATTTCATGGATTGGCTATTCTAAATGATGCTGAAATGAAAGTGACAGTTCATGTGTCTCTTCAACATATTCATTTTATACCCTCTGGTTATATAGCCATGAGTGGGATTGCTGGGTTTTAAGTAATTTTAATTTTGTTTTAGAAATGCCCATATCATTTCATATACTAATTATGCCACTTTACATTCCTATCAATGGTGAAAAGTGATTTTATTTTCTTTGTTTTTGCTCAAACTTGCTATCTGTTGCAAGTATCCATCCTAACAGACGAAGATATGAGATACTACCTCATGGTTGTTTTGGCTTGCTTTTCTCTCATAATTACTTATGCTGCACAAATTTTCATATAATTTTAATCATTTGTGTATTTTTTTTCAGAAATTTCCACTAAGGTCCTTTGCCCATTTTAAATTTGACATTTTGATTTTCATTTTCTTCATACCAAGTTGTTTGAGTTCTATATGTATTTTGTACATTAATCCCTATTCAGATATGTAACAAAATTTCATTTTCTCCCATCTCACAGGTTGACTCTTCCTTTTTTTGATCACTACCTTTGTTGTTCTAAAAGCAACATGTTATCTCTAAAAGCAATTTTCTATCCAGATTAGCTGATCTCAGATATTCAGTACTCCCTAGCAGAGTTCCGGAGCATCGAGTTGTTCTCATCGTGTTAAAACAACCTGTGCTCTGGAACAGGGGAGTCCCAGTCATTTCCCTAATACATGCTAAAGTCATGTATCAGGACTGAGTGGCAGAGCATTGTACTAATAACAAAAATCAAACACTGGTTTAACCAAGGGAGTTGAGAGCTTGTAGAATAATTGTTGTTTGTATTTAGTTGATGTGGGAAGGGGATTATACTCAAAACAAAGAATGAAACTTTGCTCACTGCTTTTGCCACTAGAGTCGGAAGCTTGGGCAACAACACTGATTGCAGAGGTGAATAAAAGAAACAACGCAGTCAAAGAGAGCATCTTGGTTATGTTCTTACATCCATATAGCATCTATGCATTTACAAAGAGAATTTATACATGTGCATCTGCATCTAGTCTAAAATATATTCATTTAATTAGTTAGTTGGTCATCTCAGGAAATGAAAAATTAGGAGAAAAAAGGGAAAAAAATCATGCCAAGATGTTGCTGTTACTACTGCCAAATCAAATGCAAACAAAATGATTTAAATCCCCATGCTTTAGCAGAAGGCAATCTGTCAGAAACTAAGCTGCGAAATCAGGATGTAATTGCTTCAGAAAGAAGTGTGTTTATTCTTTACTGGTAAATTTATATTCGGTGGAAACAACTCAGTAAATATCTCATGGTTGTGTACTTGTTATTGATAGGGTTGTTGCAGGGAAAATAACAATCACCACTGGTTATTGTATGCTTGCACTGTGCCAGGGCCTTCTATAAGCATTTGATGTGTATCGTTCTATTTAATGCTGTCGACAATACCACAAAATTGCTACTAATATAAAATTGAAGAAACAGGCAGTTAATTTTTCACATAGATTACAATTTCAGTTTGGACTTAAGCCCTAGCAGTCTGACTCACAAGTGCACAGTTCCTTGTCAATAATAATGCAGGATTAAAAAAGAAATTAAGTGTTTAAGTAAAATAGAGGTAACCCAATTTATAATGGATGCTCTTCTCTGTTAATTTTTTTATTGTTACATGATTTATTTCATTTTTAAACATACAAGGAAAAATTGAAGTTCTTTGGAAGGATAATTTGGCAAATATCACAGAGAAACATTATATATATGAAGCAATTGTTGTTCACTCATTATTTTTGCAAAATTATGTTATTATAAATATAAAGTGAATGAATCTCATGTATCACACAATGAAGATTTGGGAGTGTGGTGATACTTTACATTCTACCCTCTTTCCTTCCATGTTCTTCACCCATTCTCCTCCTTCTTGGTTCTTTCTATTTTTTTTTTTTTTTTTTTGCAAAGTCATGGTATAAGTTGGATTCATAATCATAGGCTTAACACTCTGTTAAATAACTAATTCAACAAATAGCCACTATGTTTACTGAAATAAACCAGTACCAAAAAGACAAGCACCGTGTTTGTAGTACCTAAAATATAGAATACAAAAAAATAAACAAACAAAAAAAGAAGTAATCTGTATTTGTTTTTAAGAATTGTTACCTTAGGGCCCAGCTGAACAGCTCAAGTGGTTAACCCTCCCATTACAAGTGCCAGGATCCCCAGTGGGCATTGGTTCATGTCCCATATTCTGCATTTCCCATCCAGCTCTCTGCTTATGGCATGAGAAAGCAGTAATGGATGGTCCAAAGCTTTGGGATCCTGCACTCACATGGGGGATCTGAAAGATACTCTTGGCTCCTGGCTTCAGATAGACTATGCTCTGGCCATTGTGGCCGTTTTGGTGAGTGAATCAGCAAATGAAAGAGCATTCACTTTGTTTCTCCTTCTCTCTGTAAATCCACCTTTCAAAGAAAAAAAAAATCTTAAAAAATAATTTTAAAAATGAATTTTTGCCTTGAAGGAAGACTGACAGCATGAGAAAAAGATCTTCAGCAACTGTTTTGCTCTACTAATGACTATGTCTGGGCTAGAAATAAACCAGGAGTCAGGGACTCTGTGTACCTGTCCCACATGGAAGACATTAGCAGATGCAGCTGCATTAGCTGGAATTTGGATTGGAAATAGAATAGTCAGGATTACCCTGGCACCTTCATATGGAATTCAGATGTCTAATTGATGGCACAATCTGCTGCACCATGATGCTTTTCCTAAGAGAAGTTTTTGTTTTGTTTTTAAGATCTGCCATGAAATGAGGATCTTCTAGCACTCCTGTCCAAGATATGTATATGGAAATGACAAATTAGTTGCTACCAAACTACCAAGCCATACAAGTGAACTACTTTATTGTGCAGAGCCTTTACCTGTCAGACTGCCTTGAGAAACTGTACATTTCAAACTTGCTTGTTAAGTTCTGCATTTAGTGGATGGTTAAGCCTGTGATAGCTTGTGATTAGAAACAAAATTGAAAGTATATCTTTGTAAAAATTGAAAGAATAATACAAAGAATGGAAAGACAAGGTGGGAGTGAGTGACTGGGGGAATTAAGGTAGAAAGTATCATTGTTTTCCTAAAATCACGTGAATTATGTTCCCTTTTATAAATTAAAAAATAACAACATATAGCATAAACACACATGCAAAAAAGAAATAGATTGACCAACCTCATCCTGACACTCATACGACTTTCTTCCTTGCCAATATGTAAAGACACCACAAGCAACCCGGCGAATAGCTCCAAATTCCATGACCTGTAGAACCTGACAGATAAGCAGTGTGTGATTGTTTCATAAATGTTTCATTGCAGTGTGTTACATGGTACTAGGCAATAGGATGCAGATTTAGACATCTGGATGTGGAATGCTGTCATAATAATACCTTTAAATGCCAGTGGTTATGGGGCTAGGAATTAAGTTAAAACTAGGAGGGCAAGCGTGAAGAGCAAGTAAAAGAGACTGCAAATGAAAATAACTTCTCTCCTTAGAAAAGTGAAGGAAATGCTGGAGGGAGGGGAATGTGTTCAAGAAAGGTGGTCCTTATGTGTTTGACAACACTTATTTATGGCATCCTGAAAGGCAGAATATATACACGATGAATTCAGCAATGAAACTAAGATTACTTGACAGAGTTTTCAAGATGCTACCTCATTACTTTTTGTTGATTACAAGAAATATTAAAGAGGACTAAAAAAAGCTGAAGAACAAATGTTAAATGTGAGGACGACAGGATTTATGTAGTTTAAAAATCTTAAGCTTTCCATATGACAAATGATATTAGTATTAAGAAATCACTTCCTCCATAAAAATACAAAATATAATGTACTATCAGGAAAACATGACAAATGAACACAGGAGATTAATAAGGAAATTAATTTTTACATATGTTTATTTGAATAGCAGATATACAGATAGAGTTCACATTCAATGTTTTAATGTCTAGTTGGGCAAAAATATTCCCTGACTGTTGCTAAAGCTTGGACTCTGGAACCCAGCCCCAGGAACTATCACCTTTCTGTCCCAGCATATGAATAAGAAGAAAGCTAAAGTCTGCAATTTACAGTGTTGAACCTGAGCTCTCTGATACAGGATGTGGGCATCCTACCAGGTCTTAACCACTAGGTTAAAAAAGCCTGTCTCAATACTCATTTAAGTTGTTACAGCGTTTCAGATAATCCTTGAGTCAAATAACAAGTACTTTTAGAATCTTGAATACTTTATTCCACAGCATGCTCAGGAAAAAAAATTACAAGTTGAAAAAGGGTTTTGTTGATGGACTTTGGTCTCATGGAGGAACAAAAACTCATAGAGGAACAAAAACTCAACGTTTTTAAGAGAGTTGCAAGGTCAACCACAGTTCTGTTGAGCACTGAAAGCTTAGCAAGAGAACTGAAAAGAGACCTTTGGGGCTCTTACATGTTCATACTCAAAATTCAGACCAATGCAATGATTCAGCTGTAAAAGAGCGACTGCTTGTGGCACCAAAAATTCGCTCTGAAGGCCAAATCAGTGATCTGGAAAGCAATAGCATTCTAAACTTTGAGCTCCAAACAAAAAAACTGTCTATGTTCCCTGCTGGTTTTCTGAAACGCTACATCATTGATGACTATGTGCCTTCATTTGCCACTATTTTCAACAGCAGTGTTCACATTCCTTATTCCGTTTTAACATTGTGTGGTGTTCATGGGAAACCACACATTTCTCCTTTAGGGAAGATTTTACGTAGTTATTTTTGCTGCTTCACTCCCCAAATGACACTACAGCCAATGTGCCAGGCATGTCCATTCTGATCTTCCACATAGTTGGCAGGGGCCTGAAAGTTTGTATATGTATCTGTTGTTTTACTAGCAGCAATAGCAGGAGGCGGATCAAAAGTGGAATATCTAGGACTTGAATTGGAATACTGTGTGGGAATACCATCATCTCAAGTAGTGGCTTAAGCTGATGTACCACAGCACTGTCTCCGTAAGATAGTTATCACTAATTACAGAAGAGACAATAGATCTTAAATGTCAAAAAACTGAAATAGCAAATTATCTGGATTGAAGGAAAGGTATTTGTGTGTATGCGTGTGTATGTGTAGGGAATCCCTTCACAAAGTAAGAAATGCACCCAGCATTAAGAAAAGAGGATGTCATTTTATAAACAGAATAACAGTAAGTGTGCTTGAGGTGCAGAGACGGAAAGAAAGTATGAAATGAGTCTGAGTAGATCCATGGGGCCATTGAAGGTCTGCATAGACTGTTAGATTTCACAAATTTATGTTATTTCATAGACCATTGGAAAGCCATTGAGGGGATTTAAACAGCATGTTAAAATCTGTACTTCAAAATGTCTTTGCGGGAAATAGGTTGAAGAGAGAAGGAGAGCAGGCATCGTGGCTCATTGGATTGAGATGTATGCAATTCCCTGTTACAGTGGCTAGCATAAGTCTTGGCTCCTCTGCTTCCCGCACAGGTTCCTATTAATGCTCATGGGAGAAAAGAGATGAAGATCCAAGTAAATAAGTTTCTGCCACCCACATGGAATTCCCAGATGGAATTCTAGGATCCTGATGTCAGATGTTCCAGCACTGGCTGTTGCAGCCAATTAGGGAGTGAAATCAACAAAGAGCTTCTTCTCTGGAACCCTGACTCTCAAATAAGCACATATTTATTTGTTTTGTTTTGTTTTTCTTTGCTTTATTTTGTTTTAAAGAAAGAGCTAGAAATGTAAAGTTTTTTTTAAAGATTTATTTATTTTTATTACAAAGTCAGATATACAGAGAGGAGGAGAGACAGAGGAAGATCTTCTGTCTGATGATTCACTCCCCAAGTGACCACAGTGGTCACTACTGTGCCGATCTGGAGCCAGGAGACAGGAACATCCTCCAGGTCTCCCACGCGGGTGCAGGGTCCCAAGGCTTTGGGCCGTCCTTGACTGCTTTCCCAGGCCACAAGCAGGGAGCTGGATGGGAAGTGGAGCTGCTGGGATTAGAACTGGCGCTCATATGGGATCCCGGGGCATTCAAGGCGAGGACTTTAGCTGCTAGGCCACCGCACCGGGCCCAAATGTAAAGAATTTACTGCAATGATCAACTGCTTTTGGTTGAAAAAACAGAGTATACAAGATTATAAAATATTTAGAAAATAATTTAACCTACATTTTAGATTCATTTTCAAATGCACCTAATTGATATCATTCAAGGAGGCAACACAAATAAGCCATAATTACCTTCTACACAAATTCCTTGAAAAAACTTGCTGTTTTGCTAAATATGGGGGTTAAAAGTAAAAGACTAAGAAGACATAGAAACAGGATTTGGACTTTTCAGAAAGTTGTGCATGAATTTTATCTTTTTAGAATGTGTATCTATTTTTTCTTATTTCTTTCCTAACATCATGACTTAGAGTCAGAGGGAAAAAATATTTGTGCATGGAATCTCTGCATTTTATCAGGAATTCTCTCTAATGTGTCAATACATGAAGTACAAAGACGAAGGCTTCAGGGTTGTTCACCTGGAGTCTGAGTGAAGAGGACTGGGAGTCTAATAATAGATTTCATCATATTCAAGTCATTGTACCAGACTGTTTAAATACTAACTCGATACTTTTTTATGCTTTAGTTAGAATTTCAGTTGTGTGACATTTTCGATAAAATAATAGGTTCTTTTAATGTTTTTTATACCTTATTTTATAATTTATATATTCTTATTTCACAATTTTTATTACAAGAAAAAGTATAACTATGAGAAGTAATATAATTTTATAAACTTGTTTGCACTTACATTCTTCCAGTATTTAAATCTAATGTTGTGTTTTTATTCTTCTGATGGAGTTTAAAATTGGGGGATATTATATGTAATATAGAAGAAAATGTTATATTTTATATTCTGTAAGTTCTGTGTTAGTAATTTAGCTGTATCCACACACACAGGAAAAAGCACATACAATTTATTTCCTTTATATCTGTTCATAAAATTATGATCTTAAAAACATGTGATGTCATATGAGTTAAAATATAGTTTTAAAACTAGTTTTATAATTTTTATTTAATATCCTTTATTGAAATTGAAATTGAATATGTAGTAATACATGTCTAACCCTTCTTAATGGCACAGAAATCATATACACTTATGTTAAAATTTTTCTTGGAAAAATATTTTTAGCATTTAAATTTCTGTTTTGGAAGTTTGCTAGTATATATTGACAGCTTTCTAGAAAGATGTGAAAGGAAAGAAAACATAGCAGATGTTGATTGCAAAAAGTTTCTTAGGATTCACTTTCTGATCATTTTACTTTGTAAAAATCAGCACTATAAGAATTCTTTACCAAGCTTATAACATATTCACTTCTTACTAGTAGCCACAGACGAGCAGATCCATCTAAGACTCTGTCACAGTCATTCCCAGTTATATGTTTTAGTTAAATCATTCATATTCTCTCACCCTGGAATCTATTTTTTTGTTACCCTAAGTCATTTATACATTTTTTTAAAAAATTTCCTTTTATGACACAGTTTCATAGGCTCTGGGATTCTCCCAACCCCTCTCCATGCCCTCCCCCCATGGTGGATTCCTCCACCTTGTTGCAGTGTTACAGTTCAAATCCAGTCATGATTCCTTCATTGCGAGCATCTACCATGCATAGAGTCCAGCATCTTATTGTCCAGATAAATTCAACAGTTTGTCGGGGAGACCATCCCTGGTCTGAAAGTAGAGCTGGTAGAATATCATCCCGTCCAATGAAAAGCCACAACATAACATCAACAACAATTTACAACATTATGGAGTTAATTGACATGATATTGAGTGACCAATATGTAAGAAAATGCAAGTTCTTAACCACATCCTGTGACTACTTCATTGACATTTCAATTTTAGTTTATACACAACCGGCTGGTATACACCTTAAAATGGTTCTAGGGTACTATTCAGCTGTCTCATGTCTATTTTCATTTTTATATTTAGCAATTTATAGTATTGAAGCATAATTTTTACTGAAATTGGTGAATTTTAGGATAGTCCAAACAGGCTTATAACTATAACAAGGCATATGTTAACAATTGAGGCGCAGAACAGTTTTAGGAGGAATGTGCAGAGAAATCTTCAATACCTTAGTGAAGAGTAACTAATCTTTGTTTCCTAGTAAGGTATTTGTGAGTCCAAGCTGACCGTTTCCTGTCTGGTTCTAAGCTTTCCTTATTGGTCTCTGTCTATCTGATCTAATTTTGGGGGGGGGAGGGAGTGGCTCCTGCAAGACCCTGATGGTCATTGCAAGAGAGGGTGGGGATCCAAAGTTGGAACTATGTAAGGACCAAGGAAAGCTCCCCTCCCAAGTCCTGAAGGAAGTTTACTGTTCTGTTACTGAGGACTGCTCAAGGCTTCTAGCTATTGTTCCAATGACATTAGATCCTGTGACGAAGGATCTGGACATCTTCCATCCCATGTGGGAGATCTAAAGTGGAGTGGGTGACTTCAGAGTTCTTGGCCTATGAGGGCAGTCCATTTCCCAGTGGTCTCCTTGGTGCCCATACTGATAGTCGTAGATGGGGATCTGGGAGTCTCCAGGGTTGGGATACAAGCCTCCTCCTGCCCTCCTGCTCCACTCTGGGATCCCCCCCTGCTCTGTGCATGTGACCTCCTGTTAAGAGGTTTTCAGGATCGCTCTCTTGATTCCCCCTGTATGTCTTTATAATTTTGCTAATGTCTAGTGCTGATTCGAATCTGTTATCTATAAGTTACCTGTTATATTCTTGATAGGTTATACTTAATATCTTCCTCACACATTCTAAGGTGGAAGATTTTTCTGCTCTCGCGACTCATTACAGAAAAACATAGGGCATTAAAATTATATGGGGTACACTTAAATAAGAGACTGATGGAATTATGATTCCTTATGGAGGACAATACTGTTGTAACAATATGGGAAGAATCTGATGGGGAGTAGGAGTTTGCGGAGGAATCCCAGCCTATACAAAATTGTGATAATAATAATAATAATAATAATAATAAATGAAAAAAATTATTGAAAAAAAGTAGATTAGATTTTACAGCTCTTTGATGTAGATCATAAGCAGTCTGACTCACATTGATTGTTGGTTCATTAGTTACATCACAATATCTTATTGCATGTGATACAGGCTGTTTGGGTTGTAATAATATTACAATTTACAGGTACTATTTTTCGGAGTGACATAATTTCATCTTAAATTAAGGCTAACATACGGTATCTAACCTTTTGGATTGGCTCATTTCCCTTAGCATAATGGTTTCCAGTTGGGCCCATTTGGCCACAAAGAACTGCATTTCATTTTTTTTAATAGCATAGTAGTATTCCATGGAGTAGATGAACCATAGCTTTCTTATCTAGTCTTCTGCTGATGGGCATTTTGGTTGATTCCAAGTTTTTGCAATTATTGATTGTGCTGCTCTAAGCATAGGGGTGCATGTTGGTTTCTGGTGTAACAGGTGTTTTGGATATATTCCTAGGAGCGCTATTGCTGGATCATACGGTATGCAGATTTTCAGTTGTAAAGTGTTCTCCATACTGATTTCCGTAGAGGCTGTACCAACCTGCAGTCCCATTTACACAATCTGTTTGATACATATTTTCCTTTTGTGTTGATTGATTTAAAATTCATTTGAGTGAGACTGCAGATGAAATGTTTACATTGTTGATGTAGTAATGATAATTTATTAAGTGATTTTTCATTTTCTGTGATAATATATCATGGTACGCCTGTTGTCTCATTTAGGGAAAGCATGCCAGTATCATTCAGTGAGATGAGATCATCATTTCAAGGTGGTGCTGGTCTAATGGGAAACCCATATGCAGATGAAAAGCATTTGCTCTGACCTTACATTATATGGAAAAGTTTAGTCAAGTTGGGTTTGCAAACTAAATATCAGCTAAAACTATAAAACCTTTTAGAGAAAATATAGAAATAGCACACTTCCATCTTTTAGTGTGGAACAATGCTGCATCTACACCGGGGTTGGCTTAATCCACCTCCTCAATGGTGGGCCCTGAGGAAGCACCCCCAGAGGGAGGAGCTCCTCCACCAGGGAAGTCGCCTGGCATCCCTCCTGGCATGCCCCCTGCACTCTGTTACAGCTTGGTGATGATGGGGTTGCAGACTTTCTCAATACTTGAATATGGAACATGTGCACAGGGAAAGGAAGTAACATTACACTTTATATGCACTGTATCTAAGTGGAAAATGCAATGTCAAATAAAACTATTTAAAATTGGCAAAAAAAATAGCACACTTTGCTCTTGGAATTAGCAAAGGGCTGAAATCACACCGAAAAAAGTGGGAAAAAGAAAAAGAAGCCAACTTACACAATCAGAACAATAGTAATAAATTGCATGTTAGGTAATCACCTAACATTTAGAATAAATAAATTATTCTTGGGGTGAGCAATGTGTGACAGTAGTTAAGATGCAACCTGAATGCCTCCATACTGTTTCTAGGGCTGAGTTACAGTGCCACATCAGATCCAGCTTCTTGCTAGTGTGCAGACTTGGAGGTAAAAGATGATTTAAGCACTTAAACTCTGCTACCCACTTGGAAAACACACCAGGAATTCCAGGATCCTGGCATTGACTTTGCCCAGTACCCAGCTGTTGCTGACATTTGGGGACTCAGCCGTAAGATAGCTTGGGAAATTAAATACATAAATAAGTAAGTAAAATGTTAAAATTCCCCTAATTCATCAGAAAAGTCCTAAACAAGGCAAAGGACTTGTGCAAAGCTTCACATCGCCAGTAGCTGGTGAATTCCATCAGACACCACTTCACACCCTGAAAAAATATCTATTTTAATGAGAAGAAAATAGCCACATTAGCAAGGACACTGAAAAATTGGACTGAAGTTATGTTTTTCTGATAAAATGATGTGCACAATGTAAAACACTTTATGCATATAGTTGCCAGTAGGTCAAGAAAATTATTCCTCTCCAAGACATAAATGCAGAATAATTAAAAAGAGGTAGCCAAACAGACACTTATAAACGCATATTCCCAGAAACATTATATAATGACTAAAATAGGAAAAATCCAACATCCACCAATGGATGACATATAAACAAATTGTGACATGTGGCGTAGTCATACAATGGATATTGTTCATACATAAAAGAGAATTAAATAAATGCATGTTACAGTATAAGGAACTTGAACAGCTTTATGGTGAGAGAAACCAGGCACAAAAATGACATTTTGTGTGCTTTCATGGACTTAAAATGTCTGAATATATGTGTATATGTATATATATGCATACATATATATGAATATAAAATATATGTAAAGTATCTCAGAATGTGCTATGCCAGGATTTAGCTGCTGAGCCATTGCACCCAAGCTCCAAGTGTCTGAATGTTTGAATTTGTAAAGGAGAAACTAAATTACTGGTTGACATAGGTTGTTATGAATAGAATATTATATTGTTTAATAGGCTTCCTGAGGAGCAATTAGAATGTTTTGGAATAGATAAAAGTGTCAGTTATTGCTGAATTGTTTACACTGAATTCTTAATTTCATATTATGTAAATTCCATGTCAACAAATATAAAAAAGAAGAAAATAATAACTGAAGAATTTTCAGTTTAGCGATACATACCACAAATTTAGAAAATTTAGAGAATGCAATATTATTAGATACATAAATATTTTCTAGAGAGTCTCTTTTCTATAGAAAAAAATATTTGGTATGTTTTAAGACCTTTAAACAAATGTAAAAACGAATTGCAGATCCATGTTTAGGAAATAAATGAAATTTGGATCTTACATTCTTGTCATCAAATTTTATATCAAGAATATTTTAAAGCAGAAAAGAAGCATCCTTTACAAAAACTAAGTTTTATCACAAAACTGTAGTAATTTTAGCAAGTTCCAATTAGACAAATTATTTTAAATGGACTAATGGAATTCAACAACCAGAAGCAATCACTGGCATGTGTGACACAAAATCAATGTGAACTACATGCAGGATTGCAGATTCATGAAAATGGTTCAATAAATGAAATTAGTTATGCTGGTAGCTAAAGATTTTGAACTTACTGTAATAGATATAAAAATGAGTTGCAGAATAATTAATAGGTAAAGTTGAAAAGTGAGACTGATTTGGGATTCATAGTTCCAATGTCTATGTGAACTCTTCAAAAAACTGTAAGACACAAAAGTTAACATACAAAGCACTCAGTTGACTTATATGAACAATAAAATATTCTTAAATAATTGTTATAACTCAAATAGCATATAATTAAATACATGATATGAACATTTAGCTTACATGAAAATATTACATTATACATGGAATCATTGAAAAGGAACAACTGAGGTGAATATTACAGCATGGCAGGTGCAGGTGCTGCTTGCAACATTCACATTCCTTATCAGAGTAGCCAGTTCAAGTCCCCTAGACTGCATCCAACTTCCTGCTAATGCACATGGGGGCAATGGAAGATGGCACATAACTTGAGTTCTTTCCGCCCATGCATAGATGTAATTTCTGACTCCTGCCTCAGTCTGGCATAGCCAACACTGCTGCTGTCACCGAGGAGTAAATCAGCAGCTGATAGTTATCTCTCTCTCATCATGTTCCCGTCTCTATCCCTTTGCTACCAACTTTAAACATAATTAATTAGTTATTTAAATAGGAGCAATCATACTGATTATCAAAATATATTTGTAATGCTCAGGAACAAAATAAGCATACAGTTCTTTGGCAAGAAAAGATCAATTGTGGTATTTGTGAATAAATGCTCAGCATTTATTTAATAACTACTTAAAGTAGCTATTTCCTAAGCATGAGTAGGCTGTATTAGTGAGCGAACAGCAAAGCTACTGACATTGAGAGTTTCTGACTAATGCAGAAAGATATGTACTGAAGACTATGCAGATGAGTTAATTACTTAAGGTTTTAGAAAATAAACTTGTATTGAATAGTAAAGCAAATGAAGTTGGAATAGGATTGATGGTAAAATTAGGATTGTTGGAGATCTTAATTGTTTCTTAAACAGAAATTCAGTTCCCATTTATGCTGTAGCTTTTCTCTGTCAGAGTTCAAAAGATTATGAAGACATGATCCCTTAAGGCATTTAACATACATAGGGAATTAACATATCTGCAGTTCATTTAGAATGGCAGCAGCTATGTTCAGTCCTTGAGAGAACTGAGAAAAGAGTGACTCAATTACTTTTCTGTGTTCCATTACTCAGATAAGAAATATCAAGTGGGAAAGACTATGAGAACGTAATATCTAAAATCTGCTAATGTGTTACATGAGAAAGCTGGCAATATTCAGTGGCTGTTGAAGTGAGTGTTAAAAAAAAACCCCACTTAACCCGTAGGCATACATTCACAAATACTTACATGAATTTAGCTGAAGACAAGGACAACAGTATTTATATTAATATGGTTTATAAAAGTGAGAAAGGGAATGAATTAGAGCCAGAAACTTTCATGTAGTGAGTTATAATTGTTCTTTTATTTATATTTCTCTTTTTCAAAATGAAACCAGGAATATACCTTTTATTTGTTTCTTGTGCTTAATTTGATAATAATAACACCCTGTTATTTTTGTTTTATATGGAGGTACTCTACAAAGTTTGTTTTGCACGACAGAGAATCCTAGAGTAAATGCTCTTAGTTATTGTTTAATGTTTAGTCTTTTATATATTATTCTACTTGAAATACATTTAATATATTTTATCCTATACCTCATATCTTATATTCTTTTCTTATTCTGTATTAGCTAATTTCAGAGAAAAAATTAACAGAAAGAATTACAATTCAAGTAAATATTTAAATTTTCAACAATACCAATTTTGTAATTAATTGTTAAGTTGTAATGTTGAAATGTGAAATATTGCTCAGTACATATACTAGCATATTTTATTTTAAAAAGCTTGTACTTCATGACCTAAAATCAGTTGACAAAAATTACATTTGTAATAACAGATAAAAACACACATGACCGCTTTTAGAACACTGAGAGTAGTTAATAAAACAATGTTTATAACTTTTTTCATCTGTTTCTGAACTTAAAATCATTGTCTTATTTTCACTGGGTTAAAGAGCAACATTTCTTCATGAGCCACAGTATAACAGCAAGATTTACAATTTGTTTCAATATGTGCTTGAATTTTCTCTGTTGCTTGAGCATGTTTTCAATATGACATATCTCAATATTAAATCTGTTGTATTCTAATCTCTAAAATTCCTAGAGCATATATTAATTTCATGATTGAAATAATGTCATGATTGCTAGGTGATTTTTATATTGTTTCCATAGTTGGCACAATCCAGTAATAGTCATCTTTATTACGTACCATTGTCAGTAACTCACGTTGCTGTGATTTTTAACAATGACCTATATTTGATGTTAAAAAGATACTCCATATGGTGGTGTTAGCCCTGGAGTTTCTTACCAACTCCTGAATCATTCATATAGCTGCATTTACACGCCTAGATGAACAATCTAGTGTCAGGTTTTATCTGATCTACAACTATATGAAACCAGTTTTTATTTGAGTATTATTTTTTCTCTCTACTGCTAGATCTCCTTGTGTGGATTTATTGAATTCCAAAAAAAAAAAAAAAGAAAAGATTTCGTGCTTCTGTTTTCTTCTTGTTGTTCAAAATAAAATGGCTTTATTGTTTCATTTTATCTGTGCTATTATTTCTTTTAAAGTGATTGTTGTTTCCAGTGCCAATATCACCCAAAGTAATACATATAGTACAATCTACTGCAAAGTATAAACTAGATCATCAGGAATAATGTCAAACTATAAGCCTTAACTCTTTTCTTTTATGGTTCTTAGATGGTCAAAAAGAAAAAAAAAATCTTCACGTATTTTAATTCCTTTGCAGAGGAAAATAATGACCAGTTCCAATGTGTCCAAGGCACACACAGGTGTCAATTGATATGTATTTTAAAGTGAAATATCAAATTATTCAAACTTGACTTCAAACTTTGCAGAAAGACTATCAAAAGAGATTCTCTTTTATGCCACAGACCTTCAGAAGAGATTCTCCCATAGTATTCAGTGGTGAAAAGGGCTCTATTAACTTGCAATAGGATGAATTTCTAGGATCCACATTCCAGTAGGAATTGGAGTTGCTAATTATACAAAGTTTAGCAGGAAAGCCTGCATTGCTTAATCCTGAACAATAATGTTTCCCAGGTGTCTTTCTCTTTCCATAAAATGCTCTTTTGTCATAAAGCACTCTTCCTTCTCAACAAATCCAAATTAAAGGAACAAGTTTTGAACAAAGAGCCATACAAAAAATTGTCAATGTTTGACCTAAACTTAAAGTATCTGGTACAGTGTACTAAGGCTCTTGTATTTTACTACACCTGTGATTACAGTTGTCTCAACAGCCTTGGCATGATTTCATGATTTATTCAGTCACAGTATAGCGTTTATTTTTTGCATTCAACAATACATGCTTAGAAACTGCTTTGTGCTGTACCTCTCAGAAACAGTGATTAAAAATCAATCATGAAGTGTCAGTGTGGAGCAGTGGGTTAAGCACTGGTTGTAACACTGGCATTCTGTGTTGGCATGCTGCTGTAAATGCTGGCTGCTCCATTTCCAGCCCAGCTTCCTGCTAGTAATTGTGGGATGACAACTAAAGACAATCTACCCATTGGGCTTGGCGCCGTGGCCTAGTGGCTAAAGTCCTCACCTTGAATGTGCCTGGATCCCATGTGGACGCCGGTTCTATTCCTGGCAACCCTGCTTCCCATCCAGCTCCCTGTCTATGCCCTAGGAAAGCAGTCAAGGATGGACTAAAGCCTTGGCACCCTGCACCTGGGTGGGAGACCTGGAAGAAGTTCCGGGCTCCTGGCTTTGGATTGACTCAGCTCCAGCTGCTGCAGCCACTTGGGGAGTGAATCATCTGATGGAAGATCTTCCTCTCTGTCTCTCTACTCTGTATATTTGACTTTGCAATAAAAATAAATAAATCTGAAAAAAAAAAAAAAAAGAATTGGCACCCATGTGGGATCCTGGCACATTCAAGGCGAGGATTTTAGCCACTAGGCCACTGAGCCGGGACCTGTCTCTACTTTTCAACTAAAGATTATCCCAGACTCTAAAATGGGCCTATCTGAGATTTTTCCCTAAACACTACTCCTCCAGTGCCAAGAATCATAGGGGCTAAATATTCATTAAACTATCAGTCACACCAATTGCCTGGTGAGACAGAATACTAACTCAAACTAATTTCAAGTAGATTAGTGAAGCAGAGCAACCTACGCTGTTGTCTCAGAGTGAGTAATAAAGCACATACTCTTTTGAGAGTCAGAATTATTTGTAAACACCCCATATGATCAGGAAAACACATGGAAATGCTAGTTTTCTAACCGTTCTAAAAAAAAATTATTCCTGCCTGTTTCACAATCCGTTAAAAAAATACACCACACTAAGTGCAGGGGTTTTTATGATAGTGCAACAGTAATTGATTATTGTTTCTTTTTATTAAAAGCCTGCCTTCATTGCCTAGTCCCAGTGAATGCTTGCTCTACTAGTAGCACTCAAAATTGCAACTCTGTTAACCTCTCCAGACTCCCAGAATAATATTCTTGTGAATCTCTGTGGTTGCATACTTCTTTTTTTCATCACTATACTTGCTTCAAAAGCAAAAATGGTAATCGTTACATACCTAGTGTGTACATGGCCAGTAGTGTGCCTGCTAAGTTTTATCTGTGGTGAAGTGAGTATCTGCCTTGATTTATAGACAATTTGCATGTTGAAGGAAATACTTAACCAGTCCCAAACCATAAGGAGATCCATGTAATATGAAAGCTAGAAAAATGTGCACACAATTACGGCAAAAAAGTATTTTCTAGAAATTCTTCCCAATGAGTTCCTTATGTCACTTAAATATGTTGGAACCATTCGTGGACTGCTTTACCCCACGGAACCTTCTAACACAAACTTACATTTTTTTTTCTCCCCATACTCAAAAAAGGTATCTTTAAGGTATTGCCTATCTTGCAGGCTTCATTCTTATTTTCATAATAGCTCTCAAAATGCTTCACACTCTTTTGCATTTGTTCTTGCTTGAGGCATCAGAAACTTTTGGTATTTAGCATAATATACACTTCTTTGTCTTTCTGTGATTTGAATTCTCTCAGAATTGGGCATTATTAATCAATCTTCTTTCCCAATCATAAATGATAAAAAAAAAAGATCCTACTAGTAAGACGCCTTGGCCAATGATGATATTCAGATCATGTCACTGCAAAATGTGCTGCTTTGACATATCGATCATTTGGAGATGCAAAAAGGTCACCCTTATCTTCATTTTTTTCCTGGGAAACAGGAGATAAAATTCACACGTCAGAGCTACCCTTCTTAAAGTTGGAAGGAGGAAAACTCAAAATATAGGGAGTTAGATGGAAAAATTCGCACAAATAAACCTGTTAAAAATAATTAATCATTCTCTTTCTAGTCATTAATTGCTATAGTCCAAATTCTTCTGTCCTGTTTTCACAAATTATTATTTACCTAATTGTTCAGCCTAGTACATTGGTCTGGGGCCGAACTGGTTCTTTGGATGTATATCTTTGTTGTGAATGTGTCTATGCATATATAAACATTTCTAAATAATATATTTAAGCATATTTTTACTTAATCTCTCTTATGACAATTTAATTTTTAGTCATGGCTGGAAATTCTTAGAAAGTGAAGGAGGACTTCTATGTCCTTAAAGCAAATTAATTCACTGTGGAAGTTGTGGTATGCTTAATGGTAGTCCCCCCAAATTCCTGTCCTTGCAAAACCTCGCACTATGCACCTACTGGAAATACAGTTTTTGCAAATGTAATTAAGATGAGGTGTCCAAAATGAGATCACCCTCTATTAGAATATTAAATAGAGTGTGTTTTTATCATGTTAAATATAAATATACAAATGTTGTCTTTCAGGCTGATATGTAAATTTGTTTAAAACAAATTGGATATTTTATACTTTGGTATTCCAGCTTAGGTAGGGTTTATCCACTGAGCTCTGAACAGGAATAGAATCTTCTTTCTTATTCCCTTTCGCCTGCTTTTCTCTATTATGAAAGTATGTGTTCCTACTTTTCTGTATATGATATACCGTTAAGTTTGAGTACCATGACCAACAATTAACTTAATTGATGTCTGAAAGAACAAGCAGAAAACTGCAGTAAAAATCTAGGTATGAGGTGTTGATACTGTGGCTTAAGTTATAGGACCAGTAGTGGGGACAGATAAGAGGAGTGTATACAGAAAGAAGGAGGCAGAGAAAGCCAGGATGTAAAAATCACCAATGGAAGATGAATGGGAAAACACATCAGCTGCTGCTCTTTTTTACTAAATATTAGAACCTATGGAAGAACATTTCTTTTGATAAAAGTCACCTCTTGAGAGTCATAGTAATAACATGAATGAGTTTTGCTAAATGTTTGAGCAATGTGGAAAGGAATTCAGTAATCACTGAATTCTTCATGGGCTTATTATCTAGGTGATGAACTATTTCAAATGCCTCTTGTTTTATTCTTGTTTGCCTTCTGTTGCTCACAATTGGTCATTTTACTGTTCATTAGTTTCCTTACTAGAGGAATGGGAATTATTTTGAAATTCCAAAGTCTTCAAATGTTGCCTCTTGTTTGCTTTTTAATTGAGATTTTATTTTTAATCAGTGTAGATGTCAGACATCCATTTTCTGCCATGAAAACAAGAGCAGTTCTTGAAAATCATCTACCTCAAAAGTCCCAGGAAATCTTAAATGAGTTGACATAGGTCATGTAGCTGGGAGGACAAAAAGAACAAGTTCAAATTCCAGGTGCCTTTTCAATGAATGTGCCATCCATTCCACTGATACTTCAGAAACAAGACTTTTTTTTTTTAAGGAACATTAAAAATTCTGTAGATCCATCATTTAATGCTCAGGCCCATATTAAGTCCTCACAAAAGTTATCCCTGTACTTTTATGATGCATGCTTAGCCTACCTCCCGTCAACCTTCGTTCCTCCAGGTTCTATTTCGGAGCTTGAAACAGCTTGGCTACAGAACGTAAACACACTTTCTATCTTAAATCTTCCTTGGTTCAAACAGAACAAACCCACAGATCCTTCATGTCTCAAACTGCTTTAATAGTTTATATATCGTTGTTACAAGGTAATAAGAAGCGAGAAAGGAACATTACATTTAGACAAAAATTCCTTCCCACGATGATAACTGGCTATTTCCAAACTGGAGTAACTCTCCTCGTTTGTTCATCAGTTTGGGACTCTGATTCGCTCCCTTTCTTTCTAACCACAATGCCTGTCATAATTCAAGGATATACTCAGGAAACAACAAGAATCTGTTGTGTATAGTATAATTACTGCATTAGGTGAGCCAAGACATTACATTTTAAAAAGTGAAAGGAAAGGATAAGAAAATAATAGTAGGAGTGTCGTGAGTATTTATTTTTCCATGAAGGACATTACTACATGGGAGATGTGCATGCGTGAATAAGTGTGTGAGCATGTGTGTGTACGTGTGGGCTTGTATGCAAGCACGTGTGAGTATATTTATGTATTTGCGTGATCATTGACCACTTTATTTTTTAAAATTGATTTGAAAATCAGTTACTCTAGAAAAAAGAATATTCATAGTGGTTTGTTAGAAAGATATGCTATGTTGCCTAACTTGTAGTAAATATCTATATTTTCCAAGTAAGAGGAGCCTTTGCACAAGAATTAATTGGCACATACAACTAGACAAAAATGCACATATCTAGGGTAATTTAGTATTAATTAAAATTTTATTGAAATATTATGTATCTTTGTTTTAATTATAATAATATATTTCATTACATGTTTCTAAAACCTTTAATACTTTTTATATCATGTTTCACAAAATAATCCAGTCCTATTTCCTAATTCAGGCTACCATATGCATCATGTCCAAATTAAGAAGACTGGTATTTTTCAAATATGCTTGTCTTCAAGTTCTCTGGCTTCCAGGAATGATTATTTCTATCTGTAAAATCATATCTATATTTCAATTGTGTTTCTTAATTTTTGTTAAAATTTCTTTATTAGAATGGATTTTTCTTTTCTGCTTGTTTAGGCATTTAAAATAGAGCAGTATAAGTCAGCAGCTATCCAAATGCAAAACTCCTAACTTGTGCTATATAATGTAATTCTAATGCTAAGAATTTTTTTATGGATAAGAAAGAAGATACCCAGAATCACTTAGCCAGGCAACTGTATGGTATAGTACAGTACAACTGTAAAAACTGGCAGTTGGGCTATAATCAGTCCACCTAGATTACAGTCATTTCCACAGTGAGGATGTTTCCTGTATTGCTTTATCTTTGACTAAGTAGCTAACATTAATGTATCTACAACATTGCGTTTTTAGCTGATGGGTGGGATCGCATGCAAATAGGCCTATGTCTCAAAGTGACAGTGTTTTATTGTCATGTCATTGAAATAAATTAAGTTGAATATTTTCCAAATTTATAAGTAAAATAAATCATGAAAACACATTGAAAATCTAGGTTTATAATAAGACAGTAATATGTTGTGGTCTAAATAGAAGTAAATGTATGTAAAGCTAAATAGATACTTTCAGCTGAGGGAAGAGACAAATATGAACTGGGAATGAAGCATAAACTTTAGAGTCTGAATAGTTTCCTGGGATGTGTTTCACTGCCTGGTGTTAGTTCTTGATTAACAAAATCTGTTTCAACTTAAAAAAAAAAAAAAGCAACTATTGAGATGGTTGATAGATTTACTGAATTAATCAACCTAAAAAACTTTGAAATCAGAACCAGAACAAGATACATGGAAAAACAGAAAAATGCTAAGGTAGTTTCCAAAATTGGATTCCTTCAAGTCAATGTTATGTTAGCTCTTGAAGAATGAGCTGAATCTTTTAACATGTTGTTACTTCTGGATATTTATTTCATTAGAATCATTGATTTCCAGGGCCTAAAATAGATCATCTCAATTGGGTTTAAACTGATGGATTTTTGCCTGGCAGCCTTCTCATATGTAAGTGTTAGTAAATTGTATCCCATAAGAAGTACTCTACCTTGCTTTAGAAAAGGTATAAATGTAGGCTGGCTTTTAAACCGATGGCAGTAATTAATGCATCATACATTTCATCTAATATTGACCCACCTGTTATGAGGTTGTGGCCTGAAGCTGTCATTCATAGCAGCCGTTAATGGATGCACATATCCTGTCTCAAGGGACCACGTCAGTAAACACTACTGGATTAATGAGTTCTTATACTCATTGTTCATATGCATATTTAAGAGTTGGTTGGTGATATAATCATTTTCCAAGCAAGGCATTGCAACAATAGTTTAAACGAGTAAACAATTCAATTATCATTTTCTATTTTTTTAATCAAGAGCCTGCTACAAATTACCAGATAATAATTATTTTAAATTCTGTGGCCCATAATGTCACATTCACAACTAAAAATAGCTAAACACACTTCATAACCAAATATTTTGAGTTTGCTCCAATACAGTCTATAAATAGTATTTATTTAGAGAAGCAAGGAGAGGTCAGACTATAACGCATGCAATTTACTGTACAGATTACTAATCTAGACACTGAATATGAATTATGACGTTATATAATTATATCTCATTTGACAGTAAATGCACAGTCACATATTGTTTAAAATTGGAAAGACATTTGGAGAAATGCTGCATAAGAAAATTTTGTTATTGCATAAAAAATTATGAGTTTTACTTAAGCAAACTTAAATAATATAGCTGTTAACACCCCTTACCTCTGTGGTATGATCCATTACTTCTGTCTTTCAAGCCTGAAAAAAAATACTACTGTACTGAACTTTGAGATAACTTGTGATACCATGCAAATTATTTGTGAAGCTAAGCATCTTAACCTAGAAAACGAATAATGTAAGTGCCAGGCAAATAGACTTTTTCAGCTGCTTTCTAATCTTGAGGGAACACTATCACATATGACCTATTCATCCTCCAAAATGTCATTATGTAGCATGTGACAGTTTAACAGAATGTGATGTTAACTATATTGTCATTCAACTCATAAAGGTTGAGCTCTGATTTAAGAAATGTCTATGTTTTTTTTTCTCTTTTCTTCAGATGTTTGAGTTCACGTTAAATTCCACTCTCAGTGACCATAAGTGCAAAATAAATGATTGATTAAACAGTGTAAAAATGGACTTCCATTTAAAGTCATGTAGGTGTTCCCAGTTTGATGTAAAAGCTGAAGATATCCATATTTCTAATTTCTTTCATTTCATTGTTCTACCAAAAATAATCACCAGATTTTTGTATCAAGATATCCACTCCAGTTCTAACTGATATGCTTGCCATTCCAAATTATCAAGCAAGAGAAAAGGAAGAGGCAAAAGTATAGGTTAATGATGTTTGTCTAATGAAATTTAGACTCTACATTTAACACTTTTACTTTTTTTGTGAGCACAGTCACAAAAGCAGGAAAACAAAGCCTTTAGTCCAAGGAACTAGTAGAAGAACTGCCTGGCTATTGAGGGAGTTATATTTCATCTTCCCAATACAATGCAGGTGAGAGTGTGTGTTGTGGCTGAAAATTATTGAGATGATCCAAGGAAGCCATTCTATGTGGACTTTGAGTAGATCCTGCCTTCTAACCCACACAGCAGTCCAACGAAAATGGAGCCTGCATGTGCTCATCAGTTTTTCTGATTTCCCAACATAATGTAAATGTCAAATCAAGGAACAAAATTCATTGCTTAAGATTTCCAAGTTCTCATGATTATTACTAAAGTAGTAATTTGTCAACAGGTAGGGATGTTCAACCTAATTTAAAAATACTGAAATCAATACAAAAACATTTATTGAAGTGAAATTTATCTTTATGTTCCTAAGGGCAATGATTCTGCAAAACCCAAAATGGAACATATACAACAGTGATGCTTAATGAAAATTTGAATGAAAAGGGTTATATGTTCCCTAGGGCTGGATCAGAATTTGAATTGAGAGTAATACATACTTTACTACAAGTAGATGTGAATAGAATAAACAAAAACAAAACAAGACAGATGTGAGGAAATGTGTCCAAGGATGGTGCCAAAAAAAAAAAATATGAAGGAATTTTGTTAAAGGGCAGATTTTTTACTTTCTTGGTTTGTAATGAAGCTTATGATTACTTCAAAAATCTCCCAGTGAATAAGAAATAAAATACAGACCAATGTTTTAATGAACATTCATATAAATTCATTAATAAAATATTGGAAAATAGAACTAATGACATGCTAAAAGAATATATAGAATGAGCATCAGTAGTTCGATGGATAAAGAAATGTATGGGTACACGTTATATGCACTCATTGCTATAGTATATTATTTAGCCTTAGAAATGAATGAAACTTTGACGTGTTATCATGTCAGTGAACTTGAAGAGCTCATACAGTGAAATCAGTCAGTCACAAAAGCATAATGTGCTATTCCACTTATATTGAGTACCTAGAAAAGTGTGGAAAATAGATGGTAGCTGTCAAGATCTGAAAGGAAAGGGGAATGGGAGCTATTGTTTAACTCGTGGAGAGTTCAGTTTTCAAATTTTATGTATTCTGAAAGTGGATGCTGATGAAATTTAAGAATAATATTCTTGAAACATTTAATATAATTAATGTATCTAGAGCCACTGTTACATTTAAATATGAAACAAGGCCTAGTAAACAGAATGACTCTCCTTTTAATGAACAGAACATGTTAAATGGAAATAATTTGAAAATATTATGTTAGATATTTGAAAATAATTATTTATTTTTATTTAGTTCAAAGGCAGAGAGAAATATACAGAGAGAAAGAGACAGAGAAACGAGAGTTTCCATTTTCTGATTCAAAATTCAAATACTCATGGTGATGAGCAGTGGGGACCAGCCAGGTCAAAGTAGGGAACTAGGAATATCTGAAAGTGAGCCAGGGACTTGCACTCTGGAGTTCCTGGCAGCATTTAATCATTGTGCAAAGAAATCCTCGCCATATCATTTGAAAATGTAATGTGTTTTCTTCTTTTGATAATGTCATACAATGTCTAGCATTGCCTCAAAGTTAGCATTTTTTTACTTGGGGTGTGTGTGTAGAGAAAGAGAGAGAGCAAGAGTGAGACCAAGAGAGAACAGTCATAAAGGAAATACTTTCCTAACCTGCAGACATTTCTGAGGAATCCTGAAACTTAATATTTTGTTTTTATGAAGGATCAGGAAATTGAAGAGGTCATGCGTGGGCAGGAACAATTTTCTTTAGATCACAGAAGCCTCTGAGTCAACATTAAGACTTATTCTCTCTCATTAATCTACTTTCACATTAAATGCAGATTAAATCTTAAATTGTCACTTTTTTCCTAGCGACAAAATATTTGGATGGCATTTGAGTAGGTATGTAAGTGGTTAATGTTACTCCATTATAATAAAACTAATATGCAAATAAAATATTTAGGTAAAACTGCTGAATATAATTATCTTGGCAACTTTCTGCTGTAGTCACATAAAAACTGGGTCACGATTTTTCACTGAGGCATGAAAGAGCTATTTCCTTTTGTTCCTCTAGGATATGGATTAGTTTTGCCATCATTTTTCTGCAATGGACAGAGAAAACTGTGTGGTATTAAATATGAAAGGCCCCCTGCCTCAAGTACCTTCTTTTAAAAGCAAAAATATAGAACTAAATATAAAGTTTGCATAGTTTGACTGCCTGCCTTGAAGCTTGAATTAAATACTTAGTGCTAAATAGTTATAACTGCACAGAGTTCAGTTTTAAGAAAAAGTAGTTATAATTTTAAGATTTGCCCTAGACATAAAACAAAAGTTTTAGTTTAGAAGAATAGATAAAGAAGCAGAAATTTTAATGTCTCAAAGCCAGGGCAAGACCACCCCTATAATTTTCATTTTACTCTCTTTCACCAAAACACACTCAAATTCTACATCTCTACATTAGTTGTCAGACCTCACTATGATTCTGGGCTCTACCTCTTGAACCAGGCATACCTTCTCATGGGTCCTAAATATTTCAACCAGAGATCATATTTCATTCTGAGTAATTCATTAGCTTAGAATCCTCTTCCATCATCCCTTTCAACAGTATCACGGCCAGCTCGACCATCCTCAGCATTAGAAGTCCCCAGTTTCACTGACCTTTCTGTTCCTGGGGTAAGAGTCACACTGGGCAAAAACCCAGACTTCTCTGTTTTCTTCCAGCCATCTCACACATTGAATGCTCAATCCTACCACCTTCCCCTTTGGAAAATGAGGGAAATGGATTGCACAAGTCAAAGTCCAAACCATATGGAGTGATGTATTTAACCTATGTACATGAATAATATAGAAGAATTGATAAAAGACTATCGCCATCTTAAAGAAATTTTAGGCTAGTGAATTGTCTAAGATCCTTTGGGATAGGACTTTTCCAGTCCTTCTACAGAATGCACAGGTTTTTTTCCCAAAGAAAAATGTGGAAGATATGTTTGAAACTTGTGGGCAATGGTTCTGTATCCAGAAAAAAAAAAAAAGGCAAGGTGCAGCATGGTCCATTAAATACAACCAGGTCATTAACAGATTATTTCTAAGGCTAGACCCAAATCAAGCTAGAACTGGCTTAATGGCTGTGAAAATAAAATTCAGCAACTCAGGAACACTTGCCTTTAGGCCTGATCCTGAAAATGACCCATCGTTCAGAATGTAACATGCAAGTAGCTTTCCATTCCTCCATGTAGGCTTAATAAACTGCAAAAATTCCTTTCTCTACATTTGTGTCTCTAGAGGATCAGGAGTGAAATATCCATTTCTGTGATGTATAGACATAGAACAGGCTTTCCTCCACACTCCTGGAATAATAGAAACACATCAGAAGCAAAGTAGAACCGTCGATGTATATAAAAAATTGACAGTTCCTATAGGATATCACACAGATAGCATCCAAGCAATGAATTACATAACTACTGTGCTCTTTAATACATTTTAAATTTTGATTTCATGGTGAATGCAACTTTGTATAAGCCATAGAGAATAGCTTGTGTTTGTATCTAATTCTAACTTATAATGGATCCAAAATATTTTGTAAATTTGAGGTAGGAGTTTTTGAGACTGCTAAGAAAGTGAATTCCATTCAAGATACATCCTTCTGCCATTGTACTCCTAACTCAAACCTTAAAGCAAACTGCTAAAGGAAATGCTACCTGGCTCACAAAGTCAGATATACAGACGGAAAGAGAGAGAGGAAGATCTTCTGTCCAATAGTTAACTCCTGAAGTGACCGCAATGGGCAGTGCTGCACCGATCTGAAGCCAGGAGCTCCCACACGGGTGCAGGGTCCCAAGGCTTTGGGCAGTGCTCAACTGCTTTCCCAGGCCACAAGCAGGGAGCTGGATGGGAAATGGAGCTGCCGGGATTAGAACCGGCGCTCATATGGGATCCCGGGGCTTTCAAGGTGAGGACTTTAACTACTACGCGTGCACTCTGGGCACTGTATTTGTTCTTCTTTTTCTAAATTCTTCAGTCGCTTTATGCTCTTGAATTTCTGTGTTTCTTCCATGCTTGCATCATTTTTTTGATCCATAGAACAAAATAATTTGAGTAAAGAAATTCAAGCTATGATGAATAAGATTATTTTCATAGAATTTTCTCTTTATAAACTAATCCTAATCCCTTACCATCTGTTCTCTTTTCTTAACATGCTTAGGATGTGTGTAATTAACTGAGCAATCATGTCATAAAAGGAAGGATATGACTGATTTCAATGCATCTTGATATTCTTTATACAGTACATCTGTTAGGAGAAGATTTTCTTCCAAACACATATTTCAGGTACAAATCAAAGAAAATCACTTTAGTCCTTGATCATCTCTTCTGAAAATGCAATGAAAGTAGAAACAAATTTAAGAACTCTATTTCCACTAAACATATCCAGAAAGTTACCGGCAAGTATAAAGTCACTTATTATTATAATCATTCACAGCACAGAGTATATAAATGAGTTCATTTAATATCCAACTTTACTGATTTGTTGCAATTCAATAGCCCTGCTACACTTATTGCCGAGCCTGGTGTATTGCTTCATTATCTTCCATGAATAACACGTGTCCGTTGACTTAACATATCTTCATCAATTTGAAAATTATCCCTCTGCATAGCACGTATTTACAATCATCATATACCTAACATATTTATCAGAGTAAAAACAATTATACTTTTACATTGTAAATACTTATGTATCTTTTTCTATAAGTATAACATAAACTCTATTGAGTTAAACATGTTCTCTTTCTTGTAAATCTTGATATCCTAAGAATGTAAGAAATAATTTCACAAGTAAAATAAGGCCATTTAGATCTAAACAAATGAATTAAGAAGTATGGATCAGTTGATTTTTTTTTAAGATTTATTTATTTTTATTGGAAAGGCATATAAACAGAGAGGAGGAGGAGAGACAGAGAGAAAGATCTTCCGTCCAGGGCCTAGCGGCTAAAGTCCTTGCCTTGAACGCCCTGGGATCCCATATGGGCGCCGGTTCTAATCCTGGCAGCTCCACTTCCCATCCAGCTCCCTGCTTGTGGCCTGGGAAAGCAGTCGAGGACAGCCCAAAGCTTTGGGACCCTGCACTCGCGTGGGAGACCCGGAAGAAGTTCCAGGTTCCCAGCGCAGCACTGGCCGTTGCGCTCACTTGGGGAGTGAATCATTGGACGGAAGATCTTCCTCTCTGTCTCTCCTCTCTGTATATCTGACTTTGTAATAAAAATAAATAAATCTTTAAAAGAAAAAAAAAGATCTTTCGTCCAATGATTCACTCCCCAAGCGGCTGCAACGGCTGGTGCTGAGCCAGTCCGAAGCCAGGAGCCTCTTCTGGGTCTCCCACGCAGATGCAGGGTTTGAAAGCTTTGGGCCGTCCTTGACTGCTTTCCCAGGCCACAAGTAGGGAGCTGGATGGGAAGCAGTGCCGCCAGGATTAGAACCGGCGCCCATATGGGATCCCAGCGTGTTCAAGATGAGACCTTTAACCACTATGCTATCGCGCCGGGCCCAATATAATGGTTTTCAATGATACTGAAATATTATTGAGGGGGCCAGTGTGATGGCACATCAAACTACTGAAGTGCACCATGGAATTGTGGGTATAGACAAAGGCAAAACTAAAGCATTGCATCATAATATTGAGGTATATTTAACTGTTTCACTGGGAGTAGAAATGCATACTGTAAGGTACCTTCCGCTGAGTGATCATTAGTATGATCAATGTTGTAATATCAATGAAAACAAACATGCTGATTAGTTCAAGGAAGGTGAATTCTAAGATAGAGCCAACAAATTACAAAATCACACACACACACAAAAAGCAATAAGTGTCAGAGTGTAAACTATGGTTGTCAAAGTTCAAGCCCAATGATTTCTTGTCAATTCTGTCATGTTAGATCAGGAATGTTTATACACTATTCAGATGCTAGCATAGATTTTTAAAAAGAGATGGATTTCGATGGATTATTTATGATGTTGGTAATGACGGGGGACAATTAAAATACCACAAAGGTGCAGGAGAGTAAATATGCTCTTAGCTGTAATTGCCACATAAACATTAAATTCACATAAACAACATAAGGAAATAATATAAGGAAACAAAGGTGAGCCAACAATTTTCAGAGCGAAGTAAGATACCAAAAGCTCAATTTCCAAATATATATATGTAAATATAGATAAAATATATAAATACATATGTAAATGTATTTAATTATACATATAAATAATTGTGACTAAATCAAATTAAAAAGTTTCTGCCTAGCAATGCAAGCAATGAAAAGAAATGAAAAGGCAACCGTGGCTTTGAAAAATTCTTGCAAATCTTGTAACTGATGAGGAAACAAAGTTCAAAGTTTCTGGGCAAACATATACCATTTAAGTAGGAAAAAGCAAGCGAGTTGTAAAATAAGCAAATGGGGGACAGGTGTGGCTCAGTGAGTCCAGCCACCACTGGCTGCTTGCTTCAGCTGTTGCAGTGCTCAGAGCTGGCTTTCCCTCCAGCTTCCCATGATGATCCCGAGAGGCAGTGGGTCAGGGCTCAGTGATTGGAGGCCGAAAGGAGTTCTGACTTCTGGCTACAGGTTGGCGCAAACTTGACCGCTACAGGTATGTGGGGAGCAAAACAGCGGATGGACAATCCCCCCAATCTTCTTCTCACTCTGTTGTTTTCCCTTTCCCTCTGAATAACCCCACCTTTTATAGCATCGAAAACAATGTACGTTTTTTAAATGGACAAAGGATTTTAATAACTATCTCTCCAGAACAAGCCCCCCAAAAAAATTTAAAAAAAAGAAATGTCTAACCTAGATATGAAAATGTGCTCAGCGTTTTCATTCATTACAGAAATGTAAAACCAATTTTATATTATCTCTCACCTGTTAGGATGGTTATTGTCAAAAAAGATAAAAGACCAAGGAAAAAAAGTAATAATATAGGAAAAATGGAACCATTATACACAGTTGTCAAGAATGCAGACTTGTACAGCCATTGCCTAAAATATAAGTTTCTAAAGAAACTGAGAGTAAAACTACCATGTAACCCAGCATTGTTTCCTATATGTACACCCAAAAGAAGTGAAAGCATCACCTTGGAAAGTCACTGATATTCTTGTGTTAAATGCATCATTAGTCACAAAAGTCCAATCGTACAAATGATATAGAATTTTTCAATAGATGAATAAACAAATGTGAAAATATTTTACAATATGTTTAAAGATTAGATACATGTAGATATAAATCTCATAGTCTCTGTCCAGGTAGCTACATAATGTTAGAAAGAAAAAATACATCGTGAAATTACTTAGCATATAATCTTATAAAGTACAAATTCAGACAAAAAGTGTGAAATTATATTAAGGAGAGGATGTATGCTTATTTTAAGGATATTCTATGTATATAAAGTTAATTAACTTTACGTATTTGATAATAAAGATTTGGGAGCATAATGATACTTCCCAACCCAATCTCTTTTCTTTTTCCTTGTTTCTTCTCCTTAATGTTTGCAATGGCATGTTTTCATGTCACTTAACAACCGCAGGCTTAACACACTTTTAGGGAAAGATATTAACTCCTAGCAAACAGAAAAAGAAAAAGAGCACATAAATAACAAACAAATCCCAGAATGTCAATCTGACTCAAATATTACATTTTTTGTATTTTGTCTATTGTCAAAGATTAGGGAAACCATATAATATTTGATTTTTAAAAGCAGTTACAGGATACTACTGATAAACTTACAGGCAAGTTATGTATTGAAGACTTAGGGAGTGAATTCATATCTTTCACAGTGATGATTTATAATGTATTTACCTTATAGCAAGAACTCAAACATTATCAAAGAAGTGATGAATGATAGAGAATTTAGGGGAGATCAGCTTTTTATTTCAATTTTTTTTTAAAGAATGGGAAGGTGAGTGTGAAAAAGAAATATTGTCTCAAGGGCAAACTAACCAAAATCCATTTTTGTGTTCATTATTTGGCCAAATTCAATTTAACAGCAATTCTTCCTTGTAAATCTAGTTTTACAAACATTGATTTTCATTCTGAGTAGATATTCTGTGCTATTATAACATTACAACACCTTAACACATCATAAGGTTGTTTTGAGTTTCTACTTTTATGTTTGGATAAATTTTGCTAATCTTTTCCATGGCAAACATGGCATGGTTTTCTTTTAAAAGCAAATCTAGGTAGCTTTCAGCATAGCAGAAGAATTTGAATAAGAACGAACTTTAGTGAAAACCATGCAGAGTTAAATACTTGTTAAGTGATTTTTGAGTTAAAGCTTTTCAAAGAACATTTGAATCTGTAGAGAATAATTGTGAATTTTGCAGAAGTTGTGGAGGTGTATTGGTTTGAGTGTGTGTGTGTGTATAATTAGGGAGCAGATATTAAAAAAATCATAATCCTTAGAGTTACCATTCAGTTAGAAGACAGAATATACAAGATAGAGTATAATGAGAATATGTTGCAAAGTGTTACATGGTAAAGCAGAAAATAAAAATGAAAAGTAGATGAGAATTCTTGAGGTAGGGATGAAAGGTTGCATTTTTAAAAGAAGAATTTCCCCCGGGAGGTGATACTTGATTGAACATGCATGGTCATGATGTTGGGCAGTGCTAAGGTGGTGCCCAAACACAAAATCTCCAGTTTGATGGTTACCACTCAAAAATTATACAGCCTCTGCAGTCCAGGGTGTGCATTAGCAGGAAATTAAAAGCAAGAGGGGAGCCAGGATGTGAACTCATGTCTCAAGAAGCATCTTAATGTTTGTGCTAGAAACCTTCCCCGAGAGTCTTCAGTCTTCATGCCCTTACAGCTAATTCCAGTTGCTTGATACATATCAAACAGCAGTGTCAAAAAGTGGTTGTGAATGTCAGCAGGGGTGTCCTGGTTTATCTCAAAATAACTATTAGAAAGATTTTACCATGGAGATAACGTTTAATGCCAGGGAACTGAGTTTTAGTGATTTATCATGACTTAAAAGGGAAGAGAATCCAAGTGCTGAGTTCTAAGATACACCAACATTTAGAAGGCATTATGATTAGCAGGAAACAGAGCAGGCAACACAGAAAGTACAGCTAGAGAATAAATCTCTCTGAGTGTACAGCTTTATTTATAGGCAGATACAAACATATAAATTCAGATACACATAGAAGATTGAAATCTTAAAAATGTATAGAGAATATCGTAAAATTAAGAAGAAGGCAACACTATAGATTTGACTTTGGCATAGAAAACAATTCACACACAAGAAATGCAGTGTCTTGCACAGATGGGCAAAGATCTGATGTTCACTTGCATGCTGGTCAGGAAATTTTTCAAGTGCAAATCAATATTCTATATTCTGGTTTGTGATACTAGCGCTGGGATTTTTACAAACAATATTCATTCTGGTTTATTGTCAGGTTCTGCCAACAGGAGGCATTAGAGAAAAACTTAAAGGCTGCAGAAAAGTATAAAAAAATTACCTGATGTTTATAAGCTTGTCACTTCCCTTTTATCACTCAGCAATACATGCTTGCATGAATAGGCAAGTCACTTTAGGTATACATAAAGAGCAGAGTTCAATAGCAGAAGCATATATTAGAGATTACAGTGATAAAACTGTATGATGTTGAGAAAAACAATTTTTGATAAATAAAATGTGTGCACAGTTATAAAAAAATATCAAACACTGTTCATATTGTGGCACTTACATATATACAATCAGTTGTTACAAGGGCAAGAACAAGACATTTAGCCTGCCAGTTAAGATGCCCACATCCCTCATTACAGTCACTGGGTTTGAGACCCAGTTCTGGCTTCTGACTCCAGCTCTTTGCTATTGCAGACCCTTGGAAAGCAGTACTGATGACTCCAGCTATGAGTTCCAGACACCCCTGGGAGCTCTGATTTGTTCACTTTGACTGGTCTTAACTCCAACATTAGATATATTTGGAGAGTGAACCATTACATGGGAGCATACTCTACCTCTTTCTCTCCATCAGTACCTCTCAAATTCATAAATAAATACATGATAATATATCCACTTGAGAGAATATATCCACTTGAGAGCCATTAAAATGATATTGATTAAACATTTATTGACATAGACAATAATTACAAAATGTGCCTTTTGTTAAACATTTTTAAAAGCAAACGTCTTTCCAACAGCATTGAAGTGTGCATAGGAAAGTCTGAAACAAAACACAGTGAAGTGACAGTGGTAATTACTGAGATTGAGTGCGTACGGGTCATTTTGTTGTTCTTTCAGATATGTGTCAACTTTATTACACAATACATTGTGATGATGAAAATTTATTGAAAAGTGTGTTTCCTTCCAGTTATAATGAAGACAAATATATCCAATGTTTCTATCTAATACAGGCCTTACACTTATTAGGGTACCAATCAGTATAAATTAATGTATCAACCTCTAATTCGAGAAATTTCCTCAGATTTTCTGCCTTATTGCAAAATCTACTTCTGCATTTTGCCATGAGATTTGCAGCATATTACTCAACTTTATACAATTAAGCAGAATGAATAATTTAGAGCTACTGTTGAAAATTTAAACCATGAGATCCTCCAAAATTATTGTACAATGTTAAAGTGCCAATGGCAATAATAGTAAGGCTCACTTATTCATTGTGTTTTACCATTTACAGTGTTCTTATATGTGAAATTTCTTAAAACTTGTATAGAAAATGAAATATTTTTATGTATGTTTATAATTAATAAATATGAGTTTTCCTTACCAAAATTCATTTAAATACACATTTTTGAAAAGCTCATTCCTGGTGCAAAATTGTTTTGCACCAAAATGAACACCTTTTCTTTCCATTTTCTATAGACTTTTGAAAGTACCCTCATGCCTTTGTTTAGCAGTTATTCAGTTTTAATCACAGGAATAAGAATATTTTGAGTAGTATGCCTATACATAAATACCGACAGATAAACTACTTCATCTTATGACATCCACACAATGAGACCTGTGAGGAAAACAGACCTGCAGTATTATAGGAAGGATTCTAAGCTGACGGGAAGGTACACAACTTCTGCTAAATCCAGTCGGCCTTGAAATCCATCTGCAGCCGTTAGATCTTCCTTGGTACCTCACAACATGTAGTATGCAGGGGACATGCCCAAATCTGTTGCTGTTGTTCTGGTTATTTGGCGGAGAGGAAAATCTGAGAGCTGTTTTCTATCCTCTTACCTTGCGTCTGAGCTCTTACTTTGTGGGAGGAAATTGACCTAGAAACTGAGATCTTCAGAAAATGTGGACAGAGGAACCCATAGAAAGATGAGATTAGGACAAACTCTTGGGAAACTCAGTGTTAAATAGTAGAATTTTGCTTTTCAATATTCTTGCTTTGTTGTTTTTATCTTGGATTGATGTTGAAATCCAAATAATGGATGAAGCTCACTACCTTCTCTGTCGGCAGGTTGCAGATATCCATTATGAGTGAATAACACCAGCTTTTACACTAAATTAACAGAGGTTTGCTTTCTGGCCTGGTTACTTGTTTTTTGAAGCAGTTAAATGCATTTTACTGGGGGAGGGGATGGGGGATGGAGAAAGGGAAATCCCATAGCCTATGAGACTCTATTATAAACAACAAAATGAATAGATTTTAAAAACTTGTCTTATTGTTTCTTTTAGAAAAACTCCAGTGCATAATATTTTTAGAGACGTGATCTTGAATTGATCATTCAGTTGGAAGCCCTCTGCTGAAGAGCTTTCTGGCATCTCAACTCTGTATTTATTTCAGGCTCTATTGTACCGACTTGTGGTCTTTGGCAATGAAACTTGGGTTTTGAGTGGCATTCAGAAGCTAACTACTGCTCCTCATGTTTACCCTAAAAGTAATAAAAACACGAAGTCTACCCTACTAAACATTTCAGGTGAATGACTTTTTGAAGCTCTTCAAAAAAAGCAATACAGAGAGGACTAACACTTTTTAGGGTTAAAATCATATGTCTTTGTATTTCAGATAAAATCTGAATTCAGACTGAAAAACGTATTTTTCAAGAGATAAACATATCACTCTTTTTTTTCTTTATTTTTTATTTTTTTTTTAAAGCTTTTTCTACCCTGGGAGCACATGACCTCCTGTTAAGAGGTTGTCAGGATCGCACCCGATTTCCCCCCTCATGCATTGGTATAGTAGTTTAATTGTTGTTTAGTGCCGCTATGAGTCTGTTGTCTATGAATTACCAGATTTGATCTTGATAGGCTATATTGTACTTTTTTCTCACTCTTTTTATGGTCCTGAAAGATTTCCCTGCACTCCCTCCCCATTACAGGTTAACATATCACTCTTAATTTTTCCTTTTCTTCCACTGTTCACGTTGATTCTAACTAGTATTTCATCATAATCCATTTGCTCCCCTCCATCCAACTCCTTTAACTTAATTCTTTCCCATAGCATCACTCAGTTCAATTATTGCAAGAGCCTCCTGAAAGGTCTTGGCTCTTGCTCATCTGAAATGCATGCCCCTGTGATCTTTTAAAATGCAAATCAGATTAGAACATACTCTTTCATAAATTTTTCAATGGCTCCAAATTGCTTTCAGCATGAAATCTGTGGAATGTATCATGCCATACAAATTCATCAGCTGGCTCTCAGCTTTTCCAATCTACACTCTCATCCTTTCCCACATTCGTTTCAATCCTGCTCAAACTGTTTCTGTAGCCAAAATGTGATTTGTTCCTTCATCTTCCTTGCATTCCAAGTTACATTCTCTCTACAAAGAATACTTTTTGTTGCTTCAGTCCCTTCCTCTCCCCCTACAAGTGCATAAATGTCATTACATTTTGGTGGCTTTCTTGACTCGTAACTAACAAGCTCTCAATCCTTCATAAAATGTCTTTGAAACACACACACACATGCACACACACACCCTCCATCTGCAGCAACGAAAGTAAAGTACTGCTGTTAATGTAAGTTTACTAGCACTAGTATTAAATGTATATTAATATGGGGTACAGGGTGATGCTGAATTTTTCTTTTATTCCGAGGAATTTGTATGTGTCAAATGTATAACAGGTGTTTGATAAGTGTGTGAAGTGTAAATGAAGAAAGAGTAGGAACGAATGACTTTACAGTCATCTTAAATTATCTTTTTTTATCAGCATGCTTTATAATGTGATCCTTTGCAATATTATGTAGATTGCTTTCTGAATGTGCAATTACAAGCACAATAGCTATCCCAAAAAGTGTTACTTTTTATTGGTACATTAAAGATTATTGCCTTGTAGAATAGGATTTTGGGTAATTTGGCAGTCTACAGAGATTGCCAGTTGTAGTGATTCTCTTTCCTGCTGAAATCGGCACTCCTTTGATAACCCTGCTGTCTGAAGTTATGACTGGGCTCATCAGGTTTCATAGATAGCACCTAAACTGTATAATGGTACCAGGAAGGTCTGCCATGTGTGGGTTCCTGAGCTGATTGCCATTTGTATTGTCTTACAGAAGAGGCAAATAAAGCACTCAAATACGTAAGGCGTTGTTCATGGGTAGCACTCTTTTATAATGAAGCAGAATTGCAAGATGTACAATTAAATTTTATGGCACTAAGGTTTTGATTTATATGATCTGTAGGAAAGAAAAGAAAAAAAATAGATGGGGCAATGAAAATGAGACAATACCCTATCAAATAAATCCTAGAAATACATATTCAAACTGTCATTTCTGAAACAGAAACAAATATATGAAAGATGGTATCTCTACAAAAGGTAATGGCTCATTGGGATTCATGTTTGCTTAGGAAAGTATTTCATGATCATATTTTGATTTCAGGGTCAAACCAGCTATGGAATAGCTGTTAAATTGGAATTCTTTAACGATGAAGGACAAATTCATTGGAAAGTTTTCCAGATTCACTGCGATAATGCTATACACATCATCCGATGCTTCTTGTTTGAAAGGGCAAATGCATCAAGATTTTCAAACCACTAACAAAAGCCTGTTGAAAATGTTATATGTGGCTCTGATGTTACACACTTAATTCTCACAATATCTTAAAAACCACAATATATATTTACTTATGCTTTATGACTAACTGCCTTCAGATAACCCATAGTTGTTTTATGTAGTGAGTAGGTGTGGACTTTTAAGCACCTTTTAAAATCTTTTTTTTTAATACTCTTTTCCTCTGTTTTAGGAAAACTTTCAGTATAATATTGAGTTGTAGAACTATTTCTGTATAATTGTAGGGTTGTCTAAATGGGTGCATGCTAGGCTGTAAGGAACTATAGTCAAACTCCATTTAATAAGACATCTGCTCTCTCAGGCTTGTGTCATCTGTACAGTTGTTTTTTTTTTTTTTTAAGATTTTATTGTTATTGGAAAGCCGGATATACAGAGAGGAGGAGAGACAGAGAGGAAGATCTTCCATCAGATGTTTCACTCCCCAAGTGAGCCGCAACGGGCCGGTGCGCGCCAATCCGATGCCGAGACCAGGAACCTCCTCCAGGTCTCCCACGCGGGTGCAGGGTCCCAAGGCTGTGGGCAGTCCTCAACTGCTTTCCCAGGCCACAAGCAGGGAGCTGGATGGGAAGTGGAAGTGCCGGGACTAGAACCGGCGCCCATATGGGATCGCGGGGCTTTCAAGGCGAGGACTTTAGCCGCTAGGCCACGCCGCCGGGCCCCATCTGTACAGTTAAGGGTAGACGTACCGTCTCTGCATCTGGATCATGGGCATGTTTTCTCACAACTGAATTCATTCCCTCATGAACCATTTCAACTGCTTTTCATCTTCTTATCTGGCACATGTCAGTCCATGCATGACATGATAATGATTCTGCACATATTTGTGGCAAATAATTTGTAAATAGGGTGTAAGAAAACCCCAGGCCCCAGGAGTTCCAACTTCAATTAATTCTAAAAAACATACATAAATGTGAAAGGGTAAACATTTGTATTAATAACCAAAGACCTCTTTTCCCTCTTATGTAAGCAAGTTAATGAACTAAGAATGTTCTGTGAATTTATATAAAATTTAAACAAAGAATATAGGCAGTGCTAATAGCTTTCTAAAAGTCTTAGCAGTGAGTTTGTAATATGAGATCTGCTTGTCTTCATTATCTGTAAACTGGAAGAATAGAAATTAAATTAAAACAAACATGAATTTAGAATTAAAATACACTTACTAATTAAGGAAACTTTCTCAGGGACACGTGGGATGATATCATCTATTCTTTGGTAATTCTCTCACTTCTTCCATGACTGGAGCTTGGGACTTTATCCCTTTTTCTCAAGGTTTATGAGAATGTTTGGTTCTTTTTCTTTAAAATCTGCTTAAATGAATCTGATGGGATTACATTTTTAAGTAAGTTATGGTTAGTAAAAAATATTCCAACTATCTGTCAGTTATAATCTCTGAATATTTTATTAAGGACATATTTAAAGATAAAAATAAAATTATTCAGTGATTTATGCAAAATCTAAAAATAAATATGGAGAATATGTTTTCAAAATTAACTTGAGTTTTATTCTTTGAAACTAACATACTTAGGAATTTAAATTCTGAACAATGAAGGAAATTTTAAATAATTTATTGTGAATTTGTGAATTATGCAAAATAAAATGGGCTTATGACAATTGAGGTGTGCTAAAACAAAGTAATCTGGAAAGACTAGAAATTTATTTCTCCAATATATTCTATGTCATTACTATTCCAAAGAAATGGAAGTGAAAGAGGACCAGTATGTGTAGAGGATGTTTAGGAAAGATTCCAGCAGAGAGAGAGGGTACGGAGAGGGAAAGAAAGGAACAGAAAAAAATACTGAGGGAGAGGAAAGGAAACACGGACAAAGCAAGCAGCAGATTAGAGAAGGAAAAGTGGGGAAAGAACAGGCAGGAAAGAAAGAAAAAAGTGATAAAAGGAAAAGACATTTCAATGGAAAGGATAGAGATGATAGGGAGAGAAAACAAGAAAATGAAAAAGGAGAAAGAACAGAAAAGAAAGTGTGAGAACAAATGACGTGGAAGGAAAAGAAAGAAGCAGCAGAAGTTCTATGAAGGTGGAAGAGCTGTAATTTGTGGAGTGTTTTTGAATTCCAGTCACTATTCAGAATGTATATATCCCTGGTTTAAATGAATCACGAACACAGTTAAATATTATTTTATTACTTCATTATATAAGTGAAATAAAAACTAAGAAGCTCATTATTTTTGTGGCATAATCATTTTTCATATAGAGTGCAAAACAGATGTTAATCTATTTAGATTAGACAATTGTGTTTTTGTTAGCCATAATTTTAATGTTTAGAACATACTTATACATAACTTACAGTATATTGGCAAACAAATGTGACCCATAATTCCTGTCTTGCAAAAATTCTATCTTGAGATGCTAAAAGACCAAGAGATAGTTGAGCTGGTAGCTGTGGTACTCACATTGGAATGTCTGGGTTCTCTCACTGTCTCTGGCTTCTGGGTCTGGCGTTTGGCTAATGTACACTCTGGCAAGCAGCAGATGGCTCAGGTAATTGGGTGCCTACCACCTATGCAGGAGCGCTGGAATGGATTCTTGTCTCCTGATTTCAGCTGGCCAAGCTCTTGCTGGTATAAGCTTTTGGGGAGTAAATCAGCATATGGATGATATGTCTCTTCTTAAAAACCATATTACTCTAGCTAGGAGAATTACTTTTAATTATGCAGCGTATTGATCCTCTTTTGACAGTGTACAAATATGTCCATATGCTCTAAACAGGTGCACTTTCTATTTTTTTTTTGCTCAAGCTTGTATGTTTTCTAGATATGAAGCCAACCATTTATATTAAGGGCTATACTTAACCATATACATACATGGGTATATATAATCTATATATCTAAAATTTATATACACACATTTGTTTCTTTTTTTTCTTTTTTCATTTGTTATTATTATCATCATTTTATGATACAATTCCCTAGGCCCTGGGGTTTCCCCATCCCTTCCCTAACCGCCCCCAGCACACACATGCACTGAGTTCTCCCCTATCATTACTACAGCATAGTTCCTCAAAAATGCTCATAGGTCCATCATTGTGAGCATGGGAAATTAGCAGAGTCCAGCACCCCATTATCAAGACACATCCAACAGTTTCACTGGGAATCCATCCTTGACCTGAAAGTAGAGATGCACACTGCACCGTATTCTCACATCTGCACGTGTCAGTCTCCAGTACACAGTCACCAAAATTCCCCCCATGTGAAAAACCACAAAACAAAACCAACAGCAGGAGGAAAAACAGAAATTTATAATGCCATGAAATTAAACAACATGCCACTGGGTACGATGGTCTCCATTACATAGTTATTATACACCCCCTTAAATGAAAAGCCACAAAACAAAATCAATAACAGGAAGAAAAAAACAGAAACTTAAAATGCCATGAAGTTACATAAAGTTAAATAAAATGCTACTGAATGACTAATGTGTCGCTGAAGAAACGAAAAAGGAAATCAAGAACCTTCTTGAGGAAAATGATGCTACTGTTTGATCTGAGTCATTGAAGAAATTAATGAGAAAAAAAAGTGATTGGAAGAAATGAAACTAAAACCGAAATCACCAGAATCCCTGAGATAGAGTTTCTGCTGATATTTGTTGGTGAGATGTATCTCCTGGTTGCTGGTGGAGTCCCGGCTGCCAGTGCAGTTCAGACCACTGCTTGCTGACTGCCACTTGGACGTCTGATCAATGCAACACCACTGGCTGTCTCTGCTGCTTTCCTGTGTCCATCAGCCTCTAGGTCCCCTCCGCCGTGAGTCTGTCCTCTCCTGTTTCCTGGAATGTGCCCTGTCTGCTTCACCCTGGCTCATGTTTCTCCGTCTGTTTTTTTTTTTTTTTTTTTTTTGTGCAATTTTTTTATTGTTATTAATTTCATTGCATAATGTGACACATTTGTTTTTATGCACTGGAATTCCCCCCACCCCTCCCCAAACCCTCCCCCCACCCCCACGGTGGATTACTCCACCTTGTTGCATTTCCATACTTCAAATTCAGTTGACATTCTTACATTGGAGGTTTTGACCAATCATAAAGTCCAGCATCTTATTGTCTTGGTAAGTTTTCTTGGTGAGACCATCTCTGGTCTGAAGGTAGAACTAACAGAGTATCATCCCAATCAAGTAAAAAACCCAACATAATATTTACAACCATTTATAACATTATGGCATTAATTGACATGGTATTGATTAACCAATGTTACTAGAGAAACGCATGTTCTCGGCCACAACCTGTGACTTCCTCATGGACATTTCAATTTTGGTTTATATTTAACCATGTTCTATATACCTTAGAATGGCTATATATTGCTATTCAGCTGTCTCTTGTCTAATTCAATGTTAGTATTTAGCATTTTATAGCATTGAAGCTTGATTTTGCTGAACCTGGTTGTTTTTCGGGTAGTCTAACTCTATAACTTTAACAGGACAAATGTCAACAGTTTAGGTGAACGGTTTTGGGAGGGGTGTGCAGAGAAATCCTCAACACCCCAGAGAGGAGTAACTGATCTTTGTCAGTCTGATATTCCCAAACTCTTTCGACTAAAATTCATCACGTGCTCATGAAGCAGATGATGGCATCATTTTTCCCAAAAGACTTCTGTGTTTCCTTTTAATTAAGCATGTATAGGTTACTCAGAGGCGCATTATTTTACTAGGGTGCTATACTCTGTTGTTGATGTTGTTGTGGTGGTGGTAATTGATGTGGCTGTCATGAAATGAAGTCAATCCAGAAAACAGTAATATTGTTTCAACCCCAAACAGCCTGTGTCTCATGCAATAGGACGTTGTGAGGCGGCCAATGAACCAACAATCGATATGAGTCAGATTGCTTATGATCTGCATCAAGAATTGTAAGACCTAATAAATTTGTAAGGCCCTATGATACTTGGAAATGGGAGGGAGGGCAGAGAGATCTTACATCACCCCAGTAGGTGTGAGGAAGACGGGGGAAGTATAACCCATCAGGATCATAACAGGTAACTCATAGACAGCAGACTGGAGTCAGCATTAGACAATAGCAAAACTACAAAGACATGTGGAGGGAATCAGGAGCAATCCTAACAACCTCTTAACAGGAGGTCATACGCATAGAGCAGGAGGGGACCCCAGAGTGGAGCAGGGGGACAGGAGGAGGCTTTTATCCCAACCCTCAGAACTCCCAAAGCCTCACCAAGGACTATCAGTACGACCACCGAGGACTACATCCCTACTGCCAAGGAGACTACTGGGGAAAAGGAGTGCCTTCAGAGGCCAAGAACTCTGAGGTCACCCACTCCCATTTGGATCTACAATGTGGGATGGAAGAAGCCCAATTCCTCCTTTGAAGGATCCAGGGTCATCGGAACGACAACCAGGATCCCTGAGCGGTCCGCAGAAACAGAAGAACAGTAAACTTCCATCGGAACTAGGGAGAGGAGCTTTCTCTGGCCCTTGCCTGCTTCCAACTTTGGGTCCCCACCCTCTTTTGTAAGGACCATCAGGATTGCTCCAGAAACCCCTCACAACAAACAAACATGAACAAACAAATTAAAATAGACAGACAGAGAACAACTAGGAAAGTTTAGAAACAGACAGGAAGCGGCCAGCTGGGATGCACTTATAACTCACTGGGTGGTACACAAAGATCAGTTTCTCCGTCTGTTTAAACGTGTCCTCACCCTATTCTGCCACCTTGATTCTCCTTTGTTTTTTTCTCTACCAAATCAATGTCCATACCTAGTCCTTCTCCTTTAGCTTATTGATGTCTAACATTTGCTTATCATGATGTGAATCTTTATTTATAATTCATGATTTGCACAAAAAAATCTTAACCAATTAGACATGTTTAAAGTATAAATATGAATTAATTTCTAGATTTATGCTTTCTTATTTTCATAATAGAAAATGGTGAAGTATTTCGAAGCCTAAAATTATTGGTGAGTGAATGTCAGTAAAGGTAAAAGACAATCAGATTTCTGATGCAGAAAATTAAATTTGCCAATCTACAATTGTAATATTTGATGGTTGATTAGAGCCAGTTTGACCTGAGGTAAGAATCCACAATACTTGCACTCTCTACTGATTTTTTTTCTAATTAGAAAGCAATTTTAGGAATGCTAATAAAATGCAGAAAATGAAGTAACAATTAATATGAAAGCAAAGAGTAATCTCTGCCTCACACTAAGACGAGAAAGGCAAGAACAGAGCTCGGGAGGAAGGACCCACTGCTCCCACTCAGTTTCAGTTTCTTGGTTTCAAAACAAACAAAAACATGATTCGTGTTTATTTTCTTTTGACAAGAAACTGCTATTTTATTTCCTAATCATAAATCTAATCATTCCTCATGATCTCATTCCAGGTAGATTTCCTTGCAATACTGTACATGAGCATCATGTGTGAATTAATGCTAACAGACAGTAAAATGCACATATCAATTTCAATTTGAATTTTTTAATGATACAACATGTTTATACACTACTTATTATCACTGAAATCTACTAATCATCAGTAAAACTGCAGATGTGATTTCTTTATGAAAAAATGGTAAATGACATTTATAGAGTGGAGCTTATAATTACAGTGTTATTTTTACTGGAGTCATAAGTATTTCAGATAAGATGCACTTTGGAATACCTGAAAAGTATTTTTCCCATTTCCCGCTGTGTCCTGTGAGTCTGTGTTCTCAACGAGCAACAGCGAGTAGCCCCTGGAACCCCTTGAAAAGCATAGGTGAGAAACATGCATGAAACAATAAAACTTAGAGACTCTCAGGACAAAACAGAATTGACTGCATAGAGACCCACGAAACAGATTTAATTAATTTATTTATTTATTTTAGTTCAGATATTTACCTTTGCTTCTTTTATTTTCCCCATAAATCTCTCCTCCTCGTGTCACTGAAACCTTCCTTTTTCTCACATGCTATTGTCTAAACACTTTGATCTCCAATCACATGATTTTTTTCTAGTATTAGCATGATGGTGTTCATAAGGGGGTGGGGAATCTCAGATTTAATTGAAAAAAGCAAGCATTGACCCTAGATTTTATTTGTACATTTTAAGGTGTATAAAACGATAATGTATAGACAACATTGAAAAATGAAAGAAAAAGCTGAATACGCAATTGGACAAACTGTATAATGATAGTTATAGGACGCAGTAAAGCAGACTTACTTTGAGAAGGTCATGCTGAGTGCATAGGAACATCTGCATGCAAATGATAGAGACCAATGTATGGAACAGAGTAACGCTTCGGCTTATGTTGTATCAGCGTATGCAGCACTCAGTGTTTCTATAGCATTCAGTAGAAGTAGATAAACACTGCACCTTTTTCATTCTCTATGTATGAGAGACAAACATTCTTCTTTTTATAATAAATTAGAGCTTAAACTGTAAGTTAAGTTACACATTAACACTCTTGTACTCATATCAATAGTTTCTGAGCTTTGCATTCTGGCAGAAGAGAATTAAGAATCTTTGTATTGTCTAGAAGTAAATATCTAAATGGCTCACTAACAAGACTGATTCCTAATAATTCATGAAACCCTGAAGTAGGTATCAGTAGCATATTCTAGTTCTACAAAACTCTGAAGGAGAAAACATGCTTTTTAATCTCTTAATCAGCTGGACTGTCTTGAAGAGGGGACTTGGGATGTAAACTTATCTTTGTCGTTTCTTATTTTTACCATTCACCCCAAGAGTTGTCACAACTGCTAGTTACACAATGGTACAGTTGTGGTTGAAACTCTGCTACCTGGAAATCCATGGTTTGTAGAATAAATTTCCAGATCTCTGGCCCCAGAAACAGGTGAGCTTTGAAGGTAAGGAAGTAGTTTATTTCCTTCATATCTTCAACAGGGTTTGCAGGAAAGTCTCTGTAACTACTTTAGGTAATGAGAATTTTCTAGTGAAATTACTTTTTTTTTTTACTATTAGCTCCTGCCTCTTTCTTACATATTTTAATACCAAAATCAATATGAGATAACATAGCCAGCTCCCACAAGGTAGTATTTTTATTAACGTAGAATGGAATTCAGTTCTGGCAAGTGTCTGGCTACGATAGAGAATCTGATTGTTGCCCTTTCTCTCCATGTTTTTAAAGAGGTTTTAAATTACAGAAGGCTGTGTATTTTCCTCTAATTTAAAAACCCTTTATATATGATTTGTACAAAAACATTAAGTCCCAGCTTCTAAAGCATCCTTCGTATTCAGAGCCCGGTTGAGCTCTCCTTGTCATCCAAGGTTCTGAAAACTCACTCCAGGATGAGATTTGCTTCAGATTGCAGGTGGCACACGGTCACTCTCCCACTCAACACCGGAGAAGTCAAGAGACAAATCCCAGGATCAGACCCTTGCTATATCCAGTAATATTTCTGGTACTGTATTTTTAATGAAATCTTGGTTGTCATAATGGTATAATCTTAGGATTCTTTTGTTTTTCTAAATAAGAAAAGAGAAAAATGACAGAACTTTCAATCTCTGGTTGACTCCCTGAATGCCACAGTAGCAAGGGAAAGCCTAGGATAAATCCAGGAGCCAGGAATTCTATCTATGTCTCCCATGTAAATGTCAGGGATCATCTTGGACCATCATTTGATACCTTCTAGGCTCATTACCAGGAACCTGGATTAAAGGTATAATGTAGCTGGAACTGTAAGCAGGTTACTAGTCTTATAGAAGAGTTGACCAGCTGTGTTACAGCACCCATACTAATACTGCTTATCTTGAAAAATCACTACTCATATATTCTTTTCTCACTGTTTTATAGTTCTTTCTTCACAAATTAATCTCATATATATGTATATATACATACACATATATTCTATTATACTGTATTATATATTATCTATTACATGATATATAATTTATATTATATATGTATGTATATATTACATACACATATATGTGTGTGTGTATATAACATCTAACAGATAACACATGTGACAACTCTTCTATCTTTGGAATTTCTGTGATGTTCCCCAAGCATGATTGCATATTCCCAAGGCCAAAAAGACAGAGAATACTAGCCTTGGCACTTCGGCTCTTTCATTGAATATTTTGTCTCATTGCTAGATTTATTTATTTATTTTATTGGAAAGTCAGATTTACAGAGAAGTAGAGACAGAGAGGAAGATCTTCCATCCATTGGTTCATTCCTCAAGTGGCTGCAATGGCTGGTGCTGAGCCAATTCAAAGTCAGGAGCCAGGAACTTCTTCCTCATCTCCCACATAGGTGCAGAGTCCCAAGGCTTTGGGCCATCCTCTGTTGCTTTCCTGTGACACAAGCTGGGAGTTAGATGGGAAGTGGAGCTGTTGAAGCACAAAACGGCGCTCACTTGGGATACCCGGCATATGTAAGGCGAGAACTTTAACCACTAGGCTACAGTGCTTGGCCATCATTGTGAGAATTTTGTTGTTGTTTGTTTTTGTTTTTGTTTTTTCATTTCCTATTAACTTGTTGAAGGAGTAACACATTGCATTATTTCCAAAAGCAATTTAAATTAATAAGTAAACAGATTTAATCTAGTGACTCTTTCATAGTCACTGATCAATGTAAGATGTCTCTTCTAGTCTCAGTGGTATTTAGAATTGTTTCTTTGTACGTCCTTCTTTTGTTGACATAGAAAGGTGTTGGAAATGGGTGTTTAAGGGAAATCTAAAACACATGATAGCAGAATCATAAATTTCTTTGTAATGATTTCGATTCAGAAATTTTTAATTCCTGCACATATGTCTCTTACAATATGCCAAAAGCCTGAAAAAATTCTTATAGAACCTGGAAGGCATATTGGCTGAAAACTGGATGTAGACCTAAAGGTTAATTTAATATATATGCTAAATATGGCTAAGAGGAAACATGGCAATTAAAAAAAGCTAAGTTAAAATAGATACCATCTGGAGTTTTCTAACTTTGTATTTTGGCCCATTTTTCTCTTATAACATGATGTAATGTCCTTAGCAATAAATCAGTTCAAAGTAATTTTACCTTCCTCTTAAGTTGAACATTTTACTCTTCTTTAATTCTAAACTGGTTTTACCGTAGAAGCTATAATTTTCCACATTTTAATGGAAACATTTGCTTTAGACAACTCTATACGAATAATACTGACAAGAATGGTATGTGCGCAAGAACCCGGACTATGAATCCCACATGCAACAGGCATAACTGGCAAATTAGCAATATATTCTGAAGATCTGGGATTTATTTCTCCCTTATCTTTGTATTTTAAAACAGTTTGGTTTTTTAAACATTTTTTAAAATACAAATATTGCGCTGTGAGATGCTCCTGACCACCCAGAACACAGACTCTGTCAGTTCTGCTTCTTTCCACAGATGCTATTAATCTTTCCTGGCACCTTGTGCTCTAGCAAGGTAGTGTTCTTGTTTTATATTTCAAATTCTGTTACAAAATAATGTTGAAATGACCAAGAAGAATCATTTGTGGCAGTTGCATTCCTGTACATAGGAGGAAATAGCAAAATAAATCAACACAGCAAATGTGTACTAATGCTAGTGCAAACAGCACTTATGAATGATGAAAATAATGGCATGGCACCTAAAGCTACTTATCTTTAAAATGACTTTTCTTATACGAAGTCTGACAATCACCCATTGAAGGTGAATAGAAGCAAATTCATCTTTGAACAAACTTTTTTCTTTAGCATGTATGCCTATGAATTAGCAAATGTGCTTTTTAGACTTGTTTCTGAAGGTTGTTATACTTTGTTTCCTATGAAAATCATAAAATGACCTAAGTTCCCTATTTTAATCTTTAAGATTTACTTAGTTATAGGAAAATCAGAGTGAGAGTGAGAGAGAAAGAGAAAATCTTCCACATGGTAGTTTATTCCCAAACGATCACAATAGCCAAGGTCAAACCGGGCTGAAGCCAACAGCAGGAAGGCTTCATCCTGGTCTCCACTGTGAGTGGCAGATATGCAAACATTTGGGCCATTTTGACTGCTCTCCCATATCATTTACAGGGAGCTGGATCAGAAACTGAACAGGTAGGACACAAACCTTTGCCCATATGAGATGACAGTGTTAAAGGTAGCTCTTTTACCAGCTACACCACAACTTTGGCCCCTAAACTTCCTCTTCCTCAAAGAATTAGTTTTGCAAGTGGGATACAAAAATACTTTTTCCAATTTCAATATTGCTCATATTACTATACTATTCCAGAAAACAAAGCATATTGTGGGCATGGATTTTTTTCTACTTATTAATTATATATTAATTATAATTCATTAAAGTGTATTAGTTGTAGTAACTGTACTGAATTTCCCAAGGATTAACTAGAAAATGAGTATGCAATTCAGGGCATTTTAAGAGTGAACAAGCAAAAGGATAGAAACTGTTATTTGCAAAGACACGATTGTTTTCTTTAAGTTGCTTTTTTTGCCAGATTGCGAAATAATTCTGAACAATTACCTTTGGGTCTCTGATAAGTTCGCAATGAATTAAGTATAGGATTGATTCAAGTAGTATGGGAACTATTTAAAGTGATATTTGGGAGTAATGTTCAACTAAAATTATTCTTACAGATTTTAATCACATGAAAGATTACCCTACTTATAATTTTTAGCTGTCTTTCTCCTTATTTGTATCTGCAGTTGTTTCCACTTTTTTGTTTTCCCTTACATTCTTTTTGTCTGTTGTTATTACCTTTCTTACTTTTTTTGTCTGTTTATGTTATGACAAATAGACTTCACATTAGAGAAAGAAAACACGACATAGATAATTCTCCCAACTCATAAAAAATTACTACTTGGCTCTCTATCCCACAAGTCATCCAGAATTTAGATTCTGAAGTTTGAATCATTGATATGTAAAAATACAATACCATGGAAATAAGTAAGGCTTGTTAAAAGAATCTCTTTTCTCTGAAAGAATGCATAACAATATGAAGCATATGATTGCCAGGATGCAGTGAATTCCTTTAGAGATGCCATTTCTCATCTGCACAAGCTAGATGCAAAGAACATGAAAAATTTATTGTCCTGGTACACTAAATTACTCATACTGCTGGTGTTTAAATTAGCTGCTATGAAAGAAATCAGTGGGAGATTGGAAATTAGCCTAACAATTCAAATCCTGGCTCTAGCCTCTGCCTACAGCTTGCTGCTGATATAAACCCTGGAAGGCAGTGCCGATGACTCAGTTAACTAACTTTGTGCCAGCCATGTGGCAGTTTGGGGTCATAGTCCATCTACCAGATTTGGTCTATCTCAGCCACAACATCTAATAGGAGCTCATTCTCTTTGTGCTTCTCAAATTTAAACACACACACACACACACACACACACACACACACACATCTAGTTATTCTATAATATTAGCATAAAGTTGCTATGGAAAGAACAAATTCAGTAAGTTTTCAGTGACTTCTTCCTGGCAGGTTTTAAAATGGATTCCGTAACTGAGTCATGAGAGAGGGCTGGTAAATATCAGTGAATGGTTGATAATTATCAATGAATGGTTTGATTGTTTTAAAATATCACAATATCTGCATGAAATTAACAAATAGCATTTTCAAAAATGTAATAATCACAAGCTCAGTATTTTATCCCACAAAGCTTACTATAATACTGTTAGTTTTCCCTGAAGCTGAACACATTTGCCTATCATCATTTTCAGAGGCAAACTTTCAAATAAATAAATTATTTACTTCCGGACAATGGCATTGAAAGAAGCACACCAACCCTTGAGATTATGGATCAGACATATTCTTTTTGAAAACTTTACTTTTCCCTTGAACAAAATTTTCCACTTCATAGTCTCTCACCTTCACATTCATATTCATATTCACATTTATATTGTGAAAACAGGCTGTGTTGCTCAGCAGAGTGGTTCAAATGCACTGAGTTTAATTGTAAACACCCCAGCCTACCCTAACCCCACCAAAAAATATGTATATATACATATACATACATATATATGTATATATTTGCTGAAAGTCCGATCAGAATCCCCTACTTGAAAACAATAGACATACAGAACAAAAACCAATCAAATTCCTCCCCACCCATCTATAGAAACAAATATTATAACTATTTCTAGACTGACAGCTCTCCGTGGCTTGGTCCCTTTCCATTCAGACAAACATTGGAGATAATTTTTAAAGAAACTCTAATACAGCAAAACTAAGAAGGATGTAGTCTCATGAATAAAAAATAACTAAAGGATATTTGACAGTTTTCAACGAAGTCCTGGAATCTCTATTGCTTTGCACATTTGACCAGAATGAGCTATATTGTAAACAATGCCTAAGTTTTGGTCTACCTACTGCTTACTGCTCAAAGCACAAGTGGAATAGGGCAGAACAGTGATATGAAGGTTTTTTAAAAAAAAATGGCATTGGAATCACAGTCTACAGTAACTGGGTCAGCATGTTTGCAATATGCACCTCACTGAATCATTTGTAAAGTGGAGCAAAAAAAATGTTGACCTTCCTCCAAAATATTAAAATATCATTAAAGAGATTAATAACATAGTATACCAAATAGGCAAGATTGCAGGTCATAAACCAACATTGCAGGTCATAAAACAAACCAGAAGAACATGAACTCTCAAGTCAATAGAAAGGAAAAAAAAATCGAGATTGATGTTGTTAGTAGCAGCAAAAATGTTGTTCCTGTGCCCAGCATGGTAGCCTACTGGCCAAAGTCCTCACCTTACTCACACTGGGATCCCATATGGGCCCTGCTTCCCATCCAGCTCTCTGCTTATGGCCTGTGAAAGCAGTCGAGGATGGCCCAAAATCTTGGGACCCTGCAGCCACTTGCTCTCCTGAGCCACAAGCAGGGAGCTGGTTTGGAAACATAGCGTCTAGGACATGAACCAGCACCCGTACAAGCTGTCACTGCTTGTAGAGGAAGGATTAGCCAGTTAGTCATTGCACAGGCCTGTCAAAATTTTTTTAAAGCCTTGAGAAAATACAGAATTCCATCAATAAATGTAGTAAAATTACTTCACAAATTCAACATTGTTTCTTGATAAAAACTACCAGTGTGCTAGGGATAGAAATCGACATTCACACACTGGTAAGACATATACACAAAAGAAATAAAGCTTTCAATGAACAAAGTGATATTATATTTAGATGTGGAGGGAAAAACAAAACACCTGAAGGCTATTTCCCTGTGATAAGGAGCTACCAAAGATGTCTCATTGGGAGTTTTAGTAAGTGTAATAAGAAAAGACAAATAAAAGTCATTCATTCAAGAAAAGGAGAGAAAATGTTATTTCTATCCACAGATGACATGATTTCTATTGCCAAGAATCTATAATATCCTTTAAGAACCAATAAGAGAATCTAGTAAGTTAACATGATACAAGATCAAAAGATAAAAAGGATTCCTTTTTGTACATTAGTATTGATCATTCAGTAACTATTTTCCAATAACTATTAAAGGCATTCTAAACATGATATATGTATGGATTAATCTATTACAATATATGCAAAGTGAGTGAGAACTACACAATATTGACTTAATAAGGAAAAACAGTGTATTTATTAAGTAAGAAAAGACATATTGTGTTAATTTATTAGAATATATAATTGTGCTAGCATGCCAATTCCCTCTGGAATGAGCCATAAATTTAAGAGAAGCTTTAAAAAAGGAGTCTGCATATATGTAGATAAGCTAATTCTAAAATCCTGGAACAAAAAATAATATTGCCAAAATGTTTTTAACAAAACACAGAGGTGTATATATGCCTATATATACTTGTAAAAAATAATTATGACACTTTGTTTACCAAAGAATAGACACATGAACCAAGGAATGGTATCAAGAAAAATCTAGAAAAAACACTCCGCTCCAATATTGAAGAAGATGAAAAAGGCATCCTTTTATCTTTCCAACAGTTACCTTTAAAGCACCTGGATATCTTTTTAAAACTATGAAACTACAGTATACCAGATATGCCAATATACCAAAAACCTTCTACACAAAAGACTTCAAATAGAAGTCTTCTACATGGAGAACAGCTTCTTGAATCTGATTACATAACTGTTTCTTACAAGTACTGCCAAAAACACAGCTGAACAATTAATTTTATTTCATCAAATTAAGAAACTTTGTTCTATGAAGATAAAAAGGTCATGTTACAAATATGAGGAATTTATTTACAAATGACACATGAAAAATCTTATAATTTGATTATATAAAAATTAAATTACTAGGACATAGTATCTTAAAATAAAACAGAAATATAGGAACTAAATGTCATATCTTACCATATGTAAAATCTAATCACCTTGCTTTTGGACCAGTTGGAATGATTCATCTCAGTTATTAACACGTAAGTAATGCTCATCACAAGTTGAGATGAGCTATCATGCCATTCCAAACTTTTGCCTATAATGTACATTGAGTGTTAACTCCTGATACAGAGATAAGGAAAGATCCTAGCCCTAGGGGTAGTTATTGTCAGATGAACAAACCCTGTTTTGTTGGTAGTAATGCATCTGCAGCAGTTTGAACATAGAAATGTGTGAAAAGGTATCCTTTCCAATATAATGTAATGACTAGGGTTATGACAGTACTGAAGAAAATCTCTCAGAAATAAATTGATGGGCATCCTCAGGCAGAAGGATGTAAGTTTGCAGTCAAGGATTGGACACCTAGTTCTGTGTCGCAATGTGAGGAATTTATTTATTCAAGCAGTCAACCCAAATAAAAATTGCAAACAGTACTAAATAGGAATATAGTTACGGTACTGACGTAATGGGAGTATGAACTTGTAAGGGAGAAAGAATAGGATGTAATCTACTGTTTCAAATCAGATTATGTTACAGAATCTCCTGAATGAATTCGATTGTGAAGACTGCATGCACTTATTCACTTGGAGAAGAAACCTGCTGATAGCTGAGTTTGTTTAAGCATTGTGAATGTCACAGTCACATTTAATTCTAAAATGGAAGACTGGTGATTGGGGAATGTAATTAGTCAAAGTTTGGGCCTACTGCTGAAGATAAAACAAGGGCAAGTGTGACAAGATTGGTAGATGCTTGGTACCTGAATTCTGCTTACCTTCTCTTGAGATGATTATTCAATTATAATAGATCTATTTAATTTCTATTTTCTACATGTCATTGTTTTTTACATTGTAAGCATGTAAAAATACTTTGGAGAAATTCAGAGTAGGAAATGAAGATACAGAAATGTAGCAGAGAAGATTCTGTAACTCCAGTATTCAATTGAGTTATGATTATGAAACACAGAAAGTACATATGAGGAAGCAATGAAATGCAGCATACTTTGCCTCGCTGAGTGTATCTATGTGTATATGTATGCATTTTAAAAGCAGAGTGACAGAGAGGAGAGGCAGATAAATACCTGTAAGAGCTGGGATGGGGAAGCAGAAGTGTGAATCCAGGAACTCCATCCAAGTCTCATGTGGATGCAGGAACCCAAACACTGGACTCCGAACCACTGCTTCCCACACACGTGAGCAGTGGTTGGATCACAAGCGTGGAGTTGTGGGGGTCTGAGAGCAGACCCTACGGTATGGATTGTGCTTGTTTGAGGACCTGGATCAACATCTCACACACATACCTGCCTCCATTCTCAACTTAATTCTAGCCAGTGATATTGCATTTTTCTGATGATTGTATTTATAGTCTTCCCTGGGATGAAAATGAGTTGTAACGTACTCTAGTTGGGAAACTGCTGATATTTCCTATTTTTGTGGAAATAATGGATAAAACACATGTCCCTAAAACTGAGAAATTTTATTCCAGTAGCCTTTTGCTAGCACAGCCGTGATTTTCTGTTCAGCATTGTATTTGTCACCCTACACAGTGATGATTTAGCAATTCTTTCAAGAGACACAAATATGTGTGCCAAAACGATCTACATATTACAGAGAAAAACTAATAGTTATTCTTCATAATTGCATGTCAAGGGATATAGAAAACTGTACAACTAATGAGAATATAAAAACCTAATTGAAAAATTAAATGCCTGTCTTTTATGTTGAAAAGGGATTTTTGTTAGCTAAAGTCATAAAGGAGATTCATTAAACATCCTTGAAATATGTAGAATTGATGTAGAAATATGTAGAATTAATATTAATAGAGAAATATGTGAAAATATTACTTACACAAGGAAATAAGTATAAATATTAAACATAAACATAAGCTAATTTAATAATTGTGTCATTACTCATTTAAGAGTAAAGGCTGCTTGTTGTAGAACAAATCATATATATATCGTATATTCAGACTTTTGTCTGAATAAGCAGTCTTAAGACAGACCTAACCCTCACCAAAGAAGCTGTGGCCAACATTTTTTATCTTGCAAATAGGGTAAAATCTTGTACCCTTTACAGTCATTCCAAAGTAGGCATTTTTCTGTCTAAGTGACCACCAAAGAAATGCAAATCACCTTATAGACTTCACACTACACCGGTAAATGCTATTTGTTATTCTTCAATGAATCTCAATGATAAATGCCCCATTTGAATGTGTTGTAAAAATAATGATGATGATTTGCATTTTACATATATTATTAATGTACTGAATATATTTTAACATGTACTTATGAACATATTATAAGTTTATAATATACTCATAAACTAAGAATCATCTCTTCTGCTGCTATTTTGTGTAAAGATTTTATTTTTCTAAATGTCAGAGTTACCATCACAGACAGAGAAGGAGAGACAGAATGACTGAATCTGCTGCCAGGGCCAGGGTTAGGCCAACCTAAAAGCAGGAGCCAAGAACCGCCTCTGGGTTAACCACGTAAGTAGCAGGAGACCAGGCAGTCTAGTATTCTCAACTGCCTTTTCCAGGCCACCATCACAGATACACAACACAACTCAGCAACCATAGAGGATGCCGACTCTGCAGATGATGAATTCACCAATATGCCACAATAGAAGTCCATCTTCTCCAGGTTGTAAAAGAGAAAAAAATAGTTGAGCAATTAGAAGAGAGATCTAAATTTACATCACTAGTCAAGTTAGATGAAGGATTGGAATCTAGGGGGCTGAGTCTTCAGTATAGACACTGATCCACTTGTACACTCTGATTTCCTTTCTAGTGGGATTCTTTTTGGTAGGTCAACCTTCTTGGTGACATTTGTCTCTGGATTATTATGATAGACTGATTGGTGGTGTGTGAGTACCCCCAAGGTAAAAAAAAATAACAGGTGGTATTTAGGTAATTCGCATCAAGCATATTAGTTCATATTAGTTAATAGATACAGAATTTTATTTCTTTTTTGGAATTTTATTTGGTTAATTTTTCAATTAGCAATTAATAATTAATATTAGTACAAAGAACAAAAAGGAAAAGTGGAAAGAAGACAGGTAGGAAAGGAAACAAGCAAGAAGGATGGAAAGAATGCAGGAAGACAGACAGGAAGTGGGAAGAGAGGGTAAGGGAAAGGGAGGAACGGAGGAGGGAAGGAGGAAAAGTATTATTCACAGGTAAGAACTGTGAAAACAAATTAAAACTACAGAATAAATTCCAAAGGTAAAACAGTCTTGTCTTTAGAATCTACATGTTAATGTTTCAAGGGAAGTGAAAATAAAGGTTCATGTAACTTGACATGGAATTGTGATCATTAACACTTAGGAATGTAGTTGAAAATAATAGAAGCCCTGCTACTGAATGATGTGTTTTTGTGAAAGACACTTTTACAAGAAGATTTAAACACACATGAATTCACCTTTTTTTAAGTGTTTTATTTTAACTGACATGAGAATTGCACATGTTTAAGAGACAACATGTAGTAATTTAATGCAGATTTGCATTGTACAATGTTAATTCAGGGTAAACTTCTTTCATGACAAGTAATTCTCATTCTCTATCCTGAAAACTTAGATAAAATTCAAACTTATTACCACTTAATTTATAAGGAACCAGTATACCACTATACATGCGAAATATGGCATAGTGGAGAATAAATAATGCAGTAGCAAGATTGCACTTAACAATTTCCTCAAGTAGTCAGTCTCCCGTTATCTTATCTGAATGACTTAGTGTATGTGTATAATGGGATTGTCAGTCAAAATAGACCGAGCACATCTATCAGTAGACCACAAATTACAACTTTAATACTGGACATTTTCATTTCGTGAGTAGTAACATAAAAGACTAAAAGCATATTCTATGCCAGTGGGGTGATGTATGAGGCTAATATTCCATCTGTGGCAAGGGCACACCTTTCGGGCACTAGTCATGTCCCAGTTGCTCCACTTCCCATCCAACTCCATGCTAATGGCTTGGGAAAGCAGCAGAAGTTGGCCCAATTCCTTACATCCCTGCACCCACATGGGAGATCAGGAAGAAGCTCCTGGCTCCTGATTTTGGATTGGCCCAGCTCCAGCATTGAAACCATTTGGGGAGGGAACTACTGGCTGGAAAACCTCTGTCTCGCACTTTCTCTGTCTCTGTCTCTCCTTCACTCTGTCTTACAAATGAAAATAAATAGATCTTTACGTTTTTATTATTTTAGAGATCAAAACATTTAAAGCATTCTGAATCACTTAGTATTTATCAACAATGAATTTCCAAAGTGGGATGGGCATTAAAGAGTATGATGATAGCATACTAGAAAGTTGCAGAACATGTACACTTTAATACTACAGTGAAACCTAGTTATATGTTTAAGTGTATGTATTTTTTAAATGTTAAATGAGTATTGAAATCAATATGCAACTAAACATAATAACAAAAGTCAAACATAACTTTTATAAAATCAAGTATAGGCAAATAAAAATAAAGAAAAATGTTAAAATAATTATTTTTTCATGACAAAATTTTGCTTAGTGCATTTCAGAGCTTTATCTTCCCATGTCTTATCGTATTTCTCCACACTGACAGCTACTACAGTACTATTTCAATTACTAGGCTTTGCAGTCTACCATACTTAATGGGTGCTCACCTTCCATAAGATATGGGTAGGATTAAGATATGTTTTCCCTTGAATTGCTCGCATTAAGTTTGACTGATGTTAGTATCACTAGACATTGTTAAGAATGTTGGATTGGGGACCCAGGTTGGAAACCTAGTAGCTAAATTTCTCACCTTGCATACCCAGGATCCTCTATGGGCATTGGTTCTAATCCTAGCCACCCCGCTTCCCATCCAGCTCCCTGCATATGGCCTGGAAAGCTAGTCAAGGATGGTCTAAGGCCTTGGAACCCTTGCTCCCACATGGGAGGCCCAGAAGAGGCTCCAGGCTCCTGGTTCCTTACTTTGGATAGGCTGAGCTCCGGCTGTTACGGAGACTTAGGGAGTGAATCAAAGGACGAAAGTTCTTCCTCTCTGTCTCTCTTCCTCTGTGCTTCTGACTTTCCAATAAATAAATAAATAAATAATAATAATAATAATAATAATAAAGGATTTTGGGGTTGGGACCATGCCTTAATGGGATAATCTGCGACCTGCTAGCTCCAATATCCCATATGAGCACCAGCTCATGTCCCAATAGCTCAACTTGCCATCCACCTCTCTGCTTATGGCCTGGGAAGGCAGTGGAGAATGTTTCAAGTCTTTGGTAACTTGAACCCATGTAGGAGACTCAGAAAGCTCCTGGCTGTGGATCTGCTCAGCACTAGCTGTTGTGCTCATTTAGGGAGTGAACCAGCAGATGGAAGATCTTTCTCACTGTCTCTCTTTTTTGTAAATCTGACTTTCCAACGAAAATAAAAGAAAAAAAAGATTGCACTAATCTCCAACATAAACTAATTAGTATGATATAATTAACATGAAAATATTAGGATGACTCACTTCTACAAATTATCAGATTTGATTGGTAAATACAGAGTTTCAAAAAATATATATCAAATATAAAATTATATATACATTTGCATATACTGCTTTTTCTAAAATCTTTCTGTGTTTTTATTGTTTTACAGAATCAGATACAACATATCAATGATCAGTTTTTGTAAATAGCGTAGTGCAGCAAATTGTTTTTTATAAAAAATATTTCTGAACTTTTTTATATCTTATTTGCATATTTTATACACATGCCACAGCTGCAGATTAAAGAATGATTGATATTCAGGCATATCAGAGAGAAAAATGTTGATTTAGCTACTCTGATATTTGATTTGTGAGAAATTGCAGTCAAGGAAAAGACAAATTTTGGCTGAACTCTGAACATCAAAGAAATATATTGCCATTTTTATGAAAATGCATGCTAACTTCCATGTATAATTTTATTGTGGTTGTATGGATAGACTCAGAAACATACCTTCACTTGTGTGATATGAAAGCTTATATCTGACTGCTAGACTGAAACTTATTTCCTGTAGAAGTCTGATTTTACTTCTAGAAAAGACATAACATCAGCTTCACAGAGATAATCACCCACTAGTAATTATTAAATGCTAATATTATTTGTAAGTATAATTTCACATGCAATATCCTGTGTGGTAGTATTTTATAAATGTGTTTACCTTGTACTTCAATCTCCTTGGGAAGAAAAAACAGATCCGTATAGAAATTCAAAAATTATGCATACTCTGAGAATCTAAACAGAGGCTTTCATCTTCATAATGCTGAGTCTAAATGATTCGATTAACCCATGCTGCACGGATACACACCTTAACTAATGGATAGATTTCTGCAGTGGAATAAAAGCCTAAGATGCCATCAGGTTTATAAACTGAATGTGGATATTTTCTAGTATAACAAACGATGGATAAGAGTAGAAAATTCCGCTTTGTAGCTTTGAGGAACCCAAATATAGTCATTTGTTACAGTTAAAATGAAACTACTGAATCTACCTTGAAATTTTCTAACAGAAGGGTGTGTTGGGCATCATATCATCTATAAATTCCCCTAGTGTCCAATCTGTCAGCTGAAATAGATGCAGTTGGTTGTGACAGACGGGCATGAAATCTGTCCTGGTTCTGACAGATGAGTGCGGAGAGACATGAATGCTCCGTGATTATTTTTGTGAAGCCAATCATCTGTGTGCTAGGCACTATTATAAGCCCCTTAAGAAAAATAATTATTGCCTACTAATTGGCATACATTTTCATTTTTGACTTAAAATGTCAATGGTAATATTATGCTTGAAATAATTATATACGGCCATATAGGAAATCATCAACTTCATAGTCTAAACACTTTTTAAAATCATTGATATTTCATGACTTATTCCTAGCTTATGAATAACAATGCAAATGTGCCTGAAATATAGGAATATACAAAATGAATGGCTTGGCTACACTGCCTCCAGACAATATCTTTTTCAAGTTTGTGTTTTACATTACTGTAAGACTACATCTTAACAAAATTTTCCATAAAATTCTCTTTTAAAAAAATCACTTGAAAATTGTATCTGTGCAACCTTCTTAATGCATGAATTGATTTTGTGGTTTAGAATGGTCAGATTATGTGTGGAGAGTTCAAACAGAACCAAATACAATTCAGTGTTCTCTAATGCATTCAGTATTTTAGGCTGGAGATCTTCAGATAAACAAAATAGAAATAAACTTATCTAGATATAATTATCTTACATATTTCAGTTTTGGTGTTCATCACATCTTTAAAAACATGTCATTTTACAGAATCTCTACTTTTCAAAATGTAATATATAAAGTTCCTTGATGTAGCAAGCGCAGTTTATCAAATATAATGCCCCTTTATTTTGCTCAATATTGAATGTTACAGTGGCCCAGTGTCAATTGTTCATAATTCCTTCCTTGCCTTCCTTACCCTTAATGGTGGAGAAGACTTAAATTGTACATAATAAGTTACTTTGCCTGCAGTTTTCGGAGCTTCCAACATATAGCACTTACTACGTGGCACTATCTAGCTTCCATTTTGTTTGAAACAATAGCAGATGGTACTGACAACTTCGTGTCCTACAATTTTTCAGCATAACTCCAGCTTCTGTGTAAGTCATAATTATATCTTCTAGTGGAAGATCTCCACTCTGTACTATTACGTTGCCCTTTGTCCACAGCTTAAAGCTGGTAGTGTTTTTCTGCTGTAGCTAATCGCAGAGTATCTTGAATTTTCCCTTGTGTTTTCTCAGCCCCACCATCAAAGTAACAAGCTTCTATTCAATTATTTAGGGTTAAATAATGTAGTTCGTGTTTTTCTGGGGTGAATCTGAATGCCACATATTCCAACTGAAGAGGCACTGATTTCCTTGACATGTTGACATATGCCTTAATGCCATATTAAGATGCCATATAGGAATTGCTTTCAGCTATAGATGCAGGCCGTTCTTATTTAAATAGCTCCTTCTCCAAACACTACCTCTTTCCTTTCAAATACATTCATTATGAATGTTTCTGAAACTCAAGGTTCAGAATGCTTTAAGACTAACTCATTTTTAAATGCAGGAATCCTGGCTTTCATATTCTGACATTTATTGTAAAAGATTAAGACCTATATTTATGTTCTATTGCTGTTATCACAGATTATATGTAATGTATTATATATAATTATATGTGTAATATATAACAGCTAAATGCATTATAATTATGGAGATAAAAATCTCACTGGTTTGATAGTGTCTTCATGTTAGTTTGGATGTCCTGCTTGGGGACGGGGCGGAGCAGAAATACATTCATTACGTTTTGCAGCTGCTAGGGGCTACTAGGGCTTGGCTTGTCAGTCTCCTTTCTTCAAAGTTGGCAATTGCATCACTATAAACTCTGCTTCTGTTCCCACATATTCTACTGTGGTTTTGACTCTTATGGTGTCTCTTTTCCAGCACTGGTTTACCGGGACAGAATAGCCTCCTCACAGTGAAGTTTTAAGTTAATCATATCTGTAAAGCTAATTTTACCATGTAAATTGAAATTCACAAGTTCTAGAATGAGGACATGATCTTCTTTAGAGGGTAGAGATGGTATCCATTATTCCATCTATCACTGAATCCCAACTTACTAGCTTTTCAGAAAGACAGATTTTCTATTATTATAATTACATATTTTCTAAATACAACACAAAAGCAAAATAATAACTATTCTTATCCTTCCTGCATTGACAATCTAAGACAAGAGTTATGTCTTTTCAGTTAGGTAAAGCAGGTAGTTGGATTACTTCAACCCAACTGAATCAAGTTTGGTGAGGTGGATTGAGTAAAAATAATCAAAATCCTTTAGCCATTAAATGAAAAAGTTATTTTAATAAAAGGCAAGTCTGACTACAGCTACTGAGGTTTCAAGTATTTCAGAGAAAATTATGTGTTTAAAGTTTGATATTGTATCCTAATACAGAATGCAATCTGGGTTACCCTTCACAATTTTATACAAGGATGTGATACTTATTTCATACTCATCTTGATTGTTCAAATGAAAAGACTCTGAAAATGAAGAAGGAGGTAGCCTATATATTAAAATTAATAGATGACCTTAACTTCTAGTTTGTGATTTAATAAAAAAAACTATTTGTATAAAAATAACTTATCTATTTTATCTATTTGTATAAAAAAACTTTGAAGCCATCATTTCATTTTTTTTTTTTACAATTTGATTGGAAAGTTAAATTTACAGAGAGAAGGAGAGGCAGAGAGAAAAATCTTGCATCCACTGGTTTACTTCCCAAATGGACACAATGATCAGAGCTGGGCATATTCAAAATCAGGAGCAGGGAGCTACTTCCAGGTCTCCTATGCAGGTTCCCAAGACTTTGGGCCATCCTCTGCTGAGTCATGCATTACAGCAGCTTTGTGGCAACAAAGTTCATTATTTTTATTCTAACAATGAAAAATCAGAGCAAACCAAAAAATCATTTTGCTCTTTGAATTGTAAGAGAAGACGCTGGGAAGTGAACCAGTGGATGAAATATCCTTATTCTTTCTGCCTTTCAAAGAAATGAAAAAGATAAAAAGGACAAAGAAATTGTTTATATAAGAAAGATTATAAGTAATCACAGGGAATTAAGTCACTACCTTTGGATGAGATGTTGAATATTAATGGGAGATTATGCTGTTACATTTTTATTGATATCAAAATTGAAAGGGAGGTGCAGCTTTTTTTAAAAAATCTACTTATTTCCATTATAAACAGCTCCTATACTGTCAACTTCATGTATACGTGTGGTATTTCTGTTGTAATCAGTGAACCCAATTGATACATATTAATAATGAAAGAACATATTCCTTAGGATTTACTCTTGATACTGCACAGTCTGTGGGTCTGACGTTGGTGTCATAACATGAGTCACCATTTTACTATGTTATAAAATAATTTTTCTGGTGTAACCATTCTCTGTGTTCTACCTGTTATTCCCTACCCCTCTTCAAATCACTGCCAGAAACTGACCCTGTTACTTTTTGTAGGCTTTGTGTTTTTCAGAATGTCACATAGCTCTACTGACACCAGATTAAGTTCCTTCACTTAGTAATAGGCATTTAAAGTTCTCCCGCACCTTTTCATAGCTGGATTGCTAATTTACTTTTAGCACTGAATAGTATCCCAGGCTCTGGATACACAATTTATTTATGGATTTACCAACTGAAAGAAATTGTGGCTGCTTCTAAGTTTTGGCAGTTGTATATAAAGAAGCTATAAATATTTGTGTATAGATTTTTGTGTGGACACTAGTAGCTAGATTATTTGACTAAATATCAAGAGGTTGGTTGTTGGATTGGGTGTAAGAGTATATCTAGCTTACTAAGAAAGTGATGGGCCTGGCATGGTAGTGTAGTGGGGCTGAAGTCTTTTCCCTGCAAGCCCCAGGATGCCATATGGGCACCGGATCATGTCCCAGTGGGCCCATTTCCCATGCAGCTTCCTGCTTGTAACTTGGTAGAGCAGTCGAGGATGGCCCAACACCTTGGGACCCTGTACTCAAGAGGGAAACCCAGAAAAAGCTCCTGGCTCCTGACTGGATCAGCGCAGCTCCGGCCGCTGTGGCTACTTGGGGAATGAATCAGTAGACGGAACATCTTCCTCTCTGTGTTACCTCCTCTCTATGTATCTGACTTTCCAATAAAAATAAATAAATCTTTTTTAAAAAGGTGACAAATTATCTTTCAAAGAGGTTTTGATATTTTACAATTTTACCAGAAATGAATATGAGGTTTTCTGGTACTCAATATTTTTCTCAGAATTTAGTATTATCAACATTTTGAATTTTAACACATTAAATTGCTGTGTAGTTGTGTCGCTTTAATTTAAATTTCTTTGATGACACAGTGTGTGTAGAATGTTTTCATATACTCATGTCACATCAATGAATTTTCCTTTATACATATCAGTAAAACACACAAGTCTAAGTAATAATGAGTTTCTTTTTCTGTTATTAAAGAATGAAAATGTTTAATATCAGTAATATTACTAGACTTCTTTGTTTCCAATTTGCAAGTTTTATTTAAATTCTAATGTAATTTTAAAATAATCACCATGGAGACTCAGCACACCCTGAACAATAGAATATGAAGAGTATTTTATCCCTCTCTAGTCATGCTTGGTGAATAGGTGAAATAATCCAGGTAGCCTAAAGTAGACCTGAATTACCAGCAGTTGTCAGAGTATCACTTATTCTGGTTTAGGAGAAAGTCTGTTAGATTGTGAATGGCAACACTTTATTTCTAACATTAGGAAAAACAAATGTTTCATTTACTTGAAGTGTCGTTGAATAATCATTCTCAAGTGGAATTGCCTAGAAGAGAACTTGGTTTACTCTGACAAAGACAACAGAGCATACCGATTTCCCTAAGTAAACTTCTTTGCTAAGAAGCAATTGGTCAATGCTTTTATAGCAAGAATTAGGGGAGTGCTCTGGAGATAGAAGGCGGAACAGGGAGTCTTCTCTGCTTGTAACAAACATCCAGGATAGTAGGAAAAGGGGATGGGAATATCCCTCCCTGCTCACACAACAGACATCTTAATCCATTAAATAGTTACAAATTGGAATTGCCTCTCATAGACTGACTTCTTATCCTTCTTCCACCAAGTATGTTACAACTAGATTTTCCTGGGTCATCCCCTGAAAGCATGCTCTAAAGAATAAACTGTTTCAGATTCTGTGCCTGTGTTTCTGTGCTCCATTCTGGGTTCTAAAATAACCCCCGCCACACTTCATTCTTCACTCATGAAGAGAAAGGGAGGGGGTTGTCTCTAACTACTTGCTGCTGAGTGGGGAAGGCTCCTTTCTCCCAGGTTAGAGGGATAAAACTCTTACACAATAACAACTTGATTCTCTCCCTTTCTATCTTCTGGCTAACATAGGATCTTTGGGGAAAATAACTGGGGTTTATGATAAGGAACCAATTAGGGAGTCCTTGTTCTTTTAGCATCTTCTGCCAAGGAGAGCTGTAAGAAATCAGTTTTTCCTGAACCCTCCACTGCCAAGAATTGGAATTGCTTTTTCTTTGGATCTAGGACAGGTTAAATGTTACCCATTTTTAACTCCCTAGGGGCTCTTTCTGATGGATTGCGGGTAAATCTTTTGACCAATAATAACATGATTTTTTTCCCCAATACTTCTTCTATCCAAACTATACTTGCTACTACAACTATGGAACAAGGAGGGCAGGGTAAAAAAATAACAACAAAAAATTAACAACAAAAATTTAACAATAACAGCACCAAAAATTAACAACAACAAAAGATTAACAACAACAAAAGTCAGGCTTGAATATTTCAGATTTCGCTTTCATAGTCTTGCATGTCCCAAAGTGAAATCGGTCTGCAAAGGCCATCTCCATCTAATCCTTATTACTTTCCATAGTGGTACCTCTCTGGCCTCCCTTTTAGTTTTAACAACTGATACATTTACAAGCAATTTCCAATAATTTATTCCTTATTCCCTCCAGTGCTGAACAAAAGGGATCCAAGTGATCATTTTATCTTTTGGATCTCCGGGCAGCAGTCTTAGACTGCCACACACCAAGGAAAATTTCTGCAGCCAACAAGATGCAGCAACCATTTCCCACAAGTGAGAAAACTCACAACAAATTGCTGCTGTTAATTGCTTTATCCCCAGTTCCTACTCGCCATAATCTGAGGCAAGGGATAGTCTTATCTTTCTCCAACTTTGTTACTGAATACAAAAATTTCATTCGCCTGGAGTACTACTGAATAATTAGTCTCAAATTAAACTTGCTCAGAAGCTTTATGCAATATGACAGGTTAAGGAGAGAATAAAAAGCAACCAGTCCCTAAAGAAACTAGCCCACTGAGAAAATCTTGGCAGAGGAAAACAAGATTTAGGGGAGTAGTCCAGGATGTAGAAAATACAGAGCAGGAGAACCTGCCCCCATTGTAATATACATAAGGAAATAAAGGAGGTGAATTGGGCTGGTCCCTTATGCTTAAGATGCCTTCATATACTGTGGTTCTTGCACTCACCTGCAGGGACTGTGTCCTGACAAAGGAGTTTCCCAATGCCAGATTTTGTGCATACTGGTGGGTCCATGGGCCAGCCCTGCTTAGAACTGTTGAACTATCAAAACCACTTGAGCAGGACCTTGGAGCATACCCCATATCTGTGACCTGGGATGGGTGGGTGCTGGGTGGGGTTTCTGCCTTTATCTCTCTCCTTACACCAGATACAGAAATAATAATAATAATAATAATAATAATAATAATAATAATAATATGGAAACGATGGTCTTATCCACTTTCCTATAGCCCTTGACCCTTTGAATCCTAATCAATCATGTAAAGATTATCATAATAAAATAATTACAAAAATGAAAATAAAATATTAAAATCGGTAATATAATGTGCCAAGTAATCATAGCCTACATTTAAAAATATTTAGTCTATGTTACAAGGGAAAGATAATTTCATAAAAATGAAGCTACATCTGTTTTTTACATGGAAACTAAAGAACTGAAAATATGCTGTTTCTTGATCTATTCCCCCATATTACACTTTTCGAACAATTAGTTTAAATGCCATTAGAATCCAAAAAATAGGGCCCGGCATGGTGGCCTAGCGGCTAAAGTCCTCGCCTTGAACACTCTGGGTTCTATTCCCGGCAGCTCCACTTCCCATACAGCTCCCTGCTTGTGGCCTGGGAAAGCAGTCAAGGATGGCCCAAAGCGCTGGGACCCTGTACCTGCATGGCAGACCTGGAGGAAGTTCCTGGTTCCTAGCTTCGGATTGGCTCAGCTCCAACCATTGTGGCCGCTTGGAGAGTGAGTCAGTGGATGGAAGATCTTCGTCTCTGTCTCTCCTCCTCTCTGTATATCTGCCTTTCCAATAAAAATAAAATTTACATATATATATATACACACACACACAATAAAATAAAAGGGAATTGGTATCACTGTAAAGAATTCATCTTTAGCCAAAAAAAAAAAAAAGCCTTTCTGGAATATGCACCCCCATCACACACCTTTATACTTTTTCCCCAGAGATTTCTACATCCAAAAGCACAGTACAAATCTCCCTAAAATCAACAAAACTAAGATACTGGATTTAGTTCCTAAAAGTTGAGTTGCAAAACATGGACAGAAAAAAAATATAAATAATTGAAAGGAATATAAATTATTCGGTCATGATCTTATTGCAATGAAAGACACAGACTCTAGAGTTACTTTAGATTTATTTTTATCCTTTGGATATAAAAAAGCCTATGAATATTTAATGTTCAACACATATTACGGCAATGATTTATATCAGGATATGTTTTTCTTGGTTTCTCTTACTAGGTCTGTGTGGTAGTTCATGATATTATTGCTTATTTTAGTGACTAGAAAATATTGCAAAGCCAACCAAAATAGGTTCATAAACACCATATTAGAAGAAAGCAATTTATATAGAATTATAGAAGTTACTCAAATTGAAATATCCCATTTCTTTTGAAGCAAAAGAATTGCTTCTGTTGTTGCTTTGCAATATAATTGTAACAATATCTACATACATATGACTATTGTATTCTATGGATAATCTCATACTGTTTTGTTGATCAGCTATGTAGAAAACTACTTCTGTAATATAGAGAATAAAAACCTATTGGCATTTTTTTCCAGCATGATGCTTTCCTTTATTTTCTGAACTTAGAGCAGCCACAATTATACAAAAAAGACTTCCTCTAAGATAACACATTTTTATCATTGTGATTTCATTCTAATCTATCATTTTTTTTTCTTTTCCTTTCAGCTTTTAAAATCGGTTTATTGATTTCTAATGTATATGTCATGAAATACAACATTTTAAAAGTTTATTTTACTAAAGATTTTAAATGTTTGCTTGTTTATATGAAAGGAGAGAAGAGAAATAGGGAGATAGAGATAGAGATAGAGACAGAGAAAGACATTGAGATAGAGATAGAGATAGAGATAGAGATAGAGATAGAGATAGAGATAGAGATGGACATGGACATGGATATAGACATAGACATAGACATAGACATAGACATAGAGGAGATATAGAGATAGAGAGATCTTCCACTACTCAAATGGCCTCAGAGGACAGAGTAGAAGAAGGGAAATGGTAGAGCCAGAGGCTGCAAGTTTCTTCTGAGTCTTCTACATGGGTGGCAGAAGCCTAAATGCTTCGGTCATTCTTCACTGATTTCTCAGCAACATAAGCAGGGAGCTGGACCAAATGTGGAGCTGCTGGGACCTGAATAAGCACCTGTAGGAGATGCAGACATGGCAGTTGGTGTGTTAGACTCTGGCCACAGTGATGGCCACTTTTGCAAGTTTAAATACTATTGAGCCAGCACTATCAACATCAAATAGTTCAACATAAGAAAATCTTTCTATACCACCATCTCACTCTGCCTTTCATGTAAATAAATACATCTTTTTAAATGAATTTATAAATGAGTATTTTACATGGTACAAAATTTAAAACTGTAAGAAGAAAATTCTCAGAAGCCATGAATTCATCTCATAAAATCTACATTCTTTGCCTTGCTACTTCTCACAGGTGAGTATGATTTATTCATCAATTTCTTTCCAGCATTTCCTCTAAAAAATAAACATTCCTCTCTGTCTGTCCTCCTCTGTGTATATCTGAGTTTCCAATGAAAATAAATAAATCTTTAAAAAAAGATTGCTTTAAAAATAAATAAATATGTATGTACTCTTATTTTTCTGTTTTAAGATGTCAAAAGATAGGTTTTTTTTTTTAGAACATATACAGTGAGACATCTTCTGTCTGCTGGTTCATTCCTCAAATTTCAGAAGAAGCCAGGGCTGTACTAGACCAAAACTAAGATTCCATAACTTAATTTAAATTTTTAAAATGGATTCTAGGAATCCACATACCTGAGTCATCATTGTGTACTCCAGGAAGCTGAGTTGGAAGTCTAGGTGGGAGTCATTTCCAGCTATTCAGGATCAGAAATGGCATTCCAAATGGTGTCTTAACAGCTGTATCTAATGCCTGCTGCATAAGTAGCACTTACTATGTATGGCATTGCACCTTGCTTTTAATATGTCCCTTGATATCCTTTTGTAGAGATCTTACTGAAGCATTTTGGCTACTTAGTACTTTGTAATGTTCAGATTGGTCTCAAAATGAGTTAATTTGGATGAGTATTTTGTCTGTTTTTGATATCATATCATTGCACACTAAAATTATGATAAGTAATCTTATGCATATGGTATTTGGACATTTGGAAGGAAGATGTGATTTTATGAGTCTACGTAGATAAACACACAGAATATCACATATAAGAGTATGTCAAAAATTCATGGAAAAATATGACTAAAATGTAATTTTTTCATGCCATTTTTTTCATCCATAAAGTTTTCTTGAAGGATGAATTTTCCATGACTTTTCTGCAGATCCCTCCTACTTCCAGTTGCTTGACAACACATTGAATTATGAACTATCAATAGTTTTCTAATCTTCTCCAGACATAGGGAAAACTAGGGTTTAACACATTACTTTACTATGTTTTCTATGTACTTGTGAATTTTTTTTTTAGTTCAGAAAAGAAATAGAGGTAAATTATGGCTTCTCTTTGGAATTCAAAAAGTGTAAGGAATGCTAATTCCAAGATGATTATAGAAAAAGCAAGATGGCTACAGATCTACCCATCAGAGAGTTGAAGTCAAAGCTGGCCAAAGTTTCTGTGATACGACCTTTGCCTTACAAAGACATGAGACAGAATTTCGACTTTGACAGAGTGTATGTATAAAGAAAAATTCAGCTAAAAGTATTAACATATTTATAAAATTTGGATGTGAGCTAATATGACAGAACTGAATTTCCTACCATTCACTGACTCTTTCCCTAAAACTTTACAGGATGTTGTCAAGAAAGAGTAAGCAAACAGCAAGGAATAAGTCCTTCCTCAATTCCTAGAGAAGGGAAAAATGACTCAGGCCTTGTGAGGCAGAATATTGATCCCATCACTTCCAAGGCATGAATAATGACTGATTACTGTCCCTGGGAGACACTTGAGATCATTTGTGTCCCAGATCATTGACTTTATCTTACCCCTGGGCAATGGGAGTTGTAATGGAAAAACTTCCATTCCTGAGATGCACAGATCAAAATCTTGTATAAAGCTGATGTTGTAACAAGCCAGGAAGGAACAGCATTCCCATATCGTGACCTCCAAATTAGCAACCTGGAAAAAGCAGAAACAAAAGCAAAACACCAGTGTACAACTGGAACACAGGCAAAGTGTGAGACCTTCCATGAAATGTAGTCACAAAGGAAAACCAAAATTTTCTGGTGCAGCGGAAACACTTGAAATTTGTGAGATCAATACCTGCCCCAAGCAAAAGCTAGGTGCAGGAGTTTGGAGGTGGTAGTTTAGTCGTGGTGGAAGTGGCAGCGATAAGATCTAAATCCAGCTCAATTCTTGAAGAAACTGGCTGGAATTCTACCCTAAAATCTTGTAAAACATGAGGCACAGACATTTAAAGACATAAATACAACTTAGCCAAGCATTTGCCATCATATTTATGTTATCTGTCATTTTATTCAAATTCCTAAATGGGGTATGTAAAATTCCTAAGGGACTAAAAGAAGGCCTCAGATCCATACTTAGAGATGAAGTATCTGTTAACTCTATTAGAGAATTGTAAATTGCTATAATTAATATGCTAAAGAACCTCATTGAAAATCTTGGCAACCACGCATGAACAGATGTTAAATGGAAACTACCCAATCAGACGCACAAACACAGAAAAAAGTGGAAGAGTGTTAAGGCTTATACAGGATTGTGGCTACCAACTTAAACAGATGTTTAATCCTGTGTTAGGGTTTGTGCATTTGTGCTAATGGTAGATGGATGAGTGGAGACTTGACTTAATGATATGGTGTGGATGTAGGTTTAGTGGCCAGCTTTAGACCACTGAGAGCTTACCTTTAGACAACAGTTCTTGCAAGAGGATTGGTAACTAACTGAAGTTTTCCTAGCTTTTTTTCTCTAGTTCCTGCCCTCCATATAAGCTGTTTATCAACCTCAATCAGATACTAGGTTAAGGAAACTGATTTTAAACTGCTAGCTTACAAATTATTTCTTTCTTAAGGAGCTGCATTTACATATTTTAATTCAAGTAGTGACAAGTTGACTAAGAAAAAGGATAACAGAATCAAGGTGGTGGAATAATATATATGTAAAAATATATAATATATATAATATATATGTAAAAAGAATTCATGGAGGAGAAACTGGAAATAATATATCAGAGCAGTTTTGAAACCTAAAGGCCTAAAAGTTTCCCCAAAACTATCAAAAATATCAAAACAAACAAGGAGACAATCTCTTGCATACATGACAATATTTTAAAACTCAAATTAAATGCTGCCCAAACATATGAAGAGAAATATTGCTGGCATTCAGAGGAACAATCTACACTGTATACCAAAACTCAAAATAGATTTCTCAACCGGAAGTACAAAAGCCAGAAAACAGTAACATGACATCGTGAAGAACTAAAAGAATGATAATAACCAAAAGCAAATTCCTCAGGCCTAGACTGTATACCTGGCACCTATGCATTTTGAATATAGATATACACTAACGATCTGTTTTATAAAGAAAAATTCTGAGATAATTCATCACCATCAATACCCGTACCAAATTTGATTGTTTTGAAACATAGTTAGAAGTAAAATATATAAAAAAAATCAGTACATAAAGTGGAAAAGACAAATTGGAAATACATTGTAGTATTCATAAATTATTTGTAAAGTAAAATGTTGACCACATTTTGAAAACCAGTTGATTCTGGTTTTATTTGAGTTACACATGTGGTTTGAACACATACCGCATGTAAGTTAGTTGAGCTTTTGCCCGACTTCTGTGTTTTTACATTTTGAGCACCTTTTTCTGTAAATTTTGAAAATGCTTTAAATCAAGTAACAAAAGTATATAATATATATGTATTTGTTTCATTGCTTATTGAAATGTACATACACACTAAATGAAATAGCAAATGCATGACCTCACAATTATTGTTTCTGTGTCGTCAAAAGTAGAATAGCAGTTACTAGAATGGGCCTGTTGTGAGTGCTGAGCAGCTCTTGGAGGCATTGCTCAAAGGACAAAAAATTTCATTTATGTGGTAGGGATAGACTTAATGACAAATGGTGACTATGGTTAGTGAAAATAGGTTGTATTCTTGAAAAATACAGAGTATAGCTTAACTGCTCTCAGTCTTGAGTTTTTTATATCAATCCTCTTCCTTTAATCATCATGCCATTATTTGATGTCATGATCATTGTTAAGAAAATTCCTACTACTTAATTGTACACATTTCAAATTCAATACCAGATATATTCTCAGTATATTTTTTTTAAAAAATAATGAATGTATTCTTTTATAAAATATGGTTCATACTATGCTTATAATCCTTTTTTTCTTTATTTTATTTGTTCATTTTTACTTATTTGTAAAACAGAGAAAGAGACAGAGAAATCTTTCATCCACATCTCCAGTGCTTGTAACAGCCAGGGCGGTTCCAGACCAATTCTGGAACTCTGGGATTCAATCCAAATCTCCCAAGCTGGTAATAGGGAACCAGGTACTGGGTCCCCATATTGCTGCATCCTAACTATGTGCAGCATCAGGAAGCTGGAAGAGCTGGACGAGTTGGGACCCAAACCTAGGCACTCCGATATGGAATGAAGACATCCCAAGCAGTATCTTAGAAACTATTGGTAACTGTTGGTGTCCCTAGTCTTAAGAGTTTCTACGGAAGTTTTTTTGTTGCTGTTCTTTGTTTATTTGTTTGTTTTTGTTAATATATGCTTCACTCCCTTTGCTCTGCATGTTTTGGCTCTCAAGTCTATCTAAATAGGCTTGCCTTAGAAAAGTGAACTTCAGGCCAACGTACTATCAAGTATATTTTTTCCTCCTGCTGCAGAAACCTCCATCCAATACAAAGAAAACTGAATAGAATGATACTGGAAACCAAATCTAGTTTTTCGTGGCATCTGTTTATACTTTCTCTTGCACAACACAAAAGATGTTAATGAAGCAAATGGAAATGCAAGTCTAGAAGCATTAAGAAGCCTCAATTGATAAAATGTGTAAAATGGAATCTTTACCAGTTATAGTGCAAACTGAATGTTAATTGTACATTTAAATGTTCTTTGTAGCTTGTTTGAGTGTGAAGTCATTCATTTGCTTTTCATGATTTATCTAAATTATGCCCAGGCAACTCAGCCCGACTGTTTTTAAAAGGCACTATACAAAGCTGATTTGTTATTCACCTTATATTTCATATTGATTTTTTTTTAACTTAGAGAAGTTACTAGCATGCTCTAAGTTTTTGGGTTATACTCTACATGTTGAAAATGTGCCTATCAACAGCACACTGGAGAAACAAAGAGACTATGTTTTTATTTTAAAAGCTGCTAATGCATGCTGTTTATAGTGGGTAATGGAATTCTATGAGTCACTTTTTCTAAAGGACTGCAGATGTAAGAGATACAGGGATTGTAAATGTCCTAAAAAGAGGTAATAAAAAACTGGAACAACTGAAAGAAGAGAATTCCTTCAGCTTTGTGTTAACAATAACAGGGATAAAAGGAAAATAATGAAGTAGTTCAATCATCTGAAGTAGAGCTAATGCTTTAGAATATTACCAACTTCCATATCGAATGGCATATTTTAGGATTATGTTTTCATCTGTGTTTCTTTTTAAATTTTTGTTTTTTATGATATGGTTTCATAGGCACAGGATTTTATACAAGATCATCTTGGCTTTTTTATTGGCAGATAATATGGAAATCACCAATGTTTATTTTAACTGGAAAATTAGTAACAATATATGCTTAGAATTGAGATTTATAGAGAAGGACTCAAAAATGAGAGCATATTTTCAGGATCTATGCTAGAAATGTACAAAGAGGAATCCAGGTGACAGCAGCCTGCAGCTCATAGATCATTCAGCAACATCATTTTCTTCAAGAAGGTTCTTGATTTTCTTTTTCATTTCTTCAGCGACACATTAGTCATTCAGTAGCATGTTATTTAACTTCATGGTGTTGTTAATTTCTTTTTTCTTCCTGTTGTTGATTTTGTTTTGTGGCTTTTCATTTAGGGAGATGTATAGTAACTGTGTAATGGAGACTGTCATATCTAGTAACATGTTATTTAATTTCATGGCATTGTAAATTTCTATTTTTCTTCCTATTTTTGATTTTGTATTGTGACTTTTCATTGAAAGTTAGTGATATTACTAGTTAAATCAGTTCTGAAGACTTTGTCAGAAAAAAATAGACACACAGAGGTCATTTGATCATAGATCATTCATAAAAATCCTATACAGGACTATCTTCCTACGGAACCTCCACAGCATGTGTAAGCTATTGTCACTGACTGCTGATGATTAGATAATCCTCACTGATAGCTGGGTGCCAGAACTTTTTATCTGTTATTTTTTTTCCTTCTTTTGACCAGACAGCATTCATATTTTTTTAGATCTTTTTTTTTTTTTATTGGAAAGGCAGATTTACAGAGAAGAGACAGAAAGATATTCCACCCACTTGTTCATTTCCCAAGTGAACAAAGCAGCTGGAGATGAACCAATCCAAAACCAGAAGTTTCTTCTGGGTTTCCCATGTGGTTGCAGGGTCCCAAGATTTGGGGCCATCCTCTGTTGCTTTCCCATGCCTCAGGCAGGGAGCTGGAAGGAAAGTGGAGCAGCCAGGATATTAACCAAAACTCATGTGGGATACCAGTGCAGGCAAGGCGATGACTTAGCTACTGAGCCATTGCACTGAGCCCCACATTAACATTTAAGAATTCCTTAGTTGATATTTAATAGCAGATTTATACCCCAACAGTTTAATAATACCCACCCAAAGACTTATTTATATTTAAAATTTGCTTTCAAAATAATACAGACTTTGACAATTTATTTCAATTAAATTGTAGCTCATGCCAAAATTTTCATTTGATTTCTATTGTAGGTGAGTTCAAATTGCCTGGTAATAGATTCTATTTCATCTGCCTAAATTATTTTTCAGAGATGTTTTCTCCTTTTGTGTTATCTTCTGCATATTCAGTGATAAAGTGGTATGTTTTTCCAATTTCATAAGGTTTACAGTCTAATTGGCAACTTAGAAAACAATCAAAAAATTTTTGCCATAGAGAACAAAAGTAAACTATATGGCATTTGAAAGACAGTGTGGGGAAAATTTAACACTAAAATAGTTACTTGATAAATGATTTCAGGTATTGTTTAAACTTTTCTTTCACATATTTGAAGGTGCATATGCAATTCCTGAATATAAATATCCAAATTTGTATTCTAGATAGAAAAGGTCAGAATTTATTTTATTTTTTTATCAAAGTGTTCTATGGTTGGCTTTAATTTTCTTAATTTAATAGGGCAATGTCTATCAAAAATATAACAGTACAGCTGTGTAAGCAGCATAGATATATATTATCTTTAAATTAATGACAAAAAGAGATTACTTTTTTCAGGTGAAATCAATCATTTTCCAATCTGCCCTTTTGTTGTTCAATATCAGAGATTGCAAGTGAATCCTATTTTACTTCATAGTGATAATCATAAAAATGATCCAAAAGTTTTAATATTTAATTTGATAAGAAATACATGTATGCAACAAATGTATTAAAATTCTGGGCATGGACACATTGCCTATTAGTTAAATCACTGGTTGAGAGGCCCACATTCTGTTATCAGAATTTCTGGGTTGGAGTCTAGGCTCTTTTCCGAATTTGTTTCCAGCTAATGCACAGTCCGGGGGACAGTAGGTGATGGTTCAGATAGTTGAGTTCCTGCCAAACATTTAGGAGAGCTATTTTGCATTCCTGTCACCTGAATTTGGTCTAGTCCAACTCTAATTGTAGAAGACCTTTGGGGAATGGACCAGTGGATGAGCTAATTCTCATCCCCTTTTCAAATAAATATGTAAATACTTAAAAAAACACACATTCATGAATTCAGATTCATTCTTATTTAAACTTCTGAAATGTACTAGTACTAATATTTAGCAGGTAAGATGGCATCACTGTATTTAATGACTTCTATGTTGACCTTTTTTTCCATTATTTAGCTTGACACTCAGCAATGATTTAATGTCTTCCATCATATTGATTGCCACATACTCCATCCCTCTCTATCTTCTCAACTGCCAATTTTTGTCACAGATCATTTAGTATCAGAGAGAGAAGCTAAGGAGCACTACCATAATTAAAGAAGGCACACAGTCGGTAAATCAATACTTTTGAAGTTGCAAGTTTTACAATTTATAGTATGCTTATGTAAAATAACATAAAAATAATACAAAATAATGCTTCTCATATTATCTTTTATGAATCTGTATTACAATTACAATGTTTTTGTTATGTTTGAGTTATGTGTTAATACATACACACAACATAAGAATTGCATTTATTTGGAATTCATAGCACAATAGTTCCTATACTTTTAAAATATGATCTAGTGCAGTATTTCTTTTTTTTTTTTAAGATTTATTTATTTTATTACAAAGTCAGATATAGAGGGAGGAGAGACAGAGAGGAAGATCTTCCATCCGATGATTCACTCCCCAAGTGAGCCGCACCGGTTGCGCGCCGATCCGAAGCCGGGAACCAGGAACCTCTTCCAGGTCTCCCATGCGAGTGCAGGGTCCCAAAGCCTTGGGCCGTCCTCGACTGCTTTCCCAGGCCACAAGCAGGGAGCTGGATGGGAAGTGGAGCTGCCGGGATTGGAACCGGCGCTCATATGGGTTTCCCGGGGCGTTCAAGGCGAGGACTTTAGCCGCTAGGCCACGCCGCCGGGCCTGGTATTTCTTTTTATATTTTGCTGCTTAGTGGTTATTTAGTTGCGGTCTCTGGGGGAGTGAATCATCAGATGGAAGATCTTCCTCTCTGTCTCTCCTCTTCTCTGTGTATTTGACTTTGCAATAAAAATGAATAAACCTTTAAAAAAAATAAAATGATCCATATATTAATTTTTATTTCTTTGATAAAGAAAAATTATTTCAGCATATTTGTATGTTTTTACTAAATATATACACGAATATATATATATATATATATATATCTTAATTGTATAGTAAATTTAGAAGGCTGCATTTATTTCCTTTGAATTACGTTCATTGAAGAATGTCTTAGGACCAGGAAATGGGCACTGCAAGTTCAGTTACTACTTGTGTCACCGACATCCCAGTCATTGCTGTGTTAAGTCTGGTTACTCTGCTTCCAGTCCAGCTCCATGAATTAGCCTCGTGCTACATATGGTAGCCTAGTGGCTAAAGTTCTCACCTTGTATGCACCAGGATCCCATATGGCTGTGAGTTTGTCTCCTGGCAGCCCCACTTCCCATCCAGCTCCCTGGTCGTGGCCTGGGAAAGCATTAGATGATGGCCCAAAGCCTTGGGAACCTGCACCCATGCAGGCGTCCTGGAACAAGCTCCTGGCTCCTAGCTTCAGATCAGCTCAGCTCCAGCTGTTGAGGTCACTTGGGAAGTGAATCAGTACAGGGAAGATAATCCTGTTTGTTACTTCTCCTCTCTATATATCTGACTTTCCAATAAAAATAAAAATCTATAAAGAAAAAGAGTGCCTCATATGAGAAATTAGGTGAATTTTTAAAAAAGGATTGTATTTTTAAGATACTAAAAAATGTGTTCAGTAAAAGATTTCATGAAAGCTGGAATAGCTATGTCATTCAGCATGGCAGGAATTAGTTTTCATTGCATCTTGAAAATTGACAACTGACTTCAGCTTATGTCAGGTGAGAACAAAGCCACACACAAGAAAATTGAACAAGGTTACATCTTCAGCTTACTGATATTCCCTTGGAATAAAGTGCTTGAAGGAATCTAAATTGAGAAAGAATATGTAATGATAAATGAAAATTGCATGGTCTCCATGGCCCATAAAATTGGATTTTATTTTATTCTAATTGGTTTTCGATTTAAAACTTCTAGCACAAATGAAAATCTTAAAAGCAGAAGAAGCTTCAAAAGAACTATTTGATTATCTTTATTATATGAGATTTGACCTTTGTAGTTTTCCACTGAACTATATAACCATTGTATAATTATTAGAGAATAATATATTGAATTTCTAAGATGAATATATGGTAAGAAAACATGCAATTTACTCACTCACCTGAATCAGCTTTAAAACAATGTTTGCATAAGCTAACACAATAGCTTATGGCTGATCTGTTCATCAGAGGGCAAACATTTATTGACCATTCATCTATGTCTTTCACATTTTCAGCTCTAAATTTTCACATTTAGAGCTAACTCTGAGACATAATCGATGATATTTTAAATTGTGGATTCTTTCTATTAACGTTTTAAAAGATGACAAAATAGGTTTTACTAGATTCTGTAGAAAGTACAAAATGGTAAGATTTCAGAGGATTTATAATTGTGTATGACAAATGACATGAGTTTCTGGCTGAGGGGATTAAAGGTATGACATTTCCTCAAATGTTTTGCTCAATGTCAGGTATATAAAAATTGAATTACTTTAGATAAAACAATGAAGAAGAATTGAAGGAGCTCTGGGCTATTCCACAAGACAGATGATGGACGGTACCATGGCATTTTGCAAGAGCAAATAGTGATCCCACAGGGGAGTTAAATCTATCTCTTCAGTATTTGAAAGCCTGTCATGAACAAGGGGATTAATGTCTGTTTTAGATGAGAGTTTCAAATATAGATTTGTGTTTAAAGACAGAGTTTTGTGCCGAAGGAAGGCAAGTGTGTGTGCTACCTACAGTAATAAGCATCCAACCTCTGTACATGTTAAAGTGTTGGTTCAATTATGTTGAAGAAGAATGTTTTTGAGGAAATTTGATGTTCAACAAAGCAATGTCTGTCTGGCAGTATTGGAATTAATTTAACGTACTTAGTTTGAGCTGCTAATTGTCCAAACACATAATATCAGATGAAGCCCACATTAATGCATGTCCATGAATCAGCTACCACACTAGCCGTGTTGATCAGATCAATTAATGACACTATGACTATGTGGATTCAGACTTAGTTTATAAGGAATATATGCTGAAATTTCTAAAGAAAACATCACGAATAGATCAAGAATGTTTTTAGAAATTAAATTATTTCTAAATTAGATGTAATTTCCTTAAGCTGTTCTTAGTTAAAATTGAAGATTCTAGTTTGTAGAAAATATCACTATATTATTAGAATTGATCTATGAAACACATTGAATATGTTGGTTTTGTGTTAATGTCACATTAATATGAGAATTTATGAGACTTTTGTTGTTGTAATTATCATGCATTTGCTGTAAATCTAAAGTTCTTATGCATTTTAAATTACTTTTGAAGAAGAGTGAACTTTTTCAATTTTTTCAAGTTTTATTTTGTGCATATACTGTTTATATATATTTGCAAAAACGCATAATTTAACATCTATATGCTATGATTTAATCATAAGAAAATATGAAAAAATAACAATTGCTATTACCTTTTATTTTTGATTTATTGAATTTCTTAATGAATCACCAATTTTAACAAGCAACATGAATGATTTTCTTATAATTAAACTCAACGTTTAAGTTAGTATTTACCAATAAAGCTGGTAAGTATTATGACAAATTACATTTGTTCATTCTGACTTTTGGTGATTGAGTCACTGTACCTGGCTGCCTTCTCCCTTTGAATATTATCATGAAACACTCCATTTTCTGGTAAGAGCATCTGTATGACTGGACACGTATGCTAGCCAGAATTAGATCAAGTTTCTTTCTCTTGAAAGACATGGCTCAAGGATGTGGGAAGAAGCATTTTTGAAGTTTGTTACACAGAGGCTATACTTTCAGCTCTACCATTTATTTGTCAGCTGCTGCCTACACTACACAGCTGAATAATATAAAGAATAGGCGTGGCTAGAAAAAATGAGATATAAATAATGGTCTCATTCAATATAATGCATTGCTCATAATGTTCATTTTGTTCTCTTGATGTTAAATTTATTAACTTTCATAGAAAAAAATAACAATTTTATTAATAATTCTGCACATAAAGAATGCAAAATATGAATTTCAGATAATAATATCCGCTAAATTTTCTTGTATGTTTTAAGCCACCCAGAATCCATCAATTTCCTAAGGAAATCAAACTAAACTCAGAGAGTAATGTGTTCATTTTTCTCCCACATTTAGTCAGTTATATGTAATGAGTACAAACTACATTGTTTCAGACTAAGCCCAGGTTCTGTCTGGTGAGGTACAATGTAAGTTTTCAGTTCTTGGAACACTATTGAAACAGTTCCTACTGAAATAACAATCTCTACAATTGTTGCTGAAACTAAAAAATTCTTCCAAACCACAGAAAATTTGCAATCCCCTTGTTAAAAATCCCTTTAATTTCTGGAAGCCATAGAATTTGGCAGAGACAAATGAACAATCCAATGCAGACCATAAGATTTTTGTAACTTGTTCTGAGGAAGGAGAAAAGCATAGCAAGGTTCAACTAACTGATTTGTAATAGTCATTGCCTTGACATTGATAATGGACTTTTTGCATAGATTAAAGGATGTCAAAAAGATTGTTGAAATTTATGCAAAGATAGGTCAGAACAAATGTCATGAAAAAAATCATGTTGTGATAAAACCATAGATGAACTTTTAAAAATTAAAAAAAATCCATATTTCAAAATCAAAATATTTATATTTAAAGTATGCTCATGTTTTATATATCTACAGTGTGAGTCATAACTACTTCCAAAATAATAAATATGATTTCTTGCTGGAGAATTTTTTTTTTTTTTTTAGTGATACAGTTCCATGGGTTCTAGTGTTTCCCTTTTCTCTCCCCAGTATGATTTTCTTCATGTTAAAACTTGGCAGGCCATCTTGACTTATTCCAGAAAATAGTTGGTTATATTTCCATAGATAAAGGATCATAAAATCCCAGTTTTTCTTTTTTATTAATTTGCATTGACTTTTGATCAATCTCTAATAATAAACTTGAGCTAACAGATTCACCCAGGTATAGTCGCTTTGATCTTAACTAAATATGTGGGATTTTAATTATACATTTTCTATAGTACAAGTACAGATAGGCAATATAATGGTCACTCAATTTGTATAAATATGAATTTTTGAACAACTATTATTACCTGCATCTGTTAGTAAGTACAAATCTTAGTTAAAATATAAAATAGAAGAGGGAGCAGGCATGTGGCTTCACAGGCTATTCCTCCACCTGTAGTGCTGGTATCCCTTACGGGCACAATTCTAGCTCTGGCTGCTTCACTTCTGATTTTCTTTTTTCTTTTTATATATTTTTGTTATTTTTTTTATTTTGGCTGCTTCACTTTTGATCCAGCTGGCTGCTGCTGGCCTGAGAAATAAGCAGAGGATGGTCCAGGCCTTGGACCCCTGCACCCATGTGAAGGATGGAAAGAAGCTCCTGATTCCCAGCTTTGTTCCTTTCAATTCTGGTGGTTGCAGCCTTTTGGGGAGTGACTCAGTGGATGCAAGAGTACTCTCTATCGCTTCTTCTCTCTCTGTGTAATTCTGACTTTTAAGTAAGAAAACAAATAAATCTTTAAAAGAAAAAGTGAACCAAAATCCTTAGAAACATGAACCATGCTTTTCCTGAAAAATGTTACATCATATTATTATAAAATGTTATTACAATATTTAGATTTTCTAATTTGGAAATGGAGTGAGTATCAATCCGTAATATAATTATAGTCATCAAGCTCTACATACCTTGTCTGGACTAGATCTTAGCATGCTTTATCTTTAAATACTTGGTTTTCCCTCTCCTCTTTTTCCACTCCCCTTCTTTCTCATTTGAATTATTCCAACGTAAACCTGTTCATTGGAACTGGAGCAAAAGGAATATCACTTGGAAGGCTGTCCTGATAAGATGTCCGAGACAAATGAAGTGACTCAAACATCCACTGAGAGGTGGCTTGTCCTGGGCTGTTCTTGGTCTCGTGTCTGAGACTGGACAATTTCTAAATCAATAGAAATCAAGAAGCTATTTAGCTCAAGCTGTTGGAGGCTATCTTAAAAAATGGGGAATACACAAATGAAGTTTCTACAGTTGTCTATGGAGTCACAATTTCTAAAAGACATACACTGTGTCATGAAGTGCTGATAAATCATACAAAATATGTCAGAAGAAAAGTAGTATTTACAGACATGAGCCAACAGCAGATCCCAGAATTGGGATTTTGAAGTCATGTCATACGTTCATGGTGACTTCTTCCGACAGAGATACTCTGCATCCTTTTCAGGCTAGGATTGTTAGTTTTGGGAAATCCACCCGCAGTGCTGGCTTTTGCCTCAGGCCTGGCTGCACTCTGTGAGGTTGTTCTCACCAGGGTTACCAAAGTACTTGCCTGAAAGAGGTTTTTAAATAGTGAAAAGCAAAGCAGTGGAGAAGAAGCAGTCTTTTCAACAAGGAATGCTAAGCAACCTAGACAACCAGTTGCCCCCCAAAACTGAATGGTGTGCATGCATGAGACAAAACACTCTTTCAGGATGTTCAACTCAGTTGAATGTTGACTTCAGTGTAAAACTTATGGAAGAGAACATGAGTTTGTCAGAACACTACACCAAAGACAAAAACTCACGAAGAGCTAACTAGGATGTTGTACTAACATCTTCAGTGATATTAAAAAGAAAAAGAATTGCTGGACCTATCTTTTGTAATACTTATCCAATACAAAATCTAGCACCACTTAAATTATCCACATCATACAAAAATAACATATTTGTCACATTTTGATATACAGCTTATTTTGAGAAGAGTTTATTTCTGCAAGGATACCCTGATTCCTTGATACTTGTCTGCCTCCTGGATGCAGTTGTGAGAAAACCATTTGCTCATTATCAACGTAAGATGTGGAAAACATGGCTCCAAAGCTGCAAATGGAAAAACAGCCTTAGATATGTTATGGACAACACACTCAATACAAGAGAATCATAACATGAGTGAGGCTGTATCAGTTGAAATTTAATTCTTAGGTTGGGGAAACAAAACCATCCTGCTGACTTTTGCTTCCTTGAAACAGGATTCGGAGTAACGTTTGCAGTCATGAGCATTTCTCTTTTAGTGACTTTGATCCATTGAGGAACACTGGAAGCCAGTAACCTTTATCTTGAAATCCTAGATTATGAGAAGTATCTGAAAAGCAAACACAATAATATTTTGTATGAAATCAAATAAAATCAAATATTAAATGTTCCAACAAGTACTATACAGCAGGCAACAAAGTAGGTCATGGAAAAGACCTGTGTACCAGGAGCTGAACAGCAAGGAAAACTTCATTTATGACTCTTGACCAAATACGTGTAGATAACTTTCAGAAGTTGAGTCTGAAACTTGGAATTGGCTGACATGAGAGTGTTAAGTGACTGATGTTAGTTTAATCATATAAAAAGACAATGAAAGTAATTAAATAGTGCATCTAGGTAAGCTTATAGCAGAAAAACCCTGAAAGCAAAGAGAAATTGATGGAACAATCACAAGGGTGTCCCAGGAACATTGGCAGGAGATGAGACCAGAAACGAAATAACCAAGACTAGAATCAGCATGCCAGTATGATTCACCATTGTAAATAGCAACTTAATCTGCTGTACCACAAAATTAGCATTGGGGAGAATCTTATTGTGCTATGATTGCTTTTAAGAATCAAAAGTGTAATTTTGACTAGATTGTGTTTCATTGAAAAAACATTTTTAATGTGCTGAGTATCTGTGCAACAGTTAAGGTATTTCTTGGGAAGATTCATCCCTCATTCGAGTATATAGATTCAGAATCTGCTTCCTGCTAATGCATACCCTGGGAGGCAGTAGGTAAAGGCCCAAATGATTGTATCCTTGCTGCACATAGGCCAGCTACTGTGCTGAATGTCAAAACATGCTTAGTAAGGACAAGATTGAATTTTCAGTGATTTAATATTGGGAAGTCAGAATTCACTAAAGAAAATCCAAATGCATATGACCTATGAATAGGCAAATAGGAAGTATATAATACAGTGATATTATAGTACTATGAGAATAATAACAATCAATGTATTATTCCATTTATTTCAATTTCAAATGCAAGGACAGTCCATTGATTTTTAACCATGGTAGCTGAGAGACACAAAGACCTGTTGCAAGCAATTTTTGTGTGCGGGGGAGCAGAAGTGAAAATAGAAATATTTTTAACACAAAAAAAATGGAATATGACTCCATTAATTAGGCTGCATTGGCGATTGGACAATAATGATTCTTCTTTATTTTACTTTTTTCTAAGATCTATTTTATATTTATTGCAAAGTAGGATATATAGGAAGGAGGAGAGACAGAGAGGAAGACCTTCTGTCTGATAATTCACTCCCCGTGTGACAATGGCAGGAGCTGCTCCAATCCAAAGCCAGGGAACCAAGAGCTCTTCCAGGTCTCCGCTGCAGGGTCCCAAACCTTTGGGCCGTCCTCGACTGCTTTCCCAGACTACAAGCAGGGAGCTGGATGGGAAGCGGGGCTGCCAGGTTTAGAACCGGCGCCCATATGGGATCCCAGCAAATTCAAGGTGAGGACTAGAGCCGCTAGGCCACCACGCTGGGTCTAATTTTAGTTTTTAAAAGCATCGCTACTTTTAACAAATAATGTCTCTGGAATGTTTTTCTTTTTCTTTCTGTTAAGAAACCCTATATATGCAATGTCACAAATGCCATTATCCTTATTGAGTTAAAAATTTCCCATCATTTTAAGAACATTTAGGACATAAATATAAGTTCAAATCAATTAATACCCTATATTAGAGTTCTTTTTTTTTTTTTTTTAATGGGCAATACTATTAGTTCAGTTAAAGAGAGACTGATGGATTATTTTAAATCACAAAATAACTGCTGTTCAGAAGAGTATCAAACTACTTGTTTTAATAACTTAGTCTTTAATTCTGTGAAATTGGAAAGCATATTTTTGGCAAAATCGAATATTAAAAAATCAACAAAATTAAAGATATTTTGCCCATATATGTTCTATGACTATTACTAAAATATGATGTGGATGTGGTTGCCATTTTAATTTTTAGTGGTAACACACACTAACTGCACAGTGCATGATGATGTCATTATTTTAGCAGAATATTATCAAACTAGGAGAATAACTCCTCCAAATTAATGAATGCCCTCATTCATCCTATGACTCACATCACATTGGATCATTCACTTCTTTCCAATGATATTATCTTTCATTTCTTCCACCTCAGCCTTTGCATTCACCTTGATTACTCAGCCCTGAGTCACTGCTATTTATTATTAGAGGGAAAAATTTATAGTCACTTGCAGGAATCTGCTATGTTAATAATTGTAATTTAAAAATTGTCTATGTATGACATTTCTGTCATCTTGAATACGATTAATAATTGCAAGTTGTAATTGCTATTTTTAAATCAAATTTTCATGTAATATGTGTCTGCAAAACTATCCCCCCCCAAAATTTTCTGCAACTTCTTACTCGCATATAGACCATATTCATCATCCTCTTTTATGACTAGTTGTGACAGATGTCCATGAAATATAAGAATTCTTTCATTCTCACATGGTCCTATTTTATAAATCCTCCCTAATATTATTCACATTTATTTTTACTCACCCACGCTATGCTAGTGGCATGTGGCTTCTCAAGTAGACCTTGACAACTTCATATTGGTATTGTATACCTAGGAATATAATTGAAGGATTATATTGCCACACCAGTGATCAGGATCATCCTTTTAATTTTTAACATTTTAAGCATTTGAGATTTCTGTGCAATTCCTTTCAATGTGTTTATTCACTTAGGAGGTATGCCTGCCAAATACTATTGTATTTATCCAATAGCAGACATAGTTCTTAATCTACAGTAGATATGTTTCTAGCACTTAGCATGCATTTACTCTTATAATCTTCCCTTTACATACAAGAAATTGAAACAGAGAATTCACAGCACTTACCATAGGTTACCTAGAACACAGGTGGCAAGACCAAGCCACACCTGTGGCAAGTGTGCCTGGAATTTTAGCTCTGTGGCTTCCCCTGTTCTAAATACTGAATTAATGATAAATGACAACCATAAGCAAGCAAAATAAACTGTGTAATCATAAGACTGCAAATAGTTAAATTATTAAATAACTAGATAATCTAGAATGAAATTTAATTAAAATTAAATATGTAATGGACAATGAAAGACAATTTCTAAAACATAATAGCTGATGGATTAGATAAAATAGTTACAGCATCAAACACAAATGCCTCATTTGATTTTTTTAACATTTTATTATTATTGTTATCATTTTATGATATAGTTCCATAGGCTCCTGGTATTTCCCTTATCCCTTCCCCAATTCCCTCCCCCCACCTAGTTCCTCTGTATCATTACTCAAATATAGTTCTTCATACACAGTCATATGTCCATCATTGCGGGCATGGACAATGGCAGAGAGTCCAGCATCCTATTGTCAAGATAGAGTAAACAGTTTCATTGCAAGTCCATCTTTGTCTGGAAATAGAAATGCATACTACATTGTATCCTCACATCTGGATGTTAGTCTCCATTTCACAGCTACTGTACTTCCCCTTAAATGAAAAGTCATAATACAAAATCAACAATAAAAAGAAAAATAGAAATTTACAATGCCATAAAGTTAAATGGCATGTTACTAGATATGACAGTCTCCATTACACAGCTACTATACATCCCCTTAAATGAAAAGCCACAAAACAAAATCAACATCAGGGAGAAAAAAGAAATTATAACACCATGAAGTTAAATAACATGCTACAAAATGCCTAACGGGTAGCTGAAGAGATGAAAATCAAGAACCTTCCTGCAAAAAATGATGCTACTGTATGATCTATGAGTCACTGAATGATTTAATCAGAAGAAAGTGTTTTGAAGAGATGAAACTATCAGAAAACAACAAAATACATGCAATATACATTCTGCTGATTTTTGTTGGTGAAGTGTGTTTCTTCCAGACAATAAATAGATGTTTTGTTTTTTAATCCAGTCTGCTAATATATGATGTTTGGATGAGCTTAAGCCATTTACATTAAGAGTTTAACATGTATGGATGGCACTTTGGTCCTTTCATTTTAGGAATGAGTTGTTCATTGGTTTAGTCTTCTTTTGTCATTTTACTGGGATGTTCTTTCCATTTGCCTTTGGTTTTGTTGGGTGCTATTCCTCTTCCCTGTCAAGAGAACATCTTGATATACCATTTGTAGGGCAGGTTTGGAAGAGGCACATTCTTTTAGCTTTTCTTTACTGTGGAAGAATTTTATTTCATTTTCAAAGACAAAAGAAAGCTTTGCTGAATATGTTATCCTACACCAACAATTTTTTCTTTTAGAATCTGGAATACGTTACTCCATTCTCTTCTTGCCTGTAGAGTTTCCTGTGAGAGATCTCCTGTGAGTTTAATTGGCATTCCTTTATATGTCAATTGATTTTTTTCACGTGCACATTTAAGGATCTTTTCCTTATGTTCAATTGAAGAGAGCTTGGTGATCATGTGTTGTGGTGAAGATTGCTTATTATCAAGCCTGTTGGGAGTTCTGTGCCCCTCCTGGATGTTGTTTCCTAATTCTTTCTCTAGATTAGGGAAATTTTCCTTTACTATTTCATTAAATACATTTGCGAAACCAGTTTCTCTTTCTGCACCTTCTGGAACTCCCATAACTCTTATATTTGGCCTCTTAATAGTGTCTTTCAATTCTTGAATACTTTTTTTGGCCTGATCCAGCTCTGCTTCCAGCTTTTTGTTTGTTTCCCCCTGGTGACAGGAGATATCTTCCAATTCTGAAATTCTTTCTTCTGCTTGCTTCATTCAATTTTGGAGACTCTCCATTGTACTTTTAATTTGCTCTACTGTGTTCTTAATTTCTGATATACCAGCCTTGATTTGCGTTATGGCTTCCTTAAATTCTTTGAACTCTTGCATGAGCTCATTTTTGATCAGAAGCTTTCAAATGAGTTTTATGAATTCTGTGTGCCCCATTTTCTCGATGTCTTCCTCAGATAACTCTGAGGTTGGCATAGGGTTTTGCTCCTTTGCAGGGAAGTTTTCGGTAATATTCCTTGTGTCTTTTTCTCTTCTTTTGCTCTTGGTCATTGCACTTCTGGTTAGCAGAGTCTTCTCCTTGGGGCAGGTTTCGCAGCTGTGTCACTGACAGGTCTACAATGTGATTTTACTTATTGCAGTTGGTACAAAACTCTTTGCTTGCAGCCAATTGTGCCACAACCTCCAGTGAGTTCCAGATCTGGGTCCTTATGTTAGATTTCCACCGTAGTCTCCACAGCCCCAGCTTTTTGCTCACCACTCTCCACCTGCTGTGATACTGTGCTGCGGCTGCACCTTTGTCTCTGCAACCTTTCTCCCACTTTCAGTTGGAGCAGGTCCCAGGATTAGAGAAACACCAGGTGTCCTATATAGTTAGGTTCTTGGTGGCACTGATCTTGTCGGAACCTGTGGGACTTTAGGTCTGGGTGCCACACGGACCTGTTTTGACCGGTACGATGCCGCAGTCGGTATTATTTTCCTGTGGGACCACTGCAATTTGCTGAACCTAGTGGGTTCTCGCGAGATCAGCACATGCTCAGTTCACTGTTGTCCCCTGCAGTCCCAAAGCTTCTGCCACAATGTACAAAATGGTGCCTGACATACCACTACTAGAATTCTTCATCTGCTGGCCATCAGGTCTCAGGGCTACCCAGACCTGTCTTGGGTGGAACTGTAGAATGCCACGTTGCTGCAGTTCACTGAGTCAGAATGAGTTCTCTCCCAGTCAGTGTATGCTCAGTCCTTTCCCTTGCCCTTTCCTCCTTACGCAAAATGGAGCTCAATTCGGCTCTAGGGGGCTGACTGGGCTGTGGAATCCACCCTGTTTTCGCACTGCCCGTCTGGGACCTGCTGCTCTGTCTCTGCTTCTGGTCAAATCAAACGGGATCTTCAGGCCAGGCTCACTTGCTTTCCAGCTGCTTGGGTGGGGAGGGGTCAGGGCGGGGGCCACACCTGTGTTCTGGTGTCTTCTCTCATGCCATCAGCTTTGCAGTGCATGGCAGTGAGGTGGGAGACAGCTAAGGGAATCCGAGCAAAGCCTGCGGTCTCTGTGTTTCTACGATTCAATCCCCGGCTTTGCCTCCCTTATCCTGGGCTTGAGACAGGAGACAGAGAATGGCTGCTAAAGCTGAGAAAATTTCAGAAACTGTTCAGTGAGAAGCTGTGTCTACACAGTAGATGGCCCCTCTTCCAAGACCCCCGTTGTCTCCGGGCCTGGAGGCTCAGCCTGGCTGTGTGATTGTTGGCCCCTGTTGCTCTCTTAAGAAGCACAGGAACTTTCCCGTAATCAACTTGGGCTGTTCTGCTTGTTGTTTGGGCCTTGTCCAAGTCATGGCCCCAGGTTCCAAACACCCTTGTCCCTGCCTTCCTATGGTGCATGCCCATGGCAGAGGTGCTGGTCTCTGGCTGACTCTGCAGTGGACACTCCCTTGGGAAACTCTCCCTGTGGGCTCCAGGCTCTCCCCCTTGCCCATCCTCTGATCTTGTTCTCTCCCCTTCTCTCCTCCTTTCTTGCTACTTTGTGACTTTAAAAAAAAAAAGATTTTAAAAATGTATTTGAAAGGTAGAGTTAGAGAGAGAGAGAGAAGGAAACCTTGCAGTGGCTGGTTCACTCCCCAAATGACTGCAGCAGCCAGGATTAGGTCGGGATGAAGCCAGGAGCCTAGAACTCCAGCCTGTCTCCCACACGGGTGCAGGGACACAAGCTTTGGGTAATTTCTGCTGCCCTTTCAGACACTTAGCAGAGAGTTTCACGGGAAATGGGGTACCTGGGACCTGAATCAGTGCTCTGGTCTGGGATGCTGGCACTGTCCACCATGGCTTAACTAACTGATGCTGCTGACCACACCTGAACCCATTCCTTGGAGTCTCCCTCTTGAACTCCGGTTTCCTCTCTCCTGCAGATAAAAAATAAAAAAACAACAACAAAAAAAATCAAACGGACCAGCAGGATGGACAGTTCTTTGTGTTCACCTCCAAGCTCCCAGTGAAAGTCCCTTCCCACCTGGTTGCTGGTGGAGTTCTGGCTGCTGGTAGACTTCAGATCACCATTAGCTGAATGCTGCTGGAGTATCAGTCTCTGCAACACCACACCGTTGTGTCAGCTTCTTTCCTGTGTCTGTCAGTCTCCAGGTACCCCTCTGCTGTTGTTCTGTCCTTTCCTATTTCCTGGAATGTGTCCTCTCTGCTTCATCCTGACTAAATATTTTTCTACCTGTTTAAACGTGTCCTTCCCCTATTCCACCATCTTGATTCTCCTCATTTTGATTTTTTTATAATTATCAGGCTTAGTATAATGATCATACTTATTACCGAAAATAGATACAGAAAAGAGATACAGAGAATAAAATACATAAAATAGATAAAGAGAGTGCTAAAGCAGAAAGAAAGGGACAAAATATAATTGGAGGACCCGGTGCGATAGTGTAATAGTTAAGGTCCTTGCCTTGAATGTGCTGGGATCCCATGTAGGCGCCAATTCTAATCCCGGCAGCTCCACTTCCCATCCAGCTCCCTGCTTGTGGCCTGGGAAAGCAGTCGAGGACGGCCCAAAGGTTTGGCTCCTGGCTTCAAAGCAAAACTTAAAACTGGAAAACTTAGAATTGGAAGAATATTAATTAGATAAAATAGTCACCATTTTGCAGCTATGTGAATCCTGCATTTTTTTTAAGATTTATTAGTTTTTATTGGAAAGCCAGATATACAGAGAGGAAGAGATACAGAATGGAAGATCTTCCGTCCAATGGTTCACTTCCCAAGTGACTGCTACGGCTGAAGCTGAGCTAATTTGAACCCAGGAGCCAGGAGCCTTTTCTGGGTCTCCCATGCAGATGCAGCGTCCCAAGGCTTTGGGCCGTCCTCGACTGCTTTCCCAGGCCACAAGCAGGGAGCAGGATGGGAAGCCAGGCCTCCAGGACTAGAACCAACTCCCATATGGGATCCTGGCTCATGCAAGGCGAGGACTTTAAGCACTATGCTGTTGCGCCGGGCCCAAATCAAGCATTTTTATAGGCTTTTGTACATGTGGTAAATGCGATCAAGACAAAGATGTGTATTTCTCACCCATATCAACAATTAGAATTTAAAAGAGGGTTCATGTGTTACATTGTGTTAAACTATCACCTGCAGTGCCTGCATATCCTATGGACACAGTTAGAGTTCCAGCTGCTAAGCTTTCCGTCTAAATCCTTAATGGTTCGCCCTGGGGAGGCAGTGGAGGATGATACAAGTGCTTGGACTATTGCACCTGGGTGGAGGACTAGGAGAGACCTTTGGCTCCTGGCAGAAACCTGGCCCAGTTGTGGCGTTGTGACCATTTCAGAAATGAGCCAATGAATGGAGGATATCTTCCCCACACCTCTCTGTCTCTCTCTCAATGCTTATCTCTGCTTTTCACCAAACTAATTACTTTTTAAAAGAAGGCTAGAGGTGATAGTGTTCATGCTGTATTACACAATGATTATTGGCTAATTGTCCTTAGTGCTAGTTGTACTATAGTGGGTCAAGTATGTACTTTATGGATGTTACAGTATTAAATATTGGAGTGTGACATGGTGCATTGATTAGCCTGTTCCTAACTAGAAGGCATAAAACAAAATTAAGGAACAAAGTCAATGTATTCCTTCTGAATCCATTGGCCTTGTCAAAAATAGGACATGTTTGGCCATCTTGCACTGACTGCTGATTTTGTATTTCCATCTTCATTCACCAGTAGTAGCATTGTCATTTTCTAAAAGGAAAGATGATGATCAATAAAGCTAGTAATAATGTTAATTAACCTACAGCTAATCTACACTGGGAGTCGGATCTGCTTATTATAGTTACTGACAGATGAGAAAATTTGGAATTGACTCTATACTTAACTAAAATAACATTTAAAAATCCAAAAAACTGTCATAATCCACATAGAAATTCATCTTACAGTAAATTGGTGCTTAAAAATAACTTTAAGCATGCAAGTCTATACAATATAATTTTCTTTGAAAACAACCGCCATAAAGAGATATCTCTCAGTTAATATTTACAAAGTATCTTTTGGAATGCACATAAGATACATTATTCTTTATTTTTAATTTCTAAATTTAAAGTGAATGACTGACTTTAATGATGAATATGCTGAGTTGTACCCAATAATTCCACATTGGGAAAACTATAAGAAGAGACACATACTAATGGAAGTGGAAATGAAGATGCTTCATCAGCAAGGCACTTTCAAATGGTAGACAGGCATCCCAAACTGCATCTACACTGCTCTACCGAATGTTTGTTCCTGTCTTAACTACTATATGTAAACATTTGACATGTTGTGGCTTGCAATATTATATTTTCAGAATTTTACCTAAGTAAATTAAATGCACTCATTTTTTAACGTGAGCTGTTTCTTTCAGTCTAAATGTTGCCTGAGATTGTCCAGTCTTCCTCAGCCTATAAAATCTTTCTGTCGTGAATAACACTAAATATGTATGACTGAAGACACACCTTTTCCTTGTAAATTTTTCAGGATCTGGGAAGCTCTGGACAATCATATGATTCCTGAGAACATTCTAGATGCCGGAGCCATAATGGCTAAATATTCTCAAATTGCTAGCATCAGCTTGTTTTCAATACTTTCTTCAGCCTCTGGATCTATGCTGGTTCCTAGGCTTACACCACATTCCACATGGCAGAATAACTTCAACCGTAGCCCTTGCCTTTATTTCAAGAGAGTAATTCTTCAGACTGGAATACAATGTAAAATAGAATGTGAAAAAGGCTTCACAGGTAACCGAGAAGTACAGACTACCTTTCAAGGAATGTGTGGTATCACACTTGTCCCTTTCCAAAGATTTGACTTGACCCCACAAGGTGAACAGAAAGCATGAAAATTTCCCAGTTTAGAGTTGAAGACTTTTTTCTTAGCTATGACTTTTCTATATGAAAAATTGGGTGGCAGCTTTTGATTTTGATATTCCATATTGAACTTCTGATTCAACAACCAGCTACTGTGTTTCAAAATCAACTCCCTGCTACTGCACCTAGGTAAGCAACAGATGGTACTTCAGTTCTTGAGCTTTTATGGGAGACCAGGACAGAATTCCTGATTTCTGCCTTCAACCTGCCCCCAGACTTTGTTGTAGCAGTCACTTAGGGTGTGAACCAACTAGTGAAAGATCTCTCCCTCCCACTTTCTCCCTCTGTTGCTCTTCCAACTCAATTAATTAAACAAAAATGCAGTATGTTGTGAGGACATTTTTGGAGTGTATGATAAATTTACTTATACTCTTGGAGGAAGAGGAAGCATTTTAAAATTTATTCATGAATTTATTCAGGTTATTCATGACCTGCAGCTTTAATCCACTTCCATTCTTTCTAAATGTGTCCTAAATTTTTGAAAAAAAAATTATTCTTATCTCTCATTGATGTTAGCTATTTTCAGTTTGTTACCGCAAACTCAAAACACCAGACACAGAGAGTCACACACAGGAGATTTTAATCCAGCAGGGAAGATGGCAGTGGGGACGGGAGCAGAAACACGGAGAGAGGGGAGGGGAGGAAGAGGAAGATATAGAGAGGTCTCTTTCCATAGTGTCAGGAGGAACCTCAAGGGAGGAAGAGAGAGCAGAAAGAGAGAGAGAGAGAGCAAAACGGGCAGCACACGTGTCAGATCATGCTGTTATGACTTGGGTGGATTGGGCCATGGGCTGGCCATGGGGGATTGGCACATGCCACGTAGGCCAATGCTAGGGAGGAGCCTCAGAGGATTGGTGGATAGGGCCATCAGCTTTAGCGCCATGAGGTTACAATGGATTGGTGGGAACAGAGTAATGAAGTTAAAGCAGATTGGAGAACAGGGTTGCGAAGTTACAGTGGATTGGCAGATAACCAAATTCGAACCTGAAGAGCACAAACCTAGGAGAAGCAGATATTGAAAATGGCACCAAATTCAAAATGGCAGGGGTTTTATCAAGCTTCAGGACTGATATTCCAGTCATTCCTCACAGTTACAGTGTTAAAATTTTCTTGACATGTTGGTCCTTTGTACTGATTTTTAGAAGTTTTCCAAGGAAAAGGCACAGTGTTATAAACTGAAAGATACAATTATATTCAACATAATAAGCGATTTTGAATACATTTCTTCTGTCCTGGAATATCTTCACTCCTTTACTATATTTTTCTACAAACTGGAATTCACTGATCATTAAGTTCCTAATATGTGCTAATTTATCATGGTGAAATTATTCAATTTAATTAAATATTATTTATTTATTGAGTGAAAAATAATGGCAATTAAGGACATAAGAGACGTATTCATTGGCCATGTTCTTAATTTAAACATGTATAAACAGATTTTTATTTATGGTATTTATGTATATAATCATAGATCATTAAATATTCTCAACAATTCATTTACATAATGATAAATTACAATGATGCCAATTAATATTTGTCTGTTTGAAATGTATTAAAATGCTGCAATATATTTAAGAATATATTGCTTTTGTTTTTCTATTACCGCATAATGCTGATAATATCTCCATTTGTCTATTCAAATATGTTTAAGATAAAATAGAGAATAGCAAAAATTCTGTAGAATAGTCAGAAGTACTTCAAACAATATGCTTCTTTTCTTTAACTGATTCAGAGGAAATTGCTGACTTGATGCCTCATCATTTCCAGAAACTTACAATGTGCCTTTAGTACAAATAGAAAAGAAAGAAGGGTCAAAGAAAATGTGCTAATGTTAAGATAACTTTGAAAATTTCAAATGGATAGTTAATAATTTATGTTTCTACAGCTATTTCTAGTTATTTGAATATTAGCTATTGACTACACAAGGAAAGTTTGACAATTTAAATGCTTATTCCTGTCTCATCTCAAGCACATATACAAGTATATTTACAATACTTCATGTCATTCAAATAATATTTCTAATGCAAATTTTGTGAGTTAGGAGCTGATGTCACTGTGTGCTGTCTGTGCCAGGTGCTTTCTCAGCTGTGACCAAAAGGTTGATCAGGAATATTGCCATATTGAATTAGATGAATCTTGGAGTAATTCCTTAAATTATTATGGGAAAGACCTTAATAGAACTATACCAATGTGAGTACCCTACAAGTACAAATGGTAAAAATACATAAATATTCAGAGTTGACACAGCGTATACTCTGACACAGGTATCAAATTGTTTGCTATTGGTACAGAAAGAAGTGAACTTCCCATCATTTGATATTGATCTAACATTCCTCTGATTTTTAATTAGATATGCATAATACTTTTTTACATTTGAAGTAAGAAAATTTACACCCTCTCCCATAATTCATGTTGTCTGCAAAAAAGGAAAGAAAATACTCCGTACTATCTTACCTGTGTTCACAAAGATGCTATTTTCTTATTTCACTTTCCTGATGTTTTAGGAAATGTCATTTCAGGAAACTTTTAAGCAATTTGGCAGAGAGAAAAAGTAATGAGATGTATAGTTCTGTAATTTTAATGATAGGTAAGTCCTCGAGTGAATGCTGAATTTAAATATCACTTAATAGTGTGAGTCATTCCTTCCTTGGCTCACAACTCAAATAAGGAACTAAAATACAAAAGAAGCAATGAAAAGTGCATTAGATACCAATAATGTGCTGCCTGTGGCCTCTCAGCCTTCCTGGATTGCTTACTCTTCCCCAGCCACTTGTTTAAAGACTAGTATTTCCTGATGATCATTTTTATTTCACTGCTGGGATAGTGACTGACTTTTCCCCAAACTTTCTGAGATACATAAAACATCAGATCCCAGGTCATTTTATCTAGCTCCCACCAGGAGAATTTAAGGAATCAGATGCTGCAGCAGAATTGAAGAATGAAGTTTAAACAGTAAAGGAGGGAAGATGGGAGGTAAATACAGATTAACTGCCTTCCCACCACTTCTCTATTGGCTTTGGTTGGGGCACAAAATGTTCTACATTGGCAAGCAACTGACTATATCTATGATGGAACATTGACTCTTCTGGTCATGTTCCATCTTGGTGTAATTTCACTTTCCTAGGATAGTACCTTCAAAGAATTAATAGTTAAACGTGTCTTACTAAAGGCAAACTACTGATTGAAATTTCTTTCAAAGAGATAAAATTCACAAAATCATCAGATTATAACTTAAGTGGGTTACTATTTTGTGGGCCCAAATGTCAAAAGTACGGCATAGCTTGCTTGACAGCTTCAAATATATCCTGTGGTTTGTTTAAGAGTTCTGACTCACAGTTTAATAAATAGCAATGCTCAAACAGAATGCTAGAGGGAAATATTGTCTGCTCTAGTACACAAAGTCTCCTGAAATGCTGAATTCCAACTTGAGTAGCTGTGGCAAGTGCACAGGGATTTTTCTGTGACTGCTGAAGAGACTGAGGAGTTACATTGGGAATCTGCCCATGCAACCCGAAGAAACTTTCTTGACTAACACGTCTTCTGATTGATGCTGGTGTTTATTAATCATGACACGGATGCAGTAAAGCTACAGGCAGTGTCACTGTCAACAAGGCGAGTTTTATGTTCTGATTTGGTGACACTGAAAATTTTATCAGGAATATGTCACTATGTCATCCACATGCACTGGAGACGTTTGGTTTCAGGTGCCACATGGAAAGATTTTATAGGCAATTACCTAAACCCTAAAGAAAAACAAACAAAAATCAATACATTTGATAAATATAATGTGTATTTCATTTAAAATGTGATTGCTAGACTTAAAAAAAAAAAAGGCACCAAAACAGCAGGATTACCAAGACCAGAACGATGATAATGCCAGGTTTATTGAGATCTGCCCCTGGTGAGGTTCATTGGTCCACAAAGTAGCAGACCACTGAAGTGGCGCCTGGGGTGAACCTCGCATTTCAAGCAGTGGTGATGATGGGGCTTGATGTTGTCGTTTGATTGGTTGGTTGCTTTTGAACGATTCCCAGGTGGCTGTTCTCAGTGGGAACTTCTGGCACTATCTCTGGGCTTTCTGCCTGCTCCCGGGGCCCTCCAGGCTAACAGTGGTAAGCAGTATCGAAAGGAAAACCTCAGAAGACAGAGATGAGCAGTAGAGTGGATTCAAATGAAAACTGGGTTGACAGGAAAGTCTCATTGAAGCTGTTACTTTAAATCAAATCTGGAGGAAAGAGGATAGCCACAGAAAGTCTATAGTCAATGGGGTCAGTGTAGGGCCATATGCGGTTATTTGTGATGGCACAGAGCAGGAAATTATGCATGTGGCTTGAGTATCAAATCATACATTCATTATCTATGCTCTTTTGATGCATGGAGGCATTATGATTAAATAGAAAGTATTTTTCTCAGTTAATAAAGTAGGAAAGCAATTAGAGCCACAAGTTTCAGCAGTTACGAGAGCACAAAGAGCAAAATCCTAGTGAGTGTCTGACACTCTGTGATTTTTGCTTAAACTTGAAGGAAAGGAAAATACTTAAGCAAGAAAGCTAATCTTCCCAAACTTGGTATTTTTCTCAAGAAAAAGATTCACTTAGGAAAAATGAACTTGTCAGTTCATGCTAACTTTCATAACACCTTTTTTCAATGGTGTTAGCTGAGGTCCTCTGACAGCGGGAAGTCACAAACACGGGTGAAGTACGCAGACAATAAGCACTTGACTTTCACTGGTAGCACATGATGAAGCAGTGTCAGCCAGAGATGTTTTTCAACGGCATAATATGAAATCTTGCCATCACCTGTTTTCTCACCTTCAAGACTATTTTCCATATGCAATGTAGTGAAAACTTTATCATACTTGCTTATGGCACATTTCTTTCACTTTGCTCAAAACTGCTATGTTTTAAGATTTTCATAGTTCTAACAGATTTGAAGATGACTAATTAATGCAGAAGAGACTATTTTAACAGGAGCAGAATAAGTGAGTAAGGAGAGTGTGGGGTGTGGGGAGTTGAAGTCAGCCTCATTCCACTTGGGTAGCAAGCAAAGTCCTTTCTGAAGATTCTTGTTTGGGAGAGATCATGAGGACACGCAGTCAGTTACAGTGACCCCTGGAAAAGTGTGCTGCAAGGCTGCAAAAAGCTTCCATTGTAAACTTTACAACATATTATCTTAGCCATTTATAATGTCCCAGGTAAAGAGCTTTGCTGGGAAAAAAAGATGCACTAGCCATTAGAAGATCTATCTGTGTCCAGTTTCATCATTTTGGGTTTGACTGTTCATGGCTCAGTGGACAAGCAGGTTTCAAGAAATTCAGGATGTTAATGTAACTATATATGCATTTAATATCTATTTATATAGATACATGGAGAAGAATAAGAAGGAGGAGGAGGAGGAGAAAGAGCAGTGGGAAAAGAGGAAAACGGAGGAAGAGGAAAAGAAAAAGTTTTTTAGTGTTATAAAATATGGCCCTGATGAAGGGGACCCAGACCGTGGGAAGGGTATAAATTCCTCTGTCTCCCAGGATTGGGACTGAGTGTTTTGGAGCCATGGCTAGGACTGGATGCATTTTAACAAAAGGAGACTATTGAAACATGTATTAGGAAGTTTCTAGACCAATGAATTAATGAGGTATCTTAGCAACTGAAAGAGTTATCCCCATAGATATTCAAGAAAAAATCACTGCGAAGGAGTGAGAAATGGCATATCAAAGAAACGAGGAAGGTTTGGAAAATATTTACTGTTCAAGAATCAGAATTCTGCGGCCAAATTTTGGATGCCCTGTTAGCTTGCAAATGATACAATGAATAACATGATACTCATTGATATGAAAATCGTGCTGTTCTCCTAACTAATGACAACAATAAACAAATACAAGAACATCATCAACAGCAACAAAATAACAGAGAATAACTTTTTCTGTTGTCCAGAAGGAATCAACTTGGTCTTGAAGCTTAAAGAGGGCTTGGTATATTTTATCTATGCTTTCTTGAATAGCTTTAGAAAGGATCAGTTAGTAGGGGAGGATATCACAGGTCCTCCTCCTCCTCCTATTCCCACCCAAAAGCATTTTTTTTTAAGTTGGCTAGGAGGGGTTTGGAGATAACAGGTGTTTTATAGTGAATATTTATGGTTAGAGAAATTGAGAGCAGTTATCACTGGGAGACAGAAAGATGAGAGTATTAAGTTCTAGTCCAGTAAGTACAGAGGGAGAGGAACTGCTGGTAGCACACGGGAAGAAGATCCCTTGTTTACATGGACAAATTGTCAGGATGGAAAACTGATGTTGAAATACACAAGTGCCTTATGTTATTCCCAGTTTGCTCTCCCAGATATTAGTAGTATCAATGAATGTAGCACCTGTGAGAGAATCCAGGGTGATATTAGAATCAGCTTGGCTTGATCCTACTGATTTATTTTCATCAAGAATAAAATATGTGTGTGTATCTATGAGAAACAAAATGGGAGAATATCTTGTGCATGGGGCCAGAATTGTGGTACAGAGAGTAAAGCAGCAAGTATGTGTGCCGGTGCAAATCCTGGCTGCTCCACTTTCAGTCATGCTTACTGCTAATGTACCTGAGAAATCAGCAAATGATCCACCCAAGTACTTGGGTTCCTGTGCCGGCCATCAAGGGAGGGAGATGGCAGTTGTTCTCCTTATCACTTTATTTTTCAAATGAATTAAAACATTTTCAAAATTAATATCCAGAAGTTACACAAGGTTTGAGATATGAAGAAAGGGGGGCTAGTTCCCTCCATAACGTTGGTATGTTGAATATAGGGTTTATTTCTATTCAGGCCAACAGACTTTGTGATTCTGATCTGTAATCTTTCAGCCCTCAAGAAAATCTCACTTTCAGTTGGCAATTTTTTGCTTTTGGTTTTATTTTGTTTTGTTTGGCAGAATGAGCAGAGCTTCTTTGGAAATGAGCCTTGGTCACAGTTGCTATTTGTCTACCATCCTGGGTTTTTGCATTAGAAGGCTATGTGAAAGAAAGGAAAAGAAGGAGAAAGAGAAGAAAGAAGAAGCCAAGGAAAGAAGGAAGGAAGGAAAGAAGGAAGGAAGGAAGGAAGGAAGGAAACAAATGATATTTGGGGTAGGTTGGCATTGTTGAATTTTATTTGATTGCAGATCACCTTGGAAAACAGACAAGATCACACGTATCAGTCACCTCATATCATTTATTTCTCTACTTATTGGAGTAATAGTTTTTATGTTTTGGGCTAAATGCCAATTTTCCAAGCAGGGAAATTGTCTGATGATTTGAGCAGGAGAACAGGACAAGCTTGAATGCAAGGATGGAAATGTGGTGGGTGAGATTAAGCCAGGTCTCTCTCCCAGGGCTGAGCAGGCCACAATAAAAAGCTGGAGATGAGGAAGAGACTATGTACCCTGAATACCTGTCACTGTTATGCAGTCAATAGAACACATAGCTTCGGTATAAAACCATGGAGATGAGTCCACTGCCTAACCACATCCCCTTAGAAGTTGTTTAGCCCTGGTGTGGAAAATCTGTTAATTTTACATAGGCAAAATGTATGTTTGGCATCATATTACAACCAGACAATGTATTTTACACAATTCAACTCAGTAACTATCCTAATTGAGAGCTTCATCTTTCTGGCAGGAGCTGATTCACAGAGGATGTGTAGCAGGGAGAGAGGAGGAAAGAGATGAAGAAGGATGAGACCGAGAAGGAAATCGGGAAGGCTGTGATTAATTTTTAGCTGGGCATTCCTAGCCAAAATGGCATAAGATGAAAGGACATGATCAGTAGCATTGAGATCAGACTCAGGTGGAGGCTCAGGAGTTAGAGATCAGATTTTTCCCCTAAGGAGACTCGGACAGGTGACAGAGAGAAGTCTGATAGGTAACACAGAAAGAGGATTGCCTGGATATAGAGAATCTCAGATTATTTGCACTATGGTGGATCAAGTTGTCTACATCTTGGAGAACTTACAGGTCAAACACCATTTTCAGAACACTGGCTATTATTATCCCTTTTATGTTATGTTCAAACTGAATCACAAGAATAAAAAAATGAATTTCTTTGGCTTAATGTATTCCCCTAGATATAGTCTTAAGATAGTGACGAGGACACTGCAGAGGCGAATCTTTAGGTGGTCATGAGTGCATTTCCTGTACAGAAAGGAAGTGGGAATGAGTTCTGAAGAGTCAAAAATTGGAGGGAGGATATTAAGAGATGAGCCTCTCCAAACCTCCAGGAATTTCTGTATCACAGGAATTCAGACCACAAGGGCTAAGGAAAAACCTTAACCTGGAGCTAGAGTTTTGAAGAGAGCAGGAATTCAGCAGGGCCCTTTGGATAGACCTGAAAAGAAGTCATCTTGATGCCCAGGATCATGAGCTGTGCGTCCTGTTGAAGGAGTAATGGAGAGATGGAGTGTAGAACTTTAGGCAGTAAGAGGTCATTGGAACACTGGCTGGGAATTTGAAATAGTTTCCAAGTGCTCTCTTGACCTTGTCATTCACAGCATATCCGGGGGAGTTATTTCACAAAATTGTACTCAGATGTGGCCAGACCATCACAAACAAGAAACAATTGAGCCAGAGAGGTTGCCACACATGGACACTCCCTTAACCCTCGCTCTAAAAGTCATATCAAACTGATTCTGTGGTGAGCAGTTTGCTTGCAAGAACTCTATATTTACTTGTCAAAGTAAATGAAGCTTTTCCTTTGGGCAATTCTTGCTTGGGACAGATTGCTACTCAGCAATACACATGTGTCTGAAAACAATGTAAGAAATACCACATGCTTGTAAAGTAGAACTTATAGAACACCTAAAAACCTATTTTTATGCCTTTCAATAAACACTGTAATTATTACAGATATTATCAGTGTTCTTATATATATATAATAAAAAGCTTTGAACATAAAGCCAAGTTGCTATCATAATAATAGTAAAATGTATCCAGTATGAGGAATTTCCATGTTTTGATTCCTGATTCAGTTCTACTTCTGTCCTTTGAGCATATTAATACGGCTATATACCATAATGTAAATGATGGATGTTCAGAATCAAGAATGCTTGCTAGGAACATAGTCACAGGCACTAATTCTATAAATATAACTCTAGGAAGAGCATGCATTGACAATAGGTAGAAGTGCTAAAGAGAAATTAAGATGAACAACAGCCTAAGTATTGTGAGGTGCAATCGAGGTCACTCCAGACAAGTTTAGGGTATATTATGGAGTCTTTATTAACCAAGTTTGGTGATAATATAGCCCACTAGAAATTAGCAAATGATAAACCTATATGACAATCCAATCTGAATCAAAACCCTGAGAAGAACAAATGGTCATTACCCTGAAATCCGTCCATTAAAGTGAAGACCTATGTCCCAGCTTCCCCAGCAATATGTTATCCTACCTATTGGACATACAGCAAACAATATGGACACACTTACAAAGCTGCAGACACTCATCCGTCCCTGGATTCTATGCCCATGTTTCTTCACTGTTAGGCCTCAATTCTCCTGGAACTCTTGGAAGTACACAAATTCGAAATACAAAGATCTTAGTATTAACATCTTCGCTGTCCTGCACAAGCCCTGAACAGATGGTGAGGAACACATACAGGGACCATGCTAAAGAGCTACCTGACCTCAGAGTCTGTGGGAAGCCAGAGAGCAAGCAGGTGCTGGGAAGGCCAAGAGTTAAAGTGCCAAAGAAGCACATGATCAAGACAGCAAGCCCCTCCCTGTCATGGGTCTTTATGGGGCTTGTGAGGGGAGGGGAGTGGTTACACAACAATGCAATAAGGCCCCCTCTCAGGTTCCAGGTGATGATAGGTGAGCATCACAGGTGGGCACAAAGGAACACCTAGGTGGTGCAGGGGGAGTGACTTCCAACCTCGTGACCCTGAACTAGCTGCCTACCCACAACGTCAGTAAGGATGACTAGGGAAAAAAATGACCAAACGTGGACTATTGCCAGTGTTTTCAGAGGAATTTAATTGAACTGTTTGCAACAAAGAAACCGAACAACATTTTGAGATTAAATGAAAATACTCACTTAAATGTTATTGTGTTTCTATGTTTTAAAAGTTGCCTTTTTTTTTTAAATGTTAATAAGAGTAGTTTAATTCTCCCAATTCATTGTGTTTCATATTCTCATATTTTAATGCAGCATTTCAGCATCAACACTGTTGACATGTTAGCCCCATAATTCTTTTTTATTTATTTATTTATTTTTTTTTATTGTTAATTATTTTGCATTATGTGACAGTTTCATAGGCTCTGGGAATCCCCCCCCTCCCTCCCCACGCCCCTCCCCCCGGTGGATTCCTCCACCTTGATGCAGTATTACAGTTCAAATTCAATCAAGATTCTTTCATTGCAAACATATACCAAGCATAGAGTCCAACTACTTATTGTCCAGATGGGTTGAACAGTTTCTTGGGGAGACCTTTTCTGGTCTGAAGTTTGAGCTGGCAGAATATCATCACAGTCAATTAAGAGTCCCAATATAACATCAACAGCAATTTGCAATGTTATGGAATTGACATGGTTTTGAGTAACCAGTGTATTAAAAAGAAAAAAAAAAAAAAAAAGGAAAACAAGTCCTAGCCACAACCTACGATTAGCTCATTGACATTTCAATTTTAGTTCATATACAGGACCGGCTGCTCTATACCTTAAAATGGCCATAAGGCACCATTCAGCTGTTTCGTGTCCATTTCATCTTAGTATTTAGCCAGTTGTTGTGTTGAAGTAAAATTTTGCTGATCTTGGCAGATTTTAGGATAATCCAGACTGGCTTGTAACTCTAACAAGATATATGTCAACATTTTAGGTGCAGAACATTTTTTTTTTTTGGATGGGGGGTGTGTGCAGGAAAATCCTCAACACCATGGTAAGGAGTAACTAATCTTTGTGACCCACCCAGCGAGGCATGAGCCAATCCATGCCAGCTCTTTCCTGTCAGATTTGAAGTTCTACTTTCTGTTGTTTATTTATTTTCGTTTTTTTTTTTTTTTTTTTTTTTTTAGTTTGTAGGATTGTTTGCTGTGGGGGGGTTTCGAAGCGATCCTGATGGTCATTGCGAGGGAGGGGGGGTCCAGAGGTGGAGCCAGGCTCGGACCAGAGAAAGCTCTCCTCTCTGGTCCTGAAGGACGTTTATTGTTCTTCTGTTTCTGCAGACCACTCAGGGCTTCTGGTTGTCTTTCCAATGACGTTGGTTTCTGCACGGTAGTGTTTGGACTTCTTCCATCCCCTTTGGAAGCTCCGGTTGGGGGTGGGTGACCTCAGAGTACTCGGCCTCCGAGGGCATCCAATTCCCTGTGGCCTCCTTGGCAGTTGGGATATAGTCATTGTTGCTCGTATTAGTAGTTTGTGGTGAAGGTCTGGGAGTCTTCATGGTTGGGATCCAAGCTTCCTCCTTACCACCTGTTCCACTCTGGAGTGCTCCCCTGCTCCACGCACATGACCTCCTGTTAAGAGGTTGTCAGGATCGCACCTGATTCCCCCCTCATGCATTGGTATAGTAGTTTTATTGTTGTTTAGTGCCGCTTTGAGTCTGGTGTCTATGAATTACCAGATTTGACCTTGATAGGCTATATTGTACTTTTTTCTCACTCTTTTTATGGTCCTGAAAGATTTCCCTGCACTCCCCCCCATTACAGGTTAACATAGCGTATTGAGGGTATAGTAGGTTTTACAGTTTTATGATGTAGATCTTAAATATTCTGACATTAATTGTTGGTTTATAGATTATATCGTGTTATCTTATTGCATTGGATACAGGTTATAAGAGATTGCACTAATATTACATTATACAGGTACTATTTTCCAAGTTGTTCTCTTTTCATCTCAGATTAAGGCAAACATGTAGTATCTAACCTTTTGGGATTGGTTCATTTCTCTTAGCATGATGGATTCCAGTCGGGCCCATTTGTCCACAAAGAACTGCATTTCGTTTTTTTTAATAGCTGAGTAGTATTCCATGGAGTAGATGAACCATAGCTTTCTTAGCCAGTCTTCCGCTGATGGGCATTTTGGCTGCTTCCAGGTTTTTGCGATCGTAGATTGTGCTGCTATGAACATAGGCGTGCATGTTGGTTTCTTGAGTAGGAGATGTTTTGGATATATCCCAAGGAGTGCTATTGCTGGATCATATGGTATGTTGATTTTCAGTTGTTTGAGTATTCGCCAAACTGATTCCCATAGAGGCTGTACAAGTCTGCACTCCCACCAGCAGTGGAGAAGGGTTCCCTTTTCCCCACATCCTCGCCAGCAAGTGTTGGTGGTATTATGTATGTGTGCCATCCTTACTGGAGTTAGGTGGTACCTCATTGTTGTCTTCATTTGGATTTCCCTTATTGCCAGGGAACTTGAGCATTTTTTCATATGCTTGTTTGCCATTTGGGTTTGTTCTTTTGTGAAGTGTTTGCCCATTTCCCATGCCCATTTCTTGAGCAGTTTGTTTGTTCTGGTGTTTTGTTTTCTCTGTAGCTCTTTGTATATTCTGGAGATTAGCCCTCTATCACCTATGTCATGTGCGAAGATCTTCTCCCATTCTGTGGGTTGCCTTTTTACTTTATTGATTGTTTCTCTAGCTGTACAGAAGCTTTTTAGTTTGATGAGGTCCCAATTGTTTATTTTGGTCTCGATTTCTACTGCTTTTGGAGTCTTTTTTAGGAAGTGAGGGCCTACCCCTAAGTGTTGCAGTGTGTTTCCAACATTTTCTTCCAAAAGTTTGAAGGTTTCTGGATGTAGGTTTAGGTCTTTTATCCATTTAGATTCGATCTTGGTGTATGGTGAGAGATGTGGGTCTATCTTTTTGTTTTTGCAGGCTATCAACCAGTTGTCCCAACAGCATTTATTGAACAGAACTTTCCATTTGCTTGGGTTGTTGTCTGTCTTTTTGTCAAAGATTAATTGACTGTATCTGTGTGGGTTTCCATCTGTTGTTTCTATTCTGTTCCACTGATCTTCCTCTCTATCTTTGTGCCAGTACCAGGCTGTTTTGATGACCACTGCCCTATAGTATGTCCATAGATCCGGTACTGTGATTCCCCCTGTTAAGTGCCTGTTCTTCAGAGTGGTTCTGGCTATTCGTGGTTTTTTGTGTTTCCAGATGAATCTGTGTATCATTTTTTCCAGTTCGATGAAGAATGCTGTGGGTAATTTGATTGGGATTGAATTGAATGTATATATTGCTTTTGGTAGTATAGACATTTTGATGATATTAATTTTGCCTATCCAGGAGCATGGGATGTTGTTCCATCTTTCGAGGTCTTGTTCTATTTGTTTTTTGAGTGTTTTGTAATTTTCTTCATAAAGGTCATCTACGCTTTTGGTTAAATTTATTCCCAGATATTTCATGCTTTTCTCTGTTATTTTGAATGGTAGCTTGTTGGTTAGATCTTCTTCCATCTTGCGGCCATTTGCATACACCATGGCTATTGATTTTTGTTCATTAATTTTGTATCCTGCCACTTTGCCAAATTCTCGTATGAGTTCTAGGAGTCTTTGTATTGAGTTTTTTGGTTCTTCTATGTAGAGAATCATGTCGTCTGCAAATAGTGAAAGCTTGACTTCTTCATTTCCAATTTGGATTCCTTTGATTTCTTTGTCTTGTCTTATGGCTTCTGTAAGTACCTCTAGGACTATATTGAATAGCAGTGGTGATAGTGAGCAGCCTTGTCTTGTTCCAGATCTCAGTGGGAAGGGATCCAGTTTTTCTCCATTTAGTATGATGCTGGCATTGGGTTTTTCATATATTGCTTTGATTATGTTGTGGATTGTTCCTTCTATCCCCACCCTGGTTAGGGTTTTTAACATGAAGTGGTGTTGAATTTTGTCGAAGGCTTTTTCTGCATCTATTGATACTATTATATGGTTTTTGTTTTTCAGTTTTTGGATGTGATGTATCACATTTATGGATTTTCTTATGTTGAACCATCCCTGCATTCCCTGGATGAAACCTACTTGGTCTGGATGGATGATCTGTCTGATGTTTTTTTGTATTCTATTGGCTAGGATTTTATTGAGAATCTTGGCGTCAACGTTCATCAGGGAGATCAGTCTGTAGTTTTCCTTCTCTGTTAATTCTCTATTCGGTTTGGGGATTAAGGTGATATTGGCTTTTTTTGTTGCTTTCTAATGCCATTCGATGGCTCTGAAATAGGTCATCACATGTCTTCTGTGTATTTTCAGAAAAAGAAAAAAAAATTTCTGGGAATTAACAATCCTTACTAGATTCTTGCCAAATATTAAATACTTAAGTCATTACTAATGTTGCGCAAAGAATTAAGCCAAAATTGCTAAGGAGATGCTATGTTGTTGAGTCTTTCTTTTTTTATCCTTTTTTCAAACTCTATCATGAGACACTGGACAATGCTAAATTGAACATGTATGTCTTTGAACTGAAGATAACAGCATAAAAGAAAATAGTTTGTTTTATTGATCCAAAAGCATGTATTTGCTCACTTTTTATTACCCCAACAAGTGGCTGGCCTTCTCATCAACACCAAGTTAAATGCATAGCTTACAATCAGCAGTATGTCATATTCATTCCCTGTGTATGTGCATATATGGTCGTGCTGTTCTTTAAAATGTGTGCATTGCTATCATCTACATAATGTATGTGTGTCTGTGTGTATATAAGTATATTTATATGTATGTATACATATACACATACACACATATATGTACATAGGTACGTTTGTTTATGTGGAAAGAAAAAAGAAGTTTGGGAAGAAAGCTAGAGAGTTTCCTGGTATAAAGTCTTTTCAATAACATGAGGATGGGGGTTGTGGCATAGAGAGTTAAGCAGTCCCTTGGGAAGCCAACATAAAATATCTGAGTATCAGTTCAAATCCCTGTTCTCTGCTTCATATCTAGCTTCCTACTAATGTGTCCCCAGAACAACAGTCCAGGAAATTGGGTTTCTTCTAAATACGTGAGAGCTCAGAAAGGAATTCCTGGCTCCCAGCCTCTACCTTGCCAGTCCTGGTTGTCACAGACATTTGGAGTGTGAACCAGAGAATGAAAGGTCTTTCCAAGACTCGAATCCTCTCTTTGTTACTCTGCCTTCTGAATAAATGAATGAAACTTTAAAATGTACTATTATCAGCACTCAGTATTTAAACTAAATGGTGCTTATGTAGACATACTTCAAGGTATTGCACTACACTATGTTAAAAATCAAAACATGAAATAATCCAGAGAATGTTTTTCAGTTATATTGAAACATAAAGTTGAGGTGATAGAAATATCCTCTTTTATTGCTTAATTAGAAATGTTTTTATTTTATTTCAATATTCAAAAATGATATATCTTAGAAAAATTGCATAAAGTATGAAGGAAAACAAAGTAGGCAGGAATTCATCTTTACAGGGTAACAATTTTCTCAGTTGTTGATTAAATTTTCTCAGATTGTTTATTAAAGTTGAGAAGCATATTAGCACCTCATTGTCAAGAATATATGAATATTCTGTGCAAGTGTTAAATTACCAGGCTGGCACAATTATTTTCTGTAATTAAGTTGTGGGTTATGATTATCAGAATTAGAGGGGAAAAAACTCCAACACATGTAATATGAGTAGGGGAACATGACATTTAACTAGCCAAAAACTTCTAATATTGACATTCAAGGAATTAATGGAAACACTATAGATCTAAGGTCATAAACCAGAAAAGTAATTCAGGGGACCATAGTCTGTAATCCAGAAAGAGTATGAAATTTCCAATATAAGCTCAAGAAGGCATTATTAGATAATGATGAAGAAAATATCTATGAAAGTGCTGAATGCAGTGTTTATCAAATTTAAGTACATGTAAGCATTTACTTCAAGCTTTCAAATAAATTTCTAAATCATTTTAAAATAACATTTTAAAATTTAGAGCATGAGCTTATTAGGAGAGCATTACTAGATTTTTTTTACAAAATTAAATATATTCTCTCATGTTTTTTAATACTTCATTTTCCAATTTAAAAAATAAGATATAGGGACCAGCACTGTGGCATAGTGGGTAAAGCTAAGTCCTGCTGCAGTGGCATCCACATGGGCACTGGTTGCTCCACTTCCAACCCAGTGCCTCGGAATGTTCTGGAAGACGAACTAAGTACTTGGGACAGTGAACCCACATGAGTGACACAGAAATTCTTGGTTCCTGTCTTCAGCCTGGCCCAGCTTTGGCCATTGAGCTCACTTGGGATAAACAAGCAGAGGAAATAACCACTTAATCTGTGTCTTTCTCTTTCCCTCTATAACTTTCCTTTCAAATAAATGAATGAATAAGTAAACCTTTTAAAAAATGTTAGCTATAAAAGTACCAAGAAAAACGGAGAATTACATGAAACTTTAACCAAAGTTCAACAAAAGGCACTACTCTTACTGTTTAGTGATTATGTTTTTTAGAGCGAGACCTTGCTGTGTATAAACACACACATCTTTGAAATGCACACATTCTAGCAACACCAGACTAATAATTCTGGATTGTTAACATTTTAATGTGTATTTTGTTTACTTATACATTTTTATGTATTTGAAATGCAGAGACAGACAGACAGAAAGATCTCTTGTATTTATTGATTCATTCCTCAAATTCCTGCGTTAACACAAAGCGGGATCAGAATACCAATGACACTGGACGGACACCAGGCACCCTGTTAGGGATGAGGCCTGATCAGGTGGTGACTTACCTGCTACATTATATCACGCACACTTTACATCTGTGTTTCTGTCTAGAAACGCAATCAATAACATGGAAACTTGTGACTGGTGTTGATATTTAGTAATATTCATGAAACATATTTCATATAAATGTACAAATCCTGGAGCTTGTTTGCATTTTTAATAGTTATGAAAGTTTATGTAAAGTACTTGTTATTTTATAAAAGTTTAACTCTTCCATAAATAAATTAGAAAAAAATAAAGATAAATTCCTATATATTAAATCTTGAGTGTAGCCTCAAATTACCTTTTTAACTTATTTGACCATCTACATTATATGAAAATACTTCAAAACTTTTGTGGCAAAAATATTTAAAACATTTTTGCGCAAAAATATGTTGAAATATATGCATAATTTTCTAATTGTATGTGTTTTCCATAAACTTGTTAGTAGCCTGTTATAAACATGAATTTCACAAAATTTTGCTCTAAAGCTACCATTTAATTTCATTTTCCATGACTTTTCAACACCCCCTTGTATACAGACAACTAGATCTCACATTCTACCATTCTGAAAATACAACCACAATTTTAGTTTGAAAGTACTATGCATTAATTGAAAGGACATACAACATTCTTACTTTAAATTTGTAAAAATTGTAGTAGAACAGTCTACTATATTTTATTTTGATGATTTCTATTTGTTTTGTTAAAGAATAGACATTTGTTCTCCAAGAACTATCACATAATGCCAGAAAAATCTCCAGTTCTAAGAGCTTTGTAACTCTAAAGTGTGGATATCAAAAGCTTGTGACTCACAGGGATATTGTAACAAATAGCAGCTTAGTGTGTAAAACCGTTTGGACATTGGACACTGTGCTGAGAACTCACAAAACGAGATATCCTTAACCCATGTTCAGAGTACCTGGGCTGAATTGTCAGCTTTGTCAGCAATTCCAACATCCTGTTATGTTCACCCTGAAGCGGCGGGAGTTCAAGGATGCAGTTCTTGACCCAGACTTAGTTATTGAGGGCAATGGAGAGTGAAGCAAAGGGTGATTGGATAAACAATCTCTTTCACCTTTTTTTCCCTCTCTCTCTCCCTGTAACTCCCCTTCTCCCTCTCTATGAAAAGGAAATTAAATGAGAGAAAATGAACACATTTGGGACATGGAGTGAATATTACAAACAAACCTCAAATTTGAGCTATGGTTATTCTTATGGTTGTTAATAAGAATGCTGTTAATGATGTTGATAACATAACACTTATTAACAGATAGTTTTCATGTTATAATATTAACTGGGACATGTAATATGTTTTAGTTTGTCAAGCACATGTTAAATCACCCAAACTTATCATTTCTGAGGTATAAGCTTGCATATCTTTTTTTGATTTTATTATATGATTTCATTTTATTGTGGCAATTCAGTAGGAAATTTATTTTAAAAAAATAACAAAATATAACCAGGATCATGATTTAATCTTGTCAAATGTACCTGAATATAGTTATATAAAGAAAATTTTTTCCTTTGAGTTTTTGAACATATAGAGTTACCAGATCATCTTTGAAAAGAACTACAGATAGAACCACAGCTAAACATGATTTGATAGGAAAGCCTCAGTATTCTGTGGAAAGAGGAGCTCATGTGCCCTGGTGAAAAATAGTCTGCAAACAGAAAATAGAAGAATTTTTTTTTTAAATATGAAGTTCTAAGAGTTGTTGTGAACAAAAGACTCCACACCTGTGCCTGTGTGACTGTCATTGAATACTAGCAGCAGGAATCAACAGGCAAGACAAACGATCTATCACACTGAGGATGGCAGTAACCTCAGACACTAGTTTGGAAAAGCGCATTCCTCAAGGGTGGTGATATTTAGGGTTGCCTCCCATGTGTTTGGAGGCGTCTGAATAGGAGGTCATCACAGAGATAGAAAAAAAACCCTCCTCCAGGCTTGACTGGGCATTGATAACACAACACAAATGAAAGGTAAGGCAGCAGAGGAAAAAATGTATTGCAACACAAATGAAATAGCTCCTGGGGCAACAAGGAGCAATGACAGGATTAATTGCTCAGCGCCTGAAGATACTGTGCTAAATGCTACAGGCATAGCCAGATGAATCTGTTTTGTAATCAGTAATTTCTTTTTTTTTCTTTTTTGTAATCAGTAATTTCATGGCAAGCAGCAAATTCTGGAAAATCTTTGACAAGTTAATTGAATCTGATGAAATGAATCAAATTACGAGTCTTAAAGTCGAGATGGATAAAGTGGGGATTAAAAGGTTGCCCTCCACTGTGATTAAGAAAAAAATCTACATAATCTGAGGCAAGGATCAGTCAATAGCAGAAATGGACTCATGGGATAATGTATTAAAAAAGAAATTATTACTCCTCACCTGACAGTCAATGAATAATAAATCGTGATCTATGTAAAAATATGCGTTTGTTGATCTGCAAAGCACTGTCATCAAGTTGAGTTATGGATAGTGTCAGTACTGTTGTTAGGTTGTATGAACCCTGTCCACCTGGTTCTACGGATGTCAGAGAAGCAACTTATTCTTTCTTTGGGAAATGATGGATAGGGTACAGAAACTGCAAAGCTTGTCAAGAATAGGTCAACGCTGAGATTGGCATAAATGTGTTGTGTTATCCAATCCCATCCAGCAAAATGTAGGTCAAAAGAAAATGCATCAAACCCTGAATTCATTTAGGAGACACAAGAAAATCTGTTATGCTTAAAAATGGAAAATGGACCCAATTAATGTCTTCAAAGCTTATAAAGGAAAACTTAGCAAAAATAATTTTTGGGATTAGCACTGTAGCATAGCAGGTTAAGTAAGCCTATATACAGTGACACGTCCTTGAGTGCCAGTTGGAGTCTTGGCTGCTCCACTTTTGCCCAAATGGTTGGACCCCTACATGCACTTTGGTGGCCCAAAATAAGCTGCTGGCTCCTGGCTTTTGCGTGGCCCAGACCAGGAGGCTGCATTCATTTGAGGAATGAACCATGGAAGACTTTTCTGTCTCTCCCTTTCTGTCTGTAAGTGTACCTTTCAAATAAATAAATAAGTGAAATCTAAAACTAAAAATTATTTTTGTAGTAATCTTAATCTCACTGTATATGGTTATACTTTTATAATTATCATTTAAAAACAAAGATAAAACAATTTAAGCAGCATGCTTATTTTACTTTCATTTATCATGGGTAGGCAGGATATAACAGCAATAACAAAACAATAAATCTTCAAAACAAAATTAAGTACAAATTCTTTATTATTTTTCTTAATTGAATATTTACTACAAAACATGACATTCTAGAAGAAGTACATATATAGCTAAACAATTAAGAAAATACGTATTCTCACACACATTTATTTTATGTTTTTTAGGGTTTTTTTAAGATTTATTTTGTTTTTATTGCAAAGTCAGATATACAGAGAGGAGGAGAGACAGAGAGAAAGATCTTCCATCCAATGATTCACTCCCCAAGTTAGCGCAACAGCCGGTGCTATGCTGATCTGAAGCCAGGAGCCAGAAGCATCTTCTGGGTTTCCCGTGTGAGTGCAAGGTCCCAAGGCTCTGCAGAGGCCGGCTGTCCTCGTCTGCTTTCCCAGGCCACAAGCAGGGAGGTGGATGGGAAGTGGAGCTGCCGGGATTAGAACTGGCGTCCAAATGGGATCCCGGTGCTTTCAAGGCGAGGACTTCAGCTGCTAGGCCACATTGCCGGGCCCTATTTTATGTTTCATTTAGTTTTAATTCATCTATCTCACCATCGTATTTCCTGTTTTATTATTTAAGATTTTAAAGATAAATATTTTATTTATTTAGCAGTCAGAATCTCGCCACTTGAGATTATTAACAAAATACTTGCACTTTGTATTCCTGATATCACTACATTTCAAAATATAGTTTTAAGATTTATCTATTTTTGTTTGAAAGACTGTTTTTTAGATTTGTTTGTTTATTTATTTATTTATTTATTTATTTATTTATTTACTGGAAAGGCAGATATACAAAGAGGAGGAGATACAGAGAGGAAGTTCTTCCGTTCTCCGATTCACTCCTCAAGCAGCCACCATGGTCCGAGCTGAACCAATCCAAATCCAGGAGCCTGGAGCCTCTTTTGGGTCTCCCATGTCGGTGCAGGGTCCCAAGGCTTTGGCCCATCCCCAACTGCTTTCCCAGGCCACAAGCAGGGAGCTGGATGGCAAGTGGGGCTGCCAGGATTAGAACCAGTGACCATATGGGATCCCGGGCACGCAAAGCAAGGACTTTAGCCACTATGCTACCATACCAGGCTCTTGAACAGCTGATTTTATAGAGAAGGGGAGAGAAAGAGGGAAGATCTTTTATCTGCTGGTTCACTCCACAAATGGCCACAATGGCCAGACCTGAGCTGACCAAAGCTGAGAGTCAGAAGCATGGTTAGAGGTTCCCAAAGCATTGGACCATCCCCCAATAGTTTCCTAGGCCATAAACAGACAGCTGGATTGAAAGCAGAATAGCTGGGACACATACCAGCACCCATCTGGCATGCTGGCTCCACATGGTGGAGGATTAGTCTGCCCATTCTGACCCCTAATTCTTAAAATAATTTAAAACATGTGTTTGTATTATATGATTTGTGTATGTACATGTGTAATTTTAGCTTGTATTATTACAATATTTACTCTTATCTAAACATTATAGGTTCCTGTGTTCATTTACTATCTGTATTATTTAGCATGAATTGTCATTTTATATTCTTATATTGTAAATACTAATCTCATCGCAAGACTTCTATCTTCCTTCATGGGTAGTAATGAAGTGGTAATGAGTTGCCATCATGCTGCATTATTATAAAATCATTGTGTTTCCTTTCACTTTTCCTGAAATTCAAAGATTAGGTTTGAGATATGAAAAATGTAGGATTTAGGCCGAGTAGGCGGACAGCAACAAAGCAGAGATCCTGAAAGAGTTCATTCACCAGCTTGTTTTCAAAGGAAGATCCAGGAAGGCTCAGAGGGGACCAGAGCAAACTACAAACTAACCAGCTTCAGTAGACCACACATGGCGCACAAAACTGTGTGCTGCTGGCTCTGCATCCTGGATGTAGTTGCAACTTTCTGCATCCAGGCTCTCCCCTAATCCTTTTAATAAAAGCCTTAGCCAACTGCTTTGCAGAGTCAATTCCTTTAGAGAGTTATACCTTTCCAACTGCCTCCTTTGCATGTAACAAGTAGATAAAGCTTTCTCCTGAGTAACTCCCACTTGAGACTGATTATTCAGTGACAGTCCAAGTAAACGGATCCACTGGTCCCTCAACAGGATTAACAGTCAGATACCATATGAAAAAACAAGGAAGGAAAAAGGACAGGAAACACTTAAGGGTAACCTCTACAAAGAGCTTGTAGTTACTCTCATACTGTGTTTTATGCAAGTTGCTGATGGAATTAAATCTCTCACCGTCATTGCATTTTATGCTGGGTTGTTTGCTATGCCTGAATGTTACATTTTGTATACCTAATCACTGGTGTAATTTATGCCTCTTCTAAGAGAAATTTTTGTGATTGCTTGCACAGTTCATTTATTTCAAGTTCTACTTTTCTTACTAATTCTAAAGAGGAAAAATGAAGATCCCCTCAAACTGCACTTTCCAAGTTCCTGATTCAGTGCTATTTACCAGAGTGATCTATTTTCTGTTAGATATGCACACATATTATAAAGTATTAGCTTTATAAAGTTATGAACATATAAACTAGCTGTAAGGATTTAATCAATTTTACCTTAGAAAGAGTGTAGAAAAAAATTAAACTTCTACAATTGGGTAACAAACCATGATAAAGAGGGCAGTGGAATGTTTTTCTTCATTTCTTCCTCACCTCACTACTCTATTCCCATTTGCATCATTAGAAAATCTTATTCCTCCTTGAACCACAGTGCTTATTGTTTCAGGTCTTTACTCATTGTCACTGCACACATGAACTTTACCTTTTTAGCCCCAGAACATGTGAGGATTTATCACATTGTTCCATATAGTTTTCACTTGTTTCATTTTTTGTGAGTGATTTCATGTTATTAAAGGACTCCAGGATTCATTTCCTAATTTTTTTCTTTCATTAATCAAATGTTTAATTGAATATATTTTGCACACTTACTTCATGTTTAAAGATTAATGTTCTATTAATGTTCAGTATACTTCACAAATCAAACTAATCTTATATCCTCTCCATATTTATATCTTCAGGGTTCCACATATAAGGTCTGTACACATTGAAGTATTGTCTTCATTTCAACCATTTCTGTTTCTTTTTTTATTCCATCTTTAAATCTTTTTTATATTTAATTAATTTATTTTTTTTAAAGATTTTGATATTTAATTTAATATATTTATTTGAAAGTCAGAGAAACAGAAGCAGTGAAAGAGAAAGCTCTAATCTCACCAAATACATGAAACAGCTAAGGCTGACCCAGGGCCAAAGCTGGGAGCCAGGAGCACAGGCAAGTTCTCCACATGGGTCACATGGACCCAATTACTTCAGACATCATTTGTTGCCTTCCGGTATCTGAATTCGCAGCAAGATGGATATTGGAGTTGGAACTTGGACTTGAATTCAGGCATACCTGTGTTCAACATGAACCTCTTAAACCCTGTCCAAAGCACCTGCTCTCAGCAAAACAAGTTGATTTTCACTCTAGCCTTCACAATCGTCTCACCCAGAATTCTTTCTTCGCCAACATACAAGCTATTTTCCTTCTCTGCTAGCAGCCAGGCAGATGTGGAAAGCAAGCCTGCCTGTTGTCAATGATTCTCACAATTTGAAATGGGCAGTGTGAAAGGGACATCACTGCGCTTCAACTGGCTGGATCTTATCTCTCTGCACGTTATGGGTTTAAAATGCTACAAGAAGTGAAATAGGTCAATGGTTTTTCAATGGGAACTGTGTATTGTTGACACAGACCTCAGTATGAGGCAATATATTTTGATAAATGGATAAACATAATAAGTGATTACAAAAATCAGGAAAGTTAAAATATTCTGGGATGGGTCTCTGACACAGTATGTAAATAGCTACTTGGAATATATGATTTAAATATACTTTTGCTATTATCATTTTGAACAACTGTTAACTATCAAATCAATTCAGATAAGAAAAAAAGTAGGCACAGGTGTTTGGCATAGTGGTTAAGTCTTCAATTCATGTAGGAGTGCAACTGGTCCTGTGAGTACAGATTTCTGGGACTGCACACACTGGCCAGCACTGATATTCCTGGAACCTTTGTTTGAGACCTATGTTGAGATTCTAACTCCTGACTTCAAACTTGCCTGGCTGAAGTTTTTATGAGAATTTGCTGAGTGACTCAGCAGATGGAAGGTCTATTTTGTTTTTTCATTTCATTTTCTCTTCTTCCAGTTAAAAATGAAAATAAGCAAAAAGTAAAATATACATAAAGTATCCCCAATTTCACATATTTTTTGATGTGGTAAGGCATGTCCAACATTTATTTTGCTTTGTTTTGCTTTAATGGTCTCAAATACCATGCAATCTTTATTCTGTGACCATGTTCAGCCCAACACAGCTTCATTTTTATGTAACATGGCAAACTAAACAAAGAAATAATATATGCAGGCCCAGTGCTGTAGCCTATGGCTAAATCCTTGCCTGGCAACTGCCCAGATCCCATATGGGTGCCGGTTTGTGTCCCAGCTGCTCCAATTCCCATCCAGCTCCCTGCTTGTGTCCTGGGAAGATGATAGAGGATGGCCCAAAGTCGTCGGATCCTGCACCTTTATGGAAGAACTGGAGGGGCTCCTGGCTTCAGATTAGCTCAGCTCCAGCTACTGAGGTCATTTGGGGAGTGAACCAGAATATGAAAGATGTTTCTCTCCTTTTCTCCTTCTCTCTATAAATCTACCTTTCCAAAAATGAACAAACAAATAAATAATGTTTCAATTGCCAGTATATAATGTTATTAATTACAATTCTTACTTTGTAAGTTATATTCCTTTGTGGCAACTTTGGTTTTGTAACCTTAATACTATCTTAGGTTTAGGATAGTTGGGAGGCTTCCTAATGTTCAAAAATACACCCTGCATTTAGAGCAGCATTGTTGACATCTTTGTGAGACTTAAAAAAAATATGAGTCTGAGTAATTTGTAAATGTTATAAATTCAGTTTTCATAATTCTGGAGTCTTTGGAAGACCAAAATCAAAGAGCTACTTGAAGATGGTGTTTATTGAGGGTGTGTTCTCTGTTTCCAACTTGGTGTCCTATGTCCGTAGTTTCATTTGGTAGGCATTTAAACCCATAACATGCAGAGAGGTAAGATCCAGTTGAAGCGCAGTGATGTCCCTTTCACACTGCCCATTTCAAATTGTGAGAATCATTGACAACAGGCAGGCTTGCTTTCCACATCTGCCTGGCTGCTAGCAGAGAAGGAAAATAGCTTGTATGTTGGCAAAGAAAGAATTCTGGGTGAGACGATTGTGAAGGCTAGAGTGAAAATCAACTTGTTTTGCTGAGAGCAGGTGCTTTGGACAGGGTTTAAGAGGTTCATGTTGAACATAGGTATGCCTGAATTCAAGTCCAAGTTCCAACTTTAATAGTAGGTGAGAAAAAGGAACTGGAGCTTTTTGAAGAGTCTTTTGAAAGAGTATTACTCCCATTTTTTAAGGAACAGACTTCATAAACTAAGCTAGAAGTCCAAACCTTTCATATTTTTACTCTAATAATTTTCAACATTTGGACTTCAGGGTGATCCATTTAGTTACTAAAAGATTACAGAGCAAATCACTGTGAGCAATGGTAAATTCCATTCCATGGGATATTACACACATGACAGAAGCATAAGCTGTATACTAACGTGGAAAAACAAGACATTACTTAGGAAAAGGCTATATTCAGAATAATATGTATGGAATACTTCCCTTTACCCAATATAGTGATATGAATGGATATAATGAGCAGTTAAAATATGTGATTATGTGTAACAAAATATTCATGCTGGTTAGATCACAAAACAGACTAGGATTCAATTGAAATACATTTTAATTTAACATTTTAATAGTTAAATAAATGTGTGTATATTTATATGTATATATATGTATGTATTATCATTTGTGTACTATGTATTGTGTGCTGTGCATTATAAAATATGTTGTAATAGGGCCTAGCATGATAGAGTAGCAGTTTAAGTCCTCACCTTGAATGCAGCAGGATCCCATATAGGCACCGGTTCTAATCCCAGTAGACCCACTTCCCATCCACCTCCCTGCTTGTGGCCTGGAAATGCAGTCAAGGACAGTCCAAAACTTTGGGACCCTGAACCCGTGTGGGAGATCCAGAGGAAGCTCCTGGCTCCTGGTTTCGGATTGGCTCAGCTCCAGCCCTTGCGCCCGCTTGGGGAGTGAACCATCGCATGGAAGATCTTCCTGTCTGAATCTCCTCCTTTCTGTATATCTGACTTTCCAATATAAATAAATACTTTAGCTGTTTGGCTATAGCGCTGGGTCTGATTGCTAGGAAGTCTAACATGCATTACTGTAGAATGTGACGGTGTTTGGTGACACTTTATTTAAAGTGGCATTTAAGTTAATAAGGTAGCTCCTAATAGAGTTATTTTCTATCCTAGCTGGATGAGGAAATTAAGAGGCACTGAGGGAACATCACTGATGCAGAAAAAAGAAATGGCATTCAAGAACACACTTAGCAGGTAAGCCAATAGGGGCTTGAAAACAGAACCAACATGCTGTGCAAGTCATGTAATCAGATATCCAAATTTGAGTTATTCTACTTACTTTTTTCTGTAAACCTGTGTATTTCATCAGTGCAGTATAACTAAGGTGTCACCTATGTGGAACCCAAGTCATTAGAAATCATATTTACATAAGGGCACTGATAACAAGTGATGTAAATACCCCAGGTAACTATTTAAACAGACGTGGGCTTTTGAAGAATGTATCTTGGTTGACATGTGGAAGGAGAAAAATGTCAGAATTAGAAAAGTGATAGAATTCTTTAAGAAGCTTACATGTTGAAATTTGTCATGTTATTATTCATAGAATAATTCAGTTCTAATAGGTTTAAGCCTAAAGGCACAGACATTTGAATTGGTAACAATTAGTAGAAATATTTTTGCAGAAATGATGCACTGAATATGCCCAAATGATATACATCAAACATTTTCAAGTCCTCATTCCCCCCAGAGTAAAATAATTTGTCAAGTTTTGCTTGTTTATCCAGAAAATTGAGATGGAAGATAAACTATTTATAGAGGAAAGCATTATTTGTTCTGTTCTGGGCCCTTCAAATAATTTTCTTTACTTAACCTCTGATCTCTGTCACTTTTTAAGTGAAAATGTCTTTTTTTAAAGTATTATTTTATTTTTATTGGAAAGGCAGATTTACAGAGAAGAGACAAAGTTCTTACATTTGCTGATTCACTTCCCAACTGCTGGAGCTGACTCAATCCAAAGTCAGGAGCCAGGAGCTTCTTCTGGGTCTCCCAGATAGGTGCAGGGTCCCAAGGTATTGGGCCATTTTGTGCTGCTTTCCCAGGCCACAAGCAGACAGCTGGACAGGAAGTGAAGCAGCCAGGATACAATCTGGCACCCACATGCTGGTGCATCCAAGGCTAGGACTTTAGCCACTACGCTACCATGCTGGGGCCAAGTTCTGATCTCTTAAGGTTAACTCAAGGTTTTCGATGGGCAGAAACCTTTTCACTAAAATAATTAATGTATTATAATAATTTGGCATTTATTTATCTTAGTTTGATACTAAGAGCCAATATTTGCCTATATTTATACATACTCCATTCAGTTGGTACTTTTCTACCCATTAATCTATTAATGGAGACTTACATTGATTACATATTTTGGCAATTATTATTATTACTATTGTTATTGTTATTATTTGTACACAGATATCTCTTTGAGATTCTGATTTCAATTATTTGGAAATAAATCCAAGTCAAACTGTTGAATCATGTGCCAGTTAAATGTGTATTTCTTTGAGGGATCATTATTCTATAGTGGCTGACCAGTTCTACATTCCCAACAATGTTAAAAGATCCTCCATTTCCACATTTCTTATTAATACTTGTTTTCTTCCATTGTTATTGTCATTCCCACATAAGTGAGGTGACATCTCATTGTGTTTTTCTTATTTACCAAATGTTTAGTGACATATAAGCATGTTTTCATATACCTGTTGGGCTTTTGTATGTCTTTCTGTGAAGACATTTTTATTTAAGTCCTTTGGTTTTGAAGTGCCATTATTTCATATTTTCAGCATTTTTAAAATTTTTTTTAAAGATTTATTTATATTACAAAGTCAGATATACAGAGAGGAGGAGAGACAGAGAGGAAGATCTTCCATCCGATGATCCACTCCCCAAGTGAGCCGCAACGGCTGGTGCTGCGCCGAACTGAAGCCAGGAGCCAGGAGCTCTTCTGGGTCTCCCACACGGGTGCAGGGTCCCAATGCATTGGGCCGTCCTCGACTGCTTTCCCAGGCCACAAGCAGGGAGCTGGATGGGAAGTGGAGCTGCAGGGATTGGAACCGGTGCCTATATGGGCTCCTGGGGCTTTCAAGGCGAGGACTTTAGCCGCTAGGCTACGCCGCCGGGCCCTCAGCATTTTAAAAACAAAAAACTTGAAAGGCAGAAACAGATTCAGAGGGAGAGAGATTCAGACAAGAGAGGAAATTCCCCTGTATCCTGGTGTTAGTTTAGTGCTTTGCTATTGAAATGCAGAAGATACTGATATGTTTTGTTCTGTTAACCGTTTGTCTAACGGTTTGTGTGTATTTCCTCACATATCTTAGTTTACATTTTCACTTTGTTAGTTTCTTGTCTCTGCAGAGCTTTGTAGTTGAATGTAGTTTTATCTTTCTATGTTTGCTCTTGCTTCCTGGATCTTGGTGTTAAATCCAAGAAACAATTTCCCAAAACACCAGCAGGAAATGCTCCCCTATTTTCACATCAAGGAGTTTTAGAGTTTTAAGTCTTACAGAGTTTTAAGTCTTTAATATATAACGCACAGCAACTATCACTATGGCCCTAACTGCAGTAGGTTTGTTCGAATTCAGAAAACTTAAGCTTGTTTGTTCTCTGTTTCCATTCTCAGAAACACAGTCACAAAGCTACCCTCTGAGCTTTATTATAGTCTTCCACTATCATATGATTCAAACGATTCCACATTCTGCTTGACTTTGCAAAAAGCAAAGTGATCACTGTCCTCCCTTCTATTGCTGTTGTTTTACCTAGCTAGGAAGGTCCAGTTTCTCGTCTCATTTCTCTTCTATAGGATGTCTTTCTGATAACCTACAGATGTCCTGCATGTACTGTAGTCCTTTATATTTAGATATTCTAATGCAGCATAAGGAAACGTTGCTGTCGTCTTGTTTAGCATGCAAGAGAAGCAAAAGCAGAGTCGGAGAAGCACAGTTTTTAGCACTCTGGTGTTTCTGAACTGAGCTTTTAAATTGAGAAAGCTGACGATAGAATGACAGGAAAAATTTAAATCAATTCAATGAAGTTCAAGAAAGCAATGCTTTTTCCATTTATCTTAGTAAAATATATCACGGGAAATTAGTGACAAAAAATGAAAATGTCCATTAGTAGATTACATATTATGTTGTTACCATATAAAATTCAATTATTGACTTCCTAACATTTCAATCAAAATCATTTTTTTCAAAAACTGTTTTCCTGCCTTCCTTGCTACTTCTTTCCTTTTCCTTCCTCCCTCTCTTCCTCCCTTCCTTCCTCCCTCCCTCCCAGTCTCCCTTCCTTCCTTCCTTCCCTTTTTCTTTCCTTTTTTAAAAGGCAGAATTACAAGAGAGAAAAGGAGAGACACAGAAAGAGTGATTTTCCATCTGCTGGTTCTCTCCCCCAAGTGGGCATAAAACGTCTGAAAATGGGCAGGTTCAAAGAAAGAAGGCGGGAGCTTGTTCCTGGTAGCCCAAGTGGGTTCAACAGCCCAAGCATTAGGGCCATTTTCCACTGCTTTTCTCAAGAACATTGGCAGAGAGCTGGATCACGAGTGGAGCAGCCAAGACTAAAACTGGTGCCCATATGGGATGCTGGTGCTGCAGGCAGCACTACCCATGTGTCACAGCACTGATACCTAAAAACCATCTATTTGAATAAAATTAAAATACTCTGATTTTAATTAATCTTGCTGAATAAAAAAAGTCATCACACTTCTTATATATGGGAAGAAAACTGAAAAGGATTTTCAAATAGCAATTGGGAGTTATTTTGATAAACAGTTGAATAGAACAAAAATTTTTACAATAGGTTAGCTAGATCTTTTAAAATTCCCAGCCAACTTCTATGTTCAAACTCTGCTTTCAGAATTATGTTGCTGGGAATCTATGAACCACAAAGGTATGAATAGATTATTAAGAGAAGAAAAACAGCATTTATGAAATAGATTATAAAGAAAAATAGATTGTAAAAGAGTATAAAGAGAAAATGATAGTTTTACTAACAACCCCAAATTAGGCACCATTAGTACATGCAATATATGGTGTGCTTGTTTGCCTTACATATTACAACTGCTGGTGTATCATCTGATATAGTCACAGGATGAATTGTCTAATGGAATACTTACGGTAGTGAAAACTAGAAAAAAATAAATGTTAAGTCCAGAAGCTCCCTCATCCTGCAGTTTGGATATCAGAACAAAGGGAGGTGCTTCTTGTCCCTATGCTGTCAATCCTTAGTGGCCTATTAGAAGAATATTGTTTACTCCTTGTATGCCTGCATTGAAACTTCATCTTGTTTCAGACACCACTCCTTTTCCTGATGCTGTTAAAAAACTTTGACTATTGACCATCAGTCAGTGAGTCCATGTGTCGAACAACAACTCCATGCACCAAGTCCCTTGCTTCTGGACAATGAATATAAAATCATTTAAAGTATGCCAGATATATTTTTGAAATCATGGAAAATGCATATTATGACAAAATATTCGTGGGGTTTGAAAGTATCTTCCTGCAAAATATGCTCATCTTTTTATAAAATGTATTGCTTTGGGAGGTAGAAAGAGAGTGAGGCAGAGAGACAGACCTACAGGCCGAGCTCCTCATTCCTTGCCCCAATTCAAGAGAAAGGAACTAAACCCAATTCTTTCATAGGAGTGCAGGAAACTATATACACCTGAGCCATTATCAGCACTTCCTTAGTTTAATTTTGCACAAAGCTAAATCAGGAACTGAAGCTGGGACTCAAATCCAGTTGACTTTAGGTGCTGCAATATAGAACATGAAACCTGAATAGGTATTTGAATTACTTGGATAAATTCTTGCCCATAAACTAAATTTTAATTTTAATTTTGAAGAATGTTTATATTTCTGATCCTGTGTATATGTTTGCAGTACTTTTTCCAGTAAGACAACTGTAAAAGTGTATATGCATTTTCATTCTAGTGTTTGTATGTAAATTCACAAGTATGTATCAATATTTGTACACATTTACATAGGCATAAATTTATTTCCATATGCCTATATGTGTATAGATGTATTTGTGTATATAAATATATTTGTGTGAATATAAAGACATACTGCATATATAAAGATAAATTTATATCTTTACAAATAAATATTTGTAAATTGTGCATGCATGCACATTCATGTGTTGTAGGTTTATATGTATTTGTTCATATGAATACACATGAGTGGGCATGTGTACATGCATAGATAGGAATGTATCTACATGGATATTTGCATATACATACATGCCTGTGCATACATGTGGTTACTTATTATATTAAGTGAATATTTGGACTACAGTTACAAAATTCTGAAAGTGTAATTATATAATGTATATATATCTAAACATGGCTAACATGTCCTAATTTTCATATGTGTTTAGGGTCATATGAAGCATGAGCTAAATACATACTGAAATGTTATATGCATCCACATGTGTGTACTCTAACAACTATGTACATGTGTGGGGCTGTGTATAGCTGTGTATGTATTCTAGACATAGTCATCTGTGTCTTTACACACAGTTGATTTTAGGGGCTGGTATTGAGGTGCAGATGATAAAGCTGACACCAGAAAAGCCCGCATCACATACGGTTGCTGGTTTGTGTCTTGACTGCTAAACCTCTGACCCAGCTCTCCCTGCGAATGACCTAGGACCTGCAACAAAGATCCAAGAATTTGGGATCCTGCCATTCACCTAGGAATCCCATATGAAGCTTCTGACCTCAGGCTTTGGAGAGGCCTGGGCCCATTCACTGTGGCCACCTGCAGAGGGATCAGCAGGTGGAAGATCTGTCTCTGTATCTCTTCTACTCACTGTAACTCAGACTTCAAAATAAAATAAAATATTTTATGCTAAAGAATAGATCTTTGTTTTCCAAATACTAATAAAAATTAGAAAATATGTGTGACTACCACAGAATAATATAGTCAGAAACATTAATAACAAAGGACTATTGAGGATGAAGATTTAAGAGAGATAAAATAATCTGCTCACAAAAAAATGTAAGAGATTTTAAAGATAATTACTTCATTCAGAACAGCTAGAAAAATGAGACTCTTTCACCTTTTCCATTTCAGATGAATAGTCAGTTGCAATGTTCATTTTGGGATTAAAAAAAAGATATACAGAAACTTTCAAAAAAATAAAGAACCTCTGAACTAGGAATATGAATGGATGAAATCTTGTGATTCATATTTCAGTCCTTGAATATCTGCTTCATAGTTTGTTCTGGTTACAATACTATAAAAAAGAGAGCACCATTATAAAGTCCCCAAGTATGTGATGAAAAGTGAACATGAAAGATTTTCAAAGCTCTCAAATATAATATTAAGAAAGAAAAAAAACAGTATCTCAAATTAAGAAAATAATAATGATTCATGTGTGTGGTGGACTAAGGAAAAAAAAACTCAGTCTGAGCTTAGCACGGTAGCCTTACAGCTAAAGTCCTCATGTTGCACACACCGGGATCTCATATGGGCACCGGTTCGATTCCTGGTGCCCCCACTTCCCTTCCAGCTCCCTGCTTGTGGCCTGGGAAAGCAGTCGAGCATGGCCCAAAGCCTTGGGACCCTGCACCCACATGAGAGACCCGGAAGAGGCTAGGGGCTCTTGGCTTCAGATCAGCTTAGCTCTGGCTGTTGCGGCCACTTAAGGAGTGAACCAGTGGACAGAAGATCTCCCCTCTGTCTCTCCTCTTCTCTGCAATTAACAAAAAAAAATTGAGTCTTCCACTCCCAGATCTGCATTTATAAAGAAAAAAAAATATCTGTCTATTCACCAAATACTTGATTGCACATTATTCCATGATGACTAAGGAAAAAAAGTTTGGTATTGGATAAGCATAAAGCTAGATAAAACAGCAGGAAGCAAGGTACCTGCAAGCTCCCAGCCCTGCTCCATGTGTAATTCTATTACTTATTAATCAGACTCTTTTGGGGAATTCAACGTGAATTTCCAAATGAGGCAGTAACCTCATTTCTTGTCTCACATGAAAGAAGAATTTTCATGTGGACAACTCTAGTTTGCAAAGTAATATTTATTTGAGAAAGGGAAAAAGAGGGCTTCTGTTTTAGCGACAGTAGGGGGTGTCAATGGAGGAAAGACTTGAGGAAATGGTAGAAGTGGTGTCTTTTTTATTGTCATCTCAGGGAATCACTCAAAGGAAAAACAAACAGATTAAAAATTCATTCAGAATAGGCAACAATTGTCCAGAACCGAAGGACATCACAGGGTGAGATGGGTGACTTCCTCCTCCCGTTCTGATAATCCTAAGAGAGATGAATTGATTTGTTGATTCCGTCCTGTTGTTCTCCTTCAAGGAGAGAAGGTGCTCTTGGAAGGGTAAGAAATTGGCAGAAGCACCACTCTATATTTCATTAGGCAACTTCACCAGGAGCCAGAGCCCCTAATTGCCTGCTATTCCCTCTGACTCTTCACAAGACTGCCCCCTTTCCGGGGATGTGTCTATTTCTTTTATATATATGTATATATATGTATGTGTGTGTGTGTGTGTGTGTGTATATATATATATATATATATATATATATATATATATATATATAATCTTTACATAGTTGATTAGGGCACTAGTGTCAAGGGTTACAAAAAAGTGGGTAAGACCATTGTTTCCACATTTTTTGCTGTGTGTATCTGGGATAAGGAGGGAGATAAAAGCAGAAGCCCCACCCAGCCTCCCACCCCATCCCAGGGTCCCCAACATGGGGCATGCTCCGAGGGCAATGCTAAAGCACTTTTGATACTTCAATAGTTCTGAATTGCTGCCAATCTCGCCGTTCCAAGCATTCTCCAGAATCTACTGGTTGAAATAGTCCACCTTAGAGTCTCCGTTTCCCCAGATCTTCACTGCCAACACATAATTGGGGCAGGTGATTGATTTGTTCTGTCCTCTATCCTCTGTTGTGGTACCAGGTGTCCTCTGCAGGCTCGATTGGACTGTCATTTCCTCTATGTGCACTTGGATATGCTGTCCACTGTTCCGTCTCAGCCTCTGAGGAGGCTCAGCTTTGACTCATGCACTCCATGGTCATCAGACCATGGAACCTGAAATTCTCTTCATGATTGGGGTTCTGAGGTCAACAGTTCAGTTGGAGGGATGCCCAAAGAAACTTTGTCTGAGGTGATCCCAGACCTGATTCTTGTGTGTGCTTGCCGATACAGGGTCCAGCACAATCCGTTGTCCTAGTCAGCTTATGCATATGCTGGTGATTGCAATTGCTGGGTCAGTTCTGTTTCCAGACCTGTGTTCCCGTGAATCAATCGATGTTGCAGTCAAGCTTGATTCTGCCCAGCACACACTTGGTCCTCTTGCAAACTAGTGGGAGCTGCAGCCTAGTTGGGGCAACTCCCAATAACCCCCACCAGGCCTGCCCCCTACCTTGGTTCCCGTGCTTGCTAGTATGTACAGCAGACTTGTCCAGTCTGCCCCACATCCCATTCAGCTCTTAATGCATGTCAGTGGGCATTGAAGCCTAGTTAACCCAACCAGCCCTACTTTCCAGTCCACACACGTACTGGTGGGTGCTGTTCTGTCTAGCCACCCCTGCCCCAGTCCTGGTTTTCATTCTGTCCAGTGGTAGTGGTAGCCCAGGATGTGTCTACTTCATCCTGGACACTGCAGGTGGGAGGAGGGGATGATACCATGTAAACACATATATTCTATTCCATGTGGAATTGAATGGGTATATCTTAAAACTCAATCAGCTTCATATCTGAAGAGGCAATTCCCAACCTCATAAAAGAAAATCCTGGGAAGGGCTCTTCTCTTTATCAGAAACTGAGACTCAAGGATGTGCTAAAGTGCTCTCTCTCCTCTCCCCAACCCTTTTTATTCAGGAGTCGCTTTCCATTCATGATCGATATATCTGTGTGGAATAGTCTATGTTTGTGTGTGTGTGTGTTTGTGTGTGTTATCTTTTGAATAAATGTGCATTATTTGTATCAGCATTAAGATTATTTTGTGTGTCAAGCAAGATACTGGAATACACACGATTAAACCCCTCTCCCTACAATATAATAGGGAGTGATCAATTGAGAGACTGCAAGGTTGCCCAATGACTCCTGAAGTGCCATGCAATAAATGAATCTGTCTTGTTGTGAGGTAGGCAGCTAGTACAGGGTCATAAGCTTGGAAACCACCCACCCCCGCTCCCCAATCACCACCTATGTGATTCCTTCTGCCCTTCAGTGACGCGGACACTCACCTCTCATCACCTAGGGCCTGAGAGGCGGCCATATTGCACTGTTGGATATCCATTCCCCTTGCAAGAGAGGGATGGGCTCCCTCTCTTGGTCATGTGCTTCCATAGCTCTAACACAATCTCTGAGGACAGGTATCCTCTGCACGTAGCCCCTGTATATCTGTATTCCTCACCATCTGTTCACTGCTTGGGCAGAAAAGTAAAGATGTTAATACTAAGATACTTTGTATTTCTAATTTGTGTACTTGAAGAATTCCAGGAGAAGTGAGGCCTACGGTATTGGAATATGGACAGAGGCCAGGGAAAGAAGAATGTCTGTGGCTTTGTAAGTGTGTCCATATTGTTTGCTGTATGTTTATTAGGATAACTTACATAGCTGGAGTAGCTGGAACACAGGTCTTTAGTTTAATGGACCGATTTCAGGGTAATGACCATTTGTTCCTCTCAGAGTTTCAATTGAGGTTGGATTGCTATATGGACTTGTCATTTGCTAATTTCTAGCAGACCCTGTTATCACCAAGCTTGGTTATGAAAGACTCCTTAATACACCCTAGACATGAGTGGCTTGATCTTGTTTTCACCATGCAACAGTCTATGCTGTACTGAGTTCTTAGCTCATGATCCTAGATATTTCTACTGCTATTTCTGAGTTCATAGTTCAGGCAGTTTTGTTAGGAAACAGATGCAGAACAGAGAAAGAGAAAGATGGGGTAAAAAAAAATCACAGTCAAATTGAATTTATTAGTAATAAATTCAAAGAGGTGACCAAGTGCCCCAGCATAGAGTGACCATGTGGCAGGGATCCAGTCCTTCAGCAGGCTGGGCAGGCAAGTGGGGAGGTCTTCCTAGGGATGGGGAAATACCAAGAAAATGGAGTAGTGAGTGGGATTCAGGCCCAGCTTTACACAGGTGTTTCACCCTTGGGTAGGTTTTGCAGAGAACGGTATTTTCCTTATGTAAACTCTGAAAGGAAAATTGAAAAACAGGAAGAGGGTTTTCTGCCAAAAATGTGTGTGTCTCTACACAGGCCAGTGTCTTCTTGGAATTGGCTTTCACTATGAGACAAGCCAGGTCTTAGCATTTAGCTTCCATGGACAGACTATTCATATAAATTTTGCTTCTTCCAGAAAATGAGCAAGTAAGACCTGTTCCAACATGGCACCCTGCTTAGCTGCCCAGGCACTGCAGGTCTAACCAGTGGAACTGCTGTTAGTGGCAAAACAGTGCAAAGATGAAGACTAGATTGGTTCTTGTCTCACATGAAACATGAATTTGTCAGGACAGCTCAGTGAGCAAAGCAGGATTTATTAAGGCAGAAATCTACTGCAGTGATCAGGAAGGGAGCCTTTAAGAAACAAGATCCACAAATATGATTTAAGTAGAATCTTTTAAGCAACAATTTGGGGGAGAAAAGCAAAATAAGTAAATTAATTCATGATAGCTGCTAACAATCAGATGGTGGGGTCAAATCTGCCATCAGAAGGCCAGAGTTGCAGTCCTGATCAGCTTACCTGCGACAAAACAACCGAGGAAGCCAGCACAGGGCTGGCACAGGCAACTTACTTATACTCTCATGATAAGCTGAAAGCTCAGAAGAGTGGAATAACTGCTTCCTTTCTATTCTCATAAGACCGGCAACACAGAGCAAAGGGTTGGGTGTTTAACATTCCAAAGGCAGCTTGTCGGAGGAGCAAAGCATTTTGTACATCCTTAGGGAAATTCTCCCCTTTTCTCTTTCCACCAGGAATCTGGCCATATCCACATATTAGTCCATCTAGCTGTTTACATGGTAAAAATGGCATCTCAAGTGTTTAGGTGTAATGTAGACACAGTTAAAGAGTTAATGTAAGGAGTCAGATGGGATAATAAGTAGTTAGTGTCTCTGGTGAAAGTATAAAATCTTGCTTCCCTCCCCCCACCACACACACACACACACACACACACACACACACACACACACACACGCCCAGTTTGCCTCTTTTGGAAAGAAGAGTTCTTCCAGGCTTCTGGTTACAATAAGAATAGAAGATGGGCTTTTAGGTGGTACTCCTATTGGTATATGAATATTACCTTCTTGAGTCCAGTTTTAACTGAAAGTTTAAAAAATTATTTTCATTATCTTCCGTGATACATTTTTGTAGTTAGAGGGATTCCCCCCTCCCTCCCCTTCTCCCTCTCTGTGGTGCCTTTCCACCATTTCACCCATATAATTATAGTAGGTTAGTCCTTTAGTATCAGTTACAAGATTAACTTTCTACTATGACATTTTTAAAGGCTCAGGAAGTCTCATTGATCTCTGACCATATCAAAGTATCAATTTTCATCTCTTCAAATTTTTATAATGAAAAAGCATAAGAAATGGTGCCTGAAGTTTTAGCTTATCATGAGAATTGGAGGGAGGCTGTCAGTTACACCTTTCACCTTTCATTCTGATGGCTTTTTTTTTCCAAGATTTAATTATTTTTATTGGAAAGGGAGATTTGCATAGAGAAGGTTAGACATGGAAAAATCTTCCATCCACTAGTTCACTCTGCAAATGTCCATAAAGGCTGGGTCGAGCCAATCTGAAGCCAGGAGCCAGGAGTCCCCCAGGTCTCCCTCACGGGTGCAGGATTCCAAGGCTTTGGGTCGTCCTCCACTGCTTTCCTAGACCACAGGCAAGGAGCTGGATTAGAAGTGGAGCAGCCGGGACATGAACCAACACCCTTGGGAGATCCTGGCACTTGCAGGGTGAGAATTTAGACATTGAGTCATTGTATTAGGCTCTCTGATGGCCTTTTTGTTCCAGGCAGGTTAGACCATGCTAGAATTCCAGCCTGTGATTGTAACTGCCATTCTAGGTTTTGTTTTTGTTTTCTCTCAAATTGGTACATAAACGACACCACTTCCAACATTTTCTCAAGTATCTTCTCCCTTGGAGCTCCCGCCTGTCATTATAGCAGGTGAGCTCTCATAAATAAGTCTTGCTTTGGGCCTGGTGCAGTACCCTAGTGACTAAAGTCTTCTTGTGTGTGCCAGGATCCCATATGGGCACTAGTTCTAATCCCAGCAGCCCTGCTTCCCAATCAGCTTCTTGCTTGTGGCCTGGGAAAGCAGTTTAGAGTGACCCCAAAACCTTCATACCCTGTACCCTCGTGGGAGACCTAGAGGAGGCTCTGGGCTCCTGGCTTCAGGCCGTTGTGGCCACTTGGGTAGTGAATCAGCGATGGAAGATCTCCCTGTCTCTCCTCCTTTCTCTGTATATCTGACTTTCAAACAAAAATAATAAGTCTTTAAAATTCTTGCTTTGCAAGTACAACTGTCTGCATGAAAATCTTTCTGTCATGTCTGTTGTCTTTCAAATCGAGTTCTGCTCATCAATAAGAGTACTTCAACAAGGAGAGTGCTCAGAGAAGTGAATGGCTGTGGTTAGCTCAGTGGTATCAGAGTCAACCTAGAGGCATGCTGACATGGCTGAGGAGCCTACAGCCATGCTCTGACCTGGGAAACTGAGACCCTTGTGCAAGAAATGTGCCTCTATGAAGCACTTCCAGGAGTCCATGCTTCCAGTGCAAGAGAAGTGCTCATTAAAAAGAGAGCATGTCCCTTTTTTCCACAGAGAGAAGAGAGAGAACTTACGTCTTTCTCATGGCCTGGTCTGCAGACGGATGGGGCTGAGGATTCAGAAGCATCCAAAACCTGGGCATCCTGTATCAGGATCCTTGAGTCATTGATGATATCAAAGGTAAGACAGTTGATTTTTTTTTTCTAATGGACAACAAGAGTCCTTGTATTCTGACCTCCCTTGCAAGAACCCCTTTCCTAAATAAACTGTAGTATTTATAATGTTGAGGGGCAAATCTCAATTTCCAAAACTCACTTTAGCATGTATAGTGATGGATTTTCTTACTTCTCACCAGTTTTTGGTGATATTTATTTGCAGGAGAGTGACTGTAATATTCATGCTAAGGAACTCAGAGAGCTCTAATTAAAGAACGGGGGCAATGCTACCGCACATAGATGGTTTTCTCATTTGCCACTCCTCCAAGACGGGCTGAAATGAAAATGTCATCCAAGGATACGGAATTTCCCTCACTGAAGTTCAGATTTATAAATAATTATAAATTATAAATTATAAATCAGATTTATATGCAAGGGTTAAACCATTTAGTAGATACTCAGCCCCCAGGCAAGTATGCTCTTTGATTCAAGAGAAAAGGACTGTGTTATGTACAGGTCCACCTCAAGCAAAGAAACAGCTCAAGATGTTCCTGGGAATGGCAAGATTTTGTGATAAGGATTCCAAGATGTAGTATATGGCCAAGCCTCTACATGAAATTTCGAAGGGTCCTGGCATAGACCTACTGTGTTGGACAAAAGAACAGATATCAGACTCTTGTTAGAGCCGCTTAAACTGACTCTCACAGTATGCCAGTCCTCAACCTAATTACTCTAATGTCATAGTACTTAGTAACTCACTGTGTACAGAGACTGTAGAGCTGATGTATTCTAGCAAGTCTGACCTTTGAGATTAACTCCTACAAAATCCAGTTACTAGATGGTTTACCAGTGACAGCGGAAGCTCAGGCATTGCCTTCTAAATCTTTAGCTCAAAAGGCTGAATATACAGTTTAGATTAGTACCGTGCAATTAGAAAATGCCCAAAGAGCTATACACAGACTCCAAGTAGCGGCACTCTTTGTGTTATTTGCAACAGTTTGGAGAGAAAGAGGCCTACTGGCTGTGAAGAAATCTATTAAATGTGGAAATGAGATGTTAAAGATTTGGAGGAAAGTATCCCACTGAGGCTAACCAATTGCAGCCTAAGTGGATGGGACCTCAGGGACCTCACCAGGTGGTATTTAACACTCATACCACAGTCAAGTTAACAGAACATAGAAAGTTCATTGCATTTTTCAATAATTAATCCTGTGGCTCTTGAGGAGTCACAGGTACGTGCGGACAATAAATCTATCTACTCTTGTGAAATAATTCAAGACCTCAGACACCTCTCCCAAAAGCAAAATGATCAGAAGAGTCTTTGTTTTGCCTCAGTGAGGTTGTTGCACTTTGTGCACTTTTTTTGTTAAACTCCCTCTTTTCTTAGTTCTTTCAGGAAGCTACTATTAGCAGAAAAACTCCCTTATGAGTTATTTTGTTGTATCAGTAGGAGATCCTGACATGCCTCAATAAACCACTTCTAAATATTTGTTCTATTGCCTGGAGCAAACTCACCTACACTGCAGGCCAGTTTTTACAGCAAGCACTCAAGGCTGTGGATATTGAATCAAAGTCAGCCATAGACAAGCAGCTAACCTAGGAATATGTGCTGGCAGAACAAACAACTTGTGCAGTGATTAACAAAAACTCTCACGTCTACCCTAACAGCAGTACGCTCACTTAAACAGACATTGTAAAGTGTTACATCCGGGACACCTGGTTTCATCATCTGTGCAGAGACTATCTGTCAATATCCATGATTTGGAAAACCTCAAAATATATCTTTTTTTTTCCTTAAAGGTGATTATACTTATAAATTATCTGTTTCTAATCATGCTCATTCTGATTGATAAAGTTGCTTCTTTCACAGCTGGACAACTTCTGAAACATACGACTAAACATGAGCAGTAATAGAAGAATCCTCCAGTAAATACACTGATGCCGTTAGAAGAGACAGGAGAGATTCCCATACCTGGAATAAGCAGGGACTACACCCTTGATTAGCAGCAAGTGTATACAGAAGATAGACCGTGATTGTTCAGCACTCCCTTAAGATTAAACTTTACAGATCCCTGTGGGGACACTTGTTAGGTTCAGAGGTGAATGAGAAAGGTGAGGGGAAAAAAGGCTTTTCGCTTAGAAGAGTTTTATCAGGAGAAAGTCTAAAAGACTTTTGGAGATGGCCCGAGACCACTTTCACATAATGGGATGACCACTTGAGGGAAATGGACATCCTAAGTATAAAGCGTTGGGCCTTTCTACGTGTCAGAGGTGCAGAATGAAAGAAGGTAGCCGCTTCTCTGCACGCTTGTGGCACGCAGCGAGTGACCTGTAGAACAGGATGCTCATCCTGGTGGGCTGAGACAGGAGCTGAGAGGTTCCTAGAGGGCATTCCAGACATTCCTGAGGAAGGCAGGGGGATCTGTTGTGGATCCACTCTCCCTCTGCGTAAGGCTGGTATCCTGCTCTGCCCAACCTAACAGCAAAGATAATGAAAGATCCAGACGACCAGGTAGCATGGTAAAGGCAGAGATATCTGCACGCCTCTAGCTAATGTGTAATTTTACTCACATATTAATCAAAATATCCCCATTTCTGGTATGTGCCTGTTTCATCTGGGACCTGAAGGGGAGAGATGCATGTCAATATGTACATTCAGTCCCAGGTGTAATTGTATGGAAGTAGAATTAACTCTCAGGTAGCTGCATGTCTGTAGAGGTACCCTCTAACTCGTAAAAGGAGATATTGGGATGCTCTCTCGCTCTTCTGCCAGCGAACAGGAATGGAGGAGTTGTTTGGGTGATGTTTCCATTTCTACTCCCATGATTTCTTCTCCTTCTGGGAACTCTGCTCATTCATGACGGGTAATTCTCTCTGTGGAGCAACCTTTGTTTGTGTGTGTGTTTGTGTGTGTGTGTGTGTTTGCTCTCTCAAAAAATTCACTTTAGGGGTAAGCACTGTAGTCTAGTAGTTAAAGTTCTCACCTTACAAGCACTGCAATCCCGTAAGGGTGCCAGTTCGTGTCCTGGCTGCCCCAGAACCATCCAGCTCCCTACTTGTGGCCTAGGAAAGCAGTTGAGGATGGCCCAAAGCCTTTGGACCCTGTAAGATGTGAGACCCGGAGAAGATCCGGATCCCAGCTCAGCTCAGCTCTGGCTATTGTGGCCACTTGGGGAATGAACGGCCAACTGGGGACTGAACCAGTGGATGGAAGATCTTTCTGTCTCTCTTTATCTCTGTAAATCTGTCTTTCCAAGAAAAATAAACAGAATCTTTCTTAAAAAAATTATTTACTTGAAAAATGTCAGGATTAAGAATTTCTCTCTTTGTTCATGACAAGAACCTGTAAAGAAAAAATATATATATACCTTACTTTTCTTTGAAAATACTTTTTGAATGGTCATCTGACCTGTTTCTTTCTAATTTTCACAAGACTTTTCAATAGGCTTTATTAGTTGTTTTTGAGATAAGCTTCATCCGCAAATAATTGTCATTATTAAACTTTAAATTTCATTATTTTAACAATTTATGATTTTATTGACTAGAAACAAAAGTGTAAAACCAATTACTAAATATGATATAACATTTATATTTTATTCAACAGGTTTGTTTATTGCTTTTCTAATAATACATTTTTATGATATAGAGATCAGGTAGATATTCACTCTGTAAGAGATTTTTGTTGTCTTTTGATGTTCCATTTTAAAAAGTGTTAACAATATGGTGGACTTAATGCAAACAAAATTGTATGCTTTTCAGTAACACATTTAAAAATTAAATTAGTTGTTTTTCTAAATTGTCTTGAGATAAATGATTTATTTGCAAGAGCAAGAGTCAAAAGAAATGAGCAATCTTTTTATTTTCTTCAAATCAATAATCTTCTTTTGCTTTCTGGAGGACATTAATCCTTGGTTGTTTCAACATATATTTAAATTTTGATTATTTTAAATGCAAATATGTATCATAACATAGTCTGCCTTATGTTTATGTTCTGCTTTTTCTTATTTAAAACTATTCTATTATCATTATCCCTTATAATTAATGCCTTTATTACCTGACTACAAACAGGCTATAATATAATGATGGCTATAGGCTCTTTGTAATTGTATGAAAGCTTTCCCATTTGTCACCCTGGATGGGAAAAAAGAAATTAAAAACCTATTTCCTTTTCTGAGCAGGTCTCTGTCCAACCTGATCTAGGATCATACATAAGTGCCTGAAAAAAAATTATTTGATTTTACTAGAAGCTTCCATTGGCATTCTCTAGTTTTATAATTTCTTCTCAGTTTCTGGGATAATAGACACTTTTTAAAATCTCACATAACAATACATGCTTGTAATATATCATTGGTACTATTCTGAGCCATTGGTTACCTAGCAACGACAAGATCATTAAGAAAAAGTGGATACAATTGGAGACCATTATACTTATTGAAACAAGCCAGTCCCACGAGGACAAACATCATGTTTTTCCTGCATTGTGGTAACTAAGCTAGTACAAAAATTAATGTATTCAAAAGAAATTGATATTTTGAGATTAGATTATTTTTACAGCCTATGTCTATGCTCTTGAGAAACTTATTTTTAAAATGTGTTTCAAATAATATTGGATTGTTGGTCTGAAGAGTATGTTGGTCATAAGAACAGAGCAAAATGTTCTTAAACATTCTAAACTAAATATTTCTCTACTGATGTTTCTCATGCTAAAATGTGATACTGTATCACAGCAGACTTTTTAAAATAAGTGATAGTGTTTTTTTACTTAAAATTTTGATGATGTTTACATAATTGAGAAGGATAAATCCACAACGAATTAGAAAAAGTTGAACACATTTCTACTATAACTTGTCTGGAATCAGACAAAAATGTGTGTTCCAAAAATTCCTATTCAATATAGTTTTAAATTTTAGCCAGAGACTTAAAATCAAAGGGATACAACTGGGAAAAGAGAAGATCCAAGGATCCCTATTATCCACAAATGGCATGATCCTTACAAAGAAGAACCAAAAGACCCCACTGAAAGATTATTGGAACTCATAAGACACTTTAGCAAAGCTGAAGGATACAAAATCAACATGAACCAATCCATTGCATTTGTATAAATAACGAATATTTTGGCTGAGAAAGAAGTTGCAGCATCAATCCTATTCATAATACCTACAAAAATGTTAAACAAAATAGAATAAATTGTACCAAGGAAGTGAAAAAGCTCTACAATGAAAATTATAGGGCATTAAAGAAAAAATTGACTAAGACATAAAAAAGTAAAAATCTTTCAGATTCATTTTGGGTGAATTAAAATTATCAAAATATTAATACCACTTTAGGAAATGTTATAGATTCAGTGTGATCTTAATCAAAATACCAAGTACTTTCTTCTCACATATAGGAAAAATAAACCTGAAATTCATATAGAATTGTAAAAGTCCCTGGATAGCTAAAGTGCTTTGAACAATAAAGTTGTAGGCATCACAATAGTAGATTTTAAGATATAAGACATTTATAAACAATGCAGCCAGGTACTGGCACAAGAATAGACATATAGAGCAATGGAACAGATTAGAGATCCCATAAATCAATCAAAATATCTATAGCTAACTGATCTTTGACAAGCTGAAATTAATCTCTGGAGAAAGGACAGACTCTTCAACAAATGGTGCTGCGAAGTTTGCTCATTTACATGGGAAGTCTTAAACAAGACGTCTACCTTCACTGTACAGAAACATCAACTAGTAATGGGCCTGGAATCCAAGACCAGAAACCATCTAATCACTAGAGGAAAACACGAGAAATACTGCAAAACAAACATTGGAATCGCTGACTTGAGTAAGCACATAGGCGTTCCTTTGAATTCCCTTGAATTAATTGATACATGGAGACTGATAAACTGGGAAAAATACTTAAGAATTATATGTCTAATAGAGGATTAATACTGGGAGTATATCATGAGCCCAAGAAACTCAACTGGGCTCATGTTGATATGAACAGGTATTTTTCAAAGGACGAAATACAAATGACCCATGACACATGAAAATATGTTTAGGGAAATGCAAATAAAAATTACAGTGAAGTTTCATGTCACCTCAGTTAGAATGATTGTCATCCATACTAGGAAAAACAAAACAAAAAACTGGTGACAATGTGAGGGGGGAAAGTTTCCTTAATACATTACTGGTGAAAATGTAAATGTATACAATCATTACAGAAAACAGTATTGGACTCTTCAAAAATCTGAAAACAGATGCAATGTAATACTCAGCCACCTCAGCCCTGGGAATTTACCTAAAGTAAATCGAACCAGCATATGAGAATTATCTGTACTCAGTAATGGAAACTCAATTCATGATAGTTAACAAAAGAATCAGCTAATAAAGCCATCAGTTGAGGACTGGATAAAGAAAGTGTGATTTATATTCACAATGGAATACTATTCAGTCACAAAAAGAACAAAATAATGGCTTTTGTTACAAAATAGATAGAATGGTAGACTTTTTTTCATTTTTTAAAGATATATATATTATCCGAAGGCAGACAGAAATAATATGTATGATTGAAATGTTTTGGGATTTGATTATTGCTTATGGCCCTTGTCTATACTCCTGACAACAAACAATGCGTTGCTTTTTAATCTGATGATAAGTTATGCTTGTGACTATGAATTTAAAGTATGTCACTATAAAAAAATTAAAGAAAAAATAAAAAAAGGGGGCAAGGGAGGAAAGGAATAGAAAGTAGAAGTATCATTATGCTAAATATAAATATGAAATATATGAAATGTATTCTCCTTATGTAAATAAAAAGTTACAAAAGAAAAATATTAAAAAGTATAATCTGATTTTAATAAAATATATTTTTCATTCAGGTAATTAAAAAAAAGTAATGAGGTTCACATAGTTATGTGGAGATAGAGATGAGAATACTTACTTTTTACTAAATGAGCTTTGTTAGCCTATGTTTTTAAAGTAGATTGATTTGCTCCATCCTCACAACAGTTCTAACATCCAGATACTATTGTCATTACTATCTTACAAATCAAGAGAGAGACACAGTTAAGTAAGAAATTTTATCCCTAACAAAATTGCTAAGAAGAAAACCTGTTATCCAAATCATTAGAGTATGGATACAGGGAGTATATATCCTCTCTACTTTGTCTTTTTTTTTTTAAATATTTCTTTCTTTATTTTTTGTTGGAAAGCCAGATTTATAAAGAGAAGGAGAGAGAGAAAGATCTACCACCCGCTGATTCACTCCCCAAGTGGCACAACAGCTGGTGCTGAGCCAATCCAGAGCCAGGATCCAAGAGGCTCTTCCATATCTCCCACAGGGTGCAGGGTCCCAAGGCCTTGGGCCATCTTCTACTGCTTTCCCCGGCCGCGAGCAGGGAGCTGGAAGGGAAGTAGAGCAGTCAGGATAGGAACTGGTGCACATAAGGGATCCAGGAATATGCAAGGCAAGGACTTTAGCCGCTAGGCTACCATGCTGGGCCCCTTCTATATTTTCTAGCTTCCTTTTTAAAATATTTATTTATTTACTTGAAAGTCAGAGCTAAGAGATGAAAGAGGGAGAGGCAGAAAGATACCTTCCATCTACTGTTTCACTCCACAGTTAATCATGAGAGGCTAGGCTCACCCAAATCAAAACTAAGAGCTAAAAGCCATAAGCTTTTTTCAGGTCTACTACTGGGTTGTAGATGCCCAAGTAATGGGGCCATCTTCCACTGCTTTCCCAGGCCATTAGAAGTGGACTAGGTTGCAATTGGAAAAGGTGGATATGAACTGAAGTCCATACATGCTTCTGACATTTCAGGTTTTGACTGATCTCACTATACTGCAATCCTAGAGGTGCTTTCTTCTGTGTTGTTTCCTGTACTTGGGTGTCACCTAATTTGTTCCATACTTATTCATTATGTCTCTGCATATTTAAACCATAAACATAAATGATCTAGAGAGAGAGAAAATTAGAGAGGGATAAAAAGAAGAAAAATTATTCAGAAAAATAGTATCCTCCAGTGATAATGATTTAAAATGGCTATTAAGCAGTACATACACAAAAGTGCCTGATGGAAGCTTTTCCTCTGCCTCTAAAAATTTTATGTTTGATGCTTTGATTTGAAAACTAATTAAAAGCAGCTTTTATGACTCGTTATATGCCACTTTTATTACAACCTATTGTCTTATCCTTCTATTTTTAACATAACAGGAAAATATCATTTATGTTTATTAATAAGAGTCAAGTTCTAATAATGCATATTAATTTCATTTCTCATTTTGTATTTCTTATAAGTTAATAATCCAACTAAAACTTAAGTATTTCAAATATAGTTTATAATAGTAAATACTGAAATTGTGAAGCCAAGAGCCATTTTGAATTCATAGAATGATAATATAGAATCAGAAAATATCTAAGATGAAAGCAATAGCCTTGCCTCTTCACACAGTAATTTGAATGTCTCAAATAGGTAAGATATTAACACTTTATTTATTAAGCAATCATATACAATAATATGTGAACTTGAAAGAGAAGTCTTGATTTATATTATGCAAATATCATTCTGCATATTTTTCTAATTATATTATGCCATAGATTCAATAGTTTCTGATACAGTTCAGACAATAAAAAAAATGACAATAGTAAAGCTAGGTCTCTTGATTCATTTCTGGTGTCCATAATCTTGGATTCTTGGGAAGTCTAGAAAGGGAGTAAGAGTTTTTATTGAAAAAAAGAAGGATCATTACAGGATGCGATCGTGCTTTTCTTTTACGGCTCACGTAGTAAGCTGATTGTGTCAAATTGGTTTCTGTACATGTAAGTGCAAGGACCTGTTTGGTTCCGTTGTGCACTACTAGATAGAATGCAGTTCTTATTGATTGAATACTTTAAAGTGCATGATTCTGTGTTTTGCTCCATTATAGTTGATTGAATAATTTGTATTGTGTACTAGGTAAGCTTGGTTGATCGAGTAATTCATATCGTGAATCAGCACTGTCTTAGTTGATTGTATTATCGTTGCTTAAAAACCCCTGAGCACAGTTTATCAGAGCTGCTCTCCTCTTACACTTGCAGTGGTATGGGACGGTCCACCAGTTGGAATAAAGAGTCCAGAGCTTCAAAGAACCTGCCTCTGAATCATTTCTGGGATAGAACTGACCAACTTGCAACAGTTTTTTTGTTCCAGTTGGTAGCAACAACTCAATTCAAGACATTACTAGCCAACATATAACATTCATAACATAACATGTTATACATAACATCACATCATCTTAAATTAAGGCAAACATGTGGTATTTAACCTTTTGGGATTGGCTCATTTCCCTTAGCATTATGGTTTCCAGTTTGGCCCATTTGGCCACAAAGAACTGCATTTTGTTTTTTTTAATAGCTGAGTAGTATTCCATGGAGTAGATGAACCATAGCTTTCTTATCCAATCCTCTGTTGATGGGCATTTTGGTTGCTTCCATGTTTTTGCAATTACTGATTGTGCTGCTATGAGCATAGGAGTGCATGTTGGTTTCTCATAAAACAATTGTTCTGGATATATTCCTAGGAGTGCTATTGCTGGATCATACGGTATGTTGAATTTGAGTTGTTTGAATATTCTCCATACTGATTTCCATAGAGGCTGTACCAGCCTGCAGCCCCACCAGCAGTGGAGTAGGGTTCCCTTTTCCCCGCAACCTCACCAACAAGTGTTGTTGGTGTTTTTATATGTTGTGTATAAACTAAAATTGAAGTGTAGGTGAGGTGGTCACAGAAGGTGGCTGGGAACTCGCATTTACTTTTAACGTATTGGTTACTCATTACTATGTCAATTAATTCCATAATGATGTAAATTTTTGCTGATGGTATGTTGGAGCTTTCAATTGACTGGGATGATACTCTGCTGGCTCTGTCTTCAGACCAGAGAGGGTATACCTAAGAAGCCGTTGAACTTGACTGGACAATAAGATGCTGGACTCTATGTTTGGTATGCGCTTGCAATGGGGGCATCTCAACTGAACTTGAGCTGTGGTTATGCAACAAGGTGGAGGAATCCACCATGGTGGGAGGGTTTGGGGAGGGGTGGGGAGAACCCAAGTACCTATGAAACTGTGTCACATAATACAATGTAATTAATGAAGTAAAAATAAAATAAAAAGACATTACTAGCCAAGAACTGATGGTCAGATTTTACAGTAGCATTGTTATAATAAAATGGTGCCATTTTTTGGTACTTGATTTCCTTTTTCTGTATTTTTCCTGAGAGTTGAGAGCATGTTTAGCACATGTTGTTGGGCAGTAAAACATCTTATGAACCATGGGATATTCTCAAACTTGTCTTTCAATTTGTGTTGTTTCGTATCATATGAAAATAATTTCACCCTATAATGGCAACAATATAAATTTAGCTTGCTTAGCTATGCATTATGAATAGCAAACTTTTATCTTTTTCTGTTGTTTTTTACTCCTGGTTTCAGTTGTGAGGATGTATTTGTCTCATAGAACAAAAACTAGAAAATATAATATGAAATGTGTTGAGTATTACGATGTAATGATAGAGAAAAGAGTACACAATTTGGAGTTAGAAAAACTAAATTTAATGGCATAATATTATTTTTGTGTTTTCATTAGTCATTTAGTTTCTCTCAGTCACAATTTTCTCATCCTTAATGTGGAAACAATGATTCAAGAACACAAGATAGCGCTTATTATTCTTCCTGCCAAGTAAATTGAATACAATAAGCATAGCAATTTTGATGTAGATTACCAATCATAAGTGATAGAATATTATCCCATAATAATTTAAGTTAATATATGATTGTAAACAGAAAACTAACACAAATTTATAATTTACACTGCTAAATACATCTGTCTCAATTAGACTCTCTAGGATTGAATAAATGTTGAATTTTTTCACTTGCCCAATCATTTTGAAGTGACTTGGAGTCAATTTCCTTTTATTTCTGCTTTTCACTTACGCCCTCCATGTGTCTCCTTGAGATGAGTTTTCATATTGTTTCACTCAGGTGTCAGTTAAGGTATTCTATGCAACTGTACTAAAAGTATGAGTTTATTCTCCTTTATCTATCTAGAAAAATATTTCAACAATCATCAATACCCCTAAGAAAGAGCAGAAAATTATTTTAGATATACTTATTATAGTCCTCAGAAATGGTCAACTCTTAAGCCCCATCGTATGCTTTTAGTTTCAGCAAGGTACATGGGGAATCAAAAGTCCAACGTGGACTACATCCTAACAAGCCCAGATTCAAGGCTGCTTCTTCTATCATCAGCCTTGGCTTATGAAGGACTGCCACACTGCACTTTTCAATTTGTACATCCTTTTCATCAGTGCATTTTGTACTGCTTTTAATGAATAAAATGACTTTCAATTTATCAGGAAAACATAGGTGATGAGTACTCAGCTCTCATAAATAAATTCTAAACGTTTGTGTTTTGTGGTAATTGCTTCAATCCTACATCAGGTGTTCAGAAAACCCTCTTAATTTACTGAAGACAGAGAAGTTCAGAAAATCTGGGTCAGGCATGATAGCGTAGTGGCTGAATTCCTTGCCTTGAGCCTGCGAGAATTCCATATGGGCGTCGGTTCTCTAATCCCTTTCCATCCAGCTCCCTGCTTGAGGTCTGGGAAAGCAGTGGAGGACAGCCCAAAACTTTCAGACCCTGCACCCACACGGGAGACCCAGAAGAAGCTCTGGGCTCCTGGCTTCAGATTGGCTCAGCTCCAGGCATTGCGGCCAGTTGGGGAGTGAACCATAGGGTGAAAGATCTTCCTCTCTGTCTCTCCTTCTCTCTGTATATCTGCCTTTCCAATAAAAATAAATAAACTTTTTTTAGAAAAAGAAGTTCAGAAAATCTAGTGCTGTAAGATAATGGATCAGAATCCCATTTCCATACAAAATTGAACATTTAATATTTAATTTCATATTAAGCACCAACAGATCAAACTCAAACATGTTCTATAAGTTTCTATAATTCCTTTGGAATTCAGTTAGTTTGCCAAAAATTATCCTTGATGAACAATGTGTCAATAGGGTGTTAAGAGCAAATCTTAGAGTAATTATGAGGGCATGAAAAAAAAAACCTTCAGCAAAATAAAGTTCTTATGATGAGATGAACACCTGAAATAAGTTCATTACATCTCTAGGAAAAATCACCGAACTTATTTCTCCTTCTGTAGCTTTCAGAGGTAAATCAAGAAGTTCAAGATTTTTGACTTAATCCATCCAAACTTCTCCATCCTGTTCCTCAGGTTTCTCCATATATCACTAATTGTGCTTTGTTACGGATATACTACTATGAAATGAGAAACTATCCTACATTTTGAGCACAGTGTTCTCTGGTTTGCAAGGAGAGTTGGTATTATTGACTGTATTTATTTCTCATGGATGTCAACAGAAGTAAAAGAAATAAATGTGCCAGCATCAGGCAGTTATTATTTCTGAGTATCAGTTAATGTCACTGTTACTATATTGGATCTCCTTATATTCCAATTATACCTCATTCTGATTAAAAGGATTAAGTTTAGTAATTTAAAACCACAACAAACTTGTATTATTGCCTATAATTCCTCATTACAATACAGTTCTTGGTTTCTTCAGAACATTGCTTAATTTTTTAAAGGATTTATTTATTTTTATTGGAAAGGCAGATATACAGAGAGAAGGAGAGACAGAGAGGAAGATCTTCTGTATGATGATCCATGCCCCAACTGGCCGCAATGCCTAGAGCTGAGCCAATCTGAAGCCAGGATCCCAGAGCTTCTTCCAGGTCTCCCATGTGGGTGCAAGGTCTCTAGGCTTTGGGCCATCCTTGACTGCTTTCCCAGACCACAAGCAGGGAGCTGGATAGGAAGCAGGGCTGCTGGGATTAGTACCTGTGCCCATATGAGATGCAGGCGCATCCAAGGCGAGGGTTTTAGCCACTACACTATCTCCTCAGGTCCCAAGGGCAGGTTTTTAAGTTGTGTCACCCATAGATGTACAGTTCAGTTTCAGTGATTGCATCTCATACCCAGTTCTTCATTTGTAGTCACTTGTGTTACTTCCTCAGCATCAGGCCTGAACTTCTGTGTTAGGTTTCCAGTATGGTCTCTGTAGTATGGCTCACCAGTCTCTATCTCCTGTGATCCCATGCTATGCCCATCTCATTGCTTGTGCAAACTTTCTCCCACTTGCAGTTCAGGCATTTCCCCAGGATCTGGGAGACACATGTTCTCCTAAATAACTAGGTTGTTGGTGGTGCTAATCTTGCTGGAACCTGCTGGCCATTATTTCTGAGGGCCACCCAAACCTATTTTGGGGGGAATCTATGGGATATCTAAGTCAGTATTACTTTCTCTTTGGAACTAATGTAATGCACTGAACAGGAAGTGAGTTCACTCCCAGTTTGGTGCAAGGACAGCTCACTGTTGTCCCTCCAGTCCCACAGCTTTTCCCAAGCTGTACAAAATGGCACGTGACATGGCACTGGCAGAATTCTGGATCTGCTGGCCATTAGGTCTGGGGACTACTCAGACCTATTTTCAGTGGAACCTGTATGATGCCACATCAGTACTGTTTTCCCTGTAAGGCACAACCCAATGTGCCAGAGATGCATTTGCTCTTGCTTAGCGCATGCACAGCTTACTGTTGTCAGTCCAGTACCCCACAGCCTTTTGCCTGTGGCAAAATGATTCCTGATTGGGGTGGAGGGTCTGGGCTGTGAAATCAACCCTGTGTCTGAACCACCTGCTTGGGGTCTGCTGCTCCTTCTCAGCTCCTGGATGGATCAAACAAATCAGCAGGACTGGTAGTTCTTTGCACGGGTTCACCTCTTGATATCCTGGTCAACTCGCCTTCCCATCTGGCTAGAGCTGGAGCTCTGGCCACTGGTGGAGCTCAGTTCACCACTCGCTGACTGATGCCGGGGCACTTGATCACTTCATCACCACTCCATTTTCTCTGATGCTTCTCTGTGTCTATCTGTCTTCTGGTGCCCCTCTGCCATGGGTCTGTGCTCTCCTGACTCCTGAAATGTGCCCTCTCTGCTTCACCCTGGCTAATGATTATCCATCTGTTTAAATGTGTCCTTTGCCTACTCTGCCATCTTGATTCTATTTTTTTAATCAACATTAAATATCTTGAGTTTGGTAATTGTATTATAGTCATACAACACATAGTACTCACTTTCAGAAAATGCATTTGGAAGTGCTATGAAATAAAGGGGTAAAA